>NC_064614.1:1267656388-1268906388 GCF_023898315.1 Schistocerca nitens | reverse complement strand
CATTTGTCGTTCTGGGAGATGACTGTCCACAGAGGCTTGGATTTTTTGTGTTATTATCTTTGAAAATATCTTGAATTAAGTATTTTCCAGGGCTATGCCTCTGTACTTGTTTGGGTCCATTGGGTCTCCTCTATCTTTGTAGAGAACTTTTGTTGTTGAGTGTCGGAATTCTTCCAAGTTCCAGGCATTTGTTAAACAGTTTGGTCCATATGTGTTGGAGGGCCTCTTTTTCATCTTTTATATGTTCATTATATATATTATCAGGTCCTGCTGCTTTCTTGTTCTTCAGTGCTTTTATTACTTCTTTCACGTCATCTTCATTTAGGGGTTCCCATGTATTGTCTTTTTCCTTAGTTTGATGTTGTTTCTCTTTCTTTGGGGGTGTTTTGAGTCCTCGTTTGTTCAGTATCTTACAGAAGTGGTCTTCCCATTTCTTCAGGTCTATATTTGGTGTATGAGCCATTTTTCTTGGTCTTGCTGCTATGTATGGGTCTTTCCCTGCTTCATCCGCTTCTCTTTTTGCCTCTCTTTCTATGTATTCTTTTTTCTTCTCTTCTATTAGTTTTTTGTAGATTCTTCTCTCTTCTGCGTACAGTTTGCATGTTTCCTCGTCATGCTGGTTTCTTAGTCTGTGGAGGGTTCTTAGAACAGTGTTCCTTTTGCCGTAGCATTCAGCATCGAGCCATCTTTTGGCCGTCCTTGTTTTGGGGATTGTTTGTATCACTGAATTTTTTAGGAGGTCTTCTATTTGATCTGTTGCTTTTTCAAGGTCTCCTTCCTCTATGAAAGTTTCTATTTGTGTTAATTGTTCTTGCTGGTTTGTTAATTGTTCTATATCAATTTTTCTTTGTGTGATTTGGTGGGTCTTTCTTGCTGGTGGTGACGTGACTATATTTATTATTATCTTCATTGGAATGTGCTTTCGTATAGGAGTAATGGAGTCATGCCATATTGGTTGAATACTTCCTTCTATGTCTCCTCTCGTTAATGTGATATCAATGGTGCTCTTCCCATTGTGGCATATGTATGTAGGTATCTGTCTATCGGTAAGTAGGGTGAAACCATCTTCTTCTAGGGTTTCAACGACTAGTTTTGTTTTATAGTTTTCTGTGTCTATTCTGCAGTTGAGATCGCCTGCAATAATGGTAGGTTTGCTGTCGCATTGTTTGATGAGTGTGACTATTTCGTCAATTATTTCTACAGCATTTGTGTGCAGTTTAAAATAGGCTGCAATTATATTTATGTTTGCTGCTTCTATTAGCATACTATTTTGTTGTTTTATGATTTTTTTTGGTGGGCGTCATCCAGTGTTTCAGTAGGATAGATATTCCTCCCATGGGTCATCCTCTTTCTCCATTCTTTGCCATTAGGTGGCATTATAGAAATCTTTATGTTGCCAGCTGTCTATCAGGAAGGTTTCTGTTAGAATTGCAAGATCCGAGTTTTGCAGAATGTCTGTTGGTGTTAGGTTAAGAGCACTTTTTACTCCCTCTGTATTCCACACGACTGCTTTTATTTCTCGCTCTTCTGGTTTTCTTCTTAGTTTAGTTGAGCTCTGCTCCCTCTTCCATTGATCGTCTTGGGAAACGAAATCGACATACTTTTATGTTTTCTGGCCAGAATTCTGGTTCTTGTGTGATTTGTAGCTTTTCAAACGGAATGCCTACTTTGAAAGCTTTTTTGTCGCCCAGTGTGCGCAGTTCTTCACATTCTAGTTGTCCCAGTATTCCGTTCTTGTTAAGGTATTTCCCTACTGTAGCAGTTGTGGTGGTTCTCTTTAAGTTACCGATGTATAGCCACGCTGTTGTTTCTGCTGCTTGCATTTCTTCGTCTTTTTTGGTACCCATTATGGTTTTATAATTACTCTGGTTTCTTCTGTACCAGCTCCTCCCTGCCACAGTACTCCAAGTCGGTTCCTCCAGTTCATTAACCTGATTTCGGGTTTTATTATGTAGCTCATCTGCATTGATTTGGACTTGTAGCTGATTTTGTTGCTGGAGCAGAGAATTTCTGTATATTGTCATTCCCACTGGTTTAACTTTGTTGTTGTATTTAGTTTGTATGTTGTTTCCATCAGTGTTGGTTTTCTCTGCGTCTAGGTGGCTTTCCTTTTCTACAGTTTTCTTTATTTGCTCTTGTATTAATATCCCTAGTTGGTTTTTTAGGAAATCAGTTATCTCCTCCACTTTATGCCTCAGTTCTCCCATTTCCGTCTTATTTCCGTCTTTTTTTGCTTTTTCCAGAAACCTATCCACACCGATGTCTCCGTTGAAGTTCTTCTCAGATCCTGTAGATGTCTCTTCCGTCTGTCTCTGTCTGCTATGTGCTGTTTCCTGCGTTTTGCCAATAGATGTCGCTACGTGACTAGCAGTCCACTGTCCGCTATGTGCTGTTTCCTGTGTTTCACCAATAGATGTCGCTACGTGCCCAGCAGGCCACTGTCCGCTATGTGCTGTTTCCTGAGTTTCTCCAATAGATGTCGCTAGTTGTCCACCAGTGCAGCTGTCTTCTCCTGCGCTCGTCTCTTGTTGGATGTTCCTAACCTCTCTTGTAGGATTCCTATTCTCCACCTTATTTGCTTTTGTTTCGTTTTTCAAAGATTGTAAACATTTTCTTATTTCACTCACCGCCTCTAGTAAGTCGTTCTTCATTTCCTTCTTCATATATCCTCCTTCTTCTGCCACTTTTCCGATCATCACAAGAGCGTTCTTAATACGATACACTGCACTGTCCGCCATCTTACTCTGCATCTTCTTATTACACCTTCTTATTACAAACAGACTTGATCTTTTTGAGAGTATCACCAATAAGAGGGGCTAGCAACCATGATGCTGACGCAAGAACAATGATCACCAAAGGCAAAAACGTCGTCGAGAAAGCTACGAGAGTATTTGTGTTTCGTTTAACATTTTTAAAGGACAAACAGAGAGCATTTAATTCAGATTTGGCAAACACGGAACAATTGTGGTTAAAGTTTAAAGACATTATCAACTCAGCAAGTACATCTTAATTAAAGTAAAAAAGGACGCCAAAGGTCCATCTTAGCTTAATGGTATTGCTCATGGGATGCTGCAAAAACAGATACTACTACTGCTCTTGATACAAAAGAGATTTGCAGAGATACTGACAGAGAAAAGTTGATAGTGACTCTTGCTTCCATTAGAATGGGTTTTTGTGAAGCCTACAACAATTTTCACAGTCATCCCATGGCAAAAGACTATGAGAAACCTAAGTTGTTCTGGTCATAAATGAAGTCAATGAATGGATGCAAACCTCACATTCAATCTTTTGCGGAGGTTCTAGTACTGAAAATGAAAAAAATGAGCTGAAAGCAGAAATTTTAAATCCCACATTTAAAAATGAATTTGCAGGCTAATTTTTGACCACAGCACATACTCTCGAATGAGTGATATTGATATTAGAATCCCCCCCACTGAAAAACAATTCCACAATTAGGACTTCTTAAAGCAAGCAAGGGTCCAAGCCTTGGCAGAATTCCAGTTAGATTTTACACAGAATTAGATCCTTTCCTGGCTCATGTGTACTGACAGTTGCTTGTGCAGTAAATAGTCCCATGTGACTGGAAAAGAGCACAGGCCACTCTTGTTTACAAAGAGGTCAATAGACTGGATGCAAGGAATTATAGACCACTTTTGCTGGCGTCTTTGTTGCAGCATGCTAGAGCATATTGTAAGCTCAGACATTACAATGTTACAGGAAAAAACAAGCATCTCTCAAAAAATCAGCATAGTTTTTGGAAAAAACCAATCAAGTGAAACACAACTTGCCTTATTTACGCATGATATCTTGCAGATAATGAATGCAAGTGAACAGGTAGATTCTACCTTCCTAGCTTGTCGTGAGGTGTTTGACAGGGTACCACATCATCAACAACTAACAAAGCTACAATCACACTGTGTACCTTCACAATTATGTGACTGGTTCGAAGAATATTTGATTAATAGAAGCCAGTATGCTATAATGGATAGTGAAAGTTCCACAGAAAAGAAAGTAATATGAGGTGTGCCACAAAGGCATATAATGGGGCCTGTAATGTTTTCAGTATATTTAAGCAAATTATCAGACAGGATGAGCAGAACTGTAAGATTGTTTAGTGATGATGCAGTTGTGAACAGAAAAGTATTGTCATCAGACAACTAACTGTAAGGAACTGGACCAAGACTTGGGCAAAATTTCTACTTGCTGTAATGAATGGCAGCTCTGTTTAAATGTGGATAAATGTAAGATAATGCCTGTAACAAAGAGAGATAATCATGTAATGCTTGATTGCAACGTAGTGGTGTACATCTGGAGCCCTTCACAGTGTATAAGTACTTAGGAGTTATACAAATAAGTGATATAAAATGGGACTCTCACATGAAATCAGTGTTAAAGAAGATGAGTGAAAGAGTTAGATATTTTTGAAGACTCCTAGGGAAGTGGACTGCTTCTGTAAAGGCAATGGCATACAAAGCACTAGTGCAACCAACTATATAGTATTGTTTCAGTGTTTGGAGTCCTTATCAAGTAGGCAAGACAACAAAAATTGAATGGATTTAGAGAACACTGCTAGTATCTGTGGTTCAGATGGAATATTGTGATTTGGAGAAATTTCAGGATATGGTGATCCCTTACCATACTGACGGCACAGCTCTGATGACATATTCTGACCTGGTAATTGCTCCAGCACTCTCAGGTCAAGTAACGATATCCCAGCAATCAATTGGCTCTGTATGCTACAGTTGGCAGACAGCAAAACAACTCGGCAGAGCAATGCTACATATAGGTAGGCTCAATAACCTACTGATCTGCGAAGAATTCAGCAACAGAGCTCAGAGGACCTGTGTGTCAGGCCACACAGCTTCCAACAGGCAGCTGCCGGCCACACTCCTCGGGGTCTGAGGTTCGATGCTGCTGGGCTGCCCATAAAATCCTGCAGGTGAAGGATACCTTCACAGGGATGCCATCAAGTGTGCTAACAGCAACTCTCTTGCCTCACATTCACTGCCTACACACCAACTGGTCATCGCTGCTGCTTATGGATCTACCACAGCAGCACGTCAGTATGTATGTATTGTAGGTTATGTATTGTAGGTTATAACCACCGATATTTTTAAAAATATTGGGAATCTCATATATCAGTATTTAAAAAAATATCATTATTGGCTCTCAATATATTGAGAAAAAGTATCGGTATACTGACGGAAAAAATATTGACGTACCGGTCCATAAATTCACATTGTAAATATATTACCGGTTTTAGAGCTGTATACTTAAGTATTGATTTAGTAATAAATGAAAAGCACCAGTTTGCTTTTGTTCTGCAATATTACTTTTATTACTAACCGGTTTTCGGCTTACAAGGCCATCTTCAGACATTTACTGTGTATACTCAGTAAATGTCTGAAGATGGCCTTGTAAGCCGAAAACCAGTTAGCAATAAAAGTAATATTGTAGAACAAAAGCAAACTGGTGCTTTCCATTTATTATTATAATGTTGTTCTACCAAGAACCGTCGGAAGATTCTGTTAATATTGATTCAGTAATAGAAAGTTTGTATATAAACAAACTAGCAACCTGCCAATTTCTCTTAGAGTAAGGATTGAAAGGAAAATTATGCCTGTTTACACTTGGCAGTAACCCCTTTGCTAACAATGGTAGCTGCCCACTGAGTACCCAACACTCTGCCTTCTTCTTCTTCTTCTTCTTCTTCTTCTTCTTGGCACAGGGGAGCATATGCATTCTCTACATTCCACCAATCACCTTTTGGACCGTATCAGTTTGCTAGTATAACATTGCCAGTTCCTGGTTTTTTAATCTCCTCCATTCTCACTGAGTGCCCCTTTTGGGCCCATATATTTTCCTTATCATCTTTCTCTCAAACACTAGCAGTTTTTGTCATGTTTCCTGAATGTAAATGCTTAAGAGCCATATAGAGCTACTAGAAGAATTAAATTGTGGTGTAGTTCTATTTGAAAACTTCTTGAAACTGCTCTACCACACAGCATGTCCTGAAAGCCAAAATATGCTCTATTTTCCTCTGCAATCCTTACCTTCCATTCTACTCTGCTCATTAAAAATGCTTCCCAAATATTTAAATATGTCTATTCTTTTAAAGCTTTCTGCATCAACTGTCGATGGAGTACCATCACTCTATACCTTGCTCTTGATCACATGCTCAGTTTTTTCCTCATTATTTTGTAAACCTGCTTCCCTTGCAATATTTCTGTAAGAACTGCCCATGAGTTGCAAGTCGTCCTTGCTAGCACTTATTATAAAAACATCATCTGCATACACAATTTGATTTATTGTGTTCTTACTCAGTTTTATTGCAGCTTAGTTTAATTTTTGGTGTCCTCTGTCTATCTTTTCTAAAATTGAATAAAAAATTACTGGAGATAATGTATCTCCTTGTCTAAAACCAGTTATGATTTTAAAATGATCTGACATTCCTGTAGTTGTATTTACTCTGCAGTAGGTTTCCTCTCAATACATCTGTATTAGATGTATTAAGTTTTGTGAAAACTGAAACGCTTTCAAGCCATTGGTGATTGTGCCCCTGTGTAGGATATAGTTAGTTCATGTGAATCACAAAAAAAATCATATGAATATCAATGTTATGTTTGCAACCTTTCTCAGTTACCTGCCTGATTGTGAGCATAAAAAACTGGTCTATAGTTGATCTGTTCCTTCTGAAACTACACTGATAGTGCCCTATATAATTCCTTTTGCAATTTGAATCATTCTCTTAAGTAAACACTAGTGCAATTCCTCTAGAATCATCACATACCAGGGGTTTGTCCTTTGGTATAGAGCAGGCTATTGCCATTTTCCAGTTGCCTGGCAATCTCTCATATTCCCAAATAGTCTTTAACAGGTTCATAATTATTTTAACCAGTACCAGTCTCCTGTTCTTTATTACCTCTCGTGAAATTTTATCTTAACTTAAAGCCTTATTGTTTCTTAGGGTTTTTATTATTTGTCATATCTCTTTTTCATTGGAATCTTCATTTTGATGTATACAGTGTACAGTACCCACATGGAAGAGATTCAGTGGGGTCATCAGAGTTTAATAATTCTGCAAGGCACTGTGCCTATCACCATTCCATTCAGTGTCATTTGTGAGGATCTTCCCCTATGTATCTTCCATAAATGTCTCTTTTTTTTGTTATATTTCTGTGCTACTTTCTTTACTTTTTGGCACATGTCTCTTATCCTGTGGTGGATACAGTCCTCTCCAGCTTCTTCTGTTATCTTCTTGCACTGTTTCTGTTTCCCTTGCCTTAGTATAGTTGCTGTTTCCTTCCTGAATCTGATATAGCAGTCTTTTAACTCTTGATCCTTCATATTTACTAACCACTCTTCCTAGCCAACCTTCTCTCTATTTTGCTGGCACACTTGATTGAACCGCACCTTATCTGACTTCTTTTATTTGCCTAGAATTTCAGATGCTTCCATGTTTATTGTTTCCTTAACTTAAGACCAGATGTGCTTGATATCAGTCTCCTATCTTTTCCTCACATGTATGTAGATTTTCTGCTAGAGTTGACTGGTATTTTCTTTTAATTTGTCTCCTTTAATCTGTTTATATCATAATATGTAGTTTGCTTAGCTATTCTATGCACCTTCATAAAATCTCTCTCTCTCTCTCTCTCTCTCTCTCTATCTATCTATCTATCTATCTATCTATCTCTCTATTTCTGCCAATTTTAAAAATCAGGTTTCAAATTACTCTGCATGTCTTGTTAGATCTCTGGCATTTTTGGAGTGACTGATGGTAGAGGTTGTACAGCTTATCCAGGAAAGAATAAATTATTGCTTTCTTAATAAAAAGCTTTTCTTACATCACCAACAGATGGCTCTAGCTTATTGCTTCACTATCAGTGGCTACAGAAATGAGAGATATATACTCTTTCTACTTTGAATCTTATGGATACTATCCTTTCATTCACGCATGCATAGGCCTGTATCTCACTTTTTCATTCTGTAACTTCTTGCAAGGCACCACCATATGCGGTGGACTATTGTCTTAGGTCTTGTGACACTTTTGGTTTCTATTTTGTCTTTGTTAGTAAAGCAGGATCTATCTACTGTCTATCGATCTGTCTGACTTACATTCCATGTCACAATTTTAAGACAATATTGTATACGAGAACATTTATCCTTCTTCCATTTCCTGTTATTATTGTTGGTGGTGGTCCTATTATCTGAGGCTTTATTGTAAGGGTTAACAGTAGGTAAAGTGTCCTCCAGCAACATTACAGATGCTGTGCAGGGATATTTTGGTTTGTTAAACAATTCTTAGACTCTACAAATAATATAATGTCACTAGGAATTTTTGCATATACATCTTCATATATACTTCACAACTCTCTGTAAGAAACCGTGCATGATGGGCAACAAGTCATACAAATATTAGTGATTTCTTACCCTATTCCATTTGCATATTGAAAGAGGAGAAAATGATTGTCTGTATGACTCTACACACATCCTAATATCTATTACATCAGTGAAAATAATAATTTTTTGTAAATGTAATGTAATTGGATAGATAAAAAAAATCTACTCACCAAACAGTGGTAGCAACCCACATATGAATATTTAGAAATTTTCCAAGTTTTGGAACCAGTGGCTCCTTCAGCTGGCAGCATGCTTGAAGTGGAAGGAAGAAGGATGAACATATAGGACTATTGAGGTGTGGGAAAGAGGGAGAGTTTGGAAAACTTGCCCAGAACCCTGGATTAGGGAAGACTTACCGGATGGAATGAGATGGAAACTCCTGACCTAGGGTTCTGGGCACCATTTCCGAACCCTCCCCATTTCCTACATCTCACCAGTCCTTTTCCTTCACCCTTTGTCCTTCCCCTTCAACCCTTCTGCCAGAAGAAGGAGCCACTGGGTCTGAAAGCTTGCAAATTTCAGTATCTTTATATATGTATCCTCCTGCTGACACTAAGTGAATAGATTTTTTATCTGTCCAGTTACCTAACATTGATTATCTTATTCTTGTGATCTCTTTGTAAGATATACAGCAATGACAGCAGAATTAATGCACAGTCTTCCTCTAATACAGAGTTAAATTTATCCAACAGAGTTTCACAATAACTACATTGCCTTTCTTTCAAACATTTGCATTTAAGTTCCTGAAGCATTTCTGTTACACTTTCATACAAGCAGTACCAACTTCTTACAATCATAGCAGTTCATCCCTTATTTCATCAACTGACTGTTGTCATGCCTGCTTGATGAGATCTCCAAATGGTGGAGCAATATTCTTGAATTAGTCGTGCAACATAGTCTTGTGTGCTGTTTGCTTTACAGATGCACTGTGCCTTATCAGACTCCTCCAAACAAATCAAACTCTCCCATTCACCTTCCTTAATACCAATTTGAAATGTTTGTCCTACTTCATATTGCTTGTTAATTTACCACTAAATGCTTATATAATGTGACATGATCAAGATCTTCATTACTAATCATGTAATTGGTTACTAGTAAATTATTTTTCTTTGTGATAAGCTTAGACTTTTATGTCCTCATCAAAGCTGTTGAGTGTACGAAACATAAAATTTTCCTTTTGAAGGCAAGGAAACAGAGATGTGGGTTAAAACATTCCTTGATTCCAGAAAGTAGTACTACACAATTTAAATGTACTTCCTCCAACTGGAGTATCATGACACGTGGAGTTCACACAATTCCTTGCTTGGTCATTTGCTGTTCTGTGTCTTCATTAATGACCTTCCACAGTGGATGAGCCAAGAAATTTACTTTGCTATATTTTTACTTCTATCTGGAGTCATGAGAACATTGTTTGAAGAAGTAGTCAATTACTTTGCTTCAAGTGGTTTTATGTTCAAAGTCCACAAGACACACTTTCACACATCAAAAAGTGTTCAAAGATTGAATAACACATGAAAAAGACAGTGAAATAAACTAAACATGTACTTTTTGAAATTACCTATTGACAACAATAAAAATTAGTTTACTTACATTACTGACCTTTGTAAAAGATTGTTTGTTGTAATTTGTACTATCACATCCATATGTTACATGGATATGACTGCAGCTGCATATTCAGGCAATTTCCTTTCACTTGTGGTGTCATATTCAAGAGAAACTGACCACAAGCAAATAAAATTTTTATTGTGTAAAAGAGTGTCAACAGAACTGTGATTAGTGTCCCCTCTAGGTGTTTATGGATGTTAATTACTTTTGAATGCATTATGGGAGTATGCAGTGATCAATGTTATTAAAAAATACTTACTATCAAAAACAGTCTTGATCACAAATTGTTTATTCCAGTGACCAGTTTCGACCACAACTGTGGTCATCTTCAGACCAATGAGTAAGAACCTCATTTACCACCGAAGGAGGTTCTTACTCATTGGTCTGAAGATGACCACAGTTGTGGTCGAAACTGTTCTCTGGAATAAATAATTCGTGATCAAGACTGTTTTTGATAGTAAATGTTTATGGATGTGGTTATTGAATTAGATGGGTTTCCTTAACATGTCTTGACAATACACTTTCTTTTTACTTATGTGTCTCATTGCTAAGAATCAGACAATTTACAAAATGAATAACACACACTACAATCATAATGCAGAAAGTAAAAAGATCTTTGCACAGAAGCAGAAAATCTCTACTAAATACATAAATGAGTATATTATTCATGCATAAATCACTAGCAGCTATATTAGATTTATCATTGCTGATGTGACTAAATTTAAGAAACAGTTAAAACTTCATATTTTGGGTAGCTCTTTCCAATCTGTACAGAAATTTTGGCAGTGAATATAACTGTATAAATTGTGACGAGTTTTAAGTATTCCTATGTAAAAATACTACGTAATCACTTATACTTCATTACTCAAGTAACTATTATTAAATTGCTCCAACCATAAGCTTTGTACTGATTATGTAAGGTTATTAATAGTTCTGCATTATTGTGATGTACTTATGTCATCAATGCATGAAACTTGAAGTAAAACAATTAAAATAAAAGGATGAGAAATTACATTGACAGCTTGCTAGTCAAAAAATTAGGGACCCCTAGGAGACTCACACTAATACTAAACAACATCACCTCTAGCCTTTATTGTGGCATTAATTTGGCAAGGGAGTGTGTCCACAAGTTTCTTAAAGTATGCCATATCCAGCTGAGGACACTCATTGATGATTAGATACCATACAGCTCCTCACGGACATTGGTTGCTACATTTCACCCACAGTTCCAGTTACTCCCTGACATCTTCTAGGGGTCTAAGATCAAGTCATTTAGTGAGCCAGTCGAGTTGCAATAAGGTACTTGAGTGTTTGTCAAACTGGAAACGTATATGTGCAGCCCTGTGAATGTGACTGCTGTCGTCTTTGTTCAGGATCTTTTTCAAAGGCTTGCCATTTTTGCTATTCAAATGGTATCTGAAGTAAGTGACAGTTCGGAATGAAAAGTAGTCTACTTTGGTTATTTGCATTCACTTATGACATATGTTAGTATATTCTGGGGCAACTCTTCCCATTCTCAGAAATGGCCAGTTCAGGCAATAAGTGGTGTAAGTTCATGAACCTCTTGTCAACCCCTGTTCACTAGTCTGGGTGTTCTGACATAAGTCTCTCATTTATTTTTAACAACATCAGCTTAATCCTAAGAATTAGCAGCTTTCACTCTGTTAATACTAGGCAGAAATCCAATCTGCATTTGGATTGCACTTCCTTGACTCATGTACAGAAAGATGTGCAGTACAATGCTGCATCCATTTTCAGTAAGCTACCACAAGAATACAAAAATCTTAGCAGTAATCCATGTGCTTTCAAATTGAAGCTGAATGAAGAGTTCTTCATGGATCACTCCTTCTATTCTGTCAAGGATTTCCTTGAAAAATTAATCTGATTTCTGTGCTATACTGTTGATTGTGTTTACATAAGCTTATGCCTTGTCTTTTTTTGTTCATAAACATTTTATTTTATCTGTTTTTACTTGTATGTTGTAATTTCATGTAATGACACGTTCCATGACCTTGGAGATTTGCTCCTCAATTTAGACCTACAGAACTAGACATGTAAAATAATAAACAAATAAATAAATCTTGGAAGACAGAGTGTCCACAGCATACCCTTCATGAAGATGTAGAAGAATGGACAACCCTAGGATATCAAGATGTTGACATAAACATTGTGGTAATGTTCACAGTAAAATGAATGAGTGGGTGCAAGGAATGGTATGAAATATTGCAGAAACACCTCTGAACTGAACTACAGCCTACATAAAATGTGAATTAAATGCCACACTGGGCTGCTAGTGTACTCAGTGCCTTGTGTCACTTAAAAAGAAACAAAATTATAAATTGTGAGACTGTACTACACATGGTACCAGTCTCCTAACATCTAGATTCTGTATTGTTTGGACACTGAAGATGTACAGCTTTAAGTGCTACAGTGAGCAAGGCCTTTTGCAAGGTACCTGATTCTAATAAATGTCCACTGCATGCAGGTTCCTTCACAATTTTTGCACAGAAAATGGTTGTGATGGAGCTGCATTCTGTGATAGCAGGAACTGACAAAGTGTGACACCACTCCCTCATGCTGTTGGTAAGAATCTTTACACAACCACTGCTGTTATGCCATGTCACACAGCTGTGTGTGGTACATCTTTCCTTGTAGACACACGGGACAGTCTGCATGTATACCCCAACGAATTGGGTATTTCATGTACAGTGTGGTCACAGGCATGTCCAGCATAATAACTCCTTTCTGACAGCCTGTCACGTCTACTCATATTACTGCACTGACTCCGTTCTGACTGGCACATACACACCACTTTGCTGCCATACCCTACATCAGTGACAGAAGGTCACATGTCTGACTGCTCACACAACTACCTGGTACCATTTCTATATCACCAAGGTGACCAGTGCGCTGTCTTAAGGGGGTGACTTATATTTTATAAGATGAGCTTCCTAATAGTCCAGTAGGTAATGTTGTTTAGTCTGAAAAATATTTATTGAAATAGTTTTCAACTATTAATGAAACCTTTTATATATTCATTCTCTACTGAAAACCTCTTGACTACAGACATCTGTTTCACAACCACAGCATGATAAAACACACCTTTCTTTTCACTTATATGAAATCAGGGCTGTTTAGAGCTAAGGCCATTTCTGGAAACAATCTCAGGAAATAGATACCATGAAATATTTAATGTTTATCAGGTATCGTCAATTTTTGTAGTCCCATTGCCCTCTGTTCCATAAAATATCACAGTATGTTGATCATTTATTACTTTGGGACTGTCTAATCACAACTGCATAAAACAAAATTTGTGTGCCATATGCATTTGGCCTTTATTTTCAGGGCATCTTCAGTGGTTTAGAATATGTTCATATTTTGTTTATACTATTTATTTTATATTTTGCGATGTTGTATATTCACCTCATAAACAGTTTCGGCACTTTTTGCTTTTTTACAGTGTTGTAATACTTTAAAGTCCTACTTGCAGATTTTGTGGATGCTGATCTAGGTGTGGCAGTCAAGTAAGTTTGGACTTGGCTTACAATATTAAATATCCTTTTTTAATGATTAGTCCTTGCATATTTTAAGTTGTTTGTATCTCATCAGTGGTCAGATACTGCAATTTACCTTTTAATTCTTGACCCCATCCAATTTCAAGTTAATCCTGTCATAATTTTTCTATTTTCTTCTCTACAAAGCTTCTGTTAGAAAAGAAAGAGCTTCCATGTATGCTCCTATCAGCCCTTTCACTTTCATTGTTGAAGTAAATATGGAAGACTGAGAAAGCTAGTTTTTCTTTGGCTGGTATACTCATATGTGCCATTTGATTTCCAGCGTGTTAATGGCAGAAGTATTATAATGATGACAATTTCATGTCGGAAACAACAAACAAAAATGTAAAAAACCAGCCACTTACCTTTACCTGATCAGTTAAAAATAAAGAAAGAAACCTAGCACAGATACTATTCCAAGAATTGGTATGCTGTGATGCACCAGCATGTTTGTGTCCTTATCAAGGATAAGGAATGCTGGCTTGTTATCTTCTCCTAAGCAGGATATGTCATAATAAGCAGTTGAGACAATACAGTATTTTATCCTATACTTATAGGAGCTTAAAAAATTGACTTTATGTTACTAGTTTTTGTGTAACAGAGTTACATACCGTTAATTTTAACTCAGTTAGGCAACTTATCTTATGACCTATTCATTATTTTGTCATTCAGTCACTACATCTGAGGAACATTTTTACAGTTCAGTTCTTAATTTTCCCATCCAGCACAAAATGTCTTTAATTGCAAAAGCCTGTCACAACTGTTAACTGTTTGTCAGCGGCATTATAATTAGTGATTCTTAAATAGTAAGTACACACAGTCTAATACTGTAATTATATTTTATAGTCAAATATTAATATAATAAAATATAAAATTTGTTAAGTGCTGCAACTTTTGTGTTTCATTTGTGAGAGTTGTGTTACTTTGAAGCAATATCTATTTTATAGTTTGCATTTATTGCAAAGTAGGAAGCATCTTAGATTAAAGAAAAATGTTTGACACTGAGTGATACCCTATTCACATTAATTGTTGGATGAAGTGAGCATTTTCATTGAAACAGTTGAACATATATTAAATGTTTTCAATACTATGACAAGAAGAAACAAAAATAAATGTTTATTGTGCATAGATCAATGATTTCACTCATGCATAATAGATAGAAACTAGTATTTTCTTGTCTATACATACGTAAATATTTTTTGTATGTAACAGAATAGAAGCTATCATTTAATTCACATATTGAGAAAATATTGATCTATTTCCTGTGCCTGCAGTGGGAAGACTCACAGGTGCAGCCTAATGAGATTCCACTTGAATGGTGTATTGGTTTAAGCTAAGCAGCATTGCCACTGCTTGCTGACAATGGCTGATGGTAAGATGGTTTTGTTAAAATGGTGTTACTTTTAAAGTAAACATCATATAGTCAAGCAGATATTATGCATTTCTCTAAGTTGTATTATTTTTCATTAGAATTACTTCAAAACTGCAAGGACTAGATCATTATAGTGCAAGAGTTTTATTTTCTTAGAAGCTTATTTCTGTATGAAGTATAATTTAACTAATAACTTGACTTATAGGTAAGAAGTATAATTTGACTTTCTGTATGAAGTATAATTTGACCAGTATTTTGTTGTGGTTTGTATCTTGTGACTGTATTTCCAAGTAATTTTAGTCTAACAGTATTCAGTCTCAGACTGCTAGTATCTCGAGGCTTATCTATGACTTAAAAAGTTACTGGGAAAGAAAAAACACCCAGCACATTAGGAAATAAGATTTCACGTAGTCCTCCTCATGTAAGTTAGGTAATAAATACGTAATTTTCCATTTTAATATTATATCTGCCGACCTGTTTTGGCCCAATTTTGTTTTATTTATTCATCTAGATAAAATGGAATATTGTCAAATAAACACACTGTGTAATACAACGAAGTGTGTGCAATGCAACAAAAAGTTATTCTGACATATTTCAGTATATGCAATGCAAATTAAATATTGTCAGGAACAGTGTAGAAAAATGATAAAATTGTATTTAATAACAATAGAATACATAACAGAGAGAATAAAAGAGCAAAAAGATGTATTGCATACTTGTATAACATTGTTATATGATTTAAATTATGATAGTATTTTCTTGTAGAGAATGTTAGCTTAGAGAAGCCAGCCCATTATACTGATATTTTCATGGCCAGTTTATTGGTAATTTCGTATTCTTGCAACACACAACACTAACAGGAAGAATTATGTTTGTCCTTGAAGTGCTAGTATCTCAAACTTCATAATAACATGAACCTTCCACGAAAGTTGCTGAATGCATTAAACATCAGTATTGGATTTTCACAGTGTCTTGTACCTCACATATGTCAGTATTTTATGAATGTATGTGTTTTCCCAAATGTAGGCATGAAGGAGAATGCTTAAATATCTCATTTATTCATCTGTCGTGTCCTGCTTCTGTATTCTAAAAACAGTGGTTTCCTATATTTTCCAGTTATTCTATTACAAACAAATGCTGCTGCAGTTAAAGCCCTGTGCAAAAGGAAGTAAATTTGTGTCTTATCTTACACAATCAGATGACGTAACTTTAATATTAATATTAACACAACCACTTTTCCATTTATACTAGTTTGCTGTTGTTATCTACTAGTCTAAAGTGAACTGCATGTTTTTGTACACTTGCCAATGCTGGGGATAAACAAGGTAAGTAAAAACATATGCAAAAGAGGAGTGTTCCATACTGGAGTTATTTTATATACCAGAAAGTATACGCCTTCTTACTCAAAATGCCTACCAACATTAAATACACTTAAGTTAAAGTTGAAACAGTTATTGCTTGAACACTGCTGCTTCTATTGTGTCTCTGAATTTCTGGAAAATCATAATAAGTAAACCTCATTTACTAAATGTTGTTAATTACGTGTTATGTCACTTCACATTATAACTTACTTTGTGTTTCTCATGTAATCTCACTTAATAGGCACTACAATCATATGTAGAAGCAATATCAATTTTGTATTATTATGCACTTTGATTGTGTTGACCGTGTAGTCACAATGACTATTTTAATCATAAATTAATTACGGTATGTTTCCCTTCTCCTACACTGTGTGTACGAACAATGTACTAAAATGATTCTTGGACGAAATAAGTAACTGGGAAATATATGACAAAATGCAAACTGATATTTATCCTGTAACGAATACTTTTGAACTGAACTGCCTTCATTGGATTACTAAATTTTATCATTTAGCTATTGCTTCCATAGTAGATACTCACATTAACTTTTGTTTCCAGATTGTAGAAAATTAACTAATTTTTAAGCTGAGCGTTCTTTGATGCACTCAAGTAGAGTATAGAAATTATATTTGTCATTGATTCTTGGAACTCAATTCAATTTCAGATTTATGGCTTTTTGAGGCACTTTTTAAATTAAAGTAAATTAATTGTTAGAAGTATGAATATTGACAAAGTCTTATAACTTCTTACAATTTGTTGAAGAGCTAGGCACCTGATGACAGAGCTTATTTTGAGATTTGGGACAGGATACAAAATTTAGATACTACAGATTTTGTCCCTTTTGTAGTGGTTACATGTATTAACATTATTCTAAGATAATATTTTTTATTGCTTGTGAACTTAACTGTTATTGATACATAACTTTTGTAATAACTACGTTCTGTGTAGTATTCTACTATCAACTCTGACCACTTATCTCACAATATCCAAGCAAATGCTTTTGAGGAAGATAATTACTCATGTTAATGGAAATCATTATCCACTAGAAAAATTTCATATTAGATGATTGGTTTACATATATTCATATTTTTTGGAAGTCAGCTTTTGGATCAAAAAGGTAATTACTAGAGGAAAACAGCTGTATCCCATTAGTTTCCTTGGAAGACAAATGCCGATTTTCATCATAAATAGGTGCATGTGTTTTTATATATAACTGTTTAGTCCATATAAAAGTTCTAAGTGAATGGAAGTGTGTAAAATACAACAGTTTTTCATATGTTATGAGATGATGAAAGATTGTCTCAGCAAAGAACAAACAGAATGTAAGACTTCCTGGCAGATTAAAACTGTGTGCCGGACCGAGACTCGAACTCGGGACCTTTGCCTTTCGCGGGAAAGTGCTGTACCGACTGAGCTACCCAAGCACGACTCACGCCCCGTCCTCACAGCTTTACTTCTGCCAGTACCTCGTCTCCTACCTTCCAAACTTAACAGAAGCTCTCCTGCGAACCTGCGAAGGTGCTTGGGTAGCTCAGTCGGTACAGCACTTTCCCACGAAAGGCAAAGGTCCCGAGTCCGAGTCTCGGTCCATTTTCTGTCTGTTAATCTCAAATTCTGGCACTTGGAAATCCACAGAACTATTAATAACTATTAATTGTAATTTAAAATATTCCATATGAGTGAAATTATTTGGTTTTCTGCATTTATTCCTAGATTTGGTCATCATTCCAGTCTTGATTGGAATGGGGAAAGACAACATACTTAGTAAAACTGCTTTTCTAATTAATGCTTTTGTACAGTGCTTCACTTAGTAATCCTTTCTCCAAGTAATCACATTTCATTTATTTAAATAGCAATAATGCTGGTTTTGTTAGGCACGTAAGTAGAAACAAAGCCCATAGAGGAAAGGCATTCCCTCAGACTTATTGAGATACTTTCGAGACTCAGCCATGACAAAACTATGCCACCTGATGAGCAAGATGTATGACATGAGCAAAAGACCCTCAGACTTAAGGAGGAATGCAATAATTCCAGTTCCAAAGAAGGCAAGTGCTAACAAATGTATTACCAAAGTATCCATTTAATAAATCATCCTTGCAGTATAATGACATGAATTATTTACAGAAGAATGGAAAATTTGGTAGGAGCGGACCATGGAGAAGATCAGTTTGGGTTCTGGAGAAATGTAGGAACACACAAGGCAGTGCTGACCCTCTGACTTATCTAAAAAATACTTTAAAAAAGGCAAACCTATGTTTATAGAGTTTGTAGATTCAGAGAAAGCGTCTGAAAATTTGACTGAATATACACTCTTTGAAATTCTGAGGGCAGCAGAGATAAAATACAGAGACTGAAAGTTAACATGCAACTTGTACAGAGGCCAGATGACAGCTATACAAGTTGGATGATATGAAAGGGAAGCAGTGTTTGAGAAGGGAGTGACACAGGGTTGTAGCCTATCCCTGATGTTACTCAATCTGTACATTGAACAAGTAGTGAAGAAAACCAAGGAGAAAACCTAACCTAACCTAACCTAACCTAACCTAACCTAACCTAACCTAACCTATTTGGAGAGTGAATTAAAGTTTGGGGAGAAGAAATAAAAAAAATTGAGTTTCGCCGATTATATCATAATTGTGTTAGAGGCAGCAAAGTACTCGGAAGAGCAGTTTACTGGAATGGATAGTGTCTTGAAAAGATACTACAAGATGAACATCAATGACAGTAGAACAAAACTAATGGATTTGAGTTGAATTAAATCAAGTTATGCTGAAGGAACTGGATTAGGAAATGAGATACTAAAAGTAGTCAATGAGTTCTACTATTTGGGCAGCAAAATAATTGACGATAGCTAAAATAGAGGGGGCATAAAACCTACAGTAGCTATAGTAAGAAAAGCATTTCTGAAGAAAGGAATCTGATAACATCTAATATAAATTTAAATGTTATAAACTCTTTTCTGAAGGTATTTGTTGTAACAGTACCATTTGATCAAATTTTTTTTTTGGTACCCCATATAATCATACTTTTGTTGATAATAATGTTGATATCACAATAAGTCACATGCTTTTTGGAAGTCAAGAGTTACTAAAGCCATGTGATTGCCTTGACCTTGAGCTTTCATGATATAATACAAGAAAAGTCCAATTTGCATTCAATATGATTGATGGTTTCAGAATCTTCGAGTGTCTGCCAATTGTTACTATTTGGTGTGGGTCTCACACACCTGAGCACTATCGTAAGACAGGACACACTAGCATTTTGACATAAAGTTTTTTGTTTATTGAAAGAAATTATTATGGATTGCACTCTGTAAAATTTTTTGTTAATTTGCTGCTATTGGCCATTTTTGACGAGCACATACATAGTATCTCTACCATGCTATGCAGTAGAATGTGTAGCATGTAAATTAATCTCTCAGTCCGCTTCTGGAACCACACATCAAAATTGGCATGATCCATATTGACTACAAACAGAAATATTGTGAAGCATGTCGAAGAAGGTTTATAATGGTAAGACAGAGATTTAGGAACCAGGTTTTAAATTGTAAGACATTTCCAGGGGCAGTTGTGGACTCTGGCCACAATCTATTGGATATGAACTGTAGATTAAAACTGAAGAAACTGCAAAACAGTGGGAATTTAAGGAAATGGGACCTGAATAAACTGAAAGAACCAGATATTGGATAGAGTTACAGAGAAAGCATTAGGAAACAATTGACAAGAGCGAGAGAAAGAAATAGAGTAGAAGAAGAATGGGTAGCTTTGAGAGATGAAATAGTGAAGGCAGCAGAGGATCTAGCAGGTAAAAAGATGAGAGCTAATACAAATCCTAGGGTAACAGAAGAGAGATTGCATTTAATTGATGAAAGGAGAAAATATAAAAATGCAGTCAATTGAAGCAGGAAAAAAGGAATACAAATGTCTCAAAAATTAGATTGATCAGAAGTGCAAAATGGCTAAGCAGGGAAGGCTAGAGGACAAATGTAAGTATGTAGAGGCATAAATAACTAGGGGTAAGATAGATACTGACTATGGGAAAATTAAAGAGACCTTTGCAGAAAAGACAACCACTTGCATTAATATCGAGAGCTCAAGTGGAAACCCAGTTCTAAGCAAAGAAGGGAAAGCAGAAAGGTGGAAGGAGTATATAGAGGGTCTATAAAAGGGCGATGTACTTGAGGGCAATATTATGGGAATGGAAGAGGACATAGATGAAAATGAAATGGGAGATCTGACACTGCCTGAAGAATTTGACAGAGCACTGAAAGACCAAAGTTGAAACAAAGCCCCAGGAGTAGCCAACATTCCATTAGAACAACTAATAGCCTTGGGAGAGCCAGCCCTGACAAAACTCTACCACCTGGTGAGCAAGATGTATGAGACAGGCAATATACCCTCAGACTTCAAGAAGGATATAATAATTCCAATCCCAAAGAAAAGCAATGTTGTCAGGTGTGAAAATTACTGAACTATTAGTTTAATAAGTCACGGCTGCAAAATACTAACACATATTCTTTACAGACGAATGAAAAACCTGGTAGAAGCTGACCTTGGGGAAGATCAGTTTGGATTCTGTATAAATGTTGTAACACATGAGGCAATACTGGACCCTATGACTTGTCTTAGAAGATAGATTAAGGAAAGGCAAACCAATGTTTCTATCATTTGTAGACTTAAAGAAAGCTTTTTACAATGTCAAGTTGAATAGTCTCTTTCAAATTATATTGGTGGCAGGGGTCAAATGCAGTTATAAGAGTTGAGGGGCAGGAAAGGGAAGCAGTGGTTGGGAAGGGAGTGAGACAGGGTTGTAGCCTATCCCGATGTTATTCAGTCTGTATGTTGAGCAAGCAGTAAAGGAAACAAAAGAAAAATTCAGGGTAGGTATTAAAATCCATGGAGTAGAAATAAAAACTTTGAGGTTTGCCGATGAAATTGTAATTCTCCCAGAGACAGCAAAGGGCCTGGAAGAGCAGTTGAATGGGATGAACAGTATCTTGAAAGGAGGATATAAGATGAACATCAACAAAAGCAAAACAAGGATAATGCAATGTGGTCGAATTAAATCACCTGATGCTCAGGGAATTAGATCAGGAAATGAGACACTTAAAGTAGTAAATGAATTTTGCTATTTTGGGAGGAAAGTAACTGATGATGGTCAAAGTAGAGAGGATATAAAATGTAGACTGGTGATGGCAATGAAAGCGTTTCTGAAGAAGAGAAATTTGTTGATATCAAGTATAGATTTGTGTCAGGAAGTCTTTTGTGAAAGTATTTGTGTGTAGTGTAGCCATGTATGGAAGTGAAACATGGATGATAAATAGTTTAGACAAGAAGAGAGTAGAAGCTTTTGAACTGTGGTATTACAGAAGAATGCTGAAGATTAGATGGGTAGATCATGTAACTAATGAGGACGTACTGAATCGAATTGGGGAGAAGAGGAAATTGTGTCACAACTTGACTGGAAGAAGGGATGGTTTGGTAGGACATGTTCTGAGGCATCATGGGATCACCAATTTAGTGTTGGAGGGCAGCATGGGGGTAAAAATCGTAGAGGGAGACCAAGAGGTGAATAGACTAAGCAGATGCAGAAGGATGTAGGTTGCAGTAGCTACTTGGAGATGAAGAAGCGTGCACATGATATTGTAGCATGGAGAGCTGCACCAAACCAGTCTCTGGACTGAAGACTACAACAATAACAACAACAACAACATGGAAGAACCATGTATGATACAACTCAGGTATGAAGTGTACGTCAGGTCATTGAACATTTTATCAATTAGGAACTTCCACTTATACACTTGTTACCTCTATAAAGAGCGTCTGCCAGAGTTCATGTATGGTTCTGCAGGTGAACTGATACATTAATTTATGTAAATCTCCTACTGCATGTTGAATGGAAATGCTGTGTGTGTACTTGATAATGACTTAATTGTCCAAATTGGCCAACAACAGCAAGTGAATGAAAAATTTTACATCCTACAACAGATTATGTGTTCCAGAATTAAATTTTTGTCCTGCAGTGGAGTGTGCACTGATACGAAACTTCCTTGCAGAAGGTGAAGCTGTGGGGATGGGTTGTGAATTGTGCTTGGGTAGCTCAGTAAGTAGACCACATGCCCGCAAAGGCAAAGGTCTCGAGTTTGTGTCTTGGTTCAGCACAGAGTTTTAATCTGACAGAAAGTTTTGTATCAGTGTACATTCCACTACAGTGTGAAAATTTCCTTCTGGAAACATCCCGTGGCTTGTGGCTGAGTCTATCTCCACAATATCGTTTCCTCAAGGAGCGCTAGTATTGAAAGTTTTTGTAGGCTTGCTTCTATGAAGTTTGGTAGGTAGGAGATGAGGTACTAGTGAAGTAAACCTAAACAGTGTGTTCTTTTGAAAAATGTGTCAAGGCTGCAGACCTGCATATGAAGAAGATTGTCCAAGTTTTTTGTTGTGACATTCTTTCGTAAAATCTACCCTTAGTTTAGGCCATGTGAAAATGGAGTTAAAACTCGAGCTTTCAGAGATTATCAGCATCTGCTTTGTCGGGAGATGACTGTCTTCCAGGACCTTATCTGCTTCCTTTGTAGTGGCATTCAAGCTCATCATTGGTCAGATAGCGTCACTCGGTAGTGTTATGTCATGTGGAGGGCAGCATTCATATGCAAAAATGTAAGAAACTGGAACTGTGCTGGTACGCCCCCCCCCCCCCGCCCCCCCCAGCTGCACCATGCCATGATGAGGGGCAGAAGGGAAACAGAGACCGCCCCCATCAACACCTATCTTTAAGGGTTAAGATTTTTGGTTGCAGTGCCTTGAAGAATCTTAGTCTCAAGTGCTCATCTCTAGGCACCCCTTGGATGACAAATATAACATCTGCCCCTGTTTAAAATGTTACTTCACGTGTAAATTTCTCCTACTCTTATTACAAAATCCCAATAAGACAATGCATGGGAGCAATATGACATGGTACAGATTTTCTGCATTACATAATTTTCCCCCCTTTCACATGGCACATGGTAGACAAGTGCAGTGTGGTAACAGAGATGGAGGTTATAATTTGAGTGGTGCCTGGTAACAGGCACTTGAGATGGTGCAGCTTCAAAGAAATACAATCAAAAATTGATATGTTTAATACAATAGGTAATTCTTGGGGGAGGAGGGGGTCTACATTCTCATTCCACCCTCCATTACAGCCCAGTGGGGGAGGGAGGGTGTACTGCCACACTGCCGATTTCCTCCACCCGTGTAAACCCTGACACAGGCAATGGAAGTTACAATCCCCAACATCATCACCTGATCAGTGACATGTTTGAATGCCACTCTACAGGACAGGAAGCAGACTTTGCTCCCCACAGACAGTCATCCCCTAATGAAAAAGATGGTGATAATCTGTGAAAGCTTGTATTTTCCTTTTGAGAACCAAATGCATCTCTTAGTCTATAACCCTATGCTGTGTTTTGTGCCTGTATAGCAGCAGTCAGTGCCTGTTTAGAAGTTTCTATATGGAGACTGTATACCATGGAGGTTCTTTCCCATGTTGAACTGTTCTGCTAGGCACATATCTAATCAGTGCTCGGTCAAATATCCTTCTAAACTTCTGCCACATTTTCTGTACATGCTCCTGCCCTGAGTTAATGATGTCAAGTACCTCATAGAGAGAATCTAATATAAATCTTAATACTTTTTCCAGTTGCCCTTTGTACTTTGGTAATCATTGTTGCTACAGCTGCCTCATGCTCACTGATACCAGTTTTGATGTGGACATCCTCAAAGATGTCAGGTCTGTTTCTTGCCATTGGATGCAATATATTTCCATCACGAATGAGCTTCCATCTTTACTCTCTCTCTCTCTCTCTCTCTCTCTCTCTCTCTCTCTCTCTAATACTGAATGTGAGTCTGTTTCAGGGAGAGAAATGTGATGGATTTGTCTATTAGCCCCGAGGATGGACTTTGAAACTGAAGTACTTTTCCTCATTTCTGTGTGCCTGTCTGCTACTCTGTGCTTCTTATGTTTGATGAGTAATGATCTATCCTCATCTACACACTGATGCTATTTTGCCATGTTATACAGTCCATGTCTAATGACCTATTTATTGGCAGGACATGAAATCCAATTTTTCTTAGTTTTTAGTTGCTCATCTGGGCAACTTTTACATACAGTGTTTCACCTAGTGCATCACCTTTAGTGCCTGTACCTGACATCAGCATATCATTTTAATTTATTTGAAATTGTGGAATATAAGTACAAGGGTCATTCAATAATTAAAGAGACAAATTGGTCTGGGGAAAAAACTGTTAGTAGGGCAAGTGTGGTACATTTATAGCTTTAATTTGGCATCACTGGGTTGAGCCCTGATCAGCTGATGTATCAACATCGTTTAGTTTATTACTTCAAAAATACATTTCAAGATGGCGAGTCTGCTTGAAACGTCCACATTAGTTGAACAACATTCTGTTATTCATTCTTTACTTGCTGAAGCTAAGAAACCAGTGTATATATACTGTAGAATGTCTCAAGTTTATGGTGAAAGTTGTATGAATTGTGCAAATTTTTACAAGTGGGTAGAGCAGTTCAAAAATGGTCACGACTCAGTGACTGACGAACATCGCTCTGGCTGACCTGTTGCAGTTTCGACTCCCTCAGTTGAAAGTTGAATTAATGATATTATTAGTGCTGACCACCATGTGACTGTGAAAATTATAGTTGATAAGGTTCAAGTTAATACTGGTACAGTTCATAACTTTATCTGTAACAAGCTGAAGTACCGCCAAATGTGTTCAAGACGGGTCCCAAAGGAGTTGACGCGACTACACGAGGAAACGAGGCTGAAAGTGTGCACGTAGCTAAAGGCACATTATGAAAGTGAAGGTGAGCACTTCCTCAACAAAATTTTAACTTGTGATGAAACTTGGGTTCACTACTATGAGCCAGAATCAAAAAGACAAAGCATGGAGTGGAAGCACACCAACTCACCTCTCAAGAAAAAAATTCACAACCCAAGCATCAGCAGGAAAAGTCATGTTGACATTGTTTTGGGATGCTGAAGGTCCAGTTTTTTGTGATTATCTCAAAGAGCAGCATACAATGAACAGCCAATACTACTCATATTTGCTTTTAAACAAGGTGAAGCCAATCACGAGAGAGAGACGTCGTGGATCTCAGAGGAGAGGTGTGATTCTCCAGCAAGACAACACACATCCTTATATTGCTCAACTAACCCTTGAAACTGTGACACAATTTTATTGTTATGTACCGTTGTCTGTTATTAAGATAACTTATAACAAAACAGAAGGGATGCTATTAGTATCAAAACATTGTTATTTCCCAAACAGAATTTTGTGTTCAACACAATGAGGAATCTGACAGAAAATTAAGGTTCAGTTACTCCTTGTTAATTACATGAAACAACTTCAAATTATGCTATACTCTAAGGTCACAGAATTTATTATTATTATTATTATTAATATATTTTTTTTAATTTTTAGTACTGCCAGGAGTTGTAAAAACTGGCGCCTATCGATATGAAGATGGGACACGCTATGTTGGAGACTGGAGTCAACGTGGACAAAAACATGGCATGGGCCACCTTGTGATGCCAGATGGGACTCGATATGATGGTGGATTTCAAAATGGCTTATGCTCAGGCCTTGGTGTTATGACATTTCCAGATGGCGCAAAGTGAGTAGTAAATACTCTTACTTTTACATTAGTATCATGCGCAAATTTTGTTCTAGCATATCGTAATTTATTACATGTCTAAAATTCATTCTGTACTTTTACACTGAATTATAATTCTTAACAACAACTAAGTGGGGAAAAAATGTGATTGGTTGATGGTTAATTTTAAAATGTTTTAATTGCACAGTTTTCCACGGCATTATAATGTAAATAACTGAATCCAATTTAATTAGCTCAAATGTAAGGTGTGCTTTACGTGTGTGCCGGCATTCATTTGTCCATTCATTTATTTACTCACAAATCATTTCCTGTAGTTGCCATCATGAAAAAGAGCCTCCAGGAATGTAAAATGAATCAAGTTATACATTAACAGTGGAATCCAACATTGCACTGTAAAATATGTTGTTGCTGTGGTATTCAGTCCAAAGACTGGTATATTGCAGTATACCACACTAGTTTATGCTGTTAAGCCTCTTCATTTTTGCGTAAATAGCACAAACTATGCCAATTTTAATCAGTACCAACTTCATTATTTATTCTATCTACCTAACTAACTTCATTATTTATTCTATCTACCTATCTAATCTTCAGCATTCTTGTGTAGCACCACATTTCAGAAGCTTCTGTTCTCTTCTTGTCTAAACTGTTTCATTTGTGCACAAGACTATGATCTAGAAAAATGCTTTTAGAAAATGTTTCCTATTAGTTAAATTTATAATAGATGTTAGAATATTTCTATTTGTCAGACTTACTTTTATTGCTGTTGCCATTAAGCATTTTGTATCCTCTCTATTTTGATCATAATGAGTTGTTTTGCTGTTGAAATAACAAAGGTTGTTTGCTACTTTTAGTGTCTCATTTCCTAGTATAATTCCCTCAGCTGCATTTGATTTAATTAAATTACATTCCATTAACATTGTTTCACATTCATTGGTGTTCATCTTATAACTTCTGTAAGTTTGCCAGCAACAAATTATGGTTAGATCTTATCGACTCCACTGACAATTATAAGAATTTCTTCTACAACACTTTGATCAGTATACAGGTATATTAGGAGAAAAACAGTTAGTTTGCAGAAAAGCTGTTGTTCCTCCTCAGGTGCTGTTTCTTTATAGCACGTTGCAATTCATTCCAGAAATGCTCAATAATGTTCATGTCTGGGGAGTTTGGTGGCCAGGGAAAGTCTTTAAACTCAGAAGAGTGTTCCTGGAGCCACTTTATAGCAATTCTGGATGTGTGCAGTGTCACATTGTCCTGCTGAAATTGCCCTAGTCCTTTGGAATGCACAGTGGACATGACTGAATGCAGGTGATCAGACAGGATGCTTACATATGTGTCACCCATCAGAGGTGTATATAGACATATCTGGGGTTGCATATCACTCAAACTGCACTCTCCCCACACTATTACAGAGCCTTCACCAGCTTGAACAGTCCCCTGCTGACATGCAGTGTCCATGAATTCATGAAGTTGTCTCCATACCCGTACACGTCCATCCATTGTATGCAATTTGAAACGAGACTCATCTGACTAGGCAACATGTTTCCAGTCATCAACAGTCCAATGTCAGTGTTGGCAGGCCAAGGCAAGGCATAAAGCTTTGTGTCCTGCAGTCATCAAGGGCCTTCGGCTCCGAAAGCCCATATCGTTAATGTTTCATTGAACGATTCACACACTGACCCAGCATTAAAATCTGCAGCAATTTGTGGAAGGGTTGCATTTCTGTCACATTGAACAATTTTCAGTCTTTGTTGGTCCCGTTCTTGCAGGGTCTTTTTATGGCCTCAGCGATGTCAGAGATTTGATGTTATACTAGATTCTTGGTATTCACGGTACACTCAAGAAATGGTCACTTCATGGCTACCTCTGAGATGCTGTGTCCCATCACTTGTGTGCCAACTACAACACCACATTCAGACTCACTTAAATCTTGATAAGCTGCCATTTTAGCAGCAGTGTGCCAAACACTTATTGTCTTGTATAGGCGTTGCTGACTGCAGCACCATTTTCAGTCTGTTTACATAATTAAAGTTCCAGTATCAAAACACTGTATAAAGAGAACGACTGTTCAGAATGATATCAAATTTGAAAAGTGTGTTATTGGTGCAGTGGGAAATGTTATGGAACAAAAATTAATGAAAATTTTAGCAATAGATGGCATGGTAAGCATCTTAACATGAATGGGATTGGCCTCAAATAACAGATGAATCACAATACAATGGCTATGACTTTAATTGCACATTGCACCATCTGTACTTTCAATGTGCATAACTGCACAAATTCTGCAGTCAACAGCTGTGGCACTTTTATTTAAGTAAGTCCATCCACCACAGTAAGGTCATACTGCATCGTACAGGAGAAATTAGTTTTTAACCGTCCTGAGGCCAAAAACTGCATAAAAAACAAAAGACACTGATTTTTAATTGTCCTGGGACCAAAAACCTCATAAAAAGCTAAACAATGTAAGTTTTTAATTGTCATGGGTCAAAAGCTGCATAAAAAGCAAAATGACATTGGTTTCTAATTGTTGTGAGACTGGCTCAGGAAGGTTGAAATTGAGAAACTGCGTGTTCCACAACAGATTAGAGTGTCTTGGGGTCATGTTTAGAATGCATTATGCAATGCAGGCCTTCAATATAGCTATATTCATAATTGGAGCCATTTGTAATTGGAGCACTAAACCCAGCATCTTTCCGGTAGCCCACAGCCAGAAGTCACGTGGATTAAGATCAGGAGGTCTGGATGGCCAGACTGTAGGGAAATAATGGCTGATAATTCTAGAATTTCTTAAATGAATGTGCAGCAGCCACTTCACTGGCTGTGCAATGTGCAGAGGAG
Organism: Schistocerca nitens; assembly: GCF_023898315.1. NCBI lineage: Eukaryota > Metazoa > Arthropoda > Insecta > Orthoptera > Acrididae > Schistocerca > Schistocerca nitens. Next base: position 1,268,877,589 of record NC_064614.1, on the reverse strand, counting down.
TGCCATCTTGCGTAAAAATTAGTCTATGCCACGTCCATGTTACTGAAAGGTTGCAATAACATTGGTGTGCAAATGTCTCTCATTGCATTTATCAGTGACAGTACTCGTAATAGAACCTGCAGAACTCATCTCCACAGAGAAATATGGCCCTATGATAAACTGTCAACTTTTGCAGAATGAAGATGTATTGGTTGATGTGCATGCAGATTTTCTGTTCCCAATATTCTACAGTTCTGCCTATTAACAGGCCATTGGAGATGGAAATAGGCTCATCTGTCTACAGGATGTTCCATGGCCAGTCATTGTCCACTTCCATGTGAGCAAGAAATATCAAACTGAATGTTTGTCTTGCAGGCAAATCAGTGGGAAGGAACCCCTGAACATGGGTGATTTTGTATGGATAGCAATGCAGGATGTTTTGTAGGATTTTATGCACCAGCCTCACAAGCATGTCCAACATTCGGGCAATTTGTCATGCACTGCATGTTTGCACATGACTGCCTGACTATTCCTGCAATGCTGTGGCCACATCGTTGATAGATCTCAGATCAACTGCTTTCCTTCCTCTGCCACAATGCGCTTCAGAAGAACCTGTCTTTTCGAATTTTGTAATTATTTTCTCAACAGCCTTAGCAGACACTCAACCAACACCTTTTCCATACCCCTCATTGCCCAGAATGTCTGCAAGGCTAATGGCGCACAGTCGCTGTTCTTGTAAAAGAGTTTTACCAGCAGCATGCGATTCTTCATGGAGACAGTCATGTTGGGCATCTTGGATGTAAACTGGGGAACAGCTGTTTCCCCCTGCATCAATAGTTTGCTGTTCAAATTTAGCAGTGGTTCTCTTTCTGCAGCATTTCGGAAGTGGAACTTTAATTATGGACATACCGTAGGAGGAGTGGCTAATAAGGTATTCCGTTACTTTTTTTTATATCTGGAGATTTAAAATTTCCTGTTGGATGTCTGTAAGTGACCTTGTGTGTACTTTCATACCAGAATAAAGAAAAAGACCATTATGGAGTATACATACTTTCACAGAAGGAAGAAGCTTGTACAGGATGACCAGTTATCAGCATTGTATTAAATTACACAGCACCTTTCTGTTGAATAAATACTTCATTGACCTTAGTTTTAAACTTCCGATGAGTTTCAAAACAGCACACATTCTGCTGGAGAGTGAAAGATTCATTTAATAAATAAACTGTACTTGTTTTCATGGAAAAGTGAAGTCGCATTCAAGAGAGTGACAGTTCAAATCCATGTCTGGCCATCCTGATTTAGGTTTTCCATGATTTCCCTAAATCACTGCAGGCAAAGGCCAGTATGGTTCATTTGAAAGGGCACAGGCAACTTCCTTCCCCATCGTTCCCTAAACCAATGGGATCGATGACCTCAGTGTTTGGTACCCTCCCCTAAATCAATCAACCAAGGAAAAGTGAAGTGTTTGGATTTGGTGTAACTCTTTACTTACATAGCTACAAGCAGTTATCCTATTTTTTTTTTATTGTGGAAATTTTCTGTGAAAGTTTGAAGGAACCAATTGGAGATGGTATACTTACTGTAAGTAGTGTAAATTTTTCAGACTACTGGTTGGACCTTGGAATCCTTAGGTGTTCTTTAAGATTACTAGGGCACTCAGTTCTTTGATGTAGCAATCATGTCTGTTTTATTGCTATCATATGCGTCAATGCAACATAGGTGGTCTTTATAAAGACTGTGTTACCAGCAATTTATTCAGATAACTAATAAATGATCAATGCAGTTTCTGTTATGATGGTTTACAAAGACCAGCATTTTATCCAGGTAATCAATACATATTTTGTTACTTAATCAGTAGTCTAATACATGGCAAAATTTGGCTGATGTCCTTTTCATACACAGGAGCACAGTCAATCATCTTAGGGCATGAGATATGGCACCACTAGTTTAATGCAGAGCAGGTTGTGCAACTGTTTCTGTCACAATGTAAAGATTGTACATCACATATTAACAGATCCTAAAGATTTGTAACATTAGTGCAAAAGAAACATACAACGTTACAGCATTTTTTGTGCCTTTCCATAAGGCAGTAACAAACATAACACAATATGGTGTACAATATGTACATTCTAAGAAGACTCGCAGCAAGCTGCCTGATCGGAGCGGCTGAATCAATAGAAGTCAAAATACATTGACTTGAATTGAATGATTACCAACTGCCACCAATTTTAGCTAGCAGATGACACAGTAATTAATGAATCTAAAATGACAATAAAGAAGATAATTCAAAACTCAGTTATATGTAATACTCCAGTTATCGTCAACTCTGCATGTCACTTTGGTTCTAAAGAAGTAGATGCGCTAAATGGTGTTGTTAGCTAACAAACATTGATGGTGACCAGTTAGTAATCAATACTGGTAGCGTTGCTCACATCCGTAGATTTAAGCTTAAAATACCCTACAAGTGCCTCCTGGGTGGTGCTAATTGAGCAACAGTGATTACAGGCAGCCAGACTATCCATAGGATCTCCTGGCAATGACATATCAACTAAATAGCAGAAACAGTTCTTTTCAGAGCTCATTAACATGAAACATTGGACCAACTATCAGACTCGTTCAACTGAATATCGAAAGCATTAGCAGGGCAAAGTGTGACTACCTATCAAAATTTTTGCTGGACAACAATATCGATGTCGTTGCCATTCAGGAAACTCGTGTTTCCAGCGAAGAAATATTCCGAAGCCGAGGTTGAATACCTGGATATTCTCCACTTGGTGTAACTTACCACGAGGTGTATGGAATTGCTACGTACGTCTGGAACAACATAAATGACGCTTCACTGATTTCTGTAAGTGTGGAGGCAGATACACATACAGTTGTCATACAATTGCACGGCATTACTATTACAAATGTTTACAAACCACCCAAAACAACATGGCCTGATTTTTGTCCTACACACAGCAGAATATCCTGCAATTTACATAGGAGACTTAAATAGTCACCACGAACTTTGGAAGTACTCTCTAAATGATGAAAATGGGAGCATGCTTGCAGAATGGGTCGAAGAGAATAATCTTCATCTAGTGTTTGATGCCAAAGATCAAGGCACTTTCAGGGTCAGCTGCTTGGGACAAGGATTCAAATCCTGACTTATGCTTTGTTAGCTGCAACAAAACTGGCTTTCCCATCAACACCACAAGGAAAGTGATAGATGCCTTTCTTCACAGCCAACACAGACCTGTAATAATACAAATTGGCTGCACGGTTCCTGTCATACGATCAACTCCTCATGTTCGATGGAATTTCCAGAAAGCTGACTGGATAAAGTTTTCAACGGAACTGGGTAAGACCATTCGATGGATACCTCCATCACATAAGAACTATCAACGCTTCATTGGTGCAGTAATAGCAACAGCTAAATAGTGTATGCCAAGAGGATACCGAAAAGAACATGTTCCAGGATGGAATGATGAAAGTAAAACACTGTACCAACACTTCCAGCAAAGTGATGACCCAGAGATAGCTATGGAACTATTGTCCAGCTTGGACATGTCTCAGAGGCAGAAATGGGCAGAAACAGTCGAAAATATGGACTTTACCCACTCGAGCAGGAAAGCATGGAGTCTTCTGAGAAAACTGGAGGAAGTGCACCAGCATGCATAAAAAATTGCGAAGTAACACCAGATCAAATTGCTTCCCCCATCATTACTACCTCAAGAGTACCTCCTGACAAGAAACATACAAGACATATCAGACGACAGCTTCGTGACCTGAAAAAGAAGGCATCTCCCTCATCTGAGTATACCCATCCCTTCACAGTTTCAGACATTGACTCTGGAGTGAAGGACCTCAAACCACATAAGGCGCCTGGATTCGATGGTATCCATCCAGAATTCCTGATCCATATGGGAGGAAAAGCTAAGAAATGGCTGGCAGCATTGTTCACTGACATCCTGCTGACTGGTCAACTTCCATTGGAGTTTAAAAAGGTGAAGATAATATCTGTTCTGAAACCTGGCAAACCCAGAAACAAGGTAGAAAACTATCACCCCATTGCCCTACTCAGCTGCTGCTACAAGCTTTTTGAAAGGCTAATATATAACAGAATAAGTAGTGCTATCGTAGAGAATATTTCAGTTGATCAGGCAGGCTTCAGACCAGGGCGTAGCTGCTGTGACCAAGTATTGTCTCTCACATCCTTCATAGAGTCAGGATACCAAATGAAGCAGAAAACATCTGTGGCTTTTGTTGATCTAACTGCCGCCTTTGGCACTGTGTGGAAGGAAGGCCTTATCTACAAATTTCTCCGCATCATACCCTGCAGAACAATGGCTTGACTGATTAACAGCATGCTAAGTGATTGGAAGTTCCAGGAAATCACTGGAAGCAACATAAGTAAAGAGAGGAAGCTGAACAACGGATTACCTCAAGGATCAGTTCTCTCACCCTTACTGTTCAACCTATATCTATCTGATTTACCTGACACTTCGTCCAGAAAATACTGCAATGCCAATGACCTGGCTCTAGCCATAAAACACCAGGAAATGAAGACAACAGAAGAGATTCTAGCCAATGACCTGTCTGCATTAGATAATTACTTCAAAATCTGGAGACTCACAACCCAGTGTGAGTAAAACAGAAGTGTGTTGCTTCCATCTAAATAACCGGTTGGCAAACGTAAAACTGGAAGTAAGTTTCAGAGGCGGAATTCTTCGTCATAATTGGAACCCAAAATATCTTGGTGTCTTCCTGGATCATACACTATGCTTCAAACAACACCTTCTTAACTTAGCTCAAAAGTTGAGCACTCGAAACAACATCCTCCATAAGCTATGCGGAACTACCTGGGGATCTTCAGCAACCACCCTGTGATCTTCAGCTCTGTGCTTGGTGTACTCAAGTGCTGAGTATTGTGCACCTGTTTGGATGAACAGTCATCATACAAGGCTTGTTGATACCCAGCTGAATACGACAATGCGCATAATATCTGGCGCAATCAGATCTACTCCAGTTTATTGGCTTTCACTGTTAACCGGTATAATGCCTCCTGATCTACGCAGATGTACTGCCCTTATGAGAGAATTCCACAAGATCTCCAGGAATTCTAACCTACCCGTGCATAGCGACCTGCCACTTTTAAATCGCAAGAGACTGAAATCACGCCATCCAACTCTGTGCGATGCTGCTGACATGGTTGCTAAGGATTTCAAACCTCGTGAAGAATGTAAAGGTCGGTGGGAAGCAGTGACAGATGTGCACCTGCATAACATCTTCTCAGATGCTAAACTTTCAAGTGGGTTCGACCTACCACACAAGACCTGGACTACTCTCAACAGAATCCGTACTGGCCATGGCTGATGCAGGGATGCTCTCTTTAAGTGGAAGAAGCTGCCTGATCCAGCCTGTGACTGCAGGGCTCCATACCAGACTGTTCACCACATTGTCAGTGAATGCAGGATTCGAGCCTATAACGGCGCCAAATAGGTCTTCCTGCTAGCAACTCCAGATGCAGTGCGCTGGATTGAAGGACTGGATATTCAGTTGTAAAGACAAACTTAAGTTTCTTGTGTGTCAATATGTACATGTGTATATGTAATTTAGTTTTGTGATATGTCTGTATTAGCCATATGCTAAATAAAATAACTGGAAATGAAATTCAGCTGATTCCATCAGCCACCTCATAGAGAGCCTTCTTAGACTGAACATATAGTAAGTCCAACTTCTACCAGTTGCTATTATGGTGGTTTTGAATTGTGAAGTTATAAATTCTAAAACCCGAAAAACAAATATCTTGCATTTGAAGTTTCAGTAAATGGTGTCAACATTGATTGCATGTTTGTCATAGAACATTTAGTAGAATGAATTTGGCATCCATTGTTACAACTATAATTTATATAATTCAACACAGATGTAGGTACTGTCTTGTCTTATTAGTGTGAGTTACAAGTATTTATAAGATAGTGCTACACGGTTAAACCATACTGAAAAGTTATTGTACCCTTTCACTGTCACAGTCTGGTGACATCCAGAAATAAACACACACCATTACAATCACTGGTGCAGGGATTTGGAGTTCAGTAATATTAACACTAATCCATGTATTCATCTTTTGGATCTGCAGCTCTTGTTTTTTCTGTCTGTGTTTGCAGTTAAATTATAGGATATGGGTTCCGCCTTTTTGCAAACACACTGTTTCTTTTTGTTTTTACCTAAACGTGTTTCAGCACCTCTATGCCATCATCAGTGGGTTTTTGTTTATTGAAAACTGTAAAAAGTGAACATATTTTAGGTTGTAACTGATCTAACAGAGTGAGGCCTAAGGAAAGTTTATGTTCATTTTGCTTCTTACTGTGATTTTACGTTATATGGTTTTGCAGGACCAACTGTATGATTTCAATAAACAAAAACCCACTGATGATGGCACAGAGGTGTTGAAACATGTTTGGGTAGAAAGAAAAAACAATCTATTTGCAAAAAGGTGGAACCCATATCCTATGAACTAATCCATGTAGTATGCCATTCCAGTTTTGTGAAAAGAATGCCAAAGATTTTGGTATATGATTTTTAATGAATCAAGTGTCAAATATACAAATTATGTAAAAATTATGTGCTGAGTATTAAAAACGTTCCAAAGCATGGAAAACAGGGAAAGGTGATAGTTACTGTAATATAAGATGAATCGTGTAAGATATATACCTACTTATGAAATATTCTGTCTGTTCTTGCAGGAACATAGACATATTAAAAACTTGAATACACAGTATTAATGTTCCACAATAATATTTATTTAATAGTCCATTATGAACCAGCTTTCAGCTTCCTAGGCCATTGTCAAATAACTTAATACTAAATAGATAGTCCACACAACTTCATTGAGAAGATGTTCCACACCGGACGAATTTCAATCAAACTTGGTACATGTCCCTTCCTGTCAGGCAACAGTTGCTGTGGGGATGAGAACCACTTACCTATCATACTTTAGGAGATATGACATCATAACCACTGAAATGTGTGAAAAGAACTGCAGTACTGTGTATGATGTTTTAATTTATTACTTCTTTTCTACTAACTCTATTCATAAACACGTTTTGCAGACATTATCCACTTATGCCACTGAATGTACCTACAAAATTATATCACTTTATAACACATAGATCAGAAGATATGATGTCATAAACACTAAGATACATGAAAAACTGCCAAATCATGCATGACTTTTAAATTTATTATTTCTTTGCTACTAACTCTATTTGCAACATATTTTGCTGACAGTATCCAGATATGTTGCTGAATGTACCTATACAAATACGTCATTTTGTGACACATAGTTCAAGAGATATGACATCATAAACACTGAGAAACATGAAAAAGTGCCTCATAGGGGATGAAGGTTTGATACATTTATGTTTTAGTGCTAATACACTCCCACAGTCAAGTCAGCTTAAGGAAATCTCTGACACCTGGCAGCACTATTGACAGCTTGTAACTGTGAAGCACAAACAGCTGTAGGCAGAAATGATAGCCCTCTATAGAACTATGACGAGGCCTTGTCATAAGGATGTTTACAAAATAGTATTATAGAAATGCAAAACAGCTGCACTCAGTTTACAGGAACTGTGATACTATACTTAAACATTTGTACATAATGCATATTTCTTTGTACAATTGTTTCATAACTTCAAAGGTGTTTTCAAGAATACATGGAACTGAAATTTTTTGGATACTTCACTACAAACACAGTTCATTTTTTGTTTTAGTTTCTAATAAAAAAAAAATAAAAAAAAAAAATTACTGGCAAAGGGAATACGTAGGCAATGCTATGTTTGTCAGGTAGTTAATAAATAAGTGTTGTTTCACCAGAAAGAGCATACATGTTTCATGTTGTTGTTGCAGTCTTCAGTCCAAAGACTTGTTTGATGGAGCTCTCCATGTTCCTGCATTCTTCTCAATCTGCTAACTGTTTTCATCTCTTGGTCACTGTTGTGACTCGCCGATCATTTAAAGTGCCGCCGCGCAATTACGCACGTCCTCTACGTGCGGCGCTGTCTGCCTGCCAGCCATGCAGCAGCGGCACCACCTAAGCGGCCAGCCGAGCAGCGGCCGCTAGACTGAGACTCAGTGTTATCTGAACGCTAACGTGTACACATGTTAACTTACTCTGTGACATATATGTGTTGTAGTGTCGTTCCTAAAAATACTTGTTAAACTAGAAGTTCTAACAATTGGCGACGAGGTAGTGGATTTTTCCTTTTCACCGTTGACTCACAGGGTTCCATGGCTACTGTCGAGCAACTCTTGCAAAATCTCCTTGAACAGCAAACGCTTCTAACGGCGGCGATTCGCGATTTCGTCGCGGCGTCAAATGCGGGCCGGTTCTCGTCGTTGGCTGTACCTCCTTTTCCTCCTTACGACGAGACGGCAGAAGACTGGTCGGATTATGAAAAACGTCTTCGACAGCACTTCTTGGCATTTTATGTCTCGGACGAACAAGCATGTAAGTCTCTGTTCCTTTCCTGGATTTCGCCTCAAATGTATCGGTTGTTGTCGCAATTGGCCCCTTTGAAGGATCCTGCGTCTTTGTCCTTTGCTGAAATGTGTTCCCTTCTGTCGGTCTATTTTCAAAAGCAAACGCATGTGGTAGCCTCTCGTGTTGCCTTTTATCGTTGTCACAAACAACCCAATCAATCTTATCGCGCTTGGGCTGCTGAACTTCACGGCCTCAGTCGAAAGTGTCACTTTGTTACTGATGTTCACAAAGAATCCTATGCCGATTCCATGGTACGGGATGCTATTATCCGGTCGGCGCCCGACAAAGAAGTTCGGCAACGTGCCCTTCAGTTGGCGAATCCGACTTTAGATGAAGTTCTCTCCATTGCGCAGTCTTTTGAAATTTCTCGCGCCGCTGGGGCACAAATAGAAGCGTGGGGTGACGTCGGGGAAATACAACCTCTGTGCGCTGTTGACGACGCGTGCGGCGCGTCCCCGCCGGCCGACGTGGCCGCAGTGCGCTCCCACACGCAGCCTCGGCCAAGCCGTAAACAAACCCCTAAGAAACTGCAGCAAAATCCCCGGCAACTTCCTTCATGTCCAAGGTGTTTTACGAAACATTCACGCGAGGATTGTCCACAACGTTGGGCTGTGTGTCACAATTGCAAAAAGAAAGGTCACGTGTCTTCCGTTTGTAAATCCGACCGCATAAATGACGTCCATGAACATGACGCTGATTCTGATTCTGTGTTGTCTGTCAATTGCACTTCTTCCCTTTCCGGGAAGTTATTCCTCACTGTCCAAATCCTTGGTCGAGATGTTCGCATGCAAGTGGATACCGGTTCTGCCGCCACTATAATTAATTCTCAGACGTATCTTCAGCTGGGTTCTCCACTCCTGTCCCCTGTCACTCGGCAATTACGGACGTACAATAAACAGAAGATTTCTCTCTTGGGACAGTTTAATGCTGAGGTATCTTACAAATCCGTCGTTCACACTGTTCCCATATTTGTGGTCGACCAGGGCAACGCAGAAAATCTTTTTGGTTTCGATGCCTTCCGCGTTTTTGGGTTCTCCATAGATGACTCTGTCAATATTGTCTCCGACGCTATTCCTTATGCTAAACTGGATTCTTTGTCGACGACCTTTTCGTCCATTTTTTCTCCTGGGTTAGGCCGGGCACACGACTTTGAAGCTCATATCACGCTCAAACCCACTGCTCGGCCTAAGTTTTTTCGGGCTTGGCCCATTCCTGTGGCCCTTCGTGATCGGGTCAAACAGGAGTTGGATCGTCTCACTACTTCAGGGGTCTTGCTCCCTGTCCCTGGGTGTATCAATTACATGGACGACATTGTTGTCACGGGCTCCACCACTGACGAACATCTTCAAAATTTCCACACACTTTTTACTGTCTTACAGACTGCAGGTCTTAAGTGTAACCTTCAGAAATCACAATTTTTTCAGGCATCTATCACGTACTTGGGGTTTCAACTCTCTCGGGATGGTATTCGTCCGCTTCAACAAACTGTCACTGCGATCGATGCCCTTCCTCGCCCTACGTCTGTTAAGGAACTGCAGGCCTTCTTGGGGAAACTAGCATACTATCACAAGTTTTTACCGTCTGCAGCGTCGGTGGCTCAGCCGTTGCATCGCCTGTTGCATAAAAACGTGCCTTTTCACTGGTCCGCGTCCTGTGACGCGGCTTTCCAGAAATTGAAGACTATGCTGATACAGGCCCCGTGCCTAGCTACTTATCGACCTGGCCAACATCTTGTCCTTGCTACAGACGCCTCTCACTACGGGGTTGGGGCAGTCCTTGCGCACCGTTTTTCTGACGGTTCGGAACAACCCATTGCTTATGCCTCCAAAACGCTCATGGATGCCCAACAAAAGTATTCTCAGATTGAGAAAGAAGCTTTGGCCATCATTTATGCTCTTCATAAGTTTGGTGTTTTTCTCTATGGCACAAAATTTCATCTTGTTACGGATCACAAACCACTTGTTTCCTTGTTTCACCCATCAACGTCACTTCCCGACAAGGCTGCACACCGCCTCCAGCGTTGGGCTCTTTACTTGTCCCGTTTCAACTATGAGATTCATTTCCGGCCAACGGCTCAACATGCGAATGCTGATGCTTTGTCTCGCCTCCCCATGGGCCCTGATCAGGCATTCGATAGGGACGAACTTTTGTGTTTCCACCTGGATGTTGCCGAGCAGCGGGTTGTGGACGGGTTCCCCATCACTGGGGACAGGCTGGCGGCTGCTACGGGTTCTGACCCTACCCTCTCCCAGGTTTTACGCTGTATTCAGACGGGTTGGCCTGATCGCCCGTCCGCTAAGACTTCTGATCCGTTGCGGAACTACTACCCTTTGCGCTACCGCCTCACGGCTAGGGATGGTGTTATCCTCCTCTCCACTGACAATGTTTCGCCGCGTGTTGTGGTCCCCGCGTCTTTGCGTGCTTCGGTCTTGCACCTCCTTCACCAGGGGCACTGGGGTGTGTCGCGCACAAAATCTCTGGCGCGCCGTCATGTGTACTGGCCTGGCATCGACTCTGAAATTGTACACATGGTCGCTGCCTGCGGCCCTTGTGCGTCACAGGCCGCTGCCCCGAAGTCATCTTTGTCACCGTGGCCTTCGCCTGAGAAGCCCTGGGAGCGCATTCATGCTGATTTTGCGGGACCCTTTTTAGGTACTTATTGGCTCCTCGTAATTGACGCCTACTCTAACTTTCCTTTCATTGTCCGTTGCACGTCACCTACCACCGCGGCAACCACCAGTGCTCTCGCCCGCATTTTTTCTTTGGAAGGCCTCCCCTCTACTCTTGTCACTGATAATGGTCCGCAATTTGCCTCTTCTGACTTTGCAGATTTTTGTGCTCGTCACGGTGTTACGCATGTCACGGCCCCGCCGTTCCATCCACAATCCAACGGTGAGGCTGAACGACTGGTCCGCACGTTTAAGGCTCAAATGCGGAAACTTCTGACTTCTTCTGCTGCTGATGAGGCGCTTCTCCAGTTCCTGGCGTCTTACCCTTTCACCCCCATGGGCGATCACAGCCCGGCTGAGCTCTTACATGGCCGACAGCCCCGCACTCTACTTCATCTTCTGCGGCCTCCCACCTCCCGGCCGCGGGAGCCGTCACTTGGCCGGTTCACCGCCGACGACCTCGTCTGGGTACGGGGATATGGCAGGCGGCCAAAATGGAGCCCGGGCCGCATCTTAAGACACCGTGGCAGACGCCCTTATGAAATCCAGACGGACACAGGTGTTGCAGTGCGTCATTCGGACCAGCTTCGGCCTCGGGTGCCAACAACACCTGTTCCGAATGCCGCCACACCACCCTTGACTCTCCCTGATGCTCGGGATCTTGGCACGTCTCCATACTCACAACGCCGCCCTCTACCCGTCATCGCGATGCCAGCACCAGAACGGATGCCACCAGACGACGTGCCCATGCGGGAACCGGAGGACCAACCAGTGTCAGAGTACATCTGCTCGCCTCCTCCTCCAACAGACGCTGACGCATCGCCCATGTCTCCTGTCATATCAACTGGACTTGCCGCAATGGGCAGATTGGTGCGTGGGGCCCCAGCAGATTCGACCCCTACGTCTCCTGTCATCTCGACCCGTTATCATCGGGGACACTTCCGTCCGTACGGGAAGCCTCCTCCTCGAGACTTTACGTCGAGTCACACAACGCCTATGGACGTCAGCCATCTCCAGGACACATCCATCAAGACCAGTGCAACAATTTCAAAGGGGGGAAAAGTGTTGTGACTCGCCGATCATTTAAAGTGCCGCCGCGCAATTACGCACGTCCTCTACGTGCGGCGCTGTCTGCCTGCCAGCCATGCAGCAGCGGCGCCACCTAAGCGGCCAGCCGAGCAGCGGCCGCTAGACTGAGACTCAGTGTTATCTGAACGCTAACGTGTACACATGTTAACTTACTCTGCGGCATATATGTGTTGTAGTGTCGTTCCTAAAAATACTTGTTAAACTAGAAGTTCTAACAGTCACCCTCTATGATTTTTACCCCGAACTTCCCTCCAATACTAAATTTGTGATCTCTTGGTATCTCAGAATCCCTTCTTGTGTTCAAGTTGTGCCACAGATTTCTTGTATCCCCAATTCTATTCGGTACCTCCTCATTAGTTATGTGATCAACTCATCTGATCTTCAACGGTGATCTTCAACATTCTTCTATAACACAATATTTTGAAAGGTTCTGTTTTCTTTTTGTCTAAATGGTTTATTGTCTATGTCTTACTTCCATACATGGCTACACTCCAGACAAATGCCTTCAGAGAAGATTTCCTAGCACATAAATCTGTATATGATGTTAACAAATGCTTTTCTCACCATTGCCAGTCTACATTTTATATCCTCTGTACTTCAGCCATCATCAGTTATTTTGCTGCCCAAATAGCAAAACTCATCTACTACTTTGTGTCTCATTTCCTAATCTAATTCCCTTAGCATAACCTGATTTAATGTAACTACATTCCATTATCTTAATTTTGCGTTTTTTGATTTCATCTTATATGGTCGTTTCAAGACAAGGTCCCTTCTGTTCAACTGCTCTTCCAAGTCCTTTGCTGTCAGTGACAGAATTGCAATGTCATTGAAAAACCTGAAGGTTCTTTATTTCTTCTCCCTGTACTTTAATTCCTACTCCAAATTTTTCTTTTGTTTTCATTACTGCTAGTTCAATATACAGATTGAATAACATCGGGGATAGGCTACGACCCTGTCTCTCTCCCTTCTCAACCACCGCTTCCCTTTCATGCCCCTTGATTCTTATAACTGCCATCTGGTTTCTGTACAAGTTGTAAATAGCCTTCACTTCCTGTATTTTATCCCTGCTACCTTCAGAATTTCAAAGAGAGTATTCCAATCAACACTGTAAAAAGCTTTCTCTAAGGCTACAAATGCTATAAGCATAGGTTTGTCTTTCATTAACCTGTCTTCTAAGGTAATTCATAGTGTCAGTATTTCGTTGTGTGTGTGCCTACATTTCTCTGGGATCAAAACTGATCTTTGCTGAGGTCAGCTTCTGCCAGTTTTTCCATTCTTCTGTAAAGAATTTGTGTTAGTATTTTGCAATAAAGACTTGGAGTTACTACATTTTTCTTGGAGTCTGAGACCACCTTGCCTGTCTCAAATATCTTGCACACCAGATGGTAGAGCTTTGTTGTGGTTGTATCTCCCAAGGCTATCAGCAACTCTGATAGAATATCATCTACCCCTGGGGTCTAGTTTCAACTTAGATTCTTCTCGCAGTACCTTATCTCCCATCTCATCTTCATTTATGTCCTCTTCCCTTTCCGTAATATTGCCTTCAAGAACGTCTCCCTTGTTCAGGCCCTATATGTATACATCTTCCATATTTCAGCTTTCCCTTATTTGCTTAAGACTGGTTTTCCATCTGAGCTCTTGAGTTCATACAGCTGCTTCTCTTTCCCCCAAAGGCCTCTTTAATTTCCCTGTAGGCAGTATCTATCTTTCCTCTAGTGAAAAGTGCTTCTAAATCCTTATTTTTTTCCTCTAACCATTCCTGCTTAGCCATTTTGCATTTCTTATCAATCTTATTTCTTAAACATTTGTATTCTTTTTGAAACAATGGAACATCCAGGATTGATGTGACAATATTATGAAAAGGAAAGTTACCGCTCACCAAATAGCGGAGATGCTGAGTCGCAGATAGACACAACAAAAAGACTGTCACAAATAAAGCTTTCAGCCAGTAAGGCCTTCGTCAAAAATAGACGAGACACACACGCAAACACACACTCGCTCACTCTCTCACACACACTCTCTCTCTCTCTCTCTCTCTCTCTCTCTCTCACACACACACACACACACACACACACACACACATGACCGCAGTCTCAGACAACTGACACCCTCCACTATTTCATCTCTTAAAGCTACCCGTTCAGCTTCTAATGTAATTCTTTCCCATTTTCTAGTCATCTGTTGCCTAGTGCTCCCTCTGAAATTCTCAACAACCTCTGGTTCTTATCCAGACCCCATCTCCTTAATGTCCTATCTTTTTCCAGTTTCTTACATTTTAATCTACAGTGCATAACCAATAAATTGTGGTCAGAGTGCACATCTTACAATTTAAGATCTGGTTCCTAAATCTCTGCCTAACCAATATACAATCAATCTGAAACCTTTTGGTGTCTCCAGGTCTCTTTCACATGTACAACCATCTTTTATGATTTTTAAATCAACTGTTAGTGATGATTAAATTATGATCTGTGCAAAATTCTACCATGCAGCTTCATCTTCCATTCCTTTCCCCCAGTCCAAGTTCACCTACTGTTTTTCCATATCTTCCTTTTCCTACTATCAAATTCCAGCCCCCCATCAAAATTAAATTTTTTGTCTTCTTTAAATATGTGAATAATTATTTCTTTTATCTCCTCATACATGTCTTCAATCTCTTTGTCATTTGCAGAGCTAGTTGGCATATAAACTTTTACTACTGTGGTAAGTGTGGGCTTTGTGTCTATCTTGGCTACGATAATGTGTTCACTATGCTGTCCATAGTAGCTTACCTGCATTCATATTTTCTTATTCCTTATTAAACCCACTCTTGCATTATCCCTATTTGACTTTGCATTTATAACCCTGTATTCACCTGACCAGAAGTTCTGTTCCTCTCGCTATCAAACTTTACTAATTCACACTGTATCTAACTTCAACCAGTCCATTTCCCTTTTTAAATTTTCTAACCTACTTGCTTGATTAAGGGATCTAATATTCCATGCTCCAGTCTGTAAAAGGCTAGTTTTATTTCTCCTGGTGATGACACCCTCATGAGTAGTCCCTGCCCAGAGACCTGAATCTGGGACAATTTTACCTCTGGAATATTTTACCCAAGAGGACACCATCATCATTTAACTATACAGTAGAGCTGCATTCCCTCGGGAGGAATTATGGCTGTGGTTTCCCTTTGTTTTTAGCTGTTTGCAGTACCAGCACAGCTGTTTTGATTGATGTTACAAGGCCAGATCAGCCAATCATCCAAACTGTTGCCCTTGCATTTACTGAAAAGGCTGCTGCCCCTCATCAGGTACCACACATTTAACTGATCTCTCAACAGATACCTCTCTGCCATGGTTGCACCTAAGGTACTGGTACAGCTACCTGTATCATTGAGGCATGCAAGCTGCTCCACCAACAGCAATATCCATGTTCATGGGTAAGGGGTGGGGGGAGGAGTCATATTTCATATACAACTACAAACTGGTGAATGTGCTGAACAGGTAAAAAAAAAAAAAAAAAAAAAAAAAGAGAGTGGGTGGGGCGGGGGAGGGGAGGGAGAATGGGAGAAAGAAGTCTATATGTGGGTGTGGAACAGTTATAACAAGCATATTAGCAAATGGTGAGAGAAATAAAGAAATAATAACTGGCTGTTGTTACTTTAGGAAGAGTGCGTAATGGAACTGTGCTTGCAAAGTCATAAAATGTCACACATCTTTGTACACCTATGAACTCCTGCTGAAGTTGTGTGGACTATCTGCTTAGTATTAAGTTATCTGACATTAGCCTAGGAAGCCAAAAGCTGGTTCATGATGAACAATTAAATAAATATTGTTGTGGAGCATTAATATTGTGTATTCATATTTTTAATGTAATACCTTTTTTATTTCATAAACAGTTCAAGTTACTGAAAGGGGATTTCCAACAAACGGGAAATATACTTCTTTTAAGATGTACAAAAAGTCAAGTAAAGTGATGTAACACTGCTTGGTAATTTTCTCAAAATTACACGAAAAATGTAGTACATTTGAGAGCAAGGCAGCTAGAATCTGCTGTTGTGGCCTAAATGTCAAGCAGGGTTCTCATGCCAGTCTGCATTGTTATATTAAACTTTTGAGTTGTTTACTTTTCTGCACTGCAGAAATACCAAGTGTTGTGTATATGGTGTATTGGTGTATGTAAAAAAAGCATCAGAAAATTATGATGGTACGAGAATATCTAATGTGGTTGCTAGTGTCCAACACAGCAGGCACCAGCATGCCTTATCAGGATGCTAGTGCAAATAGGCCGCTAGAGTGTGAGAGAACAAGGAAGAGAACTGCAACTGATAGAGAACATAAAGAAGTATTCTCGCTATGGCATTTAGCAGTCTAGGTATCACGCAAAGAGTGTTGTGAAGAAATGTGGGTCAGTTAGATAAGTATCATTCACATTAACATAAATCCCACCCCTTTCTCCTGTGTTTATATCAGACATCCATAGGTCCTTATTTGATACTTCATATACAGTTTTATCAGTTTGCTCTGCAACTTATGAAATAATGTTTCTCAAAAGTATGCTCTTTTCTGGTGAAACAATATTTATTTGTATATTCTGGAAAGATTAATGTCATCAGGTTCTCTATTACATCCAACCAGACATTCTATATATTTTACAATACGCTGGTTATGATGTGCATGTTATATGAAACCTTACATATGGAATACAACTCTTAGAAATAACTACAATATAAACAATGGATATAATAGAAGGAGACATTCCACGTGGAAAAAAATATATTTAAAAACAAAGATGATGTGACTTACCAAACGAGAGCGCTGGCACGTCGATAGACACACAAACAAACACAAACATACACACAAAATTCAAGATTTCACAACAAACTGTTGCCTCATCAGGAAAGAGGGAAGGAGAGGGAAAGACGAAAGGATGTGGGTTTTAAGGGAGAGGGTAAGGAGTCATTCCAATCCCGGGAGCGGAAAGACTTACCTTAGGGGGAAAAAAGGACAGGTATACACTCGCACACACACACACATATACATCCACACATATATATATATATATATCAGCTTGTGTCTGTATATGTGTGGATGGATATGTGTGTGTGTGCGAGTGTATACCCGTCCTTTTTCCCCCTAAGGTAAGTCTTTCTGCTCCCGGGATTGGAATGACTCCTTACCCTCTCCCTTAAAACCCACATCCTTTCTTCTTACCCTCTCCTTCCCTCTTTCCCGATGAAGCAACCATTGGTTGCGAAAGCTTGAATTTTGTGTGTGTATTTGTGTTTGTTTGTGTGTCTATCGAAATACCAACGCTTTCATTTGGTAAGTTACATCATATAAGATCATGAAAAGTTCAACAACAAAGATAGATAACAGGTACATAGATTTAAACTGAGGGTGCAGGCAGCAGTGGATACAAAACAAAGTGGAAGAGGAATAGGATACAACAAAAGACTAATGAGGAGAGGGGAGAAAGAAAATGATGCAGTTGACTGAGAAATGGGCAGAGAGACAAAAACATATCTGGGATGAGGACTGAACAGTTGCTTCACTGTTTCACAAAAATAAATTGTCATTTATGTTAATTTTTTAATAGAAAAATTATGATTCTGATCAAAGAAAGTGCTTTAACTTTTTCATAAATGCAGCAGAGCAGAGAATTAAATTGAACACAGGGTACAGGATATCTACATCTACATCTACATCTACATTATCACTCTGTAATTCACATTTAAGTGCTTGGCAGAGGGTTCATCGAACCACAATCATACTATCTCTCTACCATTCCATTCCCAAACAGCGCGCGGGAAAAACGAGCACCTAAATCTTTCTGTTCGAGCTCTGATTTCTCTTATTTTATTTTGATGATCATTCCTACCTATGTAGGTTGGACTCAACAAAATATTTTCGCATTCGGAAGAAAAAGTTGGTGACTGAAATTTCATAAATAGATCTCGCTGCGACGAAAAATGTCTTTGCTTTAATGACTTCCATCCCAACTCGCGTTTCATATCTGCCACACTCTCCCCCCTATTACATGATAATATATAACGAGCTGCTCTTTTTTGCACCCTTTCGATGTCCTCCGTCAATCCCACCTGGTAAGGATCCCACACCGTGCAGCAATATTCTAACAGAGGACGAACGAGTGTAGTGTAAGCTGTCTCTTTAGTGGACTTGTTGCATCTTCTAAGTGTCCTGCCAATGAAACGCAACCTTTGGCTCGCCTTCCCCACAATATTATCTATGTGGTCTTTCCAACTGAAGTTGTTCGTAATTTTAACACCCAGGTACTTAGTTGAATTGACAGCTTTGAGAATTGTACTATTTATCAAGTAATCAAATTCCAACAGATTTCTTTTGGAACTCATGTGGATCACCTCACACTTTTCGTTATTTAGCGTCCACTGCCACCTGCCACACCATACAGCAATCTTTTCTAAATCGCTTTGCAACTGATATTGGTCTTCGGATGACCTTACTGGACGGTAAATTACAGCATCATCTGCGAACAACCTAAGAGAACTGCTCAGATTTTCACCCAGGTCGTTTATATAGATCAGGAACAGCAGAGGTCCCAGGACGCTTCCCTGGGGAACACCTAATATCACTTCAGTTTTACTCGATGATTTTCCGTCTATTACTGCGACCTTCATGACAGGAAATTACGAATCCAGTCGCACATTTGAGATGATACCCCATAGGCCCGCAGCTTGATTAGAAGTCGCTTGTGAGGAACGGTGTCAAAAGCTTTCCGGAAATCTGAAAATACGGAATCAACTTGAGATCTCCTGTCGATAGCGGCCATTACTTTGTGCGAATAAAGAGCTAGCTGTGTTGCACAAGAACAATGTTTTCTGAAACCAAGCTGATTACGTATCAATAGATCATTCCCTTCAAGGTGATTCATAATGTTTGAATACAGTATATGCTCCAAAACCCTACTGCAAACTGAAGTCAATGATATAGGCCTGTAGTTCGATGGATTACTCCTACTACCCTTCTTGAACACTGGTGCGACCTGCGCAATCTGTAGGTACAGATCTATCGGTGAGCGAACGGTTGTATATGATTGCTAAGTAGGGAGCTATTGTATCAGCGTAATCTGAAAGGAACCTAATTGGTATACAATCTGGACCTGAAGACTTGCCCGTATCAAGCGATTTGAGTTGCTTCGCAACCCCTAAGGTATCTACTTGTAAGAAACTCATGTTAGCAGCTGTTCGTGTTTCAAATTCTGGAATATTCCATTCGTCTTCCCTGGTGAAGGAATTTCGGAAAACTGCATTCAATAACTCCGCTTTAGCGGCACAGTCGTCGGTAACAGTACCATCGGCACTGCGTGGCGAAGGTATTGACTGCGTCTTGCCGCTTGTGTACTTTACATACGACCAGAATTTCTTCGGATTTTCTACCAAATTTCGAGACAATGTTTCGTTGTGGGACCTGTTAAAGGCATCTCGCATTGAAGTCCGTGCCAAATTTCGCGCATCTGTAAATTTTAGCCAATCTTCGGGATTTCGCATTCTTCTGAACTTCAGATGCTTTTTCCGTTGCCTCTGCAACAGCGTTCGGACCTGTTTTGTGTACCATGGGGGATCAGTTCCATCTCTTACCAATTTATGAGGTATGAATCTCTCAATTGCTGTTGCTGCTATATCTTTGAATTTGAGCCACATCTCGTCTACATTTGCATAGTCAGTTCGGAAGGAATGGAGATTGTCTCTTAGGAAGGCTTCTAGTGGCACTTTATCCACTTATAAAATTATTTTGCGTTTGTTTCTGGTGGATTTGGAAGAAATGGTATTGAGCCTAGCTACAACGACCTTGTGATCACTAATCCCTGTATCAGTCATGATGCTCTCTATTAGCTCTGGATTGTTTGTGGCTAAGACGTCAAGTGTGTTTTCGCAACCATTTACAATTCGCTTTGGTTCGTGGACTAACTGCTCGAAATAATTTTCGGAGAAAGCATTTAGGACAATCTCTGTATATGTTTTCTGCCTACCACCAGTTTTGAACAAGTATTTTTGCCAACATATCGAGGGAAGGTTGAAGTCCCCACCAACTATAACCGTATGAGTGGGGTATTTATTTGTTACGAGACTCAAATTTTCTCTGAACTGTTCAGCAACTATATCATCGGAGTCTGCGGTTCAGTAGAAGGAGCCAATTATTAACTTCGTCCGGCTGTTAAGTATAACCTCCACCCATACCAATTCGCACGGAGTATCTACTTCGACTTCACTACAACATAAACCACTACTGACAGACACATACACTCCACCAACAATTCTGCCTAATCTACCTTTCCTGAACACCGTTTGAGACTTCGTAAAAATTTCTGCAGAACTTATTTCAGGCTTTAGCCAGATTACGATTTCAGCTTCTGAGTTTTCTATTAGCGCTTGAAGCTCAGGGACTTTCCCAGCACAACTACAACAATTTACAACTACAATTCCGACTGTTCCTTGATCCAAGCACATCCTTTATTTGCCATGCACCCTTTGAGATTGCAGCCCACCCCGTACTTTCCCGAGGCCTTCTAACCTAAAAAACCTCCCAGTCCACGCCACACAGCCTCCGCTACCCGTGTAGCCGCCACCTGAGTGTAGTGAACTCCTGACCTATTCAGTGGAGCTTGTTCGAGTGGTGGACAACATTAATAGAGAAGGCATTTACAAATATTTTTGTTTTATGTGTGGACAGATTGAAGAAATGTATGATGAGATAAAAGAAATTATTCAGATAGTGAATGGAGATGAAAATTCAATAGTTGTGGGGGACTGGAATTTGATAGAAAGAAAAGGAAGAGAAGGGAAAGTAGTAGGTGAATATGGAATGGGTGTAAGTGTGAAAGAGGAAGCCACCTGGTAGAATTTTGCATGAGCATAACTTAATCATAGCTAACACTTGGTTCAAGAATCATGAAAGAATGTTGTATACATGGAAGAGGCCTAGAGACACTGGAAGATTTCAGATGGATTTTATAATGGTAAGACAGAGACTTAGGAGCCAAGTTTTAAATTGTAAGACATTTCCAGGGGCAGATGTAGACTCTGACCACAATCTATTGGTTATGAACTGCAGATTAAAACTGAAGAAACTGCAAAACAGTGGGAATTTAAGGAGATGGGACCTGGATAAATTGAAATAACTAGAGGTTGTAGAAAGTTTCAGAGGGAGCATTAGGAATGATTGACAAGAATGGGGAAAGAAATACAATAGAAGTAGAATGGGTAGCTTTGAGAGATGAAATAGTGAAGACAGCAGAGGGTCAAGCAGGTCAAAAGATGAGGGCTAGTAGAAATCCTTGGGTAACAAAAGAGATATTGAATTTAATTGATGAAAGGAGAAAATATAAACGTAAATAAAGTAGGCAAAAAGGAATACAAATGTCTCAAAACTGAGATCAACAGGAAGTGCAAAATGGCTAAGCAGGGAAGGCTAGAGGACAAATGTAAGGATGTAGAGGCATATATCACTAGGGGTAAGATAGATACTGCCTACAGGAAAATTAAAGAGACTTTTGGAGAAAAGAGAACTACTTGTATGAATATCAAGAGCTCAAGTGGAAACCCAGTTCTAAGCAAAGAAGGGAAAGCTATACAAGGGCGATGTACTTGAGGACAATATTATGTAAATGGAAGAGGACATAAATGAAAATGATATGGGAGATCTGATACTGCATGAAAAATTTGACAGAGCACTGAAAGACCAAAGTTGAAACAAGGCCCCAGGAGTAGACAACATTCCATTAGAACTACTGATAGCCTTGGGAGAGCCAGCCCTGACAAAACTCTACCACCTGGTGAGCAAGATGTATGAGACAGGCAATATACCCTCATACTTCAAGAAGAATTTATTAATTCCAAACCCAAAGAAAAGAAGTGTTGACATGTGTGAAAATTACCGAACTATCAGTTTAATAAGTCACAGCTGCAAAATACTTACACAAATTCTTTACAGATAAATTGAAAACCTGGTAGAAGCTGACCTTGGGGAAGATCAGTTTGGATTCTGTGTAAATGTTGGAACATGTGAGGCAATACTGACCCTACGACTTATCTTAAAAATAGATTAAGGAAAGGCACACCAATGTTTATAGCATTTGTAGACTTAGACAAAGCTTTTGACAATGTTGACTTGAGTAGTCTCTTTCAAATTATGTTGGTGGCAGGGGTGAAATACAGGAAGCTAAGACTTTTTACAACTTGTACAGAAACCAGGTGGCATTTATAAGAGTTGGGGGGCATGAAAGGGAAGCAGTGGTTGGAAAGGGAGTGAGACAGGATTGTAGCCTAATCCCAATGTTATTCAATCTGTATACTGAACAAGCAATACAGGAAACAAAAGAAAAATTCGGAGTAGGAATTAAAATCCATGGAGAAGAAATAAAAACTTTGAGGTTTGCTGATGACATTGTAATTCTCCCAGAGACAGCAAAAGGCCTGGAAGAGCAGTTGAATGGGATGAACAGTGTCTTGAAAGGAGGATATAAGATGAACATCAACAAAAGCAAAACAAGGATAATGGAATGTAGTCGAATGAAATCCCGTGATGCTCAGAAAATTAGATTAGGGAATGAGACACTTAAAGTAGTAGTTGAGTTTTTCTATTTGGGGAGTAAAATAACTGATGATGCTCGAAGAATGATATAAAATGTAGACTGGCAATGGCAAGGAAAACATTTCTGAAGAAGAGATATTTTTAAACATCGAGTATTGATTTAAGTGTCAGGAAGTCTTTTCTGAAAGTTTTTGTATGGAGTGTAGCCATGTATGGAAGTGAAACATGGAGGATAAATAGTTTAGACAAGAAGAAAAAGGAACCTCTCAAAATGTCGTGCTACAGAAGAACGCTGAAGATCAGATTCAGTACCTATTAAGGAGGTACTGAATAGAATTGGGGAGCAGATGAATTTGGGGTACAATTTGACGAGAAGAAGGGATGGGTTGGTAGGACATGTTTTGAGGCATCTAGGGATCACCAATTTAGTATTGGAGGGGAGCATTGGGGTTAAAAATCATAGAGGGAGACGAAGAGATGAATACACCAAGCAGATTCAGTAGGATGTAGGTTGCAATAGTTACTTGAAGATGAAGAAGCTTGCACATGATATAGTAGCATGGAGAGCTGCATCAAACCAGTCTCTGGACTGAATACCACAAAAATGACACGTGTGGACACTCAGGAGACCTTTTGCTGCAATTGTGATGATTATAGAAAATACCTGGTGTCTGATTTGAGGTACAATGGTGCATACACACTGAGGATTCAATTAAGTAAATGTAGCCTACACTTCTCATATAACTTGTCTGGTTATGACCATCCTAAATGAGTGTATAAATTAGTGATGTCGTCAAATGCGGATGTAATCTGCAAGAGTAGTTTGAAAATTTCTTGGAATGGAATAGAAATAATTGACTTGCCTTAGTGAAACTTTTTTATACCACCTGATCACTAATTCACTTAGTCCACCAGCATGCCAGTGCCTTGATCCAATCTTGAAAATTAGATACCTTCCTGGTCTCCAAAATACCTGTCAACTTCAGCTGTCAGTTCTTCATTTGAAGAGACTCTCCATTCACTGAGGAAGCTTCTGAACATCGGGAAGAGATGGAAGTCTATGGACCCAACTTAGGTGAATAAGAGGGGGGAGGGGGGGGGGGTCAACAATTTGTAGCTTAACTCATGTATTTCGGCATGGCATTGCCACTTTGTGAGTGGGCATGCATTGTCTTGCATTTCTGATCCTCACCGCATCCATTTAGCAAATAATTTTCTCATATCCAATTCCACTGTTAAAATGTTATATGCCCATCTGGATGACCTCCCGACAACTTCAGCAGTTTCCCATGCTTTTAGTTGGTGATCTTTGACCATTTTATGCACTTTCACAATAATTTTTGGGTAGCCAACCACTACAGTAATTATCGAAGCTGCTCTGATTGAACTTTAACTTGTTTGTCCACTTAGCAACAGTTGAATAGTACTACACAGTAGATAATCAAAACTGTCTTTGTCAGGTACAGCAGCAGTGGCAATGTATTGTAAATGTTTGATGCAGAATCATAGGAACTTTCACAGAGGAATCTTACCTCTGGCATGTTAAATAGAAATATGTGTCCACAATTTCATACAAACATTTTAACCTTTGCTCTAGAAAAGATACCGCAGGGTAACTGAGACCATGTGTGGTTTCAACGTGATCACTGGGTAGCCCAATCTTGCTGTGATGCAGCACCTTTTTTTGCATCAGTAGTCTTATGGCGTATTTTGTGGTCTGCCAGGATTTCACAATATCTCAACACACATCCTATGATCCTGTCCTTTCATCCACTCACTGTCAGTATTTCTCACTTATACTTTTCCAGAACAATTCTACAGACAATCTCCCAGTTCCAGTCTTATCAGTCCACTCAGTTTTCAACATCCTCCTCTAACACCATACATCAAATATTTTGATTCTCTTCTTTCCTGATTTTTCTTGCAGTCCATGATTCATTTCCATACAATGCCATGTTCCAGACATACATTTTCAGAAATTCCTGCCTTATGTTTGTTTTTCAAGACATGCTCTCTTTGCTCATGTTAGTATGCTTCTTATATCATCCTTTCTTCATTTGTCATGTGCTATTTTGCTTCCATAGCAGCAGAAGCAAAATACTGCAGCAAAATTGTCTGCCAGATCCTCCAACTAACTCATGTAGATTTGTAAAACAAACGTTTTCACTGTTAAATATCAACAAAAGCATAAATTTGTGGAGGTAGTGTTTTAATTAATGTTTATTATTAATTATTTATTAAATATATCTTTCTGAAATTCAGGTATGAAGGAGAATTCATGCAAGGTTGGTTTCATGGACACGGGGTATTTTGGCGTGCTGATGGCATGAGATACGAAGGGGAGTTCCGAGGAGGACGCATCTGGGGCCTCGGTAAGCCCAAAAGTGTTAGTGTTAGTATGTTTTGTTCTGAGCTAACATTTAAATTACTGTGTCTTGCATTCATTTCCAGGACTGGTCACCTATAGTGATGAAAGCCATGGATTCCCCAGAAATGAAGGCTTCTTCCAAGACTGCCGCCTCGTTCGCAAGAAGCGTTGTCCAGAAGTTGTACAGAGGGCCCAGAGGGTTGCGCTAATGGCGCGTGCACAGATAGACAAACACTAGTGCTGCATAAGGCTACAGCTGGAAACCACCTGTCTTGTGTATCCATCTACAAAATGAAGAGCTACATATTTTTAAAATGGAAATACTGGTGCAACAGATTATGTTTCTATTAGAAGTGTATTGATAAATAAGTATGAACTCTAAAAGATAAACATAAATATGCATTGCATAATGTAGTATTACTTGACAGTGTAATAATAAAGTCAATGAAAAGTTATTGTAGATGTATAAGAACATTCTGAGTGTAAAATGCTATACTATTTGCCTTCCCTTAACAAAAGACAATTTAAACTTTATAATCCATATCCAAATGCTGTACATATTGTTATTGTTGTTATAGGCTACATAAACTAAATAATGCACAGTAGTATTAAAATATTCTATAGGAATCAAAAAGATGACTAGACTAATTACAACATACTCATTGCAAACTAAAACTGCTATGTACTGCTACACACACACACTTCAATATATTATTCAGTGCCTTGTCAATTGAATGGGTAGGAGAGACTGTCTCTGTGTAAACATACATACATTCTGATAAGTGGAACTGAGGACAACATTTAACACCAATATAGTTTAAAGATTATAATTCTTAAATCATAAATATAAGACTGAAAATATTCACAACATAAAATGGCTTCTCAAAGTATAAACTAATAAAACTTGCATAACTACTTGTCTAGGGAACCTAGAAGTTCATTGAAAGTGGATTAAGAGGTGTCACCTACAGATGTGATTCATGAGCCAGCAGTCACAGATGTGTACCAGAAATTCAATATAAAAAATCTGTTAAGTGAAGCTTCTACTAAACAAGGGCAAAAAAGCAGAAAAAGGAACCCCATGAAAGAAAAAGACAGAAGTGAAAGAGAGGAGACAGCAGAGCTAATCAGAAAATATTTCAAAAAAGACTTTGTCACAGAAATCATATGTTACAATTTTCTCTTAAGAGGATATCAAAAGAGCTGCTAATTTCCCCTGTGTAAAATTTTGGACAGACTCCATGTTTTATGATTCATGACATCAGGTACAGAGATAAAGATCCTTGAAGTTGCAGAATTTGTATGTCTGTGGAGACTCTCAGTCTTAGGTCAGCTTTTGCATTTTTTAATCCCATGCTATTAATAAAGATGGTTCTGAGGATGATTGCTACATTGCATATCACACACCTGACTTTAAGTTCATTAATTATTTAATTTGATCATTGTGTTCCATAGGTTGTACCAAGAAGGAGAACCTTCAGCATTATGGACTGAATCAAGATATTCATTAACAAATGACAAACAGATTCTTAAAACTTAATCTGTACCCTGTATTAACAATTAACTCATCACTGTGCTAGACTTATTCACACCAGCTGAATTTAATCAACTAAATTAGAAAGAAAGCTAGTACTCCGAAAAAGTTGCTACTTCCTCAGTTATGTTAAGTAGCTGCTGCTTATTTCCTGTTGGTAGGTTACTGTTTACTTGATTAATTTGGTATTTTTCAAAGAATTAGTAATCTACATCTGTAAATATGGAGTTCTGTTTTCAATCCATTGCAGCTTTACAGCAAACACTGCTTCTTGTTTCTATTAATTTATTGAAAGAGCGGTTAATAAAGTATGGTCTTAATTTTCTTGCAAACTGGTTGACATTCCCAATTTATTGCTTTATGTTAGATGGTAGCTTTTCGAATACCTTTGCCCAGGAGTACGTAGCTGCCCTTTGAACCCTAGACAAAGAAGCAAAGTCAAATTATTTATCTGTCTCATATTCCGACTGTATAGATCACAATTCAGCTGAAACTGACCTTTTTTTCCAATTGGCCAGCCAGGGGCCATTTGACTATTTAAGTTCCTTCTCACTTGTTCCTTTTCCTCCAAAACTCTTTGATCTTTTCACCATGACTGTTTTTTTCTTTCTTCAGACCAAATCTTGCACCTTGTCTTATTGCTTCTACCTGGGAATCTTTTTAAACTGGGAACTTCCCTTCTGAAAGTCTATCTTTTTGTGGCTTCTTCTGCTTTTATGTTGTTCTGTATTCTAATATTTTTAGTTTGTCTAATTTATAATTCAGTGCTAAGCATTCAGTTGTGTAGAGGTATTATGGTTTCACTACAACATTGTACACAGAGGTGACAAAAGTCATGGATACCTCCTTATATCATGCCAGAACTCCTTTTGCCCAGCATGGACTCAAGTTCTGGAAGTCCCCTGCAGAAATATTGAGCCGTGCTGCCTCTATATATATTTGTGAAAGTGTTGCCAGTGAAGGATTTTGTGCACGAACTGACCTCTCAATTACATCCCATAAATGTTTGATGGGATTCAGGTCGGGCGATCTGGGTGATGAAATCTTTCATTTGAATTGTTCACAATGTTCTTCAAACTGATTGTGGCCCAGTGACATAGCGCACTGTCATCCATAAAAAATTTCATCATTGTTTGGAAACATGAAATCCATGAGTGGCTGCAAATGGTCTCCGAGTAGCTGAAAATAACTATTGCTGGTCAATGATCAGTTCAATTGTGACCCGAAGTCCCAGCCCTTTCCATGTAAACAAAGCCCGCGCCATTATGGAGCCACCAGCAGCTTGCAAAGTTCCTTGTTAACAATGTGGATCCACAGCTTCTTGGAGTCTGTGCCATACTTCAACCCTCTTATCAACTGAAATTTGGACTTATGTGACCAGGACATGGTTTTCCATTCATCTAGGGTCCAAACGATATGGTCACGAACCGAGGAGAGTCGCTGCAGGTGATGTGCTGTTAGCAGAGGAACTCACATTGGTTGTCTGCTGCCAAAGCTTATTAATGACAGGTTTCCTCAAACTGCCCTAATGAATACCTTCATTGTATGTCCCAGATTGATTTCTGTGGGTGTTTCACTCGGTGTTGCTAGTCTGTTAGCATTGACAACTCTACACAAACAGAAACAGTGCTTATCTTGGTCATTAAGTGAAGACCATCAGCCACTGCATTGCCCTGGTGAGAGGTAATGCCTGACAATTGATATTCTTGGCACACTTTTTACGCTGTGGATTTCAGAATATTGAATTCCCTAGTGATTTTCAAAGTAGAATGTCCCATGCGTCCATCTCCAATTACCATTCTGCATTCAAGGCCTGTTACCTCCAGTAGTGTGGCTATAACCAAGTGAGAAACGTTTTCAGTTGAACACCACAGTATAAATGATATAAATGACAGCCCCAACAATGCATTGCTCTTTTATATCTTATGTCTGTGGTACTACTGCCATCTGTATATTTGCAAATCCCTGTCCCATGAATTTTGCCATTGAATAGTGGTGAATCTGGTTTCCTCAGTATAGACCCATTCCATGCCACTGATTTGTATTTCTACTTCTACCAGTTTTTCTGGCAGTGCAGCAACATCATCTGCAACTGTCTTGCAGTTTACTTCAATCCACTGCTTCTTTCTTCCCAGTTTGATTGGTGATACTTGATACTATTTTAATATATCATTCCAACATATTAATGTGTTTCTAACAAACAATTGAAGAGGACTGAATATAAGTCATAACTTTTTAATGTTAATGCATTATTTTTGCATTTCTTGATATATTCTATATTATCTTCCTATTTTCTGAATCCTTTCATTTATAACAGATTTTCCTAACCCATTGCTTGAGTTCACTCGCCAAGACACTTGATCTTTCTTGACCCTAACTATTTGAGCAATGTCTGCCTGTAAAAAATTTGATGCATTCTTTATATTAGTGGTGAATCTGGTTTCCTCAGTATAGACCCATTCCATGCCACTGATTTGTATTTCTACTTCTACCAGTTTTTCTGGCAGTGCAGCAACATCATCTGCAACTGTCTTGCAGTTTACTTCAATCCACTGCTTCTTTCTTCCCAGTTTGATTGGTGATACTTGATACTATTTTAATGTTTCATTCCAACATATTAATGTGTTTCTAACAAACAATTGAAGAGAACTGAATATAAGTCATAACTTTTTAATGTTAATAGGGGGAGGGGGGGGGGGCAGACAGGACATTTGGCTGTGGCAGTAGGTTCTCAAGGTCAGGATGTGAGTGACAGGGACAAAGTATGTGATGGCCAGCCAGATGCCTGGAGGTGCTTGTGAAACACTATCAACAAAGTAAACCTTTACTTCTGCAAGATATACAGTTGTCTTGTTTCTTTGGTGGGGCAGGAGTGGTGCACACTGCTCCAGGAATGTACCAACACATGTAAGTACATGGCACACAGTCTCAATCCATGGAGGGGCTGCGGGTTTTGCATCCATACTACTAGGGCAATCCCAAGAGTAAGATCTCCTAAATTTTTAGATATACAAACTATTATTTATTTTTATTATAGTTACATCATTTTAAAGTTTGAATAATACTTTATTTTTCTATTTAATTGCCATTTTGGTTGATGTTTTTTTGTAGATGCTCACTGCCATGTCCCGCAGGAAGTGTTGAACCTCATCATTCACCTCTATATTGGAGCAGAACATTTGGCCAGACAAATCTTCCTTCAAATTAGGGAACAAGTTGTGGTTTCAGTGCTAGATCTGAACTGCATGGTGGATGGGTGATGATGTTCCAACCAAAGGTTTGCTGGAGTTCAGTGGTTTGACGGTTGACATGTGGGGAGGCTGGCAGGTGATGTGTTGGCAGGCATTATCATAGAGAACGTTTACCTCCTTGCTTATCATTCCTCTTCCCTAGTTCTGAATTGCCTTTCTGAGTTGTTACAGTGTTTCACAGCATCTGTCAACACTTATCATTCTTCCAGCTGGCAGAAAGTTGACCAACTGTACCCCTTCTGGTCCCAAAAAACAATTGCCAAAAGTTTATCTGCACGCTGTGTATGTTTGAATTATTGTGGCTTGGGTGAAGAGGGATGCCACTCTTATATGACTGTCATTTTGTCTCAAGTGTAAAGTGGAATGCCCAGGTTTCATCACCCATGACAATAGGGTCCAAGAGGACATCCTTTTCATCTGCATAGTAATGCAGAAAGTCGTGGGAAGAATCAACTCATTGCTGTTTGTGGTCTTCTGTCAGCATATGTGGTACGCATCCTGCTAACATCTTTTGATGTTGCAACTTTCCTGTGGGTGGTGCTTTGGGAAACCTCAAGAATCATTGTGCAGAGAGCATCCATAGCTATCCTCTGATTTTCATCCAACTGTCTCATCAGAAATTGATGGCCTGCCACTCCTTTCTGAATCATGAATTTCAGAATGACGTACTATAAACTCTATACCTCACTTGGGTATGTTTCTGACGTCAATGCATGACTGCCCACACATTTCTGTCAATTGGTGACAAGTTTCAACCAGTTTAACACTTTTATGTTCAGAAATCAGATAACTGCATGAACACACACAGTGGCAGCATACAACAGGAGCTCCATTCTCAATGACTGCCAAGCCAAGACTGAGCATATGAGCAAAAAGTATGCATTTGTTTATTTGGGAGCAAAGGCAGTGTCCAACAGTGTGGCCAATGACCATATTAATAGTTTCTCTACATCCTCATGAAATAGAAAATCGTTATTTTTGCGGATTTCCCTTGTACATGCAACGTCAGTGGTCCTTCCTTTGCATTCTGCCCTGCTGTTGTATCCTCATCTGCTCTGCTCGTCTCTTGCACTAACAAGGGAAGCCTCAAAGTTTTACTCAGTTGTGCCAAGCATATTACTCCATGGCACTTCATTTTCCCATCCTTTAACAAATCTGCCTCCGATTTGATGCAAGGTCTCCTTGGAAAAAGTCTTGACAAACACTTACAAATCAAAATTTTACACTGATGTTAATTTTTTTTGAATCAAGCTCAAACCTTGAAGCTCCTTGGCTCATTCCCTATTTCACAACATCATTCCTCGGGTTTTAGTTTTCTGAGCAACATATCTTAATAACTATTTATTACTCACAAACTAGCATGATCCTTTTCCTATAACATAGTGCACACACAATCAAGTCAGTTTAGTTTATGATCTCACTCTCTTCTCACTCTATTTGTAGTCCATTATTCTCATTCTCACGCAATGACTGCTCATCCTTTACTAGTAATCCAACTAACTTGTATCTGATATACTGGTAATTCAGGGTGATGTACAGGTCTTCGACTACTGTAACAGCAGATTACACAAATTGCTATTGGAACCACTAAAGCACCAGAAACTGTGACTCTTATAGTCATAACACTGTGACATTGCTTATTGCATTATGTTGTACATGCTGAAGCATCTGCTTCACTGAGATTCATCTGTTCTGCTACGCTACAAATTAGTCTAATGAATTTAGGAGATACAAGTTCAGGGTATCATTCAGAAAGCTTAATTCTAGGTAGGCAGTACATCCAATTGCTTCTCTGACCAATACATTAGATGATTGATGTAATGAAAGTTGTACCAGTAGCAGTATCTGGGAGACAGAATGTTGTCCCCATTATGTCACAGGTCGTACCATTAATTAGCATCCCAGTGCCCTGCAACTCCATGCTTTGTCATACTCTTCAGCTTTCCATGTTCATAACAGTTTACTATCATCACGTCCAGAAAAAAAAAGAGTAAACCCTGAAAATAAGAGCATGGTGACAGAATTTCCCTCTGACATCTGGCTGAAACTGTTTTTCCCAAGAACAGTTTTGCGTCACATACCTATTTCCCAATCTGAACTGATTCTGGTCAACTGTCTCTCTAGTACTCTCTTTGCAATCCTGTAAATGCTTCTTGTAACTTCTATATCTCATTTTGCACCTCCCATGCAATGTACTTCAATTGTAGCATCCACTAATGACTAGTCATTATGACATCTGATTGCTTGAAAAATAAGTGGTTGGTTCATCAGTGCATCTGCTACTTTTCCCCCCAAAGAGGTGTGGGATCACCAGCAGTGTCACACACATCCTGGACATTCTTGCTGGTATGCCCCTTGGAGAAAGCCGGCCGAAGTGGCCGTGCGGTTAAAGGCACTGCAGTCTGGAACCGCAAGACCGCTACGGTCGCAGGTTCGAATCCTGCCTCGGGCATGGATGTTTGTGATGTCCTTAGGTTAGGTAGGTTTAACTAGTTCTAAGTTCTAGGGGACTAATGACCTCAGCAGTTGAGTCCCATAGTGCTCAGAGCCATTTGAACCCCTTGGAGAAAGGAATTCACATCATTTTCCCTCCCCCTTTCAAAAAGTGCATGTACACGATTCACCACAATTCCCCCTGTTTTATCTACTCACAATTCACAGCATCAAAAACCCTCAAAAATAATCAATGCCCAGTAACAAAAATAAACCTGTAATATCCCTAAACAACTTTAACAGCCCTATTGCACACATTCCCTTCAAAAAGAATTAATAAAGCAGGTTACCATGCCACTCACTGCCGTGGCCCAAGTGGATAAGGCATCTTGTGTCTCATTCATTCCCTTTTTATTCCTCCATTTTTTAGAATCAGTACCCAGCACTGGTGATGGTACTCGTACTTGCAGCAAAGCATCTATGGCTCTTCTAAATGTCTTAACTTGTTCCACATGAACAATAGAAGTTTTTGTTGGTGGTTGCAATTGTGGGTTTTCTATCTTCACCCTCCTTTGTATATCCACTGGCAATCCTCTTAAAAACATGCCCTGTTCTCAGCATCCTGCAAAACAATTTTGTATGCATCCATATTTTGCATTATTTCATAGGTATTTTCATTGACTTTGAAGATGGCTCTAGGGGTGTGTGTGTGTGTGTGTGTGTGTGTGTGTGTGTGTACAAGTGCTGGAGCTTGTCATCTTGGGTGTGTCTTTCAAAACAGCAAAGTTTGCTAGTAGCAGCATTGTCAACTCCGTTAGTGCCTACACAACACTTGAAATGTACCTACATCAGCTTGAATAAGGAATAAAGATAAACATCACATGGAATGGCTCAACGGCTCTTACACAGCCAGCTTAAACACCTGTATCATTATCATAAAAAAAAACACTTTGTAATACATAAATAAATGAAGAATAAGTAATATATGTTCTGTCCATCACATGTCATAGTCTTTTGAATTGAGACACGTGATAAAGCAGCATTTACAGGTGAAAAGATGCATGGCATCCTTCTCCCACCATTCGCTCTTCTTTGGCTCTGTTATTAATATCATTTACATTGCTCTTCTTTTAAGTTATGTCTCATTCCAAGGGTGCTAACACACAGAGGCAAAAGGGTGCTCAGGAAAAGGAAAGAATACAGTGTTGTTACATGTTTTTCTTTCACGAAAACAATTTAAAACTTGGTATTACCCAGGTTTGTAACAGGGTTGGAACTGGAACTGTTTTATGGCTACTTACAAGTCACCATTCATCTTCCAAAATATTAAAAGCACTCAATTCCCTCTTGTTTCATTCCCTTTTAATAATATTAAGATCATATGGAAAAGAACTATCAGACGTTCATTCGTAACTGAAGCATCTAAACTGCACTGCATGAACTTTTTATCCAGTTTCATTGTATTTGACACTATTTGCATTCCAACAATTTTATCAAGAGTTAACAGTTACATCTCACTACAATAAATGAAAGTGCTTTCAAAACTACTTGTTTCGAGCCATAAATAAAGGTGTGGCATGTCAGAAAGCACACATTCTAAATATCCGACCACAGCCATTTTTCCTTTATGTACTACAGATACATCAAATAGCCACTGGCAATTTATAGACTTCCTTTCAACAAATTAAGCATTTATAGGCAAATCACTCGCTGTTTTAAGACCTCCCACTTAGTACAGCAGAAGTGCTGATGGTACCACCACCAATGCATTGCACAACTGCACTGGTTACTACAGGTCTCACACCACATGTTCCCCTCTGCTCAGGCAATGATAAAAGTGAACAGATTTTAGTTCTTGCAAGTGACATAGCTTAATTTTGGTTGACATAATTATGAGGTACATTCAAGTTATAACACCTCTAACTATTTTCCTCACAAACTAATCACATGAAAACTTTCGTCACTTCTTGATGTAACCTCCCTGCAGCTCTATACGTTTTTCACAATGTCGATGCCATGATGCCATTTTGGTTGACATAATTATGAGGTACATTCAAGTTATAACACCTGTAACTATTTTCCTCACTAACTAATCACGTGAAAACTGTGAAACTTTCATCACTTCTTGATGTAACCTCCCTGCAGCTCTATACATTTTTCACAATGTCGATGTCATGATCCCACGGCCACTGAGAATGCTGCTTTAGGAGTCTGGCTTGATAACTGGAAAATTGCATCCACATCTCATCCATTGTTATTACAGTCAATGAAAAAAAAGTCCCATTCATGCTGTTATGTGTCAGCATTTCCTGGTAATGTGCCGTGTGTGCAGCATTCTTGGCACCCATCTGGACTACATTTTTCACAATTTTTTAAGTATAACAAACAGTCCTTGCTTCGCCACTGCTGCTAGAGTTCTGTGTGCCATACAGTGCCACATCTTTCACACATTCATAATGTCTGCAGATGTATTCTAAAACAAACTGCATTTTTTCTTTGTTTCCAGTAGTGACAAATAAAATTTAAGATGGTCATAATTTGAATGT
Source organism: Schistocerca nitens (assembly GCF_023898315.1). NCBI lineage: Eukaryota > Metazoa > Arthropoda > Insecta > Orthoptera > Acrididae > Schistocerca > Schistocerca nitens. Next base: position 1,268,842,646 of record NC_064614.1, on the reverse strand, counting down.
ACCTCATAATTTTGGAGTTAACACTAAAAAAGCATTGCACTGAAAATGTTTCATTTCTGTTTCACTTACTGATGCCCCATACCGGCCTCTTGCCTTAAAGACATTCACATAAAAAGGTGTATGAGTCAGAGTGAAATGTGCAAACAAGACGTCACAAATGAAAAATTTTGAATATGTCTGGAAATGAAAAGGGGGAAGCACTTGAAATTTTCCATGGTGTGGCAAAATCTCTGGAGCCAGCCCTGATTGACTTTCCAAATTTTATCTAAAAATGCTTCCACTGATTTGTTACATTTTTGTGACAGACTATTAGGTTGCTCCCTAAAGACCGTCACAGTGTTTTGTTTCCAGTATTTGCTGATAAAGTCTCTTCTCAGACTGCTGAAATGTCTGTGCCTTACTTAATCCTACATAACATACGATTTGGCCTCACGAGCCAAATATGTTGTTGTTGTTGTCTTCAGTCCTGAGACTGGTTAGATGCAGCTCTCCATGCTACTCTATCCTGTGCAAGCTTCTTCATCTCCCAGTACCTACTGCAACCTACATCCTTCTGAATCTGCTTAGTGTATTGATCTCTTGGTCTCCCTCTACGATTTTTACCCTCCACGCTGCCCTCCAATGCTAAATTTGTGATCCCTTGATGCCTCAAAACATGTCCTACCAACCGATCCCTTCTTCTAGTCAAGTTGTGCCACAAACTTCTCTTCTCCCCAATCCTATTCAATACCTCCTCATTAGTTACGTGATCTACCCACCTTATCTTCAGCATTCTTCTGTAGCACCACATTTCAAAAGCTTCTATTCTCTTCTTGTCCAAACTGGTTATCATCCATGTTTCACTTCCATACATGGCTACACTCCATACAAATACTTTCAGAAACGACTTCCTGACACTTAAATCTATACTCGATGTTAACAAATTTCTCTTCTTCAGAAACGATTTCCTTGCCATTGCCAGTCTACATTTTATATCCTCTCTACTTCGACCATCATCAGTATCTTGACCATATTTAAACGTATTTCATTTGACCAATTCCCTAATTTTGCTGCAGCCTTTAAATCACTACCAACTACTGCCACATTTTACGTTGAATTACCAACAATAGGAAGTCACCAGGTTAGCCATAACAGAATCTATCTAAGGAATGGGTACAGGAAATAAAATTTTATCGACTACTTTCTCAGCTTACCTGTGCCCATCCACAGTTTGCTGATTGCCTAGTTGCTTCCACAGTGCATCGTTACATTTCTGTAATTCAGTTACTCTGTTCTGCAGGGCATCAGGTACCTCCTGCACAGTCACAGCTCATGTTTCCAAAATTTGTGTAACATTCATCCAAGAAGATAATATCAAAAATTACACACTGATGACACCTAACTATGGTACAAAGTACACTAATCCTTGTGCCAAAATGTGGCTTAGTCAGATTCAAAGCACTGATGTACTTCAGGACCCACCCTTCTGCACAGGCAACATATAAATAACACTGCCTGCATACATGGCAACTCATTTCCAGCAAAGTTACTTTACAGGCATCTCACTGGTCACAAGTAAAACTCTTTACTGTTACCTGTAAACTGAGAAAGATCCTCAGGCTCCTTCAGCATAATAAATGATAGTTCCTGTGACATACCAATGCCCTACCATAACCATAAACAGAAGAAATGAAAAAGGTCAAAACAAAAAGAGAGCCACTTACCACATCATATTACTGACCTGCAAACTATTACTGAAGTAATGCCACTGAGGCAGGCCAAACCCTAGGTACTGGATCACTTCGAATGCCAGATGACTTCTGACACCACATCTACATCAATGTGATTACTCTGCTATTCACAATAAAGTGCCTGGCAGAGGGTTCAGTGAACCACCTTCAAGCTGTCTCTCTACCGTTCCACTCTCGAACGGCATGCAGGAAAAACGAGCACTTAAATTTTTCTGTGTGAGCCCTGATTTCTCTTATTTTATCGTGATAATCATTTCTCCCTATGTAGGTGAGTGCCAACAGAATGTCTTCGCAATCGGAGGAGAAAACTGATGATAGAAATTTCATGAGAAGATCCCGTCGCAACGAAAAACGCCTTTGTTTTAATGATTGCCACTCCAATTCACGTATCATGTCTGTGACACTATCTCCCCTATTTCATGATAATACAAAACAAGCTGCCCTTCTTTGTACTTTATCGATGTCATCTGTCAGTCCCACCTGATGCGGATCCCACACCGCACAGCATTACTCCAGAATAGGGCGGACAAGCGAGGTGTAACAGTCTCTTTAGTAGACCTGTTGCACCTTCTAAGTGTTCTGCCAATGAATCACAGTCTTTGGTTTGCTCTACCCACAATATTATCTATGTGATTGTTCCAATTTAGGTTAATTGTATTTGTAATCCCTAAGTATTTAGTCGAATTTACAGCCTTAAAATTTGTGTGACATCGCATAATCGAAATTTAGTTGATTTCTTTTAGTACTCATATGAATAACTTACACTCTTCCTTATTCAGGGTCAATTGCCACTTTTTGTGCCATACAGATATCTTATCTAAATCATTTTGCAAGTCGTTTTGATCATCAGATGACTTTACAAGATGGTAAATGACAGCATCATCTGCAAATAATCTAAGATGGCTACTCAGATTGTCTCCTATGTCGTTAATATAGACTAGGAACAATAGAGGGCCTGTAACACTTCCTTGGGGAACGCCGGATATTACTTCTGTTTTACTCGATGACTTTCCATCTGTTACTATGAACTGTGACCTTTCTGACAGGAAATCACGAATCCAGTCGCACAACTGAGGCAATACTCCATAGGCACGCTGTTTGGTGAGAAGACGCTTGTGAGGCATGCTGTCGAAAGCCTTCTGGAAATCTAAAAATATGGAATCAATTTGACATCCCCTGTCGATAGCACATATTACTTCATGAGTATAAAGAGCTGGTTGTGTTTCACAAGAACGATATTTTCTGAAACCGTGCTATGTGTCAATAAATTGTTTTCTTCAAGGTACTTCATAATGTTCGAATACAGTATATGTTCCAAAACCCTACTGCAAATTGACGTTAGTGATATAGGCCTGTAATTCAGTGGATTAATCGTACTTCCCTTTTTGGGTATTGGTGTGACTTGAGCAATTTTCCAGTCTTTAGATACGGATCTTTCTGTGAGCGCGTGGTTGTATATAATTGCTAAATATTAAGTGATTTAAGCTGCTTCGTCACTCCAAGGATATCTACTTCTACGTTTCTCACCTTGGCAGTAGTTCTTGATTGGAATTCAGGAATATTTACTTCGTCTTCTTTGGTGAAGGAGTTTCGGAAAACCGTGTTTAATAACTCTGCTTGAGTGGCACCGTCATCAGTGACTTCACCATTGTTATCGCACAGTGAAGGTATTGATTGCGTCTTGCCACTGGTGTGCTTTATGTATGACCAGAATCTCTTTGGGTTTTCTGCCAGATTTCCAGACAGAATTTCATTGTGGAAATTATTAAAAGCATCTCGCATTGAACTACGCGCCATATTTCGGACTTCTGTAAAACTTTGCTAATCTTGGGGATTTTGTGTTCTTTTAAATTTGGCGTGCTTTTTTTGCTGCTTCTGCAACAGCGATCTGACCTGTTTTGTGTACTATGGTGGATCAGTACCATCACTTCTTAATTTATGTGGTATATATATCTCTCAATTGCAGTCGATACTGTCTCTTTGAAAACATTCCACAACTTCTCTACACTTACATGATCAGATCAGAAGGAGTGAAGAGCGTATCTTGAAAAGGCGTTAAGAGCATTTTTATCAGCTTTTTTAAATAGATATATTTTGCGTTTCTTTTTGATGGTTGTAGCTGTTACGGTGTTCAGCCTAGCAGCAACTGCCTTGTGGTCACTAATCCCTGTATTCATCACGATACTCACTAATTGTCCAGGATTATTTGTTGCTAATAGGTCAAGTATGCTTTTGCAACCATTTACGCTTTGAATGGGCTCATGAACTAATTTTAAAAATAATTTTATGAGAAAGCATTCAGTACAATTTCCGATGACGTTTTATGCCTGCCGCCGGCTTTAAACGTATAATTTTTCCAACATATCGAGGGTAGTATAAGGTCTCCACCGACTATAGTTGTATGAGTGGGGTACTTATTTGAACTGTTCAGCAACTACATCTTCTGAGTCGGGGGGTTGGTAAAATGATCCAATTCATAGTTTAGTCCGATTGTCAGGTATAACCTCTACCCATACTATTTCACGCAAACTATCTATTTCAATTTTGCTACAAGGCAAACTACTTCTGACAGCAATAAATACTCCACCACCAACTGTATTTATCCTATCCTTTCTGAACACTGTTAGATGATTTGAAAAAATTTCGGCTGAACTTATTTCTGGCTTTAGCCAGCTCTCTGTACCTACAACTATTTGAGCTTCAGTGCTTTCTATTAGGGCTTGGAGCTCTGGTTCTTTCCCAACACAACTACGACAATTTACAACTACAATACCAATCGTTTCTGCAACTACCTTACTGTGTTTTACATTCCCACTTTTAGACGGACGTCACTTCTGTGGTTCCCTGAGATCCTCTAACGTAAAAAACCGCCCAGCCCCTTCCACACAGCCCTCGCTACCCACGTAGCCGCCTCCTGTGTGTAGTGGACTCCTGACCTATTAAGCAGAACCCGGAAACCTACCACCCGATGGCGCAAGTCAAGGAATCTGCAGCCTACATGGTCACAGAACTGCCTGAGCCTCTGATTCAGACCCTCTACTCGGCTCTGCACCAAAGGACCACAATCGGTTCTATCGACGAAGCTGCAGATGGTGAGCTCCGCCTTAATCTCAGAAGCAAGACTGGCAGTCTTTACCATTTCTACTAGCTGCTCGGAACCAGACAGAATCTGCTCTAATCAAAAGCAACACACATCATTGGTACCGACATGAGCCACCACTTGCAGTTGGCTGCACCCTGTACTCTTCATGGCATCCGGAAGCACTCTTTCTATATCCGAATGACTCCTCCCAGAATGCACACGGAGTGCACACTGGCTTCCCCTCCTTGGTGGCAGCCATGTTACTAAGGGACCCCATTATGAGCCTAATGTTGGAGCTCCCAACTACCAGCAAACCCACCTTTTGTGAATGCCCAGACCCTGTGGGCCGAGAAGCTGGAACAGGGTGGGCGACTGCATCCAGCTCAGGGACATCGTCAGCCACAGATAACACCCAAAACCCGTTTGTCAAATTAACTGGGGAGGCCCTATGATCGGCCACTCTGAAAGTTTTTTGCTGCCTGCCAGACTTTGGAATGATCTCCCACTCGACCATGGGTGATGGGTTAACAGTGCAGGCAGTACCCGGGGTGATCACAGCAGTGGACCGATCAGAGGACACGTGGGACGTGCTCAACGTCCTTCGCATCCCCCGCGTCCGATCCAACACAGTGACACCCCTTGGCAGCAGCCTCAAGCTGTGTGATGGAAGCCAAAGCAGCCTGGAGCTGTGACCTAAGAGTCGCAATCTCAGCTCACATCTGTACACAACAATCACAGATGTAATGCCTGGTGGTGAACCCTATACTGGGTGGTGGTGGCGGCAAGTCATTTAGATCTGGATCACCACCCCTGGGTGTGGGGTAGCACTGAATCAGATTAACAAAGCAAACCTTAACTGCTGACAGATTCACAGTTGCCTTGAATCTGAGGCAACCTGTGGTGGTGGGACAGAAGTGGCATGTACCATGCCAGGAATGCGACAACTCTAGTGCACGGTATGCAACCTTGACCCATTGTTGTGGCAAAGCAGCTGTGTCAATGTCCAGTGACATCAAGGGGACGTTGGCCGCACTGTGCAGAGATCTGCTTCAGCCATAGCTGCTAGCAACTCTGGAAAGTTGTTGACCAAGGCATGCCTGATTATACCATACAATGTATACAGAAGAGGCACCATTGCCTCTGAATAAGGCACACAAAGTTATGCGAATAACACTGTGACAAACCAACTGAAGAATGGTTGTTAGTATTAAAGTCTGCCCACAGAAACAGAAGGCCAGCAGTGGCGGCTGCATGCCCCCACAATGATGGATGATGGTCTGCTCTCTGGACCGAATGGTCAAGCCACCAAAAACCTACTGGATCATGGCATCCATGGCTCCTCATTAACGCAGGTGCTGTGACTCACAGTGTCTATGTCTCCCCAGATGGTAGCTGCTGTTTCATCAAAGACTGTAGATCGCCAGACAAACAGGGAATATACTAGCATAGGTCCAAGCTCCAGAGTGGATGGCTGAAAACTGAGTAGTGACCAACACTGGAACAGTAGTAGTATTACACAAGACTGGCCCATGTGCTGTGCTACTGAGGGATGGGAAGGACGTGACGTGGCCTGCTTTTCTTGTCCAGTCAGTGTCGCTGGTCATCCTGGTTGCAACTGAAAGGTCTCTCAAATCCCCCTTTCAGGAATAGTCATGGGCTTATTTTGCAGAGTCAGGATACTGAATAGTTATTGTTGCATCCGACTTAAGCTTTGCAGTGGTATGACTATCTCAATGTGCAAGAACCATGCAAGCCAGCCAGTAATACACATCTCAAGTGACGTATCAACTTTTCATCAGCTTAAATTTATACCCCCGAAGTTCACCTATGTACAAAGATTATTTACTTTTGTTAGGCTCTTGTATGCTTTAGCGTACTTAATGTGGGTATAAATCTGTAATGTACCAGTTAAATTTGGTTCTTCCTCCAAACTAATACAGAAATCAGTTGTTGATTTCTCACATTGGTATACTGACCCAGTCACATCATTTTACAGCAGTGTTCTGTATTATTCGTCAGTTCCGATGATCACAATACCTGTGTTTTCTGCTGACACCAAATTAGTGTATCAATTAATTCTTATTGGACATTGTCTCTTCAAAGTTAACTATTCTTCAGAGATATGAGAGATAATGGGCCTATAACATCTACATCTACACTCTGCAAACCACCGTGATGTGAATTGCAGTGGGACGTCCCATTGTACTAGTTATTAGGGTTTGTTACTGTTCTGTTCACATATGGAGTGCAGGAAGAGTGATGGTTTCAATGCCCTGCACATGCAGTAATTATTCTGATCATATCCCTACGATCCCTATGTGAGTGATATGTAGAGTGTTGTTGTATATTCCTTGAGCAATCATTTAAAGCCAGTTCTTGAAACTTTGTTAACAGATTTACTCAGAACAGTATTTGTCTGTCATAAAGAGACTTCTAGTTCAGTTCCTTCAGTATCTCTCTGACACTCTCCCAAGGATTAAACAAATCCATTTGTGCTGTCCTTTTCTACACATTCAGTATCCAATGTCAGTCCTATCTGGTACAGTTACACACACTTGAGCAACGTTCTAGAACCAGTCACACAAGTGATTTGTAAGCAATCTCCTTTGTAGACTCATCGCACTTCCCAAGTATTTTACCAATAAATGGAGGCCTACAACTGGTTTTACCCACGACTTGATCATTCCATTTCATATCCCTGCAATGTGTTACACCCAGGTATTTGTATGAGTTGGTTGATTCAACAGTGACATTGATATTATAGTCATAGGATACTATATTTTTCCGTTTTATGAAATGCACAGTCTTACATTTCTGAACGTCTAGAGCAAGTTGCCAATCTCTGCACCATGTAGAAATCTTATCAAGATCTGACTGAATATTTATGCAACTTCTTTCAGATAGTAATTCATTGTAGATAACTGCATCATTTGCAAAAAGCCTGATTTTACTACTAATACCATCTGCAAGGTCATTAATATACAACATGAACAGCAAGGGTCCCAGCACACTTTCCTGAGTCACACCTGAAGTTATCTCTACATCTGATGATGACCCTACATCCATGATAACATGCTGTGTCCTCCCTACCAAAATGTCCTCAATCCAGTCACAAATTTCACAATACTCTATATGATCATACTTTTTACAATAAGCGTAGGTGCGGTACTGAGTCAAATACTGTAGCCACCTGCTTGCCTTGATCCAACACTTTCAGTATGTCATGTGAGAAAAGTTGGGTTTCACATGATCGACGTTTTCAAAATCATGCTGGTTGGCATTGAGGAGGTCGTTCTGTCCAAAATACCTCATTATGTTTGAACTCAGATTCTAAGATTCTACAACAAATCGATGTCAAGGATATTGGACGGTGGTTTTGTGGATCACTTTTCCTACCCTTCTTGTAGATGGGTGTGACCTGTGGCTTTTTCCAGGAACTGGGCATGGTTTTTTGTTTGAGGGATCTATGATAGATTATAGTTATAAGAGGGGCCAATTAAGCCGCAAATGCAGTATAGAATCTGACGGGGATTCCATCAATGTCTGGAGTTTTGTTCAATTTTAACGATTTCAGCCGATTCTCAATACCACAGACACTAATATTTACTTCATTCCTCTTTTCAGTGGTACGAGGATCAAACTGCAGCTATACTTCTGGGTTTTTGTTTTTGTAAAGGAACATTTGAAAGCGGAGTTAAGCCTTCAGCTTTTGCTTTGCTACACTCAATTTCACTTCCTGTTTCATTCACTAGTTCTGGTGCCACTAACAAGTTTTACATATGACCAGAATTTTTTTGGGTTCTGCTAAGGTAGTCATTGAAGGTATCATGCATTGCTCACATAACAGTCAAAGGCGTTTCATTCAGCATCTCTCTGTCTATAGCCCTACACTTTTTTTACACATATTATGCTGTAATCTCTGTTTCTTTAGAAGTTTCTTTATATTGACTGTATGCCATGGAGATTACCTCCCGCTGTGAACTTTTCTGCTGGGTACATATCTATCTAGTGTGTGGTCAACTATTCTTTTAAACTTGAGCCATAGTTCCTCTACACGCTCCTGCCCTGTGCTGAAAGTTTCAAATTTCTCATTGAGATATGACACTACTGATTTTTTCATCTAGTTTGTTGAATATATGTATATACATTCATGCTCGGTTTAGTTGTCCTTTGTACATTGGTAATCATTGTTGCCACAAGCACGTCATGGTCACTCATGTTAGTTTCGATGTTGACATCCCCAAAGAGGTTAGGTCTATTTGTTGTCATTTGACCCAATATATTTCCATGGGTTCCTAACTATCTGTTCTATGTATATTTCTGAGGAGGCATTTAGTAAAGTTTCACAGGATGTCTTGTCACGCCAACCACTAACAAAAGGGCAATGTAACATCATGCAGTCTCATGTGTTTGCACTTTTTAGTTATAATTGGTATAATTAGTTTTCACCAGAGGTCATACTTACTTCCATGAAGGTCTGGTACGAAGAACCGTTTTTCAAATGAAGTGCAAATTGTAATTAAATTCCAATAATCACTTTACTGAACAGTTAAATTCATTCTAATTATTGAGTCTTTCAATATTAATGATAAGTTTAGATTTTTTTACTATCACCCAACAGGTTAACAAAGTCCATTTGCTAAACTCTACTAACTTTTAGAATCCAGTTATTCTTTTATCTCTTTGTTAGTGTCAATGTGAATTCGAACTTAATTACGACTTTTATAAAAGGGGAGACACTTTTTTTCCAGTACCAATTCTTCACAAAATTATATTCACCAGATTTTTCACAAAACTTACAGTTAATTACAACAACTTCATACAAATATTATTTTTGCATAGTATGTACAGAGTTGTCTAATGGAATGACAAGGTCAGAATACAAGTCGTGATCTTTCAATATCACAAGGACACCTGTCAATTTGTTCAATACAAACTATGTCTTTCATTCTTTTATATTGTTACAACAAATCAGTGCAGCAAGAACTTGAATTCTAGTATCTTCTCCATCCCTACAGCCACTGACTTGATGGTGAAAAATATACGGTGACATTAATGCTTTTTGGGATATGATACCATTGCTACCAACTTCTCCCTCCGCCACCCATGAAACAAAATAAAATAACATCTCTTGTGGTTACATGTGAATAATCTAAAATAAATAAAATAAAAATTATAAGACTTACTATCACAAAAATATAAATTTGAGTTATCATACGTCGTTGCTAGAAATATCCTTAATGATGCTACTGAATACTGTGGATCACTACAAATTACGTACTCCACTCTGCATAGTAATCATGAAAATAGCATCCCTCTCTTCCCGTGATGTCATTCTGCTGTGTGATACCTTGGACAATCACGTCTTACAGTGTCTAGCAATTAAATCTATCTTGCAGCTGTATCACAAGCAACAGCAACTGTCCTTCCTTGTTGGCATTCTGCCTGGCTTTTGCAATATAAAGTGCTTCACTCACATCTTGGGCTACCAGGGGAAGACTTTAAAATTTCACTCAGTTGTAACAAGCATATTACTCCATAGTTCTTCAATTTTTTATTACATCTCTATTTATTTTAAAGGTCTTAGATTTCTGATTTTTATTATTAGCAATAAAAGCCATTAATTATTTGTTATGTATTCTTCTTTTGATGATGTACTTGACATTGAAACTGATAGAGTGGAAGACTAATCTTGTTTAGCCAGCCGCTGTGGCCGAACGGTTCTAGGCGCTTCAGTCCAGAACCACGCTGCTTCTACAGTCGAAGGTTTGAATCCTGCCTCGGGCATGGATGTGTGTGCTGTCCTTAGTTTAGTTAGGTTTAAGTAGTTCTAAGTGTAGGGGACTGATGACCTCAGATGTTAAGTCCCCTAGTGCTCAGAGCCATTTTTGAACTAGTCTTGTTTTATAACATAAATCTGAGTCAGTCATCTGTCAAATTTCATATCTAATGACAATTTTTAATCTGACAGTGCAGAAGGTTTAACATAACTCTCTGCTTGGCTGAATGCTAAGACAGAAGGTCAATCCACTACTGCATAGTACCAAGTGGAAGTTGTCCATGATCGCATGCCATGGCAGAAGTTTTCCTGTAATTGCATGGGCTCAGTTAGATAGTTAGATGAATATTTTATCTGTTGAGCCTGAAAACAGTGTAGCCTGATCCACCTGGTGTCAGAATACAGAGAATGTTCAGCCTAGAGAGAAGAAGAGGAGTGTTGCATATATCTCCCATTGGAAATTATGAAAACTTGTACTTGCACTATGTTTCAGCCTTTTCCACTAGTCTTTCCCAATAACAGGGCTGAATGCCAGAAGAGTATATTTAATACAAAAAGAAAAAACTGTGGTAGAGAAGGAAAATGGTCAACTTCGGCTTACTGGCAGCATTGTAGGGAAGAGTGGTTCACCTGTAAAGTAGACCACATATAGGACGCTGGTACGACCTATTCTTGAGTACTCGAGTGTTTGGGATCTATGCCAGGTTGGATGGAAAGAAAATATCGAAACCGAGCGAGGTGGCACAGTGGTTAGCACACTGGACTCGCATTCGGGAGGACGACGGTTCAATCCCGCATCTGGCCATCATCCTTATTTAGGTTTTCTGTGATTTCCCTAAATCACTCCAGGCAAATGCCGGGATGGTTCCTTTGAAAGGGCATGCCCGACTTCCTGCCTCATCCTTCTCTAATCCGATGAGACCGATGATCTCGCTGTCTGGTCACCTCTCCCAAACAACCCAACCCAACCCCAAAACATCGAAGCAATTCAGAGGTGGGCTGCTAGATTTGTTACCAGTAAGTTCAAACAACACGTAAGTGTTACGGAGGTGCTTTGGGAACTCAAATGGAAATCCCTGGAGGGAAGGTGCAGTTCTTCTCGAGAAACACTATTGAGAAACTTTAGCCCAGTGGCATTTGAAGCTGACTGCAGAACGATACTACTGCCGGCAACATACATTGTGCATGGGGACCACGATGATAATTTTATGTCACCTCATTGACTCTGTAAGCTTTTACCAAGGGAGTAAGGAAAGAATGTTTGGTGGCTGGTATCCTCTTTCCGTAACACAAACTGTACGCATATATTAGCTGGTTTCTTTATTCATAAGAATAAAAAATTAACTCAAGATAGTGGCCGTGGTGCAAGCTCTCTGTAATATCACACGTTACCCTCACTGCTGCTGAAGTACAAAGTTCGGTATGTACGCTCTTCTGGTCGCTATGTGCTGCCAGACTCTGAGCTAGTGGCAGAGTAACTGCTACTGCGAGTCCCACTCGGCTGCAACTGATGACAGAGTGGGACTCATTCGGTACGACAGACTACAGAAAGACTGACCCTCCGGTCCGTGGCTGCGATCTAAATACTGGTGGCGCGTTGCCTGCGAGACCGTTTTCTGGCGTCTGCCGATCTTCTCGCAAGCTCCGTGCCGCATGGTGTGCTGGCGGCAGCTTACGCCAGCACAGATACGAGAAATTAGGGCTCATACGGAGGCCTCTAGACAGCCTTCCCCTCTGTCTGTTTGTGAGTGGGACAGGGAAGGAAACGACTAGTAGTGGTACAGGGTACCCTCCACCACGCACCGTCCGGTGGCTTGCGGAGTATCTATATAGGTATAGATGTGGAACACTTAGTCCTGTCTTATTAGTACACACTCCTCTGACGTCACAACGTCTTTGCCAATAGGAATTGCGCTCTCTGAATGCTACAGTATTCCCACGCTACGGCTTGGAGCTTTAATAAAGGAAAACACTTCAGAAGTTGATGGTGGATGGCATTTTTGCACCCCGTTGTCCGCATTTTTGAAAATTCCAATCTGCCGACGGAGTTGTCTTCCCAGCGCGGAGAGAAAGAGTGAGAGCGGAGCCCTTTTCTAAAACAGTGCAGGCAGTAAAACGAAACGTAAAATTGTGTTTACTGTTTCGCCAGCTCTGAAGCTGGAGCAAAAAGTTATCCCGGCTGTTCTCCGTGCCGTAGAGAGACGGAAGGCCGCATCCCAGTACCCATGTGGAGGGGTGACGGCTCCTTCTTGTATTTCTGGAGCCGTCAGACCAGTGTCCCCCGGCTTGCTGTGTCCATCGTGAAGAAAGCGTGCCTCGTCCTTTACCGCCCAGCTCTCAGAAGAACCTCCTACGTTTATAAGCTATCACAAGTACACTGTGACAGCAAGGTACAATTGCAATAAGAATTAAAAGGAAGTTACTGAAATTTTCGAATACTGATTTGATGCAAATCTGCATATCTCATCCTTTATGTGGCCTTATAGATTATAAAAAGCGATTATAAACGAATTAAGCATGAGAAACCGTGATTTTTCCAAGTGTCATAGAGGACTTTCTACTGAACATCCTAAAACAGCCCCTAGACCAGTGGTTCCCAAACTTCTGAGACCATTACCCGTGAACGAGACCAGATGATATCCAATACCCCGATCAAAGTTTGGGACCTAATTAAAACTTAAACTACAAATGATTTTCAATTCTTAGCTAATGTTCAAACAACTGAAACTCACATTTTTCTAAGTTTTTCACTGCACCAAGAAATAATGTTCATTCAGTTCTCCGCATTTTTATTTATTTATTTATTTATTTATTTATTTATTTTTTTTTTGCATTGACACCGAAGTTTTAGTCACGCCCGTATGTTGCGGATGGAAATCTTCCAGTATAGTAATTACTAATCACCGAGCCAACAATAATAGTTCCTATTCACCGAACTTTCGCTAAATTAATATCTGTTCCGTTTCAAGGAAATCTGTTTGGAGTGTGTTGCCTTTTCGAGGTGCAAGAAATAGTGCTTTCGCACGAATTTCATTGTCTGAAAATATTCAGTCATTCATAGGGTTTGATGTTGCAATCCGGATATTTACTCGCCATTTTCCAAAATCAGAAAAATAGTTGCTATTAGAATTTATTAATGATGACGAGTGTTAACTACAGGGTAGTTATAATCAAAGTTAAACTTTCAAACTGCAGTAGAAATAACACCACTGCTCAGAATGACGTCAAATTGCTGCGGAATATTATCGGTGAAGGGGGAAAACGTATGACAGGAAAAATAAATAGTTACAAGATGTAGTAATAGATGGCGCTGTAAGCATCATAATGTAATAGTGGTCTACTACAACTGAGCAATGAATGATACAACAATGATACAACTGTACTACCCAGTGTGCATGGGTGTACAGATGTGATACTATCAGTTACAAAGCCTATTCACCACGGCAATGTCGTATCATATTGGATGGGAGAAATCGGTGGTTAATTCTCCTGAGGCCAAAAACCACATAAAAAGCATCAACCACATCGTTTTTAATTGTCATGAGGACAAAAACCGCATAAAAAGCATCGATCAAAATCAAATCGGATTATTAATTTCTGTGTGACTGGCGCAAAACGCACCGTTTCCTGCAACAAGCTGAAGTCGAGAAACAGCATGTTCCACAACTGATCGAAGTGTTTCCGGGGTCACGTTCAGAATGTGTCGCGCAGTGCGCGCCTTCAATGCAGCTAAGTTTGCGATAGGAACACTGGACACATCTTCTTTCAGATATGAAACTTCCTGGCGTATTAAAACTGTGTGCCGGACCGAGACTCGCCTTTCGCGGGCTAGTGCTCTACCAACTGAGCTACTCAAGCACGACTCACGCCCCGTCCCCACAGCTTTACTTCTGCCAGTACCTCGTCTCCTACCTTCCAAACTTCACAGAAGTTCTCGTATCTTTCAGACAGCCCCACAGCCAGAAGTCACACGGATTAAGATCAGGTGATCGGGACGGCCAGGCTGTAGGGAAATGGCGGCTGAGCGCCGGCCTCTGTGACCGAGCGGTTCTAGACGCTTCAGTCCGGATGTGTGTGATGTCCTTAGATTAGTTAGGTTTAAGTAGCTCTAAGTCCAGGGGACTAATGACCTCAGATGTTAAGTCCCATAGTATTTAGAGCCTTTGAACCAATGGCGGCTGATAATTCTAGCATTTCCGAAATGGCGCTTCAGCAGCTGCTTCACTGGATTTGCAATGTGCGGACGTGCGGCATCTTGCAGAAAAATGATCCTATCTACGCGTCCACGCTGTTGGAGAGCTGATTAACGTGGTTGTGCAAAAGACACTCATAGCACTTACCAGTGACGATACAGGTAGCAGGACTGGAAGCACCTGTCTCTTCGGAAAAAAAAAAAAATGGCCCTATGATAAATGATGCCTAAACCCACACCACACGGTGACCTTTCCAGGATGAAGTGGTACTCGTTGACTTGCGTGTGGATTTTCCGTTGACCACATTCGACAATTCTGTATATTGACATATCCTGTTAGATGGAAGTGGACTTCGTCTGTCCACAAAATCTTCCACGGCCAATCATTGTCCACTTCCATGCGGACAAGAAATTCTAAAGCAAAGGTCTCTCTTGCTGGTGGGTCAACAGGAAGCAACTCGTTTACATGGGTAATTTTGAACGGATAGCAAAGAAGGATGGTTCAAATGGCTCTAAGCACTGTGGGAGTTAACATCTGAGGTCATCAGTCCCCTAGAACTTAGAACTACCTAAACCTAACTAAGCCAAGGACATCACACACATCCGTGCCCGAGGCAGGATTCGAACCTGCGACCGTAGCAGCAGCACGGTTTCGGACTGAAGCATCTAGAACCGCTCGACCACAGCGACCGGCTAAAGAAGGATGTTTCGTAAGATTTTACTCACCGTGTTCACGGGTATGTCCAATGTTAGGGAAATTCTCCATGCACCACACGTTTGCACATCACCACTCGTCTCCTGCTGCATTGCTGTGGCCACTGCTTCCACTGACGTCGAATCAATTTGTTTCCTTCCTCTACCAGGGTGCACACCAAAATAACCCGTCTTTTCGAATTTCCAAATCATTTTCTCCAGACCCACGGCAGTCATGGGACCAACGCCTTTTTTTTTCAAACCCTTCTGTGTGCGGACCTTCTGCAGAGCTACGTGTGCGAAAGGAGGAAAAGCCGTGTACCCGGTGTGTTTATACCAACTTCAGTGGGTCGTGCGCATGACAGTTGTTTTCATTTATATATTCTGACACATACAATGCCATCTATTGATCAGTTTTCACACTATTGTTTTCTTCTGCTATACGTTTTCCCCCTTCTCCGATAATATTCCGTTGCAATTTGACGTCATTCTGACCAGTGGTGTTATTTCTTGAAAATTAAACTTTAATTATAATCACCCTGTACTACTACTACTGGACGGACACCAAAAGAAATAAATTTTATGCATATAGACTGGAGCAGCGAGTGAAAATTTGTACTGATGCTGGGATCGAACCCAGATCTCCTACTTACTAAGCCACGTTGGCACAGCTGTCCACACAACTGCACCTATCACCCAGCCACGCTTCCCCCCTCAACCCAAATTTTCACTGCCGCCCCGGTGTATTTTAAATTCCCCCTTACACACGAACAGAATTGTCGAGACTCTCCATGTCCTCGAATATCACCTCAGCATCGAACGTAAATGTACCTTTTTCATGTTGGATCCCCCATTTACGTTCGAAGATGATGTGCTATTCCAGAACATGGAGAGCCTCGGAAATTCTGTTCGTATGTAAGGGGGAATTTAAAGCACACCGGGGCGGCAGTTGGAATTTGGGTCGAGGAGGGAGGCGTGGCTGGGTAACCCGTGCTGTTGTGTGGACAGCTGTGCCAACGTGGCTTAGTGGCTAACGCAACTGCCTCATAAGCAGGAGACGCAATTTCGATTCCCGACATCGGTACAAATTTTCAGTAGCCGTGTGAGTCTATAGACATAAAAAATGGCTCTGAGCACTATGGGACTTAACATCTGAGGTCATCAGTCCCCTAGAACTTATAACTACTTATACCTAACTAACCTAAGGACATCACACACATCCATGCTCGAGGCAGGATTCGAACTTGCGACCTTAACAGTCGCGCAGTACCGAACTGAAGCGCCTAGAACCGCTCGGCCACCGCCTATAGACATAAAATCATATCTGTATGAGACCAGTAAACCTCTGAAATCGTGTCACTTTATTTGTAAAAGAAACAACCAGAAACGTCAAAATGGTCTCCAGTGCTCATGACTCTTCATAGTGAGCAATCATTCAAATGTCGAGGGCTATTCAGCGACACATGGATACATACTTTTGCATATTACTGGGAAAGACAAGAGAGCAAACAAACAGTTTACAGAACAGACTAGAGTCGAAGACGTAATTGTGATAGAGATTGAAAAAGGTGGAGGTGGGGTGGAGGCAGACAGAAAAGTGGATGGTACATGGCCAAAGGAAATTCTCTTATGCATTCGAAGAAATAACCAAAGACTGAGAAAACCTTACGGAATGTAGGTAAAAGAAAATAACCAAGAGCCGCAGGGTTTCGTATCGCTCGAAGTCGCACTGCATGGGAATATGTACAGGAGGCTTTATCCAGCAGTGGATGTCAAATGGCTGATGATGACGATGCTCCTATACATAATAGTGATTACGTTCAAAACACTCGTTTTGAGTGGCCACTAAAACATCAATGAATCCGTTTTTGGCTTTACCCCTCAGAAAGTTTCATTTTACCGCTCAGAGGATAATTTAACCCTAGGTGGGGGACCACTCGCCTAGATGGTCAAAAATATTGACAATATTTCTCGGATGCACTAACGTTTACCGTGTAGTAGTGTGATTGAGAGATTGTGCAATAATATTGAGGATATCACAAACTTCTGAAATATACACACATCAAGAAAAGTTTTTTTTTTCCGAGAGTTCCGGAAACTGTACAGAAAATTGGAATAGAGATCAACATAAACATCATTTCCGCCCTTTTTATTGCTCATGAAAACCACACAGTGCATGTTGTACCACAATACGGCGAGACCTACAGAGGTGGTGGTCCAGATTGCTATACACACCAGTACCTCTAATACCCAGTAGCACGTCCTCTTGCTTTGATGCATGCCTGTATTCGTTGTGGCATACTATCCACAAGTTCATCAAGCCGCTGTTGGTCCAGATTGTCCCACTCCTCAACGGCGCAAATGGCTCTGAGCACTATGGGACTTAACATCTGTGGTCATCAGTCCCCTAGAACTTAGAACTACTTAAACCTAACTAACCTAAGGACATCACACACATCCATGCCCGAGGCAGGATTCGAACCTGCGACCGTAGCAGTCGCGCGGTTCCGGACTGAGCGCCTAGAACCGCGAGACCACCGCGGCCGGCTCCTCAACGGCGATTCGACGTAGATGCCTCAGAGTAGTTGGTGGGTCACGTCCATAAACAGCCCTTTTCAATTTATTGCAGGCATGTTCGATAGGGTCCATGTCTGGAGAACATGCTGGCCACTCTAGTCGAGCGATGTCGTTGTCCTGAAGGAAGTCATTCACAAGATGAGCACGATGGGGGCGCGAATTGTTGCCCATGAAGACGAATTCCTCGCCAATACGCTGCCGATATGGTTGTCCTATCGGTCAGAGGATGGCATTCAGTTATCGTACAGCCGTTACGGCGCCTTTCATGACCACCAGCGGCGTACTACAGCCCCACATAATGCCACCCCAAAACAGCAGGAAACTTCCACCTTGCTGCACTCGCTGGACAGTGTGTCTAAGTCGTTCAGCTTGACCAGGTTACCCCCAAACACGTCTCCGATGATTGTGTGGTTGAAGGCATATGCGACACTCATCGGTAAAAAGAACTTGATGCCAATCCCGAGCGGTCCACTCGGCATGTTGTTGGGCCCATCAGTACCGCATAACGTAGTGTCATGGTTGGAAAGATGGACCTCGCCATGGACGTCGGGAGTGAAGTTGCGCATCATGCAGCCTATTGCGCACAGTTTGAGTCGTAACACGACGTCCTGTGGCTACACGAAAAGCATTATTCAACATGGTGGCGTAGTTGTCAGGGTTCGGCCGAGCCATAATTCGTAGGTAGCAGTCATCCACTGCAGTAGTAGCCCTTGGGCGGCCTGAACGAGGCATGTCATCAACAGTTCCTGTCTCTCTGTATCTCCTCCATGTTCGAACAACATCGCTTTGGTTCACTCCCAGACATCTGGACACTTCCCTTGTTGAGAGCCCATCCTGGCACAAAGTATCAATGCGGGCGCGATTGAACCGCTGTGTTGACCGTGTAGGCATGGTTGAACTACAGACAACACGAGCCGTGTACTTCCTTCCTAGTGGAATGACTGGAACTGATCGGCTGTCGGACCCCCTCCATCTAGTAGGCGCTGCTCATGCATGGTTGTTTACATCTTTTGGCGGGCTTAGTGACATCTCTGAGCAGTCAAAAGGACTGTGTCTGTAACACAATACCCAGAGTTAACGTCTATCTTCAGGAGTTCTGGGAACTGGGGTGAAGCAAAACTTTTTTTGATGTGTGTATTATGCTGCCTGAAATATTGTGCCGCCTGTGGGCAGTATTGACAGTATTCAGGTCAGTCTTTTGCACTCTACACAGTTTAGGTGGGCTGTTGTTCTGTCGAAAATAAGTTTAAAACAAGACGAAAAAGTGTTAGTATTCCATCAAAATATATACATCATTGCTGGCAGTGTGGGATATGAAGGCAGACGAGTACAAAAACAGAAGTGTTAAGAATGAAGAATTGTATGGTCCGTTGCTCAGAAAATGTAGGGTGTGGCGACGAATGAGGATGTTTTTAAAAATTTGATTAATGCAAAGTTATGAATAAAAGTGTATATAGATATTCATCTACGTTTGTACAATCCTTAGACGGATATAATCCTTCCGTGCAACCGAGTGGAGTAGCGCAGTGATCAGCACATTGGACTCGCATTCGGGAGGACAACGATTCAAACCCACGTCCGACCATCCTGACTTAGGTGTTCCGTGACTTCCCTAAATCGCTTAAGACAAATGCAGGGATGGTTCCTTCGAAAGAGCACGGCCGCTTTCGTTCTCCATCCTTCCCTAATCCCAGCTTGTGCTCCGTCTCTAACGATCTCGTTGTCGGTGGGACGTTAAACACTGATCTCCTCCTCCTTCAGTGAACACATTGTTGCACGACACGTTTCCATAACTATGTCTCAAATAGTGTGAGCTGAAACTGCACTTGTAAGTTTCAAGTCTTCGAAAGAATTGCCAGTAACAAGATATCACAGCATAATAGATACGCGTTGACTTGGTGGAACTACGTCTCTCATAGTATTATTTTATTCTTTGATAATGGGCATACGGGCATCTACAGAAGTTTATCCGTGGCTGTGGGGAAGGGAGTGGGCGGGGGCGGAAGGATCGAGCGAGCAACTCAAGCGCCTATATATGGGGCCGCAAGTGTATGGCAATACCATTTCCAGTAATGTATCAAATGTTGGATCACCAACAGACAAAAACATTTTTTTTTTCGTTCAACCTTAATTCTCTCAACTGAGCAGTCTAAGGAGAACGCCAATAACACTGCACAATATTATTGTGTAATATTATTGCCCGCTCCATGTAGCATATACAACCTAAGACAAAAAGAAGAGAGCGACACACCGTGAAGGAATTATCTGAATGGGACGGAAGACGATAGATGTGATGTACATGTACAGACAAATAAATGATTACAGCTTCAGAAAAATTGGGTGATTTGTTCAAGAGAAAGAGCTTCAGAAATTGAGCGCAAGTCAGCGACGCATTGGTCCACCTCTAGTCCTATTGCAAGCAATTATTCGGCTTGGCATTGACTGACGGAGTTCTTAAAAGTCATCCTGAGAGATATCGTGCCACATTCTATCCAATCGGCTCGTCAGATCGTGGAAATTCCTAGCTGATTGGAGGGAGGGCCCTGCCTATAATGCTCCCAATGTTCTCTGTTGGGGAGAGATCCGGAGACCTTGCTGGACAAGGTGGGGTTTGGCAAGAGCGAGGACAAGAAGTAGAAGCTCTCGCCTTCTGCGGTCGGGCATTATCTTGCTGAAATGCGAGCCCAGAGTGGCTTCTCACGGAGGACTGCAAAACGGGGCGTACTGCTGTGCTGCAAGAGTGTCGCGGATGACAACCAAAGTGATCCTGGTATGAAATGAAGTGTCGCCCCAGACCATCACTCACGGTTGTCTCCGAACACGTCTTCGTTGGTCATCGGGACCTAGTTTGAAGCGGGATTCATTACTGAAGACAGTTCCACTCTAGTCAATGGGATTCCAGACTAGCAAGGTCCCTGGATCTTTTCGCAATTGAAAACGTTTGAAGCATTCTGAGTAGGGCCCTTCGACCGTCTCTGGATTTTGACGACCTGACGCGATAATTGGACAGGATATGGCACGGTATCTGTCAGGAGGACATCCAGCAACTCTGCCAATCAATGCCGAGCCGAAAACTGCTTGCTAACGGCCAGAGGTGAAGCAACGGGTTACTGACTTGCTCAATTAGTGAAGCCTTTTCTCTTAGATAAATCATTTTACTTTTCTGAAATTGTAATCACTTGTTTGACTGTACATGTAATCACGTGTACGATTTCCGTCTCATTCGGATAATTCCTTCGTCGTGCGTCGTCTATTATGTGTTAGAGTGTACAACGATTGCCCGTGCATAGGCCTACTGGAATTGTTTTTCGTTGAAAGAATATTTGAAGAATTGTCTCTAGGGTATAACAAGCACAAAGGCGAATTGAAAACATATATTCCATGGCAACGGCGTCCTCACCACAAGGAGTAGAGGGCGCTGTAGTCCTTCCATATTAGCCGTTTTAGTAAATTGACTCAAATGTTTCCTACATAAATGTACGAATAGATATATTATAATACAAGACGACACCAGTTTTTGTGTGTCACAAATTGTTTTAATTTATATTATGGTACATAATGAAGTATACTTTTACGAATTTTACGAGTTGACTACGGAACATTTGTTATTATTTTATAATTAACGCTATAATTGTAACTCTTTTTAAATGGAATAGTTCCGTTTTCTGTTATTTACTGTCACTTAAATTTATGTTAAACCAAGGTGACTAGTAATTACATGTGATAAACTGTATTAAATGCCGCTGATCGCCGCTGGGGGTGTTGCCGTCTATTCAGGTGATCTCAGCACGCTATTTAAGCCCATACGAAGGGTTAGTCTCGCATAGTTTTCTGCCGTTATGTAGACAGGAGTGACACCACTAGCAGTCGACCAATGGGTAACATATTTTAAATTTAAGTAATTTTAGCTGTTGTATAATGGAGTCTTTCTGACGGATATCCATAATTTCACAGTGTAAACGCCCAGAAGATGACCCCTATGTCGGGTTGAAACCGGTTGGTGGAATAATAATAATAATAAATGCGATTAAGATTGTTTTTGAATAATTGATAAACAGAGCACGCTAACGCCGTGTGACTGTTTCGTGAAGCTCGTCAACATCTGAATAGAGAATATTGTCAAACCGTCAATATTTGACAATACTAAGCATATTTTGAAGGGCATCGTAGTGCTCGTCAGAATTTCTAGTATTGAGGATACGTGAGTAGGCGCCCCTAGACGGTCATTGTGTTGCTGGTTTGAAAATGTAATCGGAGGTGTGAGGACCCCTGTAGAGGCGTGCGGCCGGGCCGGCGGGCGCCCTGGGTCACGTGGCTCGCCGGCTGTCCCTTCCGGAGGCGGCGTCAGCGGCCGTGGTGGAGGCAGGGCGGCGGCAGAGGCGGCAGCGGCGGCAGAGCCGGCCCACAGTCTCCGCCGCGCGCAGCCGACATGCGGACGCGGAACCCCTGGACTCGCCGCGCTGCCGCCGCAGCCGCCGCCGCCGCCGCCGCCGCCGACGCCGGCCGGCCCAGCACGTGAGTACAGTGCACACGCAGCGGCCGCCGAGCCGCACCGCGACACTGGCTGCGCTGCACGTCCGCAGCACTGTGAGCGTGAGTCGGTGTAGTTTGCTACAAACCTTCCACCTCGCCATTCGATCGACTGGAGTGAGCTCTAAGGGAAGGAAGATCGCGGCTTAACGTGCCGTCTATGTTGTGGTCATTAGAGACGGAGCACGAGCTCCCATAGGGGAACGATGGGAAAGGAGATCAGCTTTGTCCTTTTCGAACCATCCCAACACCTGCCGTAAACTGTTCACAGAAATCACAGTGAACCTAAATTTGGATGGAGGAACAGCGATTTGAGAATGCGTCCTCGCGAATGCGAGTCCCGTGCCTTACCACCGCCCTAGTCTGCTCAAACACTCTCCTCGTACTTCTTCCTAGAATTTCGGACGTTGTTTGCATGTCAACAAATTTTCTTGTGATGGGATTTCTGGTGTATTCCCCTTACCACCGCCCTAGTCTGCTCAAACACTGACCTCGGACTTCTTCCTAGAATTTAGGACGTTGTTTGCATGTCAACAAATTTTCTTGTGATGGGATTTCTGGTGTATTCCCCATATCTGCGTCCAGACACCGTGGTATAACTTTGCCCTATATCATTTGTGCAATTTGCGGATGGTTCTTTCGAGAAGAAAGCAGTCCATTTTTCTCCCAGTCTTCAACAACTAGCCAAGTGCTACGTCTCTAATGACCTTGACATCGACGGAACAATAGACTCTTTACTTTCATATAGTGGAGCGGCTTAGTACTTTTTGTGCACTTAACCCTCTTCTCGCCCACAGACTAACTCTCAAACCCCAAGATCGGCCATACGTCGAGACATGACAATCTCTTTAAGCGCAATTAATTACATTCATTCATCGAACCTTTATCGACAGAATGGAGGGTGTGTGGTCGCATGCAGACGAACTGCAAAGTAAAAAGTGTGTCACATCCCGAACAAACAAGGTATAAACTATCGAAGTACATGCATCTGAAACTGTCTATAACAAAATGATCCAATTGCACCTGGATGATGTAATTTGAAGACAAATACCATCAAAACACCATGCAACAATTTTCTTGCGAAATATCGTTTACGGTTTTCATTGTCAGATATACCATGAATTTTACAGAGGTCGATATAACTCTCTTAAAATAGAAAGACAAAGATAGCCTGAGTGCAAAGATACAAAATTTAGTCTAACTCAAGTACAGCACGTAGTACATGTGTAACGTAAGCTAGCATTTTGCTGGATGAGAATATAAGATTGTCTGAACAGCCCTCCGCTCCCAGCGCCATCGGCGTCAAGTGCCAAGTACCAGACAGTAATTTAAACCGAAAATAGGGGCATTGTGGAACGTGGAATCATACGTCACGTAAATCCGAGTATTTACTGCGCAACTGCTGCAGCCACTTATTTTCACAAATCCAAGTTTCTGGTGACGACTAGGCTAAAGCAACCGCGCTCTCGGATACAGGAGCATAAGAACACCCTGAGTTAAGCAACAGGCTGCTTGCACCGCAGGCGTGGCATCACGTCTTTCAGTCAAACGCTCTACTCTTAAAGGGTTCTGTGCAGTTTTAAGAGGAGTGTAGACATTTCGGCGAAGTTCCTGCCATTTCACACCTCTTTGGCCGCCATCGCTACAGCACTGTAGGATAGGGCTCGCTGTTGTCTGGAACCACGAAACCGCCCTTTCGTATTTTTCGGTGCCAAGGAAGACGGTCTACAGTAGAAAACGAAGTTGATGATGTAGGGGTCTACCCTGTGCAGAATTAAATTCAGAAGTAAAACCATGAGGTACTCGATTTATAATTCATGAATCATGTATGTTTCTTGCAGCGTCATTCCAAAAGCACTCTATTACTTATTTCATGATAATAAATATGTCTTTTCGGATCATACACTAAACATTCTTTTGCGAATGAATCCTAAGTTCTGGCGCTATATACTCCTCGTATTACGCAAAATTCGATCTGTTTTACTGTACAACATGATTTACTAGTATCTACCTGTAGATTACACGTCCAAAACTCGTAAAAATACTCTCTACACGCTTCATCATCAAATCTTGAATGTGCGTGCACTTTCAAAACACTCTTTGAAATTTCTTAAGGTTGGCTTTGATAAGTAGATCAAAATCATATTCCGAGGATTTCAAGATGCGCTCAGCTCTGCCAGTGTACAAGAACAGCAAATCACCTTAAAACTGTGTGTGGTACAAAATGTAGCTTGTCGTATAAACTCTCGGAAAAGTATTTCTTAAAGCAATATAATGTCATTATTTTAATATTGCTAGTATAATATCGACTCATTCCTCCTTCATCACACTTTTCCTTGCGCCATCAGGGATGTAAAATGTGCCGTAGCACGATATTCACAGCTTGAATCCAGAAACTGCTGCTCGCTGATCAGCCTTTAAAGAGGACTGACGCAATTCTTCAGCATTCACAAAGAGCAGATTTCAATCTCTCCCCGTTGTTCACATATATGTACTTCCACTTTACGGCCACATGCAGCGCTAAACTCCGTCTCCGTAGCAAAGCGGTCAGCGTGTCTGACCACCACGTGGAGGACCACTGTTCGATTCCCGGTACTGCCACGGATTTCTTTCCTCGCGTAGAGAACTGTGCCGGAGTGAACTTAGGCAGCTGAGAAGCTACTTGAGCGGAGAGTAGCGAGTCCTCGGTCACGAAAACTGACAACGGCCGGGAGAGCGCTGCTCTCACCTAAGCCCCGCCGTATCCCATCCAGTGACGCAATTGGCAGAGGATGACACGGCGGTCGGTCGTTACCGTATGGTCAGTCAGGACTGACACGTGCAGTCGATATCGGTATACTATCGCAGAGATGTTCCATTTTTGAGAAGCAGAAATCGAAATGCAAATGTCAGTGCTGCAGTCCCTGACGTACATAAACGGCACAGGAGACAATCTGAGAAGCCCTCTTAAATTCTTTACAGATGATGCAGTCATTTATCGTCTTGCATAATCATCACATGATCAAAACAAATTGCAAAATTATTTAGGCAAGATATTCGTACGGCGCGAAAAGTGGCAATTGACTCTAAATAATGAAAAGTGTGAAGTCAGTACTAGTGGAAATCCGCTAAATTTCGGTTACACGATACACTAAACAACTCTAAAGGCTGTAAATTAAACAAACTGAAATAGTCACATCGATAACTTTGTAAGCAAAGCAAACCAAAACTTAGAAAGAGCAATAGAACTAGTAAAGACACTGCCTACACTACGCTTCCCAACCCTCTTCTGGAGTATTGCTGTGCTGTGAGGGATCCGCATCTGGTAGGACTGACGGAAGACATCGAAAGAGTTCAAAGAAGGGGAGAAAGTACCGCGGACGTGATACGTAAATTGGGGTGGCTATCACTAAAACAAGAGCGTTTTTCGGTGCGGCATGATGTGAAATTTCGATCACCAACTTTCTCCTCCGATTACGAAAATACTCCTTTGGCGCCCACCTACATAGAGAGGAATGATCATCACGATAAAATAAGGGAAAACAGAGCTCGCACAGAAAGATTTAAGTGCTCGTTTTCCCCGTTTGCCCGTAACCGCAGAGAAGTAGCTCGAAGGTGGTTCGATGAATTCTCTGCCAGGCTCTTGTCAGTTGCAGAGTAATGGTGTAGATGTAGATGTAGACTCTTCGACGCTCTCAGATAGCTGCAAGTGTTAGCCTGGCACTTCCTGGCTTCGGGAAGCCGCGCTGGGCCGGAGGATTAACAACGATGGATGTGTGGATGTGGCTTTTAGGAGGTTCCTATGTCCGACTATGTGAATACCGGACTGGTACCCACATCGCTCCTCAGTTACACCATTCGTAAACATCTAGAAAAATACTGACGTACACAAATTTCGTCCTGGGGCGGGGGGTGGCGACAGGAAAGGCATTGGATCGCCCTCTGCTACTAACACTGCCAGAAACATATTTACACGGCGACCCAGTGAAAGACACGGGATAAAGGCTAGCGTAGTGAACAATTAACGATCAAATTACACAATGTTGTGATATCCTGAGCATTCTTACTGTTAAGGATAGCGTTTGAACTATAGCTTCTTGGAAAACTAAAGTTTTGGAAACATGTTTTAGTGGAAATGTAATATAGAATTGTTCTTTAAATTGAGATTCCTCTAATACGTTTTCCAATGCATATCTTGTGTTGTAAGTGATGGCATCTTCGAACAACTTTAAGAAAACGGAAGACAGTGCATGTAAGGTAGACCAGTGCGCTGAAGAATGAAGTCACCGAGGCATTTGTTGTATTTCAGATTTTGGAACTGCCTTATACTCTGCGTTATTGTCGTCTCATTAAAGACCGCGGCTCATTTTGGACGTTAAAAAATGAAGGAAATACGCTGCAGCTTAATAGCTCCTCATTCGGAGTACCTGACGACCTTTTTGAACGTTGTCCAACAGTGCTCTTGGCGCACACCGTGAAGCCAGGAATAGGTCAAAAGGGCCGCTGCTCGTAACTGAGTTGTAGCCACTAGAGAACAGCAAGCAGCCGACCGTGCGCCGCAGGTGGCGAAAGGGAAGTGTTTAGCCAGAAACACAAGATTAGACTACTCATTTGTTGTGCTCATTGTGTTATGTTTGGGGATTTGTGCATGGTGTCAAAACGTCTCTCGTTCTCTTTAGTTGATAACTTAGTCTTGTGGGGTAGTGCTCGTCTATTAATAGGAATCGAGTGGTTTCTTCTTATGACTAGAACTCTACTTTCGTAATTTTCATTAAAAGCATCATCTCTTTTGACCACCGATTGTTGTGCTTCCCCTCTTCCGCAGAATTAAGGTTCAAATGGCTCTGAGCACTATGGGACTCAACTGCTGAGGTCATTAGTCCCCTAGAACTTAGAACTAGTTAAACCTAACTAACCTAAGGACATCACAAACATCCATGCCCGAGGCAGGATTCGAACCTGCGACCGTAGCGGTCTTGCGGTTCCAGACTGCAGCGCCTTTAACCGCACGGCCACTTCGGCCGGCCAGAATTAAGGTTCAAATCTATATACTGTAGGAATTATTGGCAATTTTTTATTACTTCGTTTTTCAGTACTTTTCTTTTTGAATCACACAGTTTACGTGTTGCGTTTGTAATTCGGTTACTTCTGGTAGTACCGGCATGACTCGTCGAGTATTGAACGCGCGTTTTGTCTTCTCAAGTTCCAGTCAGTGGTAGCGTCGCTGTTGAAGGACATCGATATCTGGGAAGAGCCTACACTCACATTACGATACGCGACTAGTTCACAAATGTCATCACTCAAATATTTCGCTGGAGTCTGGAGTTATCGACAATGTCATTTTGCTGAAATTTATTGGTAAACAATGGTAGCAGTCATGTTGTAATTTGAAAGTTCTACACTATTGCCATTGGCTGAGACACCATCTGTATTTGTTTTTCTTCATCACTGCACTCCAGATTCGCGACATTTTGTTCCACGTTGCTGGTGAACCTGTCATCTAGCTGGAGAAAAAAAGAAAAAAACTACTTGTTAATCAGTGTGTAAATTTTTCGGCCACACTGACACAAATTTCGAAATTTTAGTGATCAGCAACTGACTTACGCTATAGACAGTCTTCTATCTCTTTTCTGTTGTATTACTTAGTAGACGAGCTTTGGGCTTTGGAAGAATGAGAGTATAATTAATTAGTGATTATTTTTTCGTTCGATTCGAAGCTCGTCAGTGAGATAGATTGAGAGGAATGGACCTCAAAATTACAATTCTTCTTACTATTATGATTATATTGATTCTCAACACAATTGTTGAGTGAAATAAATTGTAGCTTAATATTTCGTCGTTGCAGTGTACGTGTGTACTAGAAATAAGGAGCTGTGACAGAAACGCCCTGAAATAGTTGCCTGTTCAGTAATGAAGCTACCTGTTTAACGCGGACACCGGCTCCTGCTTGTCTGGTTTCAGAACCGTTCCTTTTTTCCTTTCCCCTCTTTCACCTTAATTTCTCTGTGGTACCTTTTACCTACTCTACTTCCGTTCCCCTCCCCATCTCCTAATAGAAATAAACGACATAATATCGCAAAGAAGTTGCAAGAAATAAACGCAGCGCCACCACATCGTGCACTAGGCTATCGGAACACATCTTGTCCCTGTGTAGTCGGACACTCCTGAAAAGTCACTTTCACGACGGCCCGGCACAGCGAGGAAGGAAAAGTCTTCTCTGGGTCAGTGGGTCGGCGCGGCTGCTCCTCGGCCCTGTGCTTCGTCTTTGTAGCGCCTGCATTCGAGCGTGCAGGCAACCCACCGGACACTGCGGCGTTGCGGGAAGTCATGTGAGCATTTAGCGAGGCACACTGCGGGTCCGGCTGGCGTTAGACCTGCCAAAGGCTGAAGGAACGCTTTAATCCACGAGTTAGAGGCTCTCGTGAATATCTCACTTTAACAGTATAGACAATGCGCCTTAGAACTTGACACCCATAAATAGAGGCAGAACTATTCAGCATACAACTCGGTACAGAGGAAACAGCTGCTTGCGATAGTTACACATCTAGGAGTAGAATATGGCACTACGGGTAAAGATGATAATGAAATTACAAAACTAATAACTCAGGCTCGAACACTGACCACTTGTTTGAACCGTCTCCTTTCGAGTAGCGAAATAGGAAAGAAATGGAAGTAAGTCATCTATGAAACTGTTAATTAAAATTTCTTGTTGTACGGGGAAGGGCTTGGGAAGTTACAGAGAAAAAGTAGAGAAAGTAGCAAGCCAGTGAAATGAATGTGTTCAGGCGGCCAGTGAGATATACAGAAGAAAGAAAATACGCAACGAAGATATTCGATAACGAATAGGTGTAGAAGGGTCTTTAACAACTGACATCGAACGGGAATAATTAGTCTGGCATGATCACGTCTAACGTATGGATGAGTCCAGATCACAAGACTATACTGTGGATTCCACTGAACAGCAGAAAATGTGTAAGGGCGAGGAAAACTTGGGAAATGGCAACTGTAAAAGCAGTGAGATCAAGAGGCTTATGAGAAGATCATTGGTACGATAGAGAATAATGGAAACTGAGCATCGGACAACGTCAGAAGGTGCTCTAAAATATATATATATATATATATATATATATATATATATATATATATATATATGTGTGTGTGTGTGTGTGTGTGTGTGTGTGTGTGTGTGTGGTGTTTATAAATAAATGATTTTAAAAGTTAATACTAAATCGATTTATTACTTTATACGGGCAAACCTTACAGTGAAAGCAGCGTCAATTGTCCAAGTTTTGGTGCATTAATCACAGTCGTCGGACACACGACGCACATCTACACTGCAATCAAATCCTTTCCATACTCGATGTAGTATGTCCTCCGTGATCGTCTGCAATGCATGTCTTATCTCATCACACACTTCCTCAACGGACACGATCACTGGAGGTACATATCGTTGGTGTTCCACAAACTCTCACTGAAAAAAATCACATGGTCTTAAATCCGGCGAATGGGATGGACAGAGGGGACAGTTTTTGTCTGCAGTTGCAGCACGTCCAATTCAGCGTTGGTGAATAATACGATTAAGAATCTCTCATACATTCCTGTAAAAATGGGGCGGAGCACTTCCCAGCTGCAAAATGTAATCATCATAGCTATTGTTAAGCTGCGGTAACGACCAGGTTTCCAACATGTCTCGAAATGAGTCACCCACCACCGTTTGTTGTTCGAAGAAAAATGGACTGTGCGGTTTATAGCGCCTCACCGAACAGAAAACGTTCACTTTTAGAGAGTCACGCTGACCTATCAGCGTATGTGGTTTCTCACTTCCCCTTGCCATTTATATGTAAAGTGACTTCATAGCAGAAGATGAGACTTCCTACAAAAGCAGCGTCCTCCGTTTTTAACTACAGCTCCTAACAGAAGTCACGTCTTTTCACTTTCTCTGCTATTATAAGGGCCTGCATTAGTCACACTTCGTACGGTCTGTAACACAGCCACCCACGCAACACCTTCTACACGGTAAACTTTGGCATGAACAATTCCGTGCTTGCTTTACTAATTGAGTTGGAGGACTTGGGTGAAACACCTCGCGGACTCTTTGGACGTTTGCATCACACAAACACGAGGTCGACCAAGTTTCTTCCCCTTACAAAAGCATCCGGTTTCCACGAACTGTCGGTAGTACCCACGTATGTTATTCTTGTGTGGTGGGGTCTTTCCTAAACCGTGCACGAAACTCACTCTGCACTGCAACATCAGATAGGGAGCACACAGAAAGCCTTTTCCTGTGGCGACGCCATCTTTGAATCTAACGCTACTCCAGCGCAGTAAACATGACAAGCGGATAGCACATCAAAGACTTGGGCAACTGACGCTGCCAAATAAAGTAATGGATCGGTTTATTATTAATTTTTAAAATCGCGCCATTTGTTTATAAACACCATGCGACGCCCAGTGTCGACGGAAAGCGAGTATTTGTTTCCCATTACAAACAAAATTATTTTAAAATCGGACTTTTACGTGCTCATTCGATAGAACGGTCCCAGATTAGTGCGATATTTGTTTTATCGACGTGTGTTAACAGGGACGGTAAAACTCGAAGAGTAACCAGTACTCCTGCGGTAACAGCACTGCCTTGGCCCACGCTGACTGCTACCGCCAAGCATGCGTGCGCCATTGAGTCGCTTCTGGATTGGCTCTGAGCACTATGGGACTTAACATCTGTGGTCATCAGTCCCCTAGAACTTAGAACTACTTAAACCTAACTAACCTAAGGACACCACACACATCCATGCCCGAGGCAGGATTCGAACCTGCGACCGTAGCGGTCACGCGGTTCCAGACTGAAGCGCCTAGAACCGCACGGCCACACCGGCCGGCGTCGCTTCTGGATTGCTGTTTATTCTTCGTGTTTTGCTGTCGCTATTACTGTAATACATATTGATAAAATGAATATCACACGAGACTGGTTTGGTTGGTTTGGGGAAGGAGACCAGACAGCGAGGTCATCGGTCTCATCGGATTAGGGAAGGACGGGGAAGGAAGTCGGCCGTGCCCTTTGAAAGGAACCATCCCGGCATTTGCCTGGAGCGATTTAGGGAAATCACGGAAAACCTAAATCAGGATGGCCGGACGCGGGATTGAACCGTCGTCCTCCCGAATGCGAGTCCAGTGTCTAACCACTGCGCCACCTCGCTCGGTCACACGAGACTGATCTGGGAGTACTCTGCCAAATGGATACCCAATTCCGATTTAAAAAAAAAATAGAAACGAACAGACGCTTTCTGTTGACACTGTGCGTCACGTGAAAGACGTGACGAGCAGTAATTGCATGGACCGACTCCCGCTACGCGATGCAAAAACTAAATTGCAAATATCTGCCGAAACATATGAGAAAACGCACCTGACGACACCCGACAAGTTATGTGGGAGGCGAAGACCACGTTGGTACGCTTCAAATTTTGGGTGGAAGGCAATAAGCACTGAAGGAGGCAGTAAATAGGGGTGTAGCTGACTTGGTGAGCTGCTCAACGGCATGAGATCCGCCACGTGACCCGCGCCCTTGTGTGAGATGGCTGGTGGGAGGGAAGCGGCACGCCGAGGTCAGGCCCACAAAGTCCGTCGTAAAAGTCCTCCCACGAGGACTGAAGGCGTGCGTTTGTTAGGATGAAGTGCGGCGCCTTGCCTGTTCTCCTGTCTCTAGTTACTGCATCTCGCTTTCCTGTTGCACAGCAAAATTTCACTTTTTGAGCCCATGATATAGCGTGGCAATAGAATATTCAAAGATGTCGATACAAGGTTTTTTGTACTTATAAGTGTTCACATTTGTACTAATTCGTATAGCGCAAACCCCAGAAAATATCATTACTATTTAAAAGATTTCCTGAATGCGAGTTGTTGCCGTAGTTTTCAGTCCGAATGGTTTTAGAAACCAGTCCACGCTATTCTATGCTGTACAAACCGCTTCATCTCTGTACAACTACCGCAACCTACATCCATTTGAACCCGCTTACTGCAGACATTCTTTTCTCTCCCTCTACAATTTTCACTCCCCGACTTCCTTCCATTACGAAATTCACGATTCCTTCATGCCTCAGGTCGTGTGAACCGATCTCTTCTTTTAATCAAGATGAGCCATAAACAACTCGATTCGGTACCACCTCCTTAGTTATTCGATCTGTCCATCTAATCTTCCGCATTCTTCTGCAGCACAACATTTCCAAAGCTTCCATTCTCTTCTCGCTCGAATTGCTCTTTGTCTACGTTTCGCTTCCGCCCAGGGCTACAGTCCAGACAAGAAACTTCAGAAAACTCTTCCGAACACTTAAATGTAATGAGCCATGGCGCACGATTTTTCGATGAAGCTTGTTGGAAGCTCGAGACATTTGCTCTTGAACGATAGGTGGCTCTTCGGTGGTTGTTACCAGAGGTCAGGCAGAAGATGTGTGACATAGAGGCGCGCATGCGTGGGTACAGGCTTGGCGACAGTGCTCTTGGAGTGCTAATAAGAAGCAGTAGGGCTTTTATCTGCAGGCAGTGAGTGCGCCGTGTTCCACCGGGTTTGGCCGAATGCAGGAGAGGCCTAGTGCAGCTTGGGGCTGCAGATGACAGGCGTCAGGGGTCAGTGCCCCGTCATAAGGCGTCTGCTAACCAGGGGCAGAACGGACGGATTTACCTCTACAGCGGTGTGCCTTGGGAGGAGCAGCTGCGAGTACAGCTCGGCAGCTGGGTCACCCATTCAGAGATGCACTCGGCCTCGCTGTAGTTCCTACAGTGGTATTTGATGAGCCTGCTTCGAGCGGACTGCGTCGGGGTTAGAATGGTGAGAATCTGCCTTACTACGTTCTTTCGAGAAGTTACGCGGTTTGTTCTAGGCAGCCTACCTGTCTACATCATTCTGGTTTGAAATTGTTGTATTGTGGTTTACTAACAGCTCACTGAGTGTGCAGCCGTATTTAGAAAAAAAGCGCAATATCAAATATGTGTTCCGCGGCCTTATACGTATGAAAGAATTCACATTACCAAGAGTAGCTGTGTAATTCTGTCGCAGTGAGATTAATAATTGCTTCTGGTTGGAGTTGATTTTAACTGAATTCATTCTGACCAAGATTATTATTTTCTAATGGTCACAGCGGACGTGTTTTATTATGAAAAAGGGCAAATATGTTTCCACAGTGTTCATAAATATTTTTAATAAATTTGTTTAAAGTATTGTGGTTTACACTAAGACCCAGCACATTACCACTCCACCACCTAGCTCCCTACCATTTCGTGCAAATTCGATGTGATAAGTTGGACTTTTTCAGAAATATTTTGTTTGCCATTGCCAGTCTCGATTTTTAATCGTCTTTACTTCAACCAAGATCATTTATTTTGGTACACACATAGCAAAATTCATGCACTACTTTTAATGTTTCATTTCCTAATCTACATCCCACAGCGTCATCTGACTTAATTCGACAACACTGCATTGTTCTTATTCAATTTTTGTTGATGTTCTTCTTCTAACTCCTACTCAAGACATTATCCATGCGGTTCAGCTCACCTTCCAAGTACTTTGCACGCATACATTGCTGTTAGATGCAGTACAGAGATCATAGATAGTGTTACACACGGCAGTAGTACGAGTCAGATTACTTTCACTATTATTAGGAAATGTAATTCTTTGGTAGCCGCAAATTTAGAACTACACACACTGATAGTCTTGGTCCGATCGCAGTAAATTTACAGTCCTTCCCAAGTAATTCTGCAATGTGGATAACTAATTGTAAGGAGAGGGAGGAGTATCAGTGTTCAATGTCCCGTCGACAACGCAGTTATTTGTGCGGACCAGAATTCAAAAAAGTCTGTGTGTAATTTCTGAGAATGATGGACAACTTCGAGAAGGTGAATGTATAGGAGATGATAAAAAAAAGTCTGCGTTCGAAGACTGTACAATCCAGAAACGGTATGCCAATCAGGCAGAATCGCCGTGAGCATTGAGGAAGATACCTGTTTGCTAAATCACCGTGATCTGCTGCACATCCGCGTCCGACAGGAATCGTCGACCCTTCAACGTTGGGTAGGGGAGGGGTAAGGGAGGGGAAGCAAATACGTCGCTTCCCTTTCAGTGGAAAGATCTGGGGGAACCGCGGGAAACGTAAACCTGGATTACTAGACGGGGATTTGAACCGACGTCCACCCGAGTGCGAGAAGGAAATTTTCCAGTGTGCAAGAGTAAAAAAAAAAAAAGAAGCCTTCCCCGCGTGGCAAGGATTCCCACCCAGCAAGACCGTATGACTTTAGTTTTTCCACTTTCTATCCCTCAGCCCTGATTTGTTGCAGCAGAATAAAAAATGTAAAGGCGGGATTGACTAGGAGGAGGAACGGGATTAGGGGAGGGAAAAGGAGGAAGTTTTCTTCGCAAATGCGTGCATTCCTGCGTCTCGGTGAAATGTTAAATAGACAGCCGTAGTGGCTGACACATACTGCGAACCACGCACCAAGCTACTCATTCCGCTGTTTAACTTACTGTAACTTATGCGGTCGCAGGTCGCGGAGTCATTGTTCAGTCAGGCGGCTTCCCAACAAATGAAGAGCGGCCGTGGCCGCGGTGGCGCGGCGGCCCCGCGTTCAGCAAGGCGCCGATTCATGTCACCGTCCGTCCGTCCGGATTTAATGAAGCTGGTAGAACGAGCTGTTATGAGAACTGTGACGTTTGCACTCGCAAGTAACATGGCTATGATCACTCTTCAAATGCAACATGTCCAAGAGACTACTACGTTATTATGTGCGTCGTTGATTCTTGACAAATATAACAGTTACTAAAGTCCAGACACTTCAAAGTGACCTCAGTTCGAAATTACACAATAGCCCCACAAATAAAGTAAAAATGACAGTCGCAAGCCGGATGCATCGATTTAAACAATTTGTCGCAGCAGTGAATCAAAGTTCAGTGGGTACCATTGGCTTCGTATGCAGCGTAAGACAAATCCTGGTATGATTCATTTCCCAGCGACGCGGCCGATTCGTTTCCCCACGCTCCCTCCCCCCCCCTCTCCCCCTCCACGTTACCGCACTCTGAGACTGCACTCCGTCTCCGATGACTTCGACGTCCACATGACGTTAGACTCTTCAGTTTCTTTTTCCTCTAAATTGTGGTTTTGCGTGAGGCCCTGGTTGAGCGACACAAAGGTCGTGCGCCAGCTGCAGTCACAGTGTGAGCTCTCCGTATGTAGGGTGGGGTGGGGTGGGTGCGGAGCCTGGGTGCGCGGTGTGCCCTGGCGGATGCGGCCGTGAAGCGGGGCGCGTGACGCGAGCGCACAAGTATGAGCAGGTGAGCGCCGCTCCGGGTCCCTCTGCCGCCGCAGCCACCCCACTCCCCTGGGTTACTTTCGCGGCCGCCGCAGCCGCTTCCGATACCCGAGAGGCCGCGCGGAGAAATCGCAGCGCCGCCGCTTCCGTCCAAACTGAGGGAGATGACTTCACTCCGCGTTTCACGCTTTGAAGATTCCGTCACCCGAAACCGAAACAATCTCCCGCGCTTCAATAAGTACTCCATTTCAATAATGTCTTGTTAGTCAGAAGCTTTTTATTTATTGATTTGTTGTTGTCTTTCCCCCTCCGGCAGGAGTGAGTTAGCTACTGTACGAGATACCCCCCACTTCAGCCAATTTTTTTCTGTTTATTTAGAAACAAGCTGCAATTACGAATTAAAAATGTAGGTAAAACGTAAGGGGGCGATCGAAAAGTTTCCGTTTGAGGGGGTTGCTGCAGTGTATATGCGACGTAGCGCGACTCCTATGCGGGTGTATAAGCACTGTCATATGGGACGGCGGTTAGTGTGGCACTCGTGACTTTCCGATGTGCGTGCGGTAAACGCCGAAACATAAGCTATAGCGACGTTGTTGCCAAAAACGTACCCTCCAAACCCACCTTGACCAATTCGCTGATTGGTGCAACCAGTGCTTCCTCCGTATCAACCCCTCCAAGACCCAGGCGATCATCGTAGGCCGCACCACCCGCTCGTTCCATGATTTCTACCTCACCATTTATGGCCCTCCCATCCACCTCACTCCTACCCTCAAATACCTTGGCCTCACCCTCGACCGCTACCTCAACTGGACTCCCCATTTCCTTACCATCCAAAACAAACCTCACAACAAACTCCGCCTCCTGAAACTCATAGCTAGCCGGACATGGGGTCTGCATCCTTCCACCATCTTTCACACCTACAAATCCTTGATCCAGCGTACCTTCGATTTCCGTCCCTCCCAGGTTCTATAAATCCCTCCAGATCCTCGAACGCCATGCGCTCCACCTGCTTTCCGCATCTGCCTTCCATCCCCCACGCGCATCCTCTACGACCTCGTCCCCCTTCACCCACCTTCTCCTTTTCCTCGAACACATCCGAACACTATATATTGTCCGCCGCATTGATCCCCCTCACCCCCTGGTGTCTCCCTTCCTCTCCACCCCCAGCCCGTTGCCGCGCCTTTACCGTTGTGTCCCACCCTCCATCCATCTCCACACCCTCCACCTCCTTTCCCAACGCAACTTCCACCATCTACCCCTCCCAGATGATGAGCTTTGCCCTGGCATCTACCCTTCCTACCAACTCTAACACCATCTTCCTCCTGCCTCCTCCTCAGGGCACCCTCTCCTCCCCCTCCCTTCTCCTGAGCGTCTTTCCGCTCCTACTCCCCCTCACTCTCTTCTGCTCCCTTTCAGTGTCTCTGCACTCCCTCCTGCCTTGTGTTCCCTCTTCACCTCCTGCCCCACCTGTTTGCTGTAACTTGGTGTACCTACTGATGACCCTATTCTTTTCATCCCGCCCCCTCCCCCGCTGCCCCTTGCTCTCCCCTCCTTTTCCATCCTCTTAGGCCTCTCCCTCGGCAGGTCCTACCTGGCAGTTTTATTCTTCATTGTGTGTGCTCCAAGTGGGTTTTAAGTGTGTTGTTCTCGAGTGTTTTTAATACTGTGGCCGACTTTAAACCTGTGCGTGTGCCTTCAGTGTCTTCTATCTGTTTTAAGAATCGCCAACTGTCTTTTTTAAGTTTATGTCGACTTTTTTAATTGTACCCCACATGAACGTCTCCACGTCAGTGTATTTTTACCTTCATTATCTCCCCTTACTCTGTTTTACGCACTGGACTCGCATTCGGGAGGACGACGGTTCAATCCCGTCTCCGGCCATCCTGATTTAGGTTTTCCGTGATTTCCCTAAATCGCTTCAGGCAAATGCCGGAATGGTTCCTTTGAAAGGGCACGGCCGGTTTCCTTCCCCATCATTCCCTCACCCGAGCTTGCGCTCCGTCTCTAATGACCTCGTTGTCGACGGGACGTTAAACACTAATATCCTCCTCCTCCTCTGTTTTACGTTCCCTCTTTTTATCGCCTTATATATGTAACATTTTATTCTTGTCTTAGTTGTCATGTCACTCGGCTGAAGAGCGGTGGATTGTGCCGCTGACAGCCCTCCCCTGCCCATATGGGGGCAGAGGAATGCTATCACAATAAAGGGAAAAAAAAGTTGCCAAATGCGTCCAAACAGGACCAACGTGCAGTTATTCTTTTCTTGGCTGTGGAAGAACGAACAACGGTAATCGTCCAACGGAGAGTGAAGAACTGTACGGGGTGGCATATCTATTCAAGAGCAACGTTGTGCTATGGTACGACAAGGCGTGCTGCTGCTTTGCACAACCCGATGCCGCATATGTCGTGACGCAGAAGTCACACCGTCTCAAGTCGGAGACACTCGAACAGATGCCCAGTAGTCCCGATCTCCGCACTTTCGGTTCCTCAAAAAAGGCCTTGATGGGCCGACGATTCCTGTCACACGAGGGTGTGCAGCAGTCGGTCACGCAGCAGATGACGGTGTTTTACCGAACGGATATCTTCGAGCTGGTGCCTCATTGCTCACGGCGATTTCGCCTGATTGGCATACCGACTCTGGAACGTACGGCCTTCGAACGCGTACGTTTTGTTATCATCTCCTATACATTCACCACATATGATAGTAAATACCGTGTAGAAGTCGTCGATTATTCTTAGAAATTGCACACAGACTTTTTTGAATTGCATCGTGTTTATTATCCCTTATTACGCGTTTTGTCCATAGTCATAATCGGAACTAAATAAAACCAGAACTGTCAGTTACCATTCTAATGTTAGATCAGTTGCTGACGAAGTAAATATATTGTTAATACTCTTACTTTTGCTTACGCCTGGTGGCGGCTGTAGCCAAAACGTGAAATAACGAATAATAAATACATTATGATATAATCAAATTTTGTGTGTAAGTAAAATACATACATTACACATTTAAACATTAGTAAAAGCGTGTATCATTAACGATAAATTATGATGTTTGTTTGACACATTGCTTCCCATTATAAATGCAACAACGAGAATGTTAGGAAACGACTAAATTTCACTTATTGTACTTGTAAATAATAACAGGAAGAATACTTGATTAAATTTGTAAGTGGTTTGGATGTGCGGGGTGGAAAATTTAGTACATAGCGCTGCAATCTCTGCTAACAACAAATGCTCTAACACAGCCGCACACCCATTCGAACCAAGTTTGTGTGGCAGAGAGGGGTGCGTCATTTCGTGGCCGATGCTTGGATTCACCAACCATAGCGGACGCGAATGGAAGCCTACAAGTCTCTCGGAAACCCGTGGCCAGATGTTTCCGGTGGTTGAGACGTATGAAGAACGACCTGCCCAGGGCAACT
Source organism: Schistocerca nitens (assembly GCF_023898315.1). Lineage (NCBI taxonomy): Eukaryota > Metazoa > Arthropoda > Insecta > Orthoptera > Acrididae > Schistocerca > Schistocerca nitens. The sequence goes on along the minus strand of NC_064614.1, from coordinate 1,268,803,369 downwards.
GTAGAGGACACTCTATATCCAGGAAGGTTAGAACGGCGCAGACAACATGCGGTCTTGCGTTATCTTGTTGAAAGACAACGCCACGAGGACCTCAAGGATAGGACACAGCCCACGTCACAAATGCAATGGCCACTGTGCAAATTGCCAGCTTTGCGAACCAAAGGTGATCGTAGTGTGTACCCAGTAGTGCCCTGTTCTATCGTATGACGATGACGAATACAGTCTGCCAACGTACGTTCTCGTCGAATCCTCCCCCGCAAATGACCAACCGTGACGCTGAACGGAGACTACATTCATCATTGTCATATGGGCCCAGCAATGCTACGAACACCTCTACTTCGCATTTCCTGTGATTTGAACAGCAAGCGTTACACTCATCACACGTTAAGGCTGGTGACAGCCCTTATTTCTGAGATCTCCGTGCCGTTATCTTTCAACAACACCGCACGTTGTCCGTGATTTCCTGGCCTACACGGTACAGAGGACGTTCAACTGTTTCCCTGGCCAGCGCGTTCTCTTGAAACGTTATTCACTGAAAACATCAGGCCACTGATCGCCGAGGGATTGCCACACCTGCACTGGGCAGCCACTTCCACTGACGATCTTTGGCGCAGAGTTGATTCACCGTATCTTGCCCCGGAACTGTGTAGTCATAGGAAGAGGGGGAATTTAGATTATGTATTATGGGAAAAGTCAGCAAATGCAGCAGTAAAGGAGTAATGAATCGCATCTACATCGCAGATATGTGCGGTCCAGTCACAGTTAATGAGCCCACCGCTTAGACGTCAACGAGCAATAACCACTCACAGACGGCAGATAGCAGCATTTACAGTGAAGAGTATACGAAATGTGTCGGGGCGACGCGGACAACAGTGCATTCGTTGCCGTAATGTGGAAACGGAGCAACTAACCTGACATCCAAGGGGTACCATCAGTGGCTTTCGGGCCAAGGGAGTAAGCATTTCCGAAACGGCTAAGTTTGTAACCTGTTACACGCGCCGCCGTGGTTACAGCTTAATGTGCATGGCAAAATGGCGCTAACCAAAATCGGCGACTAGGCAACTGTGATGCGCCGCGGACCACAGATGACAGGAACAAATGGCGACTGCGGAGGTGTGTACAGGCGGGTAGACATCCAACTGTTGACCAACTCTCCAGCCAGATGAACCAAGGGGCTACCAACAGTGTCTCCTCAACGAGCGTTCAGCAGCGTTGCTGGCTACGGGCCTCCGCAGCGGGCGCCTTGTTCACGCACCCACGCTGACTGCTGTTCATCGGCGACGAAGGCTGCAATTTGGATGCCAGTTTCGGAACTGGACTTCCACTGAATGCCAAAAGGGGGGTCTTTTCAGAAGAATCAGTTTTATGCACCATCGGAGGTCTGCTACAATCGTCGGAAGGGTCCTGGCTGGAGGAGGTGGCATTCCCAGGGTGATCTCATCATTCTGGAAGGCACACTGGATCAGCACAGGTATGCGTCTATCCTTGGGGACCATGACCACCACTGCATGCAGCTAGTTTTCTTCTCGGCCGACGGCATCTACCAGCATGACAATGCAAAGTGCCACACGTGTGTGGTTCGGAGAGCACCAGAATTAGTCTACCACACTCCAATGGCCAGCCGGTTCCATGAATATAAAACCAATCGGGAATCTGAGAAACCACGTCAATCGAGCTGTTCGCGCCATCGATTCTCAGCCGGGAGACTGGCGCAGCTGGATGCAACATCCGAATCGGCACGGCTCCAAATACCCGTCGGTAACTTCGAGAATCTCATTCTCTCTCTTAGAGTTCGTCCACAACGCAAAAGCTGGTTATTCAGGCTTTTGACAGATTGTCACATTAGTGTGACTGGATCGTGTAATTCCCGCACTGAAACTAATCACATGTGACCGTTAAACGTTGTTTACTTTCACTCAAGTACGATCATTGCTAGACAAAAAATCGTCACATGCAAAATGTCAAGAACAGATCTATGAAATTTAATGACTCCTCTGAGGTTAATTTAACTCTTCGTGTAATTTTCATAAGAAAGATGTCAAGTGTTACACTATTTCTGGCTAAAGTTATGTTGTTGTTTTTTTTGCAGCTCAATTATCTCCATTTAATTCCCATAAACTTCACTGGAAAGTAATTATTCTCACTGTAAATTATCTTTTCAAAGAACAGTTCCAAAGGAACAGCCTCATCTAATCAACTGAGTTCTAAAAGTGCTAGCATGATTATTACCTCCTCCTCCTTCTGAAACCGACAGTCAAGTGGGATTTCAGCGCGCTTCTCACCCATTGTGCACGGATTCCAGTGTCATCCAAAATCAACAAAGGTCCCACTTTCCGCACGCTTTAACTGAAAGCCAGTTCCCAATTCTCCCTAAAGGCGCAGACATTACTTTTAAGTGTTGGTCGATGAGGAACATCCTCGTAATCCTACTAACTTTTCTGGAAACTGGGTTATGTGTGACAAGTTGAAGCTCTGATGTGATGCGCGTCGCACGGCCTGCGGAAGCCACACGACTTCGCTCCTGCCCATAGTAGTAACAGGACACTTACACTCTGGGCCATCTGTTCCGTTTGCCATGTTGTGAAACTACAAGACATAACGCGGCATTGAATTTCTCACAAAGCTGTATAACTGCTAATGAACCACAATGAGAATGACAGGCAAACAAACCGCTTGAGAACGAAACTGTTTGATAAAGTGAAAGAACGATATCAAAATCCAGGAAAAAGTCAAAATATTATTTTAGGCTGAATTATAACAAAACTAACTTTACAGAAAGACGATCTAACGTGAAATAAATGTTATACAGCCCTCTGTTTAGTGATTTCGATGCGCGTAGAAGAAAGGAACCTTCGTTGCCCTTACACTCTGTCACTTCCATCCAGATAATGAATGTATGAATGTGAATAGCTTTCTGTAGGCATGAAGTAGCAGCGACTGACATAATTTTAGTAAACCTTTCTCGGTTACATTATCCAGTCGTTCTATGTTACTGGTAGAGCTAAAGACAGGTTTTTAAGAGACTGTCATGAATTTGCCATACGAACTTAAGTTCACGAATTCTCTTAACTGATTTAATTCTTTTGCTCTTTTTCAGCAAGATGATAATGCGGGGTATCTTATGCTTTGTTCTTAGTGAAAAGTCCTAGAAAGGGGGGTAATGAAACGTGGTGATGCTATGTAGCCCTCTTCTCAAACTGTGAAGCTATATTTCCATCTTACGAACTGATCGCTGGCTGCAATATCACATGCCGTCACTCGATGAGAGAGATTCATTTATTAATTATTGCTACAAACTACACGTCTAATCAGGTTGCATAAAGCAGACTGTACAATACATTTGTAATTGTCACAAATGAGGAAATAACACATTCCTAATGGAATTAAACTGTACTAAATATGTTTGTTACAAATAGAAGAATCTATCGAAGAACTCATCAGCTAACCGCTTGAAACTAAATATCAGGATTATACTGCGCAACTCTGAGAAGATGCGCCCTTTTATGAGGAATTTATGGCCTGAACTTCCTGAAGCAAATGACGCCACGTCAGTTAGTGTACATCCTTAGTTATTCAAAAGTAACAGTTTGACTACCTACTAAACACGTTATATTGCTACAATGAGCAACTATTGATTTTCCGGTCTCATTTAGATTAAACACTCTAACAGATGTCTTTCAGACATTTTATGTCGCTTTCTAAGAGTGAGTATGCCGTTGTGTCGTCAGAAAAGTTTTCATGGTATAACATCGTTGGCCCCACATCCTCAGAGTGCGCCGTATCCAAGGACAGCGCCGGACTCAACAGGAGTTATTTAATTTCTCCTGAAATAACCCTAAAGCACATGAAAACAGTCGCCCGATTCCGTCCCTCAGTTACACTCACAAAAACGTCTTCTACTAGTAGTTCTCTTGTTACTGATCTCCTGTAGACTCTTGACTCGAATCGTTGGAAAGCTTGATCATATCTTACATAATTCCTTGTAATGTATCTTTCCTCTACAGCCGTCTTTATATTTTACTGCACTGTAATCTCTAATGAGCTATTTCGACTGCTACTGAATTCACTTTCTTCTTGATGCTTATATAGTTTACCTTTACATATACAGGGCGCGGCAAGTAAAAGTGGCCCGGACAACAGAATCTCAGGGCGCAAAGAAATGCAGCAGAGGAAAGGAAATATATACTAACCTGGCTGTAGCAGATGTTGAAAGTGGCTGCCATTCGTCTTATGGGACGTTTGGGCTTTGGTCAGAAAGCTGCTGAAGGCGGATCAAAGCTGCACTGCTGGAATTGTTGCAGTCTCATCCGAAATGTTCTGCTGCAGTTATAGAAGACTGTCAGGGTTGTTGCGATACACATCCCTACACAAGGTAACCACACACTAACAGGTCAGGTGACATGGGAGGCCAATTAAGGCCGCTACCAGACTGATCTCTGCTAGCAACTCTGTTAGGCGTGAAGATTATGTGTTCGGCCGGCAGTATGAGCAGTTGCTGTCCTGTCGGAAGTGGCTGTAGGTCTTTTCTGTTAATGCTGCCACAAATGGTTTCAAAATGTTGTCAATGTAACTCGCCGAAGTCAGCGTCTGATGAAAGAAGATGGGACCAATAATGCAGCATGCAAACCACACCCCAAGCTTCTGATCATGGAACCGTGTTTCGTGGAAGTTGTGCGGATTCTCCGCTGCCAAGAACATGTGATTCTTTGAGTTGACGTAACCACTCTGGTGAAACCAGGATTTATCAGACATAAAGGACAGATCCATGTCCAAGCCGTTCATTGTTCATCTCAGCGAATAGCCACTCATAAAACTGGAGGCGCTGAGGAGCATATGCTGATCTTAATGCGTGAGCAACAGACCCTCGGTAGGCACGCATGTGCAGATTCAGGTGGAATGTGATCGACATGATATACTGGTCTCTTGCTACATGATATGCTGGTTTATTTGGTAATACCCTGAAGCATTTTCTAGTGAACTGCAGTCACATTTTCTAGTGTGCCAGCACGTTTCGGAATGTTTTTTGACGTGTTCGAAACCGGTTTCCTCTGACGCCATGTTCGGACTAAATGTTGCATGGCACTCTTTGCTGGCACTTTGACACCGTTAAATTTCTGAGCAGACAACTGATCACACCGTTTGCACGACTCTGTCGTCACGCAACTTTCCACAACGAAGACCCGCTGCTCCAGTGTGAGTACAATCGCCCCGTTTGCACGTTCCACTCACACTGACTGCTCTGAACCGGTTCGGATCAAGTGGCGGACAAACACGTGGTATGCGCATCACGGTGTGTGGCTACATGCAAACATACATGTATAATTGCACCCATTCGGCCGGGCCACTTTTATTTGCCCCTTCCTATATTATTGGCGTCAGTATCAACCAGCTATTGACTATGCTACATACACTGCCAGATCTTATCTCCACCCCCTGTCTAAATTCAGTATATTTATCACATTCAAACAAGATATCTTCTGGCCTACCGAGCAATCCACAGTTGGACATCCATAGACTAAGCTTGTTAATGCTATGTAAATAGCATATGGAGCATGTCCTGTGAAAAAGTGTCACTGTTTTGGGGGTGTTTATACGAGGAGCGGTCCATATTGATTTACACTTTATTTTTCCCATCATTCATGGTGCACCATTCGATTCTTCACTGCAGTCGCAAGTATGTATATAATCGTACATGGCAGGACAATCAGTAAAGTGTGAAACCTTCCCGTCTCCTCTATATCTCTTTTGTTACGCAACCTTCCCTTTTACAATAACCTATGAAAACTTCCCTTGGGATTTCTATCTCTTGCTTAATGATAACAAATGAAATCTTCCCTTTGAAATTAATTCTCTTTCTCAATAATAAGTGCAATCTTCGCATACAAATTTAAATGCTGCTTATTAAAAGTGATTTGCTTATTATTTCGATGAAACATAGAGTGTGTCGTCGTCGTGGCCCTCAGTCGTTACCTGCAATAACCCAAAACTGTTCCTTTTTTACTGTTACTGGATCGCCATCTGACTGCTACATCGAACTGCGACATGAATATACTTACTCTGTTTTACTACACTCTATTAGCTGCTGGTGGGCTGTCATAAGTGACTGTATTTATTACCAAAGCTGACATTAGTCTTTAATTAATTTGACTGAAGTTACGTAATTGATAGTTAAACTTTTGTCTTGACAACAATAAAATTTTGCAAAGTTTTACGTTGATGGTTTTTGGGATGGATTATAATCAGTAATGCAATATTGCTGGCAAAAATTAATTATATTCTGAAAACGATTCTTCAAATATTTACTGTTGGTAATGAAATGATTTTACAGACGTTCAAATGGGACTCACTTTTTACAGTAATCTTACAACTATCATTGCGCAAACGTACCTGCAGTAGTCTTGAGTTTCTCCAAAAAAAAAAAAAAAATTCAATAATATTAGTTGCTCTTATGATAATAGTTAGTTGATGTCTCTGTACATCCGTTTATAATCTCTTGTAAATCATAGCTGGTGGCTGGCAGGCACACCGCTCCTTTCAACCTCTCGCTTCAGACCTGCTACAGACTCGCCTCACATCTCGCTTACTACTGACTTACCACGAACGCTAAAGTGCGGTCTCTCTCGCCAACAATACTTTGGTGCAGACATTCCCTGCTACCACAATTATTTCCAAAATGAGAAATATTAATTATTCCTACTTAATCCTATTAATAAAATATAAACATATTTCATAAATTGTGGTTTGACAACAGACAATAGAAATATAGACGTCTTACAAGTGTAATGCCTGCACAGTAGAGCCTATTTTCCCAACTACCGTCGTAACGTAAGTGGACAACATGGAGCCTGATCGATAAGGGTAGCGCTGGACGACGTGGTTTCTATGGAGGAGGGTGTAAAAACTGCAGACATTCATAAGTTACTGGTGCTAGAGTGTGGAGATGGCTCACCGTTCACGAAAAGTGCTCTTAGAACACGATAACGCTCGTCCCCATACGAGTCGGAAAACCACGGCTGGCATCGCTGAAATGCTGTCCCAAGTAATCCAACACTCATTGTGTTTTAACCACCTGTTCGGGGCTATGAAGAGACAGATGCGTGGACATAATTTCGCAGACTTCCAGGAACTGCGAGCAGCTGTCGTGCCGTGTGTGTGACAGATTCCAGAAAAAGTGGTTCGAGGAGGACCTACATAAGTTACAGGGGCCAAGAATACAGTTGGTGTAGCCGTATCTGGAACTCCATTTCAGTGATTCGAACGGTGGTTTTGCGATTCGTATGAGGACGAGCTTTGTCGTGTGAAAAGAGGGCGTTTTCGTGTCACTGCCACCAAACGCCTTTGAATATCCGCAGTGTTTGCACCCTCCTTCCGCTAGAAACATGTCATCCAGCGCTATCCTTGATGATCACACAACGTGTTGTGAACTCACGTAACGACAGTAGCTGGGATAATGAGCTGTACTGTGTAGGTGTTACACTTTTCACCTAAGGTTAGACCAAAGAACTGCATGTTTGCAACCGTGATGACGAGTTAAATGGCGCATCATTACTTTTGGGAAAAAGTAAAGTGTACATCGATACGGAACGCCCCTCGCGTAATGTGGTTGCGTGAGAGACCATGAAGAGGTTTGCGATTTAACGAAGAACACTGATGGCCCATCTGCTAATGAAGTGTAGGCGATCCCGTCTGTTGTCGCGGATGGCCGACTACTGGTCGCTGAAACTTCTGCTCTCGGCAGGTTTAGAATTAACTGCTACTGGTCCGGTGCGAATGCACACATCAGCAACATCGACTGCAGAGGTATTTTACTTTTTTTCTCAATTGAGAACTGATCATAGAAAACGAGACGGGAAAGTTGTTTCCATAATAAGCGTACCAGCACATGCGTCCTATACGAACATCTTTCACGAATAAAGCTGTTTCGTTAGGATGGGTGCCACGGTACTCGCAGTGTTAATGAAATGAAATTTTTACGGAGGGACGAGGTGCGAGTGAGGGATAAACGGCGCTCGCACACCACCATCTGCAGGCAGGCCGTTACTGGCCGGCAGGCGGCAGCTCCCAGACCCCGCGGGCGCGTGCCGGCGGGCGCCGGTATGCAAAGCAGGGCCCGGCTGGCGGCGCCGCCCGTGGCCGCTTTCACTCGGCCCCGCCAGGCTGCCCCCACCCCCACCACACTCTAAACAAGCGCGTGCGTCGCTGCTGCATCCGCAGCACCCCGCAGACCAGCGAGCGCGCCTGATGATGTCGAGATCAGACGTGTCCCAGGGCCCTGAAGGCCACTGCGTAACCTCTTGAAAAGCCGCACATCTTTCGCCCCTAAAGCTCTGCGGAAAGACGAAGGATGTGCTACGAACCGTGGATGCAAGCGAAGAGGAAGATTCTATGCAGAGCGAATCTTGTTAACGTTTAAAAACCCCTGGAACGACATAGATGACGCTGAGACAAGTAATTTAGTATGAGATACGTCGCAAAATATCCCAGAAATGAATCTGAAATGCTGAACATGTGACGTCACCAGATGACGTACCTCGCCGCACGTGCAGCTGTTGGGCTTGGGCGTGAAGGAGTGACTAGGTGACGCAATACTTGCACTTGAGCAAACGGTGCAAATTTCGAACACCTTATGTAAATGTGATCTATTGTAAACGTAGAGGTTACAGTGCTAAAAATGGCTCTGAGCACTATGGGACTCAACATCGTAGGTCATAAGTCCCCTAGAACTTAGAACTACTTAAACCTAACTAACCTAAGGACATCACACACACCCATGCCCGAGGCAGGATTCGAACCTGCGACCGCAGCAGTCCCGCGGTTCCGGACTGCAGCGCCAGAACCGCTAGACCACCGCGGCCGGCTGGTTACAGTGCTATTGTCCTCGCTGTAACCCAGTAAATGCTGTTCTTATTTTGTGTTTCTTTAATTTCGTCCTTTTTTTTTGTTTGCAGATACTATTTAGTGAAGAAAACGTAGGCCATTCACTGGCAATTACGGAATTCGGAAACTTATACAAATTTGCTTGTGAAACAATACGGTAGGTTTTTCGTATGCTGTACTTTGCAGTAAACCAGTGGAGAACGGGATATCGCTAAGGAAAAAAAATAAATCTTACATTAGAGTAAACACGTAATTGCCTAATGCAACTGCAGGTATATTGCCTGCCAGGCGCAAGAAATATATATACAGGGTGTTTCAAAAATGACCGGTATATTTGAAACGGCAATAAAAACTAAACGAGCAGCGATAGAAATACACCGTTTGTTGCAATATGCTTGGGACAACAGTACATTTTCAGGCAGACAAACTTTCGAAATTACAGTAGTTACAATTTTCAACAACAGATGGCGCTGCGGTCTGGGAAACTCTATAGTACGATATTTTCCACATATCCACCATGCGTAGCAATAATATGGCGTAGTCTCTGAATGAAATTACCCGAAACCTTTGACAACGTGTCTGGCGGAATGGCTTCACATGCAGATGAGATGTACTGCTTCAGCTGTTCAATTGTTTCTGGATTCTGGCGGTACACCTAGTCTTTCAAGTGTCCCCACAGAAAGAAGTCACAGGGGTTCATGTCTGGCGAATAGGAAGGCCAATCCACGCCACCTCCTGTATGTTTCGGATAGCCCAAAGCAATCACACGATCATCGAAATATTCATTCAGGAAATTAAAGACGTCGGCCGTGCGATGTGGCCGGGCACCATCTTGCATAAACCACGAGGTGTTCGCAGTGTCGTCTAAGGCAGTTTGTACCGCCACAAATTCACGAAGAATGTCCAGATAGCGTGATGCAGTAATCGTTTCGGATCTGAAAAATGGGCCAATGATTCCTTTGGAAGAAATGGCGGCCCAGACCAGTACTTTTTGAGGATGCAGGGACGATGGGACTGCAACATGGGGCTTTTCGGTTCCCCATATGCGCCAGTTCTATTTATTGACGAAGCCGTCCAGGTAAAAATAAGCTTCGTCAGTAAACCAAATGCTGCCCACATGCATATCGCCGTCATCAATCCTGTGCAGTATATCGTTAGCGAATGTCTCTCGTGCAGCAATGGTAGCGGCGCTGAGGGGTTGCCGCGTTTGAATTTTGTATGGATAGAGGTGTAAACTCTGGCGCATGAGACGATACGTGGACGTTGGCGTCATTTGGACCGCAGCTGCAACACGGCGAACGGAAACCCGAGGCCGCTGTCGGATCACCTGCTGCACTAGCTGTGCGTTGCCCTCTGTGGTTGCCGTACGCGGTCGCCCTACCTTTCCAGCACGTTCATCCGTCACGTTCCCAGTCCGTTGACATTTTTCAAACAGATCCTTTATTGTATCGCTTTTCGGTCCTTTGGTTACATTAAACCTCCGTTGAAAATTTCGTCTTGTTGCAACAACACTGTGTTCTAGGCGGTGGAATTCCAACACCAGAAAAATCCTCGGTTCTAAGGAATAAACCATGTTGTCTACAGCACACTTGCACGTTGTGAACAGCACACGCTTACAGCAGAAAGACGACGTACAGAATGGCGCACCCACAGACTGCGTTGTCTTCTATATCTTTCACATCACTTGCAGCGGCATCTGTTGTTGAAAATTGTAACTACTGTAATTTCGAAAGTTTGTCCGCCTGAAAATGTACTGTTGTCCCAAGCATATTGCAACAAACGGTGTATTTCTATCACTGCTCGTTTAGTTTTTATTGCCGTTTCAAATATACCGGTCATTTTTGAAACACCCTGTATATATATATTTTTTAATTTTCGGTAAGTTCCTATGGGACCAAACTGCTGAGGTCATCGGTCCCTAGGCTGACACACTTCCTAATCTAACATAAACTAACTTACGCTAAGGACAACACACACACCCATGCTGCAGACACAAGACTTGAATCCAGAGCATCACGTGCTAATGTCGCTCAGGTGGGCCCAGAGCCATATCGACGGCAATACTTCACTGGGGCTGGGACGAGCTGGGCTGACAGACCGATGGTGTCAACCGCTGCAAGTACGGCGAGGTACGTTACCTGGTGGCGTCCCGAGCTCAACGTTTGTCATCCACTTTAGGAGCATTTCCCGACATTTTCGACCCAATGTGTGTTGCATTAAATTAAGTGTCTCAGCGTCATGTATTTCGCTTCGCGAGTTTTTAACGTTAATAACAATCACCCCATATATACTGGTTTCTCTGTGCATATGACAGGAGCTTTCGGTCGGGTTGGTTCATTAGGGGCAGCAGACCCAACAGCGAAGTCATCGATCCCATCGCATTGGGGAAGGATATGGGTCGTAGCCTTTCGAAGGAACCATCCCGGCATTGGCAGCTTTCGGTATTCATCGTCCTACTGACAACGCGTTTGAAATTCTAAGTTGCGAGCAGCAACATTCTAAAACACAGTGTTTCAACGTATCGCCTGTAAGCCGATAAGCATCTTATGATTACCATCTTTCTAGAGAGAAACTATTAATCAAGCAAATAATATGCGTCCTCAGGAGATTTGTCCTTTCATTACATTCTAGAGTGGTGTGCAAAACTTAAGGTCGAAACTAAGTTGCGCATGACGCGTCACTGCCAAGTAACGTTGCTGTTCGGATAGCACACAGCAGAAACTGCTGCAGTATAGTACAGACGATAACTCAAAGAAATACGCAATGAGACGAATACAGGTGACACGTTTAGTCGAAGACAATAGTAACACTAAAGTGACAGCGATCTACGATGGTTCCGTGGACAGAACAAAAGGCGGGACGTGATTCATAATAGGGCGTGTGACACCAAAGACAGCAGTGCGTCCCACGCCGGCCGCAAGTTTGGTTGCTGGATTGGTTTGGGAGAGGGGACCAAGCAGCGAGGTCGTCCGTCCCATCGCATTAGGGAACGATGGGAAAGGAAGTCGGTCGTGCCGTTTCAAAGGAACCATCCAGGAATTTGCCTGGAGAGATTTAGGGAAATCACGGAAAATCTAAATCAGGATGGCCGGACACGAGTTTGAACCGTCGTCCTCCCGAGTGCGAGTCGAGTGTGGTAACCACTGCGCCACCTCTCTCGGTGTAAGTTTGGTAAGGAGGTCTTGTGATGTGGCGTTCCAATTCTCCATCAGAGTGGTTGTCAACTGCTGGACTGAAATTTCCTGGCAGAGTTTGGAACGTAGGAGACGAGGTACTGGCGGAGGTAAAGCTGTGAGGACGTGGCGTGAGTCGTGATTGGCTATCTCAGATGGTAGAGCACTTGCCCGCGAAAGGCAAAGGTCCCGAGTTCGAGTCTCCGTCGGGCACACAGTTTTAATCTGCCAGGAAGTTTCATATCAGCGCACACTCCGCTGCAGAGTGAAAATCTCATTCTGGAAACTGCTGGACTGTCGTTGTCACACGTGCAAGTGGTGCAGTACGCCACGCCAACGCACCCCAAACGGGCTCGATGGTGTTTAAATCCGGGGAACGGGCAAGTCAGTGCATTCACCGAATGTCCTCTCGTTCCTAGAGCTCGTCGACCTGCAGTGTTCGATACATTTGCGTATTGTCATCCATAAAAACGTCGTCAGGGAAATATGCACCTCCGGAAAGAAGAACATGGGGAAGGAATACAGAGTCAGAATATCTTTGACCGGTGAGTGTACCGTGTTCAAAGACTTGGAGGTCAGTACGCCCATCCAGCATTATGTCTCCCCACACCGTAACACTTGGACTGCCAAAACGATCGTATTCGGCAATCCAGGACGTGCCCTCACTTGGCCAGAAACACGTGACGCACCCAGGAACAATAAGTCGAGCACGAGCGTTTTCGTGCTCCAAGTGTTATTCTATGGGTAAACATAAAGTCGGACTTGCGTACTGACCTCCAAATGTGTAAACATGGCTCACTCATCGGTCAACGATACTGTGACACTGTACTCCTTCCCCATGTGGGTCCTTTCACGGGTGCATTCGGCCGTGACTTCATTTTTATGGATGAACAGCTCAGGCGGAGGAGCTCTGGGGACGAAAGGATATTCGACGAATGGACTGCCCTGCCCGCTACCCCGACTTAAAAATCCCTTCCGGCACGTGCTGGACGCGTTGGGCTGACGGACTGCAGCACATCCACGTGGACCACCGACCGTCCAGCAGTTGACAACCGCTCTGATGGAGAAATGGGACGCCACATCGCAAGAACTCGTTACCAACGTCGTGGTCGGCGTGGGAGCACTTTGCAGAACGTGAGCTGCCGTCCTTGGTGATCACACACCATATTAATAACTATGTCCCGCCTTTTGTACTGTCCAGGCGATCGTCACAAATCGCGGTGACTCCAGTGTTATAATTGTTTTTAACTAAAATTGTCATTTACTTTCGTCTCATTGCGTATTTATTTCAGCCACCTTCTGTACGATACTGTAGCAGTTCTTTCTATGTATGGTCCAAATTTCATCGAGCTATGTTACTTGGTAATGACACATCATTCGGAAGTTACTTTCCTCCTTAAGTTTTGAACATCAGTATACATTCAAAGATTTCCGGAAAGTGTTCGACACTGTAACAACTGTAGACTATTAATAGAGGTCCGACCATAAAGACTAGATTTTCAAATATGTGACAGACTCTTATAGACATTTTGTTTGATTAAAGGTAGTACATTGCCCTGGACTACAAGTGTTCTGACACTCAGAACTAACGCGACGTGTCTCCGGCACAGCTCCTGTCGTCCACACTCGCACGTAAAACGAATGCAAGGTAATGCAAATGAGTAGCAAAAACAATTCTCTAATGTTCGAATATAGTATTTCTTGTGTCCTCATCGACTCTCTAGAGTCTTGAACCATAGGATTCAAGGGAGAGGATGTTGTTTGGTGGCGGGTACTCTGTTCCTACAACACAACTGCAGACATGTATTAACAGGGTTCTTTATTTACTTGAACAGCAAGCTATTTATCTTCCACAGAGTCCGCGTATTGTGATGCAAGCTCTTCCGTAATAGCCCACGTTAGCCTCACTGCTCCTGAAATACGAGTCCCGCTATGCGATGAATGACGGACGCCAAGCTCGAGTGCGAGTTGGTGCATCGGTGACTGAGCTAGTGACTTAGCGACTCCGCTCGTGCCTGAGGCTAAGGCTCCGGTCAGCAACGGCGATCTAACCAGAGGGCGTTGGAGGCGTGTTGCTTGTCAGTCTGTCTTTGACCCCTTTCCTGATAGGCGCGCTTGATGCAGCGCCTACTATCGATCTTTTTGCTACATCTTTGCCAGCTGGTGTGCTGGCGACAGCTTACGGCAGCACATATTTTGTGGTAAACTGCTTGACAGTCGTGTCAATCAAATGTCTAGACGTAATTTTGCAAAGCGATATGAAATGGAACAAGCACATAAGACTGTTAGAAGGTAGAAGGAAGGTGAATTGTCGACTTCGCTTTATTTGAACAATTTCAGGAAAGTACAGTTCATGTGTAAAGCAGTCCGCGTGTCGAACACTGGTGCGACCAATTCTTGTTTGCTCGAGTGTTTGTGATCCGCATCAGGTCGTATTAAAGGAAAACATCGAAGCAATTCAGAGGCAGGCTGGTAGATTTGTTACCGGTAGCTTCGATCAACACGCGAGTGTTACAGAGATGGTCTGTAAACTGAAATGTAAATCCATAGTGGGAAGACAACGTTCTTTTTACGAAACGTTATTGAGAAATTTACCAAAAATAATCAGTTCTTTTTAATTTGTTAAAGGTTTTGAGCATCACCCATAATGTGAGTCCTATCTGTTCACTCTTCATTGCAAAAGCATTTTTTAAATATATTATTTTAATGCGTTTCAATTTTGGCGATCATTATGAGACTATGACAAGTGTCCTTAGGTGGTGTACAGAGACGCCAAACAGAGCGAAAAAAAGTCATGGAACACATTTGTCGAATGCTAGAGGATCCTTCACGGCTTACGTCTTTGTTGTGATTATACTAATGGTGACTAAGCTGCCCATTTACGTAGACTTTCTTATATTGCCTCCTCCGTTGCAGTCCTTCAGTGGGCTATGCCTGCAGAAACCCTTACCACCGGTATCTCTGCTCTCTTTCGTGGGCCAGTCATAAATTAATGACACCTACTTTTCCTCTTTCATTAAGTCCGGTAATCATGAATTTAAGATATTTCTGAGAACCTCGTTGTACAGTTCAATCCAGTAATAGCATCCTACATCAATACAAGGCAGCACTATTTAACTTTAGAAAATTGCCAATCTCAATCCAAATTTCCATTCACGCCTCAGCCCACTTGGCATTCCCCCAAAACTGGAACAGCACTACCATTGCAGAGGCTCCGAACAGTACTGGAACAGCACCTTAGCATCGAACGAAATGGGGGATCCGCCAGAAACCCAGGCATAGGTGCTTTAATCAGATGAAGCTATATGCTTCCAGAGACCTTTTCAAGTCTCAAATATCTACGATGTATACATGCACACTGAAGCGACGAAGGAAAATTTGTACCGAGGCTGGGGTCCGAACCTGCTCACTAAGCAGATGATTGAGGATGGAGGCGAGCTAGCATAGTCCGCTACTGTGCCAGTGTGGTGCAGTGGTCAGCGCATCTGCTTAGTGAGTCGAAGACCCGGCTTCGAATCCCAGCCTTGGCACAGATTTTCATTCATCGCTTCAGTCTGCATATATACATCATACATGTTTGAGATTTGAAACGATCTCTAGAACCATATAGTTTCATTTGATAACCAGCAGTGATGTCTGATGATAGTCTCGGAAGCCGCATACTTGTTAACAAGACATCTGGAGCGACATCGGACACTGGACTGGAACCACGCAGTACTTCCAGACGTGTCCCGATTATGCGTGCAGCACCGCTATAGACGTATTCGTTTGTGGAGTCTCTAACGACAGTTACCATACGGCATTCGTCATCGCCATACGGACCCAGCACGTGACTTTATGGTATGGGATGCCACTGGGTACAAAACACGATGACCTCTACGTCGCTTAACCTGTAATTTGGACAGCAGACATCACATTTCTGACATCTTAAGGCAGTTGGATCTACCGTATCTTGGACATCTATGCGACATCATATTTCAACAAGATGACGTAAGACCAAGTGTTGCCCGAGCGTCCTTCAACTGATTTCCTCAGAACCTAAAAGGAGAGAAAAAAATGTAGTGCTTGGTTGTACGTCATTGCTTACCATCGCGAAGCAATCACAGGTATGTACAGCGCCTTCAGAGAGCAGTAGATCGAAGTGTGAGGTCTGGGATGCCAGCAGGGAAAGACGGGCGACACCTGGTCGTATAAGGATGGCGGCGCGTCGATGATTTACTGGCCAGCCGTAAACGCTTAAGAGTCCTGGAAATATGTGCAAGTCACCAGATGAGGCGAGCTTAGTTGCCCAACACAACAGTTGGCCAGGCTAGCGGCTTACCCCAGCAACCTTTCGCAACTTGTTTTTCGTGATAACATATAGCTCCGTCACATGAAGCGTGCTGCGGCCCTTTCAGGCTTTGGATTGGCTGGCATAAGAGCCGACCCATTCTCAGCGCCGTTTCATTACTTCAGTCGCTGCCTAACAGACACACATTCGGGTCTTCGTAGGCGCAGTTCGCGCTGATGACGTATCACAGCCATTCTTTTGTTTGTGTCTGATGGAGGGCCTGTGCGTAGGCGCCATTAATCCCAAACGTCAATGTACACTCTTCGTGGCGTTTTCATCTTCTTCTTCTTCTTTTTGTGACGTTTTAATCTTGAGTGCGTCTTCGCTTGCTCAGAGACACATCTTCGTCAAGTTGGCCTCCATTCCAGTACTCATTTTGTCCTTTTTGGCTCATCCGCTCTTGTGACACGTCCCAAAGTTTATATTAACGCTCTCTGCATTAACCCTCCCGACGTCAGCTCCTTGTATGAACTGTCAAAAGTTCGTATTTTATCGAAATCTTTGTGTACCGTATCTCTGAATCGTTGCAAAATACTGTACTAAAATATTCTAAGCCGTTGTTTATTAGCAGTAGCTATATCATACATGCTTCACATCTCTATATAACAACAGACCCAGTGAAAACTTCATGCATGGTCGTTTTGAGCTCTGGTTTACTATCTTGAAGTTTAATCACGCCTATTGGCACTTAATACAGGGGCCATAATTTAACTTGACACCAAATTTATCTTCTTGATACGGAAAATATTCAAAACTGTTCACAAGATTAAGGCTGAAAATCATTGTTGAGTCATTCAAGAGTGTTCCTAGCCCATATTGTGATGAGCATGTAGCTGGTGTTATATTCGTTAGTCAAAAAAAAAAAAATGGTTCAAATGGCTCTGAGCACTATGGGACTCAACTGCTGTGGTCATAAGTCCCCTAGAACTTAGAACTACTTAAACCTAACTAACCTAAGGACATCACACACATCCATGCCCGAGGCAGGATTCGAACCTGCGACCGTAGCGGTCGTGCGGTTCCAGACTGTAGCGCCTTTAACCGCTCGGCCACTCCGGCCGGCTATTCGTTAGTCACACGCGGACTTGATGCAGCTGTTGTTTGCAACTCACTATTCCCTCTAATAATACTCCTGCTTTTGAGCGCAAAATCATGTATACACACACATGTCTGTGTTGACATAATGCCTAGGCATCCGAATGTCACAACCTTGTGAACGGGTTCTGCTGTTGATGGACTGAAAATCGTTGTAGAGAAACCATCCTCTGTGTAACGTCCCAAATGGTGTCAAAGGACGTGTTTAGTTCACCGTGCATTCTCACTACTGTCTTATGGTTTATTGCTGGTTGTAATCCATCCAGCTATTTGAACAAATCCCATCATTATAACAGCTCCAGTACTGCGTTCTTTATTAGTTACTCCAAGTTTCTCACTAGCACCGTTGTACACTGCAGATAATTTTCTGTCGCCAGCAGACACAAAATAAGAATGCTAGAAATCTGTAATCTCAAAGGTACGCTTGCTCATTGGTAGTCTTTTCAATGGAACTTCCCGTTGTTCTGCAAAAATAGAAAATGCGACAGGCATGGTTCAAGCCATCCAGGAGTTTAAATGGATCTACTTCCCTATACGAGTGTAGTATCTTAATCAGCGTTGGCTGACGTAAAACGCACAGAAACAAGATTACGGAGCGATGCCACAGCGCAGCGTAGTTCATAGTACCGAGCAAATGGGTTAACACGTCTGGTACAAGGCCCAGACCCGTCTCTCGTAAGCAAAATCTCTGCTGTCGTTTAATTTTTACGCTTCATTTAAAGTTTAATTAAAACTGGAGTGGTCTAGAATTTACCATCTGATCTAAAATCCTAGTTGGCGAGAGTTTCCCCGTAGCGACCTGTTTTTTATATTCGATTTTGTCGATAGCTGGCATCGTGTAAAGGTTCTTAAAATGGCTCTGAGCACCATGGGACTCAACTTCTGAGGTCATTAGTCCCCTAGAACTTAGAACTAGTTAAACCTAACTAACCTAAGGACATCACACACATCCATGCCCGAGGCAGGATTCGAACCTGCGACCGTAGCGGTCTCGCGGTTCCAGACTGCAGCGCCTAAAGGTTCTTAAGCTATACACATTGCGCCTATGTGGACAATACTCTCAAAACATTGTTCGAGCTCTTTTTGTTGTGATTTCTTTGTACATATGTTTTTACATTTGTACCTGGGTGAAACCACTGGCGGGAGGAGTCGTAGGTCACTATCAGTGCGGCTTCGTCCGCGGATGGTCGATTCTTGACCACATATTTACGCTGAGGCAGCTGATAGAAAAATTTTACGAGTTTAGTCGGGAATTACACTTTATCTTCATTGATTTTCGACAACCTTATGACAACACTGACCGCTCCATGTTATGGAAAATGTTAGAGGAATTTCAGACCCCCCTTGCAATACATCCGACCAATTGTAGCTTACTACTGTCCATCAACTCTTCAGGTGCAATTCGGTAACCAGTTGTCGCTACCATTCAGTATTCGAAATGGACTGAGACAAGGTGATCCATTGGCACCAATACTATTCAACTTGGCCTTTGAAATCGTAAGCCGTGACGTCGAAAGGTGGAGAAGGTGGGAGCGGACACAATAGTGGCATTTGCTGACGATGTTGTGATTCTTGGCAACGTCCTGAAGCAAGTATGCGCTCATGCTTCCCGATTTCTTCACAATATGAAACAAACTGGGATGGTGGTGAATGATGATAAAATCAAATATCTCGTTGTATCACGCCGTTAAGCTCTCCTACCTTCCATTGTTGTTAACGGGCACAGCTATGAACTAGTTCAAGAGTTCAAGTACTTGGGCTTCATATTGACTAAGAAAAATGAAGTGACGAAGGAAGTGCATAATCGCGCAATAAGTGCTAATCGAATGCTCTTTAGCCTCAACAATTTATTCATGTCGCGACTGAATCACATAACAATAGGATCCAGCTTGACATGATGCTAGTACGGGTGGTACTCTTCTATGGTTGTGAAAGCTCGGCGTCATTAGCAACAACTGAAAAAACAACAGTCTGTAGCTTCGAGAGGAAGGTACTTCGAAAGGTCTTTGGACCCGTCCATAATACCAAGGATGGTAAATGGGAACGAAGAATAGGTGTACCAGAGGTTTGGAAAACACTGGCCGAATAGTAGAGCAGAAGAGGTTGTAATAGTTTGGTCACATACTTCGAGCTGATAGATCCCAACCGGCTGGAAAACGCCCGAGGGGAAGTTCAAGGACGCTATGGAAGGATCGAGTGTCAACAATCCCTATAGAAGTGGAGCAGACAACGATGGAAGATGAAGCTCCAGTAGATATCTCCTCTGTCTGCTTTTGTAGTTCGTTCTTTTAGAGGGTTCTTTATACAGTGCTGTTTTGTTTCCTTTTGCAGCATGGTTATTTCTTTTGTTTTTGTTGCTGGAGGCCTTAATGGCCCGTTAATGTAATAAATGTATATAATAACGATGTACCTAGGTGCTCACACTACGGTTAAATAAAGCCGAGCCAAATATTAAAACAAAATCTTGTCCATAAAACTAAAATAATGCGTATTCATTCACTTCCGGCAAGTGTCGGGATGGTTACTCTGAAAAGAACACAGCCGACATCATATCCCACGTTTCTCACTCAATCCGACCGGTACTCCGTCTGTGACCTGGTAGTCGGAGGTAGGGCAGTTGATAGGAATATCGATATATCGATATTTCTTCCAGAAGATACCGATATATATATATATATATATATATATATATATATATATATATATATCGAAATCCAGAACGAGAAATTTTATATTATATTTTTTTCGTAATTTCCGGTAAATATTTGAAATTTTTCTTTTGAAATTGTAGAAGAACATAATTTTACTTTCATTGTGTGAAGGAGTGTTACTAATTACAATAAACAAGATTCGAGGCCAGAGAGAGGGGGGGAAGAGGAGATCGAGAGGCGGGAGGCAGAAGGAAAGGGACATAGAGCGGGGGAAGGAGGAGAGAGGGCGAGACGGACAAAGGGTTAAGGACGTGGAGACGGACAGAGGGAGGGATCAGAAACAGATTAGGACGTATATCCAGTTCCCCTACATAGCAGTTGAGGAGCATTGCCGCGTTCGCTAGTATTGTTATAAAATTATAAACATCTTTCCGTTTGCCTGTCTTTTAACCCGCACCTTCACGAAGTCGGCAAGCTAATTTGTAGATTTGGCGGTGTTAGTGCTAGAGGGTGGCCGGGCACCCTTCCTGTCCCCTTCCCACACACACTGAGACGAAATTTCTGCACCTCATCATTGCGTGTGCGATCGTTTTCTAAATGATTCTAATCGTGAAATTGAGGCGGGGAGTGGGTAGCATCCCAGTATTAACCTAATGGGCTGTGCAAAACCACCTACAGGCCACATCCAGCCTGCCCGGCACACCGACCCTCGTCGCTAATCCGCCGGGCATATCGGATCTGGGGCCGGTGCCCCTCCTCGAATACCAAAGCGGCGTGCTGACGTGAGCGGCTGCCCCGTTGGGTCGTAAGATCATAAAAATAAATGTATATAAACACTTCATTACACTGAGGAACTCGAAGATGTATTTTTATTAAAAGTGTAATGCAGGGCCAAATAGTCGTGTAGCTGGAGTCAGCCCAGACAAATAGTGTTCATCACGTGTTTCATGTAACGTCACTTAAAGCGTCGGTTTGTTTACAGTTACAAACAAAATAATTTTTAAAGGCGAATTTCACGTCCTCATTCGATTGAGGGATCCAATACTAGTGTATTTCATTACTCGTTTTATCGATATCTGTTAATAGGGACAGGTAAGCCCTTTTTACGCCCGCGCTGACTGCTACCGCCAGGCATCTAGCGCTTCTCAATCGTTGTTGGATTGCTGTTTGTTCTCCCTGTTTCACTGTCCTTGTTAATAGACCAACTAATTTTGGAGCGCTCTGTCGCATGGGCACCTAAAACTCTGATTTTAAAAATACTGTCAGTGGGCGCCGCACGAGAAACGGGACGGGCAGTAATTGTTTCGGCTGACTCCAGCTACCCAATGGAAATTGCAAATGTCTGCCGAAACGTCAGAAAAAAAGCGTGTGTGTGTGTGTGTGTGTGTTTGTGTGTGAATAAAAATAAACTGAATTGATCTGCAAAATTCTGTACATGCCTGCACGTTCAGAGACCGTGAATAGTTACAATTGAAAGAAGAACAGCCCTCGCTCACTATTTTTAACAAATTAACCTGGTGTCAACAGTGCTAGGAGTGTCTTCCTCAGAATTTAAAACAAAGAATGGTCATTATTCTGTGACCATGTTATAAAATATAGACAATTCTTTGTTTTAAATTCTGAAGAAGACACTCCTAGCAGTGTTGAAACCAGATTAATTTGTTAAAAATAGTGACCTAGGGCTGTTTTTCTTTCAATAGGAATTGATCTGTCGTTCGGATTCCACGTGAAACCGAAGTTCCTATCGGCTGACATTCGAAGCATAACATCGTGACCGCGTGTAGTGAGCAAACCAACCTTCAAGTGTATGGCTGCACCCCTTCCCTTCCGCCACATATCGAACCGTGGTGAACTGGACGTGGAGAGCAAAACTGGCGCCCGGCCGCTTGGCTGGCGGTGCGTGGCGGCAGGATTCGCGGGGCCACCTCGACCTTTCTACACGACGCGTTGTGTGCGTATGACGTCACGCCACGCAGGCCAAATGCCACCTGCTGGCATACCGTCCCCCGCAGCGGCGCTGCGCCACCACACTCCACCGAGTGCCTCGTCTGACGTAATGTTTACTCGTCCAGTGAGCTACAGCTGTATACTTACAGATTCCTCCGCGGAATGCCCAGTACCTACCTGTTCAGGTCGCAACTGTAACGGAGATGCGAGGGGAAAAAATACAGTCACGTCACTATGCCCAATTCATCTTGAGTCCACATGCCAGTTATTGTTGTGGTAGTGGTCTTCATACCGATCACTGGCTTGATGCAGCTCAGCATGCTGGTCTAATCAGTGCAGGCCTCTTCGTCTTTGTATCACTTACCTTAGTCAAGGCTTGGTCCCCAATCCCCCACACTCCCCTGCATTACCAAACTGATAATCCCTTGGAGTTTCACGACGTGTCCTATCAACCGACCCATTCTTTCACTCAAATCGTGCAAAAATTTGCTCCTCTTCTCATTTATGTTCCATACAACCAACTACTCAAATACCGTAATCTACAGCGTTCTATTGTGTCATCGTATTTCAATGTTTCTACTCTTGTCTTTACTGCTTACCGTCGACGTTTCACTTCCGTACGAGGCTACACTTCTGACAAGTACCGGGTGGTTATAATAAAAGTGCAGGTACTCACAGAGGTCCAATGTGCGAAGTAATAATCGTATGGCAGCGAAGCTTGGTAGAAATGCTAATGCGTTAAGGCGGAACCGATTAACGCTGGGAAAAAAATTGATCCAATTTTGACCACCAGGTGCAATTCTGGCTCTGTACACTGCTTGTATAGCGCTGTGACATCTACACTGTCATATGAAAAGCCGTGGGTATCGAGAAGAGAGACCGTGCGCTGTTAGTGAAACTGTTTTATGTGAACGGCAGCTACTACAGTGCTGCACAGAGAGCGTATCGTCAACTGAAAGGTCTGAGGAGAGGCCCGATGTAGTAAATGGTTTAAGAAAGATGATAATGAAATCACAAAATACTAGTGAGCCTGGTGTGTGACCTGGAGGAGGGAGGCGTCCAGTCCAGGCGGATGTTACTGACGAAATCCCATGGTCCTCTTCGGTTTCTGGCAAGGAGTGAAGTTTGTCATGCTGCCAGGCAACATTCTATGCAGTGACGAGGCACAAAGGGCTCAAAATGGTTCAAATGGCTCTCAGCACTATGCGACATAACTTCTGAGGTCATCAGTCGCCTAGAACTTAGAACTACTTAAACCTAACTAACCTAAGGATATCACACACATCCATTCCCGAGGCAGGATTCGAACCTGCGACCGTAGCAGTCGAGGGGTTCCGGACTGAAGTGGCTAGAACCGCTCGGCCACCGCGGCCGGCGACGAGGCACAGTTTACGCTACGGTGTGCAGTGAACACACAGAACTGCCGAATTTGGAGTACTGTTAAACCGCGTGTTGTGCACGAAGAGCCATTGCACTCGCTGTATGTGACTGTGTGCCGTGGATTCACTATCACCTTCAGTCTCGGTCCGGTTCCAGAGGTCCCGTCAGATCTACCGTGACGTCTGCATGTTATCGAGATCTCCCTGTACGGCATGTGATTCCTCCTTGTGGAAGAGCGCAACTGTGTGCAAACCACTGTTTCCATGCAAGATGCGACAACACTTCATGTTCAAAAAATGGTTCAAATGGCTCTGAGCACTATGCGACTCAACTTCTGAGGTCATTAGTCGCCTAGAACTTAGAACTAATTAAACCTAACTAACCTAAGGACATCACACACATCCATGCCCGAGGCAGGATTCGAACCTGCGACCGTAGCGGTCGCTCGGTTCCAGACTGTAGCGCCCAGAACCGCACGGCCACTCCGGCCGGCAACACTTCATGTCATTTGCCGTATGCATGGCCTGCAAGATCACCCGATCGGAATCCAAGTGACTTTTGGCTGTGTGGATATCTAAAAGAACGTCTTTCCAGAGAAACGTTCTGAAGACTTGTGTACAGAAACACTTTGCTCAGATTCCACCGGAACTGCTGCGAGCAACTGTTGATCACGTCGTTTCACGGTTGCAGCATCTCGTCGACGTTTTCGGTGCTCATAGTGAATAAACAGTGTAAGCCGCTGTTAATAACAAGAGCAACATTACGCCTTTCTCACTTGTCTGAATTTTCAGTCCCACGTACCGTTCCTAACCCAGTAAACATGGAAACATTTCTACACGTCTTTCTTGCGTTCACGGAGCGAGATTTGCACCTGGTGGCCAAAACTGGGACCAATTTTTTCCAGCGTAAATCGGTTCCGTATTAAAGCATCAGAATACATTCGGTGTTAACGAAAGTTTCTTTTTCATGAACGCTTTTTTTTTTTTTTTTTTTTTTTTTTTGTACAACCAGTTTATATTTTATATCTTCGTTACTACGGCGATCGTCCGTTGTCTTGTTACCCTTGGAAGCAGACATATAGAAATAACATTGACATCATGAAAAGCAGAAGAA
Source organism: Schistocerca nitens (assembly GCF_023898315.1). Classification (NCBI taxonomy): domain Eukaryota; kingdom Metazoa; phylum Arthropoda; class Insecta; order Orthoptera; family Acrididae; genus Schistocerca; species Schistocerca nitens. The sequence goes on along the minus strand of NC_064614.1, from coordinate 1,268,778,803 downwards.
AGCATGCAAATTGTCCCAGTTGGAAGTAGATGCATCAAATTGCCGTTAGCACAGGGCAAATACAAGATTCCCCTTGCATTTCGTTATAGCATCAGTATGACGTCTATTTCCCCTTTTTTTGTGATTACAGAAGTTTTAATTCCGCAAAGCTGCTTACATTCTGGCATGTATGTCCTTCCAGTCTTCCTTAAATTGTTCTCTAGCCCTTTCAAGCGACTTGTCTTGGTTTCATCTAGCCCTGTAATTCGCCCGAGAAGCACGAAGTTGAATAGAGATGACTACAGGAACTCCATTTCATTCATTCTTATTTCGACAAACCCACTTTGTACTGACCTTCCCTTACTAACGGCAGAAACTGTCACTATACCGTCGCTCCGTCGATCTCCCGCAGTTAAGCTTCCTTTAGTGTCTGTTGACGAAGAACTGCGCGAATTAATTACTACTGCATGAGTCCCAGTGCGGCGAGTGGGTGCTTGGACCTTTTTAAGAATCCAAAAGATGTGCCAAACGGCATAGAATGTGATGCGACACTCACTCAACGTTCCTTACCAACATCAGTATATTTCCCCGGTGTGTATCGGAGGCTACTTACAACATCACCATCGTTTTCCCTCTTTCCTGTTCCATTAACGAATGGCGCATAGGGAAGCTATTGCCGGTAAAGGTCAGTATGACACGCAGTTTCTCTAATTTTCTCGTCGTGGCCTATCTCGTTAAGTTTTATGTGCAAAAAAGTCCTGTATCCAATCAAAGGGGAAATAAAACTTCTGTGATCACAGAGAAGGGGAAACATTGTCATACTCGGGAAGCTCGCACTTTTGCCACTGAAAGACAGTGCGAAACTGTAGCGAAAGCCTTCCAGATGTCAAGAAACAAGGCGTAAATCTGAATATCTTTGTCTACGGCGCTCTGGACCTCTTGGGAGAGCTGAACTTCGCATGGTCTCTGTTTGTGGAATCCATGCAGATTTTTTGTAGAAGAGATTTTCATTCTTCAAGATCTTTCTCCTGTAACTGTATAATTAACAGTACATTCCAAATAGCTGTAATATATTACACAGCACTTAAACGTATAGGACTCGAAATAGTTCCAAATAGTTACACTATTCACGTCTATCAGTAACGACAACTGTAGAAAATGACGGAAACTGCTTATGGTGGTCTCTGGTGAGGGTTCCGTCATGTGATTTTAATACCAGCCTCTAGACTGAATTACCGACCAAAAACCACCACGTGTTGCTAGGTACACTACGCTCTAGGTACAACTCTCTCCTGTTCCCTCAGTGAGCAGTATGAAACATATTTTCTGAATCAAAAATTTTCTCAAACTGTATCTCTAACTTATTCTGTTGTGTAAATAAAGTATGTCGTAAATATTCGTCACGCAGGATACCTCTGTATTTAATTTTCTGTAAATTTCAGAAAAGAAAATGTTTGTTCGCACCTGTAGGCAGTGCCCGAAACAGATAACAAACCTCTCGCAAAACCATTGATCTTGGGGCAGGTTTCTTCTGGAAGAAGTCCGTAAAACTGAACAAGCCTTCCTTCTTTAAACTTGTTCTTGATGCTGTAATCAGCTTGCAGATCAATCATTTCCATTTGCAGTGCTGCCTATACATCTTCCTCTTCGCATAAAAAAGGGGCTCTGGAAAATTTGTATCTCCCAGGAATGAGCATCTAAATCTGAGAACTTCGAATGCAACTCCTTCTTTGGATCACCAAGAAATTCCATTGCAAACTAAAGTGGAAAACTTGAACCATGTTCACCATCCAAGGCCTAGCAGTTGGCGAAATGTGGGTAAATTTTCTTTCCGTCATAGCCAAAACACATGTTTCTGTCTGAAAGCTTTAACACTTGTGTAAAGGTGACAAATAATATCGTCCTCCTGAACATCACATGGTGTAACAGCAGCTGTATGTGGACGTGCATTGTCCTGCTGGAAAAGCAGACCGCCATCCCGTAGAAGAAGTGGCACGGATAACAGGCTGCCCACTGGTTACTTTATCCTGCAGAAACACCAGTGTGACCGAGAGTTATAGCGAATGGCTCCCCCATAAAGCCTGGGTGGGACCTGCGTGACCTGGCTGAATGCATTTTAGAATAGGTAGCCCACCAGCTATACACCATACGCGTGTACGTCCATCAGTCGCGCACAGTCAGCAGCTATTCTCATCACTGAAGACGTCAGAGCGCTTCCGGTCTGCAGCCGAGTCTTCCACGAGATTAAAGTAGCAGTGCTTGACAGTGTCGTGGTGTCAGTGCTAGCCTGATCAGACGCACACGCGATCTAAATCCTCCCAGTGGTCCCTGGAGACGCACCAGGTGCAACGTATGCCTGTATTACGTCCTGCGTGACCTTCGGTCGCTCACCGCTGCTCACATAACGCATCGATCTTGACGTGCTCCTGCAAGAAGCGCACGTCCAAAATCTTCTATACAGGTGTGGGAATGTTCCACAGACCACAGGTGAGAAAAGCGACACACCACTGATATACTGTAGCCAACGTGAGCACCAGTCGGTCAATACGATCATCCATCTTGCCACAACGTGACCCCGTTCAAACGGCTGAAGCTGTTCAACACGATTTCTTAGTCGTTGGTGGGGTATCCTAGAATGAATGTTGCGAACACCATTCACCTCTCAACTGAGCACAGTTAACAGGTGGTGCTCAGATAGGTCTCCTCAGCGCCATCTGGTCGCCAATGGCCGTGACAAATAAATGGCTAAGCTATGTGCCATTCAACACAGTGTTTGAGGTGCTGCTTTTTTCCAGCATTTTACTTCACGGCCCACTTTTTATTGAAGACACGACATTCACTACCCACTTTTCCTCTTTATCTCCCAACGGACATATTTCTTACGTATTTGGAAGCAAGAAAACCTGAAATAACAACGCAGCAGATGTGCGCAAAATGTCACTTTCCACTGCAGGCAGAGAGGTCCTGGTGACAACTCGGTTATTTATAAACGAACGAAGGCAATGCTTCTAGCGTCCTCTCTTACAGTTAAATAAGCGGAAAGAATCGCGAGCTATTAAAAAAAATCGCTCAAGGTCGTACCGGATTAAATCTCATCGCGGGCCGGATGCTCCATGCGGACCATATTTCGGAGACCCCTGGTATAGAATATGCGGAGGTGTTTGATGAGGGTAAGGAGAGGTGGGAATTTGATGAGATGGTAGAGGATCTACATGGTGGAGGATTAACGATGCGGAAAGCTAGGTGGAGTGCATGAGGATTTAGATGGACTTACAGGACCTTGGCGTGGCGGATATCCACACAACATTTGCATAGGAGAAGATGAGTCACATCAAGCTCTTGTGAAGCATACCGGAGGGGTGTAATTCCCAAGTTTCTTTTTCACCCATTTCTGGGGCTCTGTTGGATGGTTAGAAGATGGGGTTCCGATGTCGGGCAAGCGTTTGTGCTAGCAATTTAATTGTATTAGTTACACAGATAGGACAGTCGTAAACGTAAGGTAAAAGTCGTGGAGACGGAAGTTGCGGATGGTTCTTCCTATAATTATTGTCTCGTGTTTTGATGGAATTCATTTTGGAAAATTTGGAAATTTCTGGTAAGGACTGTGGGACAAAACTACTGAGGTCATCGGTGCCTAGGGCTACGCACTACTCAATCTAACTTAAAGTAACTTACGTTAAGGACAACACACCCATGCCCGAAGGAGGCCTCGCACCTTCGAGGGGACGAGCCACGCGAACCGTGACAAGACGCCTCAGACCGCACGGCTACCCCGCGTGGCGGTTCATTTTGAGGAGTCGAGTGAGGTGGATGATTACCAGAATTTGACGAAGCATGTAGAGGAATTGTTGTACAGTAAAGCATAACTTTCAGGTGGAATTTCTATTTTTTTCACAAAACTGATTATTTAAGCACATTGTAAATAAGGTGCTAAACAAATGTCTCGAGTGCCAGTGAGTATCAACAAATTATAAATAGTACCACATGTGATCGGTGGCATACGGCGGTCTTTCGTAAAACTTAAAAGGGTCTTGTGACGTTACTAGGAGAATCATGTTTTGCTCGGAAAGTACAGTAGAGGTGCCTTGTTTTAGCGAAGAGCATGGAACTTCTGGTGGTCTAACGATTATGCTTGCAAGGGATGGCTTCGGATCTGTGTTGGTGGAAAACCTCTTTTCACTATGTGTTCAAATGTGTCGGAGCGCCTATAATGACGAATTGACCACTAGATGTCAAGAGAGACGGATCCGCCAGTACAAAAGGAGGCAGAGAGTACTGTATTGTCAATAGAGAAGCAGTAAGAGCGGAGGAGAGCACAGCGATTTCGAACGTAAACTACAAATTCGATGTCGCCTGGGTATCAGATCCATCAGAGACATGTCAACCCTTGTAAAACTGCCCCAGTCGACTGTTGGTGATGTGGCTGTGGAGTGGAAACACGAAGGAACAACCGCAGCTGAACCAAAATCAGGCACATCCCACGTACTGACTGGCAGGGACCGACCAACACTGCGGAGGGTGGTTGTAAAAAGTCGCATGAAATAAGCGGAAGGAATCACTCGTGAGTTCCAGAGTGCTACAAGCAGTCGAGTTAGCCCGATGACTGTGCATGAGGAATTAAAAAGAATAGGGTGCAATGGTGGAGCAGTTCCTCATGTCGGGTGGTTGGTTAATATTCAATAGGCCACCAAACAGCGAGGTCATCAGTCCCATCGGATTAGCGAAGGATGGGAAGGAAGTCGGCCGTACCCTTTCAAAGGAACCGTCCGGCATTTGCGTGAAGCGATTTAGGAAAATCACGGAAAACCTAAATCAGGATGGTCGGACACGGGTCTGAACCGTCGTCCTCCCGAATGCGAGTCCAGTGCGCTGACCACTGAGCCACCTCGGTCGGTTCCTTATAGGCCACACATTTGTGTAGTCGGCGCTAAGTGGCGCCAGACGTGGTGCAAACAGAGGCGCCAGTGGACGGTGGATGATGACTGAAAGCAAACGGTTTGGATTGACAAGTCATGCTATACCCTGTGACAATCAGATGGAAGATTCTGGGTTAGGCAAATGCTTCGTAGTGTCAACAGTGAAGTATGGAGGACGCGGTGTTACGGTATGGGGGTGTTTCTCGTGGTTAGGATGTAATCCCGTTATTGAGCTTAAAAAAATTCTAAATACGAACATATTTTACAGCACCGCGTATTGCAGTGGCCGTGCAGCCCGAATCAAGTATTCGTACTGCCCGCGATTATCAATCGTACTTTATAATAATATTCATGTAGCAACGAAAAGCGGAATCCAAAAACGTCAACTAACGTTAAGAGCTCTCTAAGAGTGTAGTTTCCACGCTCAGTGACAAACAAAACTAGTTAAAGAGACACAGTAATACTTTATGACGAGCCTAATTGACGTTGGTGAATTTGGCTGTAAGTAAAGTGGGCCGCTTAACATCAGTGGCAGAGCGGTAAGTAGCGCGGCCACTGCAGGGCTAGAGGATGTGAGACGGGGGGAATCTTTTATTGTTTCTCTTCCATTGCAGAAATCACGGACGTCCGGGACTAGCACCGATCAGCTGCTATGGTATAAATGTCAAGCCGAAGTAACATGGATTCGTGAATGCGCATTATATAGACGGTCATCTTCACATGCTCCACATTTGTAGGAAGGAATAAGAAATTAACTAACGGCTACTATAATATGACACAACGAGTAGGAAAAAAAGTTACATTCAAAACATGTAGGAAACAGTTCTGACCGTGTCTCATATTGTAAAATGCATCCAAATCTAAGCACAACTGCTGTTATTAACGAAATATTCATCCCCCACACAAACATAAACACTTTGTCAGGCACTTAGTGTCATATCTTAGGTGTCGCTGAGGGCGGCAGAAGTCTGAAACTGAGAACGGCCGACTCGCGCGTTCCGAATGGTGCGTTGAGGCTGACGGCGAACTTACTGCGCTCTTACTGTAGCTGGTCTGCTGGGGCTGCATAACATACTAATTTGTGTAGGTTACCGGGTAACAATACTATCGGTACATATGCGGCCCGAGGTGCTGCCCAACAATGGCTTTGAGCAAAAAAGTCTTACCATCACTGTTGCATTGCGTACCGTAGGGAAACAGTTCTCAGACGATGGTTGCATCACCATGACAGTGGACCATGTCACAAATGAGCACGTGTGAAGCAACGGATTACGAATAATACACTATTGGCCATTAAAACTGCTACACCAAGAAGAAATGCAGATGATAATCGGGTATTGATTGGACAAATGTATCATACTAGAACTGACATGTGATTGCATTTTCACGCAATTTGGGTGCATAGATCCTGAGAAATCAGTATCCAGAACAACCACCTCTGGCCGTAATAACGGCCTTGATACGCCTCGGCATTGAGTCAAGCAGAACTTGGATGGTGTGTACAGGTACAGCTGTCCATGCAGCTTCAACACGATTCCACAGTTCATCAAGAGTAGTGACTGGCGTATTGTGACGAGCCAGTTGCTCGGCCACATTTGATCACACGTTTTCAATTGGTGAGAGATCTGGAGAATGTGCTGGCCAGGGCAGCAGTCGAACATTTTCTGTATCCAGAAAGGCCCGGACAGGACCTACAACATGCTGTCGTGCATTATCCTGCTGAAATGTAGGGTTTCGCAGGGATCGAATGAAGGGCAGAGACACGGGTCATAACACATCTAAATGTAACGTCCACTGTTCAAAGTGCCGTCAGTGCGAACAAGAGGTGACCGAGACGTGTAACCAATGGCACCCCATACCATCATGGCGGGTGGTACGCCAGTATGGCGATGACGAATACACGCTTCCAATGTGTGTTCACTGCGATGTCGCCAAACACGGATGCGATCACCATGATGCTGTAAACAGAACCTGGATTCATCCGAAGAAAATGACGTTTTGCCATTCTTGCACCCAGGTTCGTCGTCGAGTACACCATCGCAGGCGCTCCTGTCTGTGATGCAGCGTCAAGGGTAACCGCAGCCACGGTCTCCGAGCTGATAGTCGATGCTGCTGCAAACTTCGTCGAACTGTTCGTGCAGATGGTTGTTGTCTTGCAAACGTCCCCATGTGTTGACTCGGGGGTCGAGACGTGGCTGCACGATCCGTTACAGCCATGCGGATTAGATGCCTATCATCTCGACTGCTAGTGATACGAGGCCGTCGGGATCCAGCACGGCGTTCCGTATTAGCTTCTTGAACTCACCGGTTGCATGTTCTGCTAACAGTCATTGGACCTCGACCAAAGCGAGCAGCAATGTCGCGATACGATAAATTGCAATCGCGATAAGCTACAATCCGACCTTTATCAAAGTCGGAGACATGATGGTACGCATCTGTCCTTACACGAGGCACCACAACAACGTTTCACCAGGCAACGGCGGTCAACTGCTGTTTGTGTGTGAGAAATCGGTTGGAAACTTTGCTCATGTCAGCACGTTGTAGGTGTCACCACCGTCACCAACCTTGTGTGAATGCTCTGAAAAGCTAATCATTTTCGTATCACAGCATCCTTTTCGTTTCGGTTAAATTTCGCGTCTGTAGCACGTCGTGGTGTAGCAATTTTAATCGCCACTAGTGTAGTATTTCTGAATTGGAACCCAGTGGAAGATCTCTGGGACAAGCTAGGACGTCGACTTTGCTGCAGATGCCAGCGTCCAAAGTTGCTACCTTGAGGAAGAATGGGCTACCATTCCTCCACAGACATTCACACACCTCGTTGAAAGTGTTCCCAGCAGCGTTGGGAGACACACCCCGCTAATAGATCTCCCTACACTTTTGATGAGGCACTCGGTCATCACTGCTTCTGTAAGTGGAAGCCTGTGACGTCCGCACACACTGTGGTGAGACCGCCGTGGCGCACCCCCAGGACACCGCGCCTGCGGCGGCAGCAGCAGCAGCAGCAGCTGCAGCCCCCCTGGCGCCTGCGGCCGCCCAGCTCAGCTGAGGATGGGCAGCCAAGGCCGCGGCCTCGGCCACGCCGGCCCCGCTCTTGCGTCACCTCCGCCAGCCTCCTCTTCTCCCGGTTCTGCTCCCCCCCCCCCCCTGCGCTCTTCCCCAGCCCCTCTCACGCCCCGCCCACCTCCATTACCTCTCGGATTCCTGCCGACTTCTCACGCAAACAGACCTTGGACGTCGGCGCTAATTATGCGGACATTTGCGCTTCCCGAGCCGCCGCCGTCCCCGGGACGCGGGTCTCGACTGGAGAGGGCGACACGTCCGCAGCGCCCGGCCTACGCTGATTTAAGTCTCCGGTAATGTCCCTAAATCACTGTTTGCAAATGCGTGGGGAGCCTCTCAGGCGAAGGACACCATAAATTACCACTCGGCACTCTTTTGAGCATTCCGCGGCGACTCCCTTACATGGGAGAGCCCAGATTAAGTTATCCTATCGTTGCGGAAACTGCACTTAAGGCGGGAAACAACCTTTTTCTCAGAGTTTTCCCACACCCTCTTAGATCCTGCAACAAGTCACTACTCCACTTCTTGACAAATGCGATACTAGCTAATTATTGTTGAAATTTTCCCCAGTTAACCGTCGAATGATGTCGTCGTCTCGGAGCAATGTTTCAATGAATATCGTACTCGTCATTTTCAGACAAACTGTCGGGTTTCTTTCGGAACTGATCTTTTATAATAATTATTGGACGTCAGTCTCTGGTCTAGATGTCGTTGAATTAAAAAAAAAAATTCAGAATCCTCAACTGTGGTGGCCATCGCAAGTTCCTAGCCGATGGAGTGCATACAGTCGTGTCCCGAAAAGGAGAAAGAAGGATGCTTAGCAACTGAGAAGCGCTTACCTCGATCGATGCAATCAATGAGGAAGTATCGCGTGGGCAGCTCGCAGGACTCCAGTCCGCAAAGCACGTACAGCATGACAATTACTGAACTGTGTGACATAAAATCCTCACGACTTCTGAACGGTTTGCGTGAGGAGCAGAATGCGCGGTTCGCCGCGTGCCGTGACGGGAATTAGTATGGTTTGGTTTAGCGACGAGGTCCACTTTCATTTTGACAGGTTCGTCAAGAAGCAAAATTGGCGCATTTGCGGGACTGAGAATCCGCATTTCGCGGTGGAGAAGTCTCTTCACTCTCAACAGGTGACTGTCTTGTGCGCAATGTCCAGTCACGGAATAATCGGTGCGATATTTCTTGATGGCACGGTGACTACCTAACGGTACGTGAAGGTTTAGGAAGATAATTTCGTCCGCATTTCCACAGTGACCCTGATTTCGGCAAGATGTGGTTCATACAAGACGGAGCTTGACCCCATCGAAGCAGGAGAGTGGTTGATGTGTTTGATGTCCTGGAGGAGCGCTTTGTGGACCGCATTCTGGCTCTGGGGTACCCAGAGGCCACTGTCATGGGTGTCGACTGGCCGCCATATTCACCGGATTTGAACACATGCAAGTCCATTTTGTGGGGATCTATTAAAGACAACGTGCACATCAATAACCACAAAACCATTGCTGAGCTCAAAACAGACTTTCAGGAGTGGCATGGATAGCATCGACGTTCCGACACTTCTGCGGCTCATGCAGAACTTCTCTATTCGTCTGCGCCCAATCATCACCAATGGTAGCAGGCATATTGAGCATGTCATAACCTAAATCCGAATATCTGTAGTCACGTTAACATGCTGAATAGAGTGTGTGCACGCCGTAGCTTGTAATTGATTTAACTTTTTTTTCATGTAGTTCCATCATTGTCACCCTGTACTAGCTGGAAAGCTGTTCAGAAACACAGAACTCGGTGTAGGCCCTACTTCTCAAGGAAGCTCAGGGCAATAAAACTGAGAATAACTTAGTTTCAATGGAAGTATACTGCTGGCACTACTAAATGGAGCTGTTGTAACCCGATGAACGCTATCACCGTCTCTGGATTAGACAGCACTTCTAGTCAGCTGTCTTGACCTCCCGAACCCAGTTCTGTCATCTCAGTAACGACACTCTACCGACATTCTGCCACTCAGTCCGTAACCTGGCGACGACCGTCACAGCAGCAGTGTCCCAGACGACTACCAACTGTGTTCTGTCCTACTCGGGGCGGCTCCTTCCATTATACCACTTACCATATTCTGGAAACTTCCCTCTGGCGTACATAGGGGCTGCTTACGTGAACCCCACCATATTTACGGCAGATCACGAGGCGGATCGCTACGGGACGCCAGTCACGCACTCTGTGAACGCTGCCCTCCTCATGCGTGTATAGTCTGTGGTCGGTTCGCCAGGTTGACGGTGTTTTAGTAAACGATTACGCAAAGGCATCCGCTGCTTTCCAAGGACAGCTTCTAGCTACAAAGTTAATTTAATGTCGGATTCGTCCATCGATATCAGATTCCGGGACAAGAGTTCCTAAACTACCACAAAAAACGAGAGATACAATGGACCTTTTAGGCAGCAGCAGGAAGAAATATCTCAAGGGGGTGCCCGCAGGGTTCTGTGTGTGGACCTATGTTTTGGAATTTTTTAACAGGGATCCTTACTCAACTTCTATAACAAGTTGAGCAAGTTGCTGAAACTATGGCGTATGCTGACGGCCTATTGGTAATCGTTTAAGGAGATTGCAGAAGACAGCTTGAAAAAAAAAAAGTAAAATAAACTGTTCGAAACTAAGGCAATAAAGAAGTCAGCCTGCCTTAGTAAATGATTGTGACGTGTAATGAGCAATTCCTCATAGAACCAAATAAATTGAACGGAGAAAAGAAACTGCTGACGAAGCCCGACTATAACTCAGACCGCGTGACTTGGTGATGAGGCATAGCCACCTGCCACTGACACTACAAACGTCGTGTAATTTAAGTTCAGATGCCTGAATACGACTGTTGCCGCCTCAAGGCCACAAGCTAACGTGTACAGTTACGAACGCTAAAACTCTCCTGCAAGACGCCCAGCGAATGGTGCTAGTGAGTCTGCCAAAAGAAATAACCGTTACACAGTCCTTTTACCGCTGACTCCGCGGTTGAGAAGTTTTATTTCTATCCATGACATATATTTAGGTGTTTGTCTTGGAAATTTTCCAGTCAAGGGCAAAGGTATGGCATTGCAGTCCTAGGAGGAACATGAATCTAGTTTGCTTAAATTCTGCTAGAAAACCTACTCTTCCCTCAGCCCCACCTCCTGCCCCCATAAAACAACAGACGGCCCGAGTTAGCGTAACACGCTCACCCGTTCGTACTTACTAACGATAACATCTACCGTTTTTTATCTTTGGTTATGTGGTGGCGTCACTTTTTTTTAGAACTGCATGTTGTCTTTCTGCATACGTCGTCTTTTGTTTCCTCGGTGACGTAGTCACGCCCACCAAATGTTTAAGTTGCTATACGCGGCGATCTGTTGTTTATTTTGTCCTCAAAAAGGACGGGCAGTTCACCGGTTGAAACATTGACGGTCGTCGAGGACGTTGCCCAGTTGTATTCCCGCAAACTATCTGAACTTTCGATAAGGCGGGAGAAGTTAAAGTTTAACGATCCAGTTTGTAGTTGAGATCTTCCCCTATTTGTGACCAATACTTTGAGGTTCAACTGCACAGCGCTGATCCTATGCAGGTCGCCCTGCATTTCGTTATAATCTTCTACTACTGGAACTTCTCTACACAGCATATGGAACGTTACACAACATCTGGCACTATGTGTTCAGGCATCAGATAATTTAAAGGGACCTTTCGCGTCTAGACAGGTACAGAATTCGGCTGGGCTACGATACAGTTTCCTTACAGTGCAGAATGTCCAACTGTAATTTTCATAAAGAAAAAGACGTGTTCAAAAGTCTTGTTCACAAGATAGGAAGGAATCACGGTACAGTGCCCTTACACAATAGAATGGAAAACTGTCAATGGTGAAACAAAATGTATGTGAACATTTTTTGTATTAGGTGTGGTGGAAACTCTTAGGAACTACTGCAGTAAAATTGCAGACCCAGCCGTAGCCTTCGCGCTGGATTTTTCCCCTCTGCACGTTCCGCTGTCGGAGCTGACAACAGTTATCATTCGCGCTCTGCTGCCCGGCGCTCCTTGATGCATGCCGCTGACAAAGATTGTGGACCGACATTGCTTCACAATACGAGGCCGATCGGGGACAGTCGATTTGGCTTTTCATGTCTCTAAGAAATCGAGGTTATTAAAGAGTGAACGTTTCCTACTTAATCGGTTCCCTCTGTTGAAGAAATGTGGCTTAGAGTTCAGTAACACTTGTGCAGCGAAATTAAGAAACAGAGACGTCGCCACATAGCCAAAGATAGCCAGCGACAGATGTTATCGGTAGTGAAATGTTAAGCACCGCCGGCCGCGGTGGTCTCGCGGTTCTAGGCGCGCAGTCCGGAACCGTGCGACTGCTACGGTCGCAGGTTCGAATCCTGCCTCGGGCATGGATGTGTGTGATGTCCTTAGGTTAGTTAGGTTTAAGTAGTTCTAAGTTCTAGGGGACTGATGACCACAGCAGTTGAGTCCCATAGTGCTCAGAGCCATTTGAACCTTTTTTTTTTTTTTTGTTAAGCACCAACGGGTGAGAGTATGGCGCTAAGCATGTTGACAAAACATTTGAAGCCCAAAGAGCACCGACTTATTGTCGCGATTCTTTGGAAAGGACTTTGTTGTACTCTCTTTGCAACCATACCTTCCAAGGAATCGTGTCCACGTCGAAGTTTAATGCTGTCACCAATGTGTTAAGAAAGACTGCGACCACAGATATGTTGATGCCTCCTTTTTCTTATTGTAAAGAGGAAAAGGACACAGAAAAGCCATGACGATAGTGGATTCGGTCGTAATCAGATATGGGGGGATCTTCGTCTCATCTAATTGATGTAGTCCGCAGCTCGTGGTCGTGCGGTAGCGTTCTCGCTTCCCACGCCCGGGTTCCCGGGTTCGATTCCCGGCGGGGTCAGGGATTTTCTCTGCCTCGTGATGACTGGGTGTTGTGTGATGTCCTTAGGTTAGTTAGGTTTAAGTAGTTCTAAGTTCTAGGGGACTGATGACCATAGAGACCATAGCTGCTAATTCCCATAGTGCTCAGAGCCATTTGAACCACTCTTCAATTGATGTAGGATAGAACGGGATGCATGCGGAAAATTGGATTTCTCTCAACATGGCCCATTACCAGCAAGGGAAATTTGTGTTCCCAACATTTCTGTATCGATCGACGATATTCTAATAATCACGAATGTAATAGAGCAGTTCACTGTACAAAACTTAGCATTGTCGTCGCCGAAAAAACTTTGTCCCCGTTTTTGCTTCCTCATGATTTTGTAGTTGGTAGATGGAACAACAGGGGTTAATTTGTTCTTTTGGAATAAATGCCACTCGATTTTCTGTCGATGAGCTTATCGATAAACATACTATAACATGCACTACCAATATTTTCCAAAACGCTGCGCATAAAAACGGGATTTTTCAGCGGCGCAGCGTCGGGTTCTATTGGTGACAGAAATGTAGGGCCAGGAACCATTTGTATACAAACGTTTACAAGACAACTAACGACGGATACTAATGGTGGAAATCGGAAGTAGATGAATTAGAAAATAAAGCACTGTATCCCTTTATAAAGGAGTTCATAATCCGAAACGCAACAGCGCAGAATAGTAAGGTGACAAAGTACACTGCGCAACAGTATTAAAGAATAGCTTCTTCTAAATGCCGTAATTGTACCCCATTGCGACGCATAAGTTTGAAATTTGGCTCAAGAGTGCCTACAACGTTCGTCCGTTGTTTTTTGTTTTTTTTGTTCTTTTTTTTTCCATCAGTCTTCTGACTGGTTTGATGCGGCCTGCCACGAATTCCTTTCCTGTGCTAACCTCTTCATCTCAGAGTAGCACTTGCAACCTACGTCCTCAATTATTTGCTTGACGTATTCCAATCTCTGTCTTCCTCTACAGTTTCTGACCCCTACAGCTCCCTCTAGTACCATGGAAGTCATTCCCTCATGTCTTAGCAGATGTCCTATCACCCTGTCCCTTCTCCTTATCAGTGTTTTCCACATATTCCTTTCCTCTCCGATTCTGCGTAGAACCTCTTCATTCCTTACCTTATCAGTCCATCTAATTTTCAACATTCGTTTATAGCACCACATCTCAAATGCTTCGATTCTCTTCTGTTCCGGTTTTCCCACAGTCCATGTTTCACTACCATACAATGCTGTACTCCAGACGTACATCCTCAGAAATTTCTTCCTCAAATTAAGGCCGATATTTGATATTAGTACACTTCTCTTGGTCAGGAATGCCCTTTGTGCCATTGGTAGTCTGCTTTTGATGGCGTCCTTCCTCTGTCTGTCATTGATTATTTTACTGCCTATGTAGCAAAATTCCTTAACTTCATCTACTTCGTGATCATCAACCCTGATCTTAAGTTGCTCTCTGTTCTCATTTCTACTACTTCTCATTACTTTCGTCTTTCTTCGATATACTCTCAATCCATACTGTGTACTCATTAGACTGTTCATTCCCCTCAGCAGATAATGTAATTCTACTTCACTTTCACTCAAGATAGCAATGTCATCAGCGAATCGTATCATTGATATCATTTCACCTTGAATTTTAATTCCACTCCTGAACCTTTCTTTTATTTCCATCATTGCTTCCTCGATGTACAGATTGAACAGTAGGGGCGAAAGGCTACAGCCTTGTCTTACACCCTTTTTAATACGAGCACTTAGTTCTTGGTCGTCCACTCTTAGTATTCCCTCTTGGCTGTTGTACATGTTGTATATGACCCATCACTCACTATACGTTAGTCCTACTTTTTTCAGAATTTCGAACATCTTGCACCATTTTACATTGTCGAATGCTTTTTCTAGGTCAACAAATCCTATGAACGTGTCTTGATTTTTCTTTAGTCTTGCTTCCATTATTAACCGCAACGTCAGAATTGCCTCTCTCGCGCCTTTACTTTTGCTAAGGCCAAACTGATCGTCATATAGCGCACACTCAATTTTCTTTTCCATTCTTCTGTCTATTATTGTTGTAAGCAACTCGGATGCAGAGTAGTCGTGCAAAATCCTGGTGCCCTGAAGTCACCCTCGGGCTCGGCGACGCTTCAGACAGCGAGGTGTGGACAGATGCGAGAAAAAGGTCAGAGCTCAGAAGTTGAAGTGAGGTGTAAGGTGGGTTCATGACGGTACCTTGGTACCAAATGTCACCACAATTCTTCCTGACGCAACCGCGGGTGTGTCACACGATGGGAAGGCCGTTGAAATCGAGCAGTTTTCTTATGGGTGGTCGAGGAAAACATTTCAGGGACACCGCCACTGAAAATCGACGTGAAAAGATCTCAGTGGGTGGCATAAAGAGCAACAGTCAAAGTACCCTCTTACCCTGGCGCGTTGATTGGAGTACCGAACACATTTGGCGGGCGGAAACGACAGTTCGCAGTGCACCGCGGACGCAGTTTTTGCTCTGCTATACAGTGCGGAAGCACTAGGAACCATTCAGAACCGTTTGACGAAATCTGAACGACATGCAAAACGGTAAATGGGGCTTATGCTTTTCCAGGCCTATTCCATGCCCTCCTACTGTGTGAACAGTGGGGAGGACTGGGGGTGTGACACGCATGTGAATAAAACAGCAAAGAGACCCTCTTACGACAACCTCCCTCCCTCCCTCTCCCCCAAGTTCGGCAACACCCTCGGAGCCACCCATCTGTCTTCGTTGAGCACTTAAAAAATGTACCACACAAAGACAAATTGTGACGACACTTCTACGCGCTTGCAGGCAAGCTGCACTGCTGCTCTTGGACCTGCTAGTGGGCTTGTCGAATCAGAGGGCTGTTAAGGTGTTGGCTGTCTGCAAGCGCCTAGGACTGCATCACACGTTGTCTGTGTACAGGTAACCTGATAAATTGATCAACAGAGTTGGACGGATAGCACCGAGGGTCTTGCGGAATTCGGGGGTCTTTGAGGGATCCTTTGCCATTTCGTTGACGATGTCACACCCGTCTGTGATATGTCAAAGGAGGGTGCAAAAGTAGAGCTGGAACACCGTAGGCACCCTTTTACTGCTTCGGTTCACGTTCAGATTTCTTTGAATGGTTTTGAATTGTCCCAGAACACCGAAGCAAAAATTGCGTCGCACAGCACTCCGAAAAGGTGCGACAATGTTCAGTGGGGTTACAGGTCAAAAATTCCTTAGAGAAGGTTTGAATGTCCTGGGGGAAGAGGATGCCAGCAGTGTGAACTGTTGTCAAGGGAAATGTCGCGTTGCTCATTACACAGTGGGATGTCGTCTTCGACCGCGAAATGTGTACGGGACAGCGTTGCAAGGAACGCGACCGTTTTATCGACGCTCTAAGGTCTTTTCGTGTCGATTCTGAGCGGCTGTGTATCTGAAATGTTTTCCTTGGCTACCCATGTGAAAATCGCTCGGTTTCGACGCTGGGCTTTGTCGTTCTGATGTCAAAAGCATGGCTGAATTATGGATAATAGGTGATGTGACGAGCTTGTCATCACGTGAGACGTCAGTGATGATTTTGAGCTGAATTTTGATGAAATTTGGTGCCAGTGTGGCATCATCAAACAACCGTATACCTCACATGAACTTCTGACCTCTGTCTTTTTTTTCACATGTGTCGACACCTCGCGGTTTGAAGCGTCTCCGAGTCCGAGGGTGACGTTGCCGGGCGCCACGCAGTTGCACAGTTACAGAGCAAGGTTGTAGGCGTCTATGAGTCAGATTTCAAACTTCTGAGAGATAATTACGGCCTTTCGGAAAAGCGATCCTCTAATTGCCTGCCTGTCCGCAGCTCTTGGTCTCGTGGTTGCGTTCTCGCCTCCCGAGCACGGGGTCCCGGGTTCGATTCCCGGTGGGGTCAGGGATTTTCACCTGCCTCGAGATGACTGGTTGTTTGTGTTGTCCTCATCCTTTCGTCATCATCCAGGAAAGTGGCGAAATAGGACTGAGTAAAGGTTCGGAAATTGTACGGGCGCTGATAACCGCGCAGTTGAGCGCCCACAAACCAAACATCATCATCATCTAATTGCCTGCCGCTGTTTATATTGACTATGGGTGGTACGTAGTTATTGAGCTGTTCCTCAGTTCGAGTACCGGATGGGAGACTCGGGCAGCTTTCGATAGCTGTGACCTCGTAAGGCGGGATGGTTCATAAATATGGATGGGACGGGAGTCGGCCGGCCGGCTCCAGGACTGGGGGCCGGCGAGTGCAGCTACGGTGTATAGTGGCAGGACGAGTCGGGCCCTGAGGCCGGGCCGGCCGGCTGGTCGGTTGCGTCACGCGGAGAAAGCGGCCGCCAGCTGACATCAGGAGGAGGCCGCAGGACAGGCGGGCCGAAGACAATGGCGCCTGCAGCGGGAAGCGGCCGGCAAGCGCTTCCTGAGCGTCGCGTTGCCAAACAACCGGCCCGCCGCTCCTAACCGGCGCCGATTTGCGTCTCGGCGGGGCGCGGACGCCGAAAGTGGGCACTTTCCACGGGATGGCGGGATGTCGGCCTGACACGTTTCGAAACCCGCGAGTGTGCTCAGGGGACCCGGTGCGTGGCGCATGCCTGGCGCGGAAGCACCGGCCCAGCACTGCCAGGGACAACCGAGTGAAAACAACCGACTCAGTCGGTCGTTGGAAACAAGTCGATTTAATTTTATTTACCGTATGGTTCATAGGTATGTTACATAACAGTATCTAGGATGAAATGTAAATGTGTAAATACAATGAAGCGCCAAAGAAACTTATATGAGTAAGAGTATTCAAAACAGAGATATGTAAACAGGCAGAATACGGACTTGCGGTTGGCAACTCCTACATAAGACGACAAATGTCTGG
Organism: Schistocerca nitens; assembly: GCF_023898315.1. Lineage (NCBI taxonomy): Eukaryota > Metazoa > Arthropoda > Insecta > Orthoptera > Acrididae > Schistocerca > Schistocerca nitens. Next base: position 1,268,761,050 of record NC_064614.1, on the reverse strand, counting down.
CGCGGTTGCTAGATCGGCTACTGCTGCTACCATGCCAGGTTATCGAGATCTAAGTGAGTTTGAACGTGGTGTTATAGTCGGTGCTCGAGTGATGGGACACAGCATCTCCGAGGCAGAGATGAAGTGGGGATTTTTCCGTAACAGCATTCCACGAGTGTGCCGTGAATAGCAGGAATCCGGTAAAACATCAGATCTCCGACATCGCTGCGGCCGCACAAAGATCCTGCAAGAACGGGACCGACGACGACTGAAGAGAATCGTTCGACGCGACAGAAGTGCAACCGTTCAGCAAATTGCTACAGATTTGTGTTGGGCCATCAACAAGGGTCAGCATGTGAACCATTCAACGAAACATCATCGATATGGGCTTTCGGAGCCGAAGGCCCACTCGTGTACCCTTGATCACTGCACGACACAGAGCCTTACGCCTCGCCTGGTTCAAAATGGTTCAAATGGCTCTGAGCACTATGGGACTCAACTGCTGAGGTCATTAGTCCCCTAGAACTTAGAACTACTTAAACCTAACTAACCTAAGGACATCACAAACATCCATGCCCGAGGCAGGATTCGAACCTGCGACCGTAGCGGTCTGGCGGTTCCAGACTGCAGCGCCTTTAACCGCACGGCCACTTCGGCCGGCTGCCTCGCCTGGGTCCGTCAACACCGACATTGGACTGTTGATGACTGGAAAGTTGCTGCCTGGTCGGACGAGTCTCGTTTCACATTGTATCGAGCGTACGGACGTGTACATCATGAATCCATGGATCCTGTATGTCAGCTGGGGACTGTTCAATCTGGTGCAGACTCTGTAATCATGTGCAGCGTTTGCAGTTGGAGTGATATGGGACCCCTTGATACGTCTAGATACGACTCTGACACGTGACACGTACTTAAGCATCCTGTCTGGTCACCTGCATCCATTCCGACGGACTCGACCAATGCGACACCCCATGCGTCCAGAATTGCTACAGAGTGGCTCCTGGAACACACCTCTGACTTTAGACATTTCCGTTGGCCATCAAACTCCCCACACGTGAACATTATTGAGCATATCTGAGATGCCTTGCAACGTGCTGTTCAGAAGAGATCTCCACTCCCACATACTCCTTGGATTTATGGACAGCCCTAAAGGATTCGTGGCGTCAGTTCCCTCCAGCGCTACTACAGACATTAGTCGAATCCATGCCACCTCGTGTTGTGGCACTTCTGCGTGCTCGCGTGGTCCCTACTCTAATACGCAGGTGTACCAGTTTCTTTCGCTCTTCAGTGTATGAGCACTCGGAGTCACTTGGTGTAGAGTTCTCAGATCACCGTCAAATGCTCGCAATGGGCACTCGTTGACAATTAGTTCTATTGTTTGCGCTTCCACTCTGCAGTCACAGTCAGCAGATAAACAGAAAAAACACTTTTTAGAGGTGTGACTAGACCTCCTTCGACCTCTCCTAATGCCTGGACCACGTCTGTCGCGATGGTTCGAACCCATCGTCCTTCTCTGTTCGCTCTCTGCCCAGGTGGGCGTTGGTAGCTGGACTGCTGAATCAACTGAGGGTAGTGTAAGCGATTTCAGAGGAGCTCTTCGTAGGTCTTGTAGGACATCGTACAAGGTAGAGTTCTTATGATACGTAATCTTCTTGAGCAACTTTCTTTTAGCCGCTTTCCTCCTTAGATGTTGTCAAGCAATAAGTCTATCCGAAGATTGTGGCCACAGCAATCAGGCGATTACTGGAGAACGGCTTAATACATCTACATCTATACTCCGCAAGCCATGTTGCGGTGTGTGGCGGAGGGTGCTTCATGTACCACTGCCACTTCCCCCTTTCGTGTTGCAGTCGCGATTAGTTCGTGGGAAGAACTGCTGTCGGTAGGCCTCGGTGTGGGCTCGAATCTCTTTAATTTTGCCTTCGCGGTCTTTTCACGCGTTATACGCAGGAGGAGACAGTGTTGATTCTTCTAGGAACGTACGCTCTCGGAACTTTAACAATAAAAACCACACCGTGATGCAGAACGCCTCTTGGTTGGTTGATTTGGGGGGGAGAGGACCAAATACTGAATTCATCGGTCCCGTCGGATTAGGGAACGATGGGGAAGCAAGTCGGCCGTGCCATTTCAAAGGAACCATACCGGTATTTGCCTGACGCACTTTTCAGGACGACAAAGCACTTTCGTATATGGCTGCTGCAACGCAACCAGCATTTCCTGGGGTACAACAAGTTCACCTAAGCGCGCGTCAACTGAATGCGTATGGGACATCGTGAAGCGGGAACTTAATCGTTCTCCAGTGCCTGCACGAACCACTGTCGAACTTGTGACATAAGGCACAAGAAGCATGGGACAGCCTAACGCAGATAAGCGTATTAGCACCTTTATGAGCGTTTGCATGAGAAACGGCACGCCTGGGTTGCAGCCAGGTGGCGGTACACAGTGTGCTGATGCAATCGTTTGAACACCCTGCACTGTAACTGGTGTCTTTAATTTTATCTGAAATCAGAATGGCCGGACGCGGGCTTGAAGAGTCGTCCTCCCGAATGTGAGTCGAGTGTGCGAACCACTGCCTCACCTCGCTCGGTCAGAACGCCTCTCTTGCAGCGTCGGTCGATGATCTCTGTGACGGTTTCGTGCATAATAAATGAAACTGCAGCGAAACTTGCCGCACTTCTTTGAATCTTCTCTATTTCCTCACTCACTACTATCTGGTACGGATTACGTACTGACGACCAATATTCAAGTATTTGTCGACAGAGTGTTTTGTAAGCAACTTCCTTTGTTGATGGAGTACATTTCCTGGGAATTCTTCTGTCTTACTCGATTAATTTTACGTGGTAGTGCCATTTCAACTCGCTCCGTATACATACTCCTAGGCATCTCATGGAAGTAACCGCTTCCAGTGATTGTTTTGCAATTGTGTGGTCATACATTAAAGGGTCCTTCTGTGTATTCGCGGCACGTTACATTTGTTAATGTTGAGGATCAAGTGCCACTCCCTACACCAAGTGGCTTAATACCGGTAAATTCTTCAAAAAAATGGTTCAAATGGCTCTGAGCACTATGGGACTTAACATTTGAGGTTATCAGTCCTCTAGACTTAGAACTACTTAAGCCTAACAAACCTAAGGACATCACATCCATGCCCGAGGCAGGATTCGAACCTGCGACCGTAGCGGTCGCGCGGTTCCAGACTGAAGCGCCTAGAACCGCTCGGCCACAACAGCGGTGTTAATTCTTCGACGAAGGTGCTGCTGCACAGCGAGAAGTATGCAATCGATTCAGTCGGTTGTTGAAAACCAACCGAATCATTCGGCTGTAGTTTCGGTTTCTGTTGGATTATTACTCATTTATTTCTTTCGGCAAGAAACAGTCTGTCAGATCAACCGATGAAAATAATCGTGTCAGTCCGTGAAACCAGTCGGTAGTTTTACTACCAGCTAAAACATGGACTCTTTCTTTAAACTCAAACCGCTCTTTAGGGTTATAGTTGACTGAGCTATCCATTCACGTTACTGAATCAAACCAGTCTTTAGTATTTTCATTAGGTGAACTAAATCAGTGGTAAGCATACTTTCAGAGGGGTAATGCTACCGCTAGAGTACGTGAAAACACCTCAGGAGGTACGTCAAAGTTAAAATAAGTATTAGGTGTGTTTATTTTATTATGTACTCTACAGATTAATTTTTCGATTCATCATTTACAACTTACTAATGTAGTACTGTGGATTAACTTGTTTCAGGAACAATTAATACGCAACTATTTCATTTGATGTATCGTCGGGGGTACAAAGTTGAATGCAAAAGTCCCATTAGGGGTACGTGAAAAAGGAAGAAACACTGGCTAAATTTTAGCGACAGTTTTTCTCCGTTTTAATGAAAAGATGTGATGATTTCCGTAAATTGAAAATCTTTTGAATCGAGTCTTATTTATTCACCCATTTATTTACATGGAAGGTAAATGTATTGTGCAAAAAATCACGCGACCGGTTACGTATCTACGAATCACCTCCAAGAACACAAACCTATTTAAATTTCACAGCCTATGAAAAGTACCAGGTATAGTATTTTAGGTGTATCATAAAGTACTATTCACATTGGCTCATTCATACTTCAATTTCGCCGTTACGCCTTTCTGTGGCCAAAACTGCGAACAGTCTGTAACCGACTTCTCACACATCTCTACAGCTGGTAGCGACAGATGGAATCACCTGCCTTTGTTTACGCTACAGAACGTGCTCTTGGGTTTCCGGCATGGTTTACGACTACTCAGCTTCCAAACGGGTTCTCCACTTGTGAACATTTCGCTAGCAAATACAACCTTCCTCGGTATTCAGGAATGACTCCAGCACTGGATCACGGGGACATCGCATTGCCAGCACTGGCCTCTGCTGACCTCCGCCACGTGGTCCTTGTACTGCCTGGCAGGTCTGTAAGACACTGTCGTCCTTCCTCCTCATGACCATCATTTGTTTGATCACCGCATACCTTGCAGACACTTGTCGCGATCACATTGATATGCGGATAGTAGCCAGAATACGTACCGACCGCCGTTCTAAAAGAAAATGACCATAATAACGCATTTAACTATTATAATCTTCGAGATACCGGTATCAAACGGAGGAAAGGATGTTGAGATTTGGCCACTCGTTTTGATGACCTTTTTTTTATTTACGTCGCGAAACTAGTTACTGACTCTGGTTTTCTGTTACGCGACTTCCGCTGTCGTATTTCTCGTTACCCTTGCGAGAGATCTCGGACGGCAGTACCTTTACGGTCTCCAGTGAAGACTGCCACTGCCGGAGCTGACAACATTTCCACGCCGCGGCGTCTAATTGCTTTAATTGCTGCTCACAGACTAACTGTTTGCGCGTGACTGCGCCGTCACCGCGGTGGATGTGCGTGGCATTGACACCCGCCCCCGTGGACTTTTTTGCAGCTCCCTGCCCACCCGTTTCCCGCATCGCTGGTTGCACAACACCGCTGTCTGCACCCTGTCTGTACCTTACCTGTACAGAGCGCTCCCCCCCCCCCCCCCCCCCCCCCAGCAGGCTACACCGCACACATTGTTTAAGCCTGTAGCACCGGCTAGCGGCTTCCAACTGTTGTGGTCAGAGCCAGCCTTGAGAAAGCCCGTTAAAGCACCAGCGCGCCACAAACTGCCTTCTCGTCCCGAGCCGTCCATCTTCCATTACCGTTGCGAGAAAGAGTGTCTCTACACGTGCAGTGTAGAGCGGAGGGTGCAATCTAATTACACTCCAACACTTATGAGAACCAAAACATATCACGTACCTCATCTTGTTGTAATGGAGTCGTCACGGCCAATCGTTAACGTGGCGGTGTGAATACAGTTGGTGGCAAACTGACTGTGCGATTCGTAGTTTCAAGTTACTAACTGCCTGTGAGGCCGGTATACATCAATAACAAAAGAGAAACGAGACTGTTCTCATTATTAGGAACTATTTTTCGAGGCGTATTTATGCGCGACTGGTATTTGACCTTCCTCCTTACGCGGTTACATGTTTCATTAAAATCGATCAGCTCGAGTAGGAATTGTATCGGTCCAATCTGATTAAGGAAGGACGGGGAAGGAAGTCGGCCATGCCCTTTCGAAGAAGCCATCCTGGCATTTGCCTGACCCACTTTTCAGGATGACAACGCACTTTCGTATATGGCTGCTACAACGCAGGAGGAAAAAGAAAAACAAAAAACGGAGAAGGTCTCGCAGAAATTGACTTGTAGAGATTTGTCCAAGCCGTGAAACGAACGAATATGGATACGCGCGCACTCAAATGAGCACTACTTTGATGGAAAATGTAAATGTCGCGTGACCCGGGCCTCCCGTCGGGTAGACCGTTCGCCGGGTGCAAGTCTTCCGATCTGACGCCACTTCGGCGACTTGCGCGTCGACGGGGATGAAATGATGATGATTCGGACAACACAACACCCAGTCCCTGAGCGGAGAAAATCTCCTACCCAGCCGGGAATCGAACCCGGGTCCTTAGGATTGACATTCCATCGCGCTGACCACTCAACTACCGGGGGCGGACACTTTGATGGAGACCACCGCTGATGGAACGTGTTTGACACGTACTCTTCTTGCGCAACACCATTCACGTTCTGTTTATTTCATTCTTCGTCCACGACATTTCCCGGCAGATTACCAGAGAACACGTCTGTCGTAGCCCTCGTTCACTGCCACCGAGTTGATCAGTTTTGATTAAACATGTCACAGTGTGAGCACAAAGTTCAAGGTCGAATAACAGTCGCACACTAATACGTCACGACAAATAGTTTCTAAGTAATGCGAGCAGAATTTTTTGTCGCGAAAATGACTATACGTCCATTACACTGATATAATAGGTCGTACTGTCTCTTGTGACGAAACACCGTCAGATTTTAATCGCTCCTATATACGAGAGTAATAATGGCTAAACAGTGCCCGAGCCCACAACGGACAGATCATGTCTTTCAGTTTTGTCACGCAGTATTTGTTTTACCTGTGACGTCGTCGTACCAGTGTAGGCGTATGCGTGTCGCTTGGAAACGCGTTCAGCTGACACATTGATCCTGTGTCATTGTGAAGAGCTTTGCGGAGCACTGCTAGGACCCAAAGAGAGAAGATAAAAATATTCCCCGGAACGAAAGTGAAAATCGATATTAAACTGAAAATTAACAAAAAATCAAAGATGTCGTATCGTAGCATATAACTCATACATATGCACGGAATTACAGAAAACAGAAAGCTCGCGTCAAAAGGAATGCAAAAAGCCTAAAAAGTAGAAAGACTAAGAATTGCGAGAGCTACGGCAGCGTCGAAAAGGAATTTGAGAAACTGTACCAAGTGATTACGTAGCTGGTCCGTTGGACGTGCAGCTCCCAGCGACGGACCAAATATATAAGGATTACGTCCGGGTGTCGCAGGAAGGCAGTGCAGACACCGGTGATAATAGAGACATACACTATGTGATCAAAAGTATCCGGACACTCAGAGAAACATACGTTTTTCACATTAGGTGGATTGTGTTGGCACATACTGCCAGGTACTCCATATCAGCGACCTCAGTAGTCATTAGACATCGTGAGGGAGCAGAATGGGGCGCTCCGCGGAACTCACGGACTTCGAGTGTCGTCTTGGGATTGGGTGTCACTTGTGTCATACATCTGTAGACGAGATTTTAACGCACCTAAACATCCCTAGGTCCACTGTTTCCGATGTGATAGTGAAGTGGAAACGTGTAGGGACACGTACAGGCCGACCTCGTCTATTGACTGACAGAGAACGCCGACAGTTGAAGAGGGTCGTAATGTGTAACAGGCAGACATCTATCCAGACCATCACACAGGAATTCCAAATTGCATCAGGATCCACTGCAAGTACTACGACAGTTAGGCGGGAGTTCAGAGAACTTGGATTTCTTAGTCGAGCGGCTGCTCATAAGCCACACATCACGCTGGTAAATGCCAAACGACGCCTTACAATGTAAGGAGCGTAAACACTGGACGATTGAACAATGGAAAAACGTTGTGTGCAGTGACGAATCACGGTACACAATGTGGCGATCCGATGGCAAGGTGTGGGTGTGGCGAATGTTCGGTGAACGTCATCTTCCAAGAGTAAAATTCGAAGACGGTGGTAAGGAAGGGTAGCGCTTAACATGCGTACTTCTGTTGCAAGAGTGCAAGAGAGAAGTGAACAGCTCCATTGCCGAGTTACATTGTAGTCACAGCGAACTTACAGCTCGATGCGGTTACAACTCTCTTCTAGGATAAATGTTATTTTTGGTCAATTTATGGTCTGGGCTTTAACCTTCATAAATAATTTTTTTTTAATTCTCTCTTTCAAGTTTTTGTTTCGTATAATGTGGTATTCTTTCAGTCTGTCGTTACTTTATGATAAGCATTAGTATTTACATAACATTCTTGCTAATCAAACTGTCAAGAGTGTAAATTTTGTTGTCAGTAGCTGTCATCACTGTCAGGATGACTGATTTTTGATTTTTCTATTTCTTTTTGCAACAACAGGGTGTTCATTATGGGTTCTGTAATTGGGGTGTTACAACAGGCAGTGCACACCGTCGAAGATCGTTGCCAAGAACGCCAGAGGCACACTCGACTGATGTATGCCCACAAGTCAGCGATTGCAGAGCACTGTTTATCCGAGAATCACGCGATGGAGTACGAAGGTACCAGGCTCTTGGCACAGACTTCCAAATACTGGAACAGGGCCGTTAAAGAGGTCACAGAAATCCATACCAGGGACGGTCTCATCAATGGAGATTGCGGCTGTAATTTTAGCAAGGTTTAGCAACCAGCACCGAGTTTAATTAAGAAGACTGTCAGCAAACAAAACGACCTGGCGAGCATGGAGCACAGAGAAGTTACACCAGTGCTGTCACAGACGCCGACGCTAGCACCTCGGACGGAGCGGCTCGCGTTGGCAGCAGATATCAAACACGCCACCAGCAGCTCAGTTCGTCAGCGCACCTGGCGACCGCCGGCCGCGGTTGTCTAGCGGCTCTAGGCGCTCAGTCCGGAACCGCGCGACTGCTGCGGTCGCAGGTTCGAATCCTGCCTCGGGCATGGATGTGTGTGAAGTCCTTAGGTTAGTTAGGTTTAAGTAGTTCTAAGTTCTAGGGGACTGATGACCACAGATGTTAAGTCCCATAGTGCTCAGAGCCATTTTTGAGCACCTGGCGACCGCCACGTGTTTGATGGCCGAAATACTGTGCCCATTAGACACTATGAACCGGCTGTACACCCGTGGACTGTCTGATGTCGAAATATACAGGGTGGTCCATTGATACTGACCGGGCCAAATATCTCACGAAATAAGCGCCAAACGAAAAAACTACAAAGAACGAAACTCGTCTAGCTTGAAGGGGGAAACCAGATGACACTGTGGTTGGCCCGCTAGATGGTGCTGCCATAGGTCAAACGGATATCAACTGCTTTTTTTAAAAAAATAGGAACCCCCATTTTTTATTACATATTCGTGTAGTACGTAAAGAAATATGAATGTTTTAGTTGGAACACTTTTTTCGCTTTGACATAGATCTTGCTGTAATAGTCACAAACGTATAAGTACGTGGTATCACGTAACATTCCGCCAGTGCGGACGGTATTTGCTTCGTGATACATTACCCGTGTTAAAATGGACCGTTTACCAATTGCGGAAAAGAACGATATCGTGTTGATGTATGGCTATTGAGATAAAGATGCCCAACGGGTGTGTGCTATGTATGCTGCTCGGTATCCTGGACGACATCATCCAAGTGTCCGGACCGTTCACCGGATAGTTACGTTATTTAAGGAAAAAGGAAGTGTTGAGCCACATGTGAAACGTCAACCACGACCTGCAACAAATGCTGATGCCCAAGTAGGTGTTTTAGCTGCTGTCACGGCTAATCCACACATCAGTAGCAGACAAACTGCGAGAGAATCGGGAATCTCAAAAATGTCGGTGATGATAATGTTACATCAACATCGATTGCACCCGTACCATATTTCTATGCTCCATGAATTGCATGGCGACGACTTTGAACGTCGTGTACAGTTCTGCCACTGGGCACAAGAGAAATTACGGGACAATGACAGATTTTTTGCACGCCTTCTATTTAGCGACGAAGGTTCATTCAGCAACAGCGGTAACGTAAACCGGCATAATGTACACTACTGGGCAACGGAAAATTCACGATGGCTGCGACAAGTGGAACATTAGCGACCTTGGCAGGTTAATGTATGGTGTGGCATTATGGGACGAAGGATAATTGGCCCCATTTTATCAATGGCAATCTAAATGGTGCAATGTATGCTGATTTCCTACGTAATGTTCTACCCATGTTACTACAAGATGTTTCACTGCATGACAGAATGGCGATGTACTTCCAACATGATGGATGTCCGGCACAGCTCGCGTGCGGTTGAAGCGGTACTGAATAGCATATTTCATGACAGGTGGATTGGTCGTCGAAGCACCATACCATGGCCCGCATGTTCACCGGATCTGACGTCCCCGGATTTCTTTTTGTGGGTGAAGTTGAAAAATATTTGCTATCGTGATCCACCGAGAACGCCTGACAACATGCGTCAGCGCATTGTCAATGGACGTGCGAACATTACGGAAGGCGAACTACTCGCTGTTGAGAGAAATGTCGTTACACGTATTACCAAATGCATTGAGGTTGACGGACATCATTTTGAGCATTTATTGCATTAATGTCGTATTTACAGGTAATCACGCTGTAACGGTATGTGTTCTCAGAAATGATATGTGCACAAAGGTACATGTATCACATTGGAACAACCGCAATAAAATGCTCAAACGTACCTACGTTCTGTATTTTAATTTAAAAAACCTACCTGTTACCAACTGTACGTCTAAAATTGTGAGCCATACGTTTGTGACTATTACAGTGCCATCTATCACAAAGAGAAAAAAGTGGTCCAACTAAAACATTCATATTTCTTTATGTACTATACGAATACGTAATAAAATGGGGGTTCCTATTTTAAAAAAACGCAGTTGAGATCCGTTTGACCTATGGCAGCCCCATCTACTGGGCCAACCATAGCGCCATCTGGTTTTCCCCTTCAAGCTAGACGAGTTTCGTTCTTTGTAGTTTTTTGGTTTGACCCTAATTTCGTGAGATATTTGGCCCGATCATGAACAATGGTCCACCCTGTATACTTACAGTTTTGCGTTTAGAAATGGCAAATGTCTGTTGGTTGTTTGTGAGAAGACAGTGTTGTGACTGGTGCACAAAGGAGTAGAGTGTAGCAGTACACGTCAGGAATGGAAAGTGGCAGGGTCGTGGCCTGTGGTTTTCCTTTCAGAGATACAGCTGGTGGCACTGTTCGGGATACCGTGACTAGCATGTGAAGATGAAATCTGTGGGCTCGAGATGGCCGAACTCACCGCCGTGGCCCCGCGCGACTGTCGGCCGAGACGACTGACAAGTCTGTCGTTCCTGCGGGCGTGCGACCACGTCACGTACCTCGAGTCAGGAAATGCGCTTGCTTGCAGCACACGGACAGTGCGGCAGGGTGTGCATCACGACGGATTATTAGCAGGGCGACCATCTTTGCAGCTTTTCTCGATTCGGCAGCAGAGGCAGGAGGACCGGCAGTGGTTCGGCCAGCGATATAACTGGACGCAGCACTGGCACTAGTCGCCTTTTCAGACGAGTGCTGGGTGTGCGTACAGCGTCAGGGTGGACGTATCTGTGCGTGGAGCCTCCGTGGAGAACGAACGTTGCCGGATTGCGCCCTTTACCGTCACGTGCAGCCAGCACCTAGCCCAGGGCTTCACAACATACGTGCTCGCGGAGCAAGCTGTGAGCAGCAAGGCGCGAGCACGGATCAGCGCGAGCACGCTACCCCCACTACCGGACCAGAGCTGCCGCCAGTCGATGTAAATCCGCGGCCACCTGCAGGGATATCACTCACGAATTATTACTGCGACAAATGAAACAAATAAAGGAGAATGTACACGTGCCGCATAATTTTATTAGCTTAGTGTATGCCTCTACCATCTGTAGACACTGAAACTAAAGAATTCCACGACAATCCTATATTTTCAACACTTTCTTCAACACTACTTAAAATATCACCTCCGGTTGTAGTGTTCTTCATGGCTACTACATCGAGGAGCTCCTCCCTCACCTGAAGATCTCTATTAACACCTCTAATAAATATGGCAAGCTGCGCTGTTCCAGTGATATCAACACTTTCGTCCAGAGCTAGAGAATACGCCATAAAATCTTTACAGATATTTGCAAACTGGCTCTGGACGTCGTCTGCCATGTCCTGTATGCGACGCATAATGGTCATGTTAGATAATGGCACAATCAGAAACTGTTCAACTTGAGATGGACGGAAATGTTCCGCTGCAGCTACCAAACATTCTTTTATTAAATCGCCATCAGTTAAGGGGCGCAGGGATTTTGCTAAAAGCAAAGCAATTTTGTAACCCACTCTGAGAGCTGCCTCAGTTGATTTTTCTTCGGCGTCCAGATCTTCTTCGGATAGCTTCCTTTTAAGTTTAATAACTTCCTGTGCACGATCTGGTCAATCACATTTTCCACGTCCGTAGTCTTTCGCGTGGTACGACATATAATGTAGCTGCAAATTAAATTTCGTAAAAGAATTCAGCGTTTTGTGACATACTAATCATTTTGCAACACCATCTTTTTCAGTAAACAGATACAATTCCTCCTAGTGGGGGTTGAACTGCGAAAGCATGGTTGGGGTTACACAACGGCGACTTCACATGATTCTTAACCAGTGAAGTGACTGTTACGAGATGATCGTAGTACTTTACACGTTACACAGTCGGCGCGAATTCAATAGGCACGCTACGGCCCTATTCAAACGTGCGCGCGCATTTCCCCTCCCTCCCCTCCCTCCCCACTCCGCGACCTTGCAGCTGCTCGCGAGCACGTCCCTGAGCAGACGCGAGTACTCGTGCTCAAAACCGGCCAGTTGTTAAGCCCTGGTCTAGCCTGACAATATGGGGTACACGACACGATCACCTTAGGTTCGCATGGCCTGTAAACTGGACAGCAGTCGTAATGTTCCTGACATATTAAGGCCAGCGACTGTACCCTGCCCGTGAGAGGTCCGTGACGTTATCTTTCAACAAGATAACACGAGCTCGCATGTTGTCCGTGCTGCGCTGACCTGCCTCGAAACTGATGGTGTTCGACTGTTACCCTGTCCAGTACTATCACCACGTCTCTCAGCCAATGAAATCACCTGCCACGGGATGTCAAGACACTTGTCGCCATCCGCCTCTGACGTAGAGTTGATGCAGCACGGAACGACGTGCCCGTAAGTGTCATGCAAGCTGAGCACAAATCGTCGCACCCTTTATCCCCTCAAATCACCTTGTAAGCTTTCTACAAAAAACCTATCCCTATGTGTGAATACTGAATATTTTGTTTTCCAAAACTTTCTCCTCGTGCAACGTACATTTTAGATATGATGTTCAACTGCTGGGCAATACTGACTGTTAGTTGGCTCTGTATTGGGCACGTGAACTTTAAACTTATTATAATGAATGAATTTGAAATAATGAAAACGAAACTAATTAACTGCCAAAAGAAGCTAACTGTGTGCTCAATCAAAACTACATAATTGAAACTCAATACCGAAGTGCCTTATGAAAGATGCGTGCTATGAAGTGCGATGTTTGACTCGGAATAAACACAAAAATAAATTACTGCTTTACATAGGAAAAAATAACTGTATGAAATTACCAACATTGTTCATTGAAGATTGATCTGCTTGCTTAGGACACCACCTGTTAATTCTGATTCTGTACGATTTCCTCGTAAGAATGCAAGGTGGGATCTGCCCTGAAATATAAGTGACTTACGTCTTGCTCAGCATGCTATTTTGTGTATGATGTTCTGACTCTCTAATTCTAAAAGATGCAATGCACACACGAAAAAATATTCAAAACTTTACTACGAATGAAGGAGGTGCGTTTTACTTCAAAGGAAACGTTCTTGGGAAACTAAACTTGGAGAATTGACAAGAAGGATGTACCACATAAGAAGACTCTAACAATTGCGAAATTCTCTTATTACAATAATCACAGACATCTGAACCAATTGCGTATTTCGTAACGTAATGAAAACAAAGAGATCAAATTAACACTAATCATAAACATTTTTAGTTATCTGAGGGACAATGTTTCCCTTAATTATCTTATTCGTGCGGATTCTTCGGTTATCCTTAAAAATTCCTCAAAATGGTTCAAATCGCTCTAAGCACTATGGGACTTAACATCTGAGGTCATCAGTCCCCTAGACGTAGAACTACTTAAACCTAACTAAGGACATCACATACATCCATGCCCGAGGCAGGATTCGAACCTGCGACCGTAGCAGCAGCGCGGTTCCGAACAGAAGCGCCTACAACCGCTCGGCCACACCTGCCGGCAATTCCTCCAAAAATCTTCTCCGTTTATACAAATAATGAAATAGCTTTATAAGCAAGTTTTCATCTCCATAATAAAGTATTCCAGATACTTTCCCCCAGATACATAAATAACATATCGCATTCTCTGAAAAACTCAACTGCCGTGCGGGGTAGCCGTGCGGTCTCAGGCGTCTTGTCACGGCTCGCGCGGCGCCCCCGTCGGAGGTTCGAATCCTCCCTCGGGCATGGGCGTGTGTGTTGTTCTTAGCGTAAGTTGGATTAAGTAGTGCGTAAGCCAAGGGACTGATGACCTCAGCAATTTGGGCCCATTGTCCTTACCACAAATTTCCAATTTTCCAGAAACTGAACTGCTCACTACTATGCCCCAAATAAGAACACCCCAGCACTGCATAAATAACTGACTAGCAAGTGAATCACAGATAAAACGAAACACAGAGTTAGTGATGTAATTCAGTAAACCTGCAGCGCGCACATTCATTTTTGTCCCATTACAACAAAGGTCAGTTATTTACAATAGCAGAAAACATACGAAAACCATAATGTAATCAGATATTCTTGCTAATGTACTGCAAAATTAAATAAAATGAGCGTGTAGCTAGGACCCGATGTCTGGTAGATATCAAGTCTTTTTCGTTAGCGCTACTTTGGTGACTTGCGTGTCGATGAGGATGATATGATGATGAAGACAACACCCACCACCCCCTACCGGAGAAAGTCTTCGACCCGGCCGGGAATCGAACCTGGGCCTCTCCTGTGGCATTCTGCCGCTCCGATCACTCAACTATGGAGCCCTACTACACTGGTGTGCAAAATTAAAGCAACAAACGGAAATTTTGCAAGTTTGCATTTGTTTTGCCATAAAACAATATGCAAACTTGATAGTAAAATAGGAACAATGTGAGGAATACAGAACATAAACAACTGCAATATACATAACGGTAGAAAAAAAATGTTATACGTTTTTTCCAACTTAACGGGTTTGCCCGCACATTCCGACGACTGGTGAACGTCCTCAGTACGGGGTGTGATCATCTCTGGCAGCAATACAGGCCTGACAACGACGGGACATGCTGTGGATGATGTCGTCAATCTCATGTTGAGGCAATAAAGCCCACTCTTCCTGCAGATCTGCTCGCAAATCTTTGAGAGTTGTTGTTGGATGCTGAAGTGATACAACAAGTCTCCCCACAGGTCGTAACAATGGAAAATTGTACTGAAATGCAGGAGGATCTGCAGCGAATTGGCGCATGGTGCAGGGAATGGCAATTGAATCTCAATGTAGACAAGTGTAATGTGCTGCGAATACATAGAAAGAAAGATCCCTTATCATTTAGCTACAATACAGCAGGTCAGCAACTGGAAGCAGTTAATTGCATAAATAATCCGGGAGTAGGCATTAGGAGTGATTTAAAATGGAATGATCATATAAAGTTGATCGTCGGTAAAGCAGATGCCAGACTGAGATTCATTGGAAGAATCCTAAGGAAATGCAATCCGAAAACAAAGGAAGTAGGTTACAATACACTTGTTCGCCCACTGCTTGGATATTGCTCAGCAGTGTGGGATCCGTACCAGATAGGGTTGATAGAAGAGAGAGAGAAGATCCAACGGAGAGCAGCGCGCTTCGTTACAGGATGATTTAGTAATCGCGAAAGCGTTACGGAGATGATAGATAAACTCCAGTGGAAGACTCTGCAGAAGAGATACTCAGTAGCTCGGTACGGGCTTTTGTTGAAGTTTCGAGAACATACCTTCGCTGAGGAGTCAAGCAGTATATTGCTCCGTCCTACGTATATCTCTCGAAGAGACCATGAGGATAAAATCAGAGTTAGAGCCCACACAGAGGCATACCGACAATCTTTCTTTCCACGAACAATACGAGACTGGAATAGAAGGGAGAACCGATAGAGGTACTCAGGGTACCCTCCGCCACACACCGTCAGGTGGCTTGTGGAGTATGGATGTAGATGTAGACATCCCAGACATGTTATATTGGATTCAAAAGGGAATAGCGAACAGGGCACGCCATGCGTACAATATCTTCCGTTTGCAAGAAAACATCAACTATCCGTACTCCATGAGCTCGAGCATTATGGTCCATCAGTACGAAGTCTGGCCCAACGGCACCTCGCAACAATGGCAGGTGAGGTCCCAAGATCTCGTCACGATGCCTGACAGCAGTTAAACCACGCCGATTCACGCATACAATTTCATGAAGAGGTGTTAGAGTGCTCACCGTAACCCCTGCAACCACCATTAAGGATCCTCCTCGATATCAGTCTCTTTCCACCATGTCTGGGTCCCGAAATCGTGTTCCACGTTCCCTCCAGGTGCGAAACCGTCGAGAATCAGTTTCCAGACCAAATCGGGCCTCATCTGTGAAAAGAACATTCGCCCACTGATCGACCGATCGACCGTCCAGGTGGCATGTTGACGACACCACTCTAGACGTTCCCTTGTATGACGCGTCAGAGGTACACATACAGCAGGTATCCAACTACCTCGCTACAGCACGTCCAGTAGACGCTGCGAGGTCAGATGCCAGTTTCCAGGCAGTGCTAAGGAGGTACCGTCGTGCCCTTACAGCCAAATAACGGTCGCACCTTTCTAATGTTACGCGTGGTCGGTCCTGCCCCGGTCTTCGGGATACAGTTTCGGTCTCTATAAACTTTCGCCACATCCTAGAAACAACAGAATCATCCACATTAAGCCATCGGGCCACATCAGTTTGCGACTGTCCTGCTTCCATTCTTCCTACGGCCCTCTACAAAAGAGAGGTTGGGAGGCGTCTCCTCTGTGCCATACTGCACCGCCTGCGACTGAGGATGTGGGACCACCCGGCAGTTACTGCCCCCTTTATCAGGTGACCTGACGTCACCGCTGGCGTCCTTGTCCGTTGTCCGGACGCCATCTTCGGTGCAGAACACGATCGTACGGACATCTGTTGACAGTTTGTATGATTACATCGTGAATAAGACACAGGACGGGGAAACAGTGGCTTGTTGCTTTAATTTTGACATCAGTTTATATAAACACAACACGCAGAATTTCGTTATTTGCAATTCATCCCGGTGTTACGATTTTCTAGAAAAGCAGAGTAGTCAGCTACCCTACTAATATGAGCCATACGTAATGTTCGTGGAACATGTCAGTCTGTGTTCCCTCTGTCTTCTAATGTCCAGCGGTTGAGGAGTATCCCCCCTCTTGGCGTGTGTGAGGTTAAAGTTGGCTACCTCACCGTCCAGCGCCCCTTTCCGTTGGCGATGACTGCCAAAGCCGTAGCGGATGCTGACATCAGCGGGGCCGGCTTCCTGCTGCGCCACTTTGCAGATCCACGCCGCCGCCTCCCGCTCCGGGATCGGCCCGCACGCCCTCCTTCTCAGGAACTGACGCCAATCTTCCGTACCATCGCACTTTCTCCCGGCTTCACCAGATCTCACACTCCCTCTCGCTACCTCCCCCCCCCCCCCTATCTCTCTCTCCCTCTCTCTCTCACACACACACATACATACACACACAGATAGAGAAGTCACACCTAAAGGCACCCGTAAACGATCAAACATTTTGTCAAACTTAACTACGCTTGCCAAATATTTGACAGTGTATGGTTCAGTTTGACATGTCTGTCAAGCACAGACTGTGTTTGAAGTGTTTGAGAGAAATTTTGATTGACAGAAAGTGTGACAAGATGGCGGACGTTGTTTGTGTTGACGTTCCGCCGCATATGTTTAATGAAAAATTGTTTTATTACGATTTATCTCACTGTATCGTGAGTTTCCACAGTCATGGAAAGTCAATCAAATATAAAAACAAAGCAGCCTTGACAATTACCAAAATGGTAGATGTACCACACCTTTCCCAGCCATACATGAAGACGGTATGAGCAAAATCAATATTTTACGCATAATCAATATTTTACGCATACAGTGACATGCAAGCGGAGTGGAATGAAATAAAAGAAATCGAAGTTCTCCGGTTCTTCCACGGAAGATGTGGGCTATATGTTCCCATGTTGCGGTATTTTAATGACCTGTCATTCGAGGACCAAGTGGAAGAGAATAAATTTTCACATACTTGGGTCTTCTTTTTCATTGTGAGGATGAAGTAACGCTAAACAAGTTGTTAAACGTTTCACTATCCATCCGCAGAAAGTTGATGTAATCGCCACGTTCTGAGCGAAACATTTCTATCTGTATATTTCTCATTTCCCTGGGCCAGCGTCTTGTTTTCTTCTTCCTTAAACACAGTGCCAGAGGCAATGTTAGAAAAGCTTTTGCAGCCATTCCTACTAGTGCCAAACTACAGCATATACGGAATGTGTCTCCTTCAAAAGTAAGATTAAATTGCCAAGCTTTCTTAGTACATATACGGACTTGTTTGACACATTCGTGGCTGGACAAGAGCGAACTTAATAGGCAACTTTGCTCTTTTAGGAGGGACTTCATTAAGTTCTAAAAAGTTTCATTGTCCATTCGGAGAAAGTTGATACAAGCACCGGGTTCTGAGAGTAACACATCGTTTGGCATTTTCCATGGGTAAATTTCTCATTTTAAACCATCCCTGGAGCAAAGTCTTCTCCTTTAAACACAGTGGAAAAGTCAATGCCAGGACAGCTTTGCCAGCATTTGCGGCCGTACTCACAACTTCACACGAATAGTGCCTGCTTCAAAAAGTGAGATTAGACTGACAAACTTGTCTGAACGTGTACGGCCTTGCTTGGCAAATCCGTGGCTAGATAAGAGTGATTTTGTCAAACACGTTAGATCATTTACGGGGGTCTTAAGAGACCTGTAACAGCATTGTAGCCGCGCGGGATTAGCCGAGCGGTCAGTCGGCTCTCAGCCGTGGCAGCGTGCGGACGGCCCCGCGCGCCGGCCAGTGCTCCGCTGCAGGCGTTGTTTACTTCCGCGTCGTAGCTTTAAGGCTTGTGCCCGTCCACCGTGAACAACATGTCGAGCGCTTACCGCCGTGCGACCCTTAAAGTTTCCTTCCCAGCTGAACATGCGCGACCTCGTGCACATGAAGTTGAAACGTTCATACGTGAAGAAGTTCGTTTAGATCCTAACCACGTTATCGGAATCCATTTTTCGATCACGAGTAGTGTCGTTCATATTAAAATGACAAACACCGAGGTGTGTGAAGATGTTAATCGCCGCCATGCCAATGGACTTAAGTTCAAATACTCTGATGGTCACGTCGGAGCTGTAACACTTGAACTCGCAGAGTACGGTCAACGCACGATTAGGGTGTTTGAACTACCTTTTGAAGTGCCGAAGGACGAAGTTGTCTCTGCGTTACAACCATACGGTAACGTCATCGGTTACGTAGAGGAAAAATGGCAAACCTTCACGACCTACCATGTCCTTAATGGTGTGCGTCAGGTCAAAATTGAACTGAAAAAACATATTCCATCATACCTGACCATTGGCGGGGTGCGAGCCATTGTCATGTACGACGGCCAACCCCGAACATGTGCGGGTTGTGGACAAGAAGGCCACGTCCGATCCGCCTGCATGCGACGCCGCCTGATCCAGACGCCGGTCGGCGAGGAAGCGTCCCCAGCAGTGATGACTCAGATCCCTGTCACATACGCTAAGGTTGCCCAGGAAGGTAGCACGTCTACACAGAGTCTTCCTGCTCCGTTGACGTCGTCTGATCAGGTAGATGCAACCGCTCCTGAGATTCCTTCTGAGGTGCCCCAGACGCCAGATCCTAACCTGCCGAATCATCGCAGCACTGTGACTGAAAATGCTACTGAGATGGATGTTGATCCGGGAGTGGTACCTACTTCTGCTTTCCTTCAGACTGGTCCAGAGTCAGACGAAAGCCACCCGCAATCGGACTCTGAACGACATGTTAGAAAACAAGGGTCGACACGAAAGAGAAAGAAACGTAGCCGTACACCCCCTGATGAATCCATTCTACGGATGGATACCAGGGATGCAGACCCGAAGATGGACGACAAACCGCTCTTTGATGACCAAAAGTCTGATGCGAAAGACCCGCCACAGGCGACCACTGGCAACGAACACCCCTCCTTACTGACGCCGTCGCCCCCACAGGTCGACGTTGAAGAGAGCCTATCCGATGAGACGAAAACTACGTCTCCTCTCCACGTGGATGACGTGCACAGCCGATGCCCTACCGCAGTATCAGTCTCCTGGGCAGACGACGTGGAGATCGAAGGGACTGGGGTGGACGCTGCTGATGATGGGGCACCCTCATCGGTTGCGCCCGCGCCCGCAAACTCTCCACAATAGCAGCCTCTTCAGCGGACCGGCAAGATCGACGACCTCTCGTTCCTGAAGAAGAAGCCCCACCTGTGCCTGTGGGACTCCAACACCAGCATTATCGTGTCGCAACGATTAACCTCGCGACCATTCGTGCGCCCCACAAACTAGCGCTGCTCCGCGATATGATTTATGATGCGGACATAGATATTGCGCTTTTTCAGGAAGTGCATGTCGCCGATTTTTCACCACCACATGGCTTCACGGTGCATCTTTCTCCCGCTTCGGACACCGGTAGTGGTGTTGCCATCATCTTACGCGAAGGTCTTCCTGCCGAAGATGTCCTATACCTCCCCAGCGGCAGAGGTATGGCCCTTACTCTCTTTGGTGTACGCATCGTCAACATTTATGCGCCGTCGGGCTCCAGCTACCGTCGTGAACGCAATGCCTTCTTCGCGAATGAAGTCACACCCCTTTTTATGGGACCACACGATGACTGGGTCATGGGTGGAGACTTCAACTGCACCCAGCGACCTCAGGATCAATTGCCGCGTCACTCACCATGCGCAGCTCTGGAAACAGTCGTCACGCGGCTACAATTTGTCGACACGTGGAGACATGTTCACGGTGATCTTTTGGGCTTTACGTACTACACTGCGCACTCCTCTAGCCGACTGGATCGCATCTACATCTCGCGATCCCTAATTCACCACACTCGACAGGCTGAAATCTGGCCTGTTGCTTTCTCAGACCATGAGGCTTACTTCTGTGATGTTGTTCTCACAAGACAGGCAGTATGGCACGGACGTGGTTTATGGAAACTGAACACGGCACTTCTTAATTCACCTGACTGTCGACTTCTAATAGAAGACACTTGGATTACATGTAATAGACGCCGACCCACGTATCCGTCTACCATATCCTGGTGGATCCAGTGTGCAAAACCTGCTCTTCGAAAAACTTTAATCCGGTATGGCAAAGATGTTGTCGCCTGGAGGAAGAGCACTATGGACTTTTACTACAGGATCCTACGAGAATGCTCCACGATGCCAGCCTCCCCTGAGCGCCATACAAGGATGAACCAAGCTAAGGCCCAAATCTCCAATCTCATGCGACGGCATTTGGAAGGAGCGATAGTACGATCTCGTACTGCTGATCGCATGCCTCATGAACATCCGTCGATGTACCATATCATCCAAGAACGACAAAATCGACGCCGAAAATTGATTCACGTCCTAACGGATCAAGAAGGGCGTCGCTACGTAACCCAATCTGCAATAGGGAATGTGCTTCACGCCCACTACCGGCAGCTCTACGCCGCAATTCCACATTCCCCAGAGTTGATCGAGGAAGTCTCACAGCTCAACTTCGGTGGTATCCCAGGAGATGCGGCGATTGACTTGATGTCGGAGGTGACTGGTGAGGAAGTCCGCGATGCGATCCGGGCAGGAACCATCAATCGCTCCCCAGGACCCGACGGTCTTCCCCTCGAATTTTATCGCACCTTCCGTGATTTGTTAGAATCCACCTTCACCTCCATCTGTCGGGAACTGATGTCTCCGGCAGTATCCGTGCCGGACGCTTTCATGGAAGGAATTATTATTCCTGTACATAAACCGCACGGTGGCAACAATATCAGTGATTATCGGCCCCTCACCCTCCTTAACAGTGATATGAAAATCTTCACTCGCCTTTTGGCAGCACGAATTAAAAACGTTGCCCGATATGTTGTGTCGCCAGACCAAGCATCTTTGGGAGGAGATAATAATATTCGCACGGCTTTATGCCGCTACAGGGATATGATCGCCGTTACCCAGGCACAACGCCTCTCTGGGGCACTTGCGTCTTTGGACTTTAGTCAAGCTTTTGATAGGGTTGACCATTCGTTCCTTACGGCCGTTCTCCACCATATGGGTTTCCCAGTCGCCGTTATCACGGTAGTGATGCGCCTTCTGCGGGGTGCCTCATCCAGGATTATGTACAATGGCAGACTCACTCCACCGATAACAATAGGTCGATCTGTACGTCAAGGTTGCCCTCTATCAGCAATTTTGTACGCCTTTTCCTTGGAATCCTTGCTATGTGGACTAAGACAACGTTTGGTAGGGTTGTCCATAGATCGCTACCGATTCTGTTGCACGGCCTATGCTGACGATGTAGTCATCTGTTTACGTAATGCCGACGAGGTTCGAGCTGTTTTGACGTGGGTAGCGACTTATGGTGAGGCGTCGGGTAGCTCTTTAAACGTACGTAAGTCGCAAGTTATGTTCATTGGGAAGGGGCTTCCCGTGGAGTGCGTTACACCTCTCACCATGGTTGATACCATTCGTTGTTTGGGAATAGATTTTTCATCTGATCTCCGGCGTTCAGCCACCATCAACTGCCGACGCCTCCTTTTAATGATCAGAGCAGGTCTTATGGACCATCGCCTTCGATCCCTAGATATTCTCCAACGAGCTCGATATGTCAATACATATATCGCATCCCGAGTTCCCCATGTAGCGCAAGTTCTACCTTTCCCGCTTACTGTGGCACGTCGCATGTTGGCAGCGATGGCATCTTTCGTCAGCTCTGGGATGTTGTTCAAAGTTAACTATACAACCCTTACTCTTCCCCGTGAACGAGGTGGGATATGTCTGTTTCACGTGCCGGATAGAGCTCGCGCCCTATTTATCAGCTCCCAGATGACGGTATGGAACCGTTGCCCAACGAGCCTCACTGGTCTCCTCCTGTCGGCATACTCGCCGGTTTCACTGTCAGCCCCAGTGCTGATCTCGGATGTTCCGGCCCAGTTCCATTATATCCGGTACTTCTTTCTGGAACTCAGTTATCTACGCCTCACCTTACCAAGACAGCTTTTACTCAAGACAAAGGCAGTATACAATGTCCTCCAATTAGGTCGTCCACCTAACCCGATTGAACAAAAGTTTCCCCAGGTTGACTGGCGTCATGTATGGCGCGCGGTGTTCGCCTGTTACCTTGACACGAATGTTCAATCTGTCTGGTACCTAACTGTCAATGGTAAGCAAATCAACCAATTTCGCCTTCATCGTATCCACCTCGCCCAATCACCTCTATGCTCCACGTGTGGAGTGCCAGACAATGATGAACATCGGTTTGTTTGCGGACCGGCGGCGGAGGTTTGGCACTTGGTTCGACGTATTGTGGCTTTTCTAACGCGGGACATTCCGGATCGGATTACTCCCCTTTCATTATTATTTCCGGAACGTGAATATTTTCCTCGGACAAAGGCCAATGCTGTGAATTGGATTCGCGGACATGCCATTCACTACTTATTTGGACAAACTGTAGACTCTGTACTCGATTTTTGGACATACCTCAATGACCGTCATTATGTCGTTGTCCGTCACCCAAAATACAGACAATTTTTCTCGAACTTCCTTGGGAGTGCTTTCCACGAGCCGCCTCGCAGCTGGAATGTGTTAAGCCAAGAGAGAAGAAGGTTTCCTGTTTGAACCAATGAACATTTCTGAACAATTGAACGGAACACATCAATTTCGAGAAGACGTGACTCAACATATTACCAGCGGGGCGCAGAAGGCCTCTGATCAATTACACAAAAAAAATAAATAAATAAATAAATAAATAAATAAATAAAATTAAATAAATAAAAATATAAAACAACAAAAAAAAATTCAGAAAAAGGAAGATTTTGTTTTGTTTGTAAGGATAGCCCTAACCTTGATTTCCCATATTTCCCCTGGTATATAGGCAGCTCTCTGGGGTAGGTTCAGTCAGGAGCCAACGCCTGAAGTGGCCCAGATTTTTTTGTTCTAGGATTGAAAGTGGCGGTGGCACTTGTCTTTTTTTTTTTTTTTTTAGTTCAAAAAAAAAAAAAAGCGGTCTAGGGCTCTGCAGTCTTGGACTGAACGGCTAGTCCCGGCGGAGGTTCGAGTCCTCCCTCGGGCATGGGTGTGTGTGTTTGTCCTTAGGATGTTTTAGGTTAGGTAGTGTGTAAGCTTAGGTACTGATGACCTTAGCAGTTAAGTCCCATAAGATTTCACAAACATTTGAACATTTTTGAACAGCATTGTAACGTGTATGTGCGTGTGTTTTTAAAGCATTTAACTTTTGCTGGTGTATCACGTTTCATTATACTGTACGGTACATGAATTTTACGGTTCGTTGCAACTGACGATAACTGCAGGTTGCAAACAGTCTTCCTCTACCATTGTTTTCCTGCCTCGCCACCAGTTTTGCCATACTGATTTCTTCCTTTATCGTCGTCAAAACTGTAAAAGCTTTCGTGTGTAGCAGTACAATCTTTGCTACTTTAACCAATACGATTATGAAATAAGTGCAGCTTATAATACTCGTAAGCACCCCTGCGGAGTTCGTCTGGTTACAATAATAATTTACGAGTAAGTACAAAACGTCATAAATAAAAAACATATTTTAACATTGAAAATTCTATGTGGACCTTAGTAAATTATAGCGATATGGCTCTAGTGATGCGATTTAGAGCTAACAAGTCAAAAAGGAACATGTGCATAGGAATGTATCTTGAGTGTCTCTTTCCTTATTGACTTTGAACTGTATTCTCGTTCTTTTATTGCGGTGATGGTCGGCGACAGTTTCGATGGGCCATATGTAGACCGTGTGTGAACCCTTACCGGTCTACTCATTTGATGTGCTGGTCTCAGACATTCGAAGAGTGTTGTATTAGTGCCTGAACGGTATTCGGATAACTCACGTACACGAGTGTGGGGGCGAAAGCCAATAATCCGAGATCACTTCAGGTTTGCTCCAGGTACTGGTATACATCGTTGGAGGCCGCCTGCGCTAATGGAAAGCATGTGCCATAGAGTCATTTCCGATCACCTACGCCTTGACTGGATGCTTGATGGGTAGCAGGCGTTAAATTTGGTGACATGTAACCAATACTGGACCAATATAGTACGATGTAGAAAACGATTAGTCTACTTGTTTTTCTAGCCCTTGCTCTATTCCGATATATGTCCTGTCATCTACATCTACATCTAGACACTCCGCGAGCCGCTGTACGGTGCGTGGCGGAGGGCACCCAGTACTACTACTACTAGTCACTTCCTTTCCTGTCCCACTCACAAAGAGACAGAGGGAAAAACGATTGTCTGTATGCCTCCGAATAAGCCCTAATTTCTCGTAATTTATCTTCGTGATCCTTACGCACAGTGTATGTGGCAGTAGAATCGTCGGAATTCAGCTTAAAATGCCGGTATTTTAAATTTTCTCAATAGTGTTTCTCGAAATGAACACCGTCTTCCCTCCTCGGATTCCCATTTGAGTCCCTGAAGCATATGCGTCACGCTTACACGTTGCTCGAATGTGCTGGTAACAAGTTTCGCAGCCCACCTCTGAACTGCTACGGCATCTTCCTTCTATTCGGCCTGGTACAGATCCGAAACACTCGAGCGGTACTCAAGAATAGGTCGCAACAGCGTCTTATTTGCGGTCTCTTTTAAAAGTGAATTACCATTTCCTAAAATTCTAGGAGCTTCAGTTTGAAGCCGTGCGACCGCTACGGTCGCAGGTTCGAATCCTGCCTCGGGCATGGTTGTGTGTGATGTCCTTAGGTTAGTTAGGTTTAAGCAGTTCTGTTCTAGGGAACTGATGACCTCAGCAGTTAAGTCCCATAGTGCTCGGAGCCATTTGAACCTAAAATTTTCCCAATCAACCGAAATCGACCCTTCGTCTTCCCCACCACAGTTCTCACAAGCTCTTTCCATCTCATACCGCTTTTCTACGTTACTCCAGATATTTAAACGACTTGACTATGTCAAGCAGGACACCCTACTAATACTGACTCCAAATATTACAGGTAGTCACCCTCATTAACTTACATTTTTCCACATTTAGGGCTAGCTGCCATTCATCACACCAACTGGAAGTTTTGTCTAACTTGTATCTTCCTATAATCACTCAACTTCGACACCTTACCGTACATCAGTAAACAACTGCAGATTGCTGCCCACCTTGGCAGCCAAATCATTTATATATAGAGAGAGAACAACAGCGGTCCTGTTACACTTCCATGATGATATCTCTGATGAACACTCGCCGTCCAGGACAACATACTGGGTTATACTATTTAAGATGTCTTCGAGGCACTAACATATTTGTGAACTTACTCCATATGCCCGTACCTTCGTTAACGGCCTGCAGTGGGGCACCGTGTCAAATACTTTCCGGAAATCTAGAGATATGGCACCTGCCTGTTGCCTTTCATTCCTGCAGGCCCTTAGGTACTTGCGCCAGTTACGAATATTTTATACAAAAAATTTTTTCCAACCCTGACTGATCTAGAATTTTACCTGTTGTTGTTTCCTCACGATCAGCCGTGCGGCGCCTCACGTTGTTTAATCCTACAACACTAAAGGGGAGGGGGGATGTTACATTGTTACTAAACCATCGTAAGTTTTACTACTCGATTTTTAATTGAAGTAAAGTCACAACTTATAGTTTATGCACTTCTTAATTACAATTATAAGGTTTCCAGTGGTGTAGTTCATACGATACAGGTACAAAATGTCTTGTTTCAAACAACTCCAGATTAAATTTTACGAAGATTTAGGAATCTAGGTTTGACACCAACGCCGGACACCAGTCCTGGAGCGCCAGCAATCAGTCTTGTCGGGCGGCAGGGCCGCTGTAGGCCAGGAGGTCGGCGCAAACTGCTGACAGGCCGTAAAGCGCACAGGACGCAGGCGAGCGCTGTCAGCTGCGGGTACAACTCACCCACTGGCTACCTACCTGCACAGTACGTACCGATCCCCGAGGTCGTACCGAGGGCGTGGCCGGGCAGGAACCATGGGGAGCGGAAACTGACCAGGAAGAGAACAAGAGACAAAGACGGTTCCACAAATACCGGGAGAGGTATGTGATTGATCTCCTAACCGTCGTGTTGCCATCTTGCGCCTACGAAAAGGAGCCCTTCCTCGCGACTGTAAGAGCACGCTAGTGTCACAGTGTCATTTCTACAGAGTCATTTCTACAGAGTCATTTTGTCCAAATAGCATCATAAAGCAACGACTAGTACCGAACAGTCGTCTATCCATTACACGGAGTATGTGGTAACAGTGCACTCCGTTCACACATCTGCCTCCTAGACAACTCGATCGCGATCAATAATCTAGTTCGCTGCGGTGTCGTAGTTGTTTTGTTTTATTTGGCGTCCAGCGTTTGGCCATCGAAAACACATGTTTACATAGAATAATTGAACAGAGAAAATACATATTTACAGAACTGAAAGCTCAAACCATCACTTTTTTTTTTCAACAAATATTTAACAAATAGCATGATTAGTGAACTACACATTTTTATGTTATTAACTCATACTATTTCTTAAATTTAATAATAGACGATACAAATAAATGAACATATGAAAACTATTAAAATTTATAGATTTTTCCCTCGATTCTTAAGCAAATTCACAATTATTTTGAAAATACGAATATCCTTAGAAATCGAAAGACGGTCCGTGCGGCTCCCCCCGTAAGAGGTTCGAGTCATCCCTCGGGCATAGGCATGTGTGTTGTCCATAGCGTAAGTTAGATTAAGTAGTGTGTAGCCTTAGGGACCGATGACCACAGCAGTTTGGTCGCGTAAGACCTTACTACAAATTTCCAAAAAAACCGAAAGAGAAGATGCTGACTGAGGGAGGAGGTAACCCATACTCATCAACGTCTTAGAAATTCCGATAGTTCATTGTCAAATATGGAACGCGAAAATCAGGTTCCGACTCACTCACACTCACATGCAGGGGAATGGTAAACGTTGACTCTATACTGGACGCAAAGCAAACGAGGCATGGTTACAGCAGAGTCCAGTGATGGTAGAACCCGTCGGTCCAAATGCATAAACGACGGTGTTGAAGGAATTTGAGGTTGTAATGCCATATAATATCCACCTTTTGTTTGTTGGGATACATTTCATGACGCTTGCCACTATCGTTTACCTTGTTTTTTTTTTTTTTTTTTTTTTTTCTTTATTGTTATTTTAACACCTTATACAAAGGCGGGCTGTCAGCAGCACAATACGCCGCTCTTCAGCCTTGAGTTTGGCAACAAGTAGTACAGAAAGGTGGCACAGAGCAGACAGTAAAAACGGTGGTGAAAAAATGTAGACACTAAAAATCGAAAAAACATGGAGCCGTTCACGCCGGACGAGAAACATCACTAACACTGGGCGACACGATGCACAGAACACGGATGATGATGGCGACGGCACGTGAACGGTGGTGGCGTGACGGCGAACAACACTACACACAAACGAAGGCACACACACGAAACACTGACGGCGATGATCTCCGGCGCGCGAATGTTCACTGAGCGTGTACGAGTCCGGGGACCTGCCAAGAGAGGAGGTGGAGGAGGAGGAAGGGGAAGGGGAATGGGAGAGGGGAGAGCAGAGATGCCATGGGCAAAGGAGAGAGGAGGAGGGAGGAAGGGGGAGGGGAAGCCCGGGGGAGAGGGGAGGAGGGAAGGGGGAAAGGAAAGAGAAGGGAAGGGAAGGGAAGGGAGGGTGCCTAAAGGATAGGACACAGGAGGTGGGGGGGTGGATCAAAGTTGATAGGAGGGGTAGATGCAGGGAAGGAGGACATCATCAGGGAGGGGGAGCTGGCGGAAGCCACCTTGGGAGAGGGTAAGGAGGGTGGAGAGATGGAGACCGGGTGGGACATGGGAGTATAGGCGCGGCAGCGGGCGGGGGTGGGAGAGGATCGGGGAGACGAGCGGGTGAGGAGGATCGAGTTTACGGGAGGTGTATAGGATTCGTATCCTTTCGAGGAAGAGGAGGAGGTGGGGGAAGGGGATAAGATCATACAGGATCCGCGTGGGGGAGGGGAGACGGATGCGATAGGCAAGGCGGAGAGCATGGCGTTCAAGGATTTGGAGGGATTTATAAAAGGAAGGGGGGGCGGAGATCCAGGCTGGATGGGCGTAGCAGAGGATAGGGCGGATGAGGGACTTATAGGTGTGGAGGATGGTGGAGGGGTCCAGACCCCACGTACGGCCGGAGAGGAGCTTGAGGAGACGGAGTCGGGAACGTGCCTTGGCTTGGATTGTCTGGAGATGGGGAGTCCAGGAGAGGCGACGGTCGAGGGTGACGCCAAGGTACTGAAGGGTGGGGGTGAGAGCGATGGGACGGCCATAAACGGTGAGATAGAAATCAAGGAGGCGGAAGGAAGGGGTGGTTTTGCCTACAATGATCGCCTGGTTTACCTTGTCTCTTAACTTCGCTTAAGAAGTCTGTATGCGGTAATTTTCAAATCGAGAAAAAAATCCGTAGATGCAACCACCTGATCGTGGTGCTTGTCAGCTTGTGCTCACAGACCGTCGACAGATAATTGTCCAATTGTCAGAGATTAGTGGGTTGTCTTGGAGCTCAGTACAGCGAATTTTAACGGTATATTTGGGAATGAAAAGAGTTGCTTCCAACTTTGTTTCTCGGGTTTTGACTGGCAATGAAAAGAATCGTCGAGTTTAAACATGTCGTCCTTTGAAACAACAGCTTGAAACTGATCCAGGTTTTCTATCAAAGGTCATTACTGGTGAAGAGTCACGGTGTTATGGTTACGACCCAGAAACAAAGCAACAATCAAGTCAATTAAAGACGTCATCGTAACCCAGACAAAAAAAATCGTCAAGTCAAATCAAACGTCAAAATAAAGCTGATTTGCTGTTTTTATGCTGAAGGTGTAGCTTACTCCGAGATTGTTGCCCCAGGTCAGACCATCAATCAAACCTTTTACTTGAAAGTTTTAAGAAGATTGAGCAACATTGTTTGTCACAAAAAGACCCGATTTGCGGCTGGCAGGAGACTGGTTCTTCCAGCATGACAACGCACCTGCATAAAACACTGTCGTCTCTGTTTGACAGTTTTCGGCTAAATAGGGCACGGTCAAGCTCCCCAACGCACTTTGCTCGCCTGATCTGGCTCTGTGCGGCCTTTTCCTGTTTCCATGCATGAAAATGGGCGTGAAAGGACCCTGGTTTGGCAACAATGAAGAGGTCAAGAAAAAATCGTGGGAGAAAGTGTCAGCCATATTTAAAGATGACTACAAAAAATGTCGAACAGTGGAAGGACCAGTGGGACATATGTATTACTTGCAATGAAGGATATTTTGAAGGGGATGAGGCTGTTTTGTAAACAATTTGAAAATATATAGCTTTTAAAAAATAATCCAGTTTCTTTGGGTACCGCCTCGTACTCCCCGCCTCGTATTATACAAGCGGTCAGCGTCTCGTGACATCTAGTGGTCAGTTCCGCATTACGTAGGGGTGTCGGGATGATTTTGGATAGGTTGTGTACCTAGACGTAAATGTATGTGACTTGTTAGTTCGCGTTGAGGGAGAATGTACCGCAAATTTCCAGACTGCCGTGGTCTTACCGAGCTGCAGACAGCACCAGAGCCACCGGCAGTCACGTGGCGGTCGTTCAGCAGGTGTTGGCGGCGCATGCGGGCGGCCAGCCGCGCCCACCTCCCAGCGCGCGTGCCGCCCCACCCGCTGCGTGTAGCCGGGCCGCGCTGCGCGCTAGCGAGCTGCAGCGCATGACGGCACGCCGGCTGCGCCGGAAAGCCGGCCGCGCCCCGCTCGGCGGTACAGCCGCCCTCGTGCGGGACGTGCTTCCCATAGGAAACGGCACCGAACGCTCGCTTGTCGCACGCTCGGAGAACACCTGGTCCGTCACACGGAACACGACGTGCTCCTCTGCGTAACTTGCGAGCGCGGCTCTGTCCAGCGGCAGTTCCGGCTCTATCTGCCGTGTAAAATGGACACGTGTGAAACGACTACAGTAACTCAGTTATCGAGTGTTTAACATGAGCGGAGACAATCGCCGAGGAGAATTAACAAAGCTAGACGTTTTCACTTATGAAAAGGTGTCCGAAGTCGTATGACCGGTTTCGGACTAGATGTCCATCTTCAGATCTATTACAAAAAATTATTCTATAATTTCAATTGGTTCAAATTATAAATGGTTTACAATTTAAGTTTGTAAAGGTTCAAGAGACGAAGCAAAATAGACACTGCAACAGTGGAGTATACAAGGTCAAATATGTGGGCTGAGATATGTATTACACAGGACAGACGGGGAGAAATTTCAAATCCGACACGAGGAACATTGCAGTCACAGTAATCGAACAGCATCTGGACCGCGTGTGAAAGATAGAAAGTATGAGGTTAGCACAAAAAGCGTGCAAACGGATGTGCTACAGAGACATCCGAAAAGCTTTTATTTTAATGTCCTTGAGAAGCTAGATATTTACGCCCATCAAGCAAAAGATCGAGGAAAACTACTTAATGAGCAAAGTGACTTCACGCACAGTAACTACACTCCTGGAAATTGAAATAAGAACACCGTGAATTCATTGTCCCAGGAAGGGGAAACTTTATTGACACATTCCTGGGGTCAGATACATCACATGATCACACTGACAGAACCACAGGCACATAGACACAGGCAACAGAGCATGCACAATGTCGGCACTAGTACAGTGTATATCCACCTTTCGCAGCAATGCAGGCTGCTATTCTCCCATGGAGACGATCGTAGAGATGCTGGATGTAGTCCTGTGGAACGGCTTGCCATGCCATTTCCACCTGGCGCATCAGTTGGACCAGCGTTCGTGCTGGACGTGCAGACCGCGTGAGACGACGCTTCATCCAGTCCCAAACATGCTCAATGGGGGACAGATCCGGAGATCTTGCTGGCCAGGGTAGTTGACTTACACCTTCTAGAGCACGTTGGGTGGCACGGGATACATGCGGACGTGCATTGTCCTGTTGGAACAGCAAGTTCCCTTGCCGGTCTAGGAATGGTAGAACGATGGGTTCGATGACGGTTTGGATGTACCGTGCACTATTCAGTGTCCCCTCGACGATCACCAGTGGTGTACGGCCAGTGTAGGAGATCGCTCCCCACACCATGATGCCGGGTGTTGGCCCTGTGTGCCTCGATCGTATGCAGTCCTGATTGTGGCGCTCACCTGCACGGCGCCAAACACGCATACGACCATCATTGGCACCAAGGCAGAAGCGACTCTCATCGCTGAAGACGACACGTCTCCATTCGTCCCTCCATTCACGCCTGTCGCGACACCACTGGAGGCGGGCTGCACGATGTTGGGGCGTGAGCGGAAGACGGCCTAACGGTGTGCGGGACCGTAGCCCAGCTTCATGGAGACGGTTGCGAATGGTCCTCGCCGATACACCAGGAGCAACAGTGTCCCTAATTTGCTGGGAAGTGGCGGTGCGGTCCCCTACGGCACTGCGTAGGATCCTACGGTCTTGGCGTGCATCCGTGCGTCGCTGCGGTCCGGTCCCAGGTCGACGGGCACGTGCACCTTCCGCCGACCACTGGCGACAACATCGATGTACTGTGGAGACCTCACGCCCCACGTGTTGAGCAATTCGGCGGTACGTCCACCCGGCCTCCCGCATGCCCACTATACGCCCTCGCTCAAAGTCCGTCAACTGCACATACGGTTCACGTCCACGCTGTCGCGGCATGCTACCAGTGTTAAAGACTGCGATGGAGCTCCGTATGCCACGGCAAACTGGCTGACACTGACGGCGGCGGTGCACAAATGCTGCGCAGCTAGCGCCATTCGACGGCCAACACCGCGGTTCCTGGTGTGTCCGCTGTGCCGTGCGTGTGATCATTGCTTGTACAGCCCTCTCGCAGTGTCCGGAGCAAGTATGGTGGGTCTGACACACCGGTGTCAATATGTTCTTTTTTCCATTTCCAGGAGTGTATTACAAGATTTTTTGATATGGCCTTGTTTTGGGGTGAGGTGGAGACGCTCTACCAAACATCAGCTACGAGTGCCCTCGGCAAACTGGCTGCGGCGAACTGGACGCGGTAGAGGAAATCTCAGGGTGACGCGGTGTTCGGCCTGGTGCAGTAGTAACGCTGCGACCACCACATACAGCACTCCGTCTTCAGGCCGCAAGTGGCCCATCGGGACCATCCGACCGCCGTGTCATCCTCATGGAGGAGGTGCGTGTGGTCAGCACACCGCTCTCCCAGTCGTGATGATGGTTTTCTTTGACCGGAGCAGCTACTATTCGGTCGAGTAGCTCCTCACTTGGCATCACGAGGCTGAGTGAACCCTGAAAAATGGCAACACCGCATGACGGCCCGGACGGTCACCCATCCAAGTGCCGGCCACTCCCGACAGCGCTTAACTTCGGTGATCTGACGGGAACCGGTGTATCCACTGTGGCAAGGCCGTTGCCCACCACCACATATAGGGTGACATTTATTGAACCATATGAAATAAAACTGTCATAACTTCTGAATGGTTTGCACGGTTGGCCGCAGCGCATATTGGGAATTAGTATGTTGGTTTAGTGACGAAGCGCACTTTCATTTGGATGGTTCGTCAATAAGCAAAACTGGCGAATTTTCGGACTGAGAATCCACAACTGAGAACTCTCTTCATTCTTCACAGATGACTGTGTGTAGTGCAATGTCCACTCACTGAATAATCGCTGCGATATTTCTTGATGACATGGTGACTAGCGAACGGTACGTTTTGGGAGATGATTTCATCCCCATTATCGAAACTGACCCTGACTTCGACAAGATGTGGTACGTGCAAGGCGGAGCTTGACCCCCATCGAAGCTGGAGAGTGATGTGTTTGATGTCCTGGAGGAACGCTTTGGAGACCGCATTCTGGCATGGGCCTCCATTGGCCGCCATATTCTCCGAATCTGAACACATGCGATTCCTTTTTGTGGGGATATATTAAAGACAAGGTGCCCGTCCCCGGTAGCTGAATGGTCGGCGTGACGGATTCTCAATCCTCTGGGCCCGGGTTCGATTCCCGGCTGGGCCGGGGAATTTGCTCCGCCCAGGGACTGGGTGTTATGCTCTCCTCATCATCATCCTATCATCCTCATCAACTGCAGGTCGCCGAAGTGGCGTCAAATTAAAAGACCGGCACCCGGCGAACGGCCTGCCCGACGGGAGGCCCTAGCCAAACCATTAAATAAATAAAAGCCAAGGTGTACAGCAATAACCCCAAAACCATTGTTTAGTTAAAAACATCGATGATACTTCAGCGGGTCATTGGGAATTTCGCTGTTCGTCTGCGCCACATCATTGCCAATGATGGCAGGCATATCGAACACGTCATAACCTAAATCCGAATATCTGTAGTGATGTTTACATGTTGAAGAAAGTGTCTGCACGCCTGAGCTTGTAACTAATTTACGTTTCTTTCATACAGTTCAATATTTGTCAGCGTATAAGATGAAGAGAAGAAAACTTCGGAATTTCCTGCGTTTCTTTTAAAGTTTTTAGTGATATTAAAGCCCTGATCTTTTATATGCTACGCAAGGAACATTTTTACATATGAATTATGTGAGTCAGAGGGCACTCTTGAGCACTGCTGGCTCGACGATTGCCGAATGAAAGGAGGAGAAGATATTTTTAGAATGCTTAAAGCTCTTTTAAAGATTTTAATAATCCTCATCGATGTTTCATGTGTTACATTTAGGAAAATCTTTTGTGTCTTTCATCAGTCCACAGAGGGAACACCCTATCGTCATAAAAAATTTTGTATAATGGTTTAATTAAGTCTTCTTAAAGGGTTTGAATGCTATTAAATATGGCATCAGTGTTTCATGTTGCACTTAGGAGCATTTCTTATGAATTACATTGAGTTCTCTCTCTACAAATAGTGGGAGCTTTTCAGCGCTGTTGAGGTTGCACCAATCAGGTTTCTTAAATTTTATTTACAAAGCTGATGTATGCTAGTCACGGCAGTGAGCTTCCAGCTCCACATTCGACGCGTTACTCTGTAGCTGCAGCAAATGATATGTTGCAGAAATTTGTATTGTAACCGATTTCTGAAGATTGAATTTGGACACATTTTTTGCCAAGAAGATTTTGACACGTCGGTAGAATGGACAACGAAATGTTATTCATATTTAAGATTTTGCTCTCGCATTCCTTTGGAGACAGAGAATATCTACTTAGTAACTATAAAGAGACTTTCAGCGACTTGTTATAGCCTTGCTTTGGGATGAGACGGGGACAGCACCGAATCTGTACTTCGATTTTGGATTAGGTTCATTAAAAAATGGCTCTTCTTAGCTCCTCCACGTCGCTTTCAACTTTCACTGACCTATAATAAAAGTGTTCCGACGCCACTTAGTAATTATACTCTATTAGTGTACGAAAACAAAAGTCCTGGATTAGGCAGTATTTAACAAAACGGAGGGTGGCGATGATATTTATTGTAACATTTGCACCAAAAACGTGAGCATTTTCCAAGAAACCGCAGCTGGCTTGAGTCGTTACTAAAAATTAGACATTACATTGACTAGAATACGGAAAACCAGCCGAAGTTGCAAATTTCAGTTTTTTATTTACTTGATAATTAGTTTCGGGTGGGGAGCCATTTTCAAACCATCCTACAGGACAGAATACGAAATTTACCATCATGTACAACACAGATGTTACCTAATTTTTAAGCGCACACCAAAAATACAGATCGTATTGTTTCAAGATTTACGTGCCAGAAAGTCAAAATGGTATTTCCAAAAATACAAGAACCATTTCAAGGTAAATGTATACGTATTACGAAACGCAAATGAGATTCTCTCACGGCGACGGGAGGAGTAGATGGGTTGGGTTGGTTTGGGGGAGGAGACCAAACTGCGAGGTCATCGGTCTCTTCGGATTAGGGAAGGATGGGGAAGGAATCCGGCCGTGCCCTTGCAAAGGAACCATCCTATCGATTTAGGGAAATCACGGAAAACCTAAATCAGAATGCGGGATTGAACCGTCGTCCTCCCGAATGCGAGTCCAGTGTGCCAACCACTGGGCCACCTCGCTCGGCACGGGAGGCGTAGCCTGCCAGTTATCTGTAAGGGCCGAAACTGTTCATTTGCACTTCATAATACGCATATATTTATCTTGACATGGTTCTTGTATCTATGGAATACCATTTTGACTATGTGACACGTAACTCTTGAAACGATACTATCTGTATTTTTGGCGTGCTTTTAAAACTTTGGTAATACCTGTATTGCACATGACTGTAAATTTGGTTTTCTGGATTATAGGATGATTTGAAAATGGGTCCCGTCCCGAAACTAGTCATGAAGTAAATAAGAAAAGCGATATTTGCAACTTTGGCTGGTTCTCCGTTGTACTCATTAACAGACGTTGGTAACCTGTAATTATTACAGCTTGCTGGATGTTCGTAATTTATTGACTAATTAAATAATGACATCTTTAGAAATCACTCAAGGTGACCTAGAATACTTCTCAGACATAGTACGCACGTAAGTAATCTAATAATGGGTACATATTTTAATTAAAAATTTTCTTCTCGGAAGAAAGCAAATAAAAACAAGACTAGTCATGAAGTAAATAAGAAAAGCGATATTTGCAACTTTGGCTGGTTCTCCGTTGTACTCATTAACAGACGTTAATGACCATAATGATATTATGTGACTCTTTGCGCAGCGTTCGAAATTTCCAAAGCTACTTCTTAAAGCGGTTCACAACACATCTATATTTCTTAGGTGTTCTCCGCAAAGAGTGCTGCACAGCTACAGGGTATTAAAGAACACCGTCAAAGAAGCAACCAAGTGCGTCACGTACATAATTACTGTCAGTCTGTCACTTACAGATGCATCGACTATATTACAGATTTTTCCGTCAGTCACTAACTGGACACAAGCCGGCCGAAGTGGCCGTGCGGTTAAAGGCGCTGCAGTCTGGAACCGCAGGACCGCTACGGTCGCAGGTTCGAATCCTGCCTCGGGCATGGATGTTTGTGATGTCCTTAGGTTAGTTAGGTTTAACTAGTTCTAAGTTCTAGGGGACTAATGACCTCAGCAGTTGAGTCCCATAGTGCTCAGAGCCATTTGAACCATTTTTGCACTAACTGGACAAATCATTGATCAA
Organism: Schistocerca nitens; assembly: GCF_023898315.1. Classification (NCBI taxonomy): domain Eukaryota; kingdom Metazoa; phylum Arthropoda; class Insecta; order Orthoptera; family Acrididae; genus Schistocerca; species Schistocerca nitens. The sequence goes on along the minus strand of NC_064614.1, from coordinate 1,268,723,962 downwards.
AGTGGTATCATAAATTGACAATAATCATTCACTTGACGTCAACGAACCTTTCTTTAACATGATGTGTTAATCTGTGACGAGAAGATGCTCACTAGACCGGAGCAGCTTGTTAGTAAATGAACACACATCGCAGCATCCTAGGATGGTTTTGTGATGCCATTCATCTAACGTCTACATTTCTCTTCGATATAGCCAGAACAGACAAAATGAATACCATACTCAGTACTTACCACACTGGAAACTTAGCTAGTAAAGCATGTTAACTTGTAAAACACAATTCCAATTCCTTATCGACTAAATTGGAAAGATGTCGCCTCTGAAAACCACTTTACAGCAAGCCCTTTAAATTCGTGTTTATTGAGCTATAATTAATCTGTCTCTTGTGCAGTTCTTTCAGACAGGTGTCCAAACACCGTAAAAGTGTCGACATCTTCTCGAGAATTGTCGACCAATTGCGTTCGACCAACCGAAGCATTGAACACAGACGTGCAGCGTTCCCGGATGGCTCACACGGTATGGACAATCACCACAAGGGGTTTAAAAATATTTGGAGAAAAAACAATGCTGTCGTATGTGACAGTATGGATAGAGAAGCACGTATTAACAGTGACAGTTTCGGGTAAAAATCCTTGCAGACAATTGCGCTACGACTGATGAACGACAGGACTTCTCCTCCTACAGCACATCAGGCTCTGGCGACGTAAGGTCCTTCCGCCTTCGTTGGTCAGACCACGTGTTTCTGGATCAAGTGGCACAACGCTTTATGCCACTGAGCTCGACTACGTAAATGTGTTTCTCCACGGACTAAAGAAGCCTTACGAAACTGTTTAAGAGTTAAGGGAGTGCTATTATTTCTGACAGGGTCACAGATCTGAGAATAGTCCTAATACCAGAAACTAGACAGTTAAGTAACACACTTTACCATCAACACTTTTACACACGTATCAAGCTTTTGAACCGCGTGCCATTGGAGATAATATAGTATGAATATTACTGGGAATAACTTGGGTTCGTTTCGTAAGCACTAAGTGCACTAGGCGAACAGCGACACATTTATTTTAATAATGCAGAACTGAATGTTTTTCCTTCCTGAAAATAATTGCACTCTTCTAGGAATCATTAGTGATATTTTCATCAGTGCAGTTGAAAAACCAAATTTCTGACGATGTGTCTGTGGCGGAAGGCGCATTGGGGCGCTCTTCTGATACGGAGTGCAACGCACGTCAGACGAGCACCTCCAACCGCCGCCACTCTCCTTGCGACTCTTCTTCGAATTTCAGCTCACTCTGCGGGTTTTTACGCCTTCGCGAGTTGCCTTTCTCCCGGAGGTGTCGTCCGCCATGGCATTTCTTGCTTTGGGAAACGTCTCTTACGTACGACTCGCAGTCAGCGTGAAATCGGCGCAGCGTGGCGTTACTGCAGACGCATCTCGTTCCGACATCTCATCGTTGCGTGCACTTCCTCTGACCTACACATCAGCCTTCCTATATCTAGTGTCCGTGAAGCCTTTCCCTTCAGCCTCGACCATAGTGATATGAACAACCGAATTAAAACAATCGATTCAGTCTGTGTTGGACATTTGAAAACGTTCGCACTATTTCATGGCTTACACCAGATTCAGACAGATGGGGTACACAAATTCCGTCCCGGGAGGGGGGGAACGGGGGGGGGGGTGGCGACAGGAAGGGCAGAAGGGCATCCGGGCACCCTCTGACACTAACATCGCCAATTCCGTAGTAACAAGGCCGACCTCCCGTTAAAGTGGGACAAAGGCCCAAAGCAAAATGATGATGACCATCATTCAGTCTGTATTGGAAAACTATTGACTCACTCGGTTGTTTCACGTATCGTTTGGACTATTCATTCTTTTGAGTTAACCCAGTCCACTAGAACAACCGAATTAACAGAATCGACTCAGTGCCCTTTAGTTTTACGTGTCGTTTGGATTATTATTTATTCTTTTGTTGAGCAAAACCAGTCTGTAGGCGCAACAGAGTGAAAACAGTCTATTTGGTCAGTTATTATGTATCGGTTGGATTTCGATTTATTCATTTCTTTCGAGTGAAACCAGTCTGTGTTAGCAACCGAATGAAAAAATTCCATTCACCCCGTTGTATTTTTCCATATTGACTGAATTACACATTCTATATTTTCAAGTGAAATCATTGTGTAGTTTTACTATCAAATGAAACACGTATTCTTGTTTTCAACTGAAATCGTTCTTTACCGTTTTAATGGCTCAGCTATCCACTCATTCTTCTGACTGAAACCACTCATTTCATCCCTTGAATTTAATAATATGTTGCTGTGGATTAACTTCTTCTAGATGAAATTAACACGTAACTACTTAAGCAGATGTATCATTGGAGGTACAAAGTTGAGTCCACTTAAATGCACGTGAACAAAAAAGGAACATTGCCAAATTTTAGCAACCGACTGCACTCCGTTTTGCTGAGAAGGTGTGATGATGCCATTAATTAAAAATCTTTTGAATCTAGCACTTGGAGTCTTACTTAGCATCTTATCTGTGTGAAAGATAAATGTACTGTGCAGAAAATTAGGTTAACGATACACATGTACAAATTATATCGGCGTACACAGACCAACTTACGTTTTACAACCCTTCAAAAGTGATTGGTAAAGTATCTCACGAGCTTCAAGAAGTACTACTCACATTTTGGAACTTCAGTTTTACAGCCTAGCCTGTCTCGTGCCATTATTGTAAAACAGTCTGTAAACGCATTCGCATCCCCTCAACCTCCACCCCCCTCCATCTCTCCTGGACCGGTGGGAGAGAAGACTGGAGACGCCTGATCCTCAGCGCATTCAGTTCTGGGTACAAACATTCGGTCGTTTTGGCCTTGTTAAACTATTATTGTTGACTGCTCTCTGCTGTCGCCTGTCACCACTGTTATTGACGTTCAGATATTTGCCTTTTATTGACGACGAATAAGAAGCTTTTAGTTTACTTTTTCGTCCATGTTTAAGAGTCGGCGTGTACTTAACGGTTAACTTTGTGTCTGGATGAAAATGCCGAAACGCCAAGTGGTGTGGGAATGGAAGAAATTATGTGGCAGAATAAAAGGTGATCTTCAGATAAATTCAGTGCTGTTTAGCGTATCTAAAATGGTGATTCATATTCTAAAGCTATATTAATTTTAAAAGTTCAAATAAATTTGACAGATGATGACGAATGTAGCTCGCGAAAAAAATACTTCCGACAAACGACACTAAGTGCTTAAAAAGCAAATAATTAATTCAGCAGGCAGCATTTGCCGTAAGAGAAGTGTCGGTGATGGGAGCAAACGAGCGGAAATAGAGGGACAGAGCTTCAACAAATTTAAATAAAAACGTAATTTGTTCGTTTATTTAAACATAAATTTATAACGTAGCACCAGTTATAAACTTTTGAAAACCAACCAAAAATCCATATTTAATGCCAGAAGTACAAAAAAGTCGCATTCAGGTAAATAAATACATAAATTGCGAACATACGTAATTTTATTCATCTCTCCTTGAGATACGCTATGCTATTGTATCTCTAAACAAGTTGGCAACCCCAGTTATGGATTGTGCAGAACCGAAGAGACTGAAGAATATGCAAGTGAAATCACTGAAAGCGAGGGACTCGAGTGATAAAATCCATATAACTGACGTAACGGCCAAAGACTTGAGTTACTCAGTTGTCTCACACTGAGCAGAACCACTCAAACCGGGAGAGGAGTGAAAAATATTCATGCATATCTGATGTCGCTGCAGAGACTGCTTTCTTTCGGTTGTTTCATTCGACTGAAAAAACAGACTGTATGAGAAAAGAATTGGATGCCAATCGGCTGTTAAAACTAGTCACTATTCAACGAGCTTTGGCTATCAAAAATCGATTTTAACTATTCATTTGTCGCCCTAGGACTTTTGGCAAGCCTTCGTTGGTTCCTGATAGCTTCGTACCTTAAAACAAATTGCGTCTACCATCATAAAGCGTACAACCGTATCAAGTAAAACAAAACGTACAATGATTGTGAGTGCGTTAACAGTTGATACGCGGATAAAGCGTTAGCGAGACACCCAGAAAAAAACTGCAAAATTAAGTCTGCCAGGTAGTTACTCCTTGTATACGTCACGGCTTTACAACATGATTGATTTATTGTTAGCTGTAACTATAAACGTGTATCGAAGGCTAGCGAATTCTACGTTTGTACATGGTTTCTCCTTTTTTCACATGTTTGCACAAAAATTTAATAATATATCTGTGAAGTATTTGTTTTCTCCTTTTTCCAATAGCTATGTTAGAAGATAGTATCATCTGCAAAATCTCAGACGCTATAATTAATTACGTCACTATGAAAGGGTGAATGGGCTCGCAGACTTACAGGCAACAGACGCGACTAATAGCGATGCCTATAGAGGCGCGTGAGCGGCAGCGACAGCAATGACAAAGCTCGCCTCGGACAACAGGTGTGGCCAGAGAAAGTACGCCCGCATTCCGACGTGCTGATCTGCAATGCTGATGGCACCTTCGGAGCATGGGGCGAGTTTATGTATGCATCTGTTCCTCCGCGACCTCTCCAACGTGCAGTTTTGGTACGGCCTCGAGATTTAGGGCAAACAGTTCGCTCTGGACATCCAGCTCAGATTGCCATTAGAAACCAGGTCAGACTTTCTTCGTGGAATCTTGCTGTTTTCAAGTCTCACTGCAAGATTTGCGATTATCGGTAGGGACGGTCTGCGAACACTGGAAACGCAACACTGTTGCTTTGGAATCATTAAGCACTCCACTTGCTCTTCTTTCTGTGCGCGCAGCACGAAGCGATCAGTGAATGACAATCAGGCTGGTACTCCACTAGATACTTCAGTTGCCTCCTGCGGAATACTGAGTAAAGTAAGTGACTCACACGGTGGTCATTCCTCATTCGGTAGCGCTGTTTCAGTGTGTACAGTTCAGGAACGGGATCTTTACTTACGCCGGCAATGCTAAACGCTGAGGCACTTGGACAAACAAGAAGGGATCCCAGGTCAGTAATGACTCGAGAAGGACGGCGCGCGGAACAATTGACGCCTCGAAGTTGTTGGCAGCGTGTCTCAACAAGATCGCCGGGTCTAGCAAGTGAAACCGAGAATGTCGTTCACATTACAGCCATCGAGCAGCCGTCAAAACGAGGAGGGTCTGCCGACATACTGCAAAGATTTCTGTGACCTTGCAGATATTAGTTATGCATCGAAACTGTCGGTTCAGTGTTACAGGTATCGGTATTGGCGGTATCAAAACACAGCTCTGCTCAACCGGCTCTGACACCTGAAAGTCCTTCAGATTTGATATACAACCAGTTACTTATTCATGCCATCTGTATGCCTCAGTCAGAAAGTCAGTTTTTTTTAATTTTTTTATTTTCGAGTCATCAGTCTACTGAGTGGTTTGATGCGGCCCGCAACGAATTCCTGCCCTGTGCCAACCTTTTCATCTTAGAGCAGCGCTTGCAAGCTACGTCCTCAATTATCTGCTGGATCTATTCCAATCTCTGTCTTCCTCTACAGTTTTTACCGTCTGCAGCTCCCTCTAGCACCATGGAAGTTATTCCCTGATGTCTTAACGGGTGTCCTATTATCCTGTCCTCCTCCTTGTCAGTGTTTTCCATATATTCCTTTCCTCGCCGATTCTGCGAAGAACCTCCTCATTCCTTACCATATCAGTCTACCTAATTTTCAGCGCCATCCTCGGGCATAACATACCAAAGGCTTCAATTTTCTACGTTCCGGTTTTCTAACAGTTCATGTCTCACTATCATACAACGCTGTTCTCCAAATGTACTTTCTCAGGAATTTCTTCCTCAAATTAAGACATATGTTTTATATTAGCAGACTTCTCTTGGTCAGGAATACGCTTTTTGCCAGTGGTAATCTGCTTTTGATGTCCTCTTTGCTTCTCTCGTCGGGGGTTATTTTGCTGTCTAGGCAGCAGAATTCCTTGACTTCGTCTACTTCGTGATCCCCCAACTCTGATGTCAAGTTGCTCACTGTTCTCATTTCTGCTACTTCTCATTACTTTCGCCTTTCTTCGATTTACTGTCAATTCATGTGTTGTACTCGTTAGACTGTTCATTCCATTCAACACGTCCTGTAACTCTTCTTCAGTTTCACTGAGGATAGTAGTGTCATCAGCGAATATTATTATTGATATCCTTTCAACTTGAATTCCAATCCCCCTCATGAACCTTTCTTTCGCTCATTGCTTCTGCGAAGAATGGATTGACGAGTAGGGGCGAAAGACTACATCCCTGCGTTAGAAACTTTTAGGGAACGCTTCGTTCTTGGTCGTCCAGTCCCAAATCCAGATGGACAGTGCGGCGACGTCTGGAACACAACAGGCTGTCAGCACTGTGATCATTGTCGCGGGCTTCAGTTGACACTGCCGGCCGCGGTGGTCTAGCGGTTCTAGGCGCGCAGTCCGGAACCGCGCGGCTGCTACGGTCGCAGGTTCGAATCCTGCCTCGGGCATGGATGTGTGTGATGTCCTTAGGTTAGTTAGGTTTAAGTAGTTCTAAGTTCTAGGGGACTGATGACCTAAGATGTTAAGTCCCATAGTGCTCAGAACCATTTCAGTTGACACTGCACCAGGGAGGAGCGCCCCGGCTGCGGTGCGCGCAGCAGCTCTGGACAAAACACGGGCACCACCTCGTCTTATCAGACGAGCCGAGGTTCCGCTTACAGCATCATGAAGGACGCGTCTGCGTGAGGGGACTCCGAGGAAAACTAACACTGCCACACGCAAGGATATGTTGTACGAGGCCACTGCGTGCAAACACAAACACGTCTGATTCTCACAGCAGGTAATTTAGGCAGCGACCACTACGTTCCCCACGTATGTAAAGCAGTGAAATCAACAACCCAATAACAAACGTACGATATCAGCGAGTATCAATATCTACAGCTGGATACCAATAACTTCGTATATATACACTACTGGCCATTAAAACTACAACACCAAGAAGAAATGCAGATGATAAACGGGTATTCTTTGCACAAATATACTACAACTGACATGTGATTACATTTTCACGTAATTTGGGTGCATAGATCCTGAGAAATCAGTATCCACAACAACCACCTCTGGCCGTAATAACGGCCTTGATACCCCTGGGCATTGAGTCAGAACTTAGATGGCGTGTACAGGTACAGCTGCCCATGCAGCTTCACCACGATTCCACAGTTCATCAAGAGTAGTGACTGGCGTATTGTGACAAGCCAGTTGCTCGGCCACCATTGACTAGACGTTTTCAGTTGCTGAGAGATCTGGAGAATGTGCTGGCCAGCGCGGCAGTCGAACATTTTCTGTATCCAGAAAGGCCCCTACAGGACCTGCAACATGCGGTCGTGCATTATCCTGCTGAAATGTAGGGTTTCGCAGGGATCGAATGAAGCGAATGAAGGGTAGAGCTACGGGTCTTAACACATCTGAAATGTAACGTCCACTGTTCAAAGTGTCGTCAATGCGAACAAGAGGTGACGGAGACGTGTAACCAATGGCAGCTCATACCATCACGCCAGGTGATACGCCAGTATGACGATGACGAATACACCCTTCCAATGTGCGTTCACCGCGATGTCGCCAAACACGGATGCGACCATCATGATGCTGTAACCAGAACCTGGATTCATCCGAAAAACTGACGTTTTGCCATTTGTGCACCCAGGTTCATCGTTGAGTACACCATCGCAAGCACTCCTGTCTGTGATGCAGCGTCAAGGGTAACCGCAGCCATGGTCTCCGAGCTGATAGTCCATGCTGCTGCAAACGTCGTCGAACTTCGTGCAGATGGTTGATGGTTGTTGTCTTGTAAACGTCCCCATCTGTTGACTCAGTGATCGAGACGTGGCTGCACGATCCGTTACAGCCATGCGGATAAGATGTCTGTCATCTCGACTGCTAGTGATACGAGGCCGTTGGGATCCAGCACGGCGTTCCGTATTACCCTCCTGAACCCACCGATTCCATAATCTGCTAACAGTCATTGGATCTCGACCAACGCGAGCAGCAATGTCGCGTTACGATAAGCCGCAATCGCGATAGGCTATAATCCGACCTTTATCAAAGTCGTGATGGTACGCATTTCTCCTCCTTACACGTGGCATCACAACAACGTTTCATCAGGCAACGGCGGTCAACTGCTGTTTGTGTATGAGAAATCGGTTGGAAACTTTCCTCATCTCAGCACGTTGTAGATGTCGCCACCAGCGCCAACCTTGTGTGAATGCTCTGAAAAGCGAATCTTTTGTATATCACAGCATCTTCTTCCTGTCGGTTAAATTTCGTGTCTGTAGCACGTCATCTTCGTGGTGAAGCAATTTTAATGGCCAGTAGTGTACATTCGTAAAAAATTGGTTTATATTTAAATATTCATATTATACACTCCTGGAAATTGAAATAAGAACACCGTGAATTCATTGTCCCAGGAAGGGGAAACTTTATTGACACATTCCTGGGGTCAGATACATCACATGATCACACTGACAGAACCACAGGCACATAGACACAGGCAACAGAGCATGCACAATGTCGGCACTAGTACAGTGTATATCCACCTTTCGCAGCAATGCAGGCTGCTATTCTCCCATGGAGACGATCGTAGAGATGCTGGATGTAGTCCTGTGGAACGGCTTGCCATGCCATTTCCACCTGGCGCCTCAGTTGGACCAGCGTTCGTGCTGGACGTGCAGACCGCGTGAGACGACGCTTCATCCAGTCCCAAACATGCTCAATGGGGGACAGATCCGGAGATCTTGCTGGCCAGGGTAGTTGACTTACACCTTCTAGAGCACGTTGGGTGGCACGGGATACATGCGGACGTGCATTGTCCTGTTGGAACAGCAAGTTCCCTTGCCGGTCTAGGAATGGTAGAACGATGGGTTCGATGACGGGTTGGATGTACCGTGCACTATTCAGTGTCCCCTCGACGATCACCAGTGGTGTACGGCCAGTGTAGGAGATCGCTCCCCACACCATGATGCCGGGTGTTGGCCCTGTGTGCCTCGGTCGTATGCAGTCCTGATTGTGGCGCTCACCTGCACGGCGCCAAACACGCATACGACCATCATTGGCACCAAGGCAGAAGCGACTCTCATCGCTGAAGACGACACGTCTCCATTCGTCCCTCCATTCACGCCTGTCGCGACACCACTGGAGGCGGGCTGCACGATGTTGGGGCGTGAGCGGAAGACGGCCTAACGGTGTGCGGGACCGTAGCCCAGCTTCATGGAGACGGTTGCGAATGGTCCTCGCCGATACCCCAGGAGCAACAGTGTCCCTAATTTGCTGGGAAGTGGCGGTGCGGTCCCCTACGGCACTGCGTAGGATCCTACGGTCTTGGCGTGCATCCGTGCGTCGCTGCGGTCCGGTCCCAGGTCGACGGGCACGTGCACCTTCCGCCGACCACTGGCGACAACATCGATGTACTGTGGAGACCTCACGCCCCACGTGTTGAGCAATTCGGTGGTACGTCCACCCGGCTTCCCGCATGCCCACTATATGCCCTCGCTCAAAGTCCGTCAACTGCACGTACGGTTCACGTCCACGCTGTCGCGGCATGCTACCAGTGTTAAAGACTGCGATGGAGCTCCGTATGCCACGGCAAACTGGCTGACACTGACGGCGGCGGTGCACAAATGCTGCGCAGCTAGCGCCATTCGACGGCCAACACCGCGGTTCCTGGTGTGTCCGCTGTGCCGTGCGTGTGATCATTGCTTGTACAGCCCTCTCGCAGTGTCCGGAGCAAGTATGGTGGGTCTGACACACCGGTGTCAATGTGTTCTTTTTTCCATTTCCAGGAGTGTATATATTTGAATTGATGTTGAAGCTTTGAATTTCAATTCCTGTAAATTCATTTTCATTAATTGCTTCAGAGATGTATCAGCGATTATTATCCATTACTATATTTCAAAATGGCTCTGAGCACTATGGGACTCAACTTCTGAGGTCATTAGTCCCCTAGAACTTAGAACTAGTTAAACCTAACTACATCACAAACATCCATGCCCGAGGCAGGATTCGAACCTGCGACCGTAGCGGCCTTGCGGTTCCAGACTGCAGCGCCTTTAACCGCACGGCCACTTCGGCCGGCATTACTATATTTCATTTTATTTATTTTCTTTTATCTTGTGGCCGTCATTAGACCAAACTGCACAGCTGTAAAAGTTTTAAACAAGTTGTTGTTATTCAATAATACAATATAGTTAAATAATAATTCAGTACGATAATTCAATAATACAGTGGTTATACAAGGATTATTACAATTTATTATTATATGAAGGGTGTTTTGCTCTTCTGTCTGCCCAACGCTTCTTCGTTCTTTCCGATATTTTCTTTTTCTCTTCATTTGAGATCACTCTTCCTGCATTTCTTTTATTGATCTTCGTTTGTAGTCTGGTTCGTGTGTCTTGCAGTATTTTGGTTTCCTGTGTTTTGTTTTTTAGGTCATCTACTGTAATTTTGAGTTCTCTTATATCTTTCTTAATTTCTGTAATCCATTTAATGCTGTTCTTCTTATTCCACATTTTGTTATTCCCATACTAATTCTGTTTTTGGCGTTTGCATCAGATGTCCAAAGAATGAGATATGTTGCTTCCTGACTGTGCTCATTACTGGTTCTGTTTTGTTGTACACTGTCTTATTTGGAGCTATTCTCTAACGCCCATGCACTTGATGTTGTTTATTTGTGCATGTACTAATTATTCTTCTTTCTGTCTTTAGTATTTTGCCAAATTCTGCTGTATTAGTTGTTTCGAAGATGGTTTCATCTGCGTAAGTTATTTCTGGTTGTGTAGCTGTTTTATAATGATTTAATTTTGCATCTATGTATTTTTCGTAATGCAATTTTGTTTGTTCAGTTTATTGTCCTATTTTGCCATAGTGGTTTCTCAGTTAGATTGCACGTTAAGATTTCACTTAAATACATAAATTTGCCAACAATTTTGAGTTATTGTTACGCTGTTGTATTTTTGTTTGCGAGTGGTGGATCGGTTTGCACAATAATCTGTTTTCTCAAATGATATTACGAGGCCAATTTTCTGTGCTATTTTTTGTAGTGATTTAACTTGTTGCCTCGTTCTTGAACAGTGCTGGCTAGGAGAGCAAGATTGTCAGGAAATTCCAACCCGTTCAAACTTATATCAATTTCGCACCGCCAGCTCTTGTGTTCCTTGCGTTATTCTTGTACCATTCTCTCAGTATGTATTCCAGTGCACAGTTGAACATACTGATGATAGTCACCTTGCCTTAAGACTGTTTCTATGAGCAATGATCCAGAAGTTTCACCTCTAAACTTTAGTTTCGATTCGGTGTTCGTTAGAGTAAGTCCTATTAATTTAATTAGTTTTGGATGGAGTCCCACGTTCCTTAAAATTTTTAATACTTAAGCTCTATGAACACAGTTATATGCCTTTTTAAAATCTACAGATGTTATTGCCAGAGAGTTTTTTCGTTTCCTACAGCATTCCAAAATAAATTTTAAACCCGTAATCTACTCCACATAGCTTGTCCATAGTCCGAAACCTCCCTCGTATTCCCCTAACTCCTGTTCTAGTTGTTCCTTGATTCTTTCATACAGGATCCTGCATAAAATCTTGAATGTGCAGTCTAAAACAGAGATTCCTCTGTACTTGTCCAGATTACTCTTACCCTCTTTCTTGTCTAGCGAGAGGATGATGGCCGTGGTACAATGTTTGGGGATTTGTTCTGTTATCCTGATTCTTTTAGAGCCCTGTGTATGGACATCTTGACTGGGTCACTTGAATATTTCCACATTTCAACAAAAACCCGATCTTCTCCACATGCCTTATAATTTTCTTGTTCTTTAAAGGGACAAAAAACAAGACTGGACTCACTCCTTGGAGGACGTTGGTTCAGATCCAAGTCACGCCCCCAGCTTTACTTTCTCTGTGTTTTTCTTGAAATGCTTAATGAAAATGCCGCGATGTCGCCTGTGATTACGACACGGTTCGATGCATGTTGTTTCAGAAGCAACCTTTGCGTTTTCTCGTGCAATTAACAGATCTCTCGGTACGGAACCAGGTCGGTACTGCCTAATTTTTGCAAGTTTGGCAGAAGCCTACATTCTGTCGCGCTCTTTTTATCGTTTAAGCTCGACAAACTCTATCAAACTATGGGGCAAATTGGAAAGCAAATATTTGCTTTCTTAACACCTCACCTGTTTATGCCATGCATTTACCGTTCTCCGCATGCGTGACTTGAGACATAGTCTATTTCAGCAAAGTTGCTACAAGAATTCTGCAATGGAATGTAAAGGAGTTTGCACAGAGGATGGTACATGGGAGCGCTATACCGTCAGTAGGACTTAGAAAAAGTTTTTATGTGGTTCATAAATTTGGCCTCAGTCGGCGGTGAAGAACGCTGGGGGGGGGGGGGGGGGCTGAAATCCCCGTTGGGCCATTCATATTTAGGTTCTCCAGTCAGGTTTTTCTCAGCTAGTAAAAGCTTTGAAAAGCACACGGCTATTTCATTCCCTACACTTCCCAAATCCAAGCGTCTCGCGACGGACCGTTACGAGGTAATCTTCCTTTCTTGTTTGCGAATTTCTCGCGCAACCTAGCGCTGCTGTTAAGCAAGCAGAAAATGGCAGTGGGTCCGGGAACTGGTATACGACAACAGGACATCATTAAGCAACAAGAGGAGGATCACAGGTCGGAGGCAGCGCCAGTCACCGTCCGGGGGCGCGGGTCACGGCTGCGCGGGGGCGGAGGGGGGGCGGGGGGCGGCAGCTGAGGCCAACGGGGGCGGCTCCTCCCAGCGCGCCTCGCCTCACTCCTGCCCTTTGCCTACCCGGAGCATCGGCTCCCGGTCAGGGACAAGGCGTTGCTCAAATACTTGCTACAGCAACCCTCACACCCTAGCGGCAAAACCACATGTGCAGCTTCGTCTCGGTAGGATAGGAGGCATTGACGAAAAGGGTGAGGCTGTCATTTGACGAAAGACAATTGGCGGAGATGACTACTGCTGCAGTGTAGAACGGTGTGCAGAACATAATAACGAAAGTATCTTTCGCGTGGCGTGTCACTGCCAAGTAACGTAGCTCGATGAAACTTGGGCTGTGGGTAGAAAGAGCTGCTACAGTGTACTGCAGAAGGTGTAACGTCCCCTTAGAAAAATTAATGAATTACTGTGCTGTTAAACCTCTTACATTATTTGATTTTCAAACAGCTGAGCAAAACTGAACGTACTCAGACATTACTCTCTTTACTTATTCTGATCAACACTAAAATGACACACAATATTTTTAGCGCATCGCAATCTGACTTTCAATAATTCCTACAAGAGAATGGCCCTGACTAACATTAACCTATACCTTTCACAAATCACTTACCTCTGCGACTTGGTGCCGTGCTGGCCACAGCGTCGGTAAAGAGTTGGCTCTGAGCACTATGGGACTTAACATCTATGGTCATCAGTCCCCTAGATCTTAGTACTTAAACCTAACTAACCTAAGGACAACACACAACACCCACCGATCACGAGGCAGAGAAAATCCCTGTCCCCGCCGGGAACCGACCCCGGGAACCCGGGCGTGGGGAGCGAGAACGCTACCGCACGACCACGAGCTGCGGACGGTAAAGAGTTCTCGTGGTGGGACGTTCCAATTCTGCACCGGCGCAGATGACAGCTGCTGGATGATCGTTGGTCCGTGTGGACGTGCTGCGATACGCCCCCGCACCGCCTCCCGAGCGAGCTCGATGGGACTTAGAGCGGGTGAACGCTCCTCCCGTTCCAAGAGCTCATCCAGCCGCGCTGTTCGATGCGGTCGCCCATTGTCACCCGTAACAGTGGTGTCAGGGCTGAATGTACCGATGAAAAGACGCACATGGACAAGCAGTTCACTTTGATCGGTGACTGTATCGTGTTCAAAGATTTCTAGGTCAGTACCGCCATGCGAAATAACCTCCTCACAGCATAAACCTGAACCACCGGAACGATCACATCAGTGCTCCTAGATGCATCACATGCCCTGACAAGACGATAGGTGGGAACACGTAAAGCACTGTGCAGCTGGGGGAGCTCTTGGAACGAGAGGATATTCGACGAATGGACTGGCCTTGCCGTCGCCATGACTTAAATCCCATCGAGCGTTGGGGAGACGTACTGCACGACGTCCATAAGCACCAACGTCCATCTAGCAGGTGTCGGCTGCGACGGTGAGAGAACGGAACGCCCTACGACGAGAACTCGTCGCCAACCTCGTGTCCAGCACGAGAGCGCGTTGCGGAACATGCACTGCCGTCAGCGGTGTCCACACAACGTATTAAGAGCCATGTCCCGCCCTTTGTAATGTCTAAGAGACCATCATAAAGAGTGGTGACTTCAGTGTGATAATAGTCTTTGAATAAATGTGCCATTTATATTTGTTTCATTCTGTTTCCTTTGAGATACCTCCTGTGCTATACTGCAACAGTTCCTTCTGTGATGGTATGAGTTCCATCGAACTATGTTGCTTGGCAGTGACATCATATGCAAGTTGCTTCCGTGCTTAAATTTTGTTCAGTAGTGTACTTTACATGTTATACAGAGAACCAGGAACACAGAAATGAATGTACATTCATATTGGTTCAAATGGTTCAAATGGCTCTGAGCACTATGGGACTTAACATCGATTGTCATCAGTCCCCTAGAACTTAGAACTACTTAAACCTAACTAACCTAAGGACAGCACACAACACCCAGCCATCACGAGGCAGAGAAAATCCCTGACCCCGCCGGGAATCGAACCCGGGAACCCGGGCGTGGGAAGCGAGAACGCTACCGCACGACCACGAGATGCGGGCCATTCATATTGGTTCGACGATACTAGTCTTACCGTTCTTATTAGTGTTGTATTGCGAAACCGTCGACTTATGTTTACATGTCAATGGCACGTTAGATGGATACGCCGTATTAGGGGAATATTTGCTATTTCCACGATATGCGACAGAGAACTGTCACAGCATGTGCTTCGATAAATGCCGATGTGATAAGAAATACCACACAATCCATGATAAGAAGATTGCAGCGCTGCACTGATATACCAATGGTCATCACTTTCAACACCTTCTCTAAATGGACGTTCATGCCACCTTTTTGGCCTTCGTTGAGTTTTAAAGACCTTACTGTTACACGTCATTGGATTCGTCTGGATAGCCGCTATCAGAAAATAAGTACAAAACTATAGCATCTCAAAGTTGATCTTCATATCTCTGAAGCGACCCTACCTAGCAACAAAAATCCGACGTATGGCCCCCGTTGTCCCATGCGACATTTGTCCCACGAACTTTTCAACTACTATCATACTTTCAGAGTTATTCTAGATCGCAATATTTAGTGACTCACGCTGTAGATTCGCGGGGTCTTCTTGCAAAAGCAATTTATTGTAGAATAATCTAACTCTTGTTGTCGGTAAATAAACACTCCTCAGACATATTAAACCGGAGACCGAACGGGAAGACAGAAAACAAGCTATAAGTAAGGTAAGTCGTATGGGCGGTCCTCTGCCCCAGGTGGAGGAATGTCAGATGTGCATAATCACTGAGAACGAAGCCACAAACATTATTATAACGAGAGCCGAAAAAATAAAGACGTCTTCAAGTATGTAAAGGAAACGATATGGATGAAAATTTCTGAACGTAATTCTATGAAAAAATGTCGAACACTTCTAATGCGTGCGTGTGTGTGTCTGTGTGTGTGTGTGTGTGTGTGTGTGTGTGTGTTTTTCAAAGTCTGCCCATCAAACGTTCGCATCGTCTAGAACAACCATCTCCAGAAACGACATATTCGCTGACGCTTCTTGGCGACGCTAGACGTCTCTTACGACAGATTACGCCACAGACAGGCAGCAGGGTTAGGCACTGTGCGGCGTGCGTCCTCAGTGTGTGTTGCCCACAGTGATGTCACCTGCACCGCGTGAAAATGGGTTGGCCAAGCTTGTAAAATATCTTTCGACCCAGAGACACTCATTCTTGAGGTTTTCTTGTTGAAAATCAGTCTGTTTACTGGCGTCGGTAGTGTCCAGGTGCAGCACACCTGGTTGGTAGGTCCTGCCAGTCGTTCGTCGTTCCAGGGCCTGGAGGCGTCATCGAACATTTTATTGTAACAAAATCTGTTCCTCATGACGTGATTGGTTTCAGTCCAGCCGCCGGAATAAATTCATAAAGTTACTCCTAATTTTGTAAAACGAAGAAACTGCGCAACAGTTGTTGAACCAACAATCTTTTATTCAAATGGCTCTGAGCACTATGGGACTTAACATCTATGGTCATCAGTCCCCTAGAACTTAGAACTACTTAAACCTAACTAACCTAAGGACAGCACACAACACCCAGCCATCCAGAGGCAGAGAAAATCCCTGACCCCGCCGGGAATCGAACCCGGTAACCCGGGTGTGGGAAGCGAGAACGCTACCGCACGACCACGAGATGCGGGCAATCTTTTTATTACATACACGACCAGATTCGGAACAGTTAAAAGTTCTATCATCTGGTGTACACTGTAGTAATGAAAATACTATGTTACAAGACAATGGGAGAGGATCTTGAACCTCTTTAAACAAATTTCAGATAACAAACTATTCCATTAAAATTTCTAAAATAAAATTAAAAAAGGGAACAGGACGTTAAGTGCAAAGAAAATCTGAGTTCTCTATTAGTGTTCGCGCTGGGATGGAAGGGGGACATGGGAGAAGTGTTTTTATGGAATTTATCCGTTTTTTTTACTCCTTTGACACGCAAATTTCGTTCTGTTTCAACATTGCTGTGAGGATGACAGACGGTTAAGTGATTTTATGTGTAAGTAACGTCCTGTTCTGTTTTATTTTATCTCGTAAATTTTAATTGTATATATCCATACCTGATATTAAAAAACTGGAGGATCCCGCCCCATAGCCTTGTAAGACAGTATTTTCATTATTGCAGCTTACATTAGATGATGAACCTGTAAAAGAGAACCGAAACCGTTCGTGTATGGAATAAAAGATTGTTGATTCAGTGACTGTTGTCCTACTTATTCGTTCTGCAAAATGAGCTTCTACAGTTGCAGCTGCGCCACAAGAAGAACTTTTTATTCCTAATTGTTCGTCGACCGCCCGTCTCATTGCAGTATTTTGCTTTTCTGTTCTTCTTCGTATTAATATCAATAAATTATTCCTGTCCGTTGTGAAAGTATTAGAAATCTCTAACTGTTGAAGTTGAAAGCAGTTTATAATGAATTAGCTGTAATTGGTTTTTATTAGAAGGCATGTATTTTTCCACGATTACATTTATAAATAACTGGCAACCCATCTTCAGATGTCCACATTCACTTGTGTCGTGAACATTGCCTCCTCACTAACGGCGTTGCAGTATTTTGCAACGGCGGTTTTTAAGACTCATGTTGTGAAACGGCGTACGTAAAGATACAGTGATCCTGACGTGTAAATAAATGCAAATATCTGAAGATGCTATGAACTTAAAATGAATGTATTCTCAAGAACGGCTGTTTTGGGGCATAATTTAGTGGCGTGGCGTGTCGGGAAAGGGGCGCCATTCATATCGATGCGTTACCCCATAAACGTTAACGTCACGGGCGCTATAGTTTGAAGTTCATGCGCTAGGAGCGCTGCTGTAGCGTCACGGGGCGCGAGCTTAAGTAAGTATGCGAATCAGGCCCGCGGATCACCTAAGCTTGTTCGTGCCTGGTCTACTTCTTCTGCTACACCTACCACCTACTGCAGCTGCGCCACGGAGCGTATCGCGAATCTGAACTTGAAGAGATGCTCTATCCACTACGTCTATTTTCTTGTAGTTTTCGCAAAGTCACCTTTTGAAATAGAGGAGGTACTTAGGAACGTCTCTGTACATCATATGAGATGCAGAGCTTTTGTGACCCAAAACTAAAGAGTATTTCTTTGAGCCCTATCGAAATCCACCCAGTATTAAAAGAAGCCTCTGTGTGCACCGCACT
This sequence comes from Schistocerca nitens, assembly GCF_023898315.1. Taxonomy (NCBI): domain Eukaryota; kingdom Metazoa; phylum Arthropoda; class Insecta; order Orthoptera; family Acrididae; genus Schistocerca; species Schistocerca nitens. Next base: position 1,268,705,994 of record NC_064614.1, on the reverse strand, counting down.
TTGCTATGTGTTCATTATCTTCAGTTGAACAGTTGTGACGCTCTTCACTACACGCGACACCCTACGCAGCAGTCAGCTATTGCCACACACGTGGGCTGCTTAAGAGGCCGGTTCTGCTGTACACCTGGTTGCGTGAGCGCGCGCCAGCACTCGGTCGCGGAGGATGGGCTGGAGCGACTGGAGGGCGTGACGTGGCGTCCGTCGCATCCCCTGGCCCAGACTTTCTCCGGCCGCTGGAAATGCCAGCTGGAGCCATAAGGTCCGGGAGCGCCTGACTCAGGCGGATGTGTACCAGCGCGTGAGGCGCGCCGTGCTGCGCCGCTAATGAAACGTTCTGCCGAGTGAAACCCTGCGAACCGCAGACCGTTCTCAGAAATTGTCTGTGTGCGCGGCGACGGTACCGTGCCGCCGACGCAAGGAACCAGCACCACGATTTAATGTCCCACCGACGGCGAGATAGTAAGAGACCGAACGTAAGCTCGGCTCGGTCGAGGGTGGGCAAAGAACATCGGCAGAATATTTCTCACAGGAATATTCCAAGTGTAAAGCTTTCAGCGTCCCGTCGACGTCAGGGTCGCCAGAAACGGAACAAAAACTCTGATTACATTAGAACGCCGAAAGAAATCAGCTGTTTTCTTTCCAAAGGGACCTTCCCCACATATACTTTATATTTAGAGAAACCACAGGCTCCCTGAATTCGAATTATTGGACGGCGATTTAAACCACAGAATCAGTTTGACATCTGCCTTAATCGATCTTGATAAATCATGGAAAACCTGAATCTGGATGGCTAATGGACAATGTAAATACCGTTTCTCCAAACGACGGATTACGATATTTCGAGTTTCAGGCGTGCCACATACAGGGTGACAATTATTCAACTATACGAAAAAGAAACGTAAATTAGTTCCAAACTATGGCGTGCACAAAGTTTATTCAACATGAAAACGTCACTAGAGATATTCCGACTTAGGTTACGACTTGTTCGGTATGTCTGCCATCGTTGGCGATGATATGGCGCAGACGAATAGCGAAATTCTGCAAGGCCCGCTGAAGTGTCCGAACATCAGTGCTGTCGATGACCTCCTGAATGGCTGTTTTCAGATCAGCAATGGTTTTGAGGTTATTCCTGTACATCTTAATATAGCCACAAAAAAGGAGTCGTATGTGTTCAGATACGGAGAATATGACGGCCAATCCAGGCCCATGCCAGTGGCCTCTGGGTACCCCAGAACCAGAATGCGCTCCCAAAAGTGCTCCTCCCGGACATCAAACACACCCCTGCTTCGATGGAGTGGAGCTCCGTCTTGCATGAACCACAACTCGTCGAAATCAGGTTCACTTTGGATAATGGGAATGAAATCATCTTCCAAAACCTTCACGTACCGTTCGGTAATCACCGTGCCGTCAAGGAATATCAAACCGATTATTTCGTGACTGGACATTGCACACCTCACAGTCATCCATGAAGAGTGAAGAGACTTCTCGATCGTGAAACGCGGATTCTCCAGTCCACCAAATGCGCCAGTTTTCTATCCAAATGAAAGTGGACTTCGTCGCTAAACCAAACAATACTAATTCCCAGCATGCCCCGCGGCCAACCGTGCAGTTTGAACGTCCTAACGCAAACAGTTCAGAAGTTACGGCGGTTTTATTTCATATTTCAATAATCGTCACCCTGACGGAAAAAAATCGCCTGAGAGTGCTGCTAGTTGCACCACAAGAGGATGCAAATCAGGTCTCCTTTAAATACATGCTGTAACGGTTGTGAGCGTCACTTACCCTTGAGATTGGACATAGTGAGCTGGTGTCAGTCAGCAATGCCTTTCAGCCAACAAACACACCATTATCAACACCTCACTGAGTTTGTGTAGTACGCCTACGAGAAGCCGGTTGTTCCTTCTGCGATACTGCAGAAATACTTGTCAGGAATGTAGGCACTGTACATGACTGCTGGTGGCGGTGGTCACGACAATGTGCGGTCGCAAGAAGACAGAGCTCCGGAGGACCACGTGGCTTTATGTGATCGCTCGAAGCTTGTGGTTATAGCTTGATACCAGTGCCTACCAATTTTAATTGTATATTACAGTACTGAGGATGGTCATTAAGTGACTGAAAATCGATTTTGCTGACAATAAAACAACAAAATACGGCCAATGCTGATTAGCCTTCCAATTCTATCCACTATTTGGTCGTGGTGCACACAACACTCCATGGAGTCGCCTATCAATACTGTAATCCCCTACTATAATCCCGTAGGGGCCATGTAGACAAGATTTGACTGATTACAGGAGAGCCGTCCGGCTTGCATTTTTCACTTTCTTTTGCGATGATTTTGCTGCGCGTCCTAACTTCTCGGATAATTCGACTGTTCTCTCAAAATTTTCCCGTCAGAGGTTTTCTCGTGCAGCGAGCGCGGGGCTATCTGGGCTCGTGAGTGTTGCCGCGGTTTCCGATTCCAGAGTGGCGCCGTGGGTTGTGTGGCGGACGCTCACGAGGTGTCGCGCCGCGGCAGTCGGCTGTATCGTGCTTGCGGTGGCTGGCTGTTGCTTGTGTAGTAGCTCGGTCCGGTTTGCCATTGCCAGAGGCACGCGTGTCTCAAAGGGCTCCGTTAGCAGCACCAGGAGCAGATCGGGAGACTGTGTGCTATTTTGGGATTCTGTGGAGCAGACTCTTGTGGAGTCTACAATGAATTGGTGATACTGTGCAAGACTATTGTGGGAGTCGTGTTAGTTATGCTTACTGTGGTATTCTGTCGCCATCGTCTCAATTCTAGCTAGTCTAGAGAGCTGAGCTATGTCCCGGAGGATATCTTCTACCAAGTCCTGTAGAAAGCGGTGACAATTTTTGTACTACTTACACTACTGCCGCGCCCTAGTTACATCTGATAGCCGAGATATATTTATTCTCATCTCAGCGCCAGACCAGTGCTGTGCCCCTAAGTTGGTCGTGTTTTGCTAACATTCAAATCAATAGCTATTGCACATAACAAGTGTTTAAGTGCCATCCAATGTGTTTTAGTTACGTTGGTTACTTGTGCTCACAAATCCATGTTTCAGATATTTCTACCCAAATGTTCTCCTTTCTTAACGCGTTGTAAAGCCCACCTTGATGACCGATATTTTGTTGAAAATCCGGGAAGCAGCCATTTGACAGAGGAACTTGTACCTCTGTGTTATTATTTGGAGCCAGGCTCTTAAGTAATCTGCGTTTTAATTTGCCGTGTTGTAAACTAGTCAGTGTTTCAATATGTCATGTTGTAAGCAAGTCAGTGATAATTATTACTTGGTGGTGTTGGTTACAGAAAATCGCTATTTAATTCTAAACTGTCACTAGTGTGTTCTTGGAACTACCACTGATTCTAATGAGATGCATCAACTCCTATAGGTAGATACTTTTTAAAAACGGTTTGTGTGCCTGAGATTTACGTAAATTGGTATTTGTGTATTCAAGCTTAAATTTCGAAATGTTCAGTAGCTGAAGTTATGCAATTATTGTTGCTCTTTTAAAAATTTGTTCACAGAAGTGAACATTGCTATAACGCCTTTTACAAGTTTTAGTAATTTACATGGTAGTTTATTCTTCTGGAATTGGAATACGTCAAAATTTTCGAAAGTGCAGCTACGTCTTGTAACTTGTACAGTTGTTACCTAAGTGCTGTGAAACTGATATCAGTTTTGAAACCCTCTTTCCCTGAGGTACTGTCAGTGTTTAAAACTTGTAATTTGAGCTCGATTTCATGTGCGTTGCCATCAAACTGTTACGCTGTTGTTCTTACACTGATCAGCCAGAACATTGTGAGCATCGACCTATTATCGATAGAAACCCGTCCAGGCGATAGCAGCGTCACTTGGCGAGGAATGACTGCTAGTCAGACACACGCACGGTGCATGCAGTATCAGTGAGCGTGCCGTCCGTGTGTACAATGGAGAAGGCGCGCGGTCTATTTGAGTCTGACCGAGGGCAGGTCGCGATGGCCCGGAGGCTAGGCACGAGCATTTCGGAAACTGCTAGACGTGTCGGGTGTTCGAGGAATGCTGTGGTGAGTGTCTCAACACGTGGTGAAACGAAGGGTAAACCACGTCTAGACGTCGTGGGGTTGGGCGGCCATCCCTCGTTACAGATGTCGGACGTCGTAGGCTGGCGGACTGGTAAAACAGGACAGGCGGGGAACTCTGGCGGAACTAACGCCAGACATTAATGCTGGGCAGAGTAAAAGTGTGTCTGAACTCACACTGCACCGCACATTACTGAGGATGAGCCTCCGCAGACCGCGACCCGTGCACGTGCCAATGTTAACACCACCACATCGGCAACTACGACTGAAATTGGCACGTGACCATCGGCACTGGACGTTGGCACAGTGGCGGAGCATTGCCTGGTCTCATGAATCCCAACACGTTCTTGATCATGCCGGTGGGAGGGCGCGAATCCGTCGTCTTCCAGGGGAACAGCTCCTCGACACCTGTACTACGGGACGGACACGAGCTGGCGGCGACTCAGTTTTGCTCTGGGAAACGTTCACGTGGGCATCCATGGGTCTAGTTGGAGCTGGAGCAAGGCACTATCATGACCAAGAAGTATCGTACAGTGGTTGCAGACAACGTACACTCCTTCAAGGCAATCATGTTTCCCGACATCGGTGGCATATTTCTGCACAATAATACGCTATGTCACAAGGCCAGGGGGTGTGATGGAGTGGTTCGAGAAACACAGAGTCGAGTTACAATTGATGTGCTGGCCCCCCACTCACTATATCCGAACCCGATCGAACATATCTGGGATGCGATTGAATGTGGCGTCAGATATCATCTCCCATCTTCCCAGAATTTATGTGAATTAGGCAACGTGTGTGTGCAAATGTGGTGCCAACTCCCTCCAGCGACATAACAAGGCCTTATTGCTTCCGTGCCACGACTCGTCACCGCTGTTATCCTAACATAGCTCTTCCGCCAGCGGCGCCTGGTGGAGGTGGTGTGTCGCCACCCTGTGTACTGGGGTGGGCGGGGCCGCCTTCCGTCAGCCGCAGCCGTCAGTCCCGCTGTGGCTGAAGCGACGCGTCGCGGCTTCACTAGGAGAGAACGTTCTCAGCTTTCTCCAGCTGCAGGCGACCACTGCAGAGTAAATATTTGACGTGCGCCAAGCGTACACATGTCGCGTTGACGATCGTACTAGTGCCGGCGCTGAGAAATGGCACTATTCTCATGGGAGGAGCACCCCTTTAGCTGTTAGTGTCATGTTTGAGTGATGAGTTTCGTGACCTCCTTCTTCAACGATCTATGTCTACTCTCTTGGACGATATCCTTAAATCGCCATAACTGTTTACGCCCAACTTGTTTGTAGTCAGTCCAAACTGCGCCTTCACAAACTGATTCCCTCATTATCGAAAAGTGGCGGCTGTGGTGGGTAATTAACACTGCCTGCTGGCGTGGCGGTCTACACATCAGGCGCGGGGAGCATCGTGCACAACTTATTCGTTATGCGAGTTGCAGTGAGCTCGGGCCCTACTGTGCATACGGCAAGGAACTTCGCAATCCCTGAACTGCACAGCCAGACCGACAGAGGACATCAGCAGCACCCCGGCCAGGTCACCAGGTGGTGTACTGCCGATGGTCGAGGTCGCTGGCAAACACCACCTCTTCGTGCATCCAGCATACCACATGTCAAAAATAGGCTCACCTGGATCTGTCCATGAGGGGGCTATTTAGGCCAGCACACGAGCTCCGGAAAGCAGTTCCATCGCAGCAGTAACCTGAAGATCTCCACTGAGCCGCACAAAGGACCAGGGGTGGGGGCCATCGACTTCTGGACAGCACATTGTCTCCTGATCTAGGACTGCAAGTGATCAGCGACGTACTCGTTGACTCTTGGTATAACGGGGGTACTGTTGTTCTTCTATCTGACAAGATAGCGTCAGACTGGAAGTTTCTATCCTTGTCAGAGTTAGATACTCGTATTAGTTTACTGTTGGGTCTCAACTCTTCTTCAACTACATCACAAGAGTTGTTAAGTGTTTTGTTCTTCTTGACTGAAGCTTGGATCTGGACGTTGATTTTAAACCTGGAGTATTTTTTCATTTTAACTGAAAGTCATTAGGATTTTAACACTCTGGTCGTTAAAGGGCGTGTGACTACGAAACACTAATTTGCTGTTTTCAAAGTACAGCTCTTAAGACTTGAAGACCACTGAAGCATGTGTGACTCTTTCGAGTATCACGCAACTTAGTTATTTACTTTGTGATTCTGCAAGTCTAAATGTCTCTCATTTACAATGAGGTCACCAAAGTCATGGGATACCTCCTAATCGTGGCGGACCCCCTTTTCCTCGGCGTAGTGCAGTAGCTTATCGTGCTGTGGACTCAACAAATCGCCGGAAGTCCCCTGCGGTAATATTTACACCTATAGCTGTTCATAATTGCGAAAGTGTTGCCGGTGGAGGACGTTTTGCACGAACTGATCTCTTGACTACGTCCCATAAATATTCGATGAGATTTATGTCAGGCGATCTGGATGGCAAAAACATTCACTCGAACTGTCGAGAAAGCTCTTCAAAACAAACTTGAACAGCTCTGGCCTGTTGACATGGCGCATTGTCATCCATAAAAATTCCATCGTTGTTTGAAATGAATGGCCGCAAATGGTCTCAAAGTAGCAGAACACAGCCATTTCCATTCACTGATAGGTTCACTTGGACCGGAGGACCCAGTCCATTGCAAGCAAAGCAGTTCAAACCATTATGAAGGCACCACCAGCTTGCATAGTGCGTTATTGACAACTTGGGTCCATGGCTTCATGGACTTTGCGTCACACTTGAAAAGTACCATCAGCTCTTACCAACCAAAATCAGCACTCATCTGATCGGGCCACGGTTTCCCGAACCGATGCGGCCACGAGCCGAGGAGGGGCGCTGCAGGCGATGTCGTGCTGTTAGGAAAGGCACTCGCTTCGGTCCTCTGCTGCCATAGGCCATTGACGCCAAATCTCGGCGCACTGTCCTACCGGATACGTTCGTCGTGCGCCCCACATTGACTTCGTTGGTTATTTTACTCAGTGCTGCTTGTCTCTTAGCGCCGACAGCTCTATGCGAACGCTGCTGCTCTCGGTCGTTAAGTGGAAACCGTCGGTCACTGCGTTGTCCTCTGTTAGGGGTCATGCTGCATGGGGGCTTAATTATTTAAAAAGAATGCAAATACTTTTAATTTTTAGTCGCTGTATGTCCGATTACGAAGTCTCGTAAACGGTTGGCCCTGACTAGTATTTGTACGCAATCTGACTGCATAGAACAACAACAAAGAATGAAATGAAATTTCCGTTAACACAATTAATTAATTAAGTCCCCAGCAGCTATAAAACCAACGCAACATCAAAGCACAAGTGTAGCTCTTCTGTGTGTGGAAGTGTGATTCAACGTACACATCTGGCACGGTACTTCTTCAATAAGACAAGATATTTTCAACACCATTTATACTGAAGTAATTAAAAAAAATAGAAATACTATAATTGCGCAAGGAAACCAGAATTACACTCTAATACAACAACACGAGCCAGATGCTTTGTTGACTGAACCTGTGAGGACGCATTATTTAAGACATTGAAATAATGAAAAAAAAAGGAATTTTTTTTACCTTCATATATATTGTCGAAAAGCACTCTGATCATTACAATATCTCCATTCGAACAACATCTGCTGTCTAGCCCATCAAACAACTGCATAAAACATGGAACAAGCACTCCCTACTACAACATCTCAACACCGACTCGCTACCACCACTTCTCAACAAGCCCTCTCCACTACGACTTCTCGACAAGAACTCTCTACTACGACTTCTAGACAAGCACTCTCTACTACGACTTCTCGACAAGCACTCTCCACCACGACTTCTCGACAAGAACTGCCAGTGGTGGCGGCGGAATAAAACTCTCTGGCGCGATCTCTGGCGAAGTGGCTCAGTGTAGCCACCTTTCAATGCCTGAAAATTTGATATTGTCGGCACACGCTCTTTACGCTGTCGATCTCGAAATATTGAATTCCCAAACGATTTCGAAATGTAATGTCCCATGCCTGTAGCTCCAACTACTATTCCGCGTTCAAAGTCTGTTAATTCTCGTCGTGGGCCATAATGGAGTAGAATCGAGCGGAGATATTTTCACATGAATCACCTGAATACAAATCACAGCTTCGCTGGTGCAATGCCATTTTGTACCTTGTGCACGCGATAGTACCCACATCTGTATATGTGCGTATTGCTATTCCATAACTATCCAAACCTGAGTGTTCTGTTTCACTTATTTAAGGACTACCATCCATTTCGTTTCACTTATTGAAGAACCATAATTTCTTACGATTCATCGTGAAGAACATTTTTGTGGAAGCTGTGTTTATTTACTTGTGCCCACCAGTGAACCACCTGGTAGATACTGTATGTTCGGGAATCAATGTAACTTGATACGCAGACGCACTAACTAGTTCCCCGCCACTGGTAGAAAGGCCAATGTTGGTCTTGCTTTGTTGTTAGTAGGCATGGTAGTTTATATAAGGGGCTTGAACACCATCAGATGTTGAGTGATCACTGTGAAGGACATGGGGCCGGTGTACACTCATGTGAGACAACATTATGAGCTCCTGATATTGGCTGTCATTCTAGGGCTCCGTTTGCCCAGCTAGTCGAATCGTTGAATAATCAAATTTGTGAGGCACTCGGATGTGACAGTGCCCCGATGTTGGGCTGCGTGGGAACGTGAGACGACGCAGCCGGACTAGGGAATTACCGTTCCTTCAATAGGCCCCATAAACCCCACAACAGAAAACTCTGTTTGGAGCGCTGGCGTGGCCGGGAAGCAAGGACTGGTTATGAAAGGCGTCGCATTGTGTTCAGCAACAAACTGCGGTTCTGCACTGCCCTGGATGACCATCGCCGGTAAAAATAGCGGTGACCTGAGAAGAGGTCCCTTTGTTACAATATTTGGGAGAGACATGGAAATCCATTGGGTGTGGCTTCATGTGATGACTGGTAGTCACTGAGGGAACACTGACGGCACAATGGTACATCTCGGACATCCTATGTCCTCCAGCAGGACAATGCTCATAAAGTGTAGAAGTCCAATTCTCCAATAGGACATGCTCGTCCACACATGACACGTGCCTTCGCGAAATTTTGAGCTACTCCTTTGGCCAGCAATATAGCCAGACCATGTTGATGATGATGATGATGATGATGATATCTGATTTGTGGGGCGCTAAGCTACACAGTTATCAGCGCCCGTACGAATTCCCAATCTTTTCACATTTCAATCACGCCACTGTTCACGAATGATGATGAAATGATGAGGACAACACAGACTTCCAGTCCGTGGGCGGAGAAAATCCCCGACGTGGCCGGGAATCTAAGCCGGGACCCCCTGATGGAGAGACAGCAGCGTTAGCCACTAGACCACGAGCTGCGGACATCCCCACACCAGTGCCCGATAGAACATGTGTGTGACCAGCTCGGACGTCTGCTCTATCCGAGTGCCACTTTTCATCTAGGATATAAAGGACCAGACACAATAGCTGTGGACTATATTATCTCAGGAGAGGACACAACGGCTCTGTGACACTCTTCCCAACCGAATCGGTGCATACACCAGGCTAGAGAGTTCGATCGTCATAGTAATAAGGCTGACCATACTGCCAAGTTCTTTGCAAATTTGACTCGATTTTGTAATCGCTGAAATAATAATAATAATAATAATAATAATAATAATAATTCCGTTTTTCCTCCTCCTCCACCGCCCCTCCCACCCGCCGCCCTTCAGTTGCTTCACATTTTTTGTCAGTTCCTGTAGCTGTTGACTCCAGTTTGGGCGCCGTTTGGATGGCTTATGCTAGCTTTCCCTGCTGTGTTGGTTAAGGTAAAAGGAAACCCGTGAGAAAGATCTACTCTGCCATTCTCTACACTGAATTGGCCAAATGTGCGACCCTGTAGGAATAAACTTGGCTCGTTTTCTCTATCTGGAGCGAGGATCAGACTCTTACAATAAATTCTGCTATATTTTATGAAAACCACAGAACTGTTCACAGGCAGTTTCAGAAATTTAATAATTGCTTCTAATAAAAATGTAAAATATGTATTTAAATAAAAGTAACTCTAAATTGAATTAAGAGATAGTGTTTATACAGTAACCAAAAGAAATGAAACAAAAGGCCGCTTGACACACATCAGTGACGCGACAATGCCGCGACCGGCCCTTTGTGCCACCAACGTGTCTAAAGATATTGTTCCAGGAATATAAAGGGCAGTGTTGACAGTCGCACTTTGCTTGACCGTGACGCTGCAGAGCCTGCGATCCCGCAGAGATCGTGCCGTCGTATTTCTAGAGGCTGATATTTCCTCACTTCACGGCCGTCACACCGTCGGGTCCTTCTGTTCTCGTGCAGCAGTTCGTCGCTATAAACATGAATGAATTGAATTAGGACCAACTATCCTGTGTTGTATGATCTCTCCAATCCCAAGTAAATGGACACAAAGCGGAAAAACCCACTCTGGAGTAAAATAAGAGCAGAAAAAAAAGAAGACATTATCTTTCAGATGAAGCAACGCGCCAATTTTCGTGTATGTCGCACAACTCATTCTCGGTGTTGCGATAGTTTTTTTTTTTTAAATGGTTCAAATGGCTCTGAGCGCTATGGGACTTAACATCTGTGGTCATCAGTCCCCTACAACTTAGAACTACTTAAACCTAACTAACCTAAGGACATCACACACATCCATGCCCGAGGCAGGATTCGAACCTGCGACCGTAGCAGTCGCGCGGTTCTGGACTGAGCGCCTAGAACCGCTAGACCACCGCGGCCGGCGATGACTTTTCCGTCACTGTACTTACACGGTAACAATTATTGAAATATGAAATAAAATCGTCGTGGCTTTTCAACAGTTTAGGTTAGGAAGTTCAAACTGTACGGTTGGCCGTGGGACATGATGGCAAGTAGTATGGTTTTGTTTAGCGAGGAAGCCCACTTTTATTTGGATGGATTCGTCAATAAGCAAAACTGGGGCATTTGGGGGAATGAAAATCCGCATTTAGCAATCGAGAAGACACTTCACCGTCAACGGGTGACTGTGTGGTGTGCAATGCCCAGTCACGGAATAATCGGTGCAATATTCCTTAACGACATGGTGACTACCGAATGGTACGTGAAGGTTTTGGAAGATGATTTCATCCCCATTATCCAAACTGACCCTCATTTCGACAAGATGTGGTTCATGCAAGACTGAGCTTGATCCCATCGAAGCAGAAGGGTGTTTGATGTCCTGGAAGACCACTCTGGGGACGGCATTCTGGCTCTGGGGTACCCAGAGGCGACTGGCAATGACCGTTGGGCCTATATTCTCCGTATCTGAAGAAATGCGACTCCGTTTTATGGGGCTATATTAAAGACAAGGTGTACAGCAATAGCCGGCCGCTGGTAGCCGAGCGGTTCTGGCGCTACAGTCTGGAACCGCGCGGCCGCTACGGTCGCAGGTTCGAATCCTGCCTCGGGCATGGATGTGTGTGTTGTCCTTAGGTTAGTTAGGTTTAAGTAGTTCTAAGTTCTAGGGGACTTATGACCTCAGCAGTTGAGTCCCATAGTGCTCAGAGCCATTTGAACCATTTTTTTTTTTTTTTTACAGCAATAGCCGCAAAACCATTGCTGAGCTGAAAACAGCCACTGAGGAGGTCATCGACAGCATTGATGTTCCGACACATCAGTGGGTCATGCAGAATCATTATCGCCAATGTCAGGCATATCGAACATGTCATAACCCATATCCAAATATCTGTAGTGACGTTTTCATGTTGAATAAAGTGTGTTCAAGCAGTAGTTTGTAACTAATTTACGTTTTTTTTAATATAGTTCAATAATTGGCATCCGGTATTATAGCCGTTTTGTTCAATGGTTGACTCGCGGAGGGGACCAAACAACTGGGTCATGCGTCGAATCGGATTAGGGAAGCACGGTGGAAGAAGTCGGCCGTGCCCTTTCAAAGGAACCATCCCGGCATTTACCTGCAGCGATTTAGAAAATTCACGGAATATATAAATAGGGATGGCCGGACGCGGGTTTGATTCGTCGTCCTCCCGAACGCGAGTCCAGTGTGCTAACCAACGCGCCACCTCACTCGCCCTCTTGATGTGATGTCTTGGATGGCTTGTCTTCGGTGTGTGTTCCGTTTCTTTCTTTTTTTTTAGAAGAACTTCCAACTTTTTCTTAAGTAAGTTGAATGAATTTCCTACATTTTGAAATATTCATAACACTTTGCCTCATCGTCCTTGAATTCACTGTACAGAGTAGCAAATTGCTTTTGTGTTGCTCAATGTTTCCACGCCCGCTGAACCCACTTCTGTTTTTCCACTTATTTTTGCTCTTCTTCATTCAAAATCACAGCGATCAGCATAAGATCGTCGTCCGAGAACTTCACCATTCCGGCCGCTGAAGTGCACTGCGACGCTTCGGAAGAAGCTCAGACCACTGTGAACAGGCATCACTGTGGTGCCACGGTCGGTGCAATCAGAGGCCTGTCACGGCACTGCCGCCTCACTGATGTGTGTCTGAAGCGGTCTTAAGTGTGCCCGTTACAAATTTACGTGCACGGAAGAAAATCGCGAAACGGTGTCCCAAAGTTAAGTCGATGGGCAATGAAGTTTAACGATTTATAACATTTTCAGAATTTGTTTCCTTAATTCACACAATAGCCGTGTAAATATAAAGTGCCGATACACCTTAAAAACAAGAAACGTAATGAAATGCTGCTAACAAGGGAGACTCCCCATCACACCCACCTCAGATGTAGTGGTAAGATGGCGCAGTGGGTAGCCCGTCACTAACTGAACGCAGATCAACGATGTCACTAGGAAAAAGGTGTACTGAGCTGCGAAAAAAAAGCAAAATAGAAACAGTGAAAGATCCAAGCTTAACAAATACAACATCAAGCGAAATCGTAGGGCCACTGCGTCGACATAACGGTTACGATGTTGGAATGCAAAACTGTAGTCTTGGCAGTTGTCAAGCCATACATTGGTTGCATATTATGAGTCATGTGGTAAGAATATGCTTGGAGCGTTCATGGTTTCCATTTGGCTTTTTTTCACAGTTCAGTATATATTCTTCCTGTTTTCATGCTTGATCTGTGTCGAGTTTTTGAAGGGCTGTCCACTGGGACCTCTCACCACTAAATCTGAGGGGGTTGCGACGGAGGTTCCCATTGCAATTAAGTATAACTGCTACATCCATAGAATCAAACGAAATTATAGTTGACGTTCCTCAATAACGAGAATATTCAAAGTCCGAGCGACCGCAGCTGCCCAATAGAAGTTTTAGAACACGAAAATGGATAAATCGGTACTAACATATGCAAAACCAAAGACAACTGTAAAAAATTTTAGTTAATAAAATAATATCGCTGTCCATCTGCACAATTTTTGTAAACATGTAGCGTCGTAAGAGTGGAACTGTCAAACTACTGTCACACCGTAATTAACACTTTATTTTCAATATCTTTGCATCATTTACCGTCTTATTAAAACAGTTAAAATTAAGACAATCCACTGACGACGTAATATGGACGTAACATCAGTCTGGACGTGAGTACAATACAGCTGTTTTAACATAAATGACAATGACACCCATACCTGCTGTCACCAAAGTTGGAATCGCAGGTACTTGAAAATGACGATAAAGCCGAAAGAGTCTGTCGTAAATAAAGATTACTTATTATAAGCAGCTATTTGGTGCACCTACTCTAATAATCATGTCGTTATCAGACTAGTAATTTTATCTTTCTCCACTCATCTACATCTACATCTACATCCATACTCCGCAAGCCACCTGACGGTGTGTGGCGGAGGGTACCCTGAGTACCTCAATCGGTTCTCCCTTCTGTTCCAGTCTCGTATTGTTCGTGGAAAGAAGGATTGTCTGTATGCTTCTGTGTGGGCTCTAATCTCTCTGATTTTATCCTCATGGCCTCTTCGGGAGATATACGTAGGAAGGAGCAATATACTGCTTGACTCCTCGGTGAAGGTATGTTCCCGAAACTTCAACAAAAGCCCGTACCGAGCTACTGAGCGTCTCTCCTGCAGAGTCTTCCACTGGAGTTTATTTATCATTTCCGTAACGCTTTCGCGATTGCTAAATGATCCTGTAACGAAGCGCGCTGCTCTCCGTTGGATCTTCTCTCTCTCTTCTATCAACCCTATCTGGTACGGATCCCACACTGCTGAGTAGTATTCAAGCAGTGGGTGAACAAGCGTACTGTAACCCACTTCCTTTGTTTTCGGATTATATTTCATTAGGATTCTTCCAATGAATCTGTCTGGCATCTGCTTTACCGACGATCAACTTTATATGATCATTCCATTTTAAATCACTCCTAATGCGTACTCCCAGATAATTTATGGAATTAACTGCTTCCAGTTGCTGACCTGCTATTTTGTAGCTAAATGATAAGGGATCTATCTTTCTTTGTATTCGCAGCATATTACACTTGTCTACATTGAGATTCAATTGCCATTCCCTGCACCATGCGCCAATTCGTTGCAGATCCTCCTGCATTTCAGTACAATTTTCCATTGTTACAACCTCTCGATACACCACAGCATCATCTGCAAAAAGCCTCAGTGAACTTCCGATGTCATCCACAAGGTCATTTATGTATATTGTGAATAGCAACGGTCCTATGACACTCCCCTGCGGCACACCTGAAATCACTCTTACTTCGGAAGACTTCTCTCCATTGAGAATGACGTGCTGCGTTCTGTTATCTAGGAACTCTTCAATCCAATCACTCACTTGTGGAATGGGGGAAGGTTGACTGTAGGCATCTGGACGTACCCTAATCTCCTTTACATTCGTGATACGTGTGATGGAGAGAGTAAAATTGTATCATTGTTTAAATAAAATAGCTGTTCTCAAAGTTTATTCAATAGTGTTTCGCGAGAATAGAATCATCTTTCATCCAACGTTTGCCATTTAAACTTCCTGAGCCAACTAGAATTTAGAATAATGAATTTTTTTTGCTGTGTATTTTACTGCCTTCAACAAACTGTCTATGTTTCTTATGTGACATTTTATGGTTTATTTCACTGCAGTATTCAATCTTCTGTAACGTTAATACCTGTTCGTTTACATTCGTGTATTCCCCAGGTGACACGTTCTGCCAGTGGCCGTCATTTTTCGCAGAACAGGTGCCAAAGTGGATATCGCGCACGTGGGAAGTGGTACAGGCAGCACCCCACGGGTTTAGGATGCACTGGCAGCAACACGCTGGGAAAGAGAAAGTGACACAAGTACAACCAACTGGCCATTTGGGGGGGGGGGGGGGGGCGGTCTGCTCGCTCATGGTTGAGGGCTAGAGGCAGATAGGAACATTACCCGAACAACGTTCGTCGATTCGCTTGGTTAATCTAGCCAAGTACGTCATGCTGCGTCGCACGTGATCTAACCTGCATAGTATTCTCGTTACTGATCCATTAGACGTTCATTCACCATGAAGTTCAAGAGAAGCGATCTGAAATGCAATTGCCGTCTTTTTTTACTGTCCCTTAAGTCAGTAGAACGCCGTAATGAAGTGTATCCCTCAATTCAACCTGTCAGATAATGTACTTATTACGAAGCTGAAACAGTAGAAAAGTCGTTGCAGAGTTTATCTATTGTATCCAAAATCTCTATGTGGTGCTGTAGAATTTCAGGAAAATTTCTCTTATCTGTACTAATTCTATCATTTCTCTAATTTCAGTAAGCTCGGATTAATTTGGTAGTCAGTTAATTGATTTAATGCGCGTACAAAACGATTCACGTTAACTTCCATGTTCATGACGGAATAGTTATAATTACGAAGAGGCTTCAGTTCCGGGATTTCTGCCACACTGTCGTCTCTCACTCACCGCCCCGTCCCACTTGATGGGAATCTCACAAAGTATACATGACGTTAGTATCTGTTCCCGAAAGAACAGTTACCTTGGATGACCATGCAGCTTTGCTAGAAATGAAATGATAATTAAATGGACACCCTAGCTGCAAACAGGCGTTGATGTACTTTCATTGGGGACATGTTGAAAATGTGTGCCCCGAACCGGGACTCGAACCCGGGATCTCCTGCTTACATGGCAGACGCTCTATCCATCTGAGCCACCGCGGGCACAGAGGATAGTGCGTCTGCAGGGACTTATCCCTTGCACGCTCCCCGTGAGATCCACATTCCCATGTCCACACCCCATTTAATTATCATTTCATTTCTAGCAAAGCTGCATGGTCATCCACGGTAACTGTTCTTTTGGGAACAGATACTACCGTCATGTATAGTTAAAATATGGCTTCCCGGCCATTGACCTTCTTGTGCGAACGCACACGCTAAGCCCGAACTCGTACGGGACTTGGTAGATTAATCTGCCACGAGTAATGAGTATGATGGGCAAACATCTATTAGGCGCACTATGAATGTAGTGGTGTGGACATGTTGGGAATGTGGATCTCACGGGGAGCGTGCAAGGGATAAGTCCCTGCAGACGCACTATCCTCTGTGCCCGCGGTGGCTCAGATGGATAGAGCGTCTGCCATGTAAGCAGGAGATCCCGGGTTCGAGTCCCGGTCGGGGCACACATTTTCAACATGTCCCCAATGAAAGTACATCAACGCCTGTTTGCAGCTAGGGTGTCCATTTAATTATCATTTCATTTAATCTCACAAAGGCTCGTCCGTGTGGAACATGACAGACGCCTACAGTATGAAACAGCTGTTGGACGTGCTGTGGAATCCACTAGGTCGCGGCTGCTCTCGCCACTGTGAAGTATTGCTCTTATGTTTCCATAGCGAGGTATTCTGCCTGCGCTATTGCTGACGCTCTTTACGACGTCCAAGGTGAAGAGGAACTGGCAGGGGTTCCGCTGTTAATGTGTGACCTGATTCCTTCTCGTTTAACCTCATAGCTTGCATGATTTTGTCGTTCCGTCTGTTAGCGCGAAATGTTATCTGTGGTTCTTCTTTGAGACTGCCAGTATCACTTAACCGGTTAGAACCTGTAGTCAGCTCGTGTAGAACTGCTAGAGTTTTTACCAGCTGGATGTTTTTGTGACTCGGCATGCCAGTATTTTTACTGTTGATATAAATTTTATATCCTGTCGCACCCACAAAAGGTTCAACATACTTTGACATATAGAAGTAGAATCCATTATTTCTTATGTGTTAAAAGAAAAACGATCTCCTCAATAAGAGTCAGATGCACTGATCGTTTACGCAATGTTTTATGAAAATGTTTCATTGTGAAAGCATTTTCAAAGCTAAATCTATGAAAACTGGTATTTAGCTTCTCAGTTAGAAGCACTGATCCACAGACTCAATATCGTCCATTCCAAACTGCTAAGGATAGAAACTTGATATCTGGAGAGCGTGTGGATGTTATACTATAGAATTGTTCAAGGAAAGATTGTTCGAAATTCCACTACTGAAGGGGGGTGAAATCGGGGCTGAAATGCTTTTTGAAAGTACGTAGCTATTAAGGCAAATTCGAAGACAGAACTACGAAAATTGGTATTTGGTTCCTGAATCAGAAATAAAAAAATGGCGCTTTAGCAGTTTTGCCAAATCATCCATTAAGGAGGGGGGGGGGGATGAAAGTTTCTTTTGGAAATAATTCATTACTAAAGAACTACTAAAGCATTTTTAAAGTTACATGTACGAAAACTGGTATTTCAGTTCTTGGCTGGACAATAAAATAAAATAAAAAGTAAATCTATGAAAATTTGTGTTTCACTTCTTAGTTAGATGTAAAGAAGTATCTGTTAGAGGATGAAAATTCCTATGGAAATATCACCAAAAGAACGCAAAAGGCATGATTAACAAAAACCTTGGACTCCAGTTACCAGCACCGCTTTTTGGACAGAAGTACATTCGGAAAAGACAATGACAGTGTTGCCTTAATTATTGTGAAAAGTCTTGAAGGTATTGCAATTTGTGAGCAACATAAAATTTTGATTAAGAAAAGACAAAAGAACCTGTAGAGACCAGACTACACAAGCTAAGCAGCGACTACTACGCTTAAACAATGAGTTTACAAATATATTTATTCTCCTTCCCAGGGCGTAGTATTTGGAGAACTTAGAACTTGAATTTAATTCCTGAATCGAGAGAAATTCCTGTATCGGCTGGAATGAGAAACCAATGGATGTCTTAAGCGTTGAGTCAGTGGCCCGATACCTAAATTAGCGTTGTTCAAACCAGAAATCAACTTATTACCGAAATACTTTAGACCCAGATTGCAAGGTGTTTATCTGAAACGAATGTCAACTTGTAGCTACAAATGGCGCTCGCTAAGAAGTACAGGGTGGTCACAATTGAAGTTTCGCTACGGGAGGGGTTCCCCATGAAAAACTAGTGATCGTAATACAAAGAAACAATGTGAAAACACTTGTAAGGAGATACGGAAGAAGGCAACGAATAAAGCAT
Organism: Schistocerca nitens; assembly: GCF_023898315.1. Classification (NCBI taxonomy): domain Eukaryota; kingdom Metazoa; phylum Arthropoda; class Insecta; order Orthoptera; family Acrididae; genus Schistocerca; species Schistocerca nitens. Next base: position 1,268,687,535 of record NC_064614.1, on the reverse strand, counting down.
TTGAAAGAAAAATGGTTCAAATGGCTCTGAGCTTTATGCGACTTAACTTCTGAGGTCATCAGTCCCCTAGAACTTAGAACTACTTAAACCTAACTAACCTAAGGACATCACACACATCCATGCCCGAGGCAGCATTCGAACCTGCGACCGTAGCAGTCGCGCGGTTCCGGACTGAAGCGCCTAGAACCGCTCGGCCACCGAGGTCGGCTCGCACAATTTGAAACGAGTCTCGTCCGACCAGGGGACATGTTTGCAGTCATCAACAGTCCAGTGGCGATATTTATACGCCCAGGCGAGGCGTTAAGCTTTGTCGTGCAGTCATCGAGGGTACACGAGTGGGCGTTCGGCTCCGAAAGCCCATATCGTAGATGTACTCCAGCATGTTTCGTTGAATAGTTCGAACGCTGAAACTTGACAGCCCAGCATTGAAATCTGCAGTAATTTTCGGAAGGTTTGCACCTCTGTAACGTTGAACGTTTCTCTTCAGTCGTCGTTGGTCCAGTTCTTGCAGGTTCTTTCCCCGGTCGCACTGATGTCGGAGTTTTGATGTCTTACCGCATTTCTGATATTCACTATACACTCGTGAAATGGACGTACGGGAAAATCCCCACTTCATCGCTGCCTCTGACATGCTGTGCGCCAACTATAACACTACGTTCAAACTCACTTAAATCTTGATACTCTCCCACTGTAGCAGCAGTAACCGATCTAACAACCGCGCCAGACACTTGTCGTCTTATATGGTCATTGCCGACGGCAGCGCCGTATTCTGCCTGTTTACATATCTCTGTATTTTAATATGCATGCCTATACCAGTTACTTTGGCGCTTGAGTGAAGTTTTATATTCTGTGTTCCTAATTTAGTTTTTATGTTTTCCATTTCAGATCAAGTCATAAGTAAAATTTTTGTGACTGCATCGGTCACGAAAGACGTTACGATCACTTTCGATTGTAAAAAATTTAACATTACACTTGTTGTTCGAGGATGTCCAGCGCTTTATACCAGTAGTTATTATGGAGTAGAATGCCGCGTAAGAGCCACCCGAGTTGTGGAGTTGGAACAGGGGGATCAGTGGGCCACTTTTGGATGCAGATTGCACTGGGTGCAGTCTACAGGACGTATACACTGCTGGCCATTCAAATTGCTACACCACGAAGATGCTGACGTGCTACAGACGCGAAATTTAACTGACAGGAAGAAGGTGCTGTGATATGCAAATGATTAGCTTTTCAGAACATTCACACAAGGTTGGCGCCGGTGGCGACACCCACAACGTGCTGACATGAGCAAAGTTTCCAACCGATTTCTCATACACAAACAGCAGTTGACCGGCTTTGCCTGGTGAAACGTTCGTTGTTTTGATGCCTCGAGTAAGGAGGAGAAATGCGTACCATCACGTTTCCGACTTTCATATAGGTCGGATTGTAGCCTATCGCGATTGCTGTTTATCGTATCGCGATATTGCTGCTAGCGTTGGTCGAGATCCAATGACTGTTAGCAGAATACGGACTCGGTGGGTTCAGGAGGGTAATACGGAACGCCGTGCTGGATCCCAACGGCCTCGTATCACTAGCAGTCGAGTGGTGGTGGTTAGTGTTTAACGTCCCGTCGACAACGAGGTCATTAGAGACGGAGCGCAAGCTCGGGTTAGGGAAGGATTGGGAAGGAAATCGGCCGTGCCCTTTCAAAGGAACCATCCCGGCATTTGCCTGAAACGATTTAGGGAAATCACGGAAAACCTAAATGAGGATGGCTGGAGACGGGATTGAACCGTCGTCCTCCCGAATGCGAGTCCAGTGTGCTAACCACTGCGCCACCTCGCTCGGTACTAGCAGTCGAGATGACAGACATGTTATCCGCATGGCTGTAACGGATTGTGCAGCCACGTCTAGGTCCCTGAGTCAACAGATGGGGACGTTTGCAAGACAACAACGATCTGCACGAACAGTTAGACGACGTTTGCAGCAGCATGGACTATCAGTACAGAGACCATGGCTGCGGTTACCCTTGACGCTGCATCACAGACAGGAGAGCCTGCGGTGGTGTACTCAACGACGAACCTGGGTGCACAAATGGCAAAACGTCATTTTTTCGGATGAATCCAGATTCTGTTTACAGCATCATGATGGTCGCATTCGTGTTTGGCGACATCGCGGTGAACGCACATTGGAAGCTTGTATTAGTCATCGTCATACTGGCGTATCACCCAGCGTGAGGGTATGGGGTGCCATTGGGTACACGTCTCGGTCACCTCTTGTTCGGATTGACGGTCCTCTGAACAGTGGACGTTACATTTCAGATGTATTAAGACCCGTGGGTCTACCCTTCATTCGATCTTTGTGAAACCCAACATTTCAGCAGGATAATGCACGACCGCATGTTGCCTATCTGGATACAGAAAATATTAGACTGCCACCCTGGCCAACACATTCTCCAGATCTCTGACCAACTGTAAACGTCTGGTCAATGGTGGCCAGTCACTATTGATGAACCGTGGTATCGTGTTGAAGCTGCATGGGCAGCTGTACATGTACATGGCATCCAAGCTCTGTTTGACTCAATGCCCAGGCGTATCAAGGCCGTTATTACGGCGAGAGGTGGTTGTTCTGGGTACTGATTTTTCAGGATCTATGCACCCAAATTGCGCGAAAATGTAATCACATGTCAGTTCTAGAACAATGTATCTGTCCAATGAATACCCGTTTTTCATCTGCATTTCTTCTTGGTGTAGCAAATGGCCAGTAGTGTATAAATATTGCGGAGAGTGTATTTTGGTCGATGCTAATTACCTTGGCGGAAAATTGAGTAATTTTGTCGGTACAATTTGTGATGTCGCAGACTGAATTTTCACACTCGTTTTTTGTAAGCGCATCGACCCGACGGCGAACCGGAACGGGCGGACCGTCACGCCCGGCCTGTGGCGCGCCGATCGCAGCCGGACGCGGGGCGCAGACCGCGGGCAGCGTACAGCGATGCTCCCGATGTGCGGCGGCCGGCGTGCCGGGCCGTGACCACTTGTGTGTGTGTGTATGTGTGTACGGCCGGGCGCCGCGCCAGCCGAGCCGCCGCCGCCGCCGCCGCCGCCGCCGCACTCTGCGGGCTGGCGAACGGCCGCGACCCTGGCCTCCATACCGAGACACGCCCGTCAGCCTCAGCGCGCAAACAGCTGCCGCCTCACCTCAGGCGTGCAGACGGCATCACCTTAAGAAAGAGGGGGAAGTATGCATGCTGCACTTTGGCGAGCTTTCCGCACTCGAGGAGACACCTTGTTTTTTGCTGCCTTTGGCCACTTCAGTCGGTGTTGTGGTTTGTGCAATGCAGTATCGGAAAATATGTGAATGGGTGGAGTCTTTTCTTGCGGACATCTCCGAACAAACACACACCACGCAAAATCTGCAGCTGTTATGAGTAAATTGAAGGTCGAGATGGGGAGAAAGGAAAGGGAAGGGATCACTGCTTTCAGCTGCATCGCGACATTACGTGCAATCAGTGGCGACGAGTGAAAATGTCCATCGGACTGGGATTCGAACCCGGTATCTCCAGCATACTAGGCAGGTGCGTTAACCACTGCGCCATCCAGAACACAGCGTTACCACAACTACGCGGATATCTCGGCATGCCTCACGGCCCATCCACTCTCCCATCGGGCGCCACCTGTCCGCAGTCCCTGTCCATTATACTCCATGCTCGCTACTCTTGCATTTACATACGAAGTACATTGATCCGCCAAAGATATTGCTACAGGCATGCATATTCAAATACAGAGAGATGTAAACAGCCAGAAGACGGCGCTGCGGTCGGCGGCGCCTATATAAGACAAGTGTCTGGCGCAGCTGTTAGATCGGTTACTGCTGCTACGATGGCAGCTTATCAAGATTTAAGTGAATTTGAACGTGGTGTTATGGTCAGAGCACGAGCGATGGGACACAGCACCATCGAGGTGGCGATGAAGTGGGGATTTTCCAGTACGGCCATTTCACGACTGTACGGTGTTTTGTACCCGCGTGGAACGCAGCGCATGGGTCTGCTCCTGAGAGGTGAAAGGTTGGCCGAATGCGGGAAGTGAGTAGGAGCAGGAAAAGGTGAAAATCTCTCGGTACTGCAGTGTGAATTATAGATGTTTACTATAGGCAAAAACAATAAATGGTTACATAACTTTGCAGTAATGAGCAAGTCTAAGACTCGTCGTAAGTAGCACAAAGTCTCAATAGCAAGCCAACACCCTCTGAAGTTCAAGCCATGTTTCCAGGCCGTCTGCTCTTGATCAAATGGGCTGAATCTCGAGCGGAGCTAGTAGAGCTCCACAGTACCGGCTAGAGGGCGCTGTCGTCGGTGTCTGTCGTAGTGCCAACTTAAGAACTTGCACCTACGCCGTGACATCGTAGTTATGTATACCACATTGTGAATATCAGAAATCCGGTAAAACATCAAGTCTCCGACATCCAGTTTGCGGCTGCAAGAAAATCCTGCAAGAACGGGACCAACAACGACTGAAGAGAATCTTTCAACGTGACTGAAGTGCAATCCTTCCGCAAATTGGTGCAGATTTCCGTGCTGGGCTATCAACAAGTGTCAGCGTGCGAACCATTCAACGAAACATCATCGACATGGGCTTTCGGAGCCGAAGGCCCATTCGTGTACCCTTGATGGCTGCATGACACAAATCTTTACACTTCGTCTGGGCCCCTCGACACCGACGTTGGACTGTTGATGACTGGAAGTATTTTGCCTGGTCGGATGAGTCTCGTTTCAAATTGTATCGAGCGGACGGACGTGTACGGGTATGGAGAGAACCTCATGAACCCATGGACCCTGCATGTCAACATAGGACTGTTCAAGCTGGTGGAATCTCTGTAATGGCGAGGTGCGTGTCGAGTTGGAGCGATATGGGACACGTGATACGTGTACGTACGACTCCGACAGGTGACACGTATGTAAGAATCCTGTGTGAATACCTGCATCCATGCACGTCCATTGTGCGTTCCGACGTACTTTGGCAATTCCAGCAGGACAATGCGACACCCCATACCTTCGGAATTGCTCCAGGACCACTCTTCTGAGTTTAAACACTTCCTCTGGCCACCATACTCTCCAGACATGAACATTATTGAGCATATCTGGGATGCCTTGCAACATTCTGTTCAGAAGAGATCTCCACAACCTCGTACTCTCACAGATTTATGGACAGCCTGCAGGATTCATGGTGTCAGTTCCCTGCAGCACTACTTCAGACATTAGTAGAGTCCATGCCACGTCGTGTTGCGGCATTCCTGCGTGCTCGCGGGGGTTCTACGCGGTATTACGCAGGTGTACCAGTTTTCTTTGACTCTTCAGTGTACAACAGCTGTGGTTTCTGCGTGGTGAGGCCGGCCGCGGTGGCCGACCGGTTCTAGGCGCTACAGTCTGGAACCGCGCGACCGCTACGGTCGCAGGTTCGAATCCTGCCTCGGGCATGGCTGTGTGTGATGTCCTTAGGTTAGTTAGGTTTAAGTAGTTCTAAGTTCTAGGGGACTGATGACCTTAGAAGTTAAGTCCCATTGTGCTCAGAGCCATTTGAACCATCTGCGTGGTGTCTCTTCTTTCGGACATGTACGCAACAACAGACACCACTCATTCGTGTAATTTGATTGGTACAGCTGGGCAATCAATGCGCCTTCTTCAGTGTGGATGCACAAATACGAGTACGTCCGACCCCCTGTGGGAATCAGAGAGAGCGAGCATGGAGAAAATGGGCAGGGGCTGCACATAGGTAGCGCTCGATGGGAGCGTGGATCGGCCGTGAGGCGTGCCGAGGTACTCCGCGCAGCTATGGTAACGCTGTGTCCCGGATGGTGCAGTCGTTAACACAGCTGCCCAGTAAGCAGGAGATCCCCGGTTCGAATTCCAGTACGGTACACGTTTTCTCTCGTCGCCGCTGATTCCTCGTCATGTCCCGATGCACCTGACAGGAGTGATCCCCTCCCTTTCCTTTCCTTTCGTCTCCTCTCTACCTTCGATTTACATATAACGTCGGCGAAAGTTCTCCCGTACTGGGTTGTCTGTAGCCGGATGGCCGTATACACCAAGAAGATCGTACGGCCACGTGGGTTGCTTGTACTGGACTTTGAGGTTTATCACATGCCACGGCCACTTGTTGCGTGCTGCCATCTGGATCTTATTCGAAAGCTCGTAGAACGTGTTCTTGCCAATCAGGCATACAGACGACTCTTTGCTGTTCCTCGATCAGTCGTATCTGGTGCTACCGATCCTACCTCAGCGATGCGACGATAACAAGCAGCAAACGTTGGACGACCCGGTCGTTATGGCCTGACAAAGTCATCTGCTGGAGCCGCGTGTCCATTACCATTCAAGCCAGTCAGGTCTATCCGGTCAGGAAATCAATATCCTGTCATCGCTGAACGTAACACTTCCAGTTAACTAGACACAGGTACATTATGAGAACAGTGAAGACAAACTAATTACTAATGTAAATAAGTCCCCGCCGTTCGGGATTAGCCGTGCGGTCTCAGGCGCTGCAGTCATGGATTTTGCGGCTGGCCCCGGCGGAGGTTCGAGTCCTCCCTCGGGCATGGGTGTGAGTGTTTGTCCTTAGGATAATTTAGATTAAGTAGGGTGTAAGCTTAGGGACTGATGACCTTAGCACACATTTGAACATTTTTTTGAAATAAGTCCCCACGGTACCACGTTTCCGTCTAGGACACTACCAGTGACTCCCTCACGCCGATCCCTTAAACAATCGAACTTCCATGTACAAAACCGCTTCAAACGTCTGATCACTCTAGAGCTAGTTTTTCAGCCATTTTAGGTGTCGCGTCATGATATAATTTTGCTGCTACATCCAGCAGTAGGCCTATGTGTGGATTCTGTATGCAAACTGTGTTCCGAGTTCAGTTAGTACTTAGGAAGAAATCCATTAAAACGTCGAACCTGATGCTGCAGTTCTGCTGCACGAACTTTGAAAGCGTAGTAACCGATATAGTTTTTCCTTTCATAATTTTGCGCGGGGTGTCACCGAAAAAAAGTTTCGAAAAGCTTTGAAATTGTGTGTAAGGTTTTTTGGAAGGCCTTAACTGCTCTTATTCTCAAATGGTGGACGTAGGTAGTCTGGGTAATTTGCGCGCTGCAAATTACCCTGCCCCAACACATGTACAGAGTTTCTGAAGTTAATACCTGACTTACTCCATTAAATCTTTAATGTAAGATTGTTCCTCTTAATAAGCCGATCATGAAAGATTTTAAAACTTTTAAATTCGGGCAGTAATTATATGAAACACTGACAATCAACTCTTTGTTGCCCCTAAAAGCCGGTAGGTAGGCAACCTGCAACAAGGATTGGCTCATGGTTTTAGCTGTTTGGATGGTCGACGAGTGCAACACACCACCGTTTAGATTACAACGAGTCAATGCCTTCTCTGAATCAGTGCTCTGATGCTGTTGAGTTGCATCTGAAAAACCATTTACCGTAAACTTTCATTAACAACTCGGAAACGAACGATTTTCATACTTACTTTTATCTGGACTTTTTTTCAGTCACCCTGTATAAGCGGTCCAGTAGATAACATCGGAAACTCCGTGAGGCAGTTTTTGAACGATGAGGTCGCAGATCCAGAAAACTGTACCAATATGCAGCGAAACCTGCTAAGCATCGACTGCTGGTGCAGGGACTCCCAACATACATACAGGGGTTGGTTAAATATATGGAAACACCGCGAGAGATGCGTGCTTTAACGCAAATGCAGATGCTAAGCCAGCCTGCAGGTTGCGCTGTTGTGTTCTTCTGCAGTGCCCTCAATACGTCGAAAATGTCAGCTGCAGTCAGTGTTCTGTGTGGCTGTGAGTGCATTGTGTCGGAGCTAAGTGAATTCGAAAGTGCTCCTATGTCGGGTGCTTCTGTAGGCAGGCTGTTTTAAGAGGCACCATATCGAAGATTTATACCGCATACGGAGATAGCGGAACAACACCATCCGCTAAGTCACAACGCAGACGAAAGTGTGCGATGAATGATCGTGAGAGACGGTCGATGAAGAGGATAGTGACTAAAAGTGAAATTATCACAGCTACGAAAGTCACTGCAGAAGTGAATGTCGCTCCGGTGAATCCTGTCAGCAACAAAATAACACAGATGGAGCTCCATACGCAGGAATTTCAGGGCGAGATTGAAATCCAAAAGCAATCAGTGATGAACTGCCCGTGACAGGAAATCTGGTGACGAAGCCATAAAACTTGGACTATGGAGCAAAGGAAGAAAGTAATTTGGCCGGATGAATCTTGTTTCACACTGTCTCTAAGTATTGGTCAAGTTTACTTCCCGAGAGTGAAATATTGCCTGGGTTCCGTGATGATCTGAGCAGCCATACCGCGGTATTCAATGGTTACTCGGGAAGAATGCATTACTGCCAAGAATTATGTGACCATTTCGGCTGATCACTGCCGTCTCATCATACAGTGTTTGTTCTCCAGTGGTGATGCCGTGTTCAAAGACGACAGCTCGGTACGTCCCTGACTGGTTTTGTGAGCACGACTACCACAGTCACCAGGCCTCAGTATTATTTAGCCTTTTGTGGTCTGCTTTGGAGAGAAGGCTGCGTGACCATTATACACCTCCATCGACGTTACCTCAACCTGCAACTATTTTGGAGGCAGAATAGTATACTATTCCCTTGACAGCCACATACGATCTGTATTTATTCATTCCGAGACGACTATGAACTGTTTTGGATGCCAGCGAGATTCCTACACCGTATTACGCATGGAAATGTATTTTTGGGGTTTCCTTATTTTTGTCCTCTCCCCTCTAAATGCAGCGTGTAACAGACAACTAGGAGGGAACAGTGGGAGTCTCTGGAGGAAAGGAGGCGTTCTTTTCGTGAATCGCTACTGAGGAAATTTAGAGAACCAGCATTTGAGGCTGACTGCAGTACAATTTTACTACCGCCAACTTATATTTCGCGGAAAGACCACAAAGATAAGATAAGATAGATTAGGGCTTGTACAAATGCATATAGGCAGTCATTTTTTCCTCGTTCTGTTTGGGAGTGGAACAGGGAGAGAAGATGCTAGTTGTAGTACGAGGTACCCTCCGCCACGCACCGTATGGTGGATTGCGGAGTATGTATGTAGATGTAGATGTAGATATTATTAGATTACAGTTACTGAGATAACGGAAACAGTAAAAATCGTAAGATTCCTAGGACCAACCATCCATTCTAAAGCGGAACGAACAACTAGCTGCAGAATTAACGGATTCGAATCTGAGATTCATTGGAAGAAACCTCTTTCCTCTACGAAAGAAGTACTTTACAAAACACTCCTTCGATCATTTTTAGAGTGCTGTTCATTATTCTGGGACGTTTAGGAGATAACGAAGATGGTCATCAAACTCTAGCGACAGGCGGTACAAGACAAACATTGTCCATCGCGGAGAAATCTGTTGAAAGTGTTGCCCACGGAGAAATCTTCTGTTGAAAGTGTTGCCTGACATCTGCACGAACTATTCCTAAAAGCTATTTCCTATCGTGGCATACGGCGGAGCGATGTGGTTGGTGCCTGCACGAAGTCTGTGATAAAATTTCGTCTTTTTGGGACTTGATGTGAATGAAGTAGTACGAATTCGTCTGGCGAAAAGTTTAATTAATAGATATAGCTGATACAGCATGGACGAAATATGAAATCCAGCGCTTTTTAAAATACACTCTCAAAGGCATCGCTATAGTGCAGGAACATCGATATCTCAGCATGGATCAAATACCCAACGACACACTGAGCTTATACATAGCTCGTTGTCACAGAATGATACCTCTGGCGCCGGTGCACCTGTCTCCGCGTGAGCACTGGAGCAATCCGGGAGGTTTAAAAGACCTGTGCTACTATTGCAGCTGCAGTGTGTCGGCTCATTAGGAATATGGCCGAAACATATACGGCCAAAATATCAGAGGAAGGATTAGGATTTCAGTGGATGTAGTGCGTCATTCATTGTGCCGCTAAAACCTGAAGACGCAAGGATTGTTGTCAGCACAGCATGTTATTATGTTTACGATTAGAGCATATATATATATTGATTTTTTGTACATAAAGAAAACAATAATTTGATGAAAAGATGTGTGTACAATATATTTCCTATGCTGACATCAGTTATTCATTGCGTGCGTAGTAGACAGATGAACAATGTCATCAGCAGACAGCAAGCGCACAATACACACAGCCACTGAAGGTAACTCATCACGCTAGTAAGACCTGCGTCAGGCAAAGCGTCAGGTGCTTTTATTCAGTGTTACGTAGACAGACACAGCGTAAAACTTATTAATATAAACTGCTGCCGTTTAACATTGCAGCACCGTAAAGGTGGCGGGCAACAGACGACAAACTGCCGTGTCGTATACGACATGCCTGGGTATGCAAATGGTCGGCATTTCAACGCAGCCCACAACGCAGGTAGGAATACCACAGTCTGCAGACTGTATGTAGGGAAAGATTACGCAGCGGGTTTCTTACGTAGTAATCGCATTTGAATGTCGGTTGTTCGTGAGAGGATCATGTTATGCCTCGTGTAAAAAGAAGAAATCTTCACTTGCACATATCGGATTTCCACAGCGGCAGGATCATTGTATGTCGAGAGAGCTGTTCCACGTTATTGGTGCTCGCACTGGAAGAGACTGTCATCCGAATATGGAATCGATGCGTTCAAAAATGCCACGCTCAAAATCATGTAAGACATCTACGACCCGACGCAGCTATCTCACGAGAAGACAGATCCACCGATCTTTTGGCCGTGCGAGATCGTACAGCCACGTCACCTGCTTTGAGTCAGAGGAAGAAGAAGGTTCTGCTGTTAGGTAGTTCTCATGGCAGAGGTGTAGGCCAGCAGTTGCAGCAGTTGCTTTTGACAAAGCTTAGGTATCGGAGTAATGAGGAAATTAGTATATTTCATCAAAATATACAAGGTATTAGAGATAAAGTTAGTGAACTGCTTATAGATGTTGACTCTGAAATTATTGGTATATCTGAACACTTCTTAAATAAGGAGATAATTCAGAGGCTTCCTTTACCATGATACAGGTTGGCTGGCAGCTTTTCTAGGAGCTCTTTGCGGTGTGGGGGAGTAGCCATGTATGTGAAAAACGGCATCCCATTTGAGTCAATTGGTGTTTCAAAGTACTGCACTGAAAAGGTGTTTGAATGTTGCGCAGATGTGGCTAAAATTTAATGGAGCTACACTTCTAACTATTGTTATTTATAGATCCCCAGACTCCGATTTCACAACATTTTTGCTAAAGCTAGGGGAGGTTCTTGGTTCACTTTATAGGAAATACAAAAAGTTAGTTATATGTGGTGACGTCAACATTAATTGCATAAGTGATTGTGCAAGGAAAAGGATGCTGGTAGACCTCCTTAATTAATATAATCTTATGCAAACCGTATTCTTTCCAACGAGAGTGCAAGGGAACAGTAGAACAACCATAGACAACATTTTTGTTCATTCCTCATTACTAGAAGGGCATTCTGTTAGCAAAAAGGTGAATGGACTTTCAGATCATGATGCACAAGTTTTAACTCTAAAAGATTTTTGTGCTGCAACACATGTTAAATATAGTCTGTTAGCAAAAAGGTGAATGGACTTTCAGATCACGATGCACAAATTTTAACTCTAAAAGATTTTTGTGCTGCAACACATGTTAAATATACACTCCTGGAAATGGAAAAAAGAACACATTGACACCGGTGTGTCAGACCCACCATACTTGCTCCGGACACTGCGAGAGGGCTGTACAAGCAATGATCACACGCACGGCACAGCGGACACACCAGGAACCGCGGTGTTGGCCGTCGAATGGCGCTAGCTGCGCAGCATTTGTGCACCGCCGCCGTCAGTGTCAGCCAGTTTGCCGTGGCATACGGAGCTCCATCGCAGTCTTTAACACTGGTAGCATGCCGCGACAGCGTGGACGTGAACCGTATGTGCAGTTGACGGACTTTGAGCGAGGGCGTATAGTGGGCATGCGGGAGGCCGGGTGGACGTACCGCCGAATTGCTCAACACGTGGGGCGTGAGGTCTCCACAGCACATCGATGTTGTCGCCAGTGGTCGGCGGAAGGTGCACGTGCCCGTCGACCTGGGACCGGACCGCAGCGACGCACGGATGCACGCCAAGACCGTAGGATCCTACGCAGTGCCGTAGGGGACCGCACCGCCACTTCCCAGCAAATTAGGGACACTGTTGCTCCTGGGGTATCGGCGAGGACCATTCGCAACCGTCTCCATGAAGCTGGGCTACGGTCCCGCACACCGTTAGGCCGTCTTCCGCTCACGCCCCAACATCGTGCAGCCCGCCTCCAGTGGTGTCGCGACAGGCGTGAATGGAGGGACGAATGGAGACGTGTCGTCTTCAGCGATGAGAGTCGCTTCTGCCTTGGTGCCAATGATGGTCGTATGCGTGTTTGGCGCCGTGCAGGTGAGCGCCACAATCAGGACTGCATACGACCGAGGCACACAGGGCCAACACCCGGCATCATGGTGTGGGGAGCGATCTCCTACACTGGCCGTACACCACTGGTGATCGTCGAGGGGACACTGAATAGTGCACGGTACATCCAACCCGTCATCGAACCCATCGTTCTACCATTCCTAGACCGGCAAGGGAACTTGCTGTTCCAACAGGACAATGCACGTCCGCATGTATCCCGTGCCACCCAACGTGCTCTAGAAGGTGTAAGTCAACTACCCTGGCCAGCAAGATCTCCGGATCTGTCCCCCATTGAGCATGTTTGGGACTGGATGAAGCGTCGTCTCACGCGGTCTGCACGTCCAGCACGAACGCTGGTCCAACTGAGGCGCCAGGTGGAAATGGCATGGCAAGCCGTTCCACAGGACTACATCCAGCATCTCTACGATCGTCTCCATGGGAGAATAGCAGCCTGCATTGCTGCGAAAGGTGGATATACACTGTACTAGTGCCGACATTGTGCATGCTCTGTTGCCTGTGTCTATGTGCCTGTGGTTCTGTCAGTGTGATCATGTGATGTATCTGACCCCAGGAATGTGTCAATAAAGTTTCCCCTTCCTGGGACAATGAATTCACGGTGTTCTTATTTCAATTTCCAGGAGTGTATTTGTTGTTTGCAAAGTCTGCATTTATCTGTTGTGGTATTGGGATCTTTAATAATATGCTTGCTGTAATATCTGGTGTTTATTGTTTGATCCTGTATTGCAATCATGAATCCTTCTGTCTCACTGTACATATTGCCTTTTCTTAGCCATGTGTTGGATGCGTCTTGATCAATGTGTGGCTGTGTTAGATGATACGGGTGCTTGCCATGTCCGTGTTACTGACAAGTCGCATATATGTACAGTATTTAATAATCGCTTTCTGAATATAGCAGGTGAACTAAATACAAACCTAGTCCCAGCAGGGAATCATATAGCGCTCTTAGAAAAAAGTGTTCCGAGACTGTTACCTGAAGTGCTCCTCCATGATACTGACAAGAGGGAGATTGAGTTAATAATCAAATCACTAAATACCAAGAACTCTCATGGATATAACGGGGTATCTAGCAGAATACTGAAGTATTATTCTATGTATGTTAGCCCAGTACTTAACCATATCTGTAACTTTTCCTTAGGAGTGGTCGGTTTCCTGGCCGATTAAAGTACTCGGTAGTGAAGCCCCTTTATAAAAAGGGAGACAGGGATAATGTTGACAATTTTAGACCTATTTTTATGCCATCGGTGTTTGCTAAAGTTATCGAGAAGGTTGTATATACAAGGTTACTGGAGCATTTAAATTCACAAAATTTGCTGTCAAATGTACAGTTTGGTTTTAGAAATGGTTTAACAACTGAAAATGCTATATTCTCTTTTCTCTGTGAGGTTTTGGACGGATTAAATAAAAGGTTGCGAACGCTAGGTGTTTTCTTCGATTTAACGAAGGCTTTTGACTGTGTTGACCACAAAATATCACTGCAGAAATAGGACCATTATGGAGTAATGGGAGTAGCTTACAATTGGTTCGCCTCTTACTTTAAGAACAGAAAGCAGAAGGTAATTCTCCGCAATATTGAGAGTGGTAGTGATGCTCAGTCCCAATGGGGCACTGTTAAGTGGGGCGTTCCCCAAGGATCGGTGCTGGGGCCACTGCTGTTTCTTATTTATATAAATGATATGCCTTCTAATATTACAGGTGATTCAAAAATATTTCTGGTTGCTGATGACACCAGCTTGGTAGTGAAGGATCTTGTGTGTAATATTGAAACAGTATCAAATAATGTAGTTCATGAAATAAGTTCATGGCTTGTGAAAAATAATTTGATGCTAAATCACAGTAAGACTCAGTTTTTACAGTTTCTAACTCACAATTCAACAAGAACCGATATTTTGATCAGACAGAATGGGCATATTATAAGCGAGACGGAACAGTTTAAGTTCCTAGGCGATCGGATAGATAGTAAGCTGTTGTGGAAAGCCCATGTCCAGGATCTTGTTCAGAAACTAAATGCTGCTTTATTTACCATTAGAACAATATCTGAAATAAGTGACAGTTCAGCACGAAAAGTAGTCTACTTCTCATATTTTCATTCGCTTATGTCGTATGGTATTATTTTTTGGGGTAATTCTTCTGATTCAAAAAGGGTATTTTTGGCTCAAAAACGGGCTGTTCGAGCTATATGTGGTGTAAGTTCGAGAACCTCTTGTCGACCCCTATTCAATAGTCTGGGAATTTTGACATTGCCCTCACAGTATATATTTTCTTTAATGTCCTTTGTTGTTAGCAATATTAGCCTATTCCCAAGAGTTAGCAGCTTTCACTCAGTTAATACTAGGCAGAAATCAAATCTGCATGTGGAATGCACTTCCTTGACTCTTGTGCAGAAAGGAGTGCAGTATTCTGCTGCATCCATTTTCAATAAGCTACCACAAGAACTCAAAAATCTTAGCAGTAGCCCAAACTTAGCAGTAGTCTAAACTGAAGAGTTTACTCACGGCTCACCCCTTCTATTCTGTCGAGGAGCTCCTGGAAGAGCTGAAAAATTAAGCACATTCCAGTGTTACATTGTTGATTTTCTTTATTTAAACTTACGACTTGTCGCCTGAATATGTTTTTCATATTTCATTTTATCTGTTTCTACTATCGTGTTATAATTTCATGTATTGACTCGTTCCATGACCATGGAGACGTCTCCTTAATTTGGTCCCACGGAACAATAAATAAATAAATATAAATAAATAAATAAATCGGATTGTTTGCAGCAGCACAAATATCAGCGGACAGTGCGACGATGTCGGAGGCACCACGAACTGTCAGCACGGCAACCGTTTCACATTTTCCGACCAGTTCCGATTCTGCATACAGCAGAAGTTATCCGTGCGTGGAGGTCTCTGTGATGTTTCGATGAGACGGGTAACGGAAAACACCCGCTGCGGTTCAGCAGACATGTTAGAAACGAAAGCAACGAGAGATTCATGTAGTAGGAGCCTCACATACAAACGAAAGTTAAAAGAAGCCAAAATTAGCATAAGGAGAGCCACGCGTAAAGCGTTCAAGGAATTCTATAGTAAAATTCTGTCCACTGACTTGACAGAAAGTCCTAAGAAGTTTTGCTGTTAAATCAGTTAACGGATCGAAGCCCTCTATCGAGATACATTGTGACCATAATGGCAGCGAAACGGAGGGTGGCACAAAAAAGGCCGAAATACTAAACGTCTATTTCTGAAACTGTTTCGTAGAGGAAGATCGCATTTTAGTGCGTATTTTAAACCGTCGCACTAACCAGAAAATGGGTGATATCGAAATAAGTGGCTGCAGAAGATAAAAGCAGTTGAAATCGCTCAACAGACAGAAGTCCAATGGACCGGGTAGATGCCGCGTTCCTCGATTTCCGGAAGGCATCCGATACAGTTCCGCATTGTCGTCTGATGAACAAAATGGGAGCACGTGGAATATCAGAGCCCAACTTCGTCATTGGACTGAACAGTTGGGTTGGTTGGTTTATTAGGGGAAGGGTACCAAACAGCGAGGTCATCGGTCCCATAGGATTAGGGAAGGATGGGGACAGAAGTCGGCCGTGCCCGTTCACAGGAACCATCCCGGCATTTGCCTGTAGCGATTTAGGGAAATTACGGAAAACCTAAATCAAGATTGTCGGACCAGGGTTTGAACCGTCGTCCACCCGAATGCGAGTCCAGTGTGCTAACCACCGCTCCACCACGGCCGGTACTGTACAGTTTCTAGCAAATAGAACAGCGCATGTCATTCTGAACGGAGAGAAGACTTTAGACGTAAAAGTAACTTCGGGCGTGCCCCAGGGGAGTGTCATAGGACCATTACTTCGCACGATATATATAAATGACCCAGTACTTATACGTCGGAAGTTCCGTGAGACTTTTCACCGATGACGCAATTGTACACAGAAGTCACGACGATGGAAAATTGTGGCGAAGTGCAGAATCATCTGCTGAGGATTGGCGCTTGCTGTGCAAGAAGTGGCAACTGACGCTCAACATAAGCAAGTTAACGTCTTGCGAATGCATAGACTGAGAGTCCCCTTCTTGCACGATTACAAAATTGCAGAGCAGTCACTGCAAGCACTTACTTCCAAAAAATACCTAGGGGTTTACGTACGGAGTGATTTTGAATGTAACGACCACATAAAATTAATCGCGAGTAAGGCAGAGGCCAGACAGATCCATTGGAAGAATCCTCAGCAAATGTAGTCCACCAACAACGGAAGTGGCTTACAAAACAGTCATTCGACGAATACGAGAATTTTGTTCGTCAGTATCGGATTGAGTAAATAGAGAAGATCAAGGGACCAAAGAAGAGCGACGCGTTTCATTACAGTTTCATTTATTAAGCACGAAAGCGTCACAGAGATGATCAGCCAACTGCAGTGCCAGACGCTGCAAGAGAAGCGTTCTGCACCACAGTCTGGTTTATTGCTGAGCAGTGGTGCATACACGAAAATTGATTTGCCTATAGTTTGTAAACTTCAGACGCAAAAAAATCTGACATGGAAACGCCGCATCACTTTCCAGTTTTCGTAGACACTATTTGGAGAACTCTCACCGATTTTGAAATTCACTGCGATGAAGCTATTAAAGGATCGAAATATGGAAAGAATGAAATGCTTTGGAATGTCGTTTAGAAGGCTCATCAAGCAGTGTATTCAGGAAACTGGGTGCTCGTTTGGAAACATCACTCAAATGAACAGACAGCCACCAGAATATCCATCTGATCAAAGCCAGTTACGTACAATGTCATAAATCCACCGTTCAAACTTCGAACGCTTCTAGCTCCCTACAGAAAATTGATGAAAATTTAATTTAAACTGATTTGCATAAAGTTGCTTTAAATACGAGTGGGCTCAATAAGTAATGCAACGTAGTTTTTTTCTCAACCAATTTCGAAAAGGTGCGCGATTTATTGCGGAACATCGTGGAATATTCCCGCTTCAGCCCCTATAGTTTCCGATCGGTGACGACGCTATACTGATCCTTATAAATGGTGTCTGTAACGAAGAGACGTTCCACGTTGTTGTCATTGTTTCTTTTGGCAGAAGACCAGAGCACTGATTCACAAAGTACCCTCCACTACACAAGTTGGCTTGCTGAGTATAGTTGTAGAAACCATGTTTTAACTCACAGAATTCGGTAGAGTGCATTCGGATTACGTGGAATCCATTCATTGTTTTAGCTGACTCAACAATCTTGTGTAAATCTTGGGGAACAAAGACCTTGCTTACCTTCTTCCCTTTCTCTATAAATTCAGAATCTCTGACGGAGCTCCAAAAGCTACTTGCACTCTCCAAAAACCGAGCGAGGTGGCGCAGTGGTTAGACACTGGATTCGCATTCAGGAGGACGACGGTTCAATCCCGCATCCGGCCATCCCGATTTACGTTTTCCGTGATTTCCCTAAATCGCTCCAGGCAAATGTCGGGATGGTTCCTTTCAAAAGGCACGGCCGAATTCCTTCCCCGTCCTTCCCAAATCCGATGAGACCGATGACGTCGCTGTCTGGTCTCCTTCCCCAAACAAACCAACCAACTCTCCAAAAACTTGGGTGGTATTTCTTCAAACCATCTCAGACTAAATGGAGGAGAACTTGATGTAATGAACTTGGCACTCCGGAGGGAAGCGCAACTTGATAAAACGACAACGCCGTATCTAGTAATAATTGTTTGAAACATTTTCTCCACGATTTGACATTTGGAACAAGTCTAGGGACATGCAACAGAGTACCGACAACGCACTAACACTGAAAACTCATTTTTGGGAAAAAACAAGTAGAACGTTTGACATTTCCTCTCTTCAAGTGATACCAACGGGGAAAAATCTGGAAAACTCGATCTCGTATGGAAAGTTACTGGCAGTCTTTCTTCCCGCTGACCATTCTAGGAACAGGGTAGAACGGATAGTGGGTGGAGTATGTTGCTTGCGAAATGTATTTTTCAGTAGGTGAGAGACAAAAGTCAGTCATCCTCTACATCGATGCACGTCAGGACAGCATGGGTCACACGCGGTCTTGCGATTTGACGCAAAGACCAGGGACCGGCGGACAGCAACACCGCCATTTCACAAAGCCGAGAAGAAGAGAAGGAGACTGTCATATATTTCGTCTATTGTTACGATCAGGTCGTCAAAGAGACGTGCTGACAAAGTGGCCATTTGGCCCATCGCGAAGGTGTGAAACTGGATAACGAAAGGAGACGGGCGTATGTGGGACGGGACGAGGAGGATCGGTGGCAGGTACTGGCGCGAGCATAACGCGGTGCCCTCAAGTTGAGCAACGGGGGCAGAGGGCACGCCGCCAGTTGCGTCAGCAGCGCAGGTGCGGAGGCGGCGGGGGGCGGCCGACCAGCTAAAGGTCGCGGTGGCGGCGCGCCGCGCGGGAGGGCTGCGGGTGAAGCCGCGGCGAGGGCGGGCCGTCCGGGGACACGGCCGCGGGCTCTCCCACAGTATCACATTTCTGGCCGCTGAATTTACCACACCGCGAAAGTACTGTGCGTATGCAGTATTGTAGGAACAATAGACTATTTACAAGAGGCGTTCAAAAAGTAATGCTGTACTTTTTTTCTCGGTCAATTTCCGTTGAAAAAATTCGGAAAATGTTGTGAGACATGACAGAATATTCGCCCTTCCGCCCCTCCAGTTCGACGAAGTTCCGGTTGGTGGCGGCGCTTTACGTAGCCTACAAAACGGCGTCCGTAACGGAGGTGCGTCCCAAGCAGAGAGCTGTCACTGAGTTTGTTTCGGCGGGAAACCGGAGCGTCGCCGGTATCCGTAGGCGCTGGCAGAATGTGTACGGAGATTTGGCAGTGAACAAAAGCACGGTGAGTCGTTGGGTGAGGCGTCTGTCATCATCGTGACAAGTACGCGCAGACATGTCCTATCTTGCGCGTGCCGGCCGGCCGCACACTGCTGTGATTCCTGCAATGTTGGAACGCGCAGACGCTCTCATTCGAAGCGGCCGACGGATCACAGTGAAACACATCGCCGCTCAATTTGATGTTTCTGTACGTACAAATGGCTCTGAGCACTATGGGACTCAACTGCTGTGGTTATCAGTCCCCTAGAACTTAGAACTACTTAAACCTAACTAACCTAAGGACATCACACACATCCATGCCCGAAGCAGGATTCGAACCTGCGACCGTAGCAGTCGCACGGTTCCGGACTGCGCGCCTAGAACCGCGAGACCACCGCGGCCGGCCTGTACGTACAGCTGACACACTTTTCTACAAGTGGGTGCCTCTGTTGGTAGCACTGACACACTCGTCTACTAGTTGGAGTATTCAAAGATGTGTGCCCCGCCTCCCCCTCCCCCCCCCCTCAACCCCCCCCCCCGTCCCGTCCCGCCACCCATGGGTTCCTCGCCGCCTACAAAAGATCATTAAGAGCAACGAAGAACCATGTATGTGAAATTGATTACGCGCTACCAGGCTGACCGTGAAGATTTTATGTCGAACATCGTCACAGACGATGAAACATGGGTTCATCACTTCGAATCGAAAACAAAACGACGCCACACTATGTCTCCTACAAAAAAAAAAAAAAAAAGGTTCAGATCCGTAACCTCAGCTCGTAAAGTCATGGCAACGGTCTTCTGGGACTGTGAAAGTATTCTGTTTCGTGTTCTCCCTCATGGTGCAACGATCAACTTGTAAGTGTATTTTGGTACCCTCATGAAATTGAAAAGACGACTCAGCGGGGTGGTCGCCACAAAAATGCAAACGAACTTTTTCTTCATGACAACGGAAGGCCTCACACACGTCTGCGCACCAGAGAGGAGCTCACAAGACTTCATTGGGCTGTTCTTTCGCATCCACCCTACAAACCAGATTCCGCAGCTTCCGACTTCCATCCGTTTGGTCGTTGAACGATGAACTACGTGGTAAACAGTATACGGTTGATGGAGAGGTTATTCACGCAAATGAGACGTTGGCTTCGACGTCGGCCAGTAAAATGTTACCGTGCGGGTCTCGCAGTTAAGGTGGCGTAAGGTCGTCGCATTTAACTGAGATATGCTGAAAAACAGGGTTTTATGTTCAAATGTGTGTGAAATATTATGGGACTTAACTGCTAAGGTCATCAGTCCCTCAGCTTACACACTACTTAACCTAAATTATCCTAAGGACAAACACACACACCCATGCCCGAGAGAGGACTCAAACCTCGGCCGGGACCAGCCTCACAGTCCGTGACTGGAGCCCCCTAGACCGCTCGGCTAATTCCGCGCGGCGTTTTATAGTCAAAAGTGAGGGCAGTAAAATGGTGTATCGGAATCCTGACTAAAACCAACCTACTTTCAGAGAAAATTTGTTGCATTCTTTATCGAAAGCCCCTCGTCAATTTGTAGGTGGCTTGGGGATGTGCAGGATGTGAGATTTAGCACGCAGGGCTTCTACTTACGACAGCATCAATCGCTCTAATCTAGATGGACATCGTGTCAAACTCAGATACGCCATTCCATGCTGCTTCGTCACTGTCACAATTCATCACTCGTAAACCGGCTGGCGAGCGGTGGTGTGGGAGTCTCTCGGAAACCCACGGCCACACGTCTCCAGTGGGTGAGTGATCAGGAGGACAGGGTGGCGAGAACAACAGTCGAATATCCTCCGTATCGATACACGTCAGGAGACAGCACCGTCCACATGCGGTCTTGCGGTATCTACAGCTACATCTGTAACTACACTCCGCAAGCTACCTTATGGTGAGTGGCGGAGCGTACTTTGTGTGCCGCTGTCACTTTCCCCCTTTCCTGTTCCAATTGCGAACAGTTCGCGGGAAGAACTATTGCCGGTAAGCCTCAGTGTGGGCTTGAATCTCTTTAATTTTACTAGGGAGAAACGGAAAGTAACGAATAATAAGTCTTTTTTTTTCTCCTGTGTTGCAGCTTGAATGTTGAAATTTGCGCTAGAGAGGTGTATCGCTATCACGGTCAACTCTAGCGAGAGAAGCTTGAACTACCAAACATACGTGGCACATGTGTTACTGTTGTCAGTTTGTGAAGGCAGCGAAGTTTAGTTCGATATTTGTGAGCCAAAGGGAATAAACCGAGAAAATTTATTCACAGTGACATGCGTGACGTATATGGGGATGACTAAGGACCGTATCAATATCTCCACGTGGCGTGCAGTCCTCCAAGAGGGCCGTGGGAACCCTAGTTATTCGCCACGCTCCCGGCAGCCGGTAACTGTTGCAACCCCACAGCATGGCGGAGCCATCGTGGCAACATTTTCGAACGACCGGCGTGTGAAACTGCTAACCTTATCGCAGCAGTTCAACACTTCCTACTGTGAGGTGTACGATATTGTTCGTGTCAGGTTGAAATTTCGAAAAGTTTGTGCTCGCTGGGTGCCTAAGAACCTGACAGACAACGACGAGGCCCAGCGACTAACGACAAACTTGGATCACTCAACGCGTTGCGCGGCAGAAGGTCATGACGTTCTGAAAGGAATCGACGCTGGTGATGAGTTGCGGGCGTTCCACTACACACCCGAAACCAAGCATGCCTCTATAGAGTGGAAACATCCTGTTCCCCAGTACGAAAAAATTCGAAGTAACTCAGTGTGTTAGGAAAGTGCCTATGACAGTGCTCTGGGATATGCACGGTGTGTTACTGGTGGACTTCACTGAGCGCGGGACGACTGTGAATATTGCAGTCTACATTAAGACTTTGGTTAAGTTGTCTCGTGCCCTTTGTGACAAACGCCACAAATTTAATGCTTCCGGTATCAGACCTCTTCATGATAATACTCGTCGCCATGTCGCTGCTCCTGTTCGCGAGAAAATCGCCAAATTTGGATGGGATATGCTTCAGCATCCACTATACACTCCGGACCTTACACCGTCTGAGTTTCGTCTGTTTTGACCAATGAAGAAATTCCTGGCCAGTGGAGGTTTTGTGTCAGATGCGGTGACTACGCCGAAAAGTAGGTAAAAGATTTGAGTTCATTGTCGATTTTTTTTGTTTTTGTTTAGTTACCTGTTAAACTTGTTGGTAGTAAAATTATTGTGCATTATTTTGCGATCTTCCCTCGCACCTTCATCGTCCCTTCGTGAGATATACGCAGGAGCAAGCAGTACAGTTGTTGACTTTCCTAGGAACGTACGTCTACGAAAACTGGAAAGTGATGCGGCGTTTCCGTGTCAGATTTGTTTGCGGCTGAAGTTTACAAACTATAGGCAAATCAATTTTCGTGTATGCACCATTGGTCAGCTGAAAATCCTT
The DNA here is from genome assembly GCF_023898315.1 of Schistocerca nitens. Classification (NCBI taxonomy): domain Eukaryota; kingdom Metazoa; phylum Arthropoda; class Insecta; order Orthoptera; family Acrididae; genus Schistocerca; species Schistocerca nitens. Next base: position 1,268,664,812 of record NC_064614.1, on the reverse strand, counting down.
CTGACATAAAGTAACAGAAAAACGTAGTTCTTGGTATGTCGAAGAGTGATCTTTTGGAGAATCGTATCATTGTGCCTGTTTTGTTGATACTGGCGTAGTTATTGGAAGACATCTCACTGGACATAAGGCAAGAACATAACTGACGTTCTACCGAGACCTTCGTGACAGACATTTAGAGACTGTTGGATCGGTCGTCCAGGAAACAGAAAATGACGAGCGCACTCACCTTAGCCAACACCTCTTGATTTCTATCTGCACCAAGCCTGGCTTACTTAGGAGCGAACACACGCGAACGATAATTAACGAACGAGTATTATCTCTAGTGTAAACGGTAGCTGAGTGCGAGCGAACTGCATTCGGTCGGGTTCGGTTCGCGTTCGTTAGTGTTCGCTCGTGTTCCGCTGCCTGACGGCCTTTTAGCGAACCAGCAAAGCATGTTCATGTCCTTTTTGCTTCGACGCTTGCACTAAGTAAAGATTTCGTCTCTGTTATGTCAACTTGATTGATGACCTGAGTTGCGGGACTGATGGAGTGGTACGAGCGGGAGGTAATGTTACTGATACGAGAACGTAGATGTCACTGGTGCCTCTGGGCTCCAACAGGTCCACGTCACAAGTGCTAAAGGAAAAGAAATATGATTGGTAGAAAGTTGCTGACCCACTCAAAGGTGCAACTCGGACCGTTAGAAAGACGATAAAATCATTACGTGTCTGCACTAAGTGGGAACTGAGTGAATAAGAACAAGCTGCGTATGTTGATTAAAATTAAAAATATACGAAAGGGCTTATCATTTTGAGTCGTGCCCTGAGGAAGGCCTTTGAAATTCGACCGAAACGTCGGTTTTAGTTAATTATTGTTGTTAGTTTTCAGCAATGACGCGGCATAATACCCAGAATAATTTTAATCACTTATCATTTTCGTTGTTGCAGTTAATGGTACCTGTAATTACATGGCTGAAGTATCACTCTTATATGACAGATTACTGACGATAAATAAAAATTCACCCGAGATCACGAAACCTCTCTCCCCTCTAAGAAACTATATAGGCTATAACGGGCATAAGGGCAGATATTTCTATTGATAATTGAGGTGATGTACTGAACAATATTCACGTCAGACTAATAATGACAGCCATTACAAGTCGTGTGTTTTTAGGTTGGTAAAACCTCCAAGTACATGTGACAGCAGTAAGCCATTAATGCTTATTTTCCCATAGACAGCAGGTCGGATGTTGAAGTGTGGATGCATGGACAGAAAAAGGTTAGTCTATACTGACAGGAGTAGCCCACGTAGTGGCGCAGTACGACTGTGCAGGAAACATAGCATAAAGTTTGTGACGTACCTGTGGGAAAACTATTCGACGCAGAGAAAAAACAACGTAGACACTGATGTACGTACAAATTAACGTACTACATAAAAAAATATCTGCCCTTATACCCGTTACATCCTGTATAATAGACTTAATCAAGTGGTCTATGAGACAAATCCTAGCTATATTTCACATTTATCAGATTTTATTGATGTCTTTCTAGTACGTAAATTACAGAAATCCTTGAAGTTCTTCATTTATGTCGCTGCAAACACTACAAACTGTCTTACAGCAGCTACTGAAATGCTAAACAATCACTAACGTAAACGTCAACGGTTGCTAACAATGGCTGTGTAAGAGCTGGGCTTTCTTCAAGTTGTGTTGGTCGTCGGTAATTTCCTTTTAACTTTCCTCCTCTATTGTAACGACAGCGAAAAGCGTCAGTCAACATATGTTAGAAGTTTTGGAATAATGCTAAGGAAAACTGGACCTGCAATTCACTGCTGAGTGTTCCATCTCCAAGCATTTCACTCTTAAGAACAATTTCAGACACACAAATCCCTTTCTCATATGCCGTTGTGTTTACTTCGCGAAAAATAGTGTGCTCGGTATGCAAAAAAATCATCACTGAATATCAAAGTTACGCGTCGTCTTTCTAACTATATAGTGGTGTAAGCTGTGTGCCAGTTATTAGAACCAAAAAGAATAACGTAGCGTTCATAGGCTATTTAGTTATCTCGCGTTGTCTTCCGTCCCCTCTAATGTAAACGCTGGATCACAGACGCAAGCGAATGGCAGCGAACGCTGGCGAACTGTCTGCGAATGCTCGTTCGTTTGTCTTCCCTTCCATTGGCTCCTGTGTAAATGAAAGCTTTAGACAGTCATCCATTAAAAGTGTCAAACAGCTGACGCCATAGGCGTGTGATAATAAGAAATAGTGCGGTTACGAATGAATCTTTCAGATGAGTGCCTTCAAACTCTCTGGATCGGGGCTCGATCCCTGCCCCCGCCCATCGTGAGCAATGCCTTCACCGACTGAGTTGTCCAGTCACGACTCACAGTCCCCCCTCATAGCTTTACTTCCAGCAGTACACATTCACCTCGCCCCCAAACTTTGCACAAGTTCTCCCTCGTACCTAACGGAACTATCATTTCTGGAATAAAGGCTATCGTGGGAAAGCAGGAGAGAGGTGCTGGCAGGAGTGAAGCAGCGACAACGTGTCGTGACGCGTGGCTGGACAGCCCCGCCCGCGACACACAGGTTTCGGGATCGACCGGGAAGCTTCAACCGGACGGCACATTTTACGAGTACGTGAGTATAATTACGAGTGTATGGATGGCTTCGTGCAATGAGAGTGCAGCCTATATTGAGTACTGTACTGCCCAATTGCAAGTGCGAAGACGATTTTCTACAAGATCATGTTAGAAATAATACAACTATTTAGTACGGCCACTCGTCACTCATACTAGGGCTTAGGTGCATCGTTTCACGCCGAAGCAGACACAACTGGAACCTTCCCGGCACATGAAATGGAAGGTTGGTTGGTGAGCAGAGAGTTATGATAACTCGTGAAGGTTAATCTGCTAGTGACGGAGCCTGTAATCGCTGTAAATGACAAGGATAAGACTTTTGCTTTCGCAACAGTCACCAGAAGGTCGTATGAGAAACAACTACTTGCAACGCTAACCTTCTTGTGTTGATGAATGGACACGTGTGCACGAAACACAGAATCTACCCCGTACGTTTGGAGCTGTAGATCTTGGTGGTCCGCTCTCCAAACTAGGAGATAAGCTTTCCATGAGAGCACAGACGGCAATGTAGATGTTAAGATATCTGCCGACTTGGACATCTTCGCTGCGGGTACCTATCCTGGTACAAACCGCGAGACAGCAGCACACATTATGTGCACTTGTGACAGCTGTTGATTTGGGCATATGCCGAACGCCAAACGCTACAGTCAGTGTACCCGTCGCTTGGGAATTAAATGTCACGACGACTACCTGCGGGAAGGAAAATGTTCCGGGGAATTTCACTATTTTGAACGCTATAAGCCGGAAATCAAGCACTTCCAGACAAATGTCGTAATGAACCTTTTTTATTGTTTGCGTAATTATAGTGAATACGTGCCCTCTATTTCTGAAACACGCTGTATACGCCGGAGCTCCTGTACGATGCATGGTGGAGGATATTTTATACCTGCAGTAGTGATTTTCTGTCATATTCCATTTACATATTGAACGAGAGAAAAATGCTGTCTATATGATTCTGTACGTGCCCTAATCTCTCTTACTTTATTCTCTTGAGACCTGCGCGATAAATGGGATGGCAGAAGAATTTTCGCATAGTCTTCCTCTTCTCCTGACTCACCCAAGTGATTGTTAACATTAGGCGACCGGAATAACGTAACGGGTTCTATTAGTCAAATATTCATTAGTCCAGTGACACATGTGCGAAGACTCTCCGTATGATCGTATTGACTAATTTCATTGCCTTGCAATGATTAAAATAATAAGTGTGCAGTACCACTCAAGTCCTCTACCCTCACCGCATGGTTACCCTTGGAAAAATCCAGAATCACAAAACAAAAAATATCTTTCATCTGACGGTACTGTACTTTGTCCACCCAAGGACCTCTGATAATGAGCGAAAGGAGAATTTAAGAACGATTGTTGCAACGATCAGTAATTTGACACCGTCTATCACCTATTTCTGCTTCTATAGGAATTTATGGGTCGAAAAGATTTGAATTTAAACAGGGGATTATAGCAGTTATAGATGGATATTTTGGAAAAAAAAATCCATAATTCAGTTCAGAGATGGAGATTGCTTATTGGTAAAAGTTGGGCTTGTAAAACAATAAACTGGAATTCTTTTTATTCCATGATTACCGGTTTCGGCGAAACTAAAGCCACCATCATCGGTTCTAGGGAGGACAGAAAACACTACAAAAGTGGGCTTAGATTCCACTTATATTGATATTAATAGTTGCCTATAACACGCAGCCCTTACAAAGTTGTTGTAAGTAGCACATGTGCGTCCAAGAGAGATGACATTATAAATGTTAAGTGTCTCCATCACATACAAGCACAAGTTACAGGGTGTTTCAAAAATGACCGGTATATTTGAAACGGCAATAAAACCTAAACGAGCAGTGATAGAAATACACCGTTTGTTGCAATATGCTTGGGACAACAGTACATTTTCAGGCGGACAAACTTTCGAAATTACAGTAGTTACAATTTTCAACAACAGATGGCGCTGCAAGTGATGTGAAAGATATAGAAGACAACGCAGTCTGTGGGTGCGCCATTCTGTACGTCGTCTTTCTGCTGTAAGCGTGTGCTGTTCACAACGTGCACGTGTGCTGTAGACAACATGGTTTATTCCTTAGAACAGAGGATTTTTCTGGTGTTGGAATTCCACCGCCTAGAACACAGTGGTGTTGCAACAAGACGAAGTTTTCAACGGAGGTTTAATGTAACCAAAGGACCGAAAAGCGATACAATAAAGGATCTGTTTGAAAAATTTCAACGGACTGGGAACGTGACGGATGAACGTGCTGGAAAGGTAGGGCGACCGCGTACGGCAACCACAGAGGGCAACGCGCAGCTAGTGCAGCAGGTGATCCAACAGCGGCCTCGGGTTTCCGTTCGCCGTGTTGCAGCTGCGGTCCAAATGACGCCAACGTCCACGTATCGTCTCATGCGCCAGAGTTTACACCTCTATCCATACAAAATTCAAACGCGGCAACCCCTCAGCGCCGCTACCATTGCTGCACGAGAGACATTCGCTAACGATATAGTGCACAGGATTGATGACGGCGATATGCATGTGGGCAGCATTTGGTTTACTGACGAAGCTTATTTTTACCTGGACGGCTTCGTCAATAAACAGAACTGGCGCATATGGGGAACCGAAAAGCCCCATGTTGCAGTCCCATCGTCCCTGCATCCTCAAAAAGTACTGGTCTGGGACGCCATTTCTTCCAAAGGAATCATTGGCCCATTTTTCAGATCCGAAACGATTACTGCATCACGCTATCTGGACATTCTTCGTGAATTTGTGGCGGTACAAACTGCCTTAGACAACACTGCGAACACCTCGTGGTTTATGCAAGATGGTGCCCGGCCACATCGCACGGCCGACGTCTTTAATTTCCTGAATGAATATTTCGATGATCAAATGGTTCAAATGGCTCTGAGCACTATGGGACTCAACTGCTGAGGTCATAAGTCCCCTAGAACTTAGAACTACTTAAACCTAACTAACCTAAGGACAACACACACACATCCATGCCCGAGGCAGGATTCGAACCTGCGACCGTAGCGGTCGCGCGGTTCCAGACTGTAGCGCCAGAACCGCTCGGCCACCAGCGGCCGGCTTTCGATGATCGTGTGATTGCTTTGGGCTATCCGAAACATACAGGAGGCGACGTGGATTGGCCTCCCTATTCGCCAGACATGAACCCCTGTGACTTCTTTCTGTGGGAACACTTGAAAGACCAGGTGTACCGCCAGAATCCAGAAACAATTGAACAGCTGAAGCAGTACATCTCATTTGCATGTGAAGCCATTCCGCCAGACACGTTGTCGAAGGTTTCGGGTAATTTCATTCAGAGACTACGCCATATTATTGCTACGCATGGTGGATATGTGGAAAATATCGTACTATAGAGTTTCCCAGACCGCAGCGCCATCTGTTGTTGAAAATTGTAACTACTGTAATTTCGAAAGTTTGTCTGCCTGAAAATGTACTGTTGTCCCAAGCATATTGCAACAAACGGTGTATTTCTATCGCTGCTCGTTTAGTTTTTATTGCCGTTTCAAATATACCGGTCATTTTTGAAACACCCTGTAAGTACTACCGCAACTCCGGCTCTGTTCTTATACAGTACAGGCCGCGACGCGAGGTGGCGCTAGCAGAAGAGGCGCCAATGAATGTCACAGCCCGCGTCATAACAGGCTCTGCGTGTGTGGTAACACTACGTCATTAGGGCTTGTACATAATTCTAGAGATCACTGGATCACGTAAACATATACAAAACTTATGAAAGCTTCAGACCTACACAACTGCACATCTGCCTGGTCACATATACGACATATCGAAATGCAAATGCAAATTTCATGAGAACTGCTGAATTGCAAAAATGTACATCTCTCTGGTCCTATACGTAATAAGATACGAATATACATAGATATTTTATAGGATCTGCAGGGATATACACAGCACATCAGACTGGTGATATATAAAATCTACCGAGAGTATATACAAATTATAAGGAAACTACAGGGTTACTCAGTGCATACCCGTCTGGTCATATATAAAAAATACCAATAAAACACACCTTGCGTATAAGCGCAGATTTTTCCGGTCATATCAAATATACATCTGCCTGGTTACATATAAAACATACCGAAAAGAAATGCAAATTTTCTCTGACTGCCGAGTTACACATATGCACGTCTGTCTGGTCATGTATGAAACCTACCAAAAGTCATATACAAATTTAAGAACACTGCAGGGTTACACAAATGCATATCCGTCTGGTCTTATGGGCTTACTTAAAAAGGGGCTGCTGCCGAAAAGAAACGCATTTTGAACTAAAAATGAATCTTTCACTGCCAGATCAGGAAAATTTCTGTTTTATTTCATGTATTTAGCCTACGTTTCCAAAAATCCACAAAGAGGACCACCATGGTTAAAATCGATCTGCGTCGCCGTACTCACAAGCATTCTGTATCGCTGTAGAAAGGTCTGTTTAACGCATGGCTTTGGGCATAGTCTGGTACTGGCAGTAGGTACAGCATTAACACTCCAGTTTTCCCACTAGGAGTGTGTACGACTAGAGGCGAATATATGACATCATTCTCCTGAACGTAATTTGCACGGAGGTGAGACAAGTCACGGGATAGCGATTTACACACAAACGTGTGGCGGTAGTGTTGCGTACACGAGGTATGAAAGGACTGGAGGAGCCACCATTTGTACTCAGGTGATTCGTGTGGAAAGATTTCCGACGTGGTTATGGCTCCACGACGGGCATTAACAGTCTTTGAAAGTGGAATGATAGCTGGAGTTGGACGCTTGGGACATTCTATTTCGGAAATCGTTTGCGAATTCGATATTCCGAGTTCCACAGTAATCGGCAACGGCCTTGCCGCAGTGGTTACACCGGTTCCCGTGAGATCACCGAAGTTTAGCGCTGTCGGGCGTGGTCGGCACTTGGATGGGTAACCATCCGCCATGCGCTGTTGCCAGTTTTCGGGCCGCACTGAGCCTCGTGATGCCAACTGAGGAGCTACTCGATCGAATAATAGCGGCTTCGGTCAAGAATACCATCATAACGACCGGGAGAACGGCGTGCTGACCCCAAGCCCCTCCTATCCGCATCGTCTACTGAGGATGACACGGCGGTCGGCCTGAAGACAGAGTGCTTTTTTTTTAGTGTGTACCGTCAGGATTACCTCTCACCGCGGATAACGAATGGCCGATGGCCTGCACTTAACTACCGACAGCAACTAATTTTTCCTTAGAGTTGCCATACAAGCTACACAGAGGGAAATAACCGCAGAAATCAATGTGGGACATGCGTCGAACGTATCCGTTACGACAATACGGCGAAATTTGGTGTTAATGCGCTATGGCAGCAGACGAACGACACGAGTGCCCTTGCAAACAGAACGACATCGCTTGCAGTTCCTCTCCTGGGCTCGTGACAATATCGGCTGGATTCTAAGACGACTGGCGAACCGTGGCCTGGTCAGATGAGTCACGATTTCAGTTGGTAAGACTGATGGTAGGGTTCGAGTGTGGCGCAGACTCAAAGAAGCCATGGACCCAAGTTATCAACAAAGCACTGTGCAAGCTGGTGTTGGCTCCATAATGGTGTGGGCTGCGTTTATACAGGATGGACTGTTTTGTCTGGTCCAACTGAACCGAGCACTGACGGGAAGTGGTTTATGTTCGGCTACTTGGAGACCATTTGCAGCCATTCATGAACTTCATGTTCCCAAACAACGATGAATTTTTTGCAGATGACGATGCGACACGTCAGCGGTTCGCGATTGGTTTGAAGAACATTCTGGACAATTCGTGCGAATGATTTGGCCACCCACATCGCCCAACGTGAGCCCCATCGACATTTATGGGACATAATCAAGAAGTCAATCGGTGCACAAAATCCTGCACCGGTAACACTTTCGCAACAATGAATGGCTATAGAGGTATGATGGCTCAGTATTTCTGCAGAGGACTTCCGGCGACTTGCTGAATGCACGCCACGCCGAGTTGCTGCTCTCCGCCGGGCAAAAGGATGTGCGCCACAATAGTTAGGAGGTATGCCACGACTTTTGTCACCTCAGTGTAATTTTATCACGCCGTGGTTTTGTCTCACGTGTAAAAACTAGTCTATATTCTCTCTGCAGAGCGTACAGCGTCCCTCATATCTTTCCTATAGCAGCAGCACAGTGCTTAGAGGTACTGTGTGTAAATTGTGTATTCTTTTGTAACAGAAGAGGTTCTTCTGTATAGCGATAAAGTAAACATGATCCAGCGCCTGTAGAAGCTCACAGACAATCATTAGAGCGGAGACAGGCTGCTTCCTCTTCCTTACAGCGCGCAGTGGACTGCGCTGTATAGCTGTACCTGTAGACAGTGACGAAGGACGCGTCGTCGTGTATCTCGACTCCTACGCGCTGCCGCACAACAGAACGACGCGGAGCCCAGGGGAGAGGAAGGAGCCTTCAGCAAATGTACCTCCGCCGGCTCGCATGAGCACACGGCACGAGCCGTGTCGACGAATCCGGAGCCCGACTAGGCGGTATTTTGTCTGACATTCTCTGCTTTCTCAGGAGCACGTACCTCCTAAGACTGCTGTCGACCTTCTCTCAAGTTATCTGAATTCTCGATTGTCACCTGTTCATTTTCTCCTCAATTCTCGCCCACCGTACGTATTCCGAGAACTTCGACCTTGCACAACCTATATAGAAATTTTCAGTGAAGTGCTTCGACAGCAGTCACAGCGCTGAGATGATTATTTCCAACGAGTAACGCTTCCAGCCCCCGATTCTTTAAAGAATCTGACTCCCATGTAGCATAAAACAGCTACGAACGTCAGTTTTTCTCGCGTCTCAGTCTTTATGGCGTCACACCTCCTGACCTACGCGACATACACTGATATAATTGCGCAGATTCGTTCGGTGGTAAATGTGGCTACTGTCTGCAGAGCGTTAGTAGTAGAGCAGTAGTAAATTGAGACGTCACACCCGATGCTGTAGTTTTACTGTATGAACAACAAAAATTGTGTTGACTGGACATTTCTTTATTGCTTCGGTCCAGACTGCCACCTCTCAAAACATGTGGAGGAAAGAGCTTACAGTAGAAGATAAATGCTTCAAGTTGAAGTGCTCGTACCTCTTGAGGTATGCATTTTAAAGCCCACGTTTCCCAGACTTCATGCTTTGAATGAACGTTCCTGCCATACCCCTCAATGTCGACCATCTTGGGAAAATACGTACGGGTATATTATGGCGTACGCCACAACACGTGTGCCTCGGCGGTCCTCGAGTCTATACATTCCCATGAGGATGGACAGTTTATGCAAAAACAACCTCACTATTTTAATTTACACTGCAATTTCAAATTTGAATCCTAGTGACCATGTTACTGCTGTGGAACTAACAATACTTGTTATCCTTCTCAGCTGAATTCATTCACCAGTTCCATTAATATTTGGTGGCTACTCCAAAGAACTTCTTGACTTTAGGTACTATAAGAGAAGAAACTGCTTGCTTGATACGCGATTTGCAATAATATTAACTATAGTTAATATATCTAGATCTTCAACGATCCTTTGCAGATTGGAAATGAACTGTCTAAATTCGATCCCTTCTATATCAGCAGAACTGTATTCTCCCGTCTCACGATTTGCTGTATTCTTACATTCCGCGTGATTGATATATTTTCGATATAGTCAGTAACATGTCAGTAGGTCCATATACCTCGAGGAGGATCAAAATTGTTCATACTGAGTCTGTCCTCAACAGCGGCAAAATACTACACGAATTCGTCGCAGTACTCATAGCGCCCCAACGAGACTGCCATCCATTCAATCTATGGTGTGATGAAAAGAGTAGCTTCTCCAGAAACTCTTTATCTACCGCCAGAAAGGCTCGACTGAGGCGTGTAGAAGAACCAAGAACTCAGGCCAAGTAGTAAATATTAGTACGCCATAACATCATTTGATGATCTTCTTATAACCATCAGGCTCTACACGTGGTCGATCGTTCTCCCCACTATCTCTAAAAGGCCTCCGTTGTTTCCGACGAGGTGTCCAGGCCCATATTTAGCAATCTTCTTACCTGCCGCTGATCACGTATCACAGTCATTGTTGCCTCGGCACCGCCAAGCTCGAGTCTGCGACTTGCTGCGACTATAAATAATTTATGGACTGCTAAACGGAGAGCGAGTGGAGGTAAAAACTTGCCCGTCTCCTGCGCCGTCACCAAACCGGACACAGGGCTGCTTCCACACTCACGTCGCCCGTCACTGCAGAGTGAAAGGTCTGCTGCGGCACGGACGCTTTCGTACGCCCTTAACAGCGCGAGAAGAACTAAAATAGCAGAAAGCAGGGAACCAAGTTCCTTGGCGCCCAGTCACCCAGCTGCATGACAATGCCTTACAAAGTACGCGCACACCTCGAAATGCTAAACTAAACATGTTTTGGTTATCTCAACAGCGGCGTACGGACTGCACAAATAGCATGAACACCATTCTAATACGAAGTAGAGGCTTTTATTCTACACATATATCTGTACTCAACCGGTCACCTTAAGGTGTGTGGCGGGGAATACTGTTGGTGTCACTACCTTTTCTACCCTTTCCTTTCCCATTCGCGATTGGTGCAAGGGAAAGATGACTCTCGATAAGCCACTGTGCGATCTCTCAATTTTCTTGCTGCGGTCACTTCGCGAGACGTATGTGGGAGGAAGTAATACGTTGTCCGGCTCTTCTCGGAACCTACTTTCTCGGAATTCCAATAGTGATCCACAACGCCTCTCATGTAGCGTCTGCCACTCGAGTTAGCTGAGCAGCTCCATAACGCTTTCCAGCTTTCTACGAAGGCGTGCTGAAAAGTAATGCTTCCGATTTTTTGTGTGCAAACTCTTTAGGCTTTTTAAATAAAACATTGGTTATTAGCATTCTACATCTTTATTCTTCATCCCTACATATTTATTTCTCAACATAGCCACCGTGGCGAAGGGTACCTTCCTCCCAACCAGAGACAAGTTCGGTGATATCGTCACTGTAGAATGTTCGACTTTGTTGATGGAGCCACAAAGTTTCCTGTGCTTGCTCCGCTTCAAAACTATCAAAGCGAAATCCTCAAAGGTATTCTGTAAGAATCGGACGGGGCCACGTCGTTACTGTATCGAGGATAACCGATGACGGTGAATCCAAGGCTTCGGATTATTGCAGACGTCTCAGCGCTCACGTGTGGTCTGGCATTGTCGTGATGGAGACGATGCTCCACGCGTGGACGAACCAACCGACTTTTCAGCATCCACACACAAATAATCTCGTGACGAAACCCGCTGCTCTTCGTTGGATCTTCTCTATTCACTCTATTAACCCAATCTGGCAACAGTCACAGACTAATGAGTAATCGCCAAGTATCTGTCTTACAACTTTTATGTAAGCCACTTCTTTCATGAAATAATTATAGTTACTTAAGACTCTCAGACTTGCGTCCGCTTTTGCCACTATTTGTTTTGATTGGCGATTCCACTTCAGGTCACTCCGGATGGTTACACCTAGGTATTGTAAGGTAGTTACTGTTTTTAGGGATTTTTCACCAGTAGGGTAATTGAACACTACTGAATTTCTTCACCCGCTTATGCGCGGGACGTAACATTTATTTATGTCCAGCTTCAGCTGTCACTCCCTGCTCCAATCGCCAAACCTCTGCAGGCCTTCCTGAAATATTTTGCTCACTGAACGACAGTACGGAACTGCATCGAATTCCTTCCGGAAGTCACGCAACACCTTTGACTACGATGCCCTTGCTGTCATGACAAACAGATGGAGATGAATTCATCAAGATAACTCTTTGCGGAATCCCTGGTGACTTCTATGGAGAAGACTTTCGTTTTCCATACACGTCAGAATACGAGAGCATAAAGCATGTTCGATAGTTCTACACCAGAATGATGTCAGTGATATGCGCCCATAATTATGTGCAGAAGCATCTTAAACAATCGAAATCCTTTCTGGCGATAATCGCATAAGAATTCTTAATGGTGCTCAATAAGGTACACTCCTGGAAATGGAAAAAAGAACACATTGACACCGGACACTGCGAGAGGGCTGTACATGCAATGATCACACGCACGGCACAGCGGACACACCAGGAACCGCGGTGTTGGCCGTCGAATGGCGCTAGCTGCGCAGCATTTGTGCACCGCCGCCGTCAGTGTCAGCCAGTTTGCCGTGGCATACGGAGCTCCGTCGCAGTCTTTAACACTGGTAGCATGCCGCGACAGCGTGGACGTGAACCGTATGTGCAGTTGACGGACTTTGAGCGAGGGCGTATAGTGGGCATGCGGGAGGCCGGGTGGACGTACCGCCGAATTGCTCAACACGTGGGGCGTGAGGTCTCCACAGTACATCGATGTTGTCGCCAGTGGTCGGCGGAAGGTGCACGTGCCCGTCGACCTGGGACCGGACCGCAGCGACGCACGGATGCACGCCAAGACCGTAAGATCCTACGCAGTGCCGTAGGGGACCGCACCGCCACTTCCCAGCAAATTAGGGACACTGTTGCTCCTGGGGTATCGGCGAGGACCATTCGCAACCGTCTCCATGAAGCTGGGCTACGGTCCCGCACACCGTTAGGCCGTCTTCCGCTCACGCCCCAACATCGTGCAGCCCGCCTCCAGTGGTGTCGCGACAGGCGTGAATGGAGGGACGAATGGAGACGTGTCGTCTTCAGCGATGAGAGTCGCTTCTGCCTTGGTGCCAATGATGGTCGTATGCGTCTTTGGCGCCGTGCAGGTGAGCGCCACAATCAGGACTGCATACGGCCGAAGCACACAGGGCCAACACCCGGCATCATGGTGTGGGGAGCGATCTCCTACACTGGCCGTACACCACTGGTGATCGTCGAGGGGACACTGAATAGTGCACGGTACATCCAAACCGTCATCGAACCCATCGTTCTACCATTCCTAGACCGGCAAGGGAACTTGCTGTTCCAACAGGACAATGCACGTCCGCATGTATCCCGTGCCACCCAACGTGCTCTAGAAGGTGTAAGTCAACTACCCTGGCCAGCAAGATCTCCGGATCTGTCCCCCATTGAGCATGTTTGGGACTGGATGAAGCGTCGTCTCACGCGGTCTGCACGTCCAGCACGAACGCTGGTCCAACTGAGGCGCCAGGTGGAAATGGCATGGCAAGCCGTTCCACAGGACTACATCCAGCATCTCTACGATCGTCTCCATGGGAGAATAGCAGCCTGCATTGCTGCGAAAGGTGGATATACACTGTACTAGTGCCGACATTGTGCATGCTCTGTTGCCTGTGTCTATGTGCCTGTGGTTCTGTCAGTGTGATCATGTGATGTATCTGACCCCAGGAATGTGTCAATAAAGTTTCCCCTTCCTGGGACAATGAATTCACGGTGTTCTTATTTCAATTTCCAGGAGTGTATATACCATTCCTCAAACAGAAACTACAATTCCTCGAAGGGTACTTGGGAAAAGCTTACGGGCCGTAATTGCTTTTTGCAGTGCGGGCTGTAATGGACTGGAGACCCAACCCTCTGACTGTAGAGATAAGGGATGACGTATAATTTCATCCTCATCGCCACCGATCTAATCTGGACATTACTTGTTGCGTGAGTGGACCATCCTCCTCCAAAATAACGGCTTGCCGTGCTGGAGACCAAACCTCCGCCACTGAATGCGGTCAGCTTCTCCACCAGTGCGACCACAGGATCCACTGAAAAGCATTACTATATTTCCACCGCGATTTTACAATTACAACTTCCCTCTGGTGTTCTGTATTCAAAAACCCGTCCTGTAGTAAGGATAAGCTTGCATTCTACCATAGAACATATTTTGTAAACGTTCTACAACTGAAACTACATTTACATTTTGTTTGAGAGTAGAAACTCTACGATGAGTATTTTACTAAGCACACTACTGAGGCTTTGTTTTATCAAGTACATTAAGCTCAAAAGTCACATTTTTCTTTAAAAGCGGTAGGCTTAACAACTAGCTCTCCTCACTGTCAGTGGTAGTTCACACTGACTTCCACTGATTAAACTTCACTATTTTGTTCTTGATTGCCTATAGGTACCAGACATTGCAAGCGTATTCTGGAAAGGGTCTCTGTTTGATTAACGGACAATTTTAATCCCTTCGTAGAACAGTCATAGGATAATTGCAATAGTAGACAAGCTTATCTTCTTGATTTCGTAGTGCTTGGATAAAAAGTTTACCACAGCACATTTGCTACAAATATTTGTTAAATATGTAACATTAAAGATGCGTGATTTTCACATTGTAAATTGTTAATAGTAAAACACATCAGTTTCAAGTGTCTTTTTCTGGTAAAAGTACTCTGTACAGAACTTGATGTAAGGACAAATCAAAATTTCACGAGAGTACATTATATTTATATATATCAAATAACTTCAGAAATGACTTCTTTTGTTAAAGAATTTGGAACAGTATTTCATATATTTTCAGTAGGCCTAACTATATGTACTTTGAAGAAGGATAATGCTCATGAAGTGATTATGGCAGAGATACTTTCGTAGGTAATGTCGAAGAACAATAAACAATAATACCTATGAATATTTTACGTATAATATCTACTCATTGATTAATTTTCCAGTCGGCATCAAAATCCTTTCCACCTTCATGCCCTTACGGTTACGGCTACTTTCGACCAGCTAGGTTTTGGTGATAACACGATGCGCCATAATAGTTACAGGCGCTCCTGGTTCGAGAAATCGCTAGTCGTCAAAGAACATAGAAAAAGCACACATTCAGTATGCTTTTGAGACATAATTACATTACCTTAAAACAACTAGATATTTTGGTACACGTTAACGCACCTTCCGCAGCTACCGGGTAGTTATAATTAAGGAGCAGCAATCCACAGAGGAGCAGTGCGGGCTGTAGACCTGCTAATGGGTCAATGCGGAACCGATTTACACTGAAAAAGTTAATTCCACTTTTGGCTACCAGCCGAAAATCTGGCGCTGTACACTTTATGACGGTATGACTTTCACGCTGTCATTTGACAAGCCATAACGTGAGTGGACGGTATGGTTATCGAGAAGAGAGACCGTGCGCTGTTAGTGGAAATATTTTATTAGAACGACAGCAATTACAGCGCTACATTGAGAATGGAAGTTCTGAGGAGAGGCCCAATGCCATTAAATGGTTTAAACAAGATGACAATGAAATTCAAAAACGCGGCTGAACTTGGTGTGGCATCTGGAAGAGGAGGGCGTCCTATCCCGGTGGCAGTTAATGACGAGTTTGTGTTAATGTAACAGAGATGGGTAATACCTCGTGTCACTCGCCCGGTAAAAGATCTGCATAGTGGAAGTTTCCACAGACGTGTTATCTCCAGAGGTCTTGCAAACGCATGGGCTGTAAGACCACCTTATCTGAATCCATGTGGCTATTGGTTGTGGGGATATCTAAGGGAACACGTCTACCAGGGACATGTTAGGTCATTAACTGATCTGAAGGCCAGTAGACAGAATAAAGTTACTCAGATTCCACCGGCACTGCCGCGAGCAACTGTCGATCACTTGTTTTACGGACGCAGCATCTCGACGACGACTCCAGTGGTCATACTGAACAAATCGCATGAGCGGCGGTTAATAGTAAAATCAACATTATGCCTTCCTCAGTTGTCTAAGTTTCTCTGCCCGTGTCCTGTTCCTAAGCAATTACATATGGAACCATTTCTGAATTTTTTTCGCTGTCACTACATCAGAGTTGCACCTAGTGGTCAAAGTTGGAACTAACTTTTTTCTAGCTTGAATCAGCTCCACCTTAACGCATTAGCATATCTACCAAGTTCCTCTACCATACGAAGATTACTGTCTACGCTGGACTTCTGCGAGTAGCTGCATTTTAATTACAACCATCCGGTACTTGCTATATTTTGCTGTGCCATCTGCGCTCGCTCAGTACATCCGCATATTTGAATGCACGTTGTGTTAAGTCTTCTTCCACTACTGTGTCAAGCAGACCAACTAATTTCATCAACTCTGTGTCACGTCTTGTCACCTGGCGCAGTAGCTACGGATGTCAAAAATAGGTATGCGATTGTTGTGGCCCCCACTACTCGTCCTCTTCGGTTATCTGTAGGGTCCGAACTCGGACGGATACTGCCGCAAGGATCGTAGACCTACTGGCAGCTCTTCTCAGAAGCGATCCAGAGAGGTTATAATGAGAGGCAGTCAGTGGGTCTCGAGAGGATCGGGAAACGAGCTCCGGTATTTACGCCTCACCGAGGCCTCTCTTAGTGGTACTTACTGGCCGCGTCTTCTGCTGGGAGCCGGCGTGGGGCGTGGGCGGGCGGCGCGCTGACCCAGAAGCGGCCAGCCGCGGTCCACTTCCCTCCCCAGCCGGGACCTTCCTTTGTTCTGCCGCAGACAACTCTCGCTCTCCGCACACACACAAGTGTACTGTCCCACATACCAGCGCCGAAAACAATAGTCGACAGTTAGTGCCTCATTCTGACGCGGAAATCATTCTTGATAAAGGATCGGCATGTACTGTAACTGTTACCCTAATTACACTGCTGAAGTGTTAATAACGGTGTGTAGGCAGCATCTGATGTTTGTTTACTCTCGTCGCCTCTTACCGTGTCGAGTGAGCAACGCTCGACTACAAGTAACCGTGAGAACGCCTAAAGCTCCTCGTATAGGCTACCACCACAGCGACGCCGCCGCGAGAGTGGCGTGTATCGCAGGCGTGTACAGTAGTTGCAGTCATTTGATCATTTAATACACAACGTCGCTCTCGAACAAAATTAATTTCTTGTAGCCACTCTACGAGCAGCTGGAGTCCAAGCGCTCGATTCATACTACTGATGAAAGGTGAAAAATGATCAGAACTTTGGGTTGGCACATGTTGCCACATCTGACTTCCAGTCTCGATCTCACAAAGAGTGACTACTGTCTGTGCGTCTCACTCAAAGACTGAGATACCACAAGCGAGTGACTCGGACATCAAAGTCAAGAACTCCTAACAGCTCCAATTAAAAAGCTCACAGAGCGATGGAATCAATTTTTAAATGTTGGTAGTGACCACTTTTAAAAACTCTTAAATTTAAATTCACTGATAAGTTTATGGTTTTTTTTGTAGAAATTACGCTCGTTAATTATTGAAATTCCGTCGTAACATAATAATAATAATAAATAACAATAATTATGGTGTCTAGGAAGCCTGCTTACTCGGTTCGCTAGACAAACATTCAAACAAGTCGTATTAATGAGTTTCGTTACAAAAAGAAAAGATATAATACTTAACTTTTGCAATTACGCAGATGTGCCGCAAGCAATGGGCGGCAAACGAAATAATAAATCTTCTTCAGTGTAAACAATTCCAAGTCTGTGCTACATATAAAGTACAAGCGAAGTAAACGGTGTAGACGCTTCTACCTAAGTCGCTAGTCTTGAAGCTACTCTTCAGCTGGGCCGTCACAGCCGGTCGCGGCGCTGATGTCCTCTCCACATAGGAGCCGATGCTGTCGCGTTGTCGTCCTGGAGAGGGGTCGGCCAGCGTGCGATTGGCTGACGACTTCTCACAGCCAACCCTTCTCTATCGTTCCCGACTGGCGTGCCGGCGTTTGACTTTTCGCCGTAATAATAATAATAATAAATAATAAATAATAATAATAATAAACATTATAGAAATTTAAAAAAGGGAAATATTGAACCTTAGCAACGTCATACGAAGAAAACCGCAAAGCCATGTCGAATACGTTAAGAAACTGCTTAGTTATAAACAAGATCTAATAAATCGATAGCTCAAAATGGGCCATATCCTCCCCGGATTGCACAATATCTGCAGTCTAAAAGTCAACAGTGCTGATACAGAAGACTACATAACAGCAAAATTATAGAAGCTTGTGCCTGAGTGATCAACAGATAATTTGCGTAAATCCATAGCAAACATATTGGAGAGAGAAGGACTACAAAGTTTATCCTCTGTATAAGAAAGGAAACAATGCAAAGGCGAATAATTATGATGACCTCTCATTAGTCCCAGTAACTTACAAGACCCTGTCGCTGCACCTCTTAACACGACCAGCCGAGCATAAACTAGTAGAACGTAGAGCAGGATACCGAGATAGTTAGTCGTCAGCAGAACGAGAACAGAATCTCAAAACACTAATACAATATTTTATGCCGAAAGGATGGTTTCAAAAAGGCCTATGACTCCATCGACAAAAATACGCTACTCAAGATACCGTCAGATGTGGGGGTTAATGCAAAACCTACTGGGGTTTATAAGAGCAACCATGACTACACAAGCTCTCAGATAAAGTTTCACCGAGCGAAGTGGCGCAGTGGTTAGCATAGTCGACTTGCATTCGGGAGGACGACGGTTCAAGCCCGCGTCCGGCGATCCTGATTTAGATTTCCCGTGATTTCTCTAAATCGTTTCAGGCAAATGCCGGGGTGGTTTCTTTGAAAGTGCACAGCCGACTTTCTTCCCCATTCTTCCCTAATCCAATGAGACTGATTACCTCGTTTTTTGGTCCCCAACCTCAAATCAATCAACCAACCAGCCAAATAAAATTTCAAAGATGTTCCTCAAAATTCTTTAAAATCACAGCAGGAGGTCATAAGGGAGAAGGGATTTCGCCACTATTGTTCAGCTGCTTATTGGAATAAATAATACATCAACGACGCACATAATTAAAACGTAGGGACACGTTCCACCCTATACGGATTGGGAGTAAGTAAAATGGTATGGGAATAAATTGCTTAGTTTTTACAGACGGTGTAGTCATAATAACACAAGATTTTGAAACAACATTTGAACAAATTAATCTACTGAAAGAGTTAGCAGAGCGAATTGGCTTGCAAATATCTTTTGGGGAAAAAAGTAATGGCAAATATCAGGGACAATACAACAGCAGTTAGACACCAAATACGCAAAAATAAAACGTGTGAATAGCTTTAAATATCTAGGCGAATGGATTTCAGTCAGTCGGCTATACGAAGAAAAGAAGTCTTGAAAGAAAGAGCCAGAAAAATGGAAATAGCTTTCGAAGACAGACGAAATATTTGCAACAGAAAGTGCTTTTCTATATATACCAAAATTAATCTTTCTAAGTATGTCGCAAAAGCATATGCATCCTTTAACTCACCCTCTCTGACAAACGTCTACTATTGGTTTTAGAACGAAAAGAGAGAAAGATCTTAGACAATACACTCGGCCAAAATGATTTTAAAAAGTTGTATCTCCATAAAACGGTCGAAATAAGAGATTTATTGTAAAACGGAAAAAATATGGAAAGAATGCGCAAACACAGAGTTTGGTTTTGTGGGCACGTAAGAAGAATGAATTATTCAAAATGGACGAAACACATCTTTAACATATTTCATTCTAAACCAAAACTAGAATACCGTAGGACACGAAATTCAAAAAAGATCTAGAGAAAATGTGTACACAGCCGGAAGACAAGCAAAACCGAGACATCTTCAGAACAGTTACAATGATGTCTGGGACTTTCTGAGACGAAAAATGAAGAACTGGTGCCAGATGTTCAGATAATCTCCGGTGGTACACAGTGTGCACTGATGAAAAAGATCTGGCTGAACACACGCGTCGTCATGATTGTAAGCTATATGCCCAATTAACGAATCAAATAAAAAATACCAGAACATAAAATTTGTCCTTAAATCCTGGAGATAAAAAATAGAGGTGCTCGAGTAAACTGGCTGGTTTTCCCTCACTATTGTCGTTTGAGGCGGTCTAACAAGCGCGGCCGTGCAAAGTAATCTCTAGGGAGAGGTAGCCAACAGAACATGATTAAGAATCTCTATAGGAGAACAAAATTTAACATAATGAATTCTCTAAGAAATTTAGCCACTGATTTTGGTTGAATAGAAAAAGTAAAAATAATTCAAGTATTTGAGAGAAATAATGCATAAAAGGGGTTTAGAAAAATCTGCTTAAGAGGAAAAGGTTCCGAAGACAGAAACCATTTATGGTACCACCAAGAACATTTACAACAAAATATGTTTCTATAAGAACATTAAATTAAAGTACTCCCTTAGAATGCTGAAAGCAGGCTATCTGTATGCCAGAGAATGCTTGATAATGAATTACAAGTTGGATAAGTAGAAACAATGAGGAGTAAAATTATAAGGAAAATATTCTTGATCATGTATTCAGAACGGTTGAGAACAGATTAACTAAACAGATCCTAAAATCTTTGGCAGAAGAAGTGAAGTACCATCTGAATTCAAGGGATCAAGAAACATTTATAAATCCAGAACAGAAAAGAAGACGAAAAAACTGATAGGAACAGCTTTAGGAAAAGAAATGTGTTACACACTGAAAGCAGTAGGGAAAGAGAAAATAGGTTGAAAAGGGACTGAGGAGAAGATAAAACAACACAGTTAAGTATGAATGTGTACTGGAGGGAAAGGAAGAGATCGCAACAGGATTGGAAGAACTAAAATTGATAGCGGTCCTCTGAAGGCACACAAAAGTGAAAAAAATATTAGTTTGTGCGTAAGTTCGAAACATTTTTGTTTTGCATGTTGGTATTTCGGTTGCTATGGGTTTATTTATTGACTGTCACTTTTTATTTGTTATTCTTAGTTGCTGTTTGAGTTTACATATTATCGTTTTGTCATTTTGAGATAGTGAGTGGAACTGTGGACGCTGGAAAATGGAGAACCAAGTGGAGAAATCGGAACATTTCCGACGTATTCTGTTTGAGTTCAGTAGAGGGATGGCAGGAGCGGTGACAGCCAGAAACATTTGTGCTGTGTATGAGAATAATGCCATGAGATAGAGCGTGCCAAGAAAATGGTTTTCTCGTTTTAAGGAGGTTCGTTTTTTCATTAGTGACTCTCCACGTTCAGGAAGATCTTCAGGGTTTGATGAAAATCGTTTAATCCACAATGATGAACGACAGTGTTCATGAAAACTGGCAAATGTGATGAACTGTGATCATTCCACTAGCGTACAAATTTTTCTTGCAGTGGGGAAGGTTTAAAAATCGGGAGTATAGGTACCGCACGCTCTAAGGCAAAATTACAAGAATCAGTGGGTGTCAATACGTGCGTCCCTCCCTGTTCGTCGTCAAATGGCTCACGAACAACACCGACCATTCATATCCTGTGCCGTTAGTGCTGACGATAAACAATGTCTTTACGCTAACATAAGGAAAAGAAAGGAATGGTTGAGCCCAGACAGAGCACTTCGCGTACAAAGAACTGCGCGTCCACAAAAAGAGGATGTTACGCATCTGCTAGAGCAGCGACACTGTTGTGTTATACGAATTACTTCCTCGAGGCGTAACCATCACTGCTGGCGTTTACTGTCGGCAACTGAGACGTCTTGCAGGCGCAGTCCAGGGACGTCGACCCGGATCACTGAGCGGAGTGAGGCTGCTCCACAATGACGCCCGCCCGCATTCTGTTAGACGGACAAAAAACGCTAAAAAGGAAGTAATTCCGCACTCACCTTATTCACCTGATTTTGCACCCACAACTGGAGAAATTTTATTGATGACTAAAGCTCCGTTATGTGTATCTCTTGTGTTTATTAGATTTATGGAAAAACGCTACGAACTTATGCACCAACCTACAATACTAATAATAAAATAACGATAATTATGATAATGATAATAATAAGAACCTTCAACATTTGTGTGTACTTAACCTACAGGAGCATACATTCAAAATAACTGCGTAACCGTTCGACCTCATCGAGATGCCTGATGAAACTCTGCGGTGTCCCCCGTCTTCCAGAACGCGAAGTAAGCGCACAGCCCACAGGAGGACGTACGTCATCTTTGTGTTATCTGCGAAATGTTTACAACACGAGCATTCATCGGGAGCACAACAGTTCCTCTGTGCTGTAACTCGCTTCACATGGTGTTGGGAAATGTGTGCGTAATCTGATTGTGCGTGCAGTTGTTTGGGAGCGCGACTAGAAAGGCGCAGAGGGTTTGCAGAGCCGCGCTGCCTAATTAGGGACGCCCGTGCAGTTGCTTTATCTGAGCGGAGAGCGGTGAGCGGTCACGAGCGCACCTCAGTCTCAGCCGAGACCCCTGGGAACGCTCCTCGTGACGAAAGCAGGAGCAGCTAGCATCCCGCGAAGCTCGCAAATCACGAGCCGCCCACCTGGGGGAAGGCCCGTCCAGCTGGCCCTGGGCGTCACTCCACAGGGCCTTACTATCACAACACGCGAGCAGAAATTTCATCCGTTTCGTCTTGTTTCGCTCACGAACCATAAAGTTACTTTTATGCAGTTCCCTATACCTGCCACTTGTCAGCTATCATCTCCTTTCTACCATAACTGCTGCATACCACATCACAGATAGATGAAAGAGAAAGCCGCCTGGTGGAATTTTGTAAAGAGCAAAATTCAGTCACTGCCAAGACTTCGTTTAAGAATCATGGAAGAACGTATATGTGCAAGAGACTGGAGATACTGGATTACGTAATGGTACGACAGATTTCTAAACCATATTTTAAACTGCAAAATATTTCCAGGACAAATGCTGACACTGGTCGTAACTTACTGATTATGAACTGCAGATTAGAGCTAAAGAAATAGTAGAAAGGCTCGAAATCAAAACGATTCCTGTATAAATTGGAAGAACCGCAGGTTGTTGAGCCTTTCAAAAAAAGCATTAGACAACGATTTAGAGATTCGTCTTTCCGAAGGCGAGTCTATTGCGCTAACGAGTGCGCCAACTCGCTCAGTACTATCGGGGATCTCTCCATCAGACCAGTCTTAAGACTTAAGACGAAGGAACAAAAACTGATCCCGTCGTTCCGTAAACACGTTAATTGAAGGGCTTCAAAGCCTCAATACCGAACGGTTTCTGTTCTCCAGGATCAAACCCTGTACTAGCTTTGAAAAGATCCGCACGGAACTGAGGTGCGTGCACGAACCATTATTTCGAGTACCGCAAGAAGTTGCCTTCAGTCCACTGGGAAGCCTGATTAACGGGATTCCCCTCCGCTGGTCCTTGGCCTTTCGTAATGGTACTGCCCGACATTTGCGGCGATGAGTTAAGCACGGAGAGGAAGCGGCAGCTTTGTGAAACAGCGTCCTTGAACTTTTGTCGCGGTGACCATCTTCACCAGATGCAAATCTCCTCCCGATGTTATATTTCTCGTTCCGCAACCTGAACGTCGTAGTGAGAGTCTGTGTGGGTGACGGCGAGGCTAAAGTACAATAGCAGCTGCAGTTCCGTCGCTGAACGGTTGTCGGATTCCTGCGTTACCTCAAGAGGCAACGAGCGGGTGTTCAGCAGTTATAGTTTCTTAAAGGATTCATTTCCATCATTTTCCTTTAAACTGGTTAAAAGGTATAAATAAACGCACAGTTTAAGAAATTGTTTGCATAGCTTGACACGTGCTCGCAAATAATAACTTAAACAGAAATTGCACGTAAAAAAAAAATCCAATGGGAATTATGCGTTCTCTGTTGCCTTACAGTACACATTTATCACCCTGTCGATATATCTTTCGGTGTTAGTTTTTGTGTAGATAGCTCTGAATGATTAAATTTGTGTTACGAAATGTCCGCTCGCAATAACGTGGTGCATTTTGTAAGTATGGTGGTGAAAATCAAAAAGCCTGAAGTGCTAGTCATATAGTTACAAAACGTCTTCCCGCATTTTCAGCTTTTACACTGTTGATGACCACATTTGCAGGACCATACAGCGACACAAATTTTGCTTTGTATAACTTCGGGTCTTCTTTCTCTTTTATTCTTCTGCGCAAATCTCTTCATCTCAGAATTGCATATACACCCATCATCTTCAATTATTTGTTGTATACATTCCAGTCTATGCAATACTTCTTCACTTTCACGGAGGATAGCAGTATCCTCAGCGAATCTTATCTATGATATTCTTACACGCCAGTTCTGAACCATTCTTTCACTTCCTTCTTTGCTTCTTCGACAAACAGGTTGAACAGTAGTGGAGGAGGTCTACATGCCAGTTTTACGCCTTTTATAATCCTAGCATTTCTCCGTTGTTTCCTCTTGGGTTTTATAGCTATAGTATATAAACCGTCTTCCCCTACAGTACATATCTATGTTTTCTCAGGATTAAGACATCTTCCACCACTTTACATTCTCGAGCACTTTTGCTAGCTCGACAAGTCGGATCAACGTATATTCATTTTTCTTAAGTCTTCATTCCATTGTCGAGCGTAACGTCAGAACTGCATCTCTCGCACATTTAACTTTCTCAAAGACGAACTGGTTGTCATCTAACAGAGCCTTAATTTTCTTCTTTATTCTTCTGCACATTGTACTTGTCAGTAACTTGGATGCATGAGTTGTCAGCTGAATGTGCGATAGTTCTCCCCTTTGTTGTCTTGTAAATTGTGTAGATGATGTTCATCCAAAGTCCACTAAAATATCTCCAGTCTCATAAATTCTGCACTCTTAACGTGAATAGCCATTTGCTTGTTACTCACTACAAATATTTTAGAAATTTCCGAAGGGCTGTTATGTATCCCTTCTGCCTTGTTTGATCGCAAGCCTTCCAAAGCTCCTCCTGGTCTCTAAATAGATCTTCGTTTCTTCTTATCACTTCTGCAGACAGTTCATCTTCTCAGCACAGGATTCTAATGTACGCTTGCCGCCTAAGCGCTGCCTGTTGTGTGTGTAACAGGAATATCCTTCCGCACGGTTAAAGTTGAGTTCTTTGGTTTTAAGTTTTATGAAAGTTATTTCCAGATAAATGCATGCTGAATCTGACCTCTCCTTTTCAATTTCTTCGAATTTTTCCTGCAGCTATTTCGGTTTAGCTTCTTTGCTCTACTCATTTCATATCTATGTGACTTACATTGTTGTGCTACTGACTTCCGCTCAAAATTGTCGTGTTACCCTCTTTCATCCGTCAGCTACAGTATTTCTTCTGTTATCCAGGATTTCTATGTTGATACGTTTGTGATACCATTACCAATAAACGATCGAGTCTTTAAAGCATCGAACTCGCATGTGTAAAACAGATTCAACAGTCTGATCAGTTCAAAAATGAGTTAATGTGTTAAATAGTGGGGTTTAAGTTTGTAAGCAAGAAAAAGTTTAGGCAGTTTGCGCTCCATTTTCAGCAACTAGATTTTCACACATCTAAATGTTTATGGCGTCATATCTTGTGAGCTATATGTGTGTAGTTACTGTGTGCAAAGTGTGTTCCGAGTAGATTAGGTAGTAAAGAACTAATAAGTTAAAACGTCGATTCTGATACTGAGGATTTGCTGCATAAACAGTGAAAGTGTAGCAAGCGAAAAACTTTTTCCTTTTCACGATTTTGTGAAGGGCGTTAGCGAAAAAAAGTTTCGTAAATGATTGCAATTATGTGGAAAGTCTGTAGGAAGATACTAAACGCTCTTAGTCTCAGATACTGGCTGAATACAGAAGGGGTATTAGCGCGCCGTCTGTTACGTTGCCAAGAGGCAAACACACGTTTTGTAACTGTAATACTTCTCTTATTGCGTTAAACTTTTAACACAAGGTTATCTCTTAGAGTGAAGGTTATGACAGCATTTCAAATTTTTAAATTCGCTCAATAATTATGTGAAATATCGAAAATGAATTTTTTATTGCTCCTGGAGGACGTTGGATAGGCATTCTGCAACTGGTAGCTGGTTCGTGGATAGCAGTTTAATAACATAGAGTTGTCTTACGTCCGTGATTACCATTGTCAGGAACGGCCGTTGTTCCTCACTTGAATTGCCTAATGTGAAATGAGGTTGGTTGATTTTCTTATTCTAACATCCAAACTTCCAGTCATCAGAGAGTAAGATCGATACCAAACGTTGTATATCGATAATCAACCAAAACTTCGGTTTATTTCGTGCTAGGTGCTCTCGTCGTGCCGAACGGGCGTAAACGTTAATTAAAAACAACACCAGAACTACGGAGCACAGGAGAAGCATAACTGTTAGTGAATAATATGTATAGTTTCCGTGGGGAAGTTGGTACAGCGTTAGATCGTCATACCAAGGGTCCTTGGTTCGTACCCCAATGATGACAATTTTTGCTGTATTATGAGTGAGTGTGTTACATGGGACTGTTAATACTTTCGCACGTGTCAAAAAATGGCTCTGAGCACTATGGGACTTAACAGCTATGGTCATCAGTCCCCTAGAACTTAGAACTACTTAAACCTAACTAACCTAAGGACATCACACACATCCATGCCCGAGGCAGGATTCGAACCTGCGACCGTAGCAGTCGCGCGCTTCCGGACTGAGCGCCTAGAACCGCGAGACCACCGCGGCCGGCCTCGCACGTGTCATGTAATTGTTTCTGTATTCTAAGTGTGGTGTGCGTACTGTAAGACCTTCGGTACACACACCATCAGATTATTTGACTTGTCGCTCTAACGAAGTAGGCGAGTGTCAGCAATATGTATCGTGGTCTTATCGTGGCGTGTTTATCTTCTGCCGTCGGGTCAGACGATAGAAATGCCACTTGCACGCTTAGAGTAGCAGATTGACGGTGACCAACTTTAAACAGAACTTGATTAATTTTCACACACATTTATTAAAATAATAACAACATAAAATTACTTAACTTGATTCTGGATGATATTTACAATTGACAATCTGAAGTTCCTTTGGTATTGGTACGTTAATATTATTCTCACATATCTCTGATACTTGATAAAGTGTCTATATATTTCTCTTCATGGCTATGTACAGGAATATGATAATCTTATTAGGCGCAGACTGAAACTTAACTATAGACTAATGCAGACTAACTAATCGGAGGTCTGTACACTCGTTATAATACCTCGCGCGTTCAGGTATCATTGCGCGACTGTGATCCGCGAGGAGAAAAGGTTCTGCGTTAGCAGCAATCTCATAGGCTGCATTACATATTAATACGCAGATCGGCGGAAGTAGAATTTGGTCCGTCTTTATGGCAGCGCCATCTCGTAGTGCGGAGACGGACGAGCGCTGTCCCTGCGCCGTTGTGCTTAGCGGGGCGCGCTCTAGTGGGAAAGTTGTGTACGCGCTGACTACGTGGAACTATGTACACAACACTAAGTTCCGACTGTTTACGTTTATCCTGTGAAACTACAAATGCACTAGGTGCTTCATCACGAGTGGTGTCTTCTGTCTCACATGTCCGACAAAACAGACACCTGTCTATACAAATGTATCCTCCATGTTTGCTACTTTCAACTAACGAAGCGAAAGCAGACTGCCAAAAGAACAGTGCTACAAACTCCGTAGCGTCCTTTTACATGTCAGGAAAATGTCCTCCCATATAAGAGTTTCATGCGTAAAGAGTTAAAACAAATTTTTATCAGCGCCGTATGAACGCGGGACTCTGGTACGACGACCACACGCTCTACCAGCTCGCCAGCTTGAAATCTAGCAAACAGTGTCTCACAAAAACGGCTTTTCTGTGCTCCGTAGTTCTGGTGTTACTTTTAATTACCGTTCATGCATGTTCTACAGGAGCAATGCACATAGAACGAACCAAGTCGGTGTTTCGGTTGATACTGTATCCACATACGACGTTTGTTACCGGTCTGAGTGTCTGACATCTGCAGGTTTGGGTGTAAGATCGAACACTAATTGAAGGGCTTATTTTAATAGTAGTACAAGTCCATTACCTCCACTTTTCTGTCTATAATGGTTCTGAAATTAATGAGCCAAACAAATAGAAAGAAAGGATCATGTCTAGCAAGAAGCCATATGCTTGAATATTTCAGGTATCTCAACTGCGGACTTTTCAGCGCTCGTTTAACTTTTGGACTCCGTATCTCAATACGAACAAAAATGGACTTGTACCACTATTGAAATAAGCCCTTCAACTGTCTGCGTTGGCGACGCCTCCGTGGTGCAGAGCAGCGGCTGTACAGGGGCCGCCGGTGTTGCAGGTGGCGCCTGGTGCTGCTAGTGGTGGCAGCGGCGGCGGCCCTGTGTCCGCTGCCCGGGGCGGCCGCATCGCCGGGCCACACGCAGCACCTGCACCCTCCCGTGGAGATCGCGCCGCTGCCGGCGGCTCCGCGCGTCCTCATGCCGGCCATCCCCGCCGCCGAGGTGGCCGGACACGTGGCCAGGGCCGGCGCCGCGCTCGCCGACCGCTTCGAACGGCTCGAGCCCGCCATCCACTCCAGGGGTGAGTCCGCCTCCGGCTGCCGCTAAACCCAAGCTCCGTCGACGAATTATACGGCGGCTCTTCCGATGTCTAGTAGTAATGGACATTAAACTCCCACTCCAAATTCCCTCTCTACAAACGACTACAACCCAGAGGAAGCAAAACTATTACGTGATCTGACTACTCTCTCTTGACATCTGAAATGATCTACTACTGATTATTGTGACCCAAAACGTGACGCTGTCATGGAACATAATGGAGATACGACGAAACAACTGCTATTCTGAAGCCCTCGAGGCTAGTTTACCTCATGTGACCTGAAAGCAACTTACTAGTGCAAAGAGTGGCTTATTTCTTAATACTCCTTGCGGACAAAAATTGTTATGACCAGATGAAACTACAATCTCCCGGCCATTACTATGAGTTATCTCATTGCTCTGGCCGGCTGGGGTGGCCGAGCAATTCTAGGCGCTCCTGTCTGGAACCGCGCGACCGCTACGGTCGCAGGTTCGAATCCTGCCTCGAGCATGGATCTGCGTGTCGTCCTTAGGTTAGTTAGGTTTAAGTAGTTCTAAGTTCTAGGGGACTGATGACCTCAGCAGTCAAGTCCCATAGTGCTCAGAGCCATGTGAACCAATTTTCATTGCTCTGGGTGATGGCTCATCTCAACTAAAATATACACTGTGTGCAGAATGAAAGCAACAAACCTCTATTCCCATCGATACCAATTCGATTCTACACAGAGTACGTGAAAGAACTTGCCCCCCTTCTAACAGCTGTGTACCGTAAGTCTCTAGAGGAACGGAAGTTTCCTAATGGTTGGAAAAGAGTACAGGTAGTCCCAGTCTTCAAGAAGAGTACTCGAGCAGATGCGCAAGACTATGGGCCTATATCTCTGACGTCGATCTGTTGTAGAATTTTAGAACATGTTTTTTGCTCACGTATCATGTCATTTCTGGAAATCCAGAATCTACTCAGTAGGAATCAACATGGATTCCGGAAACAGCGATCGTGTGAGACCCAACTCGCTTTATTTGTTCATGAGACCCAGAAAATATTAGATACAGACTCCCAGGTAAATGCCATTTTCCTTGACTCCCGCAAGGCGTTCGATACAGTTCCGCACTGTCGCCTCATAAACAAAGTAAGAGCTTACGGAATATCAGACCAGTCGCGTGGCTGGATTGAAGAGTTTTTAGCAAACAGAACACAGTATGTTGTTCTCAGTTGAGAGACGTCTACAGACGTTAAAGTAACCTCTGGCGTGCCACAGGGGAGTGTTATGGGACCATTGCTTTTCGCAATATATATAAATGACCTAGTAGATAGTGTCGGAAGTTACATGCAGCTTTACGCGGATGATACTGTTGTATACAGAAAAGTTGCAGCATTAGAAAATTTCAGCGAAATGCAGGAAGATCTGCAGCGGATAGGCACTTGGTGCAGGGAGTGGCAACTGACCCTTAACATAGACAGATGTAATATTTTGCGAATACATAGAAAGAAGTATCTTTTCTTATGATTATATGATAGCTGAACAAACACTGGTAGCAGTTGCTTCTGTAAAATATCTGGGAGTGTGCCTACGGAACGATATGAAGTGGAATGATCATATAAAATTAATTGTTGGTAAGGCGGGTGCCAGGTTGAGATTCATAGGGAGACTCCTTAGAAAATGTAGTCCATCAACAAAGGAGGTGGGTTACAAAACACTCGTTCGACCTATGCTTGAGTATTGCTCATCAGTGTGGGATGCGTACCAGGTCGGGTTGACAGAGGAGATAGAGAAGATCCAAAGCAGAGCGACGCGTTTCGTCACAGGGTTATTTGGTAGGCGTGATAGCGTTACGGAGATGTTTAATAAACTCAAGTGGCAGACTTTGCAGGAGAGGGGCTGTGCATCGCGGTGTAGCTTGCTCGCCAGGTTTCGAGAGAGTGCGTTTCTGTCTGAGGTATCGAATATATTGCTTCCCCCTACTTATACCTCCCGAGGAGATCACGAATGTAAAATTAGAGAGATTCGAGCGCGCACGGAGGCTTTCCGGCAGTCGTTCTTCCCGGGAACCATACGCGACTGGAACAGGAAAGGGAGGTAATGACAGTGGCACGTAAAGTGCTCTCCGCCACACACCGTTGGGTGGCTTGCGGAGTATAAATGTAGATGTAGATGTCCCGTGTCTAAGTCACGATATAATCATACCAACTGTCAACAGATATACGTACGATCGTGTTCTGCACGGAAGATGACTTTCCGGTCGACGGACAATCACGCCAAGGATTACGTCAGGGCACCTACGAAACGAGGCAGTGTTTGCTGGGTAGCCCCACATCCACAATCGCTGTGTACACAGTTACAGATGGTGCAGTATGGCACAGAGAAGATCCCTACCGGACTGTCTGCGGTGGAGGACCATAGAAAATAAGGAAGCACGACAGTCCCAAACTGGTGTGGCCACATGGCTTAATGAGAATCGTTCTACTGTTTCTCGGATGTGGCGACTGATTACAGACACTGAAACTGTATCCCGGAGACCAGGACCGTGCCGTGCACGTGCGACTTCAGAGGAGAGAGCCATTATTTTGCTGTAAGTGCACAACGGTACCGCCTTAGTACTGCACGGCAACTGGCATCTGACTTCGCAGCATCACCTGGACGCATTATTGGAGCCTCGGTGTATGTCTACCTCTGAGGCGTCTTGTCAGAAGGGGACGTCTAGAGCGGAGTCGTGAACACACCACCTGGACGGTCGAACAGTGGGCCAATGTTCGAAGAGTCCTGAATTGATCTGGAGGGTGAGTATCGACGGATTCGGATCTGCAGGGCCCGTGGAACACGATTTCGTGACCCAAACGTTGTGGAAAGAGATAGATATCGAGGAGGATCCCTAACGGTGTAGACAGGAATTATGGTGACCACTCGAATAGCCCTTCATGAAATCGTACGGGTCAATCAACAACTAAGTCATGCCAGGTATTGTGACGAGATCTTAACATCTCATGTGCGGCCCAGACTTCGTATTGCTCTCATACAGCACGGGTGGTGGATTTTTTTTATTGGAAGCAGAAAATACAGCACGCTTGACGTGGCCTGTTAGCTCTTCCGATTTGAATCCCATACAGCATGTCTGGGATGCACTACGGAGACGGATTGCATCACGTCAGCATACACCAGCCACTCCTCAACACTTGCGAGTGGCTCTGCAGGAAGAACGGGCGTTATTGCCTCAACATGAGGCATCATTCACAGCATGCCCCGATGTTATCAGGCCTGTACTGATGCCTATGGTGGTAACACCCGCTACTGAGCACATTAACCAGTTGTCGGAATATGTGTGCAAATCCGTTAAGATGAAAAAAAAGGAAGATCGTATTTGTCTACTGTTACGAATGTTGCTGTCGTTTACGTTCTGAATCGTTTACATTGTTTCTACTTTACTATCACCTTTTTATATTATTTTCCGGCAAAATAAACGGAACTTTGCAAAATTTCTGTTAGTTGCTTTAATTTTGGACACCAGTGTATAAAATATTTGTTTTTATCATTCACGTAATAAATTGAACGTTCACTTAATTTGATACAATTCTTTGAGGCAGGAGTACTTGAAAATCATCACGTTAGCATACAACAGCCACTCCTCAGGACTTGCGAGTAGCTCTGCAGGAAGAACGGGCGAAGCATCAGTTCATGCATTAACAAATTGTTCTCTTCAAGTACAGTATTCAACATTTACAAGAGTACGTTTCCATTTGAGAGTTGCATAACTCTCTAGTCCTACTCGATGAAGTTGACTGTTTCAGCTGAGTTCAAGAACCTATTGACCTCCCTGTGAGGGCGCTGCTGTGCTGAGAGATAGGGTAAATCTTCTGTAGCTCCTCCCATTCGTTCTTGCGAATTGCAGCGAGATATTGCTAATGTCTGTCGTACCGATTTGCCTTGCCGACTGTGATGTGCCACGGCCATCTTTGGACGATGTCACAAAAACAGTATTGAGTCAAACATTAGTAAGCCAGTAAGATATTTAGCTCTTGCATAGGCACCCGTGCAAGACCTCAAAGTTGCTCACATTACATTAGTGTGCAAAACTTAGGGATGAAAGTAACTTTCTCATCACGTGTCACTGACAAATAAAATACCTCGATGAAATTTGGATCATATGAGGAAACAACTGCTACAGTACAGCACAAAAAAACTGGAAGAAATACGCAGTGGGATGAACAGAAATGACACTTTTATTCAAAGACAGTAATTCCACTGAAGTCAGCACGATTTTTTGTGATTCCTTGCACATTACAAAAAGCGGGTCACAGTTCTTAATAGGGTGCATGATCACGTTACAGGCTCTGCAACATACTCCCATGCTGGCCACAAGATTGGTATGTGGTTTGTCAATACCTATCTATTAACAGGGACAGTACAGCACGAAGAATAAAGAGCAATCCAGCAGCGATTCTGGAGCGCTGCATGCTTGGCGGTACAGTCAGCGCTATCCAGCGCGGTGTCTCGCTGCTGGAGCACTGGATACTCTTCGTGTTTTAGTGTCCCTGTTAATACATATCTACAAAACAGAAATCAAAGTAGACTAACCTGTGATCGCTCTATCTTAGGGGCACGTAAAATTCCGCTTTAAAAATAATTTTGTTTGTAATTGGAAACAAACTGACGCTTTCCGTTGACACTAGTGGTCGCATGAAACATGTCACGAGCAGTATTGGTTTGGTCCGGCTCCAGCTACACATTGCAAAAACAAAATTGCAAATATCTGTCGGAACACCAGAGAAAGTGCGCCTGACGATTTTTAGGAGACCGAAAACTGAATGTTGGAAACATTTCCGTTGCTCTAGTTTTATGAAACAGGTTGGATGATGATTGAAATGATGGAGGTGGTGGTGGTGGTGGTGGTGGTGGTGGTGGTGGTGGTGGTGGTGGTGATGGATGAGAATAATTTAAATCGTTGTGGCAAGCAGCAGACTAGTTTTGAAGTCCCGTTTACGAGGTGCGATGTGTTTGCAGGAGTGCGGCAGCTGCCAGGAAGCGCGGCCTGGTTCATGGGCGCCTCACACGCCAGCAAGAGCTGGGCGCGGAACCTCACCAAGGTGGCGCTCGTTGCCGAGGAGGCCACCAGATACGTTGCGCATGCGTAAGTACCGCAGCCTTCGTTTGTCTCTCTGTAACTGACTCCGCCTACACCTCGCAGTTTACGTGTCATTATTGATGATGTGATCTTTCCGGTACCAAATTTGTATTACAGTATTTTGTAGGACCTATAATTAAAAAACGTGTTTCCAGTAACAAAGAAGCGAAAGCAAAAATCGTTCACCCCCTGGACGATGTGGAAATGTTAGAATGTAGAACAATAGAAGAGCTTATTTCCAAACGGTCTTCTATTAAAAATCTTGAATTCGTCTACTTCTTTACATTATGCATTCCACATTGTATACAATATGGTGTTACCCGCCGAATTCTCCCATTTCGCGTGTTATATATTTTAATTTTTAATCCAACTTGAACAACCGTTACTTTTATGTCAAATGTTTCTTAAACCAACTTGGACAATCTATGGACGCACGTAAATGACATTCGCCCTCGATCACCTATTAAACAACTGGTTAAGGAATTGGATATTGTAACTACAGTATCGCAGTACGTACACTGATAAGTCAAACATTATGACCACTGCTCACAGCAGTACAACTGTCCGTATCTCGGGACCAGAACCGTGCTACAGTGCTTTGAGGAGCATTATAGTCGACTCACGTTGCTGTCTCGGCGACCACATTCGCCTGGTGTAAATCCCAACGGAATGGACGAAACAGAATAATAAATACACCCATCAGAATCTGATAAAGGAAACATTACACCGGAAACGATTATCATATTACCTATCTCCGAATGGACAGTCAAACTTTCAGTAACGTGTTAGAATTACATCACATTGGAAAAGAAGACACTGGTACGCGAAAATGTATTCTCTTCTACTTGCTTCTCATGAAAGTATACCACAACGTGGGGTCATGTATACACCGTTCGTAGAAACCGGATATCTTATTTTACTGCAGTCACGCTTATATATTGCGCATAAAATATTTATTTCTTTTAAAGTGTTACCGCATAATATATGGCTGAGAAAGACGTAACACCCCTATCATTATTGTTACTGCCAGTGCTCTTTTGTTTTATCTGTCACTGTAGTTTCCACGATTGCGGAACCTTACGATAGCGTGAGATAAATTGTAATAAAACTTTTTTTCATTAAACAACAACATATACAGCGTCCGCCATCTTGTCAGATCTGTCGTCAATCAAAATTCGTCTCCATCACTTCAACCACGATCTATGTTTGGCAAACGCTTCAGACAAAGCATCAAATATTTGACAAGATTAGTGAAGTTTGACAAATGGTTTGATAGTTTACGGAAGCCATAAGACAGACTGAAGACAAGCTCTACGTCTGTACTCTGCGAACGACAGTAACGTGCATGGTACAAGGCAGTCCGATTGTACTACTTATTGTTAAGGCTTCTTCACGTTTCATTCCCATATGGAACGGGTATTGCCGTTGTGGGCGACATTAATCTAATCCAAGGTCCCCTCAGGAATGGGGAGACTTACTTAGGGAATTGTAGTATACTGTCAGATTCCTCAATTAGATTCCTCGCTTAATGCAGGTTTTTAAAACTTCGTAAGAAGACTATCGTGGGATAGCGTTCAAAGGCATGCCATTTTAGGTTTTCAGCGTCACAGTGACACTCTCCCGTGGTTCACACAAATCTGTAACATTTTGCGTTGCCCTTCTTTCCATAGATTAAATAAGCCTTGATAGTCCTATATGTCATGGGCCCAACATATCTGACCAATTTTCTGATAAGGGGCGTACTAACGATTTCTAAATGATCTCATTTGCAGACTGATTTTCCCAGTGTCCTACCAATAAACCGATGTCTGCCACATGCTTTACCTACAACTGAGATCGTTCCAGTTCATATCCCTACAAATTGTTACACCCATATATTTGTCATACATTAATAGTCTACGATGAGTCGCACAAGTGTTTTGTAAGCAACTAGTTTTGTAGACCTATTTCATTTTGCCAGTATCCTACCGATGAACCAAAGTCTGCTACTTACCCTACCTACGGCTAAACCTCTCTCATCATTCCGTTTCATACCTATACACATTGTTATACTCAGTGTTGAGTTTAATGATTTCAGCTGTAACTCACTGTTATTGCGATCATACGATACTAGATATCAGCGTTTAGTGAAGCGCACAATTTTACATTTCTGACAGTTTAAAGAAAGTAATAGTCTTTGTACCACTTTGAAATCTTACCAGGATCTCACTGATAATTTGTGCAGCTTTTTTTAGATAGTGCTTCATTACAAATAACTGCATCATCTGAGAAAAGGCAGAGGTTACCATTAATATTGCCCGCAAGATCATTAATAGATAACATGAATAGCAAGGGACCCTACACACTTCCCTGGGGTACACCAAAAGCTACTCCTGCATCCAAGATAATAAACTGCGTCCTTCCTGCCAAGAAATCCTCAGTTCAGTCAAAACATTTCGCTTGATATCCTCTCAGAGTCCTATTTTCGATAATAAGTGTAGGTGTGGTACGGAGTGTAATGCTTTTCATAAGTCAAGAAATGCTGCATCCCCCTCCCCCCTCCCCCCCCTCCCCCCCCCCCCCCGACTACCGTGATTCATGGCTTTCAGGATGTCACGCGAGAAAAGCGCAAGTTGTGTTGAACATGATCGATGTATTGGAAATATTTCATTTCATTTGAGCTTGTATGTTCTAATATTCTATAACAAATGGATGTCAACGATATTCTACGGTAGTTTTAAGAATCACTTCTGTTATCCTTTTTGTAGATGGCTGTGACCTGTGTTTTCTTCCAACTACTGGGCACATTCAAATTCTGTATCATCCAGGAATGTTTGGACACTTAACTTTAGTGCCAGTGACAGTCATTACACATGACCATAATTTGTACAGGTTTTGTTTGAGGCGCCATGCATTGCCCTTTGACAGTCAAACGCATTTCATTTACCAACTCTCTCTCTATATCCCTATGCCTTGTTTTAAACCTATTGTGCAGTAGTCACTGATACTTTAGAAGTTTCTTTACAGATACTGTATACCGTGGTCGGTCCCTCCCACTATAAACTGTTCTACTCGTACCTGTGTATCTAGTGATAGTCAACCATTCTTGTAAATTCCAGCCACAGTTTCTCCACATGCTCTTGACTAGAGTTAAATTTTCCGACTTTCTCACTAACACTACTGCCTCTTTATCTAGCTTGCTTAATTTGTAAATCTTTATACTTTTTTAATCGCCTTTTGTATGTTGGTAATCATTGTTGCAACAACCGTTTTATGGCCACGATACCGGTTTCAATGTGGGCATCCTCAAACAGCACAAGTTTCCTTGTTGCTTTGAATATAGGCTCAATACACATCCCCATCACGAAGGGGTTTTCGGACTGTCCTTTCTAGATAGTTTTCAGAGAAGATATCTAGCCCTGTTTCACAGGATGTTATCTTACATCCAACACTTACAAAATTGTAACTCTCCCAATGAACTGTTGAATGGTTAAGGTCTCTTCCAACGAAGACAGAATGAATGAGGAACATAGTTAACTAGCGAGATGAGGCTTTCAATTAAGTTTTCTACTACATCTGTAGATGATCTGTTGGTCGACGTTGATGCAAAGTTTATGTCTGAGTACTGAGTCTTGCCCAAAACAAACTCGCAAGCAGTGTCAATATCTGTCTCGGTAGATTTGAATTTCTTGTCCATTGCATCAAATACACCACCTCCATTTCCAATTTTCTTCTCTTTACGATACACACCATTATTCACCCCAGAAATTTCAATGCTATCAGTTCCCACAATTTCGGGTTTTAACCAACTTCCTGTGCATTGTATTATGAGAGATTCACTGCTTTTTAAAAAGCGCTTCAAAATCTAATACTTTATTGTTTATTGCGAATGCTTTGGCAGTTGATCACTGTTATTCTGATAATCTACTCGGACGAGTGTGAGTGTGGTGTGATTTGGGGAGGGGGGGGGGCGGCATTTGTTTAGATATTAAACTAATACTTCGGAGTATTTTGCAACTATCGTTACCTGAACCGGTTGGACCACACACACACACACACACACACACACACACACACACACACACACACACACACGCCTTCAACTCCACTCAGAATCTGAGGCCCACGATCAGTTTCAGGGACAATACCACAGGTTGTAAGCATTGTTGTAGTTATGTGAGAGGGGTTGGTCTTCTCACCCTCTCTGCTAGACGCTGATATGACCCTAATATGACCTCAGAGTAAAGATGATAGGAAACGTCCATTCAAACTGTGCACCACGGTCTGCAGTTTGTTGCGCCATGCTTCCTCAGTAGCTGCCGGAACAGCCTCTTCAGCACGATGGCACAATGAGTGCATATAGTGTTCCTTCCCAACCCCTGCTGCAGTTTCCCTGAGGGGTCCCATTATTCGCCAGACGTTGAAATGCCGGCGATTAACATACGCCTATCCTTTGGCCTTGTCTCTCCGTGACATGAGAGACAGTAAATCTCCCAAGAGGGGAAGTGTGCCTAAGTTGCTCAGTTTTCAGTCTCAGTGGGCCGCAAAGCACAAGCCACTCACAGTCGAAGTGGATGAGTGGTGATAGATCCGGTACTTCCTATAGATGAGACTGTATCCACCAGATAGGACAGTACTTGAGATACCTTTGGTATCTCTAATAGCCTATACGCCTCTCGGTAGTTCGTGTGACATACCCATTCTTAGCAGCTTCCAGTCGCTTAACATCAGTCAGAATGATTTCCAGTTGCTTACGAATGGCATGAAGCAATTAACTCCATGTTGTAAAATATTGATTCCCAGAAGCTACTTGGAACTTCTGAGTCCTGATTTATTTCTGGTTTATGATTACCAACAAACTCAAAAATAGAGGAAATTTACAAAATAGATTAATGTTGGAATGGAAAACTAAAAGTAATATGATATAGCAGCTATAATAGGCGCAGAATACATTGTTATGTAATAGCATTAGGCTTTCTAAGAGCTATGTTTACGTCTGATCATAACTGTCAAACACTTCCTTAGAACACGCTGATCAATGAGAGGAAAGCAATGTGGAAATATTGCACGTGTTAGGTAAACAGTTACGTTATATATTTCTGGTGAAGTTTTTAGACAACTCATTGCGGTATAACTGCCCTCAAGAATTTATTTTCCGTGTCAAAGACTGCCTTGTGGCCTAAACATTAGTAACACTTGTTTCTTCGATGGTTTAATTTTTTCCCATTCATTCACTAACAAGGACATGTTGTGCCAAAAAGCATTCACAACTAAATTTACAATTTAACAGGGAGAAAGACCCACTGCTAGTTATTTATATAAAGTTAGTAACCAATTATCACTAGTGCTTGCCCACTTCATTGTTATTTAAGGGATTTAATAGTAAATTACTTATAATTTGACAGAAGTCTCTGTGCTTTCTCTTAAATCACTTATCTGTGATTTTATCTGTTAGTTCATACTAAGCGTTCATACCGTCTTACCGGTCTCTGTGAAGACTATTGGCTATCTACATAACAGAAAAAATTTAAAAATCTGTGCAGTATGAACATTAGCGTTAACCAGAATTTGCATTACCAAGTCCAAATGCTCTAGTGAGTTATAGGATTAATCGATAAGTCGCGCATTTACCTTTTTTGTGAGTGATGAGATCGCTATTTTCCTGAATGATTTATAGGAGGAGCTGTTGCTTCTTACAGCACAACTTTTTTGCCTTCATTGCAATATTCTTTACTCTGCACCTCCACAAAAAGGAATGGATCCCGGAAAAAAAACTACAAACAGCCTATGACACGTTTCGCTCGACCTTTTGAACAATTCTGCGCCGATTTGTAGTCCACTGACAATGATTTACCAGCACACGTCTTGTGTGCACAGAGATTTACGTAAATACTAGCTTGTTGACTGGCCTCAAACTCCATGAACTGTAGCCATTCAGCAACGCTCGGCCACGTTCAGACGCACCGTCTCAAAATTAATTCGACTGATTTTTGTGGCGATTTGAAAAGAACCGGCAATCAAACCATTGAGCGGAAAGTGATAGCCACTACCGAAACAAGGCGAAGTCGATTTCATCATCCGAAAACGTTATAGTTAGTTCTTTCTCGTATACAAAAGCGATTATTCTTGTTGATTACATTGAAACAGTAACACAATAACACAGAGTACTGCGTAGGTATTTCGGACCAACATGACAAAATGCGGTAACAACGGAAATGGATTGCAAAAGAAAAATATATATATATTTCTTGATGACAATGCGCCTGTGCATGATGGTGCTTCTGTGACGGAAAACTTAGGGAATTGAAGTACGATTAATTGGAAGGTGGACTCTAATCTCCAATAGTCTCACTTATACCTAATGCGACAGCTAAATAAATTTGTGACAGCAAAATATTTCGATACCAATGAAGAGATCGTGATTGCCGTAGGCGGTTGTTCTTCTGACTTTCCTGAATCGCAGTCACTGGACAAATGCTGGATGGACTGCATTAACTTAGGACTGTTTCGAACAATACATTTTTGACGTGGTAGATACAGCCGTTCACTGACATGCCATGAAATTTTCATCTTGCAATAGTGTGAGTATTTCACTGCTGGACTAAAGTATTATATCATGTTTAAGCTACTCTTGTGTTTCGCAAATAAACGCTTTCGTTGTTATATACGAGGGTTGGAACTTTAGTAGTGGCAACTATTTATTTACAGCTCGTACAAAATAGATAGATGTTTTAAAGATTTTTTGACCTTCAAAGCAGTCACCTGCATTGTGTGTAACCTTTTGCCGGCGATGTGGAAGTCGTAGGATACTCTTAGCAGCACCAGTTGTGTTGACAGTTCGAGCGGCGCGGTCTATTGCCAGACTAATTTGTAGCTGTTCTGAAACGAATGCCGTGAAGTTTTACTTCGGTTTAGAAATCGAGTTGAGCTCACGAGGGCTTAAGTCAGGGGAGTGCAGTAAGTGGTATAGCACTTAGCACCCCATCAGTCAAACAAATCAGTAACAGCTTGCACTGTACATGCTTGAGCATTGTCCTGCAAAATGATGGTCAGGTCTTGCAGAAAGTGTCATCACTTCTGTCTCTATGATGTTCATTTTTGGAACACAACCTACGACCAGCTTAGAGACAGAAGTGATGACACTTTCTGCAGGACCTGACCATCATTTTGCAGGACAATGCTCAAGCACGAACAGCGTAAGCGGTTACTGATTTGTTTGACTGATGGGGCTGCTATGTGCTATACCACCTACTGTACTCCCTTGACTTAAGCCTTCGTGAGTTCAACTCGATTTATAAACTGAAGGACCGAGCGAGGTGGCGCAGTGGTTAGCACACTGGACTCGCATTCGGGAGGACGACGGTTCAATCCCGTCTCCAGCCATCCTGATTTAGGTTTTCCGCGATTTCCCTAAATCGTTTCAGGCATATGCCGGGATGGTTCCTTTGAAAGGGCACGGCCGATTTCCTTCCCCATCCTTCCCTAACCCGAGCTTGCGCTCCATCTCTAATGACCTCGTTGTCGACGGGACGTTAAACAACACTAACCTAACCTAACCTATAAACTGAAGGAAAACTTCACGGCATTCACTTCAGAACTGGTACAAATTCTTCGGGCAATAGACCATGCCGCTGGAACTGTCAACACAACTGGCACTGCTAGGAGTATCCTACGACTTCCACATCGCCGGCAAAAGGTTACACACAACGCAGGTGACTGTTTTGAAGGTCAGTAAAACTTTGAAACATGTATATATTTTGTACGAGCTGTAAATAAATAGTTGCCACTATTAAAATTCCAACCCTCGTATTTGTATAATGTCATTCTGAATGTACGAAAGAAGCTACGCCACGTTAATAAAACAAAAGTTAAAAGGCATAAATAAAGATTTGGAACTGGTAAGTATAAATGATAGCTAACCTGTTTCGTAATGGTGGTAACAAAACAATCACAAATCAGGAGTGACTGCCAGACGCGTGATTTCGTTCGTGATTAACAGAACTGTTCTATTAGCGCTGCGTTTATCTTCTTCCGTTACTGCTTTGCCGGACGTCGCAGTAAAGGTAAGAGTTTTATGGAAGTTATCTAACTGATCTTTGAAAAAAAATACAAATCATACAACACTTGGGTTTAAACTGGTTATCCCTATCGTAGAACGACATTAATCACTATGATTGATCATCAGGATAATGTGAATTTATGATACGTCTTTCAACGATGATACAGGAAACTGATTAACATTTCATACTTATGCATCACACTGAGAAGCGCACAAAAATAAGATGAGAAGAGCTATTATGTGATAACGCCACTCCAAGCTGCGTTTATGTGGAAATATTAAATCAAAGACGTGTCTCTCCGAAGCATTTCTGCATCATTTTCTCAGCTCAGCCCGAAACACATCTTCCTTGGCCAATCCTCGTAGGACACACGTAGGCTATGGCTGCTCGACAGTTGGTCAAGCAGCCTCTCACTACAGTTGACAGTGATCTGTTGACCCGAGTATCTCAGAAGGATGTCAAGTGTTTCTTTGCGGTCATAGTTTCGCAAAATTTGTAAATATTTATTTATTTCTCTGTTTCCCATTTATGACAGCAGCGTCATTGTTATCTCCTTTTTTCCAGGCTTGCACAGTACTGAAGAAACGAGCTTCATAGAAATAGCTTCAAAGCAAAGCAAAATTGCTGAACAGATAGCTCTGTCAAGTAAAACATGTACGCCTATGAAAAGGGCAGTAACGACATCTACTCTACCTACAGGTACTTACTACGCAAACCATTGTGAAGTGCATGGCAGAGGGTACTTAGCATGGTACCACATGTTAGTAGGATTTCTTCTCGTTCCAGCCATGTGCGGAGCGCGAGACGAATGATTGATTAAATGCCTCTTTGTACATTATAATTAGTCTAATTTTGCCTTCGCAGTGCTTACGGTAGTGATATATACAAGGTCGAAGAATATCTCTAGGTACTTCACTTAATATTGGTTCTTGGAATTTTATAGATTAGATTAGATTAGTGCTTGTTCCATAGATCATGAATTCGACACTTCGTAATGATGTGGAACGCGTCAGATTAATGAAAGGTGTCGATACAAGATATTACATTACACAGAATATTACGTGGGGGGGTGGGGAAATTACCCTCTTACTACAGTATATCCAAAAATTCATCTAATGAGTAGAAGGTGTTGCCATTCAGAAATTCTTTTAATTTCCTTTTAAATACTATATGGCTATCTGTCGGGCTTTTGATGCTATTAGGTAAGTGAGCAAAGGTTGACCAAAGACTTTTGTGGCAGCATAATT
This sequence comes from Schistocerca nitens, assembly GCF_023898315.1. NCBI lineage: Eukaryota > Metazoa > Arthropoda > Insecta > Orthoptera > Acrididae > Schistocerca > Schistocerca nitens. Next base: position 1,268,621,713 of record NC_064614.1, on the reverse strand, counting down.
TACCCCCTTCTGAGCCAAAGTTAGATTTACCCTTGAGTAGTGAAGATCATCCTTTCTCCTAGAGAGTGTTGTAGCCATGTACACTGTTATTACTTTTGAATTCGTACGGATTGTTGATAACAAATTTCATAAGTGATTATACAGGGTGGTCCATTGATAGTGACCGGACCAAATATCTCACAAAATAACCATCAAACGAAAAAACTACAAAGAGCGAAACTTGTCTAGCATGAAGGGGCAAGCCAGATGGCGCTATGGTTGGCCCGCTAGATGATGCTGCGTTTTTTAAAAGAGGAACCCCCATTTTTATTACATATTCGTGTAGAACGTAAATAAATATGAATGTTTCAGTTGGGCCACTTTTTTCGCTTTGTGATAGAAGGCGCTGTAATAGTCACAAACGTATAAGTGCGTGGTCTCACGTAACATTCCGCCAGTGCGGACGGTATTTGCTTCGTGATGCATTACCCGTGTTAAAACGGACCGATTACCAATTGCGGAAAAGGTCGATATCGTGTTGATGTATGGCTGTTGTGATCAAAATGCCCAACGGGCGTGTGCTATGTATGCTGCTCGGTATCCTGGACGACATCATCCAAGTGTCCGGACCGTTCGCCGGATAGTTACATTATTTAAGGAAACAGGAAGTGTTCAGCCACATGTGAAACGTCAACCACAACCTGCAACAAATGATGATGCCCAAGTAGGTATTACAGCTGCTGTCGCGGCTAATCCGCACATCAGCAGCAGACAAATTGCGCAAGAATCGGGAATCTCAAAAACGTCGGTGTTGAGAATACTACCAAAAAAAATGGCTCTGAGCACTATGTCCCCTAGAACTTAGAACTAGTTAAACCTAACTAACCTAAAGACATCACACACATCCATGCCCGAGGCAGGATTCGAACCTGCGACTGTAGCGATCTCGCGGTTCCAGACTGCAGCACCTAGAACCGCACGGCCACTCCGGCCGGCAGAATACTACATCAACATAGATTGCACCCGTGCCGCATTTCTATGCACCAAGAATTGCATGGCGACAACTTTGAACGTCGTGTACAGTTCTGCCACTGGGTACAAGAGTAATTACGGGACGATGACAGATTTTTTGCACGCGTTCTACTTACCGACGAAGCGTAACGTAAACCGGCATAATATGCACTATTGGGCAACGGAAAATCCACGATGGCTGTGACAAGTGGAACATCAGCGACCTTGGCGGATTAATGTATTAGATTAGATTAGATTTACTTTCATTCCAATTGATCCGTAGTGAGGTCCTCCAGGATGTGGAACATGTCAGAAGAACAACAATACATGAAAAATATTTACAACTACAACAAATAAGCTAATGTACCATTCCACTGGTCCCAAGTGGAATTATAAAATAAATAAAAATAAAATTTGGAATAAAATATTAATTATTAATTATTCTGTATGTATGATGATTGGTTGTAATTGGTATTTGCTTATCTGGAACGTGGACGTTTAATTATTCGGTATCAGACGCTTGACAATGGCTATTTGGAAAAGGCAATGTAACTCGTAGTTGACCGTGAAAGAAAACTGAAATAATCGGACTTCGTAATTAAATCGTTTCCAAAGACTGCTGCGGTAGGTACGGACTCATGATCTAATCTCAATATTACAATGATTTGCCAGCCATGCCAATACGTCGTACAGAGGTGATTGTCTACTAAACATAAAAAGTTACACAGTTAGTTAAATCAGATATATTCAATGAAATAGCCTACAGTTCATAATTCCACTTACTTTTATAAATATAAATTCATTACAGAATCGAGTGCCTAGTGTGGTTGCAACTCGCAGTATTCTTCTATAACATGAAAATATGGCGGTGTGCCAGACAATAAAATAAAATACGTGCTTCTCGCACCACTTCTACCTGAGCTCTCTCCTCTCTTAATCAAACATAAGAGTAACGTAATTATTCTTTTGTCTTTATCAGCGACACAGCGCTGCAGTTGTGTGCCATAGGCTTTATTTATTAGTCACTGATTATTTATTTAATTAATATTTCGCGTTTCCGCGGAAACTCACGCTCGGCATGCAAATGTGCCTTTATATTGCCCCCTGAATTGCGAGGCGAAAGGACACACCTGCAGGCGAGCAATTCACCTAAAGGCACAAGAAAATCTAAGTTATCTACAACTATTCACATGACTTACATTACACACATTATACACATTATATACAAAATTTGAATGACGCGGGTGCGCCGTAAAAGTTCTTATGTTAGCAGATAGAGTGCACGCATGGGCAGAAGCGTCTGTGTGACTCCGGCAGTGCCGTTATATCATACAGTTAGATCACGCGGCACAGTAATGCAGTTCATATTGTTCGTGTGCGCGCGTATCTTAGTCGTTGCACATAAACATGTTTACATCATTATTACATAGCTATGGGTTATTACATTGTGTCACATTTGATTACATGAATTGCAGATAATTACGTCCTCTTTATCAGTTTTGCTGGGATTTTATCGATGTTTATTTTGTGATGTCATCTGAAATTAAGATAGGTTAGACACAACATTCATTACATCAGTAGGCAAGACCAGGCATTTTCACTACTCAATAAATATTCAAAATAGTAAGAGAGAAAATGTTTGATTCCTCGCGTTTTGTGCGTGTGTGTATAGTGTCTGTGTGGCCTTGACTACTGATAGATGCTTTTCGTGTTGAGAGATGTGCGTCTAATCTATTTCTCAAAGTAAAAGTTCGCTTCACAGATGACGTCTGTCGGTTCGTCAGGTGTCACACCAAGTCAGTGATACCCACAGTCACAAATGTTCCGTGAAAAAATTAATATATCATTCACTGCTACGTAAACATAAATTTTATTTTAATATTCCGTCTTCCAGGTGGTGGCGCGCGCTGAAAGAAGAGTTCTTCTGCCTTCAACTGCGTCACTGGAACCACTGAAATGAAAATTTCTATACTACTTACTATCTGTGTTGTAGCAACAGAGTTTTTTGGAGTTGCTTAGCAATGTTTTGATGGATGTGACTTTGACATTATTCCGCATGAAATGCTCTAAGATCTCGGTGTGCGTATAGCCCAATAATTTTGTTAGTTCTACGATGTTGTAACAAATACGCACCAGGATGCGGTATGTTAACAATTATATAAGGTCCTTCATATAGCAGACGCCACTTAGCGTTGCGTCGTTTGAGTGCTACAGATTTATGATGAGTACGAAGTAGTACAAGCATTCCTACCTCGAATTTTTGTTTTCTTTTTATTATGTTTCTGTGATGTTTGTTTCGTATCTGTGCGTGATGTGTCAGCGTAGTCAAAACTTCTTGTATTTTCTGTTCAGGTGTGATTTCCTTGTCTGACAACTTAGGTAATGGTTCTATCCACTGATCGTTCTGTTTGCAATTGAACATGATCTCGTTAGGTGTGTAATTTGTATCGTAAATATTTAAGTTATTGTGTACGTCTTCGAAAAGACTTAGGTAGGACACCCAATTAGTATGTTTTGATGAAATATAGGTCCTCATGAATCGGTTTAATTCTCGGAAAAGTCTCTCAGTCGCGTTACATTGTGGACTAAACTTTGAAATAGATATACTTCTAATGTTATTGTCCTTCAAGAAATTTCTCCATTTGTACCCAGAGTAGTATGCTGCATTATCTGACAGAATTGCTTTTGGTTTTCCCACGTGCGTCAGGTAATCACTTGAGAATCTTCGTATTATAGCACTTGCAGTGGCGGATTTTAAAGCATAAAGTTTTACATGTTTAGAAAATATATCGTAAAAAGCCAAGATATATTTGACGCCTCCAGAGCTTGCTGGATGCGGTCCACTGATGTCAGTACACAGAATTTCCAGGGGTTTACTGGGTAAAATAGAATGTAAATCTGTCTTTGTGGATAAATTCTGAGGTTTTGATTTTTGACATATGACACATGTTTTCAGTTCCCTGTAAATTTTCCTTCTCATATTGCTAAAATAACAGTATGTGCTGAGCTTTGCTAAACACTTCTTCGTCCCATAATGACCCCAAACTAAGTGTGTGTGCCAAATTAGATTACGTTCAGACTCTTTGGGAATGCATACACACCAGTTAGTAGCATTTGGATGTCGGTGATAAAATAACACATCATTGTGTAACTTGTAATACTTAGTCAAAGGATGATTGTGTTTTTCTACCAGTAATGTTATTATCTTATACCAGTGAGGATCAGATTTTTGTAATTTAGCCATGTTTCTGCACATATCAATATAATATTGGTGATACTGCTTGTCTTGCATTAAGAGAATCCTGTAGTCATTTATATTTTCTAAGTCACTGTTGGTTTCATTCATACCTTGTGGAAGTCTAGACAAAGCGTCGCAAGTCATACAAAAATCTAAATTGAAATCTGGATGGCTCAATAAGTTTGCATTCACTAAAGCATGTTTAATTGTATTAAAGTCATTCTGGCACTGTTCCGACCAGATCCAACTTGATTCTTTCTGAGTAGATTTAGCAGATGTTTACTGTTCAAAAGTGGTTGTGGCAAAAAACGTCTGAAAAATGAACATAGCCCAAGGAATGATTTTAACTGCTTTTTAGTTCGAGGACTAGGAAAGTTTCTGATAGCATCTAATTTACTGGGATCAGGATGTATGCCCTGTGAATTAATGATATGTCCTAAATATTTTATCTCACTGCAACCAAACTTTGATTTTCTAAGATTGGCTGTGACTCCAGCTTGTGCAAATTTTTCTAAAATTCTTTGAAGTGTGTCAACGTGTTCATTCCAAGACTGTGTAGCTATCAGTATATCATCAACATAGTGTGTGACTGTCCCAACTAAATCATCGCCAAGCACGGTATCCAGGGCTGTAATGAATACCCCAGAACTGACATTCAGTCCGAAAGGTAGAACACAAAACTGATAGGTTCGCCCCCCGAACATAAATGCAGTATATTTCCGAGAATCAGGAGTGATACTCACCTGCCAAAATGAATTAGCGAGATCTATTGTGGAAAAATACTTTGCATCTAGAAATTTCTGTAATTGCTCTTCTAAATTTTCGGGTTTTGTGTGAACTGGTAAAATTATTTCATTAATTGCTCGTGCGTCTAACACTAACCTAATGCTTCCATTTGATTTTTTGACAAGTAGAGGACTACAGTAAGGTGAGGTGGATGGTTCAATGACCTTCCAGTCTAACATTTGTTTTAATTCTTGCCACACAGCAGGTCGTTGAGATAACGGTACGTTATATGTCTTGTGGTAGAAGATCTTGTGAGGCTTAACTTCAATCTTGTACGCATACGTGTTGATAACACCTATTCGTTTGGCAAAAACTTGTAAATATTTGGATAACACTTCCTGTAGTTTTATACGTTCATGTGCACTGAGAGCTGTAGCTTCATTTATCTTATGATCAAGCAATGTTTTCAAGTCCATTAGCTCTGTGTCAAATGAGTGTGTGTGCGTGTCTTGAATGTCATTGTCAAGTACTAACTGAACCTTGTACCCTGTACAGTGTTTGTCATGCTTTAGAGTTCTCCTGTCCAAATCAATAATAATTACACTGCCTCTATCATTTAAAATACATTTACCTTTGGAGAAGTCTATAATGCAGTCCTTCTCGCTCATAATATCTATTCCTAATATGCAATCTGTCACAAGGTTTTGTACAACCAGGAATGGCCATTGTACGGTTCCATTACCTATTTTAATGTTTACAAAAACTTGCTTCGTAACCCTACATGACTTATTACCTAGTGCAGTAGTTATTTTACAGTTTTGGGCAGGAAACTCAGGCACAGGTTCCAATTCACACATCTTTTTATAGAAATTAAAAGACAAAACGCTCACAGCTGCACCTGTATCTAGAATAATAGTAGTTGGAATCCCACCTACTACACCAGTGGTAGATGCTAAAACAATTTCATTTGTGTTTGAACGACATTGTGTACTGTCTTGTAAAAGTTCATCTGATATATTGTTATTGTGGTTGTATCTTATAAATAAAACAGGTAATTTTTGTTTAGAATTATTCGGCATATCATTATTCTGATGTTCAACTGTGGTGCCAAATAACTGATTAACATTGAAGTCGCCCCCCAAGAATTCCTCAGCCACGACCTGGGGCATAGAAGTGACTGTTTCTAGTTTGTTGGATTAGCATTTATATTAGGTACTGACACAGATTGAGGTTGTGTGTCAGGTGTCATTTCTATTATATTCACATTCGGATATTGCCTATTGTGATCTCCAAACTTTTGCGGTTGTTGTTGCTGTTGCGCATTATAACTTACCTGTCGGTCATAAGGTATGCTCCAATTTTGTCCTGATGGCTGCTGTGTTAAAGCAGTGTTTGAATGAAAGTACTGATCGTTACGAGTCCAGCCTTGACGCTGTCTTGGCTCGTAGTTATTATTATTATTTCTGTTTCTGTTTGTGTTTTTGTTGTTGCCTATGTATCCGTTGTTACCGTTGTAGTTATTACCGCGGTGCCTTTTGTATGGATTGCCGCATGAAGTGTTATTACTGTTGTAACTATTGTTTGTATTGGAATACGCGTGTTGATTTTGATTTCCGTATTGAGACGGCATGTGAGTTTGCTGTTTTTGTTGTACCGCGTATCCAACTGTGGGCGCGCCAGAATTGAGTTGGCAAGCCTGCATGTTTTGCATTCCACTAGTGTAAACATTGTGGCTGCTGTTTTGCCGCGCGAAGCGCTGATCTTCAAGTAACATGTCAACCGAATCTAAAGCTGTTAGAAAATAATCTGAATCGTCATCCGGGATATGTAGGAGTATTTCTTTAATGTTGAAAGGCAATTTGGCCTTCAACGCACGGAGTATATCGCGTGTTGCGACTGGTTCGTCTAAAAAGTGTCCCATGTTCAAGTATTTTTCAAAATATCTGCGTAAGTTGCCATTTTTACTGTTAAAAGTTTCAGGTTCTAGAATTTGTCTTCTGAGTCGCTCCTGGACGGATTGCGACCAGAATTTGTTCAGAAAAGCACGCTCAAACTCACTGTACGTGGTACATACGTCAGCTTGACTGTATGCCCAGACAGCTGCATCGCCTTGGATGTAACCGACAATATATGAAATCTTTTTCCGGTCACTCCAAGTGCGTGGAAATGCGTTACTAAAAGATTTAAGAAAAATCACCGGATGAATGGTTCGTTTTTCGGGGATAAAAATCTGAAATTGCCTGTGTTTCATTAAGCTTTCTTCTTCCTTTGCATTGTGATATGGATTTGTTCCACTGTAATTACTGCAATGTTCAGCTGGCGAGTAATTACAATAATGTTGCTGTGGTTTACCATGATAATAGCTTGTGTTTGTGTTTGTACATCGTGGTATGTGTTGTAGTCGTGGTGTGTTTTGTTCTTGTGTGTTTGTCGTGTGCGGTATGTGTGTGTCATACTCGAATGTATATTGGTTCCTGAACTGTACATTTTGACTGATATTTTCGTTACATTCTGACTGTGGTCGATCGGTGAATTGTGTCATTGGTCCAGTGACGGATTGTACTGCGTCACTGATCAGCTGTTTGTTATTAGTAATGTATTGCGCTACGGAGTCGTGCACAATTGTTGGTAAATTTTCACGTAGGCATCTATCAAAATGTTTTTCTTTGTTCACTACCCAATCATGAAATTCTTTATTAATGTTTTGAAAATGAGCTGTAGCATCAGATTGTAAGATGTCAGTCAGGTGCTGTTCAACATTGTCAAATTTATTCTGTACGTCAGTAATTCGTTTTTCAAGGTTGTCGTGTACTGAAGGATATGTTTGAATTTGTTCAGTAAGAACTTCACACGTGACATTAAGATTTTTTACTTGTGTCTGTAAAAGTGCTACGTCAGTTGTAGTCTTTTCTTGTGTCGTATTAAGCTGGGAAAATTTAGTACTGAGTTCAGTCATCTGTTTGGTCAGTGTGGCGTCTATAAGTTCCACACGTTTACATAAAGTGTCATTACTCGTCTTGAGTGCTATGAGGTCAGATTTAATTTCGTCATTTTGTGTCTGTAAGGTTGCCATGTTTTCGGCGTTCTGTTTCATTATCATTTGTAACATGTCGGCAATGTTTACCGTTTGCAACGTCTGTGCCCCCGCCGCGTCATTAGACGTGACGTCATGCATTAACATGGGCTCTGACTGAGACTTTGAAATTTTTGTGGTGGACGGCCTATTGTCAAAATTTCCGTCAACACTTGCGTCAATGTTTGATAAATCGTCACTACCGGTTGCTGTCGTAAAGTCATTTTCTAACATTTGTCTCTCGTCCGAGTCGGATTGTCTGAATAGTACGTCTTTGCTGTTCCATTTTTGCGTATTGATTTCTAGTCATTACCATGCCACACGTGATTTATGTTTCAAGAAAATATTTGACACTGATTTTAAAATGAAATGCAGTTGAGCATGAATCGCTCGTAGCAACAATGGCTGTCCCGTTAATTTAAAAATATAAACTGAATTTGAGATTATTGGTAATGGCTGCTGGCCATGTTACATCATATCGTACAGAAGTCGGCCATATTGTACACTCGTGTATTGGTATTGTTGGATACGTTATTGTTTAGGGAAAAGTGCTAAGAATGAAATTTGTTACTGAAAACTGTTATGCGCGAAAGAAACACTACAGAATTTACTGAAAAGCTAATACACTGAATTATACGTCTGGTCAAGCCTGCTAATGCAAAGATGCTGCGTCTTACCTTATTTTGCTGGAAGCTTCATTGCGTCTTCCGGCAAAACTTTAGAATTGGAAAATATCTTCAGATTTTCATTATCTCTCATACATTCACGTCCAGGTCCAGAAGGTTGATTTTTGACATGAAACAAAAAGAACAATGTAACAAATGACAAAATAACAAGTCCTGTCACGGTCGCCAATATAAAATAAATAAAAATAAAATTTGGAATAAAATATTAATTATTAATTATTCTGTATGTATGATGATTGGTTGTAATTGGTATTTGCTTATCTGGAACGTGGACGTTTAATTATTCGGTATCAGACGCTTGACAATGGCTATTTGGAAAAGGCAATGTAACTCGTAGTTGACCGTGAAAGAAAACTGAAATAATCGGACTTCGTAATTAAATCGTTTCCAAAGACTGCTGCGGTAGGTACGGACTCATGATCTAATCTCAATATTACAATGATTTGCCAGCCATGCCAATACGTCGTACAGAGGTGATTGTCTACTAAACATAAAAAGTTACACAGTTAGTTAAATCAGATATATTCAATGAAATAGCCTACAGTTCATAATCCTACTTACTTTTATAAATATAAATTCATTACAGAATCGAGTGCCTAGTGTGGTTGCAACTCGCAGTATTCTTCTATAACATGAAAATATGGCGGTGTGCCAGACAATAAAATAAAATACGTGCTTCTCGCACCACTTCTACCTGAGCTCTCTCCTCTCTTAATCAAACATAAGAGTAACGTAATTATTCTTTTGTCTTTATCAGCGACACAGCGCTGCAGTTGTGTGCCATAGGCTTTATTTATTAGTCACTGATTATTTATTTAATTAATATTTCGCGTTTCCGCGGAAACTCACGCTCGGCATGCAAATGTGCCTTTATAGAATGATCGTCATTTTTTAATGAACACTATATGAAAGAGTTATTTTACAAATACTAATGCACAGAATTTAAAATAAAAAAGTTTTTTATTTATTTATAAGGTAATAAACATGTAATACAACTTCTGTAATACTTATTTACAATGAACACATTACTGCACTGAAATGGTGCCGAAGTTAGATTGTACTTACACACACACACACACACACACACACACACACACACACACACACACACACACACACACAAATTTTCAATGAACACATTACTACACTGAAATTTTGCAGAAGTTATATTGTACTTATATACAAATCAGTTGGTTTTACTGAGAAATTCATCAATGGAGTAGAAGGAGTTGGCCACCAATAAATCCTTTAGACTTCTCTTAAACTGGTTCTAGTATTGATTCCATGAATTGAGCTGTTGGTTTGAAAAAGTGATATATTTTTAATGACAAATTTCATTAAGGAATAAATATATTGGGAAGCAGTAGTTAGTATCCCTAGTTCCCTAAACAGGCTTCTGCAGGATGTTCTTGAGTTCACATCACATGTAACTCTTACTGCACGTTTTTGTGCCCGGAAAACTTTAGCTTGGCTTGATGAATTACCCCAAAAAATAATCCCATATGACATTATGGAATGAAAGTAAGCATAGTACGCCAGCTTTTTCATTTTTATATCCCGTATGTCTGACAAAATTCGCATTGCAAACAGAGATTTGTTAAGACGCTTCAGCAGTTCTGTGGTGTGTTCCTCCCAGTTGAATTTATTATCAAGCTGTAATCCCAAGAATTTAACACCGTCCACTTCTTCTATCTTCTTGTCATCGTATGTTAGACATATACTCGTGGGACACCCCTTACAAGTTCTGAACTGCATGTAGTGTGTTTTTTTAAAGTTTAGTGACAAAGAATTGGCTAGGAACCAGTGATTAATGTCCACAAATATTTTATTGGCTGATCTTTCTAAGACTACACTTGATTTGCTATTTATTGCAATGTTTGTGTCATCGGCAAGCAAAACGAACTTGGCATCTGGTAATGTTACTGATGAAAGGTCATTGATATACACAAGAAAAAGTAAGGGCCCTAAAATGGAACCTTGTGGGACCCCACATGTAATTAGTTCCCAGTTGGATGATGCCTGATAGCTTGATACATGTCTCTTTCCTAATAACACCCTTTGTTTCCTGCCAGAGACATAAGATTTGAACCATTTTGCAGCATTTCCTGTTACACTATAATATTCTAATTTACTTAAAAGGTATGGTGCGAAATTATGGGAGGACGGATAATTGGCCCCCATTTTATCGATGGCAATCTAAATGGTGCAATGTATGCTGATTTCCTGTATTTTAATTTAATAAACCTACCTGTTACCAACTATTCTACAATTGTGAGCCATATGTTTGTGACTATTACTGCGCCATCTATCACAAAGCGAAAAAAGTGGTCCAACTAAAACATTCATATTCGATTACGTACTACACGAACATGCAATAAAAAATGGGGGTTCCTATTTTTAAAAAACGCAGTTGATATCCGTTTGACCTATGGCAGCGCCATCTAGCGGGCCAACCATAGCGCCATCTGGTTTCCCCCTTCAAGCTAGACAAGTTTGGTTCTTTGTAGTTTTTTCGTTTGACGCTTATTCCGTGAGATATTTGGCTCGGTCTCGATCAATAGACCACCCTGTATATATTGTGAGGCTACAGTGAAGATCCCTAGCTCTTTAAATAAGTGTCTGCAGGATGATCTTGCATGAGCTGCAGCAATTATTCTGATTGCACGCTTTTGTGCAATGAACACTCTTTTACTCAATGATGAGTTACCCCACAATATGATGCCATAAGAAAGCAGAGAATGAAAATCGGCGTGGTAAGCTAATTTACTGAGATGCATATCATGCTTTCGCTGTATAATAGGCGTCAGTCTTCTAGAGTCTGCCAATTCAGGTTTTTCCAACATTTCCGTGACTCTCTCCATAGGTTAAAGAGACCTGCGACCATTCGCGCTACCCTTCTTTATCTACATCCAGTATCCCTTGTTAGTCCTGTTTGTTATGTGCGCCACAGTATCGTATGACCGATCTCACAAGCGACGTGTAAACAGCCCTCTTTGAAGCCTGACTGCATTTTTCCAGTACCATACCAATTAACAGAAGTCTGCCCCCAGCCTTACCTATGACTGAGCCCACGTAAACCTTCCATTTCACATCATTACAGGGTGTTACACCCATATATGTTAGCATGAGTTATCTGATTGTAGTTGTTCATCATTGCTCTTGTAGCCATAGGATACCATATATTTTAATTTTTTCTTAAACAGTTATTCTTTGCTCTACCTTGAAATCTTATTAAGATATCTTTGAATATTTCTACAGCTTTTTTCAGAGACTTCTTCTTTATAGATAACTGCAGTATCTGCGAAAAGACTTATGTTGCTATAAATATTATTTTCCAGGTCATTTATACACAGCGTAAACAACAAGGGTTCCAACACAGTTCCCTGGGGCATGCCTGATGTTACTTTTACTTCATTCGATGAGACATTATTTAAGATAATATGTACCGTTCTGCCTACCAAGAACACCTCATACCAGTACAAATTTTGTTTTAACACCGCATAAACCCTAATCATATTTTTGTTAAGAAACGTTGGTCTGGTACCGAGTCAAATGTTTTTCGGAAATCAATAAACACGATATCTATGTGATTCCCTTGATAAGTGGCTTTCAGTATCTCATGTGAGAAAAGCGCCGTTCAGAAGTGCAGTGGAAATGAGGGATGAAAGCAGAAATCAAAAATACTTTCCAAAGTTACTTCACAAAGGAACCTCATCGCACTGGTGCCATTTTGAAGAACATGAAAATGCGAGATACGTGGGCATCAAGACTAAACGAAACACTCAGACGTTACGCCAACGTAAAAAACGAACCAAATCGTGTAAGATCTTCGTTTGTGGCTTCAAACGAAATTTTAATGTCATGAGCAACCCATAGCTACTCATCATCTCACAAAGAAAGACGATAGTTAAGTGCACGGCCGAGTAGAAACACGTCGACCGTGGTTACGTGAGTACGTTAGAGGAGGGAACGGTTAAGTCAGCCTCATCAACGACGAAGGCATCAAGGACGGAGCAAACGATGACAGAAGCAAATGGTCGTGGTCTATATGACGGAACCACCGCAACCTCAAGCAGACTGTCACGAGGGCGAATGCAAATCGCTTATTTCTCGTAATAGTAATCATGGGCTTAAATACCGAAGTATTTGTTTATATAGATAACGGCACTAAAAGCCCTCGAACTGAAGATAATTTGCGCGCAGTATTTTTACGCATTGTTTGGTGAAATGTCTGAATAATTCTCTTAAAACTTATTATGACACCATCTGACGACTGTGTTTAAAATTTCTCCGTTTGTGGGGGCTATTAGAAAGAATTAACAGGGAAGACTTCCCTGTGACATAAATTAAGCAGGGACATTACATCAGAAAATATTAATTTCTTTCAATAATTTTAAGTTCTCGGCGATGTTTGATAAATGATATTTGTTTCACAACATTTTCCAATGTAATCAAATACACACTGTAGAAATAAATTTTTCAGCAGTTTTTCTGTTGTATTTTATATCCGTCACGCGAAAGCCTGTTACAAAATATACATAATATCTCGATTTTTATTGTCATCGATGTGACTTGGCACACAAACTGTTACTTACAGTTAAATTACACATCCTTCTTTTCTACTGTTGTTCTCCTGCTACATCTTTTACGTACAATGGGCGAGCTCAAATTACCATAAAGGAAACATCGATTGTTGGAGAACTTGAATATTTCGTTTTATTTGGTGTTAGGTGAATGTGCATTTCAACTACGTTACAGTCTACATTCTCGTTAGATATGAGTCTACATGTCGCCACTATCTTCTCAAATCGAAAATCCGTTTGGATAATCTTGTCGCTAATACTGTAGACAACCTACTGCGATTTCAACGAAAGTGAGAGATCTCACATGCTGGTAACGTGATGTTGACTTCTATCTTCCTCCTGCCTGTAAAACGTCTAAAAAGCATTTTCTTTCTTTCCGGGCGCACGTTTATTGCTTTTAAAGGATACATTTGCCAGCGAATCCATCTATAACGGAAATAGTACCAGAGAAAAATAATGGTAATTATTGTAAACAACGTATTCATCAATAAGTGAGGCAAAGTCAGGATTAAGCTAAATGTTTTGCAGTGCGATACCCGTAAACCCTGACCAATTCTTTAACAGTTACAAAGTATTTGGTTCTAAAAATGTTGCCTAATTCCATTCTTTAGCAATGGTGCCACTTCCATAGCTGTGTACCAATTTAGCTTCTTATTATTCAAACAGGGTATTCTTTTGCATAGCGAGTTTCACAGAATCCAGTTTCAGACCTTTATACTACAGAAAAATCTTGAAACGGCCTTCAGGAATTGAAGCAGCACAACTGAACAATTTGTATACAGGTAGCGAAACCGGAGTGACATTCATTGTATCTACTAAATAAGGCTGTGTGGTAGACCAAAACCTAAATCACAATTTCTACCTCTGGAAGGCATCTAACAAGGTCTGAATTCCAAGTTTTAGTGAGCGCTTACGGCTCATTTCAGTATAAGCTCTTCTGCATCGTGGGAGTCTTCATCTTCGGGCTGATTCAGACATGACAGAAAGGCCTAATTCTCTTCTCCTCACAATTAACTGTCTCTTCCCAACGCCTATACCCCAACTATTTGACATCTGAAGAATGTTTTCTGCCGTGTACTGTATCATATGGCAAAATCCACTACTTTGTTTTCAGAATGTACAATAATTATTTCATAATGGCATTAATACTGCTGTGTGTGGCACTGAGTTTCACATCAGTGGAAACATCAGAAGAAGGTAGACTTTGCCACTGCAAGTATTATTTTGCAAGAAACCAATCTTGCTGAGTTGTGAGTCTCATAGTTATCCTTGCTTGACAGCCTGAGTTACATACTGTGTCAGCATGAGGGATTAGAGGTGAAGAGACCTGCATGGTCCCAAAAGTATCAAACAACTTTTGAGACAAGTGTCTTGTGATCAGAATAATTAGGGCAGGAAGTATAATTAAACAGTACATATGCCATAAATGTCTGGAGTGCTGTTATAGTGTATCTAACCTAAACTGAAATTCACTGTGAAATTTTTAGCACAGCTCCATCTTACTACAGCACACTGGGCAGTAGCAGGATTCAAATTCCTGGCAATCCAACAAATTTGGGTTCCCCTTGGTTTCTCTATATTACTTAAAGTGAATACTAGAACAATCTCTTTCAGCAGGCAATTTCCTTTCCTTATCCATGTCCAGACTATGTGCTCCAACTCTAATAACCTCATTGTCAACAGGACTTAAAAGTACCAGTCTTCCTTTTCTTAGCTTCTTATTACATGCATACTATATATATATATATATATATATATATATATATATATATATATATATATATATATATATATATATATAGGGTGTTTCAAAAATGACCCATATATTTGAAACGGCAATAAAAACTAAACGAGCAGCGATAGAAATACACCGTTTGTTGCAATATGCTTGGGACAACAGTACATTTTCAGGCAGACAAACTTTCGAAATTACAGTAGTTACAATTTTCAACAACAGATGGCGCTGCAAGTGATGTGAAAGATATAGAAGACAACGCAGTCTGTGGGTGCGCCATTCTGTACGTCGTCTTTCTGCTGTAAGCGTGTGCTGTTCACAACGTGCAAGTGTGCTGTAGACAACATGGTTTATTCCTTAGAACAGAGGATTTTTCTGGTGTTGGAATTCCACCGCCTAGAACACAGTGTTGTTGCAACAAGACGAAGTTTTCAACGGAGGTTTAATGTAACCAAAGGACCGAAAAGCGACACAATAAAGGATCTGCTTGAAAAATTTCAACGGACTGGGAACGTGACGGATGAACGTGCTGGAAAGGTAGGGCGACCGCGTACGGCAACCACAGAGGGCAACGCGCAGCTAGTGCAGCAGTTGATCCAACAGCGGCCTCGGGTTTCCGTTCGCCGTGTTGCAGCTGCGGTCCAAATGACGCCAACGTCCACGTATTGTCTCATGCGTCAGAGTTTACACCTCTATCCATACAAAATTCAAACGCGGCAACCCCTCAGCGCCGCTACCATTGCTGCACGAGAGACATTCGCTAACGATATAGTGCACAGGATTGATGACGGCGATATGCATGTGGGCAGCATTTGGTTTACTGACGAAGCTTATTTTTACCTGGACGGCTTCGTCAATAAACAGAACTGGCGCATATGGGGAACCGAAAAGCCCCATGTTGCAGTCCCATCATCCCTGCCTCCTCAGAAAGTACTGGTCTGGGCCGCCATTTCTTCCAAAGGAATCATTGGCCCATTTTTCAGATCCGAAACGATTACTGCATCACGCTATCTGGACATTCTTCGTGAATTTGTGGCGGTACAAACTGCCTTAGACGACACTGCGAACACCTCGTGGTTTATGCAAGATGGTGCCTGGCCACATCGCACGGCCGACGTCTTTAATTTCCTGAATGAATATTTCGATGATCATGTGATTGCTTTGGGCTATCCGAAACATACAGGAGGCGCCATGGATTGGCCTCCCTATTCGCCAGACATGAACCCCTGTGACTTCTTTCTGTGGGGACACTTGAAAGACCAGGTGTACCGCCAGAATCCAGAAACAATTGAACAGCTGAAGCAGTACATCTCATCTGCATGTGAAGCCATTCCGCCAGACACGTTGTCAAAGGTTTCGGGTAATTTCACTCAGAGACTACGCCATATTATTGCTACGCATGGTGGATATGTGGAAAATATCGTACTATAGAGTTTCCCAGACCGCAGCGCCATCTGTTGTTGAAAATTGTAACTACTGTAATTTCGAAAGTTTGTCTGCCTGAAAATGTACTGTTGTCCCAAGCATATTGCAACAAACGGTGTATTTCTATCGCTGCTCGTTTAGTTTTTATTGCCGTTTCAAATATACCGGTCATTTTTGAAACACCCTGTATATATATATATATATATATATATATATATATATATATATATATATATATATATTTCTTTTTTTTTATTTGCACCAGCTCTAGTCACCCAGTTTAGCCATTGCACAAGTAGGTCTGATATAAAATGAGCACGTAAGTAGAAGTAGACCCAATATATTCTCAGTGCTCTTAGATAGATCTGTCAGCATTTTTTGAACAGTAAAATTTGTCTTTCCCTCTATTAGAGTTCAATTATATAACTCATTGTTTGTTTAAATTGCTCTTAATCTGCAGGCATCTCCATTCAGTTACTGTCAGTATTAATCAACTTGTCACTTTGGGTTTTGTAGGCAGTTAGTAAAACTCTAGCTGTAAGTAGTGCATACCATTTCCCTCACCTGCAGTCAAGTTAGTACATGAATACATGTTTTTAGGCCACCAGTTGTAATGTTGCTGGTGTGCAAGTGTCATTTGAGTTCCTCTTATTGGTTCAAAATGATGGAAGAGACAGTAAATGCTCCTAGGGAATTTAAAAAATATAGGTGTCTCTGCAGTTATTTAAAAGTACTTCCAACAGGAATTTGTGTCAACACACAGTGAATTGATTTTGTTCAGTCTACAATTTAAACTGGTGCTGGTTTAATCTAAAATGGCAGATACTTAACAGATAGACTGACATTGTGCCTACATGAGCATAGTTCTACAACTGATAAGTTTTCACAAATTAACACAAGTTCTTCACAGTTACATTTCCTAGTTGTGCCCAATTGGGACTTTGTTTGCTATATCTATTTATATACAGTTTTCACCGTGTACATGAAAAGAAATTATCTACAAATAATTTAAAAACTGATAAAAATAGCTCAATCATATTTTCAATAAGAATTTATGTAATGAGGATTACAGACAATATTTATACACATACATGAATAAAATTATTTTGTCAAACCATTGAGTAGGTATACTTATATTTCATTAAAACATATTTTCCCAGGAAAAATATGTATTTAGGCACACAAGAAAGGCTACAACTCGATAATACAGGATTTTTAAGGGTTAAATGATTCAAATTTTACAATTTTATGTTCCTTACAAAAACAATATTTTTGAATACTAATATTTTCTAAACTATAAAATTTTGAAAGAATGTTAAGTTCTGTGTACAGCTTTAAGATAAGTTAATGCATATCAGTCCTGCAACAGAATCTCATCTGTGGGTACAAAGTTTTGACTATACATTGATTTACAAATGTCAAATATTTAGTATTTCCCTAATTGAAATATTTCTGTGAAGAATATTTGTATTATGGTAATCAGCCAAATGTAATCTACACTTTGAACAATAAGAGTCAGAAAGGTATAACTCATAAACAAATTTTAAAATGTAAGATAACTGAAGCACTGAAATTAAATAAGATATAAAGATTAGTATTTGTTTGTATTAGGAGTAATATCAGGATTAGTGGATGTGCTCCACTCTCTTATGTTTCGAAGTTTGGATGGAGTCTAATCTGTTAGTGCATCTAATGCCATTGCTCACAGCATTGACAAAGATTGCTAGGACAACTTTTGAAACTGACATGCACAAATAACCAAAAATATGCAACCTGACAGTCGCTGCATGATGAACTCAGGAATGGCAGAAACATGATTTTTCTCAAAAAAACGTACCACTGTCACTGCAAATTTTTCCTCATAGAATAAAAAAGGTCAAATACTGAAATATTGATGAAGAAAATGCAGCAAATAATCTGAGGGAACAGGAAGCAGGTAATAGCAAATTGAACTAATAGAGGAAAGAAAAAAGAGTAGCATGTAGAATGTCTTAGACATTAAAAGTAGGTCATTTTGTGAAACTGTTGTTGTTGTTATTGTTTTGGTGGTGGTGGTGGTGGTGGTGGTGGTGGTGGTGGTGGTGGTAGTCATGGTAGTCTTCAGTCCAGAGACTGGTATGGTGCAGCTCTCCATGCTACTCTATCCTCTGCAAGCTTCTTCACCTCTGAGTAACAGCCTTCTGAATCTGCTTAGTGTATTCATCCCTTGGTCTCCCTCTACGATTTTTACCCTCCAAACTTCCCTCCAATACTAAACTGATGATCCCTTGATGCCTCACAAGGTGTCCTACCAACCGATCCCTTCTTCTAGTCAAGTTGTGCCACAAATTCCTTTTCTCCCCAATTCTATTCAGTACCTCCTCATTAGTTATGTGATCTACCCATCTAATCTTCAGCATTCTTCTGTAGCACCACATTTTGAAAGCTTCTATTCTCTTCTTGTCTAAACTATTTATCGTCCATGTTTCACTTCCATACATGGCTACACTCCATACAAATACTTTTATATCCTTTGCTTTGACCATCATCAGTTATTTTGCTCCCCAAATAGCGAAACCTGTCTACTACCGTCCTTTAAGTGTCTAATTTCCTAATCTAATTCCCTCAGCATACCTGATTTAATTCAACTACATTCCATTATCCTCATTTTGATTTTGTTGATGTTATCTTATATCCTCCTTTCAAGACACTGTCTATTCCATTCAACTGCTCTTTCAGGGCCTTTGCTGTCTCTGATAGTATTACAATATCACTGGCAAACCTTTTTATTTCTTCTCCAGGGATTTTAATCCCTATTTCAAATTTTTCTTTTGTTTCATTTACTGCTTGCTCAGCTTGAAAGACAGATTAATGAATTACCTGAATAAATACAATCTTTTATGCAAATCACAGTTTGGTTCCCAAAGTGCCAAAAATATAGAGTCAGCCATAGTACTATTAACAAATGTTATACTTGATGCTCTTGATAAAGATGAGTGTGTCACAGGCATATTTTTGGATGTTTCTAAGGCGATTCTATTAAATAAATCAGAAGCATTACGAATAAGAGGGGTAGCTAATGACTAGTTTCGATCATACCTAGCAGATAGGGTACAAAGAGTAGAAATAACACATACTTCAAATAGATCTAAAGATTTAGCAAAACACATATCAGAACCAAAACACATTAATATAGGGGTTCTGAAAGGTAGCATATTAGGACCAATACTATTCCTGATATACATCAATTAAGTTTCCCTGTAGTGTTAATCATGGTGAAAAAATTCTCTTCACTGATGACAGAAACATTATAGTCACTGTGAAAACAAGAGAACTCCTTGCCAAGAAAGCAAATGAAACTCTCAAGGAAGTTTATGATTGGTCAATAAGCAGTAAAGTGACACTGAACACAAAGAAAACTAATGCCATGAATTTCAGTTTGAAGAGGAAAAATGACAATGTTAAATTAAATGTAGATGGCAGCTGTATAGACAGTGTAACAAATGCAAAATTTCTAGGAAAGATTACTGATTCTCAGTTGAAGTGGTGTGAACACGCAAAGGTACTTGCAAACAGAATGTCATCAGCATGTTATGCCCTTAGAATCCTATCATCAGCATGTAACATGCAGTGTCTATTAGTTACAAAATACGAACACAATTTTCAAACTCCAGAAGAGAGCCATAAGAATAATAACCAAAAATACTAGTCGAGCTCATTGTAAAGATCTGTTCAGAACACTGGGGATTTTAACTGCTCCATGTTAATACATTTACCAGTCAGTTGTACACATCAGAAATAACATTGGTAATTACTGCACAAACAGCTGTGTCCATGCCATGCAACAAGAGATAGACTCAACTTACATTTACCAAGAAAAAATAAACATAAAACTCAAAACAGCATTTTCTACCAAGGAATAAAACTGTACAATAAATTACCAAAAGAGATTAAAGAAATTGCAAAAATACACTTATTTAAAAAGGCAGCTACAAAGTACCTGTTATGCAATACATTTTATACATTTAAGGATTACTTAGATAAAACAGAATAGGCGTTTGATTAAAAAAAAATGTTGTACAAATAAATAATAATAATAATAATAAACCCCGTGGAGACCCGGGAAAAGAATAGGCCTCCGGTATGTTCTGCCAGTCGTAAAAGGCGACGAAAAGAACAAACCACTAATAGGGCTAACCCCCCTTTTAGTGTGATTAGTTGGTTCAGGACAGAACTAAAGAAGCCTCGGACAAGCGCCGTCATGGTCGGGGACGACGCTTGAACCCTATGCCCGCCCACAATGGTAATGACACTGCTAGCCAACTGGAAAATGATTTAAATCCAAATAGAGGTGTTTTGCAGGATATGCTTCCTGCAACCACCCTAGAAGGAAAACAAAGACAGAGGATGAGATGGTCAGATGAAGTTAATCGACACCTCATGCTCTCTTATTACCAAGCAACAAACCTAGGAACCAACACAACTGGATACAGATCACAAGTATACACAACATTTATTACCAGATACCCAGAATTAAAATTTTTAACAGAACGACGACTAGCTGATCAGATCCGTGTAATAATAAAAAATAACAGGATACCCCAGTCAGAATTAGAAAACATCAAACAACAAGTACAACAAATACTGGAACAAAATAATGTGCAATCAGAAGAAGAAGAAAATACAGTAATGGACTCAAACATCCCAGAGCAAACAAACAAAGAACAACACGCATCAATTAAACAATCAGAGGAAAACGAAATCTTAAGACAGCCACCAGAACAAGCACAAATAGAACACGAAGTGACACACATGTTAGATATAGAAGAAAAATTTCAGCTGACATACATAGAATACAAAGACACAAATACAGACATTAGACCATTCTTGCATAGACCGCTAAATAACCTACAAGTCGAAACAACAATAAAAACTATCAACACAATCATACATAACAAAATAAATGAAAACACAACTATGGAAGAGTTACAACTACTGGTTTATATAGGAGCACTCGCTACACTAAATATACACACTAGGCAGAGGTCAGAACCAACCAACACACAGAAGAAACCCACAAAACCAGCATGGCAACACAGGCTACAGATCAGAATAGAAAAACTGAGGAAAGACATCGGACAGCTAACCCAATTTATATGAAATTAAATGTCAGAAAAAAAAAAAAAATGAAAATGGTTAGGTAAAATCTCACAACAAGAAGCGATAGAGCAATTAGATGAAAAGAAGCAGAAATTACAAGCATTGGCCAAACAACTTAGAAGATACAAAAAAAGTGAAAATAGAAGGAAACAAAACCAAACATTCAACACAAACCAAAAGAAATTTTACCAGACAATAGATAACACACACATTAAAATAGACAATCCACCAAACATAACAGACATGGAACACTTCTGGAGCAACATATGGTCAAACCCGGTACAACATAACAGACATGCACGGTGGATACAAGCAGAAACAGACACATACAAGATGATACCACAAATGCCTGAAGTGATAATTTTGCAACATGAAGTCACCCAAGCAATTAATTCTACTCACAATTGGAAAGCCCCTGGAAAAGATAAAATAGCAAATTTCGGGCTAAAGAAGTTCACCTCAACACATTCACATCCAACTAAATTATTTAACAGTTACATAGCAGACCCATACACATTCCCTGATACACTTACACAAGGAATAGCTTGTCTGAAACCTAAAGATCAAGCAGACACAGCAAACCCAGCAAAATATCGCCCCATAACATGCCTACCAACAATATACAAAATATTAACTTCAGTCATTACACAGAAATTAATGACACATACAACACAGAACAAAATTATAAATGAAGAACAAAAAGGCTGTTGCAAAGGAGCACGAGGATGTAAAGAGCAACTGATAATAGATGCAGAGGTGACATATCAAGCTAAAACTAAACAAAGGTCGCTACACTGTGCATACATTGATTACCAAAAAGCTTTCGATAGTGTACCCCACTCATGGTTACTACAAATATTGGAAATATACAAAGTAGATCCTAAATTGATACAGTTCCTAAACATAGTAATGAA
The DNA here is from genome assembly GCF_023898315.1 of Schistocerca nitens. Lineage (NCBI taxonomy): Eukaryota > Metazoa > Arthropoda > Insecta > Orthoptera > Acrididae > Schistocerca > Schistocerca nitens. The sequence goes on along the minus strand of NC_064614.1, from coordinate 1,268,599,204 downwards.
AAATTGTAAAACCACACTTAATATCCAAACAAATTCAAATAATATCACATCACAGCCAATACAGATTAAGCATGGAATATACCAAGGAGACTCATTAAGTCCTTTCTTGTTCTGCCTTGCTCTGAACCCACTATCCAACATGCTAAATAATACAAATTATGGATATAATATTACTGGAACATACCCACACAAAATCACACATTTGCCATACATGGATGATCTAAAACTACTGGCAGCAACAAATCAACAACTCAACCAATTACTAACGATAACAGAAGTATTCAGCAATGATATAAATATGGCTTTTGGTACAGACAAATGTAAGAAAAATAGCATAGTCAACGGAAATCACACTAAACAAGAAGATTACATATTGGATAGCCACAGCGACTGCATAGAAGCGATGGAAAAATCAGATGCCTATAAATATCTAGGATACAGACAAAAAATAGGAATAGATAATACAAATATTAAAGAAGAACTAAAAGAAAAATATAGACAAAGACTAACAAAACTACTGAAAACAAAATTGACAGCAAGAAACAAGACAAAAGCTATAAATACTTATGCTATACCAATATTGACCTACTCATTTGGAGCAGTGAAATGGAGTAACACAGACCTAGAAGTACTCAATACACTTACATGATCACAATGCCACAAATATAGAATACATCACATACATTCAGCAACAGAAAGATTCACATTAAGCAGAAAGGAAGGAGGAAGGGGATTTATCAATATAAAAAACCTACATTATGGACAGGTAGACAATTTAAGAAAATTCTTTATAGAACGAGCAGAAACTAGCAAAATACACAAAGCAATCACTCATATAAATACATCGGCTACACCACTGGAATTTCATAACCACTTCTACAACTCTTTGGATCACATAACATCAACAGATACGAAGAAAGTAAATTGGAAAAAGAAAACACTACATGGCAAGCACCCGTATCATCTAACACAGCCACACATTGATCAAGACGCATCCAACACATGGCTAAGAAAAGGCAATATATACAGTGGGATGGAAGGATTCATGATTGCAATACAGGATCAAACAATAAACACGAGATATTACAGCAAGCATATTATTAAAGATCCCAATACCACAACAGATAAATGCAGACTTTGCAAACAACAAATAGAAACAGTAGATCACATCACAAGTGGATGTACAATACTAGCAAATACAGAATACCCCAGAAGACATGACAATGTAGCAAAAATAATACATCAACAGCTTGCCTTACAACATAAACTTATAAAACAACACGTTACTACATACAAGTATGCACCACAAAATGTACTGGAGAATGATGAATACAAATTATACTGGAAAAGAACCGTTATTACAGATAAAACAACACCACATAACAAACCTGACACCATACTCACCAATAAAAAGAAGAAATTAACACAACTAATTGAAATATCCATACCCAATACAACAAATATACAAAAGAAAACAGGAGAAAAAATTGAAAAATACATCCAACTGGCTGAGGAAGTCAAGGACATGTGGCATCAGGATAAAGTTGACATTATACCAATTATACTATCAACTACAGGAGTCATACCACACAATATCCACCAGTGCATCAATGCAATACAGCTACATCCAAACTTATGTATACAACTACAGAAATCCGTAATTATTGATACATGTTCAATTACCCGAAGTTCCTAAATGCAATATAACATATACCGTGCAGTTAAAAGGAAGTCACGGTTGATCAAGGTCCGCATCACTTTCCATTTTTGACCAGACATAACGTCTGAGAAAAGAAAGAAATAATAATAATAATAATGATTATAAAACATCCAACATTCCACATAACACCTTTGCTTTACGTTTTTTCCTTCTTTTTTACTTCCTAGAAATACTTACCCCCAAGCTATGCATAGTACAGTACCAACACCTCTTCCTCTTTCTGAGCTCAACATCTCACTCATTATGGAGGGATGCTGACTCAGTTCTTCAGGATAGCAAATGGGAAGTTAACGGTACAGAAAATGCCCAGAGATCACCAGTGTGTGTGTGTGTGTGTGTGTGTGTGTGTGTGTGTGTGTGTGAAATGTTATGAAACAATGTGTGTATAGTGTGTGCAGTGACTGATAGTGAGATATGAGTGAACGGTGTGTCATTACATTATTTAATAAGTTATTTGTAAAAAAAGTATTGTATACCAGGGGTAAATGTAATGATTATGTCTAACTAGAAGTCTGTAAATACGTGTGTATACAAATTAGCTTGTTTTAAATTGGTCTAAACTTGTAAATACTTTGACATGTCCTATATCCTTGTAAAAAGAGATCTACGGTTGAATAAAGCTACTACTACTACTACTACTACTATACAGATTGAAAGACAGTGGAGATAGGCTACAACCCCGTCCCACGACCTTCCCAACCACTGCTTCCCTTTCATGTCCCTGGACTCTCGTAACTGCAGTCTGATACCTGTACAACTTTTAAATAGCCTTTCGCTCCCTGTATTTGATCCCTGCCACCTTCAGAATTTGAAAGAGAGTATTCCTGTCAATGTGATCAAATGCTTTCTCTAATTCTGCAAATGTTAGAAATGCAGGTTTGCCTTTCCTTAACCTATCTCCTAAGATACGTCATAGGGTTAGTATTGCCTCGCATGTTCCAACATTTCCATGAAATCCAAACTAATCTTCCCCAAGCTCAGCTTCTATCAGTTTTTCCATTTGTAATATATGCAATATTTTGCGACCATGGCTTATTAAACTGATAGTTTGGTAATTTTCACACCTGTCTATGCCTGCTTTCTTTGGGACTGGAATTATTACATTCCTTTTAAAGTTGATGGAAGAGTTTTGCCATGGCTGGCTTTCTCACGGCTATCAGTGGTTCTAATGGAATGTTGTCTACTCTTGGGACCTTGTTTCGACATAAGTCTATCTATCAGTGCTCTGTCAAATTCTTCATGCAGTATCATTTCTCCCATTTCATCTTCATCTGTGTCCTAGTCCATTTCCATCATATTGCCCTCGAGTACATCACCCTTGTATAGACCATCTATGTATGCCTTCCACCTTTCAGCTTTCCCTTCTTTGTTTAGAACTGGTTTTCCATCTAAGCTCTTTATATTCATATAGGTGGTTCTCTTGTCTCCAAAGGTCTCTTTAATTTTCCTGTAGGCAGTATCTATATCTTAGTGATATATACCTCTACATTCTTACATTTGTCTTCTAACCATCCCTGCATAGCCATTTTGCACTTCCTGTCGAATTCATTTCTGAGTTGTCTGTATTCCTTTTCTTCTGCTGCATTTACTGCATTTTTATATTTTCTCCTTTCATCAGTTAAATTCAGTATCTCTTCTGTTACCCAAGGATTTCTACTAGCCCTCACCTTTTTACCTACTTGATCCTCTGCTGCCTTCTGGCTATTTCGTCTCTCAAAGCTACCCATTCTTCTACTTCTGTATTTCTTTCCCACGTTCTTGTCTGCTGTTCCCTAATACTCTCTCTGAAACTCTCTACAACTTCTGTATCTTTTTGTTTATCTGGGTCCCATCTTTTTAAATTCCCACCTTTTTGTAGTTTCTTCAGTTTTATTCTACAGTCCATAACAAATACATTGTAGTCATCATAGTCCACTCCTGCCCCAGGAAATGTCTTACAATTTGAAATCTGGTTCCTAAATCTCTGTCTTACCATTATATAATCTATCTGAAACCTTCCAGTGTCTCCAGGCCTCTTCCATGTATGCAACCTTCTTTCATAATTCTTAAGCCAAGTGTTGGCTGTCATTAAGTTACGCTCTGTGCAAAATTCTACCAAGTGGCTTCCTCTTTCATTCCTTACACCCATTCCATATTCTCCTATTACTTTCCTTCTCTTCCTTTTTCTACTAACAAATTCCAGTCCACCATGACTATTAAATTTTCATCTCCCTTCACTATCTGAATAATTTCTTTTATCACATCATACATTTCTTGAATCTCCTCATCATCTTCGGAGGTAGTTGGCAGATAAACTCGTACTACTGTGGTAGGCATGGGCTTCGTGTCTGTCTTGGTTTGCATTCACTGTGCTGTTTGTAGGAGCTTACCCACACTCCTATATGTTTATTTATTACTAAACCTACTTCTGCTTTACCCCATTTGATTTTGTATTTATAACCCTGTATTCACCTGAGCAGAAGTCTTGTTCCTCCTGCCACCGAACTTCACTAATTCCCACTATCTAACTTTAACCTATCAGTTTCCCTTTTTAAATTTTGTGGGTCCATAAAGTGTAAAATGGAAGGAACAAATTTTATCATGTACTTTGTATATTTTAGTGATAATGTATTTTGCAAGTACCCAGCACCTTTAAGACAGAAAGTTGAAATCTGATAGATACTATGGCAAAAAATGAAAACTAAATAATACACATTCCTTGTAAAGATTATTTCTGCAGACATAACCATTGCTAAAAATAATTTTCAAAATATTGTCTTTTTTTCTATTATATTATTCAAGACATCATCATTTAGTCATCAGTTGGCAGCTAATAAGTGTAGAAATCATTTGTCATTCCTTTCTGTAAGAAGAAATTGCCTGATTTTTCATGGTAGTCAGTGTGAATAGGCAATAAATTTATATTGTAGCTTAAATTTCTCATTGTGTTTACCTAATCTTCTGTGTGGTTCAGGTTCCGCTTAAATGGCAACCAAATAACCTATGGTTTGCCTCTCATGGACATACGCAGCACGTCACTTGGGGAGAGATGTCCTCTTGAAGTTGACTTTCCTTGTCAACCTCGTAAATACCGTGCATTTTCTGGATACTGCAACAATGTTCAAAATCCACACTGGGGCAATGCCAATACTCGATATCTACGTTTTCTGCCTGCTGAATATGCAGATGGAGTATCACTTCCTAGAGGAGGTGCAGCAGGTAAATATCTCATTCCAAAATTTAATATCAACATGAGTAGAGGAAATGAGACCAAATTACCTTGTTTTTCTGAATTTGATGAACTTAATTGCACTACCAAAGTTTCTGAATTTTCTAAGTGAGATTATATTTGTATCATACATGACGTTCTTGTCTCTTTCAGAGCTTGAATTAACAGTCTGATACTTTCCTTTTTCTTCACCTGCATTTTTTCTTCCTCTGCAATTATTCATCTTCCAACTTATCTTACACTCTCTGCAGTGCCTTTCTGGCACTCTTATCCTTCCTGTCTGTGCTTTATGTGTAACACATGCTTGTCACTTTTTCCTAACTTGATACTCTTCCTAACAGCTTCAGTGATCCTTTTTTTTTCATATTATTTGTACCTCCTTTCTAACATTCTTTTTCTTGTTCTGTCAATGTGTTATCTGAAATTATTACCTGCCATCTTTTTTTTATATTTTATATTCTTTTTTGTGTCTTCTGTGATATATTTGTCATGTGCAATGACCTTTCTTTGTGTTCACTGTGCCAGCCACCTTGTCTCATAATTTTGTAACCAGCTATTCCATCGTAATTTTACAGGTTTGTCTAGTCACGCCCTACTTTATATTCATCTAACCCCTTCTGATTTTATTTTAGGTTTACATTAATTAATTTTCATACTATTATATCTGTCTTACTCCTTTCTTTCCTTTTATTTACAATATTAGCCACTCCTCTGCCTGAAAATTGTTCATTACTAGACATGCTTAACTTCCTGATTACCAATACCACTCTTCAAAGTACATTGGAATTGAGAACTGAATTTCTTCATTTTATCACTATTTCTAATAGTGTATCACACACAGAAACAAGTAACAGCACAGACGTTTTCTAGCTACCACTCTTTTGTTGTGTCAGTCCATTCTCTCCCATACAGAATAATTCCATTGATGTTTCTATGTAAGGACCCCAGCTGCATTAAGATTGCATTGTTTGTGAGGACAGATAAAGCTCACTCATTTAAAATACATAAATAAATAAATGTCAGTTGGGGTGAAGAAAAACAACCAAAGCAGAATATTAGATTATGATGTGATAACTGGCACTGTATGGTTAACACTATGAATAGTTGCAAAAATTTGATGAATAGTAATTTCAAGCACAGCTTGATCCAGTAACTAGTACAAAAGTACAAATTGAAATGTCAATCGGTTAGTAAAAGTTCCCTCTTAAATCAATCCTCAAGCAGGCACACTGGGGTATAGAGTACCCCACATTTAGTTTCTTGCTAGTGGCAACACTGCTTTTTCTCAGAGATTACTGGCACACTAGCTATTCCACTATTGTTGTACCAACTGCTGTAGTTAGTTTCACTCTGTCACTTTCTGTGTGCCTGTGGTCCCATGAATCTGTTGGCAGAATGCTACCAATGTACGAAGTACCCCATGTGCCTGGTCCTGTAAGAAAATACATATTTGGTATATACTTGTAGATGTGCATAGATATCTATACCAGATCAGTAGCTTTGAAAAATTACTTAGTTTATCACTTATTCCGGGAATTGTCACCAGAAGAAAGAGTAAAATTCTGCAGTAGTTGCAGATATATCAGATGGACAGATCATGAACTGTGCAGTAGTAGCAGTGGGGAGTCGAACAAGAAGGTGGAAATAATTCAAGAAAGTGAACATGGCAGTTATTCTGAACAAGACATACTGACTGTGACTGAAGGTGACAATAGTGATTCAAATGATAATGGAAATGCAGAGCTGTTATTGGTGAAGATAACATTACAAAGTGAAGAAAATTGTGAATACTTCAACCAGAGTAAAGTTAGAAATAAGAATATAGTGAAAATGTTTCCTGGTCCTAGCAGCAGTGCAGATGACCTGAGTAGTGAGATTTGTGCCACTCATACAAATTTACATATACAGAAGAAAAATGAATCATCACAGTACTCTCTTTATAGAGAAGCAAAGGAGAAGTAATGATTGGTTGGTTGAATTGGGGGAGGGGACCAGACAGCAAGGTCATTGGTCCCATCACATTAGGGAAGGATGGGGAACGAAGTCAGCTGTGCCCTTTCAAGGGAACGATCCCAGAATTTACCTGAAACAATTTAGGGAAATCAGCATGGCCGAACGTGGGTTTGAACTGTCGCCCTTCCGAATGTGAATCCAGTGTGCTAACCACTGCACCATCTATCTGACATCACAATCTGAAATACTTGCTTTACTGGGATGTCTATATCTTATTGAAATAAAGAAAGGACATTACAATAATGCACTTGAGCTATGGAACTCAGACAGAACAGGAATGCAAGTTCTAAGATCACGTACAAGTTAGAAGAGATTTTTGTTTTTACTCCGATGTATGCAATTTGATGACAAGAACATGTGCTGAAAGAAGAAAAACAGACAAACTATCTGCCATTCATCCTTTCTTGCAGCTGTTTGTTCTCGATTGCAGAAATTCATACAACCTCAGCCAATATGGATGAGAAATTGGAGGCTTTTCACAGGTGCTGCTGTTTCATACAGTATATTTGCAACAAGTCAACAAAATATGAGATCGAGAATCAAGATCTTTGCTCTGCTTGACTAAAAACATTTTTTACAAGTAGCTTGAAAATATACTGTGGAAAACAAAAGGACTGCCCATATCAGACCTCAAACAAGCCACGTGTGGTAGTGATGTGCCTGATTCCTGACATCGAAGGAAGCAATAGTAATGTTACATTAGATAACTGGTACACCAGTTACCCTTTGGCAACATCTCTCCTAGAGAAGCAGCTTACTTGTATTGGCACACTGGAGAACGACAAAAGAGAAATACCGCTGAATTTCAGACAGGCAAAAATCGAAAATATGGGTCTTCAAGTTTTGGATTGCGCAAAGACATCATTCTCACGTCATACGTAGCAAAGAAAGATAAATCAGTGATATTGCTATCAATGATGCATGAACTATGAAAACTTGATGATAAAACCAACAAGTCTGAAATAATAAAGGACTATAATGTGACAAAAGAGGGGTTGACACTGTGGATCAATTATACAATGTGTACATTGTCTTTTGCAAAACAAGGTGATGGACAATGCGTCTTTTATTCTCCCATAAATGTGGCAGGAATCAGTGCACAGATTTTGTATTCCTGAAATAAAAAGAAACACATCATATAAGAATAATTTTTTGAAGAATTTATCAATGACATTCATGAAGCCCTATCTGACTGAAAGATCCAAAATAATGTGTTTTCCTAGTGACATTTTGACTTTCTTGATTAAACATTGAGAACCCTTGGAAAAGAATGGCATATGTCCATCTGCTTCCCAACAATTAGCAAACACGAAACATGGGAGGTGTGTAATTTGAGGCTGAGCAAAAGATGTATCAACAAGCATTATATGTGATATACACAAAACGTTTGTTTGTAAGAAACATGTGACAGTTGCTTTACACTTGCAATAACTGTAATCAAAGTTTGAGACTGTGTTGTGTAAATTATGTACAAGGGTATAACATAACCCATGTGCCTGCTGAGCTAATGGAAATATGGTGCACCTGCTCGAGGGTTAAGGCCTGACACCTATAATCTAGACGCGTCCTACTGTGCATAACAGTAATTTACTATGAATTGTTTGGAAAGTGGCATATTTTGCTTCATGAGTGACAGTTCTATCGCAAAATAATTTATTTCTCATGTAGAAGCTTGAGTCTCTCTCTCTCTCTCCCTCTCTCTCTCTCTCTCTCTCTCTCTCTCTCTCTCTCACACACACACACACACACACACACACAATAGACTGCCTTTAACACTCATGCCCCCTCCCTAATATTTTTACTGATACCAACAGACAACATTTGGCATTGGTGCCCAGGAGTCCCCACCTGGCAAAGTACGGGTGGCAAGTTGCAGATCTTTTCATCTGACGCCACATTAGGTGACCACATGTCAATGATGATGAAATTCTGATGAGGACAGCACTACATCCAGTCCCCAAGTGGAGAAAATCTCTGACCCACCTGGGAATCAAACCTGGACCCTCTGCATGGTAGTCAAATACACTGACCCTTCAGCTAAGGAGGCTGACAGAAATTTCAAAGGTTTGGAGTTATGAAGAAACACATAAGACAATTGTAACAGCTGCTGATAATTCCCTACTTTTTTTTCTCCTAATCCCTCTGATTTTGATTTACATTAATTATTTCTCACCGCCTAATCCCTCTGATTTTCACTTTGATTTACATTAATTATTTCTCATATTATTAATATCTTTGTTACTGTTTTCTTTATGTTTGTTTTGATTATTAGCTGCTCCAATGTATGAAAACTCTTCAATACTATACACATTTAAGAATCTGATTACCAGCACTACTTTTAAAGGTATGTTGGAATTAGAAACATAAGTTCTTCATTTTACGATTATTCCTGGTGTGTTCATGGTGACTTCTCCTTTCTATCTTTGCTGATGTCTCTTCATCTCCTTTTGTTCCTCCTCCTCTTTATTGCTTATCTGACTTCAACTCACAATAAAAAATCATGTTTTATTAAATTAATGACATGCCATTGCCAGCTATATGATACTTACTTCAATCGTTGTGCATGTGGAAATGTGTGTCTACACCTTCATAACACATAATTTAATTCTGGATTTTGTCTTTAGAGTATACATTTCTGTTTTCCATTTTGCAGATTCCAGTTCACTGCCGAGCCCACGTGAGGTGTCTTTAGCAGTTCACAAGGATGCTGATCTGCCACATCCTCATTTAATGACTCTGACAGCTGTATGGGGAGAATTCTTAGCACACGATATGTCACATACCCCACAGATGACTGGTAGGGATCCTTATCTCATTGACTTTGTGGAGTATTATTACAATGTTTATGTTCTGTTCATTTACTCTGAAACAGAATACTTAATACTTGTATAGATGTTTAGTTTTTCATAACTGGTCAATTCAGCAGAACATCTGCAGATATGTATGTTGTTTCAGAAGATACTCTGCTTCTGTCTCCCCATGAAACAGCAACTATTTATGTAGGTGTAGCTTGTGCCTGCACCCCCTCCCCCCCCCCCCCTCCCTCCTCCCCTAGCATTAAGTACATGGGAGGTTAGATTTTGGTATTCTTGTTAAAACACATTGAGAAACAAAAACAAGAAAATGCAATCACTCACCTGTAGCTGATGATGTATGGCACACAAAAACAAGTAACAGAACAGAGGTTTAACTAGCTTTTGAGCTACCACTCTTTTGTAGTGTAGCTCCACATGTTCACACAATGAATGATTTCATCCATATCTGATACTTCCTCTGTCAGGAAGATTACATTGTTTGTGAGAACAAATAAGGCTCATACACTGAGAACAAGGGCATTTATAAATGTCAGTCAGGATGAAAGAAACAAAATAGCAGAATAAGAAATTATGATGTGATACCTGCCATCTGAATGTTAACAGAATAAGCACTTGCAAAAAATGTTGATAGATAGTAATTTCAAGCACAATATGAAACAAAAAGCACAAATTATAATATCGTTTTGTTAGTCCCAGTCCACTTTTATGATCAGCCATAACATCAATAACTTATACTATGGAACATAACAGATGCAGGAAACAGATACACATCAAATGCCATATCAGGCACAGAGAGTCAAACTTAAACTATTAATGAGTACGACTCCATCCATACCTCACAGAATGGCTGGAATCCAGGCAGTGATCACACTTATGACAATGTTTACAGTCCCTCAGAAAACACCTATAAGAATAATTGAAATATTTCATATTTGTATCTTTAATACAGCTGGGAATTCAACGGTACACCATCAATCTCTTATTTTGATGGTACAACTTCACAGTATTTAAGAAGGGGATAAGATAGTGTAGGAATCAGTTTATTTTACATTGCATTAGTTTGCAGCCAATAAATTCCTTTCTGTGCCAGATTAAACTTAATGGCTTCTGCTATATTTGCGTAATGATATTTAGTGTGTAACAGAAATGTATGGCACAAATTGCAGGACACATTGCTCACATATATATGAAGAAATGATGTTATATGAACATGGGTCTGGAAATTCTTTGCTCCCCTGTTACAACTAATTTTTTCCAACTCATTAATCATGGGTCACACACATGAACAGAACACACACAACTCTTTTTCACTGATGATGTTCAATATGCTCTCTGTGTGCATTGATGCATGCATCAACCCATCATCGAAGTGAATTTCAGACACACTGACATGTCCCTGGACTATAGCGTATGGTTTTGCAGCTTTCCATAATATGGCCACAGAGACTCTGAACATCTTTTTCTGGGTTTCCATGCACAAGGGCTTTAAAATGCCCATGAAAACAAAAGTCCATTGGGTGTAGGTCCAGAGAGTGTGGAGGTCAGGCAATTGGTCCATCTCTACCTATCCATCAGTCACCGAATCTGTTATTTAGAAGCCAATGGACATTAACACTAAAGTGAGGAGATGCTCCATTGTGCCTGAAGTACATGTCTGTTGCACAGCTAAAGGCACATCTGCTAACAGATCAAGTAGAAAATTCTGTACGAAATTATGGTAACTTTGTCTGTTGAGCCTGGTCTAAAAAAGTCACCAAAATTACAGCACAAACTTTGACAGAATGTCTTTGTTGACAACTTGCTTCAACAGTGCGTGAGGATTGACATATGCCCATGCAGAAATTTACAATCTGATTTTGTGGAAATGATACCTATCTGTGAATAGCACCCTTGCACTAAAATTAGGGTTGACACTTTGTTGAAGAAATCATTCACAGAAAAGTACACATGCAGAAAAATCAGCTGCTGATAGTACCTGCACACACTGTAAATGATATGGATACAGCTGGTCCTCATAGAACACTTGCCAGACAGTCATGTGATGAACATTCAGTGTTGCAGCTACATGTCTTGTACTTCATCATCAACTGCATGAAGAATTGCTGCCTCCCATTGCAGTGTCCTCATCCTTCTAGGCCTTCCCATTTGTGAGCATCAAGCTTAAATGCCCCATGTTCCCCAAGTTGATGATCAATTGTTTTAAATGTTTTCCTGTTGTGGCACATTTGTCCTGGAAATCTCTCCTGGTACAAATGTTGAGCATGAGTACCATTGCTGTCAGCTAATCCATACATCAAATAGGCATTTGCCATCTCTGCATTCGTGTACACTGCCATTGCATGAGCCAAGGCTGAGATTAACTCTACGTAGTAATCTGTGTGCTTGCAACCATCGTACTGGTCACTAGAACAGTTGATGTTACCTGCAAATAAGAAATGACATACGTCACATGGCAAAAGCAACATGTAAAACTAAACATTGGTGGTGCACGACATAACCAGATGACATCAAGAGTGCATATGCTCCATGATTTTAATGTTCTGTTCTTGTGTTTTCCCACTATTAATGAGTTGGAGAAGATGAGTTGTATCATGGAAACAAAAAGCATTTCCAGAGCCATGTTCATATAAGTTCGTTGTCTACACGTGAAGAATGTGTCCTGCAATTTGTGTCGCACATTTCTGTTACACCTGTATAGCAGAAACAAAAAAGTATCAAATTTTTACAAATTTATATTAAATCTATAGTATGTTATCAATGTCTGTAAAATGTTATTTTGTGCCTTCTGCCTTGTGTAGGATATGAGAGATGTAATTATTAACATTAATCTGTGCATGACACATTTCCTGCCTTTTCAATTAAACATTTTGTACTGTTTACTGACATGTGGACATTTTCTTTAGAATAATAACATTTTATCTTTACTGAAGGAAGTGTACATATAATATGTAAGGCTGCTCCTGCATAGTTCTGTAGTTGTATTTTTACATGGCTCAGGGGACTACTAATGTGTACATATGTAAATGTACATATAATATGTAAGGCTGCTCTTGCATTGTACTGTAGTTCTCTTTTTACATGGCTCAGAGGACTAATACACTACTGGCCATTAAAATTGCTACACCACGAAGACGATGTGCTACAGAAGCGAAATTTAACCAACAGGAAGAAGACGCTGTGATATGCAAATGATTAGCTTTCCAGATCATTCACACAAGGTTGGTGCCAGTGGCACCACCTACAATGTGCTGACATGAGGAAAGTTTCCAACCAATTTCTCATACACAAACAGCAGTTGACCGGTGTTGCCTGGTGAAACGTTGTTATGATGCCTTGCGTAAGGAGGAGAAATGCGTACCATCACGTTTCCGACTTTGATAAAGGTCGGATTGTAGCCTATCGCATATGCGGTTTATCGTATCATGACATTGATGCTCGCGTTGGTCGAGATCCAATGACTGTTAGCAGAATATGGAATCGGTGGGTTCAGGAGGGTAATACGGAACATCATGCTGGATCCCAATGGCCTAGCAGTCAAGATGACAGGCCTCTTATCTGCATGGCTGTAATGGATCGTGCAGCCACGTCTCGATCCCTGAGTCAATAGATGGGGACGTTTGTAAAACAACAACCATCTGACGAACAGTTCAATGATGTTTGCAGCAGCATGGACTATCAGCTTGGAGACCATGGCTGCGGTTACCCTTGACGCTGCATCACAGACAGGAGCACCTGCAATGGTGTACTCGACGACGAACCTGGGTGCACGAATGGCAAAATGTCATTTTTTCAGACGAATCCAGGTTCTGTTTACAGCATCATGATGGTCGCATCCATGTTTGGCGACATCGCAGTGAACGCACATTGGAAGCGTGTATTCATCATCGCCATACTGGAGTATCACCTGGAGTGATGGTATCGGTTGCTATTGGTTACACGTCTCTCACCAATGGAAAACGTCTGGTCAATGGTGGCCGGGCAACTGGCTCGTCACAATATGCCAGTCACTACTCTTGATGAACTGTGGTATCGTGTTGAAGCTGCATGGGCAGCTGTACCTGTACACGCCATCCAAGCTCTGTTTGACTCAATGCCCAGTAGTATCAAGGCCGTTATTACGGCCAGAGGTGGTTGTTCTGGCTACTGACTTCTCAGGATCTATGCACCCAAACTGCGTGAAAATGTAATCACATGTCAGTTCTATTATAATATATTTGTCCAATGAATACCTGTTTATCATCTGCATTTCTTCTTGGTGTAGCAATTTTAGTGACCAGTAGTGTAGTTGCCCTTCTGTTAAATAATGTTCTATATCCTGTCAAGTACAACATTACTAACTTTGTTTCCAAGAAAGAAACTCAATAACTTGAGCCACAAGCCAAGTTTTTATACCCCAAGTCATAGGCTAGCATGAACTGCAATTCAAACAAAATGAATGCCCTCAATATCTGTTATGAATTATGATACTTTGCTTGCACATGTCATTCACAAATTTTATAGCACAATTTTGTCAGTGCCTGTCAGACAGCCCATTTTAAAATGTACTTTGGCATGCCAATACAAACCTTCATTTTCAAAATTATAGCTGTACTCAATGACTTATCTGTACTGTTCAGCCAAAAATGTTCACTTCATTTTTAAAGGTTACCAAGGTGAACGTCTGAAATGCTGTGGTGTGAGTATCAGTGACTTTCATCCAGAATGTTTTCCCATTCGCCTTCCTGACAATGACCCAGTATATAGTAAGACAGGTGAAAAATGTCAAGAGTACTCTCGTTCAGGAACTGCACCACGGATTGGTTGCACACTGGGTGAGTAATAGATTCTCAAGCCTGAAAGAGAACTTTCTTCACAAAGCAAATTGAATAAATGTATACTAATTTTAACTGTATGCCTCATAAAATCATTATGTTTTAACATAAAGAAAAGCAAAGCAGTTACTAGGAACGAACTGAGGGATGAATAGAAGCTCATTAGATAATTAATTTAAATTTGTTGTGGCTATAGTCTACAGTCTTGTTGGCTTGTAATGATTTTAGTCTTCTAAACAGGAAAACATTTGGTCCATCTGTACTGACAGCTGTGTCGTCATGATGTTAAACCACAATCTCCCTTCTCCTCCTCCTCCAACATTTGTCCAATTACAAAACGTATGTGGTTTTAATTCAAAATGTGTTAAGTGATACACCTGGCATAATATTAGGAAGAGTCAATAAACAAGACTGAAAACATTGCTAAGTTTTTAAGATGACTGATAAAGGAAAAAAACCTGCACACACACACACACACAGCTACATACTATCTTGTATCTTGTATCTGCGCAACAGCTCAGCTGGAGTGAGGGGTTGTGTCCAGTGAAGTACAAGGGTTGCCCAGAAAGTAATGCTGCATGTTTTTTCTTCAACAATTCCTTATTGAACATAATGAGAATTACACACATGAAAGAATCATGTTTTATCTACAAACTCATTTTTCCACGTAATCTCCATCCCGTTCTATGGCCTTCCTCCAGTGTGAAACAAGGGTGTGTATCCCCTGTTGGTACCGATCCCTGTCCAGGTGGCAGAGCCAGTGCTTCACTGTGTGAATTACCTCTTCATCATCTTTAAAAGTCTTCCACATGTGGCATTCTTTTCAATGGCCCAAACAAGTGGAAGTCCGAGGGGGCTAGGTCAGGGCTATAGGGTGGATGTGGTAACACTGTCCAACACTGTTTTGCAATGTGTTCAGCAGTCCTCAAGACTTGTGTGGGGCTGAGCGTTATCATGTTGCAGTAAAACATCTCCTGGGTTGCTGAAGATGCTGGAAGTGTGTCTTGAGTTTTGTTAATATGTTGACATATGCTTCTGAATTAATGGTACTGCCTCTTGTCATCACATCAATGAGAATCACATTTTCACATTCCCAGAAAACGGAGATCATGACTTTACTGGTGGAAGCAGTTGCTTTGAATTTTTTCTTCTGTGGGGAGTGCAAATGGCACCATTCCAACTGTTGTTTTGTTTTGGGCTTGAAATGATGAACCCAGGTTTCATCACCCGTCACAATCCGGGACCAGAAGGCTCCTGCTCAGCTTCAAAACTTTGCAACAAATGAAGACAAACGTTTTTTCTGTGTGATTTGTGATCCAACATTAGACACAGTGGGACCCATCTTACGTACGGTTTTGAATATCCCATAGTGTGGTTAACTGCATCCACACTTCCTTTGCTGATTGACAGCTGATTGACTGCTGAGTTATAACACATCTGTCCTTCCAAATGGCATCAACTCAGTGCAACATGTAAGGTGTGACAGCTGTGGATGGTCTACTCAACCACTGCAAATCATGGAGCTCTGTTGAACTGCCTTCTGATGACCTCACCCTCCATGCCCAGTGACCAACTGTACTTCTGTCAATAGCAGATATGCCATAGACTTTGCACAAGCGATTGTGAATATTCCCCACAGTTTATTCCTCTGCAGTGAGAAATTAAATGACAACATGTTGCTTGTAATGTACATCACCTACAGACGCCATATTGAAACTATCCTGCAGCTACGCTATCTGTTGGAAGTGACAGAAACTTGGTACGCTCACTCAAGCGACTTCATATCATACATACATAAACTTTTGCATTCATAGCATTGCTTTTGGCTGAGAAAATAATTCGGTGCTTTACTTTCTGGGCAACCCTTGTATGTAAGAGAAAAATGGTGGGGAGAGGAGAGAAAGTTGACTGATACATGGGTAGGAGAGGCAGCAAGGGTTAGGATAGTGATTTGACTACAATGAAATCATCCTGGATGAGGCAGGGTAGTTGCATGTGGCACATGATGAAGCAAAGAAGCCAATTTGAAGGTAGAGAGAAACTGTGGAGAGGTGAGAGTGAATGTAGGATGAGGGATGTGAGAGGAGGGAGGGCAATGCTACAGGGGTGAGTGTTTCATTTTAGTGGGATCGAGCAGAGATGGAGATCAGGAGTACTGTGAAGTGAAAATACATGTTGTAATTCAGAGAATTCTAGTGTAGGGTGGGAGGAGAGTGGGTGGAGGATCCACATGAGTGGTGAGGCAGTCTCTTATATCAAGGATGTTGTGTCAACAGCATGTTCTGCCATTGGACAATCAGCTATGTTATTGGGCACAGTTTGGCATTCATCATTTATTTGCCTGGACAGTTAGTTGGTGGCCATATGCATATAAATTACAGAAGAAAAATTATAGCTGAGCTGGTGTATGATGTGACTGTTTTTGCAGATGGCCCTGTCTCTGATCAGGTAGGATATGCCTATGATAGGACTGGAATGGGATGTGCAGAATGTATCCATAGCAGATGTCTTGCATCCGGATCTTCCACAGAAATGATACATGTGCCAAGATGTTGGGAGTAGGTATAGCCTAAGGCTGAACCAGGTTATTCTGTGGAGTGGTTGAGCAGTGAAATACCAGATTGGGTGAGGTGGGAGGACAGTGGATAGGATATTCCTCACATCCAGGCCCCAGTGATACGTTGGCAAAGCTCTGGCAAAGGGCTTGATTAAGTTACTCAAGTTTGATATGATATTTCATAATCAGGATGGGTGTTTCTTAGTAGCTGGTATGTGCCAGTGATTGGAGGATTTGAGGACTGTGTGACTATGGCAGAGGAGATTTGTCTGCTAGTTTTCAGTAGCAGCAGAAATCTTGCAGCTGTGTCAGTCCAATCTAAATGGTTAAATAATTCATGCTGATTGGCTTGAGACAGCTGCAACATCAGCACTGCTGCTGAAAATGAATTACCATGCTATATGCCCTTTCACTAGCAGGCTGCACCATTTTTTGGCTTTTCTGGTGACATGCTTTGGTACTGTGGCATGGGGTTCTCAATGGCTACCAGGACTGCAGATATGTACCTCCTAAGAAATAAATAAAAAAATAATTATGTATAATTTGTTGGGGGTGGGAATTAAAACTTTGTGAGCACTACTCTTATATAGGTGTAAAGGGAGATGAAACATTTTTTGGGACATAAAAGCATAGGAAAATAATTTATTTAATGTGTAGTTCCATATAGAGCCTTTGCCAACTTCTATTCATTTCTAAAAAATTCAGTATAGATCTACAGAGTTTTCAACCATACCCCATGCCTAGGATGAAACGTCATAAGAACTGTCATCAGTCAGCCTAGAGAACCTGAACATTGTGATTTTTACTTTAATATTGTCTGGTTTTGATATTTTTGTATATTTTGTATATCATCCCATTCCTACTCTTACCATATTCCCTGCATTAACCCCCCGCCCCCCGTCTCGCTCAACTCCAATACCCACCACCACCCCAATATTTATTTTTCCCACTATGGTTATAACATTAGCACTTTTTTATCTTTATGAATGTAGTTCTGTATTTTTATTGTTTATTTTAAAGTCAATTTTTTCTAACTATACTACAGTCAGTGTAATGTTGAAATGTTGCAAGAATTTGCTGCATGTAATAGGAATATAAATTAACTTCAAAGAATTTCTATTTTTTGACTACAAGGTGTACAAATTTGCTTCCACTGTTTGCCAATAGGTGGTGACAATGGTAAGTAGCGGTCGAAAGAAACAGATCGCAGACATCATTCAGTTAGCTTGGACCTTGCTCAACATAACCTCATTCACACAACAATCGATTTGTGTCTGTATCATAAAGTTGTTGTTGATTGAAAATGTCAGTTTATGAGCCTAATTCTTGTCATTTGTGGGAGGTGTTACTGTTTTGTTTCAATATGAAGAAAACAGCGGCCGAGTCTCATCGAATGCTCTCAAGTATGTATTGTAAGGATGCTATTAGTGAAATAATGTGTCGTGAGTGGTTTCAACACTTCAAGAACAGTGATTTTAACACCATAGACTGACATAGTGGTGGAAGAGAGAATGTTTCCGAAGAGTCTAAAGGCTATGGGCATGATTCAGAAAGAAGGAACTTGGGTCCGTTGTGAGCTGAAACCAAGAGACGTTGAACAGCGTTTGTGTGTTTGCGAACAGTTGCTTCAGAGGCAAAAACGGAAGGGATTTCTGCATCACATTGTGACCGGGGACGAAAAATGGGTTCATTACGATAATCCTAAATGCAAAAAATCATCGGGATATCCTGGCCATGTTTCCATGTCAACAGCCAAACCAAATATTCATGGCTCCAAGATCATGCTCTGCATTTGGTGTGACCAGCTCAGCATTGTGTACTATGAGGTATTAAAACCAAATGAAAAAATCACAGGTGCTCGTTATCCAATGCAATTAATGTGTTTGAGCAGAGAATTAAAAGACAAACAGCCGCAATACAGCGGCAGGCATGATAAAGTGATTTTGGAGCATGACAACACTCGACCCCATGTTGCAAAAAGAGATCAAAACATACTTGAAAACGTTAAAATGGGAAGTCCTACCCCACCCGCCGTATTCTCCAGACATCGCCCCCTCTATCAGCTGTTTAGATCAGTGGTGCATGGCCTGGCTGACCAACACTTCCAATCTCATGAAGATGTCACAAATTGGATCGATTCGTGGATCGCTTCAAAAGATGAACAATTTTTTCAATGCAGGATTCATACACTGCCTGAAAGATGGGAGAAAGTAGTGGCCAGCGATGGAAAATACTTTGAATGATACATGTGTAATCAATTTGTTTCATTAAAGCCTCAAATGTTGGGGAGAAAATGGCGGAAGCAAAGTTGTACACCTTGTAGAAAAAATTGTGACATTTAAGACCTTGTACAGTAATTGTTATGGTTCTAAGTAGCTGTAGATAACTAGTAGTAACATCATGAGTCACTGGTTTTCAAGAAACTGCACTTTTTATACAATTTGGATATTGTGAAAAATTGTTCCCTCTCTTTTACTGGTAGTAGAATTTTTGAAATGAAATATCAATGTCAAATTAATCTCATATCAGTTGCTGAACTATCATAACATACCCAGGAATCATCCACTTTTATTATTACTTTAGAAGATTAACATTTTATACCTGAAAAGACAAGTAAAATGTTTAAAAACTCAATTAGGACCACGAGAACAGGTGAATCAAGTAACTGCTTTTATTGATGGCTCCATGATATATGGTAGCTCAAGAGAGGAAGCAAATCAGCTGAGAACATTTAGCAGAGGCCAAATGAAGACACAGATCAGCAGAGGTGGGAGAGCACTTATGCCATCTGATGATAGCAATCTGGACTGCCGTAATGAGGGTCTGTACAAGTAAGTTATGACACTAAAATTTATATTATTATTTCTTCTAAAAATAGCTCAGCATATAACTAATGTAGCTACTGTGTACATATTGTGTTACTTAAATGTTTTATAGTTCCAACAGACATTTATTTCGGAAAATACGGTGTGAATGCTATCATAATAATCATAGTCATTTAAATAAAAAAAAAATACAATAAATATTATTCTTTTGGTAACAGTATTATTAATGTTGAAACCCATTAAGATTCCATGGAAGGATAATAAATATTCAATACGCATGCCCAGTGGTGTAATTAGAGTGGGGGATTATGGTTTTAACACCCTCCCCCCTTCCCACCTCCCCTCTCTGAAATGTAAAATTATAGACATGTTTTTCTTACACAACTGCTTGCAATATCATAATTCTAGAGTAGAAAACAAGGGCTAACAACACGTCTGCTTCAGTATGTGAAGAAGCGGGTTGTACGCTAATGACAGACTCTTTCCAAATGAATCCCTGCACAAAAGAGAATCACTGATAACCTGCATTATTGTACACTGAGATTGGTTAATAGTAAGTAGAAATCTTTAAAACATTAAAGCTTATCTATTTCAACATGCTCCAAAACATAGTAATATTACATGTTTTCAGTTTTCTTCTAGTAACACATATGAATTTAACATCAATGGAGAATTAAAAACAAAATTTACAAGCTCAGTCTCAGCATATTACATTATCCATAATTGAATGTTAATGAAAGAAGGATCAATGTGCGCTATAGAGGTGGTGGACAAGTTGTTGGAGCATGCACTGAGCAGTAAATGTTTTAGTTTGTTTCATACATGATTCTCTGCATTACTAGTTGTTAAACTGTTGAGACAACAGTGTTGCAAAAATGAGTGTTATTGAAGCTAGTATAGTGAAATCTAGAGTTTGAGAGCTAAGACAATGCATCAGAAAACAAAAAATGGGAACATTGTAAACTGCTTCTCCAAAACACATCAACTAGAAGAAACTCTGTCCTCTCAGACTGAGAAAATGGATGATCAACCACAGTTGCCACCAATGCTGGTTTCAAACAATAGAAGTGTTATTGCTAATTCAAAATCACCCTTGTCAGATCCTGAAGCAAAATCAACATCTTCCATTGACACATTAAACTCAGACAGTCCACCACTAGGTTGTAAGTATGACATTAGTGATTGTTTGCTATCAAATAATGAATAAGTTGATGACCACATGAACCTACAATATTTCCAAAAGCTTTATTGTGTCTGATGCAACTTACAAATTTCCCCTCACTTTGCAAAGTGGCCAATATTGTAAGTTCAGCCTAAGTTGTAGGGAGAAATATTTTTGGTTAGTATACTCTGCCAAAGAGGACGGGGACTACTATAAGTAATGTGCATTTTTCACTAAGACAAGTTCGGCTGAAGGTAGTCATCAAAATGTTGGAGCCCTGGTAACCTCCAAGTTTTCAATGTCTATGCAAGCAACAATTTCCATAAGGCTGCTGTGATCAATAGTGACAATTTTGTTCACATGATGATGAGCTAGACAAAATATGTAAAACATTGAACAGTGGAAAATCCAGGATGAAATAATGACAAAGCAATGCAAAGGATAGAGTGCTACTTACCACAGAGTGGAAATGGTGAGTCACAGATATCCACAACAAAAAGACTGTCACCAAAAACGTCTTTATCAGGATTAGACAACAAACACACACACACACACACACACACACACACACACACACACACACACACACACACACACACAAATGCAATTCACACACATAGGACCACAGTCTCTGGCTGGTGATGCCAGACTTTGGGTCTATTAAAGCTGAAAGGGTTATTCTGTGCATTAATGATACCCAAGTTTTCACAGTTCTTGCAGATTTTCACATTTCTTGCAGATGAAACAGCTGATGTTGCTGGAATAGAGCAACTTTTTCTTTGAGCCTGTTATATTTCCCTATATCTCAAGATCTGTAAAGATTTCCTACAATTTGTTCAAGTGTTTGATATGAATGGCAAAGGATTAGCTAGATCTATAATTGAACACTTGGTAAAATTTGTTGTTGATGTGTCATTTTTACGAGTACAGAGCTATGACGTTGCTGCATCCATGTTGAGAAATGCCTTTGGGGCTCATCCATTCATATAACAGAACAGTCCTTTAGCTGTATATTCTCATTGTGCAGTTTATAATTTCTATTTCATTGCCACTGACACATCAAACGTTCAACTTATCAGAAATTCACAAGGAACACTGGAAGTCGTATGTAATTTCTTTGGCCACCAAATCATAGAAAAATATTAAATGATGCCCTTGAGTCATTAACCAATGTTAGAGTCAGGAATTTGAAACATGCTACACTTACTAAATGGATTTAGTGCCTTTGCAGCATACAAGACTTCGAGGAGATATATGATTATGTTGTGGCTTAGGGGAAGATTCAAGGATTTGACGAGAACACATCCCACAATGCCATGATTCTGTTAGCAGCCATCACCATGGGAGATTTTGTCATCTGCTCAGCTATGCTTTCTGAATTTTTTGTGTTTGGTGAGTCCATCGGCCTTTAGTTTCTGCACCGAGATATAGATTTTGCAGAATTAACCCACACTGTCAGGGATCTGAAACAACCTTATACCCTTCAAAATATTTCCATTACAACTAATACATTTGTCCCACTGGTGTTTCCACTGTCTGAAACATTTTTTTGTATTCGTCTTCAGAAATGGCTGACAGCTCCTCCCTCATTTTTTTCTTGACTTCTTCAATGTTTTAAAATCGGTGTCCTTTCATGCCACTTTTCATTTGTGGAAATAAGAAAAAGTGGCATGGAACCAGGTCAGGTAAGTAATGGTTCATGGGGCAGAGGAATAACGCTATTTTTAGCTGAAAACTGTCCAACAAGAGATGTCTGAGTGTGCAGGTGCGTTGTCCTGGTGGAAGAACCAGTCTCCTGTCTATCTCAAATCATGTCTTTTTTTATGTACACTGTTGTGCAATCTTCTTAAAACTTCAAAATAAAAGATTTGATTGAATGTCTGACCTGGTCAAACAAACTCTGAATGAACTACACCATTGGCCTCAAAAAAGCAAATCAGCATTGTTGTGATGCTTGATTTGACTTGACAACACTCTTTTGGATGGGCTGACGATGACATCTTCTGTTGGCTTGACTGTTAGTTTGTTTCTGGGTTGTATCCATAACACCATGACTAATAACAAGTAATGAACTTTGACAGAAAATCTGGATCAGTTTCAAGCTGTTGTTTCAAAGCAAGACAGGTTTCAATTAGACGTTCCTTTTGAGGAACGAACTTGGCCGCAACCCTTTTCATTCCCAGATCTTACATTAAAATTCACTGAACCAAGCTCCAAGATTACCCACTAATCTCCAACAGTTGATCAACTGTGTGTCGATAGTCTGTGAGCACAAACTCTCGAATCTTTTCAATATTTTTGGTGTTTGGGCAGTTGATGGATGTCCAGAACAAGGTCTGTCATCAGTCAACATTTTTAAATCAAGCAAACTGCTCGTACACTTGAGTTTTTCCCATAGCATCATCTCAGTAAGCTGTTTTTAACACTGAAACAGTATCAGCAGCATTGTTACTGAGTAGAAAATAAAATTTCACAACTGTATGTTGTTCACTTAAACTTGCCATCACAAAAAACAAAACAAGAACAAAACAGTGCTAGCAAAAACAGTCACTGCAGATGAACAGAACAAGCCAAGTCAACAACATAGGCGACACTAAATTGGCAATGAGTTGCACTATACACGCCTAGCAGCAGAAATGAAGACTACACAAACTCAGACCACGATAATGTTATTCAATTATTTATTAATGTATATATTTATTTTTTTGGGTACCCCCTTTTAGTTTCTGCTGGCTTTGCTTAGAATACAAGTAATTAGTTCTGGAGCTGAAATTGAGCAATCACACATTTCTAACGAGCAAGAACATCGTGCAGATGAAGATACCGATAATGATGTTGAGGGTTACTACAAAGTGTCTGTGTTCATACCCATTCTGGATGCCTTCATTACTTCACTGCAGGATTGGTTCTTTTATTTTTTATTTTATTTATTTTATTTTTTTTTTTTTTTTTATTTTATTTTATTTTTATTTTGATCCAACATCAACTGATTACAAAAAAACTTTTTTTTGTTCCAGTCTTCTGGATAAGTCAGAGCCTTACTTACTAGGGTTACATATTATTGGCTGGCACTTTTATCTACACAACTTTTTCTAAATTTAGTTGAGAGAACAGAGTTACATACTTGGACTATACAGAAAAAAAAGTTGTTATTGCCATACTTAGATTAAGGAGTCTACAGTTTGTAACAGTATTCATATCTCACATTCAAATATTTACAGTTTGTGACACAGTGTAAGACCTGAGATTACATATATTTTTAGATAGATGGTCTTCCATCATACAAGTGTACTAAATCTAGGAACTCATCTATTGAGTATAGAGGATTGTTTAGGAGCCATAATTTTAATTTCATTTTTAGTTTTGTAATGGGCAATTTGGAGATATTAGGATGGAAGCAATTCAGTAGTTTTATGCCTGCATAGTGAGGGCTTTTCTCATAAAGTGTTGTTCTATGAGAGATGATGTGGGGTTTCTCTCTACCTCTAGTGTTGTGATCGTGTATTTCTTTATTGAGTGTTTTGTTACTGTTTACTGCCATAATGATTATCTTCAGCACATACAGGTTATGAACAGTTAGTATTTTAAATTCTTTAAACAAATTTCTGCAGGACTCCCTGGCACATTTCTTTCCCATAATTCTAAGTGCCTTCTTTTGTAAGGTAAGTACACTTTTCATATTACCTTTACTGCTGGATCCCCATACCTCTATCCCATAACTTAGATGGGATTCAAATAGTGCAAAATATATTTGCCTCAGAGTGGTGATGTTGCAAAAAGGTGTCAGTTTTCTTAGGACATATATGGTAGTACATAGCTTTTTACAAATATCATTCACATGATCAGACCAGTTTAACTCTGCATCTAGTGTCAGGCCAAGAAATTTGGTCGAGTATTGTTTTTTAATGTATTCGTCACCCATTAAGATTTGGTTTTCATGAGTTTTTTGCCTCCCGAGATCAAATTCAATATAGACAGATTTATTTGTGTTTAATTTTAGTTTGTTTTCATTAAAATACTGCAGAATTAAGCCTGCTGCAGTATTGGATTCCACTTCGAGTTGTGAATAGCTTGGATTGCTGCATATTAACGTGGTATCATCTGCATATAAGATAGCTGATGCATGGTTTGTTATGGACTGAATATCATTTACATAGATAATAAAAAGAAGTGGTCCTAATATTGACCCCTGTGGGATACCAAAATTTATGTCAGTGGTGTTTGATTTGTATGTTCCCTCTGTAGTGCTAATAGACACAAACTGCTTCCTATTTGTCAAGTACGACCTCATCAGATTATGGGCTGTGCCTCGAATGCCATAGTTCCACAGTTTGTCCAGCAATATGGTCGTATCAACACAGTCAAATGCTTTTTGTAAGTCTAGAAAGATGCCACATACATGTTCTTTATTATCTATTGCTTGAGTGACACCTTCGATTAAGTTTGATGCTGCTGTAATGGTGGATGACCCCTTGACAAACCCATACTGTCCCTTAGAAATCACTTTTTTGCATACCAGGAAGTTCCAGATTCTTATGTATATTACTTTCTCAAAGATTTTGGATATTATTGGAAGAACAGAAATGGGTCGAAAGTTTTCTACTAAATTCCTGTTTCCTTTTTTGAAAATAGGCACAACTCGGGCAATTTTCAACTCATCTGGAAATAGACCATCTTCCATATGAGAATTGATAACTGTTGATAAAGGTGATGCAATTTTATGTATACATTTCTTAAGAGTGTCCAGACTAAGACCATCATACCCTGCTGCATGGGAATTCTTTAAGCTACTCACTATTTTAATTATTTCTTCTTTACTTGTTGGCATCAAAAATATACATCCTGACACTGGTGTTCCTCTGAATTTGTATTTATGATTTTTAAGTTGATTGTTTATGCTGGAGCCAACAGAAGCAAAGTAATTGTTAAATTGATCTGCTATCTTATTCTGATCAGTTTCTATTGTGCCGTTTATCAGCAAGTGATTTTCAGTTGTGTGGTTCCCAGATTTACCTATTTCTCTATTTACTAATGACCATGATGTTTTGGAGATATTATTTGAGTTCTGAATGACACTTTCAAAATGTTTCTGTTTTTCTGAAATTAGGAGGTCTACATAGTATTTCTGATACTTTTTGAATTCTTCTTTTAATTTTTTATTGCTCAAGTCATTTAACATAGCATACTCATACCATCTTAGTTTTTCTCTAGCCTCAGTGACTGAACTTGATATCCAGTTTCGGGTTGCAGCATGTGACTGAATTCTCTTTTTTATTAATGGGCAGGCTTGGTTAAGAATGTAGAATAGTTCACTTGAGAATTTGCCATAACTATGAAGTGTCGTTAGAACACTGTTCCAATCCACATTCCTTAGCATATTATTCAGCTGAGTTATATTTTGGTCTGTATTCACCCTAATATATCTATAGCAACTGTGTGTAGGAACCTTTTTTATGTGCACACTTAGTTCTACTGCATGGTGGTCTGACAAAGCACTTATAATAACAGAAGATGTAAGATCGTAAAGATGAATACCAGTGATTATGTTATCTATTGCAGACTGGCATGTCTCAGTCTCCCTGGTTGCAGTGTTTATCAGGTATCT
The DNA here is from genome assembly GCF_023898315.1 of Schistocerca nitens. Taxonomy (NCBI): domain Eukaryota; kingdom Metazoa; phylum Arthropoda; class Insecta; order Orthoptera; family Acrididae; genus Schistocerca; species Schistocerca nitens. The sequence goes on along the minus strand of NC_064614.1, from coordinate 1,268,572,487 downwards.
TACATTATATTCAAGCAGAGTATTCTTGAATAGTCTAGTGTGTAACTTATCTGCTAATACATTTATGTTGAAATCTCCTATAATTACTAACTTGTTCAGGTGTGATATAAAAACATTCTCTATCATGTCACAAAACATTGTTAAGAAAACTTCGAAGTCTCCACCTGGTGGTCTATATAAACATATAACATAAATTTTGTCATTTGGTATCTTTATACATGCTGCACATAATTCAATTGTCCCTTCTAATGAATATTTACTTACATTTACAGAATTAAAATCAAATGTGCTCTTAACATACATTGATACACCCCCACCTCTGATAGTAGATCTGCAAAACTTATTAGCTAGTACCATGTTTAGAGGTTTAAAAAGTTCTAATTTGGCATCCGATAGCCAGTGTTCACTAATACCAAGCACATCAGGCATAGTTTCATTTACAAACACATCTAATTGTTCATATTTCTTGCTCAAGCCCTGTACATTCTGGTGGATTATTTTAAAGTTGTAAATACCTTGTTGTAGATTTCTCTGCTTTACTGACTTAAATAAGGTATTTTGTGGTGTCATACTCCATTCCTTGCCCTGGCGAGGTACCAAAAATCCTCCAGAAGGACAGGTTTTCTGCGCCTTGTAGGTCGTTCACTGGGATATGGTAAGTTGCTTGCTGCTGCTGCTGGTGTAGCTCCCGGTGTCATTGATGCTGTCGTTTCTGTTGTTGTTGTTGCTGTTGGTGATGGTGGTGTGTCTGTTTCTGATACTTCAGGTGTTGGTTCTGTTGTTTTTGATATGCTTCCTTGTGAACTACTAGCACTTGGTGTGTTTTCTTGCAATGTCAGAACATCACACTTCTCTTGTAGTGGTGATGCTTCATTTTCAGATTCACCAAGTAGTCTGTGGGTCTTGTCCTTGAGGGGAATTACGTTTGAAGTGTCACAACTTAGTTTCGTGTTGGCATTTACTATTTCTATTATTTTTGCAATTACGAAATTTTTTCCTAATCTATTTAAGTGGAAACCATGTCTAGTATGGAATCTCCTTCCTAGTTTGCTTATATCAATGAAAGTCACATTTTCGAATCGTTTGCATATCTGTTTCATCTCACTATTTGCACTTTCCACTTCTTTGTTAACGCAGGACCATTCCGCTAGATCATGACGATGTGGTACTGAAAATACAATGACGTTAGTACATCTTAGTTCATACAGTCGCCTTTTTAGTGAAAGCAACAGATCTTGTTTTTCGTTTCTTGCGACGTCGTTTGTTCCTGCCAGGAAAACGGCAAAATCTTTGTTGCTTAATGTGGGAATTTTTTCGTGGCTTATTGCAGTTGCTGTGCAGAATTTCGCACCTGGTTTCACCATGGAAGTTAAGTTCACATTGCTTTTATTACGGAAGTCAGTAGCTATGTTTCGCCCTTGGCTGTCTGAATATATTTCGATTTTTGTAATTGTTTTGGAGCTACAAAATGTAGGCCTAACTGAGTTGTTTATTTCCTCTTTCTTTTTCACACAATGATTTGTGGTCGCTGCATTGGATGAAAGTACTTCCTTTCTTTGGCTCTTTTCACATATTTCATATTCATCACACGTTAAAAATTCAAACTTATTTGCTTGTGGGAGACGAAAGTTGTTTTCGTTACGATTAACACGACAAAACTTTTTAGGCCTAATAAAGTTACCGTTTTGTTCGTTTACAACCGTTTCACTACCCTTTGAATGGTCTATCACTTCTTCCAGCTTCTGTACACTATCTATCACTGATTCAAGCTTCTCTACATATAGTTTAGCTAACACAAGATCATATTTTAATGAAGAAGTCGTGCATTCTTCTTCGCATTCCGTTTGTAAACACACGATATAACGATAGTTACAGTGCACATTTCCACAGTCACAGGTCATGTTTTTTTCCTCTAAGACATTTAAACATTGACGATGGATCCATTTCTGTGACCACGAACATAATTTAACACCATATTTCACCTTCTTACTGCATTTTACACACACAGGATTTAAAAACTCGTAATTTTCCGCGGATCGGTTTATTAATACGTTTACACGCGCCGCCATCTTAGGGACTGTGTGTGAACTTTTTAACAGCTTTAATCGTCTTCTACCATGAAAAACTGGTCATAGGTATCATTGATGGAATTACAAAACCCCGTTCATTTTATGCTTCAAATCCATTAGTCACTGATTTAACAATGACAACAGCTGAGTTGAAACTCTTATCATCAATGTCTGAATCAACTGCAGCAGTTGCTTCAGAACACAATGGAAGCTTTGTCTCTCTGCGACCGTCAAATCCTCCTAATGTATTTCAGTTTTTACAGCTCTTGGCAATCTCACCAGTGACAGTAGCCATGAATGAGCACAGCTTCTCCACCCTTAAGAGAATCGAAACATACATAAGGAATAAAGCTAGCAAGGCATGTCTTAATGTGCTTGCCATGATGACAATTCATTGAGAAGAAAGGATTGATGTCGAAACTGTGATAAGTGGTATGGCAAAACAAAGAGACTGCCTTCTCCTTCTTGTACTTTGAAATCTAGTAAACGGTTTAATCATTTGTGTTATTTATGTGTATTAAAGTATCAGATTTTTATGTACTTCAGTGTAAACTAATGGGGGCCTAGCCTATACAAATAGGAAATTAATAGAATTTGTGCAGACAATTCTCTTAGCAACTGGATTATGTTTTATTAAAATTGTTAAAACTTGACAACCCTATAAAATTAATTTCATGATATAATTCATAACGTCAATAAACTGTCTTTGTAATGTCATTAGTGTTCTGATCACACAAATGTAAACCAATGACAAACTTAATTTTTTTATAATTTTGTGCATTAAATTACTATGGATCAATAAAATTCATTTTCAGTTTCAGCTACAGTAAAATTAAAGGCAGAGGCCCCCCCATCCTATTCTCCTACCCCACCCCCTAAAACAAACAAAAAAATGCAGAAGTGCCACTGTGCATGCCAGAGACTGTCAGCAGCTCTACAGTTCTAGTGATGATTGTTAACAATAAGTACCTGTCACAACGAGACAAAAACAACTCAAGTCTTGTGTACAATTAAGATTAAAGCCATTTTGTTCACTTTCCAACACAGGTGTTTCAAAGCTGGTGACAAACGTGCAAATGAACATATTGGCCTGGCAACCCTGCACACAATATGGTTACGTGAGCATAATCGCCTAGCAGCTGAACTAGCCCGGCTGAACCCACACTGGGGTGATGAGACACTTTTTCAGGAGGCCAGGAGAATTGTTGGAGCAGAGATACAGCACATCTCATATACTGAGTTCCTGCCTATGGTCCTTGGACAGGTTAGAATGATTTTGTATTATCTTCATTGTAATAAAATATCATTACGATATTGCGAATGACAAATGAAAATTGATCTTTCCAATCATAGTTGTACATTGAAATGAGATGCTTAATCTAAATAGCAGAAACCTTAGATTTTGCTGTCTTACGTAACTAGTCAAGAAATAAACCAAAGTTAAAAGAGGCGGAGTATTGCTACAATATTGATTGTAAATTCCCATTTGTTTCCTGTGTCTACTCCTAGAAGAGAGAATTGCAGATTTGGAGGCCAAATCTTAATTGGTTCACATTTATCAATTTATTCTCTGCGGTTCTGAATTTCAATTTAATTTTTGTATTATTTCTTCATAATGTATTTATTACAGTAACAAATAGTATTAAACCGTCAAATATAAATGTATAAAAGTGGTACTGTTAATCTGTTGTACACTATAGTACATAATTTTTTTGACTGATGGTAATATATTGTTGTAGGACATCATGGACAAATATGGGCTAAGAACTCAAGCTTCAGGACATTTCACAGGTTATGACATCAATTTGAATGCTGGCATTGCCAACAGTGTTGCCGCAGCTGCAATGTGGTTTATAGCTTCCCTGATGCCCAAGACTATGAAATTATTTGATGAGGTTAGACATGTATCTATTTACATGTTCTTTTAGCTATAAGACTATACACCAAAACTACAGTACCAGTGACAGCTGTGAATGTAGTGTAAAGCATTTTGTTGAAAATGTACCTCCTACGAACAAGAATTGAGGAGGAAACTTCATTTAATTGTGTTTGCTTTGTTCTTTATTACAGTCAGGAAGGAGAATTGGAGAGAAATCAATAGCATCTTCATTTTATGCACCATTTCAGTTATACGAAGTGGGAGCAGTGGATAAAATGTTGCAGAGTATGCTACATGGTGCTGCACAGAAAGAAGATGAATTTATTAATGAAGTGATGACTAATCATATGTTTCAAGATCCAAGCAAAGGTCCACTTTTTATTAATGATTACATATAAAATAGTGTCATTGCTTATTAGGGTCATTTAATTTATTTTGTGCCCTATATCTGATAGGTCCAGGCCTAGATCTGGCTGCACAAATAATACAACATGGGAGAGATCATGGATTACCCGATTACACAAAGTGGCGAAAGTTCTGCAGTCTTCCTGATGTGAGGTCTTTTCGTGACTTAGCAGATGTAATGTCCCCTGCAGTTATTTCAGCTCTACAGAAGGTTTACAGGTTAATTTACACATAATTTAATTTGTGTGGCTCCCTTTGACATTTTTGAAGTAATCTTGCATTTTCTGTGGCTGCATACTGATTTTCACAGACATGAACATTTTGTGCGTTCACAGGAATGTAACTGACATTGATCTATTTACGGGTGCCCTTGGTGAGACTCCCATAGAAGGAGCTGTTGTGGGACCAACATTTGGTTGTTTATTGGGACGCCAGTTTCACTATCTCAGGCGTGGTGATCGTTACTGGTATGAAAATGACTTGCCACCATCATCTTTCACAAAGGGTAACTACATACCTATGATGTATTACTGTTTTCCTGTTTTCATGTTGTGGAAGTAATTATGCTAAAATAGTAACTTCTTTGCTTTACTAGAACAACTGAATGAAATTAGAAAAGTGAGTCTTGCAAGAGTTATTTGTGACAACAGTGATGGTTTAAGAGAAATTCAACCAGAAGCTTTTCTAGACAAAGATCAGTTCCTGTAAGTAGTCACAATTATCTCAGTCAATTATGATACAATAGTCACTCATAAATATGTTATCTAAACCAGTAAAATCATCTTATAGGAATGCCATGTGTGGGTGCAAAAGTGATGTAATGAACCACCTGGATCTGCGTGCTTGGGGTACCACAAGTCCTCATTTTGTTGTCTCTGGAAGACTCTTAGCTGAGTCAGTTGCCAGGGCAAAGAGAGATGTTCATAAGATCATGCAACAAGAGATTGATCTGTGGGAGCAAAGTGAGTAAAATATTTTTTTGTAGCAAAGGCAGATCTGACTGAATCAAGGAACAAATCTGTCCAGTGCTTAACATTGTAGTAAATTTTCAACTGATTTTTGAGCAAAACTTCAGACACATGTGTCAGGCATTCTTAATCTATTTCAAGGGCGAGTAGCAGATCCACTGTCACCTGTTGGCACAGCCTACGGATTTAACCGGCCAAAGAGACAAGCAGCAGAGATAGCAAATACATCGCTGCTGTTACAGTTTGCATCTACCAGATTTGTCAATAGTTTTCTTCAAGGGTAAGAAATACATTACATATTTATGTATTACTAAAATAAATGGAAAACTAGAGGAAATGAATGGAGAACTCTGTAGTTACTCTGAATAACATCAGTGATAGTGATGATTCAAGTCATTAACCGGAAGTCTCGTATTCCTGTTTTTACAGAAATGTAGTCCCTCACATTCCTCTAAATCCAATCAGCGTTTAAAGGAGCTTCAGTGACACACTGTTCCATGTCAGCGCAACACACATGTAGCAAAAGTGGATTCAGTCTTTTACCTCTGTATGAAGGGAACTGAGTGTGATACCTTTCAGATGGAAGCATTTTTTTATATAAGAGTGCTAGAGAGATGCTAAGATGCAAATGTTGTGGCTAAAGGACATAGAGAATTTTTTTGAGTGTCAAATTTTCAGTTAACTAATGAGCAGCATTCAGACAGTGTTCTCACAAAATGCTACTAATTGCCTACGTCACAGTCATGACATAGGCCTACCACTGCATCATCAGGGGCATTATTCACTTCATTTTCTCACACTTGTATATACTCTGGTCACCCTGTAAGATGTTTGTGAATGGCTTCTGTGTACTGCACGCCTCTTGCTGCTGTATTAGAGATGATATTAATATCAAATTTGAATACATAATTCTCAAACATTACACCTGATAATATTGTGTAAGTTCGACAGAATTTGCCCAAATTAACACAACTGCTTGTGTCCATATTGTGGTAGGCTGAAGACCTTGTCCAGAAGTTGTTCACATGTGACAGAGTTGCTTCCAAAGGACAACAGCTGCATGTCGAGAGCTCCGTACTGGGAACTGAATCATGGTCTTCTGCAAATGCATAGGATCACTGGTGCTGCTCTGAGGAGTCACTGTGTTTGGATGTTGTAACAAAATTGGTAGCTATTGGGGACATCTATTATGCTGTGACTGTCACTGTCAGAAATTCTTGTTCTTCCCATTGCAACCTGATAGCAGCAAGCACAGTACTCCATGGTGTAGTTAGCTGGAATCCCAAATTCCTATTAATAAGTTTATCTGGCATGCAAATCTTGAGTTTCTCATTCATTTTTTGATGTTCAGTTCTTCAAGAATTATCACTGAAGTATGGCAAGAGGGCTGTGATAGTGACTGTCTGCTTCCTCATTTTGATCACTGGTCTGGACTCATTATGCCTGTAGTGCACAATGAATTTATTTAATTGAATATCAGTCTGTTCAAAAGCCATCTTCATTGCTGAAGCTTGCATGACAGGCTTTCAGCATCAGAAATGACATGCTGTACATACCAGTGTGTGCAACACATTATCAAACTCATAGCCTTCAAATGTAGAATGATGTGAGTTGAGTTGTCATATGCATGATGCCCTCGAGCTCCATTGACTTTCCTTCATATCAAAACACCAAGTAATGTGTCCCCTTTGTTTCCATCTCCATTACAAATTGGACAATGGAAACTCCAGATTGGAATGTCAGCAGTATAAGGGAAAGGACAGGTTGCTAATTACAGCAAAGATAACACATTATTTTGCAGATAGTCACAATTAAAAGACACTTACAGATTAGATTTTGGCTACAGATTTTGGCAAAAAAAGAAAGAGAAACACACACCACTCATTCACAAAAGCTAGCATACCTCACGCACACAGGACTGCCAACTCCAGCAGCTCGGACCAGAAAGCTGTTGTGGTCTGAGTTGCCAGAGTTGGTGGTCATGTGTGTGTGAGGTGTGCATAACAGTGTATCCTTTTCTTACATAATTGAAATTCCATCGTCATAGACTGAATATCTAGATGGAGTAAATGTAACTGCTAAAGGAGTATGGGTAGTGTTTCTGCTCCATATGGCCACACTACATACATGCCATTCATTCAGGATCACCAACAGCAGGAAGATTTGAAAAGATAACCTTCCCAGAATATTATTGGCCACTTTGGGAGACAGAATGAGCAAGTAGACTAGATTGCTATGAGGTCAAAGTACTGGCTGTTGAATAAAAAACACTGTGGAAGTAAGCACGTATTTGAAAAGTGCCATAATGTTCCTCTCAGAATTTGTTGCCTATGAGTGTCTTATGGAGTAACTTACTTAGAGAACAATATCGAAACTAAATAAGAGATCTAATGGTAGTAGTCTGACCACCTTGTGTTATATATTTAAATTAGAATTTAAGATTTTTGATGATAATTACTTCTGAATACAGCTATTTCTCATTTTGAGGTACTGCATAGGCCTTATTAGGTCCACCATTAACAAAAATAAATTGTGGGCCTTGGCTCGTACAAATAACTAATTTATAAATATTATAGAAGTGTATGTATGCAAGTATGTTTCACATGTCATCATAAACCACTGGAACAATTTCAACCAAACTTCATACACAAATCACCTGTTGTCTCAAAAGAATCTCTATGGTGGTAAGAACCACCTATCTTTGAAAACAGCGTGGAGTGGAGATGAAAAAGTAGCCTACCTCATGATGCACTAACAGCCAGACTATATTCATCCAATATTTAAAAATGAGAACACTTAGTGACATGCAACAAACTTTATGTGTAATTTCAAATGTTAACAAGACCTTTTCTCACTCACACATCCCACAAAATGGTGGAAGGAAAAAGTCTATTGCTTACTACAGTTTCACTGTTCATGCAGTAAAAGTGCCACATCAAGAATGACTTTTTAATTAATTACTTCTTTACTAATAACTCTGTTCCCAACATATGTGCAGATAGTATTTATATATATCACTGAACGTACCTGCAAACATATATTATTGTAGGATACATAGTTCAGGAGATATGACATCATAAAAACTGAGATGTGTGAAAAACTGTCACATCATGTACGACATTTTACTTCTTTACTACTAAATCTGTCCATAACACATTTCACAGCTTTTGTCCACATATACCAGTGGATATACGTGAAAAGTTCAGGAGATATGACATCATAAACAATGAACTGCAGGGTGAAATTCATTAGACATCCAGGTGAAATATGCATATAAATATGTGTGAAATATGTTAAATACATGTGAAATATATATGACATGTTTGAATGTGGACAAAGCTGTGGGTAAAAAACTCCTTCGAAACCCCTGTATCGATTTCAACCAAACTTGGTACACACATTACTTATTATCTGGAAAGAAATATTGTGGGCATAAGATCCAGCAACCTCCTATTAGTGTGGTGGTGAGAAAGGGGGGAGAAAGAGAGGGAAAGATGGAGATGGGCAAGGAAGACTTTGACACAGGTATGGGGGAGAAAGAGACTGACAAAGGGATTAGAGGGGCAAACGGACAGAGAACGGAAGAAGAGGAGATGTGCAGAGAGGGGAAGGGGGATGACGAGATTGACAGAGAAAGGGAGGACTAAAAGGTGGACAGAGATGGGAGAGGAGGAGGTGGACTGAGAGTGGGGGGAGGAGAAGGTGGACAGAAAGACAGGAAGGAGGAAATGGTAAGAGAAAGGGAAGAGGAGATGGATAGAGAGGGGAAGAGGTACTGGACAGAGAGAGGGGAGAGGAGGAGATCGACAGAGACTGGGTGGTGCAGGAGATGTACAGAGAGGGGGGAGAAGGAGATGGGGAGAGAGCGGAGAAGAGGAGACAGACTAAGAGCATTTGGATAAAAATGTAATTGGGCAATTCCAGGTACGCAGAAAATACCGTATAAACATTTTCTGTTTCTGCCATGAAAGAGCAGACATTCCTGTAATGTAACTGATCCATTACACTTTCTGAACATGGCACATAACTGACTATGTCTTAAAAAAACATAAACATGTGCAGTTTAAACAACTGCATCTGTATCTTGTGAAGTCCTAGACTATTAAGGGTGACCCTGCAACTCCCCATATCACAGCACAGCTCAGCAAATCTACATGTGAGGTCATTGCAGAATCATCTGTGCCTCTGGTTTAAACTCTTCACCAATCTCCAAAAGAAAGGATCATAACCTGCTCTAGGTGTGATGGTGTGAACTGAGAGCCATAAATCCATCCCATGTGCAACACTTTCTGTCCAAAGCAAATGGAGATAGCATCTGAACTCAGGCATCAAGCAACATTCATGGTAAAATGAGCAGCATTTTTCTGCCAACTATTTTCCTGACAAGCAGTATGTCCCTTAACAATCAAGCTCCAAATGTGCATGATCTCTACCTTTTGAGTTGGTCCATATCTTTCAGGAATCAGTACACCATTCTCAGTTTAAAATACTAAATTATTGTACATTTATTTCCACCGCAGTCTTGCATGCTAGATGTTGAATTCTGTGAGGGCCATTACATAATGAAACAGAAAAATAGCTGTACCAGCAGAAAAAAGAGTTTATTAAATCAATGCAGTTTTGTGTCTATTTATCTGTGTAATCCTTCCCTACTTCTATGCACTTCTCGCATATTCTTACAAGTCTCCTTATCCTCTAAATTAAAATATTCCTTACCTTGGTATTGAAGCCAGTTATGTACATTTTTCTTTACCTCTTTGTTACTGTTAAAACATGCGTAAAAGCTGTTTTCATCAAATCAAATGATTAAAAATCTGAATGGGCAAGGACAGCACTGTAAGAAGGATGAGGTTGGAGCTCCTAGCCTACTGCACCACTACTTTCCAACATCAATTGTGCCATATGAGGTTGAGTGTTCTCTTCAAGAAGAAGCATGCTTTTCCTCTCCATCTTTGACATGTTATCTTCAGATGAGTCTTGATGATCATAAAATTTTGGGAGAACTGCTGGATGTCTTGTAACTTGCTGGTATTTTGTTGCAGAATCTTCTGGCCATCTTCAGGTAAATATTGATGAGCAATACACTAAGATCCCCTATTTAAGATCCCACCAGTACGTGTGTAGTGTTCCTAGTTGGCATTGCACATGCATTGCTTAAAGACATGCACTTCTGCTGTAAGCCTGTGTGCTGCTCTGCATGCACTTCATAGTGAAAGCTCGCCTCTTCAATATCAAAACAAGTTATCTTCACATGGTAAGATTGCAGGATGACACCAACTACACAGAGCACAAAGTTTCTATATAATCGGGTCCCATGCAGAATTAGCTGGAAGCCACCATCTTGATTCACAAGAAATTCACACACTCATATTTCCACTGATTCATTGATAACTGACCACTGATTCATTGATAACTGAGCTTCAAAAGTTTGATTATGGTCCAGAATTTTTGTTTCATTATATTTCATGAGATGACCAGTGGAAATATAGTGTTCAGCAATAGCATATGTATTTGCTTGGAGAAGGTGAGTATGCTGGTAATGTTCTATAATGCGATATTGCACAGGGTGAATCATTTGCTCTGTATAATATTGCCACATTCACATAGAATCCTGTAAACATCTGCTTTCTGCAACTCTTAAGTAATCTTTAACAGATCTCAAGAGCCCTGATGTTATGGAAGGAGGCAGAAAGATTACTTCACCTTTATGTCTTCATAATCTTCTTTTCCTTGTGCCTTCATCCCACACCTTCGCAGGATCGGCATGGTTATAGTGGATTTGGCAAGGTTAATTTAAGTGGTGGCCAGATGCCCTTCCTGTCGCCACCCCGGTGGATGAGATGATGATGAAGACAACACAACATGATGACAAGGATGAGAACAACACAACACCCTGTCCCAGAGTGGAAAAAAAATCCCTGACCCAGCTGGGAATCAAACCCGGCATTCTGTCACACTGACTGCTCAGCTACCGGACGGACTACTTTATGTCTTCATAATATTCTATTCTGCCTATTTTAGCCAAAACATTTCTAGTCAGAAACTGCAGTTATATGTGTGTGTGTGTTTTCTGTCTCCAATGAGGCCTTGTTAGCTGAAAGCTGATTTTCTGACAGTATTTTTGTTGTATCTTTCTATGACTGAGCATCTCTGGCATATGGTGAGTAGCAACTAGCCTTTTCATAATATTGTTACATTCCATCTTGGATTTTCCATTGTTGAATTTCCAATATGTGGTAGATAAGCAGTCATTTTGAAGGCCTCGTCCTCTTCCTCATTCATTCGTTTGTATGTGTGTAGTGCTCTCTGTATCAGCATTTGAGATGGCATTGGCTTTGTGGGTCAAGGCCTTTACAATGCCCATCATTTGTGCAGGATGTAGATTATATATAAAGGCCTTCTGAAACACTGAATGCCCAATTGTGCCATCACCATTATGCCACACCAAGACGTCTAAAAAAGACAAGCAACTATCTTCCCCATCTCCATAACAAATTTTATTTTTTCCTCTATCAAGTTCAGGTGATGATGGAACTCTCTGACAGTCTCCAAACCAACTGGAACACCTGGAAACTATGACTGTGAACAATGGATATTTGTCTCAACAAGTACAGAGAGTATAATAGAGGGAAACATTCCACGTGGGAAAAATATATCTAAAAACAAAGATGATGTGACTTACTGAACGAAAGTGCTGGCAGGTCGATAGACACACAAACATACACACGAAATTCAAGCTTTCGCAACAAACGGTTGCTTCATCAGGAAAGAGGGAAGGAGAGGGAAAGACGAAAGGACGTGGGTTTTAAGGGAGAGGGTAAGGAGTCATTCCAATCCCGGGAGCGGAAAGACTTACCTTAGGGGGAAAAAAGGACAGGTATACACTCACACACACACACATATCCATCCCAATGGGTATGTGTGTGTGTGTGACTGTATACCTGTCCTTTTTTCCCCCTAAGGTAAGTCTTTCCGCTCCCGGGATTGGAATGACTCCTTACCCTCTCCCTTAAAACCCACGTCCTTTCGTCTTTCCCTCTCCTTCCCTCTTTCCTGATGAAGCAGCCGTTTGTTGCAAAAGCTTGAATTTCGTGTGTATGTTTGTGTTTGTTTGTGTGTCTATCGACCTGCCAGCACTTTCGTTCAGTAAGTCACATCATCTTTGTTTTTAGATATATTTTTTCACAAGTACAGAGAGTGCTACAGATGTGGAAATGACAGAACAAGGAAGAAGATGAGGCCTTAAAATGACTGCTTGTCTATCATATAATGGAATGTTTCAGACCTCCTTCCAAAATATCAGCGCTTTTGGACTTGACTTACAGTTGCATAAAGCAGGTGTTTACAGGATTCTGTGTGAATGTGGCAAATCTTATATAGAGGAAACAATGCACACTGTGCAGGATCGCACTCAAGATCACCAGCAGCACATTCACCTTCTCCAGGCAGATAAGTCCACCATCACTGAACACACTATTTCCACTGGCCTTTCAATGAAATATAATGAAACAAAAATTGTGGCCCATATGTCAAACTTCTGGAGCTCAGTCATCAATGAATCGGTGGAAATATGGTTGTCTGACTCCCTTATGAACTTCCAATTAAATTCTGTATTGGACCCAATTATAGAAAAAATTCATGCTCTGCATAACTGGCAGCATCCCACGCTCTTACAATGTGAAGACAATTGTTCTGATATCATAGAGGCGAGCTTTCACCCCAGAGAGCATGCAGATCAGTGCACTGACTTATCAGGTGTAGAAGTATGAAACCGGAATTTACCTATAGATGGTGCTAGGCCCCTTGAGACCACGTCTTCCAAGCCATGTGCTTCCTGTAACAACTAACGACAAATGTCAACATACAGTAACCCAAGTTCCATACATCCATATCTGTTTCAAACCCATAAACATGTCAAGTTTGGTGCCTACAAATTATGATTTACAGATAGCATTGGTTTTCTGTTATCATTTGAATCACATTGAATGCTTGTCAAAGCTTTCAGAAAACATGCTTGTGGGAAAACACAGTGTTTGAGTGGTTCAAAGAATTCAAAAGTGGTGATTTTGACGTGAGAGAAATGTCAAGTGTGGGAAAACACGGGAAAAGTTCAAAGACGATAAACTGCAGGCTTATTGAATGAAGATAATACTCAAACTCTGCAGGAACTCATGAAACAATCGAATGTGATGCAGAAAGCCATTTCTCTTTGGTTTAAAGCTATGGTAAAGGTGCAGAAAGTGGGAAAATGGGTTCCACACTAAATGAATGAGACAGCAAGCAAATCAAACGACCACTTGTGAAATGTTGCTTTGCCAGATACAAAAGAAAGTCGTTTCTCCATTAAATAGTGACAGGTGATGAAAAATAGATATATCTTGAGAGTCTTAAGTGTCATAAGCCATGGATGAATCCAGGCAAACCATCGACACCCACTGCGAGACCAAATCACTTTGGAAAGAAGACAATGCTCTGTGTTTAGTGGGATCAGAAGGGTGTCACCTATTATGAGCTGCTAAAACCTGGTGAAACCATTAACACTGATACCAACAGTAAATGCAGTAAATGATTGATTTTAAATTGAGTATTACATGGAAAATGGCTGGAATATGGAAAAAGGCAACACAAAGTCATATTGCTCCATGCCTAATCACACACAGCAAAATGAGTGATGGAAATGACTGAGCTGTTCAGTTGGGCAATACTAGGGCATGCAGCTTATTCTCCAGACTTGGCTCCATCTGAATATCATCTGTTTGCATCACTGGGACACGCTCTCGCTGAACAACACTTCAGTTCACATGACAATGTACAAAAATGGCTCACTAACTGGTTCACTTCAAATGAAGAACTGTTTTTTTTTTTTTTTTTGGCATGGCAGCCTGCTGGAGAGGTGGGAGAAATGTATAAATAGCAATGTTGATAATTTTGAATAAAATATTGTTTATCAGTTTCAAACAACAGATATGTAATTATTGCAACCAAATTCTGGTTTCATACTTTTACATCTGGTACAGGAGAAGCACATGCGCTCAAGCAATGCATGCACATTGCCAACTAGGAACACCACACATGTGCCGGTGGTATCTTAAATAGGGAATCTTATCGTATTGCTCGTCATTATTAATCTGAAAGTGGCCAGAAGACTCTGTGCCAAAATATTGTACCAGCAAGTTACAGACATCTGGTAGTTCTCCCAAAATTATGAAGAACAATCTGTGTGCTGGTAAAGTTTTAAATTTTCATATCTTGATGCTGCTCTCAATCTTTTCTAAATAGCATAGGCTGTTGACATTGCATTACTCCTCCAAAAAATCACAGAAAATTGGACCTTGAGCACTCCAAAAGATGGTTAAAATGACCTTACTAGCCAGTGGCTGCAGTTTGAATTTCTTACAGGCAGGTGATTCACAAAGCTTCCACTGTATGCTTTAATGATTGGATTCGGCCTCAAAATGATATATACAAGTTTGAGTGCACATAAAATACTGCACAAAATTGTATCACCTTTGCCACTACGGAAATGTCAACAGCCATGCAAAGATGGATACACTGGTTCCAGTTACATCACTGAAGTTAAGCACCATCAGGTGTGGCCAGTACTTGGATGGATGACCATGCACTGTTGACATTTTCCCCTTTGCATTTACAGCAGAGGGAACAGGAGGGGTGGTGGTATGAAATCGTTGATCATCAGTCTTTGCACCAGACATCCTGGATTCAATTCAAAATCTGTGCATAGCATATCATGAAGTGAAGGCATGCCACACTGTGAGTGATGATTCACCTATCAGACTTGGTTATTGAACTCGGGGGCCACCTTCGGGCTCTGTCGTCATCTTCAACACAAACATGACCCTACACTACAATCACACTTATCAAAGTCACTACATTTAACAGATACTCTTTCATACATAGCTTTCATACTTCATTAGGGAAAGGTGTCTATGGGTGCAAATGATAGGTAAAACCTTTTCAGTAAGGCAGCTGAACCTGCCTTTCAGGGTCTCTCAGCTTTTCATACCATATGACTTTACTACTAAAATGATTTTTGGGCTTGGTGCAACTGTAGTGTTTGTGTTCTTTGTGATGAATGATAAACTCTCTGGGAAATCATGTTGCACAAATCCTATGGTAGTTCAGTTTGTTTTGAATGATGAAATGAGTTGTACCAACACTAACTTATCATTTGTAGCAATATGTTCTACTGTAAGTCATATGTCTTCTTCAGTAAGTGAATGAATATGAGATAGCAATGCCAGAATCGGTATCAGTACAGGAGTAGTACTTGTCAGTTATGCTTTTGCAGCCATTTCTAAACTTTTCACCTGCACACAAAAACTCTCATGTGTCATGCAACTGCTGGCATATTGTTTGTTCATTGGAGAGAATGTTTTTGATAATTGTACACTTTCCTAAAGTAAAAACTGGATCACAGAAAGCTGTTCTCCAAAAGTATTCTTTTTGAGTGAGCAAGCCATCCTAAGACATTAGAACTTATGTTTAAATAAATGTTAATTGCTCAAACTACAGCATTCTTTGCTGGGTTGCCAACTAACATTTACAAAAGTTTCAATTCCCTGTATTATGTGCTGCTTTCACTATGTATGTTAGTTCATTAAATTATTGAATTAACATCATATTTTTTATCCTGTTCTCCCAGTAACCATTGTAAAACATTAAAATACAAATTAATCACACTCCATCTACATGTTGATGTTGTTGTTGTTGTTGTTGTGGTCTTCAGTCCTGAGACTGGTTTGATGCAGCTCTCCAGGCTACTCTATCCTGTGCAACCTTCTTCACCGCCCAGTACCTACTGCAACCTACATCCTTCTGAATCTGCTTAGTGTATACATCTCTTGGTCTCCCTCTATGATTTTTACCCTCCACGCAGCCCTCCAATACTAAATTGGTGATCCCTTGATCCCTCAGAACATGTCCTACCAACCGATCCCTTCTTCTAATCAAGTTGTGCCACAAACTTCTCTTGGCATATTTTGTGACCTAACAAAAGCATTTGACTGTGTAAATCACCAAATTCTTTTACAAAAAGCTGCACATCTCGGTATAAGTGGTGCAGCAGGGAAATGGCTCGACTCATATCTGTCAAACAGAAAACAAAAAGTTGTAGTAGATAGTCAAGATGGTGTCCAAATATCTTCAGAATGGGGTACCATCACATGTGGAGTGCCGCAGGGCTCAGTTCTTGGCCCCCTACTTTTTATTATATTTATAAATGATCTTCCTCTCTCTACGGAATATTGTAGATTCACCATTTTTGCGGATGACACTACACTACTTACTGATAATTCGGAAGGTGAGCTTGAGGTAACGGCAAATAAGATTTTAAATGAAACGGTGAACTGGTTCAACATTAATGGTCTTATTTTAAATTACTGTAAAACAAACTACATTCAGTTCCACAAAACATCCAAAGATGAGGAAATATTTGTAAAGGTAGGTGAGCAGACAATAACCAGGGTAGATTCCTCAAAATACCTAGGCTTGCATATTGATAGCAAACTGAATTGGTCCAACCACATCGTGGATCTGTGCAAAAGACTAAGTTCAGCAACATATGCATTGCGCATTGTTTCTTCTTATAGAAATATGGAAACCATGAAGTCAGCATATTACGGTTACTTTCATGCAATTATGGTATTTGGAATTATATTTTGGGGAAATCAGCCACTGCCTAAAAAAGTCCTGTGTGTACAAAAAAGAGCCATAAGGATCATGTGTGGAGTACATCCTAGAGCCACATGCAGGAATCTTTTTAAGAAGTTTGAAATACTTACATCCACTGCGCAATATATATTCTCACTGATGTGCTTCATAAGGAAAGAAAAATCCATCTTTAAGCTGAATAGTGCATATCACAGTCACAATACTAGAAGGAAACATGATATCCACTATGAACAGCCAAATCTAAGTATGGTGCAGAAAGGAGTCCATTTCAGTGGCTGTAATATTTTTAATGCCCTCCCTTCAAGAATTAAGTGTTTGGTAGATGATGATCTCCTGTTTAAAAAAACCTTAAGGCAGTTCCTATTGCAAGGATCATTTTATACATTAGGAGAGTTCCTGAACTACAGTGTTTAACATCTCTTGTATTGTAAATTGCAAATGTATGCCCAAATTTGTATTTGTAATACCGAATATTTTTATTGTAAACATATATTTTGCAATATTGATTTCTCTGTAACACTTATTATTTTTAATCTTTATCTCTCTCTAAAATGTATTTTTGTAGTGGGACCTAAGTTACTGTTAACTGTTTTTTTGTTTTGTAATCTCTATCTATATCTAAAATGTGTTTTTTTTTTTTAGTGGGACCTAAGTTACTGTTTACTGTTTTTGTTTTGTTTTATGTATTACCATAAATTCTGGCCAAAAGCTTGTAAAATTGACACGTTCCATATCCTGTGATACTGTCACAACATGGATCACCGGAACAAGAGATAAATAAATAAATCTCCCCAATCCCATTCAATACTTCCTCATTAGTTACGTGATCTACCCATCTGATCTTCAGCATTCTTCTGTAGCTCCACATTTTGAAAGCTGCTATTCTCTCCTTGTCTAAACTATTTATCGTCCATGTTTGACACCCATACATGGCTACACTCCATACAAATACTTTTAGAAACGTTTTCCTGACACTTAAATCTATACTCGATGTTAACAAATTTCTCCTCTTCAGAAACGCTTTCCTTGCCATAGCCAGTCTACATTTTATATCTTCTCTACTTCGACCATCATCAGTTACTTTGCTCCCCAAATAGCAAAACTCCTTTACTACTTTAAGTGTCTCATTTCCTAATCTAATTCCCTCAGCATCACCCGATTTAATTCGACTACATTCCATTATCCTCATTTTTCTTTTGTTGATGTTCATCTTATACCCTCCTTTCAAGACACTGTCCATTCCGTTCAACTGCTCTTCCAAGTCCTTTGCTGTCTCTGACAGAATTACAGTGTCATCGGTGAATAACATCGAGGAGAGGCTACAACCCTGTCTCACTCCCTTCCCAACCACTGCTTCCCTTTCATGTCCCTCGACTCTTATAACTGCCATCTGGTTTCTGTACAAATTGTAAATAGCCTTTCGCTCCCTGTATTTTACCCCTGCCACCTTCAGAATTTGAAAGAGAGTATTCCAGTCCACATTGTCAAAAGCTTTCTCTAAGTCTACAAATGCTAGACACGTAGGTTTGCCTTTCCTTAATCTAGCTTCTAAGATAAGTCGTAGGGTCAGTATTGCCACACATGTTCCCATATTTCTACGGAATCCAAACTGATCTTCCCCGAGGTCCGCTTCTACTAGTTTTTCCATTCGTCTGTAAAGAATACGCGTTAGTATTTTGCAGCTGTGACTTATTAAACTGATAGTTCGATAATTTCCACATCTGTCATTCACCTGCTTTCTTTGGGATTGGAATTATTATATTCTTCTTGAAGTCTGAGGGTATTTCGCCTGACTCATACATCTTGCTCACCAGATGGTAGAGTTTTGTTAGGCCTGGCTCTAACAAGGCTATCAGTAGTTCTAGTGGAATGTTGTCTACTCCCGGGGCCTTGTTTCGACTTAGGTCTTTCAGTGCTCTGTCAAACTCTTCACGCAGTATCGTATCTCCCATTTCATCTTCATCTATATCCTCTTCCATTTCCATAATACTGTCCTCAAGTACATTGCCCTTGTATAGACCCTCTATATACTCCTTCCACCTTTCTGCTTTCCCTTCTTTGCTTAGAACTGGGTTTCCATCTGAGCTCTTGATATTCATACAAGTGGTTCTCTTTTCTCCAAAGGTCTCTTTAATTTTCCTGTAGGCAGTATCTATCTTACCCCTAGTGAGATAAGCCTCTACATCCTTACATTTGTCCTCTAGCCATCCCTGCTTAGCCATTTTGCACTTCCTGTCAATCTCATTTTTCAGACATTTGTATTCATTTTCGCTTGCTTCATTTACTGCATATTTATATTTTTTTTCTTTCATCAATTAAATTCAATATTTCTTCTGTTACCCAAGGCTTTATACTAGCCCTCATCTTTTTACCTACTTGATCCTCTGCTGCCTTCACTACTTTATCCCTCAAAGCTACCCATTCTTCTTCTACTCTATTTCTTTCCCCCATTCTTGTCAATTGTTCCCTTATGCTCTCCCTGAAACTCTGTACAACCTGTGGTTTAGTCAGTTTATCCAGGTCCCATCCTCTTAAATCCCCACCTTTTTGTAGTTTCTTCAGTTTTAATCTACAGTTCATAACGAATAGATTGTGGTCAGAGTCCACATCTGCCCCTGGAAATGTCTTACAATTTAAAACCTGGTTCATAAATCTCTGTCTAACCATTCTATAATCTATCTGAAACCTGTCAGTATCTCCAGGCTTCTTCCATGTATACAACCTTCTTTTATGATTCTTGAACCAAGTGTTAGCTATGATTAAGTTGTGCTCTGTGCAAAATTCTACCAGGTGGCTTCCTCTTTCATTTCTTACCCCCAATACATATTCACCTACTATGTTTCCTTCTCTCCCTTTTCCTACTGCCGAATTCCAGTCACCCATGACTATTAAATTTTTGTCTCCCTTCACTATCTGAATAATTTCTTTTATTTCATCATACATTTCTTCAATTTCTTCATCATGTGCAGAGCTAGTTGGCATATAAACTTGTACTACTGTGATAGGCATGGGCTTCGTATCTATCTTGGCCACAATAATGTATTCACTATGCTGTTTGTAGTAGCTTACCTGCATTCCTATTTTCCTCTTCATTATTAAACCTACTCCTGCATTACCCCTATTTGATTTTGTATTTATAACCTGTAGTCACCTGACAAGAAGTCTTGTTCCTCCTGCCACCGAACTTCACTAATTCCCACTATATCTAACTTTAACCTATCCATTTCCCTTTTTAAATTTTCTAACCTACTTGCCCGATTAAGGGATCTGACATTCCACGCTCCGATCCGTAGAATGCCAGTTTTCTTTCTCCTGATAGCGACATCCTCTTGAGTAGTCCCCGCCCGGAGATCCGAATGGGGGACTATTTTACCTCCAGAATATTTTACCCAAGTGGACGCCATCATAATTTAACCATACAGTAAAGCTGCATGCCCTCGGGAAAAATTACGGCTGTAGTTTCCCCTTGCTTTCAGCTGTTCGCAGTACCAGCACAGCAAGGCCGTTTTGGTTACTGTTACAAGGCCAGATCAGTCAATCATCCAGACTGTTGCCCCTGTAACTACTGGAAAGGCTGCTGCCCCTCTTCAGGAACCACATGTTTGTCTGGCATCTCAACAGATACCCCTCCGTTGTGGTTGCACCTACGGTATGGCTATCTGTATCACTGAGGCACCCAAGACTCCCCACCAACGGCAAGGTCCATGGTTCATGGGGCGGTCCATCTACATAGAATTCTTAATTTCCTACAAGTAATTTTGCCCAAGTGTTTAACACTAATCTAACTAAACCCAAAATTTTTGCTTATGTCCTTTTTTCCTTGTTTTTCAATCAGTGCATTCTTTCTTCAATTTGATGTCTATGGCGTTGAGGGATATTTGGATTCTATTTATCTGTATGGTATTATCCTCCAAAAACCAGTTGTATTTTATTTTATATGGGCTTATTTCCAGACCAATTTTTATCCCATTATATATCATGTAGGAACAGGAATGAAATGTCAATCCCATAGGCTTTTTTTTTCCAGACAGCAAGTCATAAGTTGTCTGAAGATGCTCCAAGTATTCCAGATTGATGCTTTAAGGTCACCCCTTGGGGTTAAGCCTCATCATAACCATCACCAATCAGCCTATAAACTCCTGGAACTGTGGACTTGATGCCAACATTATTCATTCTCTGTTTCTTCTACATGTTCCCATTTCACACCTTAGATGTCGTAGGGGTGTCCTAGCTCATATGTACCACATTAACTAGAAATTGTTCAAAGCACTTCTGAGCTATGCTGGAAAACACACACACATCTCTTTATGTAAGTTTTAATTTTTCAACACTTATGTATTGAGCTGCAAGACACAAACAACAGCACGGCCACAATGAATCAAAGTTTATTCTTCTTCTACATACTTGCGAACAGCAGTTGACAAGATAGACACAAACCTAGAAACAATCTAGGTCCTGATATAAGCAGCCGCTTGCAATACATGTGAACACAATATGAGAGTGAGTGTGTGCTCTGCACTGCACTTATAAAGAGGAAGGCTCTGGTAGACAGCACATCAGATGCTGTGCCATGTGCACAAGTCATGTGGCTCGCCACAGGCAGCCTCTTGGTGCCAGCCAATGCAGGTGCCATTGGCAGAATATTTGAAGTGTAATGCACCAGTGGCCTGGTGCCATGATACATATCCAAGTATGACATACAGGATTACAGCAACTTACACTGAAGTACCAACCCAGTTACATATTCCACAGCACAATTTCTGTCACCAACTTTTGTACCACTCATTCTCTTCCTCCACTCTCAGCAATATCTCTCTCCTCCTCCTCCTCCCAAGACTGTTGAGTACTAATTAGGATAAATAGATATTTCTTTGTGAGCCAGGGAAAGAAAACCTACTAATTGGCTGCTGAAACAGAAACAGTTCAAGTGGACCTAACAGGAATGTAAATGAAAAATAAAGTGTTGACTCTCTAGATTTTGGAAACTTCTTAGCAACTTCTTCATTGATTGAAGAAGATGGATGGTAAACGGGGAAAGTAAAGAAATGTTATACAGGATACACAGGCAAAGAAAGATCATACAGTATCCTGAACAAAGACAGACAGACAGAGAGAGAGAGAGAGAGAGAGAGAGAGAGAGAAAGAGAGAAAGAGAGAGAAGGTGCAAGAGAGGAAACAGAAGTGTCACTAGACTGAGATTAAATAATGAGTAATGAGATGCAGGCAACTGGTAAGTGAAAGAAAGAAGGAATAATCAGAAAGAAATTACAGGAAGCAAATGGAAGGAACCAGTTTGAGAGATTCAGAGGGCAAGCTACATAGCAGAGCTGCTAAAAAGGTAGCTCATACATCATATCTTATTTTATACCTGCTTCTTAACTGGAATGTAAGTGGTCTTAAAAAGTGTTGTAAGATTGATTTTTTTTTTGTATTCAATTTGTAAATCATTCACATTTACCCTAGTTGTTTCTACACACATCTAAACAAGTTTTGCATCACCTCGGTTCCGAAAGTTCCGGAACCTGTACAGAAAATTGGAACAGAGATCAACAAAAACATCATTTCCGCCCTTCTTATTGCTCATGAAAACCACACATTGCATGATGTACCACCATACAGCAAGACATTCAGAGATGGTGGTCCAGATTGCTGTACACACCAGTACCTCTGATACCCACTAGCACGGCTGTTCCAGCTCGTCGGTTCCGTTGTGAGCCGCAGAGCGCTCCCTGCTCCAGGGAGCCGTGTCGCTCGCTGTGCGCTGTGACCATTCAAGTGGGCCGGCACGTGGCACGGCTGGCTGAGGCAGTGGCAAGGCAAGCGTTTTGATGCGCCAGCTGCGTCTTACAAGATCGACAACCTCATACTCTTAGCTGCTAAGACGTTGTGACATGCTACACCAGGAATATGATGTTCAGGAAATAAATAAGAAACGACTGTTTTACAAGAAATTGCATACTAAATTTATTGGGCCTCTGTAGCTTGACATTTTCTTTTCATTACAAGATCGGAAATATCAGCTGTCAAAGTGCTCGCAGCGTTAATGCGAAGGATGGCCTTCATTGTTGCATCCTGAAGAAATGATCGTTCCTTACTTTTTACTCTTTTTTATTGCTGAGTAAAGCTTCTCCCAACAACAAAACATGCACATGATCTGAGCAGCATTGTTGTGAAGCTTGGGAAATATTTTTTGCTGTAATGAATGATACCATCGTGACAAATCCAACGTGTTGTAGTACCTCTCTTCCAAAAAAGTTGAATTTTGCAAATCAATAATCTCCAATTGAAGTGACGATGACAAGCCATCAGGGGAAACTGAAAAAGGAGTGCTGAACATCTTAAGTTCCATTTCCAAACTAGTGAGGTCTCTGAATCATGTTACAAACGACGTGATGAGCTTGGTAATCGCCAAAAGTAGTACCTTCAGGTAGTTTTAAAGAAGCAAGAAGATTGAAGAACGTTAAATGTCCATTACTCATCTGCCTCGCAAATAAACGTAACTTTTCGATGAACGCTTTGATCTGGTCGTGTATGTCAACTATTAGGTGCCCTTTGCCCTGCAATGACAGATTTAAATTATTCAGATGCATAGTTATGTGAGCTAGGAATGCCAGGTCTGATATCCAGTTTATATCTTTCAGGCAACGCATTTCTTCATTTCGAGAAAAAGGGATATTTCCTGATGAATGGCAAAGAAAACATCAAGAACTTTTCCCCGACTCAGCCAACGTACTGTACTGTAGTAAGGTATATCCCCATACTCTGCTTCCATTTCTTTTAGGAATCCTTTGAATTGGCGATGATTCATACTGTGACGCCGCACAAAATTCACACACTTCACGACATCTTTAATTACGCCACCTAGCTCTACTGTTTCAGCACACAGTGCCTCTTGGTGAATAAAACAATGAAGAGTCAAAATGTCTTTCCCGAATTCGTCCCAGAGTTTATTTTTCAAACAAGAAGCAAAACCTTGGTGACACCCAATCATTTGTGGTGCACTGTCTGCCACTACAGAATGGAGCTTATCCCACGGCAAATTCATATTGTCCACTGATTCACAAACAGCTTCAAAAATGTCACGTCCTGTTGCAGTGTAATCGAGTGGTACCGCATCCAAGAGTTCTTCAGTTACTTGCAGCTCCATGTCGACACCACGCACAAAAGCTGAGGACAGTCCGATATGTCGGTGCTTTCGTCAAGCGCTAGCGAAAAAAGTGGTCCCACTGAAAATGGCTTGCCACTCGTTGCAATGATGTGAGCGACCCTGTAGCTTGCTCGAATGGCTAATTCAGTAGTGTTTTCTCCGCTCTCATGCACCTGAAAATTATAAACGCATTACAGAACACAAACTATGTTGCATGTTTTGATACCCTCCATATTACAAAACCGTTTTTAAACTTACGTCTCCTGGTATGTCGTTCTTAAGCCTGGCTACCAGTTCTCTGCGTGCAACGCCTTCTACCTGATCATAGTGCACTGTGTGAAGATGTGTATAATGCCGTTGTATATTGTACCTCTTCACACAATTAAATACATTATGACATACAACACACTGCAGATGACTGTCCCCCTCAATTGAGGTACAGGGCTCCCGCAGCTAGTCATAGGTGTCATGGAACACGGATTATTGCGTCAGTCGCCGCTGCATGTGGCCAGGGGGCAGTGGGTTCACTTTACCCTTCCACACGGGCTCCAAGCTGCTGCAATGAGCGCTCCAGAGCACTCTGGCTCCCTGGAGCTCGGTTGGAACAGCCTGCACTGCTGATGCATGGCTGTATTCATCATGGCATACTGTCCACAAATTCATCAAGGCACTGTTGGTCCAGATTGTCTCACTCCTCAATGGCAACTTGGTGTAGATCCCTCAGAGTGGTTGGTGGGTCACGTTGTCCATAAACAGCCCTTTTCACTCTATCCCAGGCATGTTTGATAGAGTTCATGTCTGGAAAACATGCTGGCCACTCTAGTTGAGCAATGTTGTTATCCTGAAGGAAGTCATTCACATGTGCATGACTGGGGTATGAACTGTCGTAAATGAAGACAAATGCCTCGCCAATATGCTGCCGATATGATTGCACTATCGGTCAGAGGACGGCATTCACGTATCGTGCAGCCGTTACAGTGCCTTCCAGGACCACCAGCGGCATACGTCTGCCCCACATAATGCCACCCCAAAACAGCAGGGAACCTCCACGTTTCTGCACTCGCTGGACAGTGTGTCTAAGGCATTCAGCCTGACTGGGTTGCCGCCAAACATGTCTCCAGTGATTGTCTAGTTGAAGGCATATGCGACACTCATCGGTGAAGAGAATGTGATGCCAATCCTGAGCGGTCCATTTGGGGTGTTGCTGGGCCCATCTGTACCACGCTGCATGGTGTCATGGTAGCGAAGATGGACCTTGCGATGGACGTCAGGAGTGAAGTTTCACATCATGCAGCCTATTGCGCACAGTTTGAGTCATAACACAACGTCCTGTGGCTGCATGAAAAGCATTATTCAACACAGTGGTGTTGCTGTCAGGGTTCCTTTGAGCCATAATTCATAGGTAGCAGTCATCCACTGCAGTAGCAGCCCTTGGGCAGCCTGAGCGAGGCATGTCATCAACAGTTCCTGTCTCTCTCTATCTCCTCCATGTCTGAACATCCTTTGGTTCACTCCAAGATGTCTGGACATTTCCCTTGTTGAGAGCCCTTCCTGGCACAAAGTAACAATGCGTATGTGATTGAACCGCAGTATTGACCATCTAGGCATGGTTGAACTATAGACAACATGAGCCTTGTACCTCCTTCCTGGTGGAATGACTGGAACTGATCGGCTGTTGGACCGCTTCCATCTAATAGGCGCAGTTCGTGCGTTGTTGTTTACATCTTTGGGGGGTTTAGTGACATCTCTGAACAGTCAGAGGGACTGTGTCTGTGATACAGTGTCCACAGTCAATGTCTATCTTCAGGAGTTCTGAACTGGAGTGATGCTAAACTTTTTTTGATGTTTGTATTTCAGCAACTGTTCCTCCATTATTTTCATATTGTGAATAAGTATGAGCATTTGATTAATTTGAAGTACAAATACTAAATGCCTTACATTATCTTTGTGAGAATGTAGAAACAATCACTTTAAAAGTTAGATCCAAACCACACTTCTGCTTCCTTTCTTAAATTTAATTAAATGCATTTCTGAAACTTTGCATTTTTGGGGTAAAATTAATAATTTGTGTGAATTACAGACAACTTCAAGATCAAGAGTCAGGGCGCAGTTTGGTAGCACCACATGACCTGCGAGAGTTGATGGCTGTGCTGCCAAATGTTGACCTCTCTGAGACTCTGGAGATACCACGCGTATTCCGCTGTGATGAGCAGACTCTACCATGTGATCACACAAGCCGATATCGCAGTACTACTGGCTGGTGTAACAATCTCCGACGTCCAGAACTTGGAAAATCCTTAAGAGCATTTGCTCGCCTACTACCTCCGGCTTATCATGACGGTATTCAAAGCAGATATCTATTTATTTTTTGAAACAAGAAGCAAAATTTTAAGTACAGCAGATGGAAATGTATAACCAATGTAAGAAGGAGATATTATTCTGACTTGGGGAGTAATCACTTACAGGGTGCAACAAAGCTCGATCTTAGGTTCACTGTTGTTTTACATATATGTAAATGACCTTCCTTCCTGCAGATGACACTAGTATATGTACATAAATCAATGTTCTTAAAAGTATTACTGAGCGATTTTCTATGAATTATCTCATTCTTCATTTCAAAAAGGCACAACATATTAAGTTCTGCATATCTAGAGGTACTACACCAATAATAAGTGTAACACATGGTGAGGAAATGATAACTTGGATCTTCGATTGTGTTTTTCACATACAACTTGGAACGCTATATCTACGTGCAGCAATTACTCCTGGATATCTATCTTATGATGGATAAATTCCAAAATGCATCATTTGAACAATACAATCATTCCTTGCTTGATGTTAGACTTTTACCATTGAGATTCAGTCATGCTGAATGCAGAACTACTGATTGTTTCAAGACCGATGACTGATAACAAAAGATAAAGGAAGTATTTTTTTTTCATGTGATATAATTACAAATTAGCAGTTTTTGGATTTTTTCCATTACTTATACAGTGAAACCTTGCTTCTTGCCAAATTTCATGATTCTAGGTCAACGAGAAGTACCCTGCAGGTTTTGATGCATGAATTTGCAAGTATCAAAATGTGTGACATAAATGACCATACCTTTTGATTGCATTGACTTACAAGCTAACGTTTATAATACCACCAAGGGCGTACAGACCTTAGTATGTGACCTAAATTTCAACTTAATACGTCTCGCTGTTCCTCAGAAAAAGGGATCTTAACGGACAGACAGTGAGTCTAGTAACAAATAACAGAAAATTTTTTTCATGTGCTATAATTTCAAATTTACAGTGCTCAAAGGTTTTTCCTTTGGCTGCACTGTAAAACCTTGCTTCTTGCCAAATTTCAGGATTCTAGGTCAACAAGTATACCCTATAGGTTTTGATGAGTGAGTTTTCAAATATCAAAATATGTGACATAAATGGCCATATCTTTTGAGTGAATTGACTTAGAAGCATAAAATTTTTATACAGCTAAGGGACCATAGACCTTAATGTGACATAAATTTGAACTTGATACATAAACCTGTCCCTGAGAAAAAGGGTAACATTTATATGGTAGTAAATTGCCAGTACAGTTAGGGGAGTCTTTGACAGTTATGTCTCTCTTTTAATGTATACCTTAAACTGTCCCGCATTCTTGAAGGTTTTCCTCCATAGTGGGTTCTTTAGTACATGAAAAATGAATTAATAAATATTAAAGCCACTCAGTGTCACGTTAAGCAGATTTAGATCATTATTTAATAAGATAGCAAATTTCACAGTTGATTTGCAACTTAATTTTTTAAATGAATCTCTAAATATGATTTACTTTTGTATATCTTTCAAAATGGGCTACACTGTTCTGAAAGAAAAACAAAGTGAGATTATTGTTTTGGCTTCAGGTGTTGGAAGTCCTCGAGCTATGTCAGTTACTGGAAAACCATTGCCTAGTCCACGACTTATCTCAGTGAACGTTCATCCTGACACTAGTCAACCACATGTTAAATACTCTCTGATGTTCATGCAGTTTGGTCAGCTCTTGGATCATGATCTTACTCACACACCTGTCAACAAAGGTGAGTGCCCTTAGTACAATAGGTTCTACACCAAGTTATGGATATGTTATTCTTCTGTACATTTTTTTATTTTTTTATTTATTTTTTATTTTTATCCTCCCTGTTTTTCCCATATTAGTGTTATACGATTTAAGTGTTTGTTACATTCTATGGACCAGCATATCAATGTTTGCAGTAACCTTTCTTCTGCTTTCCAAGTAGAATCACAAACCTTTCTCTCTCTCTGAACAAAACTGCAAAATATTTCCTTTTCATCACCTCATCAGTCTAGATTATTATTTTATTCCCAGTACTTCTATTCCTTTTAACTTTTTAAATTTTGTAACCTTCTTCTTCTCTCTAGATTTGCACAATAAAAGATATTATGTTATTAGTTTCTGTTCTAGTTCTTATCATATGATCATCATCAGTTTTAAAAAGATATATTGCATGAAAAGAAAAATTCAACCAAGAAAACTAATAAATTATGAGACAGAACTGTTGGTGAGTTCTTACCTTTAGGAGATGAGGTATATAGTACTGCCAATACACATATAAAAGTACATGACACTATTGAAAATATTAGTTATTTCGTCAGAAAAGAGAGAGGGATAGGGTATGAAAGGTTAGAAATGAAGGGCAGATCACTCAGACCTCAGAACGAGAGTGACCCACCTGTAGTGAGAACAAGGGTAGTCAAAGGTGACAGGGGAGGTATCAGAGCATGTAGCTCAGAGGTAGCACACTGATGAGCACTGTGCACAGTCTTTCTAGGGATGCTCAGCACAGAGTAAGAAGTACAGATAAATCAGGAGGAAGAGAATGAATAGGGTAATTAACAACTTGGAGGGACAAAAAAGTCCAATTAGAAAGAGAGGAAGTAGGATAACAGAGATGTAAAGATAAAAACAGTAAAGAAATTAATTAAATGTGACATATAAATGAAATGTGTTAAAATATAATGACAAAATAATCATAATGAAAAATGAGGAGGAAGGGCATTAATCCTTTGCACTTTGTAATAAGGACATGCATCCTTATTTAAATTGTCAATACTGCCCCCCTCCCCCTTGGGCAGCAAGCACATCACAGAGAATTGTGTGAGTCTCTTTGTGGAAACATGAGGCCCCTGACCAACAATTAAGCTATACACTAAAAAAAAAGTACTCTTTCATTCAAATTTACTTACATAAGCAATACAATACAAAACTTTTTACTGTGTGACAAATTTTGAAACTCTTCAGGGTGGATTGTTTTGATCATCATTTCACTCTATTTATTTACAAATGAATATAAGGGGAAAGGGGATATCCAAAGTTGTGGCAATTATAGAGGGATAAAACTGATGTCCAACACAATGAAGATCTGGAAAAGGATAATTGAGAAGAGGTTGCATCTAGAAACTGAAGTGTGTGAAGAACAATTTGGATTTGTGCTGGGAAGAGGAACAACCAAAGCAATATTTGTACTAAGGCAACTGATAGAGAGGCACAGAGAAGTACAAGCTGAACTGCACATGGCCTTTATCGATCTTGAGAAGGCATATGACAGGGTGCCAAGGCAAGAGATATGGAGATGTCTTGAAGTAAATGACTGCCAGAAAAATATATCAGGGTGGTAGAAGACATGTATGAAGGTGCAATGACACAAGTCAGGAGCAGTGCAGGTGCAACAAAGGCATTTCCAGTGAGAGTAAGCCTTTGTCAGGGATCTCCTCTCAGCCCATTTCTCTTCTACCTTGTCATGGATGTACTAGTCAAAGATGTGAAAAAAGAGGCACCTTGGAGCATGATGTTTGCCGATTATGATGTAATTTATGAACCCACCCAGGAAGCACTTCAAGACAAGCTTGAACAGTGGAGAAAAGCTCTAGAGGAAAGGGGAATGAGAATTAGCAGGGTGAAAACAGAGTACACGTGTACAAAGGATTCCAAAGATCTATATATTAACCTGCAAGGAGAACAACTGATGCTTAAGGAATTTAAATACCTAGGCTCCTGCATGCAAAGTGATGGAGGACTGAAGGCCGAAATACAGCACAGGATAAATAGTGGATGGATGAAGTGGAGGAAACTGAACAGAGTACTGTGTGATAAGAAGGTTAGCTGCAGAATGAAGGGAAAGCTTTGCAAGTCTGTGGTGAGGCCTGCAATGCTGTATAGTACAGAAACATGACCAATTACAAGAGCCCAAGAGAAAAAGATGGAAGTTGCAGAAATGAGAATGTTAAGCTGGATGAGTGGGGGTGACATAAAAGGATAGACTAAGGAATGAGTACATCAGGGGGCAGTGAGAGTGGGGCCCATAGGGAAGAAGATCCAAGAATGTAGGCTAAAATGGTATGGACATGTGCAGAGAAGAGGGGAGTACTATGTGGGGAGAAGAGGTGAAGATCTAGAAATTGAAGGATCAAGGAGAAGAGGAAGACAGAAGCTGAGATGGAAAGACAAGGTAGCAGGGGACCTATGGGAGAAAGGATGGCTCATAGAAGAAGCACCGGATAGGTATTTATGGAAGAGAAGGATCCACCAAAGCAATGCTGGCCCCACATTACATGTGAAAAGGCTGAGATGGTGATGGTGATGATGATGATGATGATGATGATGATGATTTACAAATGAATCACTGTCATTATCAAAATCATTGTTGTCAAAATCAGTCTCACTCTCATTTTCATTTAGACATCAGTCCTCTAAAAGCTCTAGAATCTGTACCTCAGAAAGTGCTCTGTGTGAAGAACTAGCCGCTTCACACCTATTAGCTTGAATGTAATAATTACAACCTTTCTTTTGACACAAGAGTCACTAATAGAGGTGAAGTCTAAGAGGTTGTTGGAATGTGAAGAAGTGTTGGAGTGAAAGTTCCTATCTTTGGAATTCACAGAAATTAGTACCAGATGAGAATATACAAATATATTGTTAAGGTACATCTATGGTTGTTGCTAATATTTGGAAATTTAAAATCAAATGAATAATGGCTTTATTTTGGATCCTAAATCAACTGACTAGTGTTAATGAAAGCTGTGATTAGGTAGTATTAATAAAGGGCATTGATTTTTGTAAATTGGTATTTGAAAGCAATAATTTTAAAAAATAAAAATAAAACACCTTATTCAGTAGCAGTGTTCATCCACTGTTTACTACTAATGGAAACTAGAAAGGTATGTAGCAATATATACATTGATACCTGTGAAAGGTAAAGAAGTGTCATCAAACTTATGACATGTTATTGTAATGTGTGTTTCAAGGATTTGTTGGAGAATCCATTCTCGACTGCCAACCATGTGATGCCATGAAGACAGTCCATCCAGAGTGTTTTCCCATACCAGTACCTGAAGGGGACCCCTACTTTCCTAAAGTAAATATTACCACTGGGAAAGCTATGTGCATTCCTGTTACACGCTCAATGCCTGGACAGCTAACACTGGGTATTTATCTACATTTCTGCTAATGTTTAATATTCTCTCAATATTACATAATGAAAACAGAAGAATTTGTATGTGTGCAAACAGGGTACCGAGAGCAGCTGAACCAGGTGACGGCATACATTGATGCTTCCTTTGTATATGGATCAGATGTCTGTGATGCTAATGCTCTTAGGACATTCACTGGTGGTAAGATGAATGTAACAAAAAATCCAAATCGAGGTAAACCACTTTTACCACAGATCACGACACATCCGGAATGCAAGTCAACAACAAAAATTTGTTTTCGAGCAGGTGATACTTGTTTATTTCTTAGCTTACAAAGTTGTGTGATTTTTTAGTTAATTCACAACATACAAAAGT
Organism: Schistocerca nitens; assembly: GCF_023898315.1. NCBI lineage: Eukaryota > Metazoa > Arthropoda > Insecta > Orthoptera > Acrididae > Schistocerca > Schistocerca nitens. Next base: position 1,268,540,499 of record NC_064614.1, on the reverse strand, counting down.
GTATTAAATGCACAGTTTCAAAAGAGTAGTTTGTACAAAGTGAAATCCCTTATCTTACTGTACATTGCAATAATGCTGTTAAATGCACATGCAATGGCTAATTATTTGTGGTATTGAACAGGTGATGCCAGGGCAAGTGAACAGCCTGGACTTGCAGCAATACATACACTTTTCTTAAGAGAGCACAACAGACTTGCTGATCGACTTGCTATTCTGAATCCACATTGGAATGATGAAAAACTCTATCATACTGCACGACGTATATTGTCAGCCATTACTCAACATATAACATTTAGAGAATTTCTTCCACGTCTCTTTGGATGGGAAGGGTTACATAAACATGGGCTTTCCCTCGAACCAGAAGGCTATTTCAAAGGTAGGAAAATACAACATAGTGAACACATCATAATTCCTAATTATAACTTTGAATGGTAAGTAGAAGTATTACAAAGTATCATGTATCACCTGATAACTTAACGGTCTACAAATTTCAGGTTATGATCCAACATGTGATGCCACAATTGTGAATGAATTTGCGGCTGCTGCTTTCCGGTTTGGGCACAGTTTATTACGGCCGTCACTTCTCAGAATGGATACAGGCTATGTGGAGAGGAGACCTGGTGTACGGTTAAGGGATACTTTTTTTAATCCCGATGTACTGTATCAAGCTGGAATGATTGATGATCTAATCAGAGGCCTAGCAGCAACCCCCATGGAAACACTTGATCAGTTCATAACAAATGAAGTTACAAACCACTTGTTTGAAGACAGACGTATGCCATACTCAGGGATGGATCTAGCTGCTATTAACATACAACGAGGTACACACAAAGTTACTGTTTGTACTTTATAGAGACTACAATATTCTTTCCTAGCTTAAACGAAGAAGCAAACTCTCGACAACTGTATATATGCTTTCTAATACTTTTCAGGTAGAGATCATGGTATACCTGGTTACAACCAGTATCGACAACTATGTAACCTGTCATTAGCACGTGATTTTGATGACCTGAAACGGGAAATACCATCTCCAGTAGTCGAAAGGCTTCGTCGGCTGTATCTGCATGTGGATGATATTGATTTATTTCCTGGTGGCTTGGCTGAGACTCCTCTTGTCGGTGGAGTTGTAGGACCCACTTTTGCCTGTATTATTGGACACCAGTTCAGATTACTTAGACGGTGTGATAGATTTTGGTAAGTCATGCATTTCCAGTAATTATAATACTGAAGTTTTGAACCAACATTTTATGGTAATTTTCATTAACATTTCCAGGTATGAAAATGATGATCCCTTAGTGCGGTTTACAGAAGCCCAGTTGTCAGAGATCAGAAAAGCAACACTTGCTAAGCTCATATGCGATAATGCTGAGAATACTGACTACATTCAGCGATCTGTACTTGACTTAACCGAACCTTTCTTGTAAGTATGAATAACTTGCACCTTTTACTGTAGTAAAATTTAATGAATTTTCTTTGTAAAAGGCAAACAAGTAATATGTACAATATTTGTAACAGGAACCCCAGGGTGAAGTGCAGTGCATTGCCATCTTTAGACCTGGAGCAGTGGAAAGACAGACTTTCATGCAATGTTGGGCACACTACAATAGATGTTGGGACAGCTGAAAGAATATCTCCTTGTGTCATGTGCACATGCACTACAGAAGGGGTATGTCTGCATGCATTTCTACTTAATTGCAATAGGTTCTTATGATTATACCAGATATAATACATATCTGGGCCACATCAAACAAGAAACACAACAAACCTGACTTGTGTCAGTCAAAATCTGGTCTGTTAATTAACAAAGTATGGAGAAAAATGCCATAGATTCAAGCTGTAAATTGATCTGTATTCACTCTTTCACTGAGAGTATTATAATAATTCATTCACTGCTCATGTTCCATATACATGGCAAGTTCAAGAAAATTTCACCAGCCAGCATCTCCAATATTCCTGCCCATTAAGAGACTGATATCTTGTAATCCCCCACTCTCACCATGGAACAATAAAATTTTTTATTCATTCAATATAGATTCATGTTGATTTTCTTAGATCTGTACTTTTTTTCTTTTCTATACTATTACATAAGTCTAGCAGTCTGACAAAGTAACTGCTTGGTCACTATGACACTCTGCAAAACAGATTTTTTTGAATACAGTGTGGTCTGCCAAGTGTTGTTCATTATGTGTAATGCATCATACACATCTACAAGAGGTTCCCAGTTGTGCCACATGATGTTTTTGGCCTAGTTGTACAGTGAGGAAACTATGGTTTAACCAGCTTTGCTGTTTCTGCATCCTCTGCCTTGTAGATAACAACTGAACTGGCACAGCCAAGCCACTAATAATAAAGACAGAACTTTCAGAGAAGCGATTACAGCTGCTTAACTTTCATTTTTGGTAATGAAAGAGTGTAAAACTAGCTCCTTTACTTGGTCAGTTTTTCATGTTTGTTGTGAATTCTAGTTGATTCTAGATACTAGGATTAATAAACATCATCTGCTCATCAACAGATTTACAGAAAAAATCAAATTAAACTTCACTGAATAGCTATCAAGTCCATGAAAATTCTCTCTCTTAAATACAGACAATTACAAGTAATATTCTTTTTAATTGATACTTAGTTCCAGTGTGATTTTTTTATATAACTGTAATGGATGATAGAATACATAAGCTAGAGATACATCAGTTATTTAATGATGAAAATGACATGTATATTTCAGACAATGTAAATGTTTTATTTATTAGTAACTCTGTGTTTAAACTGCAATTACATGACCTTGCAACAGTATTTTTCATTATTACTGTTGATGCCTGAAAATGGAAACAAGTCCATGGGGTAATAAAGTTTGTTTCTTGCTTAATTCTACCATCTCACTGGTGATGTCTTAAACATAATGAATCAAAATGCTAGAGGGTATGGTAACCATTTGATTTATTTGCATCAAGGAAAGAAATGAAATCCTGTTTTTACTTCTGATTTTTTTGTTTCAGTCATGTTAAGCAATTTGTTTTGGAATTCCATTTATACTCATAATTTGGTTGATGTTCTCCCTATGCATGTTACCTTCTTTGACCTAGATTTTGAGCTCATTCTACCAAGAGTATTCTATCACCTGCATCATCTAAAGAACAAAGTCCCAGACTTAGTATTCATGTTTGAGCTTTTCTGCCAAGCAATCACAGTCTTGTGAAGATTCTTTTACTTACCTTTGTCTACATCTAGTTTCTTCTCCTTATCATGCAGTGAAGAATGGATGCTATGTTACTTAATCACAACCACACATGATGTGCATTATGAAAAACTATACCAAGCAGTTGCTGTACTTGTTTGACCTGGTTTTTGTCTTGCAAATGAGACTACATTCTGTTCATTTTACAACACATGACAGTTGAATCTGCTTACTTGTTCACTTGTGAAATAAAATGTAAAAAAACTTAAAATATCTGCAGCTAATTTGATAACTCTTCCACTGAATAATCAACACTACATTGCATTGTATGTCTAATGTTACATTTATTTTGACAGCCAATTTGCCAGTCTCTGAAGATCGGCAACTGCTTCAATCTTGCAAGATCTTTCAGTCATGCAGCTGTTCTTGGAGACCATGTGTGTAAAGTGCAATGTGCATTTGTCTTCCGTGCTCTGCCTCAAGTAACAGAGCCAACAGATAACCAGTTAGGTTTCAGTTAATTTTACATTTTGCCATCAAAGAAGACTGACAATTTCCAAGTTAAAAATCGTGGTGCATTATAGACACGTGCAGTCATGTAGTTAGTCAAAGAAACTATATGAAACATGAAATCAAAACTGTATCCAATACATGGCTGTGAAAAGCTCTTCCTCTAAAGAGCTTCAGAACAGAGGATTGTGCAGCAGAAAGTATGATGACAAATGCGGCTGAGCAGCAGAAAGTTTGATGAAGTTACCAACATTATTACTAAAGTGGTTTAACATGTGAAACTCATAGACAGTCATGTGTTAATTTTAATTTGTATATATCTGATGTGTTGCAAAACAGACAGAAATGCAGAATTGTGATATTTATTAAAGCTATAAAATAAATATTTTACATAAATAAGCGCCTTTGTATCTCTTTTTGCAGAAAAGTTCATTGGACTCATGTCTTTCTTTTATTCATACTCACAAAGTAAAAACTGTTTCATACTGTTTGATTGTTAATGTAATATTGTATCCATCCTAAATTTTACCTGGGACATCAAGATGTTATTCTATATTATACTATACAATGGCCTGGTAGTTTTCATGAATCTATAATAGGCTACTGTAGATACTAATACTGTTATCAAAGTACTAACACAGCTTCTTCAGTTTTAAAACTTTAAAAGTCTTTAGGTGCCAGGTCAGTATTATATGAAAGGGGCAATCCTTATCTGTGGGTATAAAGCCATGTCAGTAGTTCATATTACTGCACAGTATTTCAACAATTAACTAAATCAGTCCACTCAACTGATGAGAGTGCAAGTGGAGATTTTACAGGGGATGCACATCAGTCAAACAGCTAAAAAGGAATAAAAATGCTTTTAAAATATGGCAGTAAGACTGTCCTATCACCCGTCAAAGTCAGTTGTGTGTAAAATTCTGTATTTGTGTACAATAAATGTTTGGAAGTTAACAGGTCTAATGACTACAGATGCATATGTCACTGGAGAAACAATACTGTGTAATAGACAATTATATATACCGATCGGTCTAAACACTATGACCACTTGCTTAGTAGCATGTTGGTCAACCTTTGGAAAGGTATACAGCAGCAGTATTGTGCAGTATGGATTCAACAAGTAGTTGGTAGGATCCAGAGGTATGCGGCATAAGAGGGCTATGCACGAGTCACTCATTTCCTGTAAATTATGGGCTTCTGGTTTGGGGGTGCTGAGCTGGTGCCCGACAACGTTCTAGATGTGAGCCATCAAGCTTAAATCGGATAAATTTTGTGGCAGAGACACCAACATGAGTTCTCTATCATGCTCCTCAAACCACTGTAATGCAATTATGGCCTTGTGAGAGTTGTTGCCTTATACTGTTGGAAGATGCTATCACTGTCATGTGAGACACCAAGCATGAAGCGATGCAGGTGGCCCATATTAACTTACAGTTAGCCCACTGCTGTTATTCTGTCTTCAATTACTACCACAGGTCCTGTGGAATTCCAAGTGAAAGTCCTTTACAGCATAATACTGCCCCCAGCAACCTGCAACTATGGCACAGTGCATGTTTCATGCAGCTGTCTACCTGAATAACAACTTATCCAGACATGACTATCGCCATGGTGTAGCAATAAATGTGATTCATGTGACCAAGTGACACATTTACATTGATCCGTGGTCCAATCTTCACAATCCCATGCCCACTCCAATTGTAATTGACAATGTCACCACGTCAACATGGGAAGACATGCTCCAAAGCACTTGTCTTTTTCCTGCACCAACATTGTACTTTGTCAAGGTCTGTCTCAGTTCACTGCCTATCTTACTTTATAGCATGGGCTCATCACATTCTGTAATGAGGTGGAGGACATAACAACACCTTGTCACCATCCTTCAACCACTTTCTATAGATGCTCATGACAGTAGCATGCAAACAGCTTCACCATTTCCAAAATGCTCATTCCTGGGCACCAGTTCATAACAATTTGCTCTTTTTCAAAGTCACTTAAGTCAGTAGATTTCCCCATTTGCAGCCTGTACTGTCATTAGAATGGGTTTGCAGACCAAACGGTTTGTTTGTGGCCGATATTTTATCATCCGTTTTCATTCTGTTACCTACAACCACCCTGTTGCACCATGATGTACAGGTATGTTGTCACATGCATAGCAAAGTCTGGCCACTTAGTAGACATTTCTGTAACATTACTTCATAATGTGATCACTGTGGATTTTGATGTTGGACTCCTGCAGAGTGGATCTAACAAAATGTATGTAGCATTTTCAGATGTTGCTCTTGTCAACTGTGCACACTGTTCCCTTACACTGTGTCTTTAATCGTTCAATTGAAACTCCACATTTGCATTTCAGTGACAAGTAAGGGAAGAATATATTATAACACAGAAATTTTCATTTTGTGAAATACAACTCTAAGTGCTGCACGTGTTAACATATATAATTCTATCAAATATTTAGATTTTTCCAAAAATATTTCACTGATATCCCTTGAGAATCTGCTGGTCACACAGTATTCTTTGTCCAACAACTTGTGCTTCTGAAGTTTTCAGATCAAACATTGATTGTACACAAATGCAAAGTTTCACAAGTAAAGACCTTGGTGGGTGGTAGAACAGACACATATCCATATTCAAAAATATTTTTTTTTCCATTTTAGCCATTCAATCTGGGGTACTTCCATTGTCAGATTTGCTTACTGTCTTTGACTCTTGACTACTAGATCATTTTTGGAAATACAGTGTCTAAAAATGAACTGTTAATGCCACTATACTTATGGATGTATGTTTTCTGTGGGGATGATGAGCAAATGTGCCCATGTGGAATTTACCATTAAAGAAGATTCCAATGTCCTTGACACTACATGAGCATGAATTTTTGTATCTCAAAATTGTTATAGTCATGAGCAACCAGTGAGCGGTGCATGGGAGAGAATGGAGATGTGAAGGCGCCAGGCGGCAGAGCTGCTGGAGGTATCGCTGACAACGAACAGACAGGAAAGATGAACAAGTGGGGTTCGACAGACACTATGACTGACAGGACATTGGCAAGCAAGCAAGAACTGAGGTGATAAACATGGCAAGACAACAACAACACAGGAACACTCCAAACAACAACAGTATGTATCTCAACACACGGAACTGGAATGCAGTACGACCGAGATTCACATGCGAACTATGGCGAGTACCAGACTGCCGGGGTAGCACCGTGTGACCACCTAAATACATGATCATGGGAAACATGACTGGCCATGGACTTCATGTGGTAAGAAAGTGGCTCGGTCCATAACCTCTAGCACGCATTCAACTTCCATGCCTTCCGAAACCAGATCCCTCCCCCCCCCCCCCCCCAAACCTGTGCATAAGGGTGGGGGAGCCAGTGGATGTCAGCAGTGGGGCTGATTCAAGGGCCTCATGCACACCAGGAGGCGGGGGATGGAGGATGTGAGGTGCCACAAAGGGGTACGAGACCAGAGTTGGTTATGGTGGTGGCACTCGATCCCCTTCTGTGTCGGTATTGACATCACATGCTGCCTATGGGTCACGACTACTGTGGCAGGAGTTCAAGCAGCCTTGCTCCTATACAAGCAGGCACACACAGCTGTGCCCGGGGTGTAGCACTAAGAAGGTCGGAAGTGGGGCTCAGAAGGCGACAGTGTCAGCAGATGGAGCAGAGTCCTCAATTGCCATCCATGGAGGAGTTTGGCTGGACTATGACCATCAATCAGTGTGGTACAATAAGTGCTTGGGAAAAAGGCAAGGACCGACATAATGGCAGAGGATTTGATCGTTCTTGTCAACTGATGTTTCAACTTCCTGACTAGTTGTTCCGCTGTGCCATTGAAGAACGAATGGAATGGAAGGGTGTGGATGTGTTTGATACCGTTAGCCTCACAGAATGTGTGGAAGAAGATTGCCATGAATTGTGGGCCATTATCTGAGACAAGGTAAAAGACAGGCCTTCGACGGTGAGAACCTGAGCCAAGACCTTGAGTGGTATCAGTCATGGAGGATGCCATGTGCACCACATACGGGTATCTGGAGTATGCATCCACAATGAGCAACCACAGTGTTCCCAAGAAAGGGCCCGCAAAATTGAGATGGATGCAGTTCCAGGGCCGGTGAGGTGTGGGCCAGGGTGCAAAAGATTGCGAAGGGCTGGCTTGGTGATGGCACACTCCGTACATTCGCAGACCAAGCATTCGATGTCGCCATTGATGGCGGGCTAATAAACATGCCGGCAAGCCAATGTCTTCATATGGGATATCCCCCAGTGCCCACAGTGTAGCAAGCAAAGGATGTGGTGGTGCAAATTGGGCGGGATGATCACCCGATAGGCGTCAGCCTCTGAGGCCAACAGGAGGACACCTGCCACAAGCAAGAACCTATTTGAGAGATGCCACCAGGGGCTGAATTCAATTTTCAACCACCGAGTCAGATAGGTGGTCCAACTATGGGTCACGTAGCAGAGAACCTGTCACAGAATGGGGTCCCGGCGTGTTGCAGAGGTGACCTGTGCAGCCGTGACAGGACATCCATCCAGTGTATCTTGGTGGGCCATATCAGTGTGAAAGCTGCTCGAACTTGGGATCAGGGCCCAAGGGGAGATGTGACAAGGCAGCTGCATTGGAGTGTTGAGAGGTGGGCTTATCTGGATAAAGTAAGTGTAATTGCGTAAGAACAGTGCCCAGCACTAGAGACATTGAGCAGTTTGCTCTGGGAGGTGTGCGTGTGGGCCGAATAGTCTAACCAAAGGCTTGTGATCAGTGAGGAAAGTGAGCTTCATACCAAACAGTTATTGAAACATCTGAACAGCAAACACAATCGATGTAGCCTCATTCTCAATCTGAGAATAGTTCCTCTGTGCTGGGGATAGTGTCTTGGATGCATATGCAATGGGCTGTTCTGAGCCATCCTCATTCCTGTGAGCCAGGACTTCCACATTACCATAGGCCAAAGCATCGGCCACCACACCAAAGGGCAGTCTGGAGAGAAGGGAGTCAGGCAAGGGGCAGACTTGACCGTAGTTTTCAAGAAGAGAAAAGTTTTATCATAGGCAGGAGTCCAATTGAAAGGCACACCTTTGTGACACAAGCTACTGAGGGGCTGTGTGACATCAGTAGCCTGGGGCAAAACCTTTAAGTAGAAGTTAACCTTGCCCAAAAAAAAAATGGAGTTCAGATAAATCTTTGGGACAGGGAAGGGAGTTAGCCACAACGTACACAATCCGATGGATGAATGCCATCTTCACTGAGCAAGTGTCCCAGGTATTCAACTTCTGGTTGAAAGAAACTACACTTTTCCAGCTGACAGCATGACCTTGCAGCCTGCAGGGCGTGAAATAAGATACCAAGGTTTTCCAAATACTTGCGGCATGTACAGCCAGTGACCAAGACGGCATCAAGATAACTGACACAAGCCGTGATGGGTTGTGTGAGCTGCTCCAGGTACCTCTGGAAAATGGCCGGTACTGAGGAAATACCAAATGGAAGGCACTTGTATTTATATAATCCGAAAGGTGTGCTGATGACAACGAAGTTCTGGGATTCCTCATGTAAGTGTGTTGTCTTGTGACAGCCAGAGCGAGAGCACCAGCAACAGCGAGTACTGTTTGTATAAAGCGTTTATTTTGCATTTTGTTTACGACCTTCCACTAAGGAAGGGATTCTATTTGTGTTTATCTGCTCTGCATAGAAACTAACAGTTCTTGATCGTTAGGAGAGAAATTTATTTTGTACTTATTTGCTGCGCTTAGCTTTTAAATAGTTTTTCTGGGAAAACCTAGCGTAGTTTTCGCGTCTCGTATTTCAGTGAGTGTTTCTTGATTATCAGAGTAGCTCATCAGAAGATTATCTTGGGAATTTGTCACCGTATAGAGTAGGGTAAACATAGTCATGTGTAGGGACTGTGGTTGTTGTGAGCGGACGCAAGGAGAATTGGCCACTCTTCGGGGGCAGGTGGAGGCTTTGTCTGTTAGGCTCATCGAGCTTGAGGCACAGGCGTCAGCTCGTAGTGGCGTTGGGGCAACTGTGGTGAGACCTATGCCTACTTCGGTGGCCTTGGAATCACATGGAACCCCTGATGTCGCTGCGTCTTCCGGCAGTGAGCATCTTACCGGTCAGCCATCACTCCAGGGTGAATGGCGGACAGTGGTGGGCTCGCGCGTGCCTGGCCGAAAGGCGAAGGTGGGATCTGGCCGCGTGGCAGCTGCCTTACCCCTTTCCAACAGGTACGGGGTGCTTCCTAGTGGTGATGACATCGTTTCCGAGCCACCACAGGATGCCTCGCCTGTTGGGCCAGTGGCCGATTCTCCGGCAAGGTCCCGACAGTCACAGAGGGCGGGCCTATTAGTTATAGGGAGCTCCAACGTTAGGCGGGTTATGGAGCCCCTCAGGAAAATAGCGGGTAGGTCGGGGAAGAATGCCAGTGTGCACTCGGTGTGCTTGCCGGGGGGTCTCGTCCGTAATGTGGAGGAGGCCCTTCCGGCAGCTATTGAACGCACTGGGTGTGACCGGCTGCAGATAGTAGCACATGTCGGAACGAATGACGCCTGCCGCTTGGGTTCTGAGGCCATCCTTGGTTCCTTCCGGCGGCTGGCTGATTTGGTGAAGACAACCAGCATCGCACGCGGAGTGCAAGCTGAGCTTAATATCTGCAGCATAGTGCCCAGAGTCGATCGCGGTCCTCTGGTTTGGAGCCGTGTGGAGGGTCTAAACCAGAGGCTCAGACGACTCTGCGACTATAATGGTTGCAAATTCATCGACCTCCGTTATTGGGTGGAGAACTGTAGGGCCCCCCTAGACAGGTCAGGCGTGCACTACACACCGGAAGCAGCTACTAGGGTAGCAGAGTACGTGTGGCGTGCACACGGGGGTTTTTTAGGTTGGAGGGACCCCCCCTTGGGCGAAACGATAAAATACCTGACGGCTTACCAGAGAGAACATCAGCATCGTTGATAAAGAACGTCCGTCCTCAGAGACCAAAAACAGGAAAAGTTAACGTAATATTGGTAAACTGCAGGAGTATCCAGGGCAAGGTTCCTGAATTAGTATCGCTTATTGAAGGAAATAGTGCGCATATAGTATTAGGAACGGAAAGTTGGTTAAAAACGGAAGTGAACAGTAACGAAATCCTAGACACAGAATGGAATATATACCGCAAGGATAGGATAAACGCCAATGGTGGAGGAGTATTTATAGCAGTAAAGAATTCAATAATATCCAGTGAAGTTATCAGCGAATGCGAATGTGAAATAATCTGGGTTAAGTTAAGTATCAAAGGTGGGTCAGATATGATAGTCGGATGCTTCTATAGACCACCTGCATCAGCAACCGTAGTAGTTGAGCGCCTCAGAGAGAACCTGCAGAATGTCGTGAAGAAGTTTCGTGATCATACTATTGTAATAGGGGGAGACTTCAATCTACCAGGTATAGAATGGGATAGTCACACAATCAGAACTGGAGCCAGGGACAGAGACTCTTGTGACATTATCCTGACTGCCTTGTCCGAGAATTACTTCGAGCAGATAGTTAGAGAACCAACTCGTGAAGCTAACGTTTTAGACCTCATAGCAACAAATAGACCGGAACTTTTCGACTCCGTGAATGTAGAAGAGGGTATCAGTCATCATAAGTCAGTGGTTGCATCAATGACTACAAGTGTAATAAGAAATGCCAAGAAAGGAAGGAAAATATATTTGCTTAACAAGAGTGATAGGGCGCAAATCGCAGAATATCTGAGTGACCACCATCAAACGTTCATTTCTGAGGAAGAGGATGTGGAACAAAAATGGAAAAAATTCAGAAACATCGTCCAGTACGCCTTAGATAAGTTCGTACCGACTAAGGTCCAAAGCGAGGGGAAAGATCCACCGTGGTATAACAATCATGTACGAAAGGTACTACGGAAACAAAGAAAGCTTCATCATAGGTTTAAGAGTAGTCGAATCATAGCTGATAAGGAAAAGCTGAACGAAGCGAAAAAGAGCGTAAAGAGAGCAATGAGAGAAGCATTCAACGAATTCGAACATAAAACATTGGCAAACAATCTAAACAAGAACCCTAAAAAGTTTTGGTCATATGTAAAATCGGTAAGCGGATCTAAATCCCCTATTCAGTCACTCGTTGACCACGATGGCACCGAAACAGAGGACGACCGAAGAAAGGCACAAATACTGAATTCAGTGTTCCGAAACTGTTTCACTGCGGAAAATCGTAACACGGTCCCTGACTTCAGCCGTCGCACGGACGCCAAAATGGAAAATATTGAAATAAACGATATCGGAATTGAAAAACAACTGCTATCACTTAGTAGCGGAAAAGCATCCGGACCAGACGAGATACCCGTAAGATTCTACAGTGATTATGCTAAAGAACTTGCCCCCTTTCTATCAGCAATTTATCGTAGATCTCTGGAAGAACGTAAAGTACCTAGCGACTGGAAGAAAGCGCAGGTCGTTCCCATTTTCAAGAAGGGTCATAAATCAGATGCGAATAATTATAGGCCTATTTCGCTTACGTCAATCTGTTGTAGAATAATGGAACATGTTTTATGTTCTCGTATTATGACGTTCTTAGATAATACAAATCTCCTTCATCATAACCAACATGGATTCCGCAAACAGAGATCATGTGAAACTCAGCTCGCCCTATTTGTCCAAGAAATTCACAGTGCCGTAGACACTGGCGAGCAGATTGATGCCGTATTCCTGGACTTCAGGAAGGCATTTGATACGGTTCCGCACTTACGTTTAGTGAAAAAAATACGAGCTTACGGAATATTGGACCAGGTTTGTGATTGGATTCAGGATTTCCTAGAAGAAAGAACACAACATGTCATTCTTAACGGTTCAAAATCTGCAGATGTAGAGGTAATTTCGGGAGTACCGCAAAGAAGCGTGATAGGACCTTTATTGTTTACAATATACATAAATGACTTAGTTGACAACATCGGTAGCTCAGTGAGGCTATTTGCAGATGACACAGTTGTCTACAAGAAAGTAGCAACATCAGAAGACTCGTACGTACTCCAGGAAGACCTGCAGAGGATTAATGAATGGTGCGACAGCTGGCAGCTTTCCCTAAACGTAGATAAATGTAATATAATGCGCATACATAGGGGCAGAAATCCATTCCAGTACGATTATGCCATAGGTGGTAAATCATTGGAAGCGGTAACGACCGTAAAATACTTAGGAGTTACTATCCGGAGCGATCTGAAGTGGAATGATCACATAAAACAAATAGTGGGAAAAGCAGGCGCCAGGTTGAGATTCATAGGAAGAATTCTAAGAAAATGTGACTCATCGACGAAAGAAGTAGCTTACAAAACGCTTGTTCGTCCGATTCTTGAGTATTGCTCATCAGTATGGGACCCTTACCAGGTTGGATTAATAGAAGAGATAGACATGATCCAGCGAAAAGCAGCACGATTCGTCATGGGGACATTTAGTCAGCGCAAGAGCGTTACGGAGATGCTGAACAAGCTCCAGTGGCGGACACTTCAAGAAAGGCGTTACGCAATACGGAGAGGTTTATTATCGAAATTACGAGAGAGCACATTCCGGGAAGAGATGAGCAACGTATTACTACCGCCCACATATATCTAGCGTAATGATCACATCGAAAAGATCCGAGAAATTAGAGCAAATACGGAGACTTACAAGCAGTCGTTCTTCCCACGCACAATTCGTGAATGGAACAGGGAAGGGGGGATCAGATAGTGGTACAATAAGTACCCTCCGCCACACACCGTAAGGTGGCTCGCGGAGTATAGATGTAGATGTAGATGTAATTGGTGGTAAGTCTCCACCAGGTCAATCTTAGAGAAGTACGCACCACATGCAAGTTTGGCAAGAAGGTCTTCCTACTGGTGAATGGGATAAGTTTCAACCAGGGACTGTGCATTGATTGTAAGTTTGAAATCCCCACATAGGTGAAGGGAGCCATTGGGATTCCTGATCACCACTAACGGGGTTGCCCGAGCACTCACTTTCAAGGGCTCAATGATGCCAGCAGCCTGCAGTTGATCGAGCTCTTGCTTGACTCCTGGACATAAGGCCACCGGAATGGGTCAAGCTCAGAAGAACCGTGGCTGAGCATCTGGCCGGAGAGCAATGTGTGCCTGGAAGTCCAAAGCACACCCCAAGTCAGACTGAAACAGACAGGCATAGGCCAAGCACAGATCGTCAAAGTCCTGGAATGAGACAGCAGTGGAAATGACTTTAACTTCGAAGAAATCAAAAAGCCAAACAGAATGAAAGCATTGAGCCCAAAAATGTATGAGTCCAAGGGGTGGCCAGTTACCAGTAGGGTCAGGAGCCAAGCAACATGTTTACAGGAGGCCGGGACCGAGAACTGCCCATGGAGTGTGATAGAATCACTGTATGCAACCAATCACTGAGACATGGGAGACAGATCTGGGGAACTCAGGTGTGTATACGTCGCCAGCTGTATGTTTTAGAGTTTTCTGTGCATTGAAGTCATTTAGTAAATTTTGTGCTTTAGGTTTCAGTTGATGTTTCTTATTGTTTCTAGTGAAACATTTCAGTAAATTTTCATTCACTGTTTTAACTTTGTTGAATGTTCCAATGTCCACTTGAATTTTTGGTTTTAGCTAACATATTTTGTGAAGTTTTGTTGCTATTGATATTAGTTGTGGTTTAGTTGTATTAATAAAAGTTGTTGTTTTCTTAGTAGAGAGAGTTTCGAGACTGCTGTTGTTAGTTCTATAAATAGTTCTACTGGTGTAACTGAACTTAGGTAACATACACATTTAGTTTTTTTCAGTAGCTGTAAAATGTTTCCATGAGTGAGAAGTGTGGGCTCTGTCATAGGTTTGTGAGTAGTGGGTTACAGTGTGGGATGTGTTCAAAGTATTTCCATTGGGGGGAATGCAGTGGGAAGCCAGTGGGCATTCTAGCAAGCTCCTCTCCTGGGAATGCAGAATCCGTAGTAAAAATGAGTTGATAGAGGAGCAGGAGCATAAGCTCTGTGCCCTTCAGGTGCAGTTACAGTACGCAAAGGAGGAACTAGATACATTGAGAAGGGTGAAGGTTGTTGGGGAATGGGAACTGGCAGTTGGCAAGAAGACAGCTAGGAGGAGGAGGTATTCAGACAGTTGAACTTTGCCATATATGCAACAGATTTGACCACCTGTCAGAGTTGAGTGGGGAGAAGCCTCTTGCAGCTGTAGGTGTAGGAAACATGCAGCAGTCCTCAGCAGTTAGGAGGCCTAAGTCAGTTGCAAAGTTTAACAGAAAGAAGGTTCTGCTGCTAGGTGGTTCACATGGTAGAGGTGTGGGCCAACAGTTGCAGGAATTGTTGGGAAGTGATTAGCAGGTCACCAACATTGTGAAGCCTAGTGCAGGGTTGGCTCAGGTGACTGACAGCATAGGGGCATTATGTAGGAATTTTATGAAGAAGGATCATGTAGCGATACTGGATGGAGCAGGGAATAGTCTTGATAGGAACAGAGAATATGATGTGGGTGGTGACCTGTTGAAGATAGCTACTCAAACTGGTGGCACTAATGTGCATTTCATGCAACTGTTTCAGCATCATGGTCAACCTCATCTTAATGCGGCTGTTAGGTGTGTTAACATGGGGCTGGAGAGGGCACTGATAGCAGAGGGCATGGGTCACAGTGCAGTGGTGCTAGTTGAGTCTATCAGTAGATCAGGTTTCACTAGGCATGGCCTTCACCTCAATAGGTATGGAAAGGGAAGTTGGCAAAGCTTATAGGTGACAGTCTAGTGGATGGCGGTGGGATCACTCGTGGAAAAACTCCTGTAGTAGTTGGTGTTAGAGCTGCACGTTTTTCAGATTGAAGTCAGCTGATAAGTATACCTGCTTAAAGGAAGTCCCTCTAACTAAGGAATCACCTTCAGAGGATGTCATGTTTCCAAGTAGAGAAGCAATTAGCATGTTGCATCAAAATATAAGAGGTATTAGAGATAAAGTTAGTGAACTGTTAATAGATGTTGACTCCGAAGTTATTGGTATAACGGAGTACCACTTAAATAATTTGACAATTCAGAGGCTTCCTTTACCAGGATAGCTGGTTGTTTCTCAAGGAGTTGCTTGCGGAGTGGGGGAGTGTGCGTGTACATAAAAAACAGTATTCCATTTGAATCCATACACATATCATGGCACTGCACTGAACAGATATTTCAATATTGTGGAGGGATAGTTGAATTTAGTTAAACTAAACTTCTAATTTTTGTTGTTTATAGGCTAGGTCCCCTACTGTGACTTCAGAGCATTTCTGATCAAGCTAGAGAGGGTTCTTGATTCACTTTATAGGAAGTACCAGAAATTAGTTATATGTGGTTACTTCAATATAAATTTTGTATATGATTGTGCAAGAAAAAGGATGTTGGTAGATCTCCTAAATTCGTATGATCTGATGCAGGCTGCGTTTTTCCCAACTACGATGCAGGGGAACAGTAGCACAGCCATAGACAATATTTTTATTCATTCTTCATTACTAGATGGGCATTCTCTTAGTTAAAGAGTGAATGGCCTTTCAGAACATGATGCACAAATTTTAACACTATAAGACTTTTATACTCAAACAAATGTCACATATAATCACAGACTATGTAGGAAAGTTAATCCAATGTCAATAGAGAGTTTTTTAAGCCTCACCAAGGAACAAGAGTGGCAGGATATTTATAGTGCCGATAACATAGATGAAAAATACAATGCTTTCCTTAACACACTTCTCATGCTCTTTGAGAGTTGCTTTCCATTAAAACGTTCTAAACAGTGTACTAGCAGTAAAAAGCAGCCTGGGTGGCTGACTAGTGGGATAAGGATATCATGTAGAACAAAGCGGGAATATCAAATTTTAGAAGTAGTCACAATCGAGCTACAGTTGCCCATTACAAACAGTATTTTCTGAGCACTGCTGGTGAATTAAAGAAAAATTTTGTTTCTACAGGGAATCATGTAACTCTCTTGGCAAATGCCTTTCCGAGATTGATGTCTGAAATACTTCTCTGTGATACAGACAAGGGGGAGATTGAGTCAATAATTACATCACTGAAGACTAAGGACTCTTGTGGATATGATGGAGTGCCTAGCAGAATATTAAAGTACTATGCTGCACTTGTTAGCCCTGTACTTAGACATACTTGTAATTTTTCCTTTAGGAATGGTCAGTTTCCTGAACATTAAAACACTCAGTAGTAAAGCCGCTTTATAAAAAGGGAGAAAGGGGTAATGTACACAATTTTGGACCTATTTCTATGTCATCAGTGTTTGCTAAAGTTATTGAAAAAGCTGTGTATGTAAGGGTGATTTATCATTTTGTATCACATAATTTGCTATCAAATGTACAGCTCGGCTTTAGAAGTCATTTAACAACTGAAAATGTTATACTCTCTGTTCTCTGTGAGGTACTGGATGGGTTAAACAAAAGGTTTCAGACATTAGGCATATTTTTTTTTATTTAACTAAGGCGTTTGATTGTGTTGATCACAAAATATTGCTCCAGAAGTTGGACCATTATGGAATACAGGGAGTAGCTCACAATTGATTCACCTCTTACTTTAACAAGTGACAGCAAAAGGTCATTTGTGGGGTCTGAGTGGGGTATGGTTAAATGGGAGGTGCCCCACGGATCAGTGTTGGAGCCACACCTGTTCCTTATTTATATAAATGATATGTCCTCTAGTATTTTAATTTCACAGAATGGTCATATGATTAGTGAAACTGAACAGTTCAAATTTCTAGGTGTTCAGGTTGATAGTAAACTGCCGTCGAAAGCCCATGCTCAAGATCTTGTTCAAAGACTTAATGCTGCCATTTTTACTATTCAAATGGTATCTGAAGTAAGTGATCCTTCGACACAAAAATTAATCTACTTTGCTTATTTTCATTTGCTTATGACACATGGTATTGTATTTTGGGGTAACTCTTCTTACCATTCTAAAAGGATATTTTTGGGTCAGAAATGGGCGGTTCGGGCAATAAGTGGTGTAAGTTTGCAAACCTCTTGATGACCCCTGTTCACTACTCTGGGTATTTTGACGTTGGCCTCTCAATATATACATTGTTTACTGTCATTTCTTGTTAACAATATCAGCTTATTCCCAAGAATAAGCAGCTTTCACTCAGTTAATAATCGTCAGAAATCCAACCTGCATTTGGTTCAGACTTCCGTAACTCATGTACAGAAAGATGTGCAGTATACTGCTGCATTCATTTTCAATAAGTTCCCACAAGAATTCGAAAATCTTAGCAGTAATCCATGCACTTTCAAATCAAAACTGAAGGGTTTCCTCATGGATCACTCCTCCTATTCTGTTGAGGAGTTCCTTGAAAAATTAAGCTGATTGTTATGTTATATTGTTGATAGTGTTTACTTAAACTTATGGATTCACTTTATTTGGGTTCATAAACATTTTATTTTTATCTGTTATTACTTTTATGTTGTAATTTCATGTACTGACACACTCCATGACCTTGGAGTTTTGCTCCTCAATTTGGTCCTGTGGAACTTGACATGTACATTAAGAATAAAATTTATCAAGGAAACGGTAACCCCCATATCAACCTGGAAATGAATATCCATGTTAAAAATGCAGAGCACAAGGAACAACTTCCGCATCATTGGGGCGTCCAGGGGGTGACTGATTACAGCTTGTGCATGGTATCCTGATGCCCCATGTGTGAGGGGTGGGAGGAAGTTGAGTGGCTGCGACAGACAGATCAGAGATGGCCATCTTTATAACAGAGCATGCGCGTCATCCAGCGATGGGGACTGCCTGTGTGAGAGTAGGTGGAAAAGCACTGCAGGCAAGATGGAAGTGACCCACCTTACCGCAGATGAGGGACGACCGAAGGCTCCGAAGCCGTAGAAACATCGGACAAGGAGGAGTCTTGACGACGTGACTCTCTGTGGGCCATACCACACCGACAGCACAAGGGAGGTGCCTGCAGGGAGGACTCTAATGCTGCCAACTGGGGCCCCACCATGAGAAGCTCGTTCTCCGCTTGTGTGATTTCAAAGGAGTGGGCTATGTGCAGAAAGTCTTCCAAGCGAGGGGTTATCGAATTTCAAAGCAGCCGTGTTGACCACTGCATCGAGTGCCAGTTGAACGGCAACGTCACAAATCAAGGAGTCTGCATACAATGCCTTGTAATGCTGATTGGTGCAAGTGAAGTCGAACTTGTGGCTGAGATCCTGCAAGTCCGTGACCCAAGAATGGTATGACAGACCAAGCTGTTTACGGTACTGGTGGAACTCAAGCCAAGGTGCCAAGACACGGTGTCGCTGGGAATAGTAGTTAGTCAGCAGCGCACATATCTCGTTAAAGGAGAGAGCCATGGGGTCTGACAATGTTGGCAACTTGCAGAGCAGAAAGAACACGTCCAGTGATGCCCAGGACTAGAATAACAACCTCTGTAAGGAGTCATCAGTGATCTGAAACACTGTGAAATGTTGTTTCAGATGATGCAAGTATGCTTCCCAGTCTTCCTTACCGTTGTTAAAGGGTGGAAACGATGGCAGACATGGGGGAGCATCAGAAACTGGGACACTTGTGAGCTGGTGTGGTAGGGCACCCCGTGCAATGACTTTGACCATCAGCAACTGCAAGGATTCCTATAAGACATCTAAATGGCACTGCTGCTGCTGCATGAGCTTCTGCTGTTGCTGCAGGAGACAGACCAACTTAGCTTCCACGCTACCAAACCTTTTACATCATCACCAATGTTATAGCCGTGAGAGAGTGGTGCGTGGCAGAGAATGGAGATCCAAAGCCGCCAGGCGAGGGCACTGCTGGAAGTATCACCAACAATGAACAGACAGGACAGATGAACAAGTAGGGGACAACAGACGCTACAACCAACCAGGACACGCCACCAGGCAAGCAAGCAAGAGCTTGACATTCGCCTCCTTTATTTCTTCATTGATAGTCCTTGGTGTTGGAGTACTGCATTGTTATACTGGCTGAAAAATGGGGGGTGGAAGTTCAACACTGACTACTGTATATGGAAGCTGACAGTTGCACAGTTGCTTCTCACAGTTCTTTACTTTCACTGTTCACAACCCCACAATATTACACAGGTATAGGGCCAGTTCACTACTGGTTAACTTTTGATAAGCCTCATTAGTAGTTTGCAGGCAAGCATCAGCATATTGCTACAATAGTTTGCTGTTGAACATCTATGAGCAGTAAATACCTAACCATACTGTTCATTATATCTCAAATAGACTGAACAGACACTGTCATTGTTTTAACAGATGACCTATTTGTTTTATGCTTATTTCACGGTTAAGTTGATGCATTGTTGTTGTTCTAACCAATACAGGTTTCTCATCTCAAAACTGGCTGTGGACTGACTGTCTCAGGACCAAAAATCAGGCCTTTATATATCCTCATAATATTGGTACTGAAACTATACACTGTTTAATGTTTAAGTTACAGAAATTACAATTAAAACATAACTCATTCAATTAACTGAATACCTCAAAAACTTCCTTCTTTTTAACTGTTTCTTCTACTACAAGGGTTAGGCTGAATTACTTATTTAAATGATGAAATTAATAGATATAGTTATACAAACAATAGCATTTAAGTCATGAAAAACTTACTAATTTTACCCCATAACAAAAGTATTAGCTAGGAATGGTCAAAATGAATTAGGGAATTTATTACATACACAAAACTAAGCACAAAATTAGATCTGGTGCTATATTTCTTAATACTGAGGGCCAACCTTTCTCTTCTATGGAAATGCAGATTATACTCATATATGTTAATGGTAATTAGTCAAAAGCTGAAAGTAAAATGAAATTAAGGAGGCACATGGTAAAACAAGAGTGGAAGTAAAAAGATTCCCAGCTTGCTTTGTCACAAACTGAGGTGATAAACATGGCAAGACAACAATACAGGAACACTCCAAATAATCACGGAATGTATCTCAACAAACGGAACTGGAACACAGTACAGACAAGATGCACAAAGGAACTACAGCAAGTGCCAGACTGCTGGGGTAGCACAGCTTGGCCACCTAAATATGTGACCATGGGAAACACGATTGGTCATGGACTTCACATGGTACGGAGAGTGGAGCACTCACACGGCAAGGCTCATGGCACAGGCACACTCTGGAGCACAGGGACCCCTAGCGGGTATCCAGGGCCATACCCTCTGGCGCGCATTCAACTTCCGCGCCTTCCGACACCAGAAAAATCTTAATTTATGACATAAAGTCTTTTCTTTGGATCCCATCCACTAAGTCTCTCCTGACCTGGGTTTCTGGGTGATTTTTCCAAACTCTCACCATTTCCTAAACCTCATCAGTCCTTTTTCTTAATCCCTCTTCCTTCCTCTTCAACCCTTCTGCAAGAAGGAGGAGCAACTGACTCCAAAAGCCTGGAAATCTCCTTAACCTTCATACTTGTGTTCTCACGCTGCAGCTCGGTGAGTAGATTTTTTATCAATTCAGATACATTTGTGTCACATAGATCATGAATTTGCCAGTATATACACAGCTAATAGTGGTCTGTGTGGAGTTAAAATGCTTTCTGTGAAGTATCAGAGAGTAACAGCAGCTGAGCATATAGGAGGAGCAGCAATGGATTATCTAAAAGTAGTTGTTTTTCTGGAAGGTACTGACAGGGATGTGGAGCTATGCCATGGCTAGCTGCACTAGGTTTCTCATTTTGAGGATCCATGGTGTGAACAGCTCTTGACGTAGTCCCACAGCTTCTTGACTGCATTTAAATTGAGAGAGTTTGGTGGCTATGGGAGTGTGGTAACTCATCTAGTACTCTTCAAACCATGCACGTGCACTGTGAGCTGTGTGACATGTTGCATTGTCATTGTGGTAGATGCCATCATGCAGAGCAAAAGAAAACTGCATGTAAGGGTTAACTTGCTCCCCAAGAATAGATGCATACTTGTGTCAATTCATTGTGCCTTCTAAAATTATGAGATCACCCACGGAATGCCACGTAACATTCCCCAGACCATAACACATCCTCTTGGTTGCAGGGTGTTTGCTTTGAAATGTTTCACGGCATACATGCTGATATCCATCTGTCTAATTGAATATAAAATGTGACTCATCTGAAAAGACCACCTGTCACCACTCAGTAGATGACCAGTTGCAGTATTGGCATGCAGATTCCAGCCTTCATCACCAAAGAACAACAATCAGGTTGAGTGTACGAACCAGGTGCCTGCTGTGGAGGCACATATGCAGCAACATTTGCTGAATGGTTGTTGAGGAGATACTTCTGATAGCCCCTCGGTTCATCTGGGCAGGCAGTTGCTCAACAGTTGCACATCCATTCATCCATACACATCTCCACAACTGTCATTCACCCGTGTCATCTATGCACAAGTTGCCTTCTTTGCCAGTTTTGGATAGTGCCATTTTGTCATTCATGCTATACTTTAACCACAGTGGCATTTGAACAGTTTTCAAACTTAGCCATTTTGGAAATGCTTCCACCTTTGGCATGAAAGCCAATAATCAAGCCCTTTAGGACATAAGATAAATCACTCTATTTCCACATTATGATAATGTCTGCACTGTTTTCCACATGCTCCGGGAACACTTTATATACCATCCATTGCTAGTGCTGCCGTCTATTGCATTTTCAGGTCGTACACAGGCAGTGGTCACATAAATATGACTGGACTGTGTATAAGGGGCAGGCAAATGAAAACAAGACAGACTATATAACAAAAATGGCACAGATGTTTGTAGTGCAGTTAGGTGTTTGTATAAAAGCTCCCTCTCCTGAGACTCAGGAAGGAACAGTATGGATCTTCACCATTGTGCCATTTGTCTGTTATATGTGCTCGGCATGAGGTCAGTGAATTGTGTGGGCATCTGAATTCATTATGGAGACTGGGAAGGAGGAACACTGAAGTGTAATATGGTTTCTGACTGAAAGGAGTGTCAGGAAGTGAAATTTGTGCTCAAATATCTGCTGTGTATGGTGAACAAGTATGTCCAGTCCACGTGTGTGTATCTAGAATAAGGACAGCAGTCAGCCAGGACAAGCTCATTACGTCAATACCCCTTCTGCCATTGCTGTGGTTGATGTTGCCATTAGAAATGAGCAAAGGCAATTAGTGAAGACATTCAGCTCACGTTGGGCATCAGTTGCAGTACTGATCATAACATCATGGCTTCCACACAGCCTGATAGGGGAGGAGAAGTTGAACATACTATCAACAATACTGCAGCACCTGGAATGGTGTCACAATGAAGAATACCATTTCCTGTCCCATTTTCTGCAGGAGATGAAACATGGTGCCATCATTTTGCATCATAGAGCAAGCAGCAGAGCCAACAGTGGGCACACACAGATTCACTCTTACTGAAAAAATCCATAGCTGTGCATGCCACAGGAACATCATGATGTCCTTTTCCTTTGGCTGCAATATCCTGCTGCTCAGTGACCTTCTGGAACATGGTGCCACAAGTAACACATAGTGGTTATGGATACTTTGCAAAAATTGTAGCTCTGGTTTCAGAATGTGTGGAAATTGAATACATGCCAGAGGGTGTGGATCTGGATACCCACTAGGGATCTCTGTGCTCTGGCACGCTCATGCACCATGAACCTCTCTCTGAGAGATACATACTGTCATTGTTTGGAGTGTTCCTGTGTTGTTGTTGACTCGCCGTGTTTAACACCTCAGATCTTGCTTACCTGCCTCGTGATGTGTCCTGCTCAGTTGTAGTGTCTGTCATCCCTCACTTGTTCGCTTTTTTTGTCTGTCCTGTCTGTTCATTGTTAGTGATAACTCCAGTGGCTCCCCCACCTGGCGACTTCGCATCTCTATTCTCTGCCATGCACCGCTGGTTGCTCACAGCTGTAACAGAAGCATGTCATAAAGACCAAACACTGAGGAATGTTCATGAACAGCATCATTCTGTTGCAGGATAATGCTCACCCTCATGTTACCAAGGTTGTTTTGACTATGCTCCAGAAGTTTTGCTGAGAAGCCCTTACACATTCTCCGTGCAGTCCCTATCACTCCCCTTGCAATTTCCATATTTTTAGAGCCCTAAAGAAAGACATTCATGGCCATCAATTTGCTTCAGATGAACAGGTGCATGCCTGGCTACAGTCATGGTTTCATGGTTTCATAGTGTAAAAAATGAGGATCTGACAGAACTTTTGCTCAGTTAACAAACTATGCCATACCACCTCAATTCTGGCCATATTTGGATTCATTTTCATTTGTAAATTATAATATGTAAAGCTGTGGATGTTCACAGAGTTTTACAGTCATCAAACACAATTTTGCTGTAAATATATTTTTCATTTATCTATCAATATGTTCACATATTGCGAGGATACACCATGAATAATAGTTGGCAAATAATTAACAGCAAATGTTCTGATAACAAAACTACATTATTTGTTATTATTTACCATACTATTTTAAATGCAGACAAAACATATGTTATTATTCATTTTTTTATTTTTATAATATCAATAGGGGTAACTGACATCCCAATATGACAAGAAGTTTACAGGTTGAATAATGTCAATATTTTTTTAAATATTATCGAAAACTATCATTCTTAAACATCTCTAAAAAATACATGTTCACAAGAAATATTTATCAAATTATACATCTGATGTAGAATACAAAATAGGAAGGCACACTAGTATTGTATTAACTTACAGGATGTTCTGGAAGGTTTGAGAAAAAATTGTGTATCTTATATTATTGTTCCCCGGTACTAATTGCTTCCAACCAATTTTGGAGTTGGAAGTGTAAAGATGCATGAAGCTCTTTGCGGTATGGAACAGTGTAGATGGTCTTCATTATATTTATTATTCTTTTGTCTTGAACCTGTGAAAATGAATGTGTCTCAACTCAATGAGATTGGGAATAACGCCACATTTTTTTGCCTAATGAGAACTGTTCGCTTCACATCAACCCACTAAACACCCTGGTCCTAACAATTAATATTAAAACTATGGAGAAGGGCCTCTATATGTTGATGCAATCCTGAAGTAAAACTTTTTGATATACTGTAATTTTAGGAAAAGGATAGATTGCTACTCATTGTAAAGATGACACAATGAGTTGTAGACAGGTACAACAAAAATACTGTTACACTTGTAGATTTAGACCAATGCTTTCTTAAGAGATAAGACAAACACATATTCACACTAGCAAGCACACCTCACGTACACATAACTGCTATCCCTAGCACCTCTGACTAGAATATATACTGTTCGATGTTTCCTTCTTTAAAACCACAAATACTTTGCTAAAAAACGGGTGCACATTATTTTGCAATGTCACAAAGAAGAGGAACAGAGGAACAGTCTTATAATTGCTATATTAAGGGAGGGGCATTACTGTAGGCAACCACAAATATTTTTCCATGAAGGCACTGACTGTCTGATCTTATAGGGTGCTAAATATATTAACATTTATGGTGGGTAATTTTGAAGTAATAAACAGTTTACTTACTTTTTTCCATCTGTCTCATTTTCATTTGACTGCCCCCGTTATTATTTGACTCATTCCTGATTCTTGAATGCTCTTCTTCAAGATAGGATTGACAATACATAACATATGAATAAATGAAAATACAACACAGCATTACATAGATACGATAAATTGAGAGAAGAAAAAAAGCCATATCCTGAATGCCACAGAAAATGTCCTGGCATCCACATTGCTGTATCTTGCTACTAGTGCATGTGAGTGTGAGTGCACCAGGAGTAGGGTCGTCATGCATGTGTACTTAAATCAACCACCAACTGTATCAGCATGGGCCAGCCACTAGAGTCCACCTGTAGGAAGCATGTGTACAGGACAGTCTCCACCACGCTGTCTGCCGGTGACACATGCACCAAAATATGTGCTCACCCTCACTATCTCACTATGTTCTTTTGCTCACATAAGTTAGGTTGCACCTTCTGTGTGATTCTTTTATCTTGTTATATGTGGAATCACAAAAGGTTTATTTCTGTTATTGTTCAGAGGTTTATAAATAAAGCCATATTAGTGTTACTTGGATTGGTTTTGTGTATTAGTTGGTTACTACACAACTGGCAATGAGTTTGCAATGGTTTCCACATATGCAGTCTTTATGTGTGGTTTCATAAGATTTAGTCGTTACGAACGCCGTGCTATGGCCTTGATAGAACAGATTACTTTGGCAGTGAACACTTTGTCAGCTTCCATTAGCAGATACTACTCCACCAGTCTATCCACCCACTTTTCCTCCTAATGATGATTCAGCAGAAGATTCAAAAGCTTATGAAAAAAACATTTTAAAGAACATAGTTCTTATTATAGGAAACAGTGATCTATAATTATTATAAATAAACTGGAAGCAGTCTTGATTGCATAAATTTTTTAATGTGGTGACCGGTTTCAATCTTATTATAAGATCATCTTCAGACCATAATTGTCTGCCAGAGGTGGTGGCACATGGCAACCCTCTTGCCTGTGGCTGTTGGTGTGTCGCAGTATACCAACAGCCACAAGCAAGAGGGTTGCCATGTGCCACCGCCTCCGGCAGACAATTATGGTCTGAAGATGATCTTAATAAGATTGAAACCGGTCACCACATTAAAAAATATATGCGATCAAGATTGCTTCCAGTTTACTTATGAAAAAAGACTCAGACACCATTATTTGGCTTTCGGTGTGACAGACTTGAATTTGTCTAAAGCCTTCTTCCTCTCATGGATTCCACCCAAAGTGTATAAATTACTGTGTCAGCTTGCACCTTAACAAGAATCAGCAGCTCTTACTTCACATGTGCAGTTTATTGTCCAACTACCATCATGAAGGAACGAGTGTCATAGCAAAGTGAGCTGAATTGTGCCAATACCACAAGAAACCAAACCAGTCATACATAGACTTAGCAGCCAAACTTCAGGGATTAGCTGTAAGTGTCAGTTCATGACTGATGCCCATAATGACTCTTCTGCAGAATCTGTGATGTGCAATGCTATTATCTATATAGCTCTCGACAAGGAAGTGCGCCAGAAAGCTTCACTCTATGAAACCCCCCCCCCCCCCCCCCCCCCATTGGCAGAGTTTTGCAAATAGTACAATCTTTTGAAGTTTCTCAGGCAGTGGGTGACCAAACTGAGGCATGGGTCATGTGGCAGTAGTGTCACAAGATATGCTCACTAGTATGACAGAGAGCTTGCACAAGGAAGCAGCAATGGCAGCAGTAATCATGAGTGCTCAGCACTGAGCAAACCAAGGCCAGCCCAAGGAGCCGTGATGCCACAGCACTAGCGTCAACATTCTCTGTTTCTGTCTTCTCCTTTCTGTTTTGTCCAGCACAAACATTTGGCACGCCACAAGCTCTGAGCTACATGTAATGCTTGCAAGGAGAAAGGCCACAGCATCTCCGTGTGTCATTCATTGAAGGTTACTCAGTATATGGACATGTACATAAACTGTGTGTCTCCATTGCTTGTGACTTCTCCCAAGTTCTTTACTGAGTTAAATTATTTCGCCAAGTGCTCTGTCAACACAGTTGTTGCGATGACATTGAATTCTCAAACCCATGTGAGTTCAGGCTCACTTCCATTGATACTGGTCACATGGAAGCTGGTCAGTTATAAGAAACAAAACATTGTGCTGTTGGGACAATTTACAGCATCTGACTCTTACAAGTCAGTGGTTTGTTCCCTTAGATTTTTGATGGTTAAATATGCCGGTGTTGAGAACTTGTCCGGGATGGACAGATTTCAGGCACTTGGATTTTCTATCACCAATGATGTCCAATCAGGTACCACATTCTCAGTTGAAAACACTGTGTGAGGAATGAGATTTTCACTCTGCAGCGGAGTGGGCGCTGATATGAAACTGCAAGGCTCGCAGGAGAGCTTCTGTAAAGTTTGGAAGGTAGGAGATGAGGTACTGGTAGAAGTAAAGCTGTGAGGATGGGGTGTGAGTCATGCTTGGGTAGCTCAGTTGGTAGAGCACTTGCCCGCGAAAGGCAAAGGTCCCGAGTTCGAGTCTCGGTCCGGCACACAGTTTTAATCTGCCAGGAAGTTTCATATCAGTGCCCACTCTGCTGCAGAGTGAAAATCTCATTCTGGAAACATCCTCCAGGCTGTGGCTAAGCCATGTCTCCTCAATATCCTTTCTTTCAGGAGTGTTAGTTCTGCAAGGTTCACAGGAGAGCTCCTGTAAAGTTTGGAAGGTAGGAGACGAGGTACTGGTAGAAGTAAAGCTGTGAGGATGGGGTGTGAGTCATGCTTGGGTAGCTCAGTTGGTAGAGCACTTGCCCGCGAAAGGCAAAGGTCCCGAGTTCGAGTCTCGGTCCGGCACACAGTTTTAATCTGCCAGGAAGTTCACTGTGTGAGGAGTTTCTGGACATATTTTCTGAAGATATAAGCCTGTTCAGACAGTGTTTGTTTGTTTTATAGAATGTGCTCAAATTTCTTTGAAATCCATGGCTTGGGCTCATTTTTCTCATGTGTATCCTCTTCCTGTCATCCTGAAAGATCAAGTGAAATTAGAATTGGACAGACTCCAATCTCTAAGGGTGGTCCAACCTGTTATTGCTAGTGAATGGCCATCTCCACTGATTGTAGTTTGGAGGCCATTGGAAAACTTTGCCTCTGTGGTGGCTGCAGTACTACTGCAACACGCATCTGGTCGTGGATGCATATCCTCTCCCATGCCAGGAGGAACTGTTGGCGAAAATATTGGGTGGCCAGCGCTTTTCTAAAATAGATTTGTCTGAAGCATATCTGAGGTTCCTGTGGATGAAGAGTCTTGGAAAGGTCTGGTTTTGAATAGAGCTATTGGTCTCTAACAGTATTTGTGCCTTCCTTTTGATGTGACTAGTGCCCCTGCCATTTTCCAATGATTTTTAGAGCAACTGACTATGCCTGTTCTGGGTTGCATTAATTATCTGGATGAAATTCTTGTCATGGGCTTCTCCACAGCCAACCACTTGAAAAATCTGTGCACTTTGTTTTTGTCTTACAGTCCACAGGCTTACGGACTAACAAAATCTCAGTTTTTCAACCTTCTAGTGTTTGTTTGGGGTTCGAGGTCTTGTGGGATGGGGTTTGGTCTCTACCAAACCACATCTCCACTATTATGTCTGTGACTCACCCCTCATCCAAGAATGAGCTTCAGTCCTCCCTAGTGAAAGTAGCCTACTACCATAAATTCCTGCCAGGGGTGACCACATTGGCCCACCTGTTGCATGTCTTGTTACACAAGACTGTACCTTTTTGCTGAAGCCCAGATTGCTAAGATGCTTTTCAAATGCTTATGTCCAAAGTATTCTTGGCCCTTTGTTTATTACGTTCTCTCAAGACCAGAACATAGTTTTGTCAACTAACACCTCACAGTATGGCCTTGGCGCAGTCCTAGCTCACAGATATGCAATGGCTCTGAATGACCTGTTGCTTTTGCTTCTAAATCTCTGACACCGGTGCAGCAGCATTACTTTCAGGTGAAAAAAGAGCCTCTTGCCATAATTTATGCTCTAAGGAAGATTCAATTTTTTTTGTCTTGCTCTGAGTTTCACCTTATTACTGACCATAAACCCCTGGTTTCCTTCTTTAACCCTCACACTTCCTTGCCTGACAAGGCAGTACACCACCTACAGTGCTGGGTGCTGTTCTTGTCTTGCTGCAAATATGAATTCGACCTATGTCCAAATGTGCCAATGCAGACACCTTATTCCGCATTCCTGTGGGTCCAGATCCCTTCCTTGATCATGAAGAATTGGTTTGCTCCCATTGCAATTCTGAAATGCAGCTGCAGTCAAGGTTTTTCCAATTACAAGGTCGCACATAGTAGCTGCCGTTGCCACTGACCCGGTTCTCCACCAGGTGGTTTGATTTGTTCAACAGGGCTGGCTAGATAAACTGCAAGGTTAGGTTTCAGACCCCTTGTGCAACTATTTTTCCTTATGGTATTGCGTCTCTGTTTTTGACGGAAGACTGCACTTCCAGAGTAGCCATTCCTGCCATGTTACAGTGCAAGGTTGTGTGCCTTCTCCACCAGTGCTATTGGGTAGTTTTGTGCACTAAACTGTTATCTAGGAGGCATGCTTTTTGATGGATGGCAAAATTGTCCATTTTATCATGGCTTGTGAGTAGTATGCCAGATAACAGGCAGTTCCCACGGCATCTCTGTCCCCCTAGCCTAATCGATGCCAGTGATGGGAATGCATTTGTGTAGACTTTGAGGGTCTCTTCTTGAATTCCTATTGGCTCTTCACTATGAATGTATTGTCCCGGTTTACCTACATTCTCCAGTGAGCATTAATGTCAGGTGAGGTCACAATTTTTACACTTTTGAAGGGTTTTTCTATTGGGTGGTTGTGTTGTACCTTAGTTTTCTATAATGGGCCTAGTTCATTTCTACACCTTTCAATTGATTTGCTCCTGTCATGGTATTCGTCATGTTATGGCTCTGCCATTCCACCCTCAATCAAATGGCAAGGCAGAACAACTCGTGCATATGTTCAAGTGCCAAATCAGAAAGTTTTTTGTGGGTTCTTCACCAGATGATGCCCTTCTGCATTTTCTGAGCACCTGTTGCTCCACTGTTATGGGGGAATGGAGCCCGGCTGAGTTGCTTCACAGCTGGCAGCCACCGGTCACTGTTGTGCAGTGCCAGGGATGCCATCTTTGTGATGTGCACCATCGCATTGGCTGCCTCATCCACATGTGGCGACATTGGGTTCCAGCTTCCCAGCACTGGGCCCCCTCATCGTCTCAGCCATCATCTCCAGTGGGTCCAGCCCTGTCTCCTCCACAATGGGACATGCCTGCTGATGACGATGCAGAGATGGCAATGGCACCCTCCTCCACCGTGCTGTCATCAGCACTGCACGGGACCACCACCCTCACGCCTGCCTGCGTATCCTCATGTTCCAGCCCTATACTCCACTGCCTGCCTGGCACTCTGGATCCAATGGATGTGTCTCTTGTCATGCTGCTGGCATCTCCTCCATCACCTGGAGGCCCTCTTTGCATGAGGCAAATGTGTGCCATATGCTGCTACTTGTGCATGTGAGTGTGACTGCGTTGAGTGTAGTGTCGCGATGTGTGTGTACTTAAATCAGTTGCCAATTATATCAGCATGGGCTGTCCTCTAGGGGCCATGCCTACATATGCATGGAGCAGTGCTGATTCACTCTCACAGTGTTCTTTTAGTTTGTACTGCTCACATCAGCTGTTCTCTGTATCACTTATGTTGCACCTTCTGTATGATTCTTACCACTCACACACACAGCTTCCATTGTGCAATTCAGCTTGTTATTGTGGTCTTTAGTGTGAAGACTGGTCAGATACAGTGGTCCATGCTAATCTCTCCTGTATGTAGCTACTACAACTACTTACATCTGAACCTGGTTACTATAGTGAAGCCTTGGCATCCCTCTACAAGTTTTATAATCAGCTCTTCCCTCCATTAGCAAATTAACTATTTGTTATGCCTCGGGACGTGTGCTATCAATCTAACCATTCTTTTAGTCAAGTTGTACCATAAATTTCTATTCTCCAGCACCTCTTCATTACTTATCTGATCTACCCATCTGATCTTCAGCCTGCTTATCCCTTGCACGCTCCCCGTGAGATCCACATTCCTGTGCAAGGGATAAATCCCTGCAGTCGCACTATCCTCTGTGCCCGCGGTGGCTGAGATGGATAGAGCGTCTGCCATGTAAGCAGGAGATCCCGGGTTCGAGTCCCGGTCAGGGCACACATTTTCAACATGTCCCCAATGAAGTACATCAATGCCTGTTTGCAGCTAGGGTGTCCATTTAATTATCATTTCATTTCTAGTAAAGCTGCATGGTCATCCATGGTAAATGTTCTTTTGGGAACAGATACTACCGTCATATATAGTTAAAAATATGGCTTCCCGGCCATTGACCTTCTTGTGCGAACGCACACGCTATGCCCGAACTCGTATGGGATATGGTAGATTAATCTGCCACGAGTAATGAGTATGATGGGCAAACATCTATTAGGCGCACTACGAATGTAGTGGTGTGGACATGTTGGGAATGTCTATTAGGCGCACTACAAATGTAGTGGTGTGGACATGTTGGGAATGTGGATCTCACAGGGAGCGTGCAAGGGATAAGTCCCTGCAGACGCACTATCCTCCGTGCCCGCGGTGGCTCAGATGGATAGAGCGTCTGCCATTTAAGCAGGAGATCCCGGGTTCGAGTCCCGGTCGGGGCACACATTTTCAACATGTCCCCAATGAAGTACATCAACGCCTGTTTGCAGCTAGGGTGTCCATTTAATTATCATTTCTAGTGAAGCTGCATGGTCATCCACGGTAACTGTTCTTTCGGGAACAGATACTACCGTCATATATAGTTAAAAATATGGCTTCCCGGCCATTGACCTTCTTGTGCGAACACACACGCTATGCCCAAACTCGTACGGGATATGGTAGATTAATCTGCCACGAGTAATGAGTATGATGGGCAAACATCTATTAGGCGCACTACGAATGTAGTGGTTTGGACATGTTGGGAATGTCTATTAGGCGCACTACGAATGTAGTGGTGTGGACATGTTGGGAATGTGGATCTCACGGGGAGCGTGCAAGGGATAAGTCCCTGCAGACGCACTATCCTCTGTGCCCGCGGTGGCTCAGATGGATAGAGCGTCTGCCATGTAAGCAGGAGATCCCGGGTTCGAGTCCCGGTCGGGGCACAAATTTTCAACATGTCCCCAATGAAGTACATCAACGCCTGTTTGCAGCTAGGGTGTCCATTTAATTATCATTTCATTTCTAGTAAAGCTGCATGGTCATCTACGGCAACTGTTCTTTCGGGAACAGATACTACCATCATATATAGTTAACTATTATAAGAGCAGTCACTCTTGTTAAAAAGAAAAGTTTAGGCTATATAACTAGAGCCACAGCCATAAAAATTTCTATACACACTCCCCAGTATATCTGTCCATACTATTGTCTGTATTAATATTATTAATAAAACATATTGTGTAAATGTGGCCATGGGTAGCCTTTATTAGGATAAATCATCACAACAGACTCCATTCCTTTAAAAGCATCTAAACCCATTTAGAGATTTATTCAACATGTACACAACAAATAGAACATAACACTAGAGTTCACAAATACCACAGACATTTGCTCAAAATGTGCAATCTATTAAAAATTAAGAACATCATCTTGAAGTTGAAATCTGCAGCTGACTGACCATTACACACTCTTTGATCAGCATGATGGTATGCACCACAGGGCACTGGTACAGAGTTAAAGAAATAAAGCAAACAGTCATATTGTCATTTGAATGTACAAGTTGTTACTGTAGAACTACCTTAAAGGGTGGGGGAGTATCTATTTATATCAGAGATATATTCTAAGATATTCATCTGCTGACAGTTAGTGTATATAAACATTTTGAATTGGCAGCAGTTGAACTCACAAAACTAGACATCTATAAGCAGTTAATCATTATTTGTATGTACCATTCACCTAGTGATAATGTGGACACATTCTTAAACAAATTAATTGAAGCCCTGGAAAGAGTCTCACCCCCCAGACCTGACATAATAACATGTGAAGACTTGAATATTAACACAAGTGTTGACGATGAAATTAGTAATAATTTCCTAAGAATTCCGAGCAGTTTTTGTGTGGCACAAATGGTAAACACTGCTGCTAGGGTATCAGCAGAGAAAATTGTAAAGTGTTTGTAAGAACTCTTGGCCTTCTGACCATTACTGTCAGATAAAAAGCTAAAGAATGCTTGAAAACCCCACAAAACTGCAGGTCTACAAAAAGGATCTTTTTGGAATGTAAAATATGTACTTTTTCTAGGGCACTGTTAAATCAAACCTGGGATGAAGTGTAAATGGACAATGTAGATGCAAATAATATTATGAAAAGGATAGAGGCAAAATGAAAAGATTGTTAGACACTGAGCTTTTAGCCAGACTCTTCCTCAGAAAGGAAAACATACTTTCACACAAACAAGCACACCTCACGCTCAGATGACCACAATATCCGGCTGCTCCAGCCAGAATGCAACTGTGTCAGGTGGGACAGAGGCAGCAGTCCAGAGTGTGACAGGGCAGGGGAAAGGGAAAGGGAAGAGATAGCAGGGGATTTGTGGGGTTTGGGAGGATAGAGAAGTCAGTGCTGCCTCGCAGAGTATGCAGGGACTAGATGGTGGCAGAACAAGGCTGAGAGGTGTAGTGCCGGGAGGTGTGAGTGAGGTACAGGTGGATGGGAGAGGAGCAGAGAAGGGGCAAAGACTAGTGGGCACGTTGACAGAGAGCGGCACACAATGAGGGTGAGGAAGTGATGGGACAGAAGGGGTGGAAACTGTTGGGTGGAAGATGTGGGGACAGTAGGTTACCAATGGTTCCGGTCAGGATGATTTTGGAATTGGAGAATGTGCTGTAAGGCTAACTCCCAACTCTGCAGTTCAGAAAAGCTGGTGGTGGAGAGGAGGATCCAGATGGCACAGGTTGTGAAGCAGCCACTGAAAAGCATGTTATGTTCAGCTACATGTTGTGCCACAGGTTGATCCACTTTGTTTTTGGCCACAGTTTGGCTGCAGCTATCCATCCTGGTGGATAGCTGGTTGGTAGTCATAAAAACATAAAAAAACGGTGCAATGATTGCAGCAGAGTTGGTAAATGACATGGCTGCTTTCATAGATGACTTGGTCTCTGGTGGGGTAGGAACAGCCTTTGACAGGACTGGAATACAAAGTACTGGGTGGGTAGATTGGGCAGGTCTTACACCTGTGCCTCCCACACCTTTGGTAAGAGGTTGGGATTGGGATTGACTAACCGTAAGATGTTGCGGAGGTTGGGTGGGTGACAGAACATCACTTTGGGATGGGGTGGGTGGGATGCCCCTAATTTCGTGGCATTACAATAGATAATAAAAGCTGTGATGAAAGATGTGGTTCAGCTGTTCTAGTCTGGGATGGTATTGGGTGACGAAGGGGATGCTCCTCTGCAGCTGGTGGGAGGATTTGGTATGTGTGGGTATATGGCGTTTGCAGACTATTGCTGGGGCATATTGCCTGTCTGTGAAGGCCTCTGAGAGACCTTTAGAACACTGAGCAAGGCTGTTCTCATCACTGCACATACGCCATTGCTGGGTGGCCGGGCTGCGTGCGAGGGATTTTTTGGTGTGGAAAGAATGCCAGCTGTCAAAATGCAGTTTCTCTTGATGGTTGGTGGGTTTATTTGTGGACAGAGATGTGGATGTAGCTTTCAGAGAGGAGGAGGTCAATGTCCAGGAAGGTAGTACACTGTGTTGAGGAGGACCAGGTGAAGCAGATAGGAGAGAAGGTGTTGAGGTTGTGCCTGATGGAGTGTGCAGGGACTATATGGTGGTGAAATAAGACTGCCAGGCACAGCATCAGGAGGCTATGAGGAAGGAAGAAAGGGAGGGGGGCAGAGGAGTGGGAGCAGAACAGAGTACCCTGCCATCCCTCCCCCTTCCCCGACACACTCTGGTATGCTGCTTCCATTCTAAGCAACACATTTGCATTCTGGCTTGAATGGCTGGAGACAGCAGTCACTGTGTGAGGTCTGCTTGCTTATATGAATGTGCTTTTTCTTTTCCTTTCTGAAGAAGGCTTTGCCCGAAAGCTCAATATGTAACAGCTTTCTCATTGTGCCTGTCTGCACTCAACAAGTCAACTTTACAGTGAATACCAATGTGTCCTTTTCATAATATTAGTTATGTTCCAAGCTGGGCTTTCCATTGTTCATTGCAGATGCTAAGGTCTCTAAAT
Organism: Schistocerca nitens; assembly: GCF_023898315.1. NCBI lineage: Eukaryota > Metazoa > Arthropoda > Insecta > Orthoptera > Acrididae > Schistocerca > Schistocerca nitens. The sequence continues at coordinate 1,268,505,069 of NC_064614.1, read as the reverse complement.
TCTGCACATGGGTTAAATTAATTTTTGAGCAGACATTTTCCCTTAAGTAGCCTCTTCAACAAGAGCAGCTAACAAAAATAAAGGGATAACTGTGGGAATTAAGAAGTCCTCCCAGAAACTTAAATTTCTCCATTCTTCAGAAAATCGCTAAACTAATTCGCCACTCTTAGATTGCTATCACAGGTATCAAAAATAAACAGGAAGGTACTGCTTGCTGCAAAATATTCATTCAATGACAAAATAATATCACACATATAAAAAAAATGTAGAAGGGTACTGCTTACTGTGAAATAAATTATTCTGTGAAAAAATAATGTACAATGTAGAAAATAAAAGCAAAGTAGTGTGGAGTATCATAAAACAACAAACTGGAACAGGCAGACACAAGAGTAATAACATGCATTTCAAAGATGGTGGTAGAATAATAGAAAATCCTCAAGTTGCGACAAAATCTTCTTTAAAGATATATAGCGTCCACAATGACTTTACAATGATGTTATTTCCAATAACAGAGCTTGAGGGCAAGTAGAAGGCACAGAAATTAAAAAATTAGGCATCGGCAGGTGTAGAAGAGGTTCTGAAAGTGTGCATAGAAAACTGAGTCCTTTAGTTGACTACATCATGTGTGAATGAGTTGTGTCCTTACATACACAAAAAAAGGTAATGCAGATAGTATTGAAAACTGCAGATCAATTTCACTACTGTCTGTATTCTCAAAAATAATTTAATCAATCATGAAAAATAAACAAATGAATTACATAAATAAATACAATCTTTTTAATGAGACACAGTTTGGATTCTGTAGTGGGAGACGTGCAATATCACCCATTAAAGAATTCACAAATACTTGAAGTTGTTGACAAGGATGATTCTCTTATAGGCATATTCTTAGACTTGTCCAAGGCTTTCGACACTGATGACCAAGAAATATTACTAATCAAGTTAGAAGCTCTAGGTGAAAGAGGAATAGCAAATGAGCGGTTCCAGAGATTCTTTAACAGAGATTAATTTTTTATGACTTGATATTTTAGATTACATTAATAAACACTGCACAAATGTAAAGACATGATCTCGGATATTCAAACTTTTTCTTTTAACATTTTTGTTTTCTTTCAAACTAAATCGGTTCATCGTGGGCAAATTTAATTTAGTTTTTTAATATTTCATCCCACATAGGCTCCTAATGAAAATACTTATTAGGCCTATTTCAGAACAAAATATCAGAGTGAGTCGGAACAATAACTACCAGCCCATACTGTCTACGAGCAAGGAAAAAAAAATGTTCATGATTACGATCTATCGGTATTTATTAAAATTTTTGCTCCGCTACTTTAAACAAGAAAAGGACATTTATTACTTGTTTCACCTACAGTTATGATGTAGCACTCTGAGCGATAAAATAATTCTGTTCCCACTTCTACCTATTGCCTTTGCCTCGTAGCTGCCCTACAAAATAATATAACAAAGATAGTTGCTAATATTAGACGATATTTTTCTCCTAGCGAACAAAATTTTACTTTTCGCTTCAGGAGCGATCTGACTACTCTAATCTCATTCCATAAACACATTTCACAATTTAGTCAGCTACACTCTACCAATTCAAAGTTGGAGTGGAAGAAGTGTTGTACCCAGGATCGTTACTAGGCTGGGGCAACAGGGACATTGTCCCGGGGCCCGCGAGTATGCGGAACCCGGACACCCGAAAGAAAGAAACGAAATAAAAGAAATAATCAGAATGGAAAAATTAGTAAAATCACTCAGTCAAGAGAAGTTTCTTCCTATATTAAAATAATCAAAATTATCTTTGTGAAACATTGTGACATGAAGATATGTAAATCATTGCAGTCAACTTTAAGCTGGTAGATGATGCTGTGGCCTTTGCATCTATATATTCGTAAACGAAATCAGATGTAACACACGTACGGTAGTTAAAAATCACAGAAATTTTATGTGTAATTAAATTTGGAATGGTTTTAATTTATTGATACGTTCAATGAAGACATCCTCTACACACAATACTGATAGCTAAACTTGATAGCGATTGCAATATTACCGCAAAAAAGTCTAAAGTCATAGTCTTTCGACTTCTGTCGAAACGTCTACTCCCGTCAGCCACTGCTCCAAGAATCTTCTCAGAATAAACGATAAATAGACTACTTGTTATATGGAATCAGGGTACACAATGGCTAAGAAATGGCTCTGAGCACTATGGGACTCAACATCTGAGGACATCAGTCACCTAGAACTTAAAACTACTTAAACCTAACTAACCTAGGGACATCACACACATCCATGCCCGAGGCAGGATTCGAACCTGCGACCATAGCGGTCGCGCAGTTCCAGACTGAAGAGCCTAGAACCACTCGGTCACAACGGCCGGCAATGGCTAAGAGAACCTCTACAAAGGATAACCGGTATTCATTGCTACAAATTACTTATCATCGAGATGAAACTCAGCATTAAATAAAGACGACTATAGTAGGCTATTGAGCACAGCATTATTTCATTACCGTGGTTAGCAGCGAGAAGAATCAACAATTAGCAGATCGAATTTCAGTGACCCCTACCGATTCAGTAATTGGGAGATGAGAAACGAAGAAAATGTAGGTGTTCTCTACTGGGATTGAGGATACGAACTGCACTGGCACAAAGACGAAAGCTGAGCCGCGCAAGCAGATACAACAGTTTCAAATCGCATTTCATTCCGTTTTTGAGACGCCAATCATGTAAAAGGCAGAGTAGTTTTCTCGAAGAAATTCAGCTTAATGTTTGGAGTTAGTTTGTACCAAATAATAATTTGAAATTCTTATAAAATGTGTTATTTTTGTGATACCGGAAATTTAATATTAAAATTATAGGAAAATGTATAATTGGTAGTATTTCGAGTTTCTGTAACTACAAGATAAAATTCTTGCTCCTTCAACACAAACCGCATTAGAAAGTCTCGATGACAGGTTTGCAACACAAAATTACCCTGAATTTAACTGCACTGTCAAAGATTTTCATATTCATTAAGTGTGTACGTGCCTGTTTGAATTTATGTTAGGCATCCGCAGAAACGTACAGTCGATTTGACGCCAGTGTTTTGAATGCCATGGATAGGCGGGCCTCAGACGTTTGTCGATGGCTTACCTCGTGACTGCTGTGGTTGCTCAGTGCTGTTACTGCATCGCGCGGTTTTTTCCGTTTACGCTGATTGAGGTCGGATATATTTATCTTGCTCACCAGTCTCATACTAATGCTAAGCAACGACGTGGCCGTCTGCAGAGGCCCCTTATTGTTGATACATTGTTTACTCCAAGACGATATGCTGTTAAGGGGAATATCAAGCGATAAAAAAGGAAAAAAATACGGTGGAAAGGAAAAGTCAAAAATTTAGTAAATTCGATCAATTGAGTGAAGTGTTTCGCTACGGTACGTTAAAAATTAAAGATTATTTTCGAAATCATTCTGCCGTAAAGATATGCAAATCACTTATCTCTTTATCCAGGTCAAAGATCAATCTGCATTATGACAGTCATGTGGACAGAGTGAATCGTGCGTACAATCTAAACTCTCTGATACTTCGCGCTGCCTCGGAACTAAAACCAAATGGTAGATACAGATTACGATTACAAGTTGTCATTAATTGCTTATGTTCAGTTGAACAAATAAACTGTTTTCACCCACAAAATCTGGTACCTCGACTTTCCTCATCACACGCTGCAACGATCGCATCGCACGCCAGAAAAACTGAATCGCGCGCCGAAACGATGAAGCGCATCTTACACAAGTTTTCGAATCAGCCGAGCTGCGCAGAACGATTCGTGAAGAATGTTGAAGCGTCATCAACGCCTACCATGTCTAACATACAGAATTTTGCAAGCACTCGCCTAACAGCGGCCGGCCGGGGTGGCCGAGCGGTTCTAGGCGCTACAGTCTGGAACCGCGCGACCGCTACGGTCGCAGGTTCGAATCCTGCCTCGGGCATGGATGTGTGTGATGTCCTTAGGTTAGTTAGGTTTAAGTAGTTCTAAGTTCTATGGGACTGATGACCTCAGATGTTAAGTCCCATAGTGCTCAGAGCCATTTGAACCTAACAGCGGTAAACCTGATCCCTAGTCCGAATGTGGTGAAACCCCTACCCTTCTTGTCGGATAATCCAGTATTGTGGTTCACCTAACTTGTCCCACATCACGTCAAACGAAAGTAAACACAGTAATGTAGTAGCTGCGCTTAACACTCTAAGCGCCAAGCCCGTAAAATTTACGGGCCTGGGATCGCGCGAAAATCACCAAGCCCGTAAAATTTACGGGCCGCTACATTTAATTTCATTCAAAACACTGCAACGTTATTTCTACGGGTTTGGCCAGCGCTATACGTTTTTCAGATGTTTATTAACAAAATGCGTCCATAGATGTCACGGCAGCGCTGTAATTCATGTTAAAACTTATCTTTGCGTTCTCAGTCTGTATATCATTCAGTTGTTTGTCATCATGTTTCGGCGCGGTTTATCAGACGCAGAAATTGCGGATTTGATCAATCATAGCGACACTCTGGATAATGTAGAGAGTGATTCAGACGATTCTGAATGCAATGGTGTGTTTGAAGGTACGTATTTCCGAATTTTCCACGTAATTGTGCAGTACGCACATATCTGTTGAACATGTGTAAACGATGTATGTAGTTACACATAATGTGATATTCTTTTTAGAAGACGAGATTGATGACAGTTTGTCTTCAGATGAAGACGAGAATGATGTTGAAGGTGTTGCTTCAAATCCAGCAGCTGTGCCGTATCCGAAAGACAGTGAGTGGACTGCAGTTGACACCTACCGACCTCTGCCTGTCAACACGACACCCAGGCAGATACTAGTGGATATTGATGAGTCGAGTTCTGTACTGGATTGCAGTAAAGTGTTCCTTACTGACAGTGACGTAAATGAACTCAAGAGACAGACAAATTTGTATGCATCACAGACAATACAGAAGAAAAGAAGAGGAAATAATCTGAAGCCCCATTCAGTTTTGAGTTCGTGGAAGCCAGTGACTATAAGTGAGATGAGGCGTTTCTTGGGTATTATTTTCCACATGTGTGTTTCGAAAAAGCCAAAAATTGCGGACCATTGGAGCACTAATCCTGTTCTTAGTTGTAACTTTTGTCCCCATGTCATGAGCCGTTTGCGTTTCACTCAGATACTGTCATGCTTGCATCTTGTTGACAATTCAAATCAGAAAAAACCAGGCGAAGATGGATTTCATCCACTTTACAAAGTTTTGCCATATTATAATAATTTGAAGGAGCGATGTATCCAGGCATATCGTCCCTCAGAAAAAGTGACAATTGATGAAGGAATTTGCCCATTTCGAGGTCGTGTGAGTTTCCGTGTTTACATGCAAAATAAGCCTCATAAGTATGGACTGAAAGTATATGCTGTTGCTGAAGCCAGTAGTGGCTATGTTGTAAATTTTGAAGTTTATGCTGGTAAGCATATTGTTGACAATTCTTCGTCTGCGGTTATTTTGCGATTGTTGTCTGACAGCAGCTTGCTGAACAAAGGCCACACTGTGTATTTAGATCGATTTTATTCCAGTCCAGAGCTATTTCAGCAACTGGCAGAGAAAGGCACTGGAGCTGTTGGTACTGTGAACAAATCCAGGAAAGGATTGCCTAAAGATTTAGTATCTGCTAAGCTGAAAAAGGGCGAAATGTCTTTTCGGCGTAAAGATAATGTATTGGCAATGAAGTGGAAAGATAAGAGAGATGTGTATACATTGTCTACAAGGCATCAAGCAACATTTGGTACGCATACTAAGAGAAATGGGTCTGTAGTATTGAAACCACTTCAGGTACTTGATTACAACCTCAATAAAATTGGAGTGGATATTGGAGACCAACGCCTGCAGTACAATCCGTTCCAGCACAGAACTGTGAAATGGTGGCGAAAATTATATTTCCATTTGCTGCTTATGGGAGTATCAAATGCATTTTGGCTGTACAATGCAGTGCACAGGAAGAATATTACAATAACAGACTTTATAACAGTGCTTGCAGTTCAGCTTGTTGAAGACGACACACTTGAATTCATTCCAAGAAATGAAGGAACTGTAGGTCGGCTAACAAAGAGACATTTTTTGCAGCACATACCTGCAACTACTAAGAAGTATGCTGCTCGTGTGTGTCACGTGTGCAGTTCCAGGAGCAAGAAACAGAGTGGCAAGGCTTCTCGCAAAGAGACACGATACGAATGTGAACAGTGTGGCGTTGCACTCTGCCTGGAACCTTGCTTTAAAATTTTCCACACTAAAAAACAATATGATTCTGTGTGAAATTTATATGTAATACTGTATACTATCAGAAACATGTAATGTAGTGCCACAATTTTGGTTAAAAATAAATCACAATTGTATTCCCTTATTCGTATGACTTTTTCTAAATTCTTAAAACATCTAAGTGATTTCTATAACTGTACCTTAAAGCTGTGCATTGTAAAGTAGTTTCTTTCACTCAGAATTAAAGTAGAAATGTGCAGCTTCAAGATGGTACCAAATTTGCCACAATCCAAACAGTAGATTTGATGCAGTAATTTTTTTAATATTGGTAAAATTGCCCGGTTTCTAGGGACGGGTGCATAAAATAGGCCTGGTACAGAGAGTGTTAACGAGAGAAGGGCTAGGGAAGTAGACATTCTAACTTCGCTTCTAAGCACTGAAGAATACACATCTATCAAGCAAGTGCTTGCAACGCGCTTGCCACACGTCAGTGGTTAAGCGACGTGAAAAATTGCTCCGCACTGAAGAACTTGCGATCGCACACCATCTCAACTTCTTCGTCGTCTTTCACGCTCGCAGGCAACGCAATTAACGACAATATTCTACGGAATATACGGCTGTCGCGCTCGCCTGAGGATCCACAGAAAGTAGTTTGGACTGGTGACCTCGAAGATCTCGCTCAAACCGCTGACCGAATAGTCGAGATGTACCCATCGACGGACGTCGCAACCGCTTCCGCCAGAGCAGCGACTTCTCTAGAAGCACTGCAAGCACAAGTAACTTTTTTTGTGGGGCTTTAGGGCGAAAAGCATCTAAGATCATAAGCGCCCAGTATAGGACCATAGAATACTGGGACCGCGAGGGTAAAAAAACCGTTGTGAGGTCTAATACAAAAAGGAAGAAAAAACAAATCTAAAACATCAAGACGTTACAGAAGAGCATCTAAAAGACGTCGACAAGACACCGGAGTCAACAGGTAGAAATCAAATCCCTTATATTGCTTTTTACAAAAAATTTAAGACGCGAGCCAGAGCTTGCACGTCATCCGATAAAATATCCGGCAAAGCGGGCGGCAGCCCGACCCTGAGACGTAAGTGGCTAAAATAAGGGCATGGGATCAGGAAATGTCTGACTGTTAATGGCTGGCTACAGGAAGGACAGCTGGGTGCAGGGTCGCCTCTCAACAAGTGGCGGTGACTAAGGCCGCAGTGTCCTACTCGCAACCGAGCTAAAATTACTTCTTCACGGCGAGACGGCCGGGAGGAAGTCGACCAGGCTGTTGCGAGGGGTTTACTATCTAAGCAAGTCGCAGCGCTACAAATGCGGTGTTCCGCACGCGCGACGCTTTTCAAGCAGAAACAAGCATTCACCCGCCGAGGAGGGGGTCTGCTGGTATCACAAAAAAAACTTGGAATTGCAGCTCGGCTGTGTCGACCACTCTGACAAAGGAAACGCCGTCGGGAATCAGTGGCGACGGCGACTGATTTCAAACCGGACAATCCTTAACCATTTACACCAGATCACCCCACCAAGCTACAATTTCTCATTGATCCAGGATATGACCTGTCAGTTTCCCATTCTTCTTGTCTTCTTCTCTTCCAAGAAGGAATACCGATGAAAATTACCTGTCTGGTGCGAATGGACGTGCCATCAAGACTTGCAGCTATATGAAGTTACATCTGAACTTAAATCTTCGACGTGAATTCGTATGGAGATTCGTTGTTGCTAATATCCGGATTTCTTATTGTTTTACAGCCTCCTTCCAGATCTTCGCAATCGATACTTCCTTGATTCTGCAACACAGTTGTCTAGTTATGGACACTTATGCCATGCCAACCATCAAAGTGACTGCAGGTGATTCACCTTACATCGACCTGATTCGGCAGTTCCTTGAAGTCACCTGTACATCGCCTACTCCAGCACTGGCAGAACGCTGAACGGTACATCACACTCACCACGCTACGACCGCCAGTTCACGCAGATCCTCGGCGTCTGCATCCAGGCAAACTAAAGACCGCTAAGCAACATTTCTTTCAAGTTAGCAAAAGTGAGCTGTCGCCATTCAAATAGCATCTGGGTCTTTCCTCTCCATACTGTCGCTAATAAGAGTAATGTGGTGAATATCATCAGCTTAACACCAGAACGACAGCTGGTCGTTATTCTGTGCCGCAAATTGAAGACTTCGCTATGCACATTCGTGGTAAGACTGTTTTCTCCACGACCGATCTCATCCGTGGTTCTTATTATACACCAGTTGCACCGAAGATATACCCAAAACTGTTGTCCGCACTCCATTCGAACTTAACGAATTTGTGCGAGTGGCATTTGGACTTTGCAATGCCGCCCAGACTTTCTAGTGCTTCCTGGATGAAGTAACAAGAGACTTAGAGCTCTCTCACGTCTATACTGACGAACTACTAATGTAGTCCAGCGAGGCAGAGCATCTTATACATCTACAGCAACTGTTCACTAGACTACAAGAACTTGGGTTAGTGAAACTTGGCTCTGAGCACTATGGGACTCAACTGCTGAGGTTATTAGTCCCCTAGAACTTAGAACTAGTTAAACCTAACTAACCTAAGGACATCACAAACATCCATGCCCGAGGCAGGATTCGAACCTGCGACCGTAGCGGTCTTGCGGTTCCAGACTGCAGCGCCTTTAACCGCACGGCCACTTCGGCCGGCTGGTTAGTGAAACTATCTGGTCGCGTATAACAGGTGTAGGTGAAACCAAGTTAATTATTGGATGTTTTTACCGGCCACCCCATTCTGCTGTAACAGTTCTAGAGTCGTTCAGAGAGAGTCTAGGTGCAATAACGCGTAAATACCCAGAAAATGGAAATATGTAGTAAGTTACTATGGGACCAAACTGCTGAGGTCATCGGACCCTAGGCTTACATACTATTTAATCTCACTTAAACTAATATAGGCTAAGGAAAACACACACACACACACACACACACACACACACACATACACACACACACATACACACACACACACATGCCCGAAAGAGGACTCAAACCTCGGCTACCCTGCGGGACCATTCAATGCGGGAAGTAGGGACAGACTGACATGCAAAGTCCTTTTGAACACGTTTTCTGAAAACTGTCTTGAGCAGCTAGCTAGGCAGCCCACACGCAACGGAAATATCTTAGACTTTTTAGCTATAAATAAGCCGGACCTTATTGACAATGTCAGTATAGAAACGGGGATTAGAGATCATGTCATTGTAGGAAAGATGACTACGAATGTTAATAACACTCAGTCAAGAAGGCTAGGAGAGTGTTTCTGCTAGATAGAGCAGATAATCTTAGTTTCAGTAAACGAATGTAGAGGAATTATGGGCAAAGTTTAAGCAGATTGTAAGAAGCAGAGGCTGTTGCACTCGCAGTTCGAAAGGGAACGCACAAAGGATGACATGCGAAGGTTAGCAGAGATTCGGGCGTCTGTGAAAAGATCTATGCTCGAAGCATACAACAACTACCTCCATTACACCCTAGCGAAAGACCTGTCAGAGAACCCGAGGAAATTCTGGTCTTACGTAAAATCGCTAAGCGGGTGTAAGGGTCCCGTTCAGTCCCTTGTTGATCATTGTGGCGTGGCAGTTGAAGACAGCAAAATGGAAGCCGAAGTTTTAAATTTCACGTTGCAGAAAACGTCCACACAGGAGAATCATACAAACATACCGTCATTTAACCATCGGACAGACTGTAGTGTGGACGACACAGTAATAAGCATCGCAGGCATAGAGAAACAACTAAAGATCTGAAAGTAAGTAAATCTCCAGGTGCGAATGGAATCCCAGTTCGATTTTACAAAGAGTACTCTACGGCATTGACTCCTTATCTAACTTGCATTTATCGTGAATCTCTCGTCTAGCACAAACCTCCTAGCGATCGGAAAAAAGCGGAGGTGAATCCAGCAAAATTACAGACCAAAATGCATCACTTAGATTTGCTGCAGAATCCTTGAACATATTCTCAGTTTGAATATAATATAATAATAATATCAGTATGGTTTTAGAAAGCATCGCTCATGCGAAACTCAGCTTGCCCTTTTCTCGCGTGATATACTGAGAACTATGGCTGAAGGGCAATAGGAGGATTGCATCTCTCTAGATTTCCGGAAAGCATCTGACACGGCGCCCCATTGCAGGCTCTTAACGAAGGTACGAGTATATGGAATAAGTTCACAGATATGTGAGTGAGTGGCCAGAAGACTTCTTAAGTAATAGGACCCATTACGAACGTGCGGAATAGGTTCCCAGATGTGTGAGCGGCTCGAAGACTTCTTAAGTAATAGGACGCAGTATGTTGTCCTCGACGGCGAGTGTTCATCAGAGACAAGTGCATCGTCAGGAGTACCCCAGGGAAGTGTGGTAGGGCTGCTGTTGTTCTCTATATACGTAAATGATTTGGCGGACAGGGTGGGCAGCAGACTGCGGTTGTTTTGCTGGCGATGCCGTGGTGTACGGTAAGGTGTCGAAGTTGAGTGATTGTAGGAAGATACAAGACGGCTTCAGTTGGTGCGATGAATAGTAGCTGGCCCTAAATGTGGAAAAATGTAAATTAAAGCGGATGAGTAGGAAGATCAAACCTGTAATGTTCGGATACAGTATTGCTAGTGCCATACATGACACAGTCAAGTCATTCAAATATGTGGGCATAATATTGGAGAGCTATACGAGACGGTACGAGCGTGTGAGAACTGTGGCAGGGAAGGCGAGTGGTCGGCTTCGCTTTGTTGGCAGAATTTTAGGAAAGAGTGGATCAGCTGTAAAGGAGGCCGCATGTTAGGGCGCTGGTGCTGCCTGTCCGTCAGTGCTGCCGGAGTGCTTGGGATCTGCACCAGGATCGGATGGAAGGAAGACATCGAATCAGTTCAGAGACGGACTGCTAGATTTATTACCGGTAGGTTCAAACAACGCCTAAGTGTTACGGAGATGCTCTTGGTATCTCTGGAGAGGAAGCGACGTTTTTTTCGAGAAAGCCTATTGAGAAAATTTAGGGAACCGGCATTTGAAGCTGACTGCCGAACGATTTTACTTTCGCCAAAATACATTGCGCATAAGGACCACGAAGATAAGATACGAAAAATTAGGGATCATACGGAGGCATGCAGACAATTCTTTTTCCCCTCGCTCTATTTGCGAATGGAATAGGAAAGGAAATGACTAGTAGTGGTACAGGGTACCCTCCGCCACGCACCGTACGGTGGCTTGCTGAGCACTAATGTAGCTGTAGTGATTAACCCGCAGACATGAGTCTCCGGAACGACGGAAGTAAAATTCTGAGGGTACCTTATCAATGCACAAAGAATCCTCCCACCACAGGACACAGCGGAAGCTATTTCTCAGTTTCCGCAGCCCCGTATAAAAAGAGAATTACGCCGTTTCTTGGGCTTGACAAATGTCTAACGATGGTTTGTGCTCAGTCATGTATTGTTGGCAGCACTTTTCAACGAAATGCTAAAAGGTTCATCTATACCTGGAGACAATGTACAGTGGACTAATGTAAAGAAAGCGTACTGCGCCAGAGTGAAAGCTGCTATTGCTGAGACTGCTTACTAGCTCCTCCTCTTTTTGACGCACCTTTGGCAGTTATGGCGGACGCATTATCAACTACAGGTGGAGCTGTAATACTACAGTATGTGCAACATGACTGGCAACCTCTAGCTGTCTTCAGCAAAAAATTATCTCCTTCACAAGCAAATTGGTCAATGTATGACCGAGTGCTGTATGTGGCATATGCCTCAATCAAAAAGTTTAGACATGTCCTTTAACTCCTCCCGAACAGGCCATGAAGGCCTAAAGGGACCGACCGGCCGCCGTGTCATCCTCACTCAGCCCCACAGGCGTCACTGGATGCGGATATGGAGGGGCATGTGGTCAGCACACCGCTCTCCCAGCCGTCCAAAAATGGTTCAAATGGCTCTGAGCACTATGGGACTTAACATCTGAGGTCATCAGTCCCCTAGAACTTAGAACTACTTAAACCTAACTAACCTAAGGACAACACACACATCCATACCCGAGGCAGGATTCGAACCTGCGACCGTAGCGGTGGCGCGGTTCGAGACTAAAACGCCTAGAACCGCTCGGCCACGCCGCCGGCCCTCCCAGCCGTATGTCAGTTTCCGAGACCGCAGCCGCTACTTCTCAATCAAGTAGCTCCTCATTGTTTACCTCACAAGGGCTGAGTGCATCCCGCTGGCCAACAGCGCTCGGCAGACCGGATGGTCACCCATCCATGTGTTAGCCCAGCCCGACAGTTCTTAACTTCGGTGATCTGACGGGAACCGGTGTTAGCACTGCGGGAAGGGCGTTGGCCTCATGTCCTTTAAGGTAAACATTATATTCTTCTCACAGCCTATAAGCCATTTCTGTTCACTGTCCGTCGAAAGCCAGACAAGGCATCACCGCGCCAATTGCGGCATTTGGACTTAGCCGTGCAATTTACCACAGATATCCAACATTTTGACGGTGAGCAGAACGGACCAGCAGATATTTTATTTCGCAATGATGCCTTCACGATGGAACTTGACTTCATACCACTTGCCAGTCCCAGCAAGGAGACAGTGAATTGAAGGCCTGCTTTGAAACGTGGTCAGGTGACACGGAGTCTTTCACGGTGGCATGCTACGATAAAATGTTCTCGCTTTACAAGACATTTCGAACAAAAGACTCGAGCTTTCGATAGACATGTTCGCTATTGTCATCAGGAGTTGAAATCACTGACTGCCGGGATTGGCACGTAGTTCTACTTGTATAGATGTAATGACAGAGAGGGCCAGAGTGGCTGATGTTCGGAAGGCAACTGAGGCCATTATCCCTAAGTGCAGTCAGACATTAATTACTTCCCCCCATCTCCAACATCATCAACATTAGTACATAACTAAATTTTACGATGAAAAAGAATTAGGTTTGAACACTTTTATGTTTAGTATGACGAAAGATAGTTTCTGTAGATGTTTTATTTGGTAATGAACTAACGATTCTCCTTATTTCTAACAATCTTTTTTATAGAATGATGAAGCATTTAGCAGTGCACCGTGAGTGCTACCTCTAACTCCTCTTCAGAAAAGAAAATTAACTATCCAAACTGAGGGTTAGGTTAGTATTGTTTAACGTCCCGTCGACAACGAGGTCATTAGAGACGGAGCGCAAGCTCGGGTTAGGGAGGGATGGGGAAGGAAATCGGCCGTGCCCTTTCAAAGGAACCATCCCGGCATTTGCCTGAAACGATTTAGGGAAATCACGGAAAACCTAAATCAGGATGGCTGGAGACGGGATTGAACCGTCGTCCTCCCGAATGCGAGTCCAGTGTGCTAACCACTGCGCCACCTCGCTCGGTATCCAAACTGAGGACAGACACTTGTTACAAAATACGCTTCCCCTGCACCACTCCATCCCTAGCTACTCTTGCTTCACCCATAAGCCATTTAAAAGCAACCGAGTTAAAATGCGTGCACTTCAGTTTCTGTTTGTAAATTACTACATTGCTGGACTCCTTACTTCTAAACACTGTGAAGGTCCTGCAGCAGTTTAGTAACCATTACGCAGTTACTGTTATGACGTCCCGTCAATTAAATGGGTTATCTGTAGCCAAATGAATAATAAAGCAATTTGTGGTCCATTGCGGGAACTAGCTACAGCTCAGAGAAGACATTTTGATGAGATATTAAAGCATATGTGATGTATACGTCTAAGTTTTACTGTCTTAGATGCATGGCACAAAGCAAAAAGTGCACTGTGTGAGTAAAAGATATTCACACATTCCTTTCATGAGCTTGCACAACCAAATTGTGTGACACGTTAATGCTCCCGTGTATGTTGCCTCGTGGTGCATTATTTGTACTGTGTATGAGATAGCTGAACAATAGTTTGGAGTCTCTCGCTATATTCCGTTAATTATTGGTGTGTACTATCGCAAATATTTTGTATCTATTGTTTTAATTATTTTTGTATTTTCTATGAAGTGCCTCGTTACCTGAGCAAATATCACGGCTCAAAGTGTTCCATCGAATCTTACGAAAATTGAAAACATAACCAGCTATGACAGCCAACTTATAATCTTCATGCCCATAGACACGCATAAAAAAGCTATTTCGCATACAAAGGTATAATTATAGTCTTGTGATTTCAAGTTCTCGCCTGAGTTGCAAAGGTGATATATATATATATATATGCTATTTCTAGTCCCTTCCACACTCTGCAATTTACCTGCTGTTTCTTTTAGTCATCTGACATCTTTCTTATATCAGACGAGATACCTAATACAGTAGTTATAGGTGAAGAACTAAAATTTTTACCTGACTGACACAATACATGAAAACATCACATACAGTGGTAAGCCAAAACACTATGACCACTGCCCACCGCGACGTTGGATGCCGCCTGGTGACGTTGCGGGCACGTGACACGGTAACAGAACTTTGTAAGCGGAGCAGACACGGACTGCGTATGACCCTAGCGAAGAAATGGGCTACGAATCAGGAAATCCATTGAGACAAGCGCATTTGATAAAGGGTAGATTATTATTACGCGGAGCCTGTGAACGAGCATCTCTAAAACGGCGAAGCTCGTCGAATGTGCACGTGCTACTGTCGTGAGTATCCACGGAAAGAGCTAGAAGCACAGTGAAACTACAGCTAGGAGCTAAATGGTTGGATGCTCACGACTGTTCACAGTACGTGGAGCTAGGAAGCTTGTCTGCTCTGTAAATTAGGATAGATGGTGATTTGTGGCATCTCTGACAAAAGAACACAATACTGGTGCACGCACAAGTGATTCGGAGCGCACTGTTCATCGCACATTGTTGAACATGGACCTTCGCAGCAGACCCCCCCCCCCCTACCTATATGTCCACGTTTTGATCCAACGACATCGTCAGTTACGATTGCTGTGGTCACGGAACCATCGGGATTTGAGTGTCGATAAATGGAAACGTGTCGGCTCTTCGGGTGAATCACTTTTTTGCTACACTAGGTCGACGGTCGTCTTCACAAATGCGGTCATCATGATGAGCGGTGGCTCGAAACGTGCAGTGCGCTACGGACGCAGGCTGGTGGGAGCAGTATTATGCTATGGGAGACATTCTCCTGCGCTTGAATGAGACCTGTGGTAGTAATCGAAGACACGCTGCCAGCTACGAACCACTTGTAACCCTTCATGCTTGATGTCTTACCCCACGGCGATGTCATCTTTCAGCAGTATAACTGTCCGTGTTTCGGAGCCACAACTGTTCAAAAATGGCTCTGAGCACTATGGGACTTAACATATGAGGTCATCAGTCCCCTAGAATTTAGAGCTACTTAACCTAAGGACATCACACACATCCACGCCCGAGGCAGGATTCGAACCTGCGACCGTAGCAGCCTCGCGCCAGAACTGTACTAGAGTGGTTTTAAGAGCATTATAGTGAACTGAGATTGATGTCTCGACTGCCAAATGTGCCTAATGTACATCCTGTATCCTATGGAACCCACCTGGGTCGCTATCGGGCGCCAGCGCCGCTTGCGCAAATCAGCGGCCCGTTAGTTACGCGAATTACATGACCTGTGCGTAGACATCTAATGCCACGTACCTCCACAAACCTACCATCAAACTGTCGGATCCCTGATCCGCGGAATCAGTGACGTATTTCCCTCCAAAGACGGACAAAAAAGTTATTAAGTAGGCGGTCTAAAGTTTTGGCTCATTAGCGTATAATATATTCATATTACCATAACTGTTATAAATTTTGTGGAACTTGTAATACAAAACAAAAATTTTAGGAAAGAGAGAAATAAAAAAAGAAGAAGAAAGAGAAGGGAAAGACCTATCGCAGACTTTGGATATCGTGGTTGCAAATTATGGTATATATGGTCACAGTGAGAAGGGTGGGTAGAGCCACCATTCTTTCAAAAGACAAGCCGTTAGATTATGTTCAGAATAAGTAAGTTCTATGTTACAAAACTGTTAAGGCTTTCGTGGCCACTTGTTGACAAACTGCCTATTGGCTTCTGTCTCGGGTTCTTCGGCCGACGTTCATCTAATGATTTTTCTGACGTTTCGCCAGCACGAGTGGCTGGCATTGTCAAAGCTTCACCCTCCATTGCCGGTGGTTAACTGGAGCCGAGCTCGCGGGCGCAGACTATATGTACCTGGCGCGCCAACGTCCGAGGGCTTCTCCGCGGTCATTTCCGGTGCGGTTCTCCTCTTGCTACCTGCGACGGTCGTTCGCTGCAGTACGGGAAGCCAGGATCCGTTTACCTTAAGGCTTTCCTCTTTCTTGTTCAAACTGTTCGCGTGTTTTCGTATTTCTACAGCTTCTCTGAACAAGCGCGTGTGATAGTGCTTCTCTACAGCCAGAACTTCCGTGTCGGCGAATTTTATTACGTGGTCGGTCTCATTCAGTGCGTGCTCTGCCACGGCCGATTTCTCCACCTGCCCCAACCTGCAATGCCGCTTATGCTCTTTAATCCTGGTGTTAATGGGTCGTCCAGTCATTCCGACATAAACTTTTCCGCATGCGCATGGTATACGGTATATTCCCGACATTGCAAGTGGGTCTCTTTTCTCCTTCGCCGACCTAAGACACTCTTTGATCTTCCTTGTCGGTTTGAAAATCGCCTTTACGCCATGTTTGTGCAATATACGGCCGATTCTGTCCGTCACTCTGGGAATGTATTGCAGAAAGGCCGTACCCGACATTTCCTTTCCTGGTTCCTTACTTCGCCGAGTGTTTGGCTCTGTTACACTTCTAATATAATTTGTGGAGTAACCATTGCTCCTCAGGACAGTTTCCAGGTGTTGCATTTCTTGTTTGAGGTGTTGCGGCTCACATATTCGTCCTGCTCTCGTTACGAGCGTACTAATCATGCCTCTTTTCTGGCTCGGATGGTGGTTTGACAGTTTGTGCAGGTATCGGTCCGTGTGAGTCGGT
Organism: Schistocerca nitens; assembly: GCF_023898315.1. NCBI lineage: Eukaryota > Metazoa > Arthropoda > Insecta > Orthoptera > Acrididae > Schistocerca > Schistocerca nitens. The sequence goes on along the minus strand of NC_064614.1, from coordinate 1,268,487,887 downwards.
TTTCGATACACGCTGTGTCCCAGGTTTTCGCCGTCCCTTGTGACCAGCACATCTAGAAATGGCAGTTTGTTGGCCTTTCCTACTTCCTTGGTAAATGTTATGTTGGCATGGAGGCTGTTCAAGTGCCTTAGGAAGTCACCGAGCTGTTCTTCACCATGGCTCCACACAACGAAAGTATCATCGACGTACCTGTACCACACCTTAGGTTTGCAAGTCGCCGAGTCCAGTGCGTGTGCTTCGAATTGTTCCATGAAGAAGTTGGCCACCACTGGACTGAGAGGACTACCCATGGCGACGCCTTCCAGCTGTTCGTAGAACTCGCCATTCCACGTGAAATAGCTCGTGGTGAGACATGTGTGGAAGAACTTTCTGATGTCTTGCGAGAAAATGGAACCGATGTGCTCCAGAGCGTCACTGAGTGGCACTTTCGTAGATAACGAAACAACATCAAAGCTGACCAGGATGACGTTTGGTGCAAGTTTCAGATTCTTTAGCTTCTCAATGAAATGTCCTGAGTCCTTAATGTATGTGTCGGTCCTCCCCACGTGTGGGTGGAGCAGAGAGGCCAAGTGTTTTGCCAGTATATATGTCGGTGATCCAGGAGCGCTAACGATCGGTCTCAGTGGAACGTTGTTCTTATCCATACAGTCGAGGTGGTAGGGCTTCTGTGTTGCGCAGGTTTCTCTGTATGTCCGCCGGCAGAGAAGACGCTTTGATTAATCGATTCGTATTCCGTGCGATACGCTGCATCGGATCTGCGCTTAGTTTTCGGTACGTCGTCGGATCTAATAGGTCTCGGATCTTTTGCTCATAATCTTCGGTCTTCATTACGACGGTCGCATTCCCCTTATCGGCAGGCAGTACCAATATACTCTTGTCGGCGTTGAGATTCTTAATGGCTTGTACCTCTTCTTTCTTCAGGTTGCAAGCTGGTGGTTTTGCTGGGCGCAGTATCCTGGCTGTTTCAGTGCGTATTTCCTCTGCCCTTTCACAAGGAAGGGTCCGAATGGCTGCTTCGGTATTGGCAATGATGTCCTCCATAGGTATAGTTCTCGCGATGGCTTCCCGTACTGCAGCAAACGACCGTCGCAGGTAGCAAGAGGAGAACCGCACCAGAAATGACCGCGGAGAAGCCCTCGGACGTTGGCGCGCCAGGTACATATAGTCTGCGCCCGCGAGCTCGGCTCCAGTTCACCACCGGCAATGGAGGGTGAAGCTTTGACAATGCCAGCCACTCGTGCTGGCGAAACGTCAGAAAAATCATTAGATGAACGTCGGCCGAAGAACCCGAGACAGAAGCCAATAGGCAGTTTGTCAACAAGTGGCCACGAAAGCCTTAACAGTTTTGTATTACGCCTCTACGGGGAGGAGATTTGCAGATTGTACCGACGCCTTGACCAACGACGCAAGAAGAAAGCGCGACTGATGTCCTCTCTCGCCTTTCTGTCACGGTGCCGAGATGAATGTGCCACACCGAAGTTCTTGAGATGTAAGCGCCTATTCACCACCGCCCAAGCACATCGTATCTACGACAGAATGGAACGAGCTTTTCTTCGTGAGCGAATACATACAACACGGAGCGACTTGGCAAGAACGGATCAGGAACTTCTGGACATTTTCTATCAACTAAGTAGCAGAATGCATCGAGACGACTGGGACAAGATCGACAGCATCACTCACAGGAGCATGCAGAACGAACTCGAGCGCTGCACCGAGCGACAGAAGTAATACTTTCCGCTGTTGCTATTCATTGCCTTGATTCGTCTTTCTGTTATTGCTTCTTTGTGCTTCTGATATTACATGTTATAAACACCGTTTCCTAACTTTCGACTTCGTCTTCGTTCTTGCTGCTCTGATTTTGTTTATTTTGAAATAATTTTATATCAAGCTAGCTTACAACATTTTCAAACATGGACAACAGGTATTCAGTATCATAGCTTTTCCAATTGCATTATTACATTTATTTATATAGTTTCTATTGAGCTTTTCCATTTCAGCATTGACAAACGTGAAATTCAGTTCCACCTTTTTTTCTTATTTCCTGAAGTTCCTGTAGTCTGTCGTCTACTAACAACATTGCCGTTTCCTCTCCTCTGTCCATATTTCTCCAGGTTTATTTCTTATTTTTTGTCTAGAGGTTCTAAATACCGTTTACTATTGTTAAGAATCCCGTGTTATTGCCCATTCTGGAAAACTGTTTGTATGCTAGTTTTAATTTATGTGATTAGAGCTATAGTTGATTACTTTTTCCGAATCTCCTGATGTATCTATATGAGTAAACTACTCACAATAATTCTGCAAAGGTGTTCAAATAAATATACCCCCGTTTTGAGATTACTTTCTGTGTTCTCCGATTATTTTGGTAACTTTGTTCAGTACCTGTTACTTTCTAAATATCATTAATCTGTATTGTCACCCAGGGTTGGTTTACAGCCCAAGCGACACAAGCGGCCGCTTAGACCGCCAAGGTGAGAGGGGTGCCAGATGCGTCCGAGTGCAAAATTTGTTAACAAGGTGAGTCGTAAATAGTAGCGAAAACTGACACTGGGGAAAGTATACGATAATAGAAAAAAATATTCGCTAAACGTGGTCCGAAATCGATCCATTTGCGAAGTAATTGCAAAGGCCAGCTTACGAGCCGCCATTGACTTCGGTATCAAATGTTATCCTGATTTCTAAAATTCAATTTGAAATAGTCGAATATTTTTCCATCTAATTGGGCTCAATTTTCACCCAATGCTTACCTGAACTAGAAATGCAATACCACTTTATCACGTTACACGTTACAGCGTGCTCGTGTGTTTACTTCACATCTAATACGCAACTTCCACAGTTGAACTGAGTGTTACGTCACACACGTCTGTGTAAAATTAGTTGTTTTTTCTTGCACTCCTACCCCATTTTTTCCTATGCAAACTGAAACAATTCGTAAGTTATAGAATTAAAAAATTGTATTATTAATTTAAAAATAACAGATATTTTATATTTTTCATTTTATTGAAGGAAGAACAAGACAATAGACAGAGTTCTTTCTGCTTTCACTAATAGCTTTTAATGATACATGGAATTACCTAAAACGAAAATGAATTGTTTCTTTTTTTAGTATTGAGCACTGGGATAAGATTGAGAAATTATTTTATGTTACAGAGGAACATATACATAGCACTTGTTAAAAAAAATCTATTTTCCTGTTCACTAGATTAACGTTTAATTTTAAAGGTCTTACCAAAAGCTCAAGGAAAAATAACTGATTTTGCAGGGCGCGGGGGAGGGGGGGGGGGGGGGGGCGAATGGCTGGATGTCCGCCAAATAATATTTAACTTCTGTGGAAAACTGTTCTTGACCAGACTCTGTTGTAACCACAACGTTTCTTGTGACTTTTCTTTCACACATCTGCAGTACATGCAGTATACAGTTTTTTTTCCAGCATGTTCTCAATTAAGTTACCCTCTATTTCAGACTATTTAATTCATTCTCGGCTTATAGACTGTTCTAATCCATTTTCTTGTTGATTTCGTGAAGATATTAACACTTGCTCGCAATCTGTATGTTTATATTTATGTTGTGTTGTAATGACCTGAGCGTACCTTCTTTAACCGATCTATGCCTCTCATTTGGCTAGGATGACTTCATATTCAAATACTGGGGATCTTTATTTTTTGTTGCGAGGTGTTTTGTTCTGTTCCACGCACATCATTCTTCACGTGTTAAAATCTACGATACGTGCGGTATCTCATTTGAGTTTTCACTGAATTACTTATCCCTTATTTTATAAAAATTCTGTGTAAAGTCCGCCGCTCGTGGTCGTGCGGTAGCGTTCTCGCTTCCCGCGCCCGGGTTCCCGGGTTCGATTCCCGGCGGGGTCAGGGATTTTCTCTGCCTCGTGATGACTGGGTGTTGTGTGCTGTCCTTAGGTTAGTTAGGTTTAAGTAGTCCTAAGTTCTAGGGGGACTGATGACCATTGATGTTAAGTCCCATAGTGCTCATAGCCATTTTGACTCTGTGTAAACAATATCGCTTGATACGGTTGCAGCTTATGGAAGTAACGCAACTGCAATTTGAGGTAAACGAAACTAGGACCAACAGTCGTTACATTTTTGTAAAAAGCTGGGAATCTAATTAATTTTCCTTTCGTCATGCTAGTACTGTTTCGGTATAAATAAAGAGATTAACATTTCGTGATAATCGAAGAAAATAGGTGTTTCGCCTATAATTTTTGTTTATACCTTCCCCGCATAAGTTGCCTTGCTAGAGATTCATGCGATGCGACGGACACGGTTGATTTAGGCCCGATGTGTGTATGGTGCGGAAAGGGCAGTTGACTCTGAATAAGAACAAGTGTGAGGTCATCAGTATGATTACGAAAAGAAATCCGTTAAATTTCGGCTACACGATCAGTCACACAAACTTAAATATTTAGGAATTACAGGTACGAACAGCTTAAATTGGCCGGCCGGAGTGGCCGTGCGGTTCTAGGCGCTACAGTCTGGAGCCGAGCGACCGCTACGGTCGCAGGTTCGAATCCTGCCTCGGGCATGGATGTGTGTGATGTCCTTAGGTTAGTTAGGTTTAATTAGTTCTAAGTTCTAGGCGACTGATGACCTCAGAAGTTAAGTCGCATAGTGCTCAGAGCCATTGTTTGAACAGCTTAAATTGGGACGATCAGGTATGCAACGTTGTGGGGAAGGTAAACCAACGACTGCGTTTTATTGGCAGAACAGTTAGAAGATGCAACAAGTCTACTAAAGAGATTGCCTACAGCACGATTCTTCGTCCTTTGCTAGGGTATTGCTGTCCGGTATGGTGTCCTTACCATATAGGACTGATGAAGGACATGGAAAAAGTTAAGAAGGGCAGCTCGTTTTGCATTACCGCGAAATAGGGGAGAGAGTGTCACGGATATGATAAGCGAATTGGGGCGGCAATCATTAAAACAGGCGCTTTTTCGTTGCGGTGAAATCTTTTCACGAAATTTCAGTCACTAACTTTATCCTCTGAATGTGCAGATACTTTATTACCGCCACCGTGAATGGTTAGAAATGAGCATCATAATAAAATAAGAGAAGTTAGACCTCGTACAGAAAGATTTAAGTATTCATTAGGGAGTGGAACGGTAGAGGAAAAGTATGAAGGTAGTTCGAAGAACCCTCTGCCATGGACTTAAGTGTGCACTGCCTAGAAGTCATGTAGATTTAGATGAAGATGTAGACAAGGTAATTTCGTAGACTCCATACATTATGTGTGGTACGATTTCAACTTAACTATCTGTCAGCTCGTTTTATTGCAGCATATTGGATCGTAATTCAAAATTCCTCTTGAACAAATCGTGATATCTCTTGTCTGAAAATTGAGAAGTGCGATATTTATTGCTCTGTCTGGCAGGAGACGTAGAAATGAAATAAGTGTGTCCGTCTCGGCAGCTGCGTGGTCACCACGGCGATATTGCTTAACTGAAAAGACACGGGTTCGATTCCCGGCCGGATAGGAGATTTTATCCGCTTGGAGCCTGGGTGTTGTGTTATCCGTACGTTCGTATCGTCGTAATTGACATTCCACACTTGAAATGGCTGTATGGGCACACCCCGAAAGTCAATAAATAAAAAATAAATAAATTAAATAAAAAAAAAAATTTTGTTTATGGCGATGATCTGGTTTTATCACGGCGCATTGTGTCTCTTGCAGAATTGCCATTGGAAAACTATGTGGAGATGGCGCGTTGTATAAGGAAAAAAAAGAGCCCTTTTCCTCCTTACCTTAATCAAATGGTTCAAATGGCTTTGAGCACTATGGGACTCAACTGCTGAGGTCATAAGTCCCCTAGAACTCAGAACTACTCAAACCTAACTAACCTAGGGACAACACACCCATCCATGCCCGAGGCAGGATTCGAACCTGCGACCGCAGCGGTCGCGCGGTTCCAGACTGTAGCGCCAGAACCGCTCGGCCACCAGCGGCCGGCTTACCTTAATCGAAAGTTCTCGTACGCTCTACGTACACACACATATACGCACGCACACACACACACACACACACACACACACACACACACACACACACACGATAAATGGAAACGGTACGTTAACGGCGGGAGCCGGCCGCGGTGGCCGAGCGGTTCTAGGCGCTTCAGTCCGGAACCGCGCGACTGCTACGGTCGCAGGTTCGAATCCTGCCTCGGGCATGGTTGTGTATGATGTCCTTAGGTTAGTTAGGTTTAAGTAGTTCTGGACTGATGACCTCAGATGTTAAGACCTATAGTTCTCAGAGCCATTTTTTAACGGCGGGAAATGTAGCATGTCGTGGTCATTGGGTATGTTGATGCGGGATATGTGGAACGCAACGTAGTCTCCATAGCGCACCCGTTTCTTTTAATTTTGTTTTAGTTTTGTGGTCAGGACTTTAGTAAGACAGTCAGCATTAGATGATATTTGCGATTGAGTGACACCCAGTGCAAATATATATTATTCTTTGTATCATCCGATCCTTAATCGACGTTCGACACAGTTGAGGATGTATTTCAGTTACACGCCCATTTCTGTGATCACAGCGGCAATCGACCCCCCGACATCTACAGAGACTGTGTAGTGCACGGTCATATTGGCGGAGGTCTCCGCCTTTCACCAACCTTTGTACATTACCCTGGCAGATACACGGGGACCTACAGTTGACTGTGGCCTCCGAATCAAAAGATAAGAATAATCGAGGTGAATGTACATGTAGATGACGCAGTCACTCGCCAGAGATAAAGAGGCGATACGTATGAGAGAGAAATCCTAGGACGAGCGGAGCGAGGTGGCACGACTGTGTGGCATTGGACGCTTTATCCTGAGAGCGGCCGTTGGAACCCCCGACCGGTCGGTGTATCGCTTTCCTCCCTCTCCTCAGTACGATGTTATGCGCCGTGTCTGAGGCTAGGCGCAAATTGAGACGCGTATAGAGCGTGTGACGTGACACGACACTACAGCGCGACACGCACGTGCCGCACGAGTCGCGCGGGTCCAGCGCATATTGCGACGCGTACACCATACTTCGCACGCTTCGACTGGCGACGCTCTGCGCTGACAGAACCGAAGCGCGCGCAACCTGTTGTCTTCCTCAAACGATTTTACAGAAATTATTCACTGAAAATATTTGATTTTTGCCTTACTTGTAGAGTTATATGCCAGCTTCGTGGCGAAGTGCCCATCATCTCGCTAACGACCATTCTTATTGTGATGTACACATTTTAGTAAGACACTACGAAAAACTCAAAAAGTTTGCAACGAAAATTAGGGGTCGCTATGATTTTGCGGTTGGTGCGTATTACACAATATGTTGCTGCGTATGAAATTTAGCTAACATGTTGAATTTTGGTTTAGACTTGGGAGGAGATCTCTGTCTGCCTCCGATCTCGAGAAATTGGATGCTATGTAGCGCGCTCACTTCCGATTTCACGCCCGCGAGAATGAAATACTCGCAACATCTTTCATATCTCCTAAACCGCTCGAGACATCGAAACGAAAGTTTGGCGAATGATAGCACACAAGGAGGAGTGTGTTTCGCCAATTCTTAAACACACGGAACTTTCTTACCTATAGTGGTATATCAGTACTTCACTTTTTATTTATTTCACTCCAGCGACTGTAATTTAAGAGTTATCGACAGCTAGCGAAACAAGAGCTTCCTAGTATGAAAATAAACATGAAATTTCTTCTTTTATGTTACTGCAAATCGACACTATGAGGTTTTTCGTGAACTATTGAGCTCTGTGATTGCCAATTACTACTTTAATGAGGCACTCTGTGTCAGAATTGTTTCACAATAGGTGCTGTGAGATGAGTTTGTGCAAATACACTCTGTTTTGACAAAGGAAGTACAATTAAACCAGTCACCAAGAGAAATGTGGCCGTTACTCACAAACGGTGATGCTTCTTCGAATGAGAGAAGGGTAACAACTCACACAAAAATAGATTGCCAATGCTGTTGGAATTTTCGTGGAATCCCCGTAACCCGTCGTAATTTTAACTCTGAGCGACTGGAATGGAAACTTACCAAAGGATTTTATTCCTTGTCTGGATCTAAGCAGTATTAAAATAATGATGAGCGTTCCTTCAGGCGGAATGATAGGCACATGCCAGATACTGGTTACTTACCTACGGCTTGCCAAATTGACATTGTGTGATCGCGAATAAAACAGTTGTTATTGAGAAAAATAAACAACTGATCTGTCGCTCGACACAATGTCAGTGTATTGTGAGCAGCGGAGGATAATGTGCACGACAGGAATGCACAAGCTAGTCATGTGTGCCTTGTGAGTTGGAGTTCAAGTAGATCTGCGTTTGTCAGCAGTACATTCCAACAAATTAAATATATCTAATCATGATACTCTTTTAGGATATCCCTAATTTCGTAATAATACCGACCGTTTTCTTCATTTGTGTAGCCTGTTGTATAATTAGTTTATTAATGCTGATAATGTGCGTGCAACAATTTAAATGCTTTTTCTCATCACGACGAACTAATTAAAACATTGTTATTTGTGACTGCTTTTCGACTGTTTCTAGCTTGCAGTGGAAATGTGATGTTCACATGCATGTAGTACAGTGTGTCGTATTACATTATTACATCAACAACCAAGTAATAACAGTGAGACTTCTATACATACTTCAGATCTTGGACGCTTTCTACCAGGAGCACAAAGGGATCGATCACTCCTGTGGACATTATCCCTTTCTAAATTTTTGTAACAGAATGTACAGATACGCCAGCATACTAGCCAGCGAGAAGATAACCTTGTTTTACTTTCCTGCCTTGCTTCTTAATGACATGATTTTATAATATTCCTTGCTTCCTTATTCACTACCCTCTGTCCCTTCTTGTGATCTGAAAACATCGCAGAGGCATATGATACAATTCCAGCGGCCAATGGCTCACCAGTTACTGAAGTATGCATTTTCTTGACAGAAGAAAATCTAAACTATACAGATATAAATAACAGAAAAGTATAATGTACTAACGAAGAGCGTTTAAATGGCGAAAAACGAAACACTACCCAAAGGCAATAATAGTGCACAATAAGACAAAATTTATCGTATGGGCAGTACTACCGCTGCTCATATGGGCTCCGATGTGGGCATATGGCCGGGCTACTTTTCCGCTCTCCGCCTCAAGTTTCCCACGGTGCTAGCGAGGCACGCGCGACGCGCGGCGCGAGAAACCGTGCCACAACCACATCGCCGCGCGACCTGGCGCAGGCGCGTGTCGCGTCCCAGTCGCGTCGCGTCGCAATTTGCGCCGTCCCATTTACAAAAATGCGCGCTGCGCTGCGTCGCGCCACACGCGCTATACGCGTCTCAATTTGCGCCTAGCCTAACGACCTCAACACTGCGGGACGTTAAACCTCAATCTGCCTTACGCCCTAGGACCGACTGCGAATTGAATCCGCAACGTATGGACAGATCGTCTGACACCAGCCCACAGAGCCTGTGCCTCACAGTTGTAGCTCGCAATGTCAGGTAAAGATGAGTCTAAACGTTACGAGCCTTGCTCACGGCGAGGCTGAAACTCGGAAACTTCGATGCTGGTTGGCTGACAGCGTGCTACCGTCGGGACCATCTACAGAGAGTGGCTGAAGGTCGGTGAAACGGTGAGTAGGCGTGTCGGACATCCACGCCTCACCATGGAGCGTGGAGACTGGACACCTGCCCGTTCTGAAAAGCAGCATAGTACTTCAATCAAACTGCGTTTTTATCAGGAAAGTTGTGGAGTAATTTTGATTTCTTCCGCTCTCTATGTTTTTTGGGGTGCTGAAACTGAATCTGAGGTTTGTCAACGAAATTTCGTGACGGAACATTGAAAGGTAAGGAATTTCAAATGGTTCAAATGGCTCTGAGCACTATGGGACAACTTCTAAGGTCGTCAGTCCCCTAGAACTTAGAACTGCTTAAACCCAACTAACCTAAGGACATCACACACATCCGTGCCCGAGGCAGGATTCGAACCTGCGACCGTAACGGTCGCGCGGTTCCAGACTGTAGCGCCTAGAACCGCTCGGCCACTCCGGCGAATCTCATAGACTGTCGATTTTTTGCTTATAAGGCGGGAACTATCAACATTTTATAACCTACATACCCGAAATTACAGTACATAAAATTTCCCACAAATTTCATTATTAAGGTTTTGTTGTACCACGAAGCGTTGGGACTGAAGCGCTATTTTAAAAAAATGACTAATTTCGGTTGTCTCTGAAGAAGCCCATATTCTCCACTCCAAAACTCTGATTTATTATTCAAATGGTTCAAAAATTCTCTGAGCACTATGGGACTTAATATCTGAGGTCATCAGTCCACTAGAACTTAGAACTACTTAAACCTAACTAACCTAAGGACATCACACACATCCATGCCCGAGGCAGGATTCGAACCTGCGACCGTAGCAGTCGCGCGGTTCGGACTGAAGCGCCTAGAACCGCTCGGCCGCAACGGCCGGTTTTTATTATCAAAACGTGTCAGTGGATTCTCTGCTCATACCTTATTTAGATTGTATATGCAAAGATACTGGTCTTTTTTCAAAAAATACGTAATGTTCAGGTTATTAAAGTCCGAAATTGTACAAATTCAAGTTACAAAAAGTTGAAATCCGAATGAAAAATTCTGAAAAATTATTAAAGATATTACATATGTTCATACAGGGTGGTTATAGTTAAACTTTAACTATTTGAGAGGATCCCCACTTAATAAACAATGTAACTTCCATATACAAAAGCTGGTTTTCACGGGTCTTAATATTCATGACATTATATCTCCTGAACATAATGTCTTAAAGTGATACAACTCTTGAGGTGCATTCAGTGGGATATGAGAAACTTGTATAAAAAATTTGTTACGGACTGTGTTCGTTGTAAAGAAGTAATACATTGTGCCCTAACCACATACACTGAAGCGCCGAAGAATATGGTGTAGGCATGAGTACTCAAATACAGAGATATATAAACAGGCAGAGTACGTCGCTGCGGTCGGCAACGCCTATATAAGACAACAAGTGTCTGGCGCAGTTATCAGATCGGTTACTGCTGCTACAACGGCAGGTTATCAAGATTTACGTGAGTTTGAACGTAGTATTGTAGTGGAAGCACAAGCGATGGGAGACTGCATCTCCGAGGTAGCGATGAAGTGGGGATTTTCTCGTACGACAATTTCACGTGTGTGCCGTGAATATCAGGAATCGGGTATAACATCAACCCTCCGAGTCGGTGCGGCCGGAAAAAGATCCCGCAAAAATTGGTCTAACGAGGACTGAAGAGAATCGTTCAACGTGACAGAAGTGCAACCGTTCCCCAAATTGCTGCAGATTTCAGTGCTGCGCCATCAACGAGTAGCAGCGTGCAAAGCATTCAACGAAACATCACCGATCTGGATATTTCTGAGCCGAATTCCCGCTCGTGTATCCTTGTTGACTGCACGTCACAAAGCTTTACGTCTCGCCTGGGCCTGTCACCCCCACATTGCACTATTCATGACTGGAAACATGTTACCTGGTCGAATGAGTCACGTTTAAAATTGTATCTAGGGGATGGACGTGTACGGGCATGGAGACAACCTGATGAATCCATGGCCCTTGCATGTCAGCAGGGGATTGTTCAAGCTGGTGGAGGGTCTGTAATAGTGTGCATGTGCAATTGGAGTGATATGGGACCCCTGATGCGTCTAGATACAACTAGGCCAGATGATACGTTCATAAACATCCTGTCTGATCACCTGCATCCACTCATGTCCATTGTGCATTCCGAAGGACTTGGGAAATTACAGTAGAACAATGCGACACCCCACACGTTCAGAATTGCTGCAGAGTGGCTCCGGTAACGCTCTTATGATTTTAAACACTTCCGGTGGCCACAAAACTCACTAGAGAAGAACATTATTGAGCATATCTGGGATGCCTTGCGACGTGCTGTTCAGAAGAGATCTCCACCCCCTCGTACTCTTACGGATTTCTGGATAGCCCTACAGCATTCACGGTGTCATTTTCCTCCAGAATTACTTCAGACATTAGTCGAGTCCATACCACGTCGTGTTGTGGAACTTCTGCGTGCTCGCGGGTGCCCTACAAGATATTAGGCAGGTGTACCAGTTTCTTTGGTTCTTCAGTGTGTGACCGCTTCACACCTGTGCCCCCTGTTGGAGAATAAGTAACTGGCTCTCTGCAACATTCTGTGCCACCCACACCGTTGTCCGGAAACAAGCAGCAGCCGTACTAGGCAGTTACTTCGCCATGCCTAGGCTGCCGTTAACACCAGAAAACAAAGGACTGCGTTTTGGGCGGTGCTGTGGCAGGGAAGCATGGACTTCTGACGAAAGGCGCCGCGTTGTCTGCAACGAAGAATCGCGGTTCTGCACTACACTGGATGACCATCATCAGCGAGTATGGCGGCGACGAGGGAAGAGGTCCCAGTCTTCGAATGTTCTGGAGAGACACAGCGATAGTACTCCTAGGGTCAAGGTGTGTGGAGCCATCGGATATGACTTCAGGTCAGCTGATAGTGACTGAGGGAAGTCTGACGGTACAGTGGTACGTCACGGACATTCTGCGTCCTATTGTTTTACCTCTTATGCGGCAATGTCGTCGTGTCGTATTGCAACAGCACACTGCTCGTCAACACACGACAGGTATCCCAAAGAACTCTCAGCGTAATGTTGAGCTACTGGCGTGGACAGGAAGATCAACAGATCTGTTCTAGATAGCACATCTGTGGGACCGGTTCAGACATGAACCCCGTCTCAGCGTCAGTGTCGGCGGGGGGATATTAAAGACCAGTAATAATAGTTTTGTGCCGTCTTGCAGCGAGGGAAGATATAAAGGCCCAGAGACACCTTCCTGTGTGGAATTGGTGCGTGCATCAAGGCCAGACGGGGTGCAAGTCATATTGATACGTGGACTCATACCGCCACGTTCTTTGTAAATTTCACTAGATTTTGTTATCACTGAAATAACACCACATACAGTCTCAAGACATGAAGTTTCATGTCGTTTGCTTCCCCATTTCTAGGCGTTTCAAATTTTTTGCTGGATAGTGTTATTGAAATTATTACGTGTTACCGAGATCATTTCGCTTGAACCTCCTCCACTATATAGAATCTTCGTCCTCTCAAACTGACTTTCATCTTGGTGATGAGGTAGCAGCCACGTGTAGCTAAGCCTGTTGAGTACGGCGAGCCAAAAATTATTGAATAATGTAGTGTATACGCAGCCGTCTATTGTCATGTAATCAGTCGTTGGCACAACACTTTTGGCAACGTTCTCTCACGTTCTACCTCAAACGTCTTATTGAAACGTTATAGAACTCTTTATTGACCGTCTGACCACCAGGGACGAACTGCTTGTGAACGATACGTCGATCAACAAGAATTTAATGTTACCTTTGACCTTTTTTGCCCGAAACAGAGGGGATCTCTTCCATTGATACAACTGCTGTTTAACTTCAGGTTCATAGTCGTAATTCGAACTTCGATCACCAGTGTCCATTTTAGTAACAGAGTCTTCACGGTTTTGAAGGATGTTATGAAGAAGTTGTGGTACAAACTTCCTTGGAAGTCTTATCGTGTTCAATTCTGTTGACAGAATACGTTCACATTTATCACAGCTTATTCCAAAGGAACTGGAGAGAACTAGGATGGTCTATGTACGATCTTTAAGAATCAGATCCATCACTTTCTGAATGTTTTCTGATGCGATTCGAATCAATCGATGTTCTCCCGTTTTCGGAACACTTCTAGCAGTCGTAAGTCTGTGTCTGACACTAAGCGTTGCCTCCAAAAACTTGATTCAATATTCCGTGCGTTACTAAAACATTTTTCACAGTCTAAAACAGAAATTTGTTCAGACTCTTGCTTTTTCACGTTAGCTAGCGGAGAATCGCTGTCTCACGGAAACACGACAACGGAAATATACGAAACGACAAGCAACCAAACGATTCAGCTCCCAGCCAATCGCCACCTTAACTAACGAAGTGTGTCTGGAGAGACCCGTTGCGGTATTTCAGTGCATTCAAAACCATACGGACGCAAAATACAAATTTCGGGAACTTTTGGATACCACCTCGTATCCTCCTGTATGAGAATTCCTTCTTTCTCCAACCGCCGATCTCGTCTTTTCTTGTCGTATCCAGAAATCACTGCATTGTAAGTCAACTTAAAGTCGTTTCTGAGAATGCGTTACGACATTTACTTAATTCGGAGTAGTTCTTGCAGCAAACTATATTAATTCGATACTGCACATCGCGCATTTAATTGTAAAATTTAAAGCAGTCTCATGCTTTTGAAGGAACTGAATGCTATTACTGACTTCTTTCCATTGTATAATTCCACCACCAGCTGATTTTATCGCGCCGTTATAGTCAATACAAAAAGGAAGCTACTATTGATTGTCCATAATTTTGTAACTAAGCGATATCTATACTGTGAGTATACGAGTTTGAAGTTAGTTTGTGCAGGGTGTAACGGATATTAGGGAAGATATTTCTATTTGTGACTGAGAACAATGTACTGAATAACATTACTTCAGTATATACGTCATTTGCAAACTAATAATTATGGCTATTAAAAGTCGTATTTTTTCAGTCTTCAGCCTCCAAGTGCTTGTGGAAAGAGCAAGTCATTAATCATTATATCCCCCTGGGCAGGAGGTCAGTTGTTGAAGTGTGGATGCATAACGGTTAGTGTATACTGACAAGCGTAGTCCACTTAGTGGGGCGGTGATAACCATACAGAAAACATCAGGTCGTAAAGTTTATAATGTGTTCTAGGGAAAAATGTTCGAAACAGAAAAAAACAACCAACACAGTGATATCTGTACATTTCGAGGTACCACAGGTAAAAATATCTGTACTTATATACGTTATAACCTGTATAATAGTTGCTCAGAAGATACGTGCGCTGATCGACATGCGGTCCAGCTACTTATACACTGAAGGGTCAAAGAAAGTGGTCTAAGCATGCGTATTGAAATGCAGAGATATGTAAACAGATTGGTGTCTATATAAGAGAACAAGTGTCTGTCGCAGTTGTTAGATCGGTAACTGCTGCTACAATTGCAGGTTATCAAGATTTAAATGAGTTTGAACGTTGTGTTATAGTTGGCGCATGAGCGATGAGACACAGCATCTCCGAGGTAGCGATGAAGTGGGAATTTTCCTGTACGACCATTTCACGAGTTTACCTTGAGTATCAGGAATTCGGTAAAACTTCGAATCTCCGACATCGCTGCGGCCGTAAAGAGATCCTGCAAGAACGGGACCAACGTCGACTGATGAGAATCGTTCAACGTGACAGAAGTGCAACCCTTCCGCAAATTGCTGCAGATTTCAGTGCTGGGCCAACAACAAGTGTCAGTGTGTAAACCATTCGACGAAACATCATCGATATGGGCTTTCGGAGCCAAAGGCCCACACTTGTACCTTTGATGACGTCACGACACAAAGCTTTACGCCTCGTCTGTGTCAGTCAACACCGACATTAGACTGTTGATGAATGGAAACATGTTGCCTGGTCGGACGAGTTTACTTTCAAATTGTATCGATCGGATGAACGTGTACGGGTGTGGAGACAATCTCATGAATCCACTGAACCTGCATGTCAGCAGGGGACTGTTCAAGTTGCTGGATGCTCTGTAATGGTGTGGAGCGTGTGCAGTTGGATTAATACGGGACCCCTGATACGTCTAGATACGACTTTGAGAGATGACACGGACGTAAGCGTCCTATCTGATCACCTGCATCCATTCATGTCCGTTGTGCATTCCGACGGACAATTCCAACAGGACAATGCGTCACCCCATACGTCCAGAACTGCTACACAGTGGCTCCAGGGACATTCTTCTGAGTTTAAACACTTCCGCTGGCCACAAAACTCCCTAGAACGTTATTGAGCATATCTGGGATGCCTTGCAACGTGCTGTTCAGAAGAGATCTCCACCCCATCGTACTCTTATGGATTTCTGGACAGCTCTGCAGGATTGGTTCAAATGGCTCTGAGCACTATGGGACTTAACATCTTAGGTCATCAGTCCCCTAGAACTTAGAACTAGTTAAACCTAACTAACCTAAGGACATCACACACATCCATGCCCGAGGCAGGATTCGAACCTGCGACCGTAGCAGTCGCGCGGTTCCGGACTGCGCGCCTAGAAGCTCTGCAGGATTCATGGCGTCTATTCCCTCCAGCACCACTTCAGGCATTGGTCGAATCCATGCCACGTCGTGTTGCGACAATTGTGCGAGCTCGTGGGGGCCCTACACGAGCTTAGGCATGTCTACCAGATTCTTTCGCCCTTCAGTGTATCATCTCATTGCAGAGTTTCCATCCTTATTCTTACGTTGTTTTGCGTGGAGTGAAATAAATTGCTGTCAGCCTTGGATGTCGGCTTCGTCTGAATTCTGAAGCACATCGCCCAGTCTCTTCGGTGGGCGAAATTTTTCCTTGCTATTTGTTCAGATCTGTACCACCGCCGTATTGTTCAGAATTACCATATTATTGCGCTCTACCGCTATGGCGTAGCTATATGTAATTAATATGTAGCTTGATTCGTTATACACAGGTTTACAGAATTTTAAGGACGAAAGTAGCTTTCGCGTGATGTGTCACTGCCAAATAATACAGCTCATTGAAACTTCGGCAGTAAATAGAAAGAACTCCTACAGTAGGGCACAGAAGGTAATTGAAAGAAATACACAATGAGACAAAGAGAAACGACAGTTTTATATGAATTCAATAATTGCGCTAAAGCCACCACGATTCAAGATGGTACTCTGGACATTACAAAATACGGGACATGGTTCTTAATAGGGTGTGTCATCACCACAGATGGCAATGCAAGCTCTGTAACCTTCTTCCATGCTGGCCACAAAGAGTTCTTTTGGCAGGGCGTTCCATGCATCTACCAGAGCGGTTTGACAACTGAGTGGATGGTCGTGGAGTCGTGTGGATGTGCTGCAGAGCGTCTCCCCAACGCATCGCACACGTGATCTACATCTACATGGATATTCTGCAAATCACATTTAAGTGCCTGGCAGAGGGCTCATAGAACCACCTTCACAATTCTCTATTATTCCGCCGGCCGATGTGACCGAGTGGTTCCAGGCGCTTCAGTCTGGAACCGAGCGGCCGCTACGGTCGCAGGTTCGAATCCTGCCTCGGGCATGGATGTGTGTGATGTCCCTAGGTTAGTTAGGTTTAAGTAGTTCTAAGTCTAGGGGACTGGTGACCTCAGATGTTAAGTCCCATAGTGCTTAGTGCCATTTGAACCATTTTCTCTATTATTCCAATCTCGTATAGCTTGCGGAAAGAACGAACACCTATATCTTTCCGTACGAGCTCTGATTTCCCTTATTTCATTATGGTGATCGTTTCTCCCTGTGTTTGTCGGCATCAACAAAATATTTTCGCATTCGGAAGAGAAAGTTGGTGATTGGAATTTCGTGAGAAGATTCCTCCGCAACGAAAAACGCTTTTGTTTTAATGATGTCCATCCCAAATTCTGTATCATTTCCGCGACACTCTCTCCCCTATTTCGCGATAATACATAACGTGCTGCCTTTGTTTGAACTTTTTCTATGTACTATCTAGAAAGAATCCCACACCGCACAGCAGTATTCTAAAAGAGGACGGACAAGCGTAGTGTAGGCAGTCTCCTTAGTAGAACTGCTACATTTTCTAAGTGTGCCAATAAAACGCAGTCTTTGGTTAGCCTTTCCCACAACGTTTTCTATGTGTTCCTTCCAATTTAAGTTGTTCGTAATTGTAATTTCTAGGTATTTAGTTGAATTTACGGCCTTTAGATTAGACTAATTTATGCTCGTAGTGAAGTTTAGCGGATTCCTTTTAGCACTCATGTGGATGACCTCACAGTTTTCGTTATTTATGGTCAACTGCCAGTTTTCGCACCATACAGATATCTTTTCTAAATCTCTACTCAAAAGTCTAGTTTTATTCTACAAAAAAGTTTTTACGAGATTAATAATAGGTTAGTGGTGGCTTCGTATTTCTCCTACGGCTATCTAGGAACATTATATGCAGGAACATCATATAACTTAATTAGATTACGTAGAAGCGGTATATTGTTCCAAAGCCATGCAGAATTTGTTTGATAAATAATCTAGTGGCGGTAGTTGCTATGTGACCTAACAAACATCAAATCACACAGAACTCAGACAACACCGACATAGATTAGATCCACATGGATTGAACAAACTGAATTTTCCCGAAGAGATACGTTCATGTGGGTAATACAAAAATAGGTACAGCTACATGTGGGCTCTGGACTTGAAGTTCAACACTCCCTTTCTCAGATGCTGTTGGTGAAGGGATAACTATATTTACTCTTTCTGTGTTCTTTTATTCTCTTCTTAAATTATATCATAAATATGTAATTTCCTACATCCAAATTCCTGTGTGCCCTTTAAAAAAAGTAGTGTAATTGCTGTAAATAAATAAAAGATAATATCAAAGTGCAGACAAAAGAACTCCACACAGCCCCACCTCAACGTGGTGCTGCATGGGCAACAGCGCCCGTGGCCTCAACTGCGTAGCACAATTTCGCTGTGCGGTGGCGGCCACGGGTACTGTGTGGGGGACTACGGCCTGCGTAAAGCAATAAGATGGCAGGTCCCAGTAGTCGTAATGCAACGTGAAAAAAATGCAGCTTGTACACTGATGACATAGTGATCTTCAGCCACAGCGTGAATGCCAACAGTCTCCTCTGACAACCTGCACACTTGGGCCGTCAAGTTGCGTCTCAAATTCAGCGCTGCCGAGACGACGTTCTTGATAGACACACTCCGCGCCATCCCTGCAGCACTGGCAGCGATCGACGTCGCAGGCAACCCTGTGACACCATACGAGATCTTAATGTCACGCTAGACCTCCGGCTGACGTGCCACCAGCGCAATCGAGACGTCACGACAAAGCTATCCGTCGGCTCATAAAGTTGTACCCACTGCTCACTCCATCTTCCACCCTGTTGCCGCAGCTTGGTATCACACCGTACGAGGCACATCTCTGTCCGGTGGTGGAATACGGTGCCGTCGTCAGGGTTCGAGCCGCTGTAACGCACATACTGACGCTACAGAGAGCGCAGAATCGCTCACTGCAGTTAGCTCTGCATCTACCAAGGACCTTTCCGACAGCTGAGTTGCAGGAAATGGCTGAGGGATCCCCGTTTCAGAGTTGTTGCCCGCATCTTCCGCGAGAAAACACGGCAGTCGCACGACACGAAAATTCAGCTCCTAGGCCGAAAAATTCACCATAGCCTCAGCACCATGTCGCCATTACAGTTAGCTGCATAGGACGCTGCTGCTGACTGAAGACCACACAAGAGCGGATTTCCGCGACAGATATAACCCGCGTGCCACTTCCACGGATGTCTCTGACGCATCTGGTCCGGCGATCTGAGTCCCGTCGTGTCCCACTAACGTACAGTCCCCGTCGTCGGATCTACCTCTCCGATCGGTCTGGAGGCCGCGTCCGTTCGTGTGTGGGGGGCAAATCGGTGGATTTTCGTGATTTATCTGTGGACCTAGGACTGCCCCGTGCACGCACAACAGGCGACAAATTCCAGGAGTTACAACTGTGTCTCACCGCAAGTACGTCGTAAAGTGCGGTCTTTTCTTGGCATTTTATTATTTTTAGTACGTTTTCGCAACTTGGAAGCAGTTTCCGAGAGAGAGTATGGACGATGCTTGCAAGAAAACTGGCACTTGCCAACTGTTTGGGCCTTCGTAAAGTGCAGTAATACTTATTACCTTGTCGTGCCCTGACACAGCAATAGAGGGAAGTAAGGGAGTCTGCAATTTTCGAGAGGTGCGTAGCAAATGCAGAAAGACTGTTTCCCAGTCAGTCTAAGGCGCTGCAGTCATGGACTATACGTCTGATCCCGGCGGAGGTTCGAGTCCTCCCTCGGGCATGGGTGTGTGTGTTTGTCCTTAGGATAATTTAGATTAAGTAGTGTGTAAGCTTAGGGACTGATGACCTTAGCAGTTAAGTCCCATAAGATTTCACACACATTTGAACATTTTTTTGAGGTTTCCAGTGAAGGTGGGACGATGACTTGGATCAGCGCCAAACACTGTCACAGGACACCTTAAAGAGGTGCGGATTTTGGGATTCGACAGGATGCTTGGAGCAGGAGAGTCATGGAGTTCAGGCGCCTGGTTAACACTATGTATTTGTGACCAGGCTAAATACTACACTGCAGGCTAATTCTAAACATCAGAAAAAGCTAATTATAAACATTATGAAAAGCAAAAGAGGCAACTGGTTGCACAACAGAAGTCAGTGTCTGAAGCCACAGGGGCAGATGCTAACAGAAGTACTGAACACTAGCAGAACGTTAAGCCCAAACTTGAGAGCAACACTCTAAGTGAGAAAAACAGGCATGTCGGATCTGACCGAGGCTGGCCACGAGCGACACGGAGTCAGCGCCCCAGCGATCTGACTGAGAACTCCCTCTGAATACAAAAACATGGTTTTTTAAAGAATCGTGGTGGCGCAACGTTTCTCCCTTTCTATAGTCGGCCTACCAGTCCACCGGAAATTAACAAGCTTTGGCCAATCTGGCGAGTCGTTCTGCACCACCAGGGCGCCCCTGGCCACGCACATTTAGATTCCTCCCTTAATCGTGCTCGGTAGGTAGGGATGGTTCTGGATTTTACTTTGTTAAAGTTCGGTAGCAACAGCGTTCAAGTGAAAGGTAAACGTCACAGCCGCTCCTATTACAGCCAGCAACAACAGTGTTTTACATCACTTGCCCCAGAATTGCGCCCTCCTGTGGGCGTGGACTACTGTAGTAGCACTCTAACGCGTGTAAACCCACTGACAGTGCAGTTCTCATGAGCAACTATTAAGCATGCTGCCTCTACTAAGACGTGCCTGTTTGTGGCGTGTAGGCTGTCGATGGAGTTACCGTTAATTATCTGAAGCGAAACTTCTCCCCTCGGACAGCAGCCCAGAGGTCTGCAATTTGCTCAGGTCTAGTGTTGCTGTTTATCTCCGGTAAACTTAATACTACCACTTTAGCATTGTGTCTCTGACGTCCTATGTTGATAGCTCCAAACAACGTTAAGCGTAACAACGTAAAAGTCATTATGTGGTCAATATATGATAACCTGTCTAATAGTGGACATAAAACAGTTTTGGTTACTAGCCTACAATAATTAACATGGTAAAAGCAACATTTTATTGGTGTTCACTATTGTGTTGGTTTATACAACTGCTCGTACCCTTTTACGCTTCTTCCAGGAGACCTACACCTCTCTGACATTAATTCTAAAATTACTGGAGATATTTTAAATCCGTCTTTGCAACTACAACGAAAATGCGTATTCTTCTCACCAAATGCGTTTCATTTTATTAAAATAAAGCATCATCAGTGGTCTGTAATGAAATATATTTACAGTCTGGCTCGCTTTCTGCATCTCAAAACGGTTCGTTACGAAACAAACTTCCTGGCAGATTAAAACTGTGTGCCCGACCGAGACTCGAACTCGCGACCTTTGCCTTACGGGCAAGTGCTCTACCAACTGAGCTACCGAAGCACGACTCACGCCCGGTACTCACAGCTTTACTTCTGCCAGTACCTCGTCTCCTACCTTCCAAACTTTACAGAAGCTCTCCTGCGAACCTTGCAGAACTGGCACTTCTGAAAGAAAGGATATTGCGGAGACATGGCTTAGCCACAGCCTGGGGGATGTTTCCAGAATGAGATTTTCACTCTGCAGCGGAGTGTGCGCTGATATGAAACTTCCTGGCAGATTAAAACTGTGTGCCCGACCGAGACTCGAACTCGGGATCTCGTTACAAAAGATGTTGATGTGACTTACGACTTATTATGTCCGATTTTCGCTCACATCAGGAAACGTTGTCTGCTGGCATGCTCTTTAGGCATTGCCTCGGTTTGTACTGTTCTTAATTTTTGTAACACATTCGGAATACTGTCTAGAAACGTTTCGATCATCTCTTTGCACGTCCTATTTATTTACATTCTTGTTTGTGTAATGTTCATGTGTCGTGTCTCACTTTTCACGATACAGTTGCATAAGTTTTTCGATTTGATCATTGGTCCACCCTCTTTAGTATGCTTGCAGCAACTAACCTTGCTGTCACCTGAAAACAACTCGGTCATCAGAGGTGAATTTCGAGTATCGCCTACATTCCTCTGGTTGCCATGTTAAAATCTGCTTCGTTTGGCAAAACAAAGCGGAATTTACACAATATCACCTCGCTGACATCCTAATGCAGCTGCAGTTGAGATAGAATGCTGAAGGAGTGGTTTATTAAACGAGGAACTGAGGACAAATCAGGTCAAAAGCTTATGAGAAAGCACTTCCTCGCTATAAATATAAAAGTGTAATTTCCTCACTTATCTTGTTGCAAAGCCACACTGATTGACATTTTATCAGCTATCGATGACCCTTAAACAATTACATCATCGACTGTAAAAGTCTGAAATTACTCGTATACCGCGGTAAAGTCCAGCTTGTTTACCAAATGGCAAAATACTCTCCCCTTTGCGTGCTATCATTTCCCAAATTCTCGTTTCGTTATCTCAAACAGTTTGTGAGATATAAGGGGTGTCACAAGTATTTTATTCTAGCTTTAGCGCTGGCGTTGTATCACAAATGAGTGTTTTACATAACATCAGTTTTCTCGAGACTGATGATTGATAGAAAACTCCTCCCAAGTCTAAAGAAAAATTCAGTATGTTATCCACGCGTCTCACGCAGCGATATATGATTTACTATGCACCAAACGCAAATTCATAGCGAGCCATATTTTTCATTGTAAACTTTTCGAATTTCAGGCAGTGTGTTAGTTATATATGAAATATCACAATAACTATGATATTTAGCGAAATGATACATGAAGCTGACATATAAAGCTGCAACTGACGTTAAAACTAATTTTTTTTCCGAATAGTTTTTTTTTTTTTTAATCATGAGATAAAGAGTGCAGGGTAGCCGACGAGAGTGTCTCCTGGAGTAGCGCATTAGCCACCGGCCGGCCAAAAACTCACGGACTTGGCTGAATTGTACGTGGTAACGGGTAATAACGGTAAAAAATTTAACTGTATTCTGCTTCCATCATTTTAACGTAGCCTCAAGAGGAGGCGTGAACAGTTGTATAAACTACTCCGCAGTACTTGTGGCTATTACACTGAGCTAGGACGCCACCACAGTATTGCTGAGTGAGAGACGCCAACTTTCTTCCACAAACCCGCCAACGGGAGGACCGGGCGCCGTCACGTGAGGTACGCAATAGGGTCGGCGAGGTAGAGGCCGCCACAGCGGGCCGCTCTCTTGCCTGCCAGCTTCCTTATCCTCTATACGTGTCCACCGGTCCTTCCTTTTGAGAGCGAAATGCTCTTTCATTACAATGTGCGGTTCACTCCGCATCCGTAGACAGTTATCATGAATATTGTGCCCATTAGTGGTAGTTCTTGGCAATAAAGCCCATTTTCCCCTGAATCCCGACATTTCTCATTTTACGAGTAGGAAAATCACCCCGGATGCGCACCTGAACTCCTGATACCGTCCTGACATGTACAGGATGAGGCCCATCCCAGAAATCCACCCGTGTGTGTACCTGCTGAGAGGCCGCATCGGCAGATTTCAGAACTGCACGTAACGTCCTCATGTTGCGCCTTCACTAACGCACAGGTGCGGAATGCAGATCGTCAAGAATGCGCCGGAAATGTGCGTGGCCCGTCGCTAAAATCCGCTCATACGTGGCCACCTAAATAGGTATGTAGGGAAAAAAAGAGAACAAAAGGCAAAACATACAGATGGTGCAAAGTCCAAAGTAGCCGGAGAACTATGCAAACTCTGTGGAGATCCGTTGCGTACATGCATGGAGAATCGTTCCCATTATTCTGAGGCGAGATGTCGCAGGAAACGGACCGTTTGTGCGCTCAGGGGTGGGCCGATCACTGTGCGGCAGGATCTAGGCTGCGTTCACAGTGGCACCGACAATGGTCGCCAAATGCCGTCGCGAGAGATCGCCCGATAACATCGGCCGATAGGTTACTCACAATGCGTCCGATCTCTTTCGTCAGTTTTTAACAGGATGGAGGAGGTTACGTTGCGTTAGGATCTATTCGATCAAGGAGATTTGAATTTATTTTAACTTCCTTGGGCGGGACGGATGGCACGATGCCTCTGTACTTGGAGACGAGTGCTGCACATTGCGGCTTTTGCTATTAACAAGGCGTCGACTACATGTGAGTGAGCTATATTTGTCTCGAAATGAAAGTAGCGAGCACTGTACATTCTTTGCTTAGTTACTGGAATAACCGGCTAAGTTTTACGAATATGTAAGATGAAGAGAGAAAGATTCTATTAATCACTGGAGATGATTCGTAGTGACTTTGAAAAGCAAGATTGCAAACCCTATGCACAACTGGTAGATTCGACAAAACAGACACATCTCACTTAACCTTCAATGACGGTCATTCAGCGCACGTGTGATAGAAAACATGTTTTAGAATGAGATGCTCTTAACACCTAAACCACTGAAAAGAGGAAACACATAGGGCTACACCACATTTGCAAACCAACTCACCCAACAGAATCACCAACCTATTGGCTTAAAAGACAGTTAGCTACAATAAAAATTCAGAGACAGCTATTGGCCACCTGCCATAACCGAAAAAGGATTCACTGCAGTAACTTTAAGCATCAGGTGTCTCACCATTCTAGCTTGAAAAAATCAGATTTTGAGGTTATAATTTATGCCTAATATTTCCGATAAAGATTTTCCTTATTCATGGTTTCCAATAAAGCTGGGATTTCAGTCCACAAATGCCGAGCTATGCCCTGGTTATGATGTTTTTCATCTTCAGGGTGCTGGAAACTTTTTTCTAAGACTTTACTTATCAGCTTCTCTTAGTCCATGTACAGGGGGGCATTCAATAAGTAATGCAACACATATTTTTCTGTAAGTAAGTTGCTTGCATTCAGCACTCCAATATACGATGTTACTCCCCATCTTTTGGCTATAAAACCCAGTTTTCCAACATAACCTCCGTTGAGTGCGACGGCCTTAAGCCACCTTACTGGGACGGCCTGTGTGCCCGCATGATACCACTCTACTGGTCGACGTCGGTGCCAACGTCCTGCTGCATAAATAGCTTCCCCATCATCCACGTTCCGCTTCCCGCGGAGTGCATCTTTCATTGGGCCAGACGGAGATCAGAAAGTGCGAGATCCGGGCTATAGGGTGGATGAGGAAGGACAGTCCAAAGAACTTTGTGAGCTCCTCTCGGGTGCGCAGACCAACAGAGACGTCCAGTTGAGCAGCCAGGTGTTTGACTGTGATCCGTCGATCACCTCAAATGAGAATGTCCGCACGTTCCAGCATTGCAGGAGTCACAGCCGTGTGCGGCAGGCCGGCACGCTGGAGGTCGGACACGTCGGAGCGACCTTGTTGCGATGATGAGACGCCTCGCCCAACGACTCACCGTGCTTTTCTTCACTACCAGGTCTCTGTAGACATTCTTCAAGCGGCTACGAATATCTGAGATGCTCTGGTTTTCCAGCAAATGAAACTCAAAGGTAGCTCTCTGCCTGGAATGCACCTCCTTTGCAGACACCATTCTGAAGGCTTCGCAAAGCGCCGCCACTTATCGAAACTTCATGAAACAATAGGGGCTGAAGCAGCAGTATTCGAACGACGTGCCACGATAACTAATTATTGACGGCCCCTCGTACGTGTGTGTGAACGTCGGCCAATTCGACCGAAGAAAATAAAGTAATCTGAATTCCAACGATCGTTGTTCGAAGTCTGTACTTTGGGCGAAAAGACTAGCAGCAATATGACCGCATATATACTGGGGTACTGATCTGAGAAGATCAACCGTCTTCGGTGGATGTCGATCGTTGTCAGTATCTACCGATGTCGGTGCCACTGGGACTGCAGCCTTACTCTGTCGGAGCTCCCATCGGTCGCCACAGCCATGACGACACAGCATATTCCACCCGACTTCGAGAGGCTTACTGAATAAGACTCAGCTAGTGACAACAACATGGAAGCAGAAAGAACTACCTACGTGCGATCCCAAGTGGGAACGCTCAGTTTTAACCACCACGAGCTACACACCGCTAGCACCAGGAACCAGCGACGTACGTTACATGAAACCACGCAAAGGCAGCACCTGCGTCACCAGCTCTATAAACCGACAGCTTGGTCAACGTGCTGCGAGACGAAGAACCAGCATAACAAGAAAGCAGTACTGAATAGCAGCAAGCCGGCCGCTGTGGCCGAGCGGTTCTAGGCGCTTCAGTCTGGAACCGCGCGACCGCTACGGTCGCAGGTTCGAATCCTGCCTCGGGCATTGATGTGTGTGATGTCCTTAGGTTAGTTAGGTTTAAGTAGCTCTAAGTTCTAGGAGACTGATGACCTCATATGTTAAGTCCCATAGTGCTCAGAGTCATTTGAACCATTTCTTGAACAGCAGCAGCAGCAACAACAAAAGCAGGTTATACTACCCATTTTGCTCCACTACTCAGAAAAACATAGGAAGTTGGGTACTTGGCTATAAAGTAAGTGCACAAGACATTTCACAGGCAAGCAAGACGACTGTGATAAATACAAGCTTATGCTTACAAATAACATCGATTACGTAAAACTAATGGGAATGGTAGGAGCTGAAGAGATACAGTGCTACACGTTCCCGACAGTGAACCCGAAATGATTAAAGGACTCATCAAAGGAATCCCTACAGTTAATCCCAAGAAGGCGTGACAGAAGAGCCGGAAGAAAAGGGATATTCCGCCACGGCTAAAAATACCGGGCTCGCAGAAGATCACGCCCAGGACAGTAATTATCATTCCACACTGCCAGAAGCACCAACCAGTATTCAGCATGGAATGATTTTACAACCTGGTTGAAACAGTCGGAAATCTACGAGCTAACAGAGTTGCCGCCCAATGTTAAAATTGTCAGGAGCTCTACGCCGCTCTGATATATGAAATGTGGCGAAGGACAGGACAGAGCAAAACGTCAAGGAACTCCGCAGCAGTATGCTGCGACTGCAAAGGAAATTATTCAGCCAGTTATAGAGGCTGCATCACATACAAAAATGCACGACCACAATAGATGGATTTTCCACCACTCAAGCTAAAGGATATTAGTCAGAGCAAGACACATAACAGAGACCAGCAGACTCAAATACCCCCTACACCGCCACGTCAGTAACGAAGCCATCAACAAACGAAGCCATCACTAGTGAGGAGACGCACTGTCTGGATCTATAGGTCTCAGACAGACCCACTTACAGCCGGCGCACCGAGCAAACACTGCCAATTATACATATCACAGTCGCTCACTGACAACTCGGGGGCGTGGGGAGGGGGGGGAGGGAACTGCGAAATCTACCAGTAGTTTGCTTCGCCACTCAAAGCACAGCCACTGCCAACGGAGGACATAGAGGGCGCCTCAGTCGCACTGATGACCAGACAAAGCACAGTCACCTTCGTTCCAGTCTACAGATCACCTAAAGGACGCCTATCAGAAGAAGATGCAACCTACCCACTTCAAACTAGAGCAGAGTGCATCATCGCCAGGGACAGTAATGCAAACCCACACAGTGTGGAACTCGAGGACGATCCCATCCAGCAGTCGCATCGTACCAAAGACACCAGAACGAGAGCTCGCCCAAGCATGTGAACCCAATGAACCATAAGCGAATGAAATGATAAGAAACTCTGATGTTATACGGAGTTGAGAGTACCCATTGCTATGCGTAGTGGGTCAGACCTCTTCATATTATTGTAAAACTCATTATACGACAAAATGGTTCGAATGCCTCTGAGCACTATGGGACTTAACTTATGAGGTTATCAGTCCCCTAGAACTTAGAACTACTTAAACCTAACTAACCTATGGACACACACACATCCATGCACGAGGCAGGATTCGAACCTGCGACTGTAGCGGTCGCGCGGTTCCAGACTGTAGATCCTAGAACCGCTCGGCCACTTCGGCCGGCCATAATACGACATAACTACGCTTTGTAGTGATCGGGTATAAACATCATACGAATCATGTGCGTAAACTGACGAGTGGTAAGCTCAACGTTACTAAGTGTGCCTTCTTGCTGTCGAGGTAGGTCTCATTCTAGTCGGTATCATTCGAGTTTTCAAATCTGGATGTAGAATCGTTGTGAACTAGCATTGATTATCTTTAATTCTATAATCAACTATGTAGCGAACGTATACAAAGAAGGAAAGCATTAATGTTGATGGACTTGTTTGACTCATGGGAGAATGTCACAGTTTCTGAAAAACTTCACTTCGTAGACGCTGGAAGACAGTCGTTAACTGTTTCGTGAAAGCCTACTTACAAAGTTTCAAGAACCTGTATTAAGTGAGGAATCTAGGAGTATACCACATCCCCATATCTCTCGCTCCTGGAGAGACCACGAAGACGATGTCAGGCTAATTGCAGCGCGTTCGAAGTCTTTTCCCGTGCTTGATAAGCGAATGAAATGAGAAGAAAATCTAATATTATGCGCAATGGGGAGTACCCATTGCTATGCATTTCACAATGGCTTGTAGAGTAGGGATGTAGATGCAGAACACAGTTAGGGAATTTGTTTCCATAAGCGAAACCTGCTAGTTCATCTAAAGCTATTTAAAAAATGAAAGATATTGATAATCGACTAGTTACACCTAAAGTAGAACACATTTTACGTTTCGAGGTTGATGGACATTATGTAATCGCAAATAATGTCTAAGAAGGAACGAAAACTACCGACGATAAACAAATGTAGCTATTTTGAATTTGGTGGTATTCTAAATAACTGGGAAATTGGTGTGAAATGAAATGAGTGGTTGAGCTCTACATTTTTGCTGCAATCCACTTGCGATCAAGAACGTCATCTTCTCATCAGCTATTGCTCCTAGCCTTGGTTGAGGTGTTGGCAGCACTGTAGGCCTAAAAGCAGCAAGAATAGTTGAAGGCAGCGAGTGATTGTTGGCGAGAAAAAGCGGATTAAGTGTCTGGACGCTGTTCTTTTCGAACTTCGCTAGTTATTTTTATGGTAGTTGTTAGTATTTGTCTTCTAGGTTAAAGGTGGTACAACGCCCGGAGGTCACTGGTAGGTAAGTATAAAGTACGAACTTAACCGTTGGAGCGCTGCTGTGCTTTGTGACATCCGTTATGTAAATGGTTACAGGTGGTTTTTCCTGTGAATCGGTCATTTTGATATACGCATAAACGTGGAATAATGGTGTACGTTACAGGATTATTACCTGTATATTTATTTTCTGGTCGCTTTTAAGTCTGTGCCAGTCAGTGATTCGAATAAGTCGTCCGTGGATACAAGATCGCGAAAACGAAGTGACAAGAAATAATGTAATTGGAATCAAGAAGTATTGTTTTGAGTAACCGGTTACCTGTATTAGTTACTTCAAAAAGTGTCAGTAGTACTGCTAAGTGCGTGCGTACTTTTATGTAGATAAGTGGTTATTTTTGTAGATATACAAATAATGGATTGCAGTATTCATACATCCGTTGAAACAACTTTTGTTTACTGGGTGATAGTAGGCTAACAGTTCATTCAGGCCAAAACGGAATTATCAGTTAACTCCAAAGACAAAAATAACATTGATAATTAATACAGTTTTATAACTACGAGAAGTTGGAATATTTGACATTGTTCATTTCGGTGCCCAAGCGGAAAATGCCGACATGAAGAAACTCCATTTACTGACCTTACATAGGTAACGAGTTCGCCAACCGATATATACGTGGAAGAAGTTGTCACTTAATTTCTAATTAGTTTGAGTTCCCAGTTTCGTGTTATATGGCCGCTGGCAGGTTACTGACGATTTCTGTGCTTCAACATAGGGTTCCACTCTGAATTTCTGGATTACTCTCGTAATTAAATCGCATCGTTGCAGTTCTTAATTTTGTCGTTTTGGTTTAAAAGGAGTTCGTGGTACAGAGGGTCGGCTCTAGTTGCACGTAAGCAACAGGGCCTTTCTGAGGTTCTACGTCACATAATTAAAACTGCAATATTGCTTTGCAATAAGCTTGAAAAAAATAGTATATACTGCGTTTTAGACATTTTCCGTACGAAGAACAATTCAAGTGAGTGTTGTAATATACAGTGAAAAAATGAGAAGTACGAGGGCTATTCCGAAAGTAAGGTCCGATCGGTCACGAAATGGAAACGACTATGAAAATCCGATAAAGCTTTGCACAGATGTGTTGGGTAGTGTCTCTAGTATAACCCCAGTTAGCATCACGTCGCTCTTCTCATTTCTGAGCTCGCAGTGAGTGCGTAAAGATGTCTAGAAAATAGTGTCTGCCGCCAAGTACGGGGGCCTGGTGAGAAATTTCCCCTGAAGCTATGCAGCTAACATTACATAACTGTCGTGCTGTTTCGTCTTCAAGACAATTCTCAGCCGCATTCTGCAGGGGCAATGAAGATGCTCCTGCATCGTTTTCAAATGGAAATGTGAGAGTACCCACAATACAGCCCGTAATTGTCTCCCTCTGAGTTTCAGCTCTGGTCACATGAACCGCTGGTTATGAAGACAACATTTCGTCACAAGACAACGAGCCGTAGGCCAGCGTAGAGAATTGGCGGAGAGCACTGGCGGCTGCCTTCTATAGCGAGGGTATGGGAAAGTTGGTACAACGCTACGATACACGTCTAAGTCGGGACGGCGACTATGGAGATAAGTAGCTGCAAGGTGTATCTAACTGTTGCAAATAAAACATTTTTGATTTTTACCGTGGTTTCCATTTCGCGACCTATCGGACCTTACTTTCGGAATAGCCCTCGTAAATAAAAGCAAAAAATTAAGAATATCACAACGGCCATCTTCTACTTGATTAGTTTGTAAACATATGTCATCAATATACTCTGCCTAAATTTTAGATATTTGTTGCAGATCGAGGAATTTGTGATACTAGCAGTCGGGTATGACCAATGACTGCTTTAACGTTAGTTACTGGTGTGCAGTTGAAATAGTATTTCCGTACAGTTTTGATATTGTTTTCGTGGTACTATGTATCGTTATTACCAATCCAACTGTAATGCTGTTAATACGACACTAGATTTGATTTATTTCTGATAAATAGTTAAAATTATTTTTGTGAGTCGATTTACTCTTGATTAATAGATAGAATATAATCGTAACTGAGCATCGCAACGTCTAGTTGAGGTACCAGTATACGCAAGGCCGGTTCAAGAGTATTTTTATACATAAGCGACAGCCTCCTCCCCCCCTCCCCCCTCTCCTCATCGTCATACATCAATTGTCTTTCCGAGGGCACTTGGTAAGATCTTTAAAAAATAAACCTAAATGTAGTGCGTGTGAAAATCGGTTGCTTTCTTCTTTTATAACAAGAAGGCTACAGTACTATATAGAAATTTCGGTGTAACAGAAATACATTTCTGAATCTTATTCCAGCGCTAAATATTAACGAAATCAAAAAGAACTGGAAGTATTGTACCGCTGTCGCTTCGATAAAAATGTGCAATCTATAAAATTGAGTGGAAACAATGAAAATATAAAATGTTAATTACTTTTAGTTTATTATGGAACACTTTAATTAGATAATTTGCCAGTTATTTTGGTCATTCCATGTCAAACATTCTAGAGCAGGGGTTCCCGAATTTTTCCAGAGATGGAACAGTTTGAGAGTCCTGGTACTTCGATGAAACACCTTGTTTATTTTGAAGGGTAGAAAATGAGCAAAACTTGTTTTATTCAGTAATCACTTCAGTTTTAAATAATGACTCACAGCAAATAAATCAAAATACATGTTGTTAGTAGCTTTTCGCGGAGAACATCACTTCCCGCGGAACACTACTGTGCGCGGAGTACTTTGAGAAACAGTGGTCTAGAGGTTCCCGAGACCATCACATATTTTGATGAAATTTTCTGTGAACATTCGGAGATGTTTCCAATAGATATTGACGAAGTCTTACATTCAGCAATTCAATACGTGCGGAGATGCAATCATTTGCTTGATCCCATAACGCAGCTTTCAACAGTGTACTCCTAAGTTTTCAACAGCTTTGAGGCGTAATAACTTTGGCGAGATATTATTGAAAGAAACAAAACTACCTCATATTGTGCAACTTCCTGCGCTGTCTTAAATAATGATAAAAAATTTCATGAACTATTTTCATACAGATAATTTGAAGGAAATCAGGCAAAAAAAGAGCCACTTGAAAAAAAAGTGAAGTAAGTGCGTGATAATCCTGAAACTTTGCATGTTATTGTTTACCAACACTACTCCTTAGAATATAAAATTCCATTCTCCTACTGCATTCCAACAATTTACAAACTGAGGGTTGCAAAAATGTGCTGTTCCAAAACCCAGCACTTGTCACACTTTGATGACCAATGTGGGTTCATAAAGCTTATTAAATGCCCTTCCGCGCAGTGGATAGCTTGCAGATGTTTCCAATCCATCATTCTTTTCATAAATGTGTGCAGCGTGTTGTCCTGACTGGAGGACCTCTGTTAATAGACCTATTCACTACCACCGAGCGAGGTGGCGCAGTGGCTAGCACACTGGACTCGCATTCGGGAGGACGACGGTTCAATCCCGCGTCCGGCCATCCTGATTTAGGTTTTCCGTGATTTCCCTAAATCGCTCCAGGCGAATGCCGGGATGGTTCCTTTGAAAGAGCACGGCCGACTTCCTTCCCTGTCCTTCCCTAATCCGATGAGACCGATGACCTCGCTTTCTGGTCTCCTTCCCCAAACAACCCAACCCAACTATTCACTACTGTCATTAAGGTCAGAAAAGTTGATGCATAATTTCAGACTTTGCTGACTTGAATTGTTTCAGTAGTTGGCAGAAAACGATGATTTTCTCTAGCTTCTGATAGAATATGTCCATGTTTAAACCTCTCGTCTTGTGACGCATTATTTTGTTCAGTTTCATGTCTTTGCTGATGAAACCAAATTTAATCCCATTAATACTCTCGGTGCAGAAGCGAAACAGATCTATAGCCGTAATAATCTGCCGATTTACTGGCCGTACCGAGAGGGGTAGTGCAGTGGTTAGCACACAAGTCTCGCATTTGGGAGCACGGCGGTTCAAACCCGCGTCCAGCCATCCAGATTTAGGTGCTCCGTGATTTTCCTAAATCGCCTAACGCAAATGCCGCGATGTTTCCTCCCTTCGAAAGGGTACGGCCGCTTTCCTTCTCCATCCTTCCCTAATCCGAGCTTGCGCTCCGTCTGAAATGACCTCGATGTCGGCCGGACGTTTAACACTAATCTCTTCCTTTAACAGTCATTCCAAAGCTTCCATAATGATTTGGCCAACCTTGATAAAAACATGAACAATAATTGAGTCATGTCGCAGGCAGTCACCGACAACTCACCTTCTGATTTTGGTGAAAATAGATACAAATGGATCAATTGCTACTTCACCATTTTCCCAGCGGAAACCTTGCTCTTCATCCTGAAAGATAAATGAATAATTTTCGGAAAAATCCATTAGGATAAGAAGCTCGTCTTCCGCTAGATCAAACTTAGTCCTTAACTTACACGCAGTTGTCTCGTGGACCGGTACCATTTTCTTATCGCCTTCTTTTTTTGACGTATTCAAACTAAAGCTTCTTTCCTCTACCTATAAGTTTAAAGGGTGAAGATCGTGCCGTGAAGAGCTCGTGTTTTCTACTTCAGTCGATTTCTGCACTGATGTATGCTACTTCCAATAACGGTCTGTGAGGGGCGCCATAGCAATTACGTATTTTTTGAGGTAATTGATTTTCTGTAAACTTAAATCGTTTTCTGTTCCTTTAGCTTCAAAGGGTAATAAGGAAACTTAGCTCCAGGTTTAGTCTTTACAGAAATTGCGGCAGCGAGACCATCTACATCAGGCATTTTAAGGGGAAATCTTCCTAATTTTGAGGTCAGTCTTCTAGCTTTTCTTGCTGAATGTACAGGCAGTAACAGAGACTGGGAAGAACCTTTAGAAGAGCAGTAGTAAGATGACGTGCCAGAGGTAGAATACTGATGGTAGCGGTAATGGCAGTAATCTTGAAAATGCTGTCTATTAGTACGAATAATGTGGAGAAAGGAACGACATCCATTGTAAATGAGGACCAAGGCACCATAACATAGCCGGCCAGTGTGGCCGAGCGGTTCTAGGCGCTTCAGTCTGGAGCCGCGCGACCTATACGGTCGCAGGTTCGAATCCTGCTTCAGGCATGGATGTGTGTGATGTCTTTAGGTTAGTTAGGTTTAAGTTCTAGTGGACTGATGACCTCAGATGTGCTCGGAGCCGTTTGCACCATTTTGATCCATAACATAATTGTTCTAGTTCCTCCACTTCGATCCACTAGTTAGAAGTTTGGGAGAAAATTCAGAAATAGAATTCGTTTCGGAACTCATTGCCAGAAAATATTCTGTCAGAAATAATCTCATAGACAAATGCAATAATATAAAAAATTAGAGCAAATTATGAGAATCAGGAGATATTGACTTCTATTTGTATCTTCACATGACAGAACTACAGACATTCATTGGTTTCCTTGTATACACAGCGATTTTCAAATCGGGAAGTGATTCCCCAGGTTGTCTTTTTGCAAGTGAGGGCACCGGTCGTGACGTTTTACGATGTACCATGACAAAAGATAGGTTGTCGTTTGTTTTGACTGCTTATCCAGAAGATACGGAGGAAAGAAAGAAGGAAGATCCTGCTGCAGCAGTTTCAAATATTTTAGCCTATTGATTGAAAACAGCCAACAATGTAATTCCTTGGGAGCTACAGTGACTATGGATTAGATACTGGTACCATCAGAGAGCGTTGCAGCTCCGTTGTGTACATGCCAAAGAGAAGGCGAAAAATAATGCCTTTATAGTCTACTGTGGAAGCGGGAGAGCCTACGTATATACATCATAGATGTTTGATGCTTGAATAGGTCTCTGGAACGGTATACTTTAACTTGATTAAAGCACGTATGCCTGGGTTTCAGGCAGGATTCCCCGTTTCGTTCGATTCTGAGCTGCTATCCCAATACAGTTGAAGAACCAATACAACGCTATTCGAGTTTAGCGGGGATACCAAGTAGGGTGAGGCGTGAGTGGGAATTTTGATGAAGGTGGGAGGCGTGCTGGCGTAACCTGCGCAGTTGTGCGAAGCCACTGTGCCAGGGTGGCGTAGTGGTCAGCTCATCTGCCCTATCATCCATTTCATAATGACTGACCTTGACTTGGAGACCATATTCTGGTCACATTGCATTACGAACATCGATATGCTGTACCTTGCCCGAGCGTAGAAAGGTTTACTTTTGTTTGGTGTTTGAATACGTATTACATCTTACATTACTGCCCATTAAAACTGCTACACCAAGAAGAAATGCAGATGATAAACGGCTATTCATTGGACAAATATATTATACTAGTACTGACATGTGATTACATTTTCACGCAATTTGGGTGCATAGATCCTGAGAAATCAGTACCCAAAACAACCATCTCTGGCCGTAATAACGGCCTTGATACGCCTGGGCAGTGAGTCAGAGCTTGGATGCCGTGTACAGGTACAGCTGCCCATGCAGCTTCAACACGATACCACAGTTCATCAAGAGTAGTGACTGGCATATTGTGACGAGCCAGTTGCCCGGCCACCATTGACCAGACATTTTCAGTTGGTGAGAGATCTGGAGAATGTGCTGGCCAGGACAGCAGTTGAACATTTTCTATATCCAAGAAGGACCCGTGCAGGACCTGCAACATGCGGTCATGCATTATCTTGCTGAAATGTAGGATATTGCAGGGATCGAATGAGAGGTAGAGCCACGGGTCATAACACATCTGAAATGTAATGTCCACTGTTCAAAGTGCCGTCAATGCGAACAAGAGGTGACCGAGACGTGTAACCAATGGCACCTCGTACCGTCACGCCGGGTGATATGCCAGTATCGCGATGACGAATATTCGCTTCCAATGTGCATTCACCGCGATGTCGCCAAACACGGATGCGACCATCATGATGCTGCAAACAGAACCTGGATTCATCCGAAAAAATGACGTTCTGCCATTCGTGCACCCAGGTTCGTCGTTGAGTACACCATCGCTGGCGCTCCTGTCTGTGATGCAGCGTCAAGGGTAACCGCAGCCGTGGTCTCCGAGCTGATAGTCCATGCTGCTGCAAACGTCGTCGAACTGTTCGTGCACATGGTTGTTGTCTTACAAACGTCCCCATCTGTTGACTCAGGGATCGAGACGTGGCTGCACGATCCGTTACAACCGTGCGGATAGATGCCTGTCATCTCGACTGCCTGTGATACGAGGCCGTTGGGATCCAGCACGGCGTTCCGTATTACCCTCCTGAACCCACCGATTCCATATTCTGCTAACAATCATTGGATCTCGACCAACGCGAGCAGCAATGTCGCGATACGATAAACCGCAATCGCGATAGGCTGCAATCCGACCTTTATCAAAGTCGGAAACGTGATGGTACGCATTTCTCTTCCTTACACGAGGCATCACAACAACGTTTCACCAGGCAACGCCGGTCAACTGCTGTTTCTGAATGAGAAATCGGTTGTAAACTTTCCTCATGTCAGCACGTTGTAGGTGTCGCCACCGGCGCCAGCTTTGTGTGAATGCTCTGAAAAGCTAATCATTTGCATATCACAGCATCTTCTTCCTGTCGGTTAAATTTCGCGTCTGTAGCACGTCATCTTCGTGGAGTAGCAATTTTAATGTCCAGTAGTGTACTTGAAATGGGGGCGTCACACGCGGTAATGTTTAAGAGAAACCGTGCTTTTTCTAGCTTCTTTCGACGAGTGTCAACGTTAAGGCCGGAATTAGGAGAAAGTTTTCCTATGCACTGTTTAAAGATACAACTTTATTCTATGTATTTACAGGCGGATCTTCGTTATTTTCTGATTACTCGTTTCATCGCTATAAAGTCAAACGCAAGACGATGCGATTGAGCTTACAGCTGCGGCTGCGGGGTTTGAGGCGCTATGTCACGGATTGCACGGTCCCTCCCGCCGGAGATTTGAGTCTTCCCACGGGCATGAGTGTGTGTGTGTGCGTCGTTCCTAGTATAAGTTAGTTTAATTAGTGTGTTAGTCTAGGGACCGATGACGACAGCAGTTTGGTCCCTTAGCAGTTCACACACATGTGAACATTTTTTTGTAGCTGTTGCGACGGAGAAAGCAGTGGTAATGTCTTTATCAATACTTCTCGTGATTGTTACTTAAGAGTTTGTAAAGCAATTGTAATAGTAGCTGCAACATGCGATGCTGTTGTCACACCAGCGCGGCGCCATTATTGCAATGCGCAATAAGCGCCTGTTCATCAGTGAAGAACGGCAACTTCGTAGTCCCATTCCAGTACAGTGTTGCTGGGTTCAGTTTTTGTCGGGAGTAGAGGGAAATAATATGAGAAATTGCAAATAATGCTCGACATGCAAGCAGCTCACAATAAATGAACATTTGCATAGCACATTTCAACAGTAAATGGAAAAGTCGATTAGCTCGAACAAATTTTGCAGTAATGAATGATGACTGAAATAAAACTTACTTCCATCGTTTCCGCTACTGAATGAGGTCTCGCTGCTGCTGTTGCAGTCGTCTACTTTGATACATTGCTTTGCCAAGACAGTGGGCTGCTTTCAAGTTTGCGTACTTGATTCACTGAATTCCTCCAGACACTTAGGGGAACACTTTCCAGAGCGCAGCGATACAACTGTAAAGTAATTTATTTTGGAATTGTTGTTGTCCTTTGCTACCTTGTTCGTGACAGATACCCAAGTAAGTTCAATGGCGTTCTATTAGTAGTGCGCTAAAGACAATCATGGACGTTTAATTTTCTTGTCCACTGGTCGCACTATACTTACCAAAAGGTATTTCTGCGCCCTGAGGTGTGGTCGCGCGTGTCAGTAGGTCAGTTGTAGTAAATTACTCGTATGATCTGGCATTAGATGGAAGCTCTACACTATTTCTTTCCATCCACTCAATAATAGAATCGCCGCGCGTGATTATCCGAGCGGTCTAAGGCGCTGCAGTCATGGACTGTGCGGCTGGTCTCGGCGGAGGTTCGAGTCCTCCCTCGGGCATGGCTGTGTGTTTGTCCTTAGGATAATTTAGGTTAAGTAGTGTGTAAGCTTAGGGACTGATGACCCTAGCTGTTAAGTCCCATAAGATCTCACACACATTTTTAACAAAAAAAAAATTGAATCCTTCACTTCGTAGACGGATTTCGTGATACTGGATTTATCATCGAGTGACATGAATCCACATGTTAAACAATGGCAGATCTGTTTGGTAATTTTTCGAGAACGCACCTAAACTACTCTTCATAGTGTCTGCCACTCATTTCACAGTGAGAATTTGCACCTCCTTTTTGCCCAACAAAACGTAAGCCTGCATTTTTCACGAACCATATCTTCTTTCCCGATGTGTCACATTATAATCCTTTTTCCAGAACCTGACGATGTTTGAATCCCTACTTTCCTGCCATACCACTCTTGAACACTTCCTCTGTGATGATCACCAAGGTATCGCTTTCCGTGGTTAGCAGTGATAGGGTACACAATCGTTTTTGAGAAAGTGTTGACGTAAGGTATTCCTTCATCGGTTTGGATTTTGAAAAACTCCGTTCGCCACTAGCTACTGATGCAGGTAAAGTCAGGAGGATTCGTGAGCTTACAAAATTATTAGCAACAATGTTATTAGAATTTCTGATTGTAATGTAAAATAATAGAAAAAATGGCTGCTAAGATTAAGATTTCATTGCTTAGTTATTTCTCACGAGCCACGCATATGGCTTTTAGTTTTTCACCGTCTCACTTCCTCTCCTCTACAAATCATGAATATTGTACAGAAAGCGGAAGCTCTTACTATGACGGTCAATAAGCTCAAAGCTATGTTAGTGATCAGATAGCTGTATGGACAATAAGGTAGAAAAAGATTTCCTTAACTGAGCTTTCTACTTCACCATCAATAGGTTCATTGTTAGACTCATAGATAAATTGCCTGATGTTGGATTATACAAGGTCTAATCAACAACGACTGAGAGTGATGTTTTTTCATAGACTTCAGTGATATCTTTCAAAGTACCCCCATCCTACTTGAATGCACTTTCTATAGCGCCTCTCACACGATGCAAGATCGGGGCTACAAGGCGGATGCGGACTCAGGTAACGTTGAATTGAACGACTTGGTTTCCGACGTGAGGCTGTGCATTGTTATGATGAAGTCGTGACCCAGTCCAAGAAAGTTCTTGTCGTTTTCTTGCAGTGTGGCTCCTTATTTTGACCAATATTGACGTGTAGTAGGCTGTTGTAACAATAGTGTATTGGGAAACTGCATGCTAGTAAAGCATTCCATGACAGTCAAAAATGTGATCACCATTACTTTTCCCGCAGATGGAACAACTTTCGCGTTCTTTGTGTTGGAGAACCTGGTGATTTCCACACAGCGCTGGCTCGTTGTCCTACAGAATGATAATGATGCAACCATGACTCATCACCAATGATAATCGATTCCAGAAACGCGCCCCTCCATCAGCAGAGACATGCAACACCTGACTTCTGTCAGTTTACACAGCCTTTTGTTCGGGAGTCAACGGGCATCCAACGGGTACAAACACAGGTCATATGGAGATGATCATGCATAATGTTAAGGATACTGCCATTTACAATTCTCAACACCTCAGTGAGGTTACGTGATGTTATCCGCCAATCCACACGACAGTCACAGCAGCTATATTGATGTGGACATCAGTCACAGCAGAAGCCGAAACCCAATGTATGTATATTTGCGCAGTAAAATAATATTGATGGAGAAACACTATTTAGGAACATTTCTTTTTTTATATTTAACATGTTCCCAGCAATTTACAAAGGCATACTACACAAAGGCATATGACACGGAATATGTAGCATACCTGAGAATAGTCTGCCTCCGGTAGCTGAGTGGTGAGCGCAACAGAATGTCAATCCTAAGGGCCCGGGTTCGATTCCCGGCTGGGTCGGAGATTTTCTCCTCTCGGGGACTGGGTGTTGTGTTGTCCTAATCATCATCATTTCATCCCCATCGACGGGCAAGTCGCCGAAGTTGCGTCAAATCGAAAGACTTGTACACGGCGAACGGTCTACCCCACAGGAGGCCCTAGTCACACGACATTTACATTTACCTAAGAATACACGGAAAGGACAGAAAGGTTTACACACATCAACTCACTGCCGACACACATAGAAAATATTTTGTTCACTAAATCCCATCTCCCTTGAGCAAATATTTTTATGTGCTCACAGTAATCTTGAGCACTACACCATCTCAGAGCTCTATGAATGAAACTTTATGTTCTTAGACTATACAGTTTTACCAATTTCAAAATTTGTATTCACTGAGAGGCTTTGTCAATAAATCAGAAAGCATTTTCTGTGCACACATTTAGTTCATAGTAACATCCTTCTGGTTTAGGTTGTACCTAATAAGACGGTGCCTAACATCAATATTCTTGGATCACACCCTTGTTATTGGCTTCTGAGCTGAACTTGATAGCTCCCATGTTGTCGCAAAACACTTTGATCTGTCCCCCCAGGGGGTCCACAACTCTTTTGTGGATACGTGTGTAGCGAGCACGGGACCCCGAGCTAATGTGGCCCTCCTTCCTTTCTGGGCTGCATACTTTCCTTTTCTGCATCCTTCTCTATCCCCCATCTTGCCCCCACCCCTCCCCACACCTCTTTCCTTCCCTTTCTCCCCCTCTGGGAGTATGTTTTGTGCCTACGTCCAGAGATGGATGCTCAGAACTGTATCACGTTCTTTGCTTTCTCCGCTTGCAAGTCTTCGTCCTTCGTTTGTCCTTCTCTTTTCCTTACCTCTTCTTTTGCCCTTTTCTCCGCTGCGGCGTTTGAGACCTCTCTTCCTTCCTTTCCCTTTGTTTTTTCCCTTACTCTTTTTTCCTCCCTGTGCGTGTCTGAAGGCCGACCCACGCATTTCCATGCGTAGCCGGTGACGGGGTAACGCGTAATTCCCCGCCCCGGGTAGACAGGTAGGACACGTACATACCCCCTGGTAACGGCCAGGCCCAGGGAGGAGTGATTACCCGAGCTGATACCTTCCAAAAGTGCCGATTGGTCCCTCCGTCCGTTTCTCGGGAGGTGTGACCTGTGAACAATCACCTAAGGCGGGAGTGCCCTCAGAGAGGGCCCCCACAAGGAAGGAGCGCGCCATCGTAGATGCCGGTAATCATGGGGGATACTTTCGCAATGGTTTCCTCTTCTTATACTATGTCAGCTCACAAGCGTAAGTTCAATGAGTCTCAGCCACAGACAGTCCTTCCATCGTTGCCACAGTTCCTTGTTGTTTCTCGGTCTGACGAAGGTCATGACTTCTCCACGGTCAACCCTTTCATTATTCAGAAATGTGTCTACGCAATTGCAGGTCCTGTAAAGTCTTGTTCCAGATTACGAAATGGCACTTTGTTGTTAGAAACAGTCAGTGCCCTCCAGGCACAAAATTTGCTGTGTTCTTCACTGCTACACACCTTCCTTGTCCGGTTGGAACCGCACCATACTTTAAATTCATCACGTGGGGTCGTTTATACACGCTCCCTCGACGGATTGTCCGACGAGGAAATTCAACACTACCTGTCTGACCAGGGCGTAACGACTGTTCATAGAGTCATGAAAAGGGTTGACACGAACATCATTCCAACCCGCAGTGTCTTCTTGATATTTGACAAAGTTCAACTCCCATCGAAAATCAAAGCAGGCTATGAGATAATTTCCGTTCGCCCTTACGTCCCAAACCCTACGCGTTGCTATTGGTGTCAGTGGTTCAATCATACCAGCCAGTCCTGTTCCAATCTGGCCAAATGTGTTACGTGTGGCAAGGATGCCCATGAGGGTGCTTGTCCACCTCCATCCCCTCGTTGCATCAACTGTATGGGTGACCACGCTGCTTTCTCTCGAGAATGCCCCATTTTTAAAGACGAAAAGCTCATCCAGGAAATCTGAGTGAAGGAAAAGGTGTCGACCTTTGCTGCTCGAAAATTATTCGCCAGTCGACAGCCCACC
Source organism: Schistocerca nitens (assembly GCF_023898315.1). Classification (NCBI taxonomy): domain Eukaryota; kingdom Metazoa; phylum Arthropoda; class Insecta; order Orthoptera; family Acrididae; genus Schistocerca; species Schistocerca nitens. The sequence continues at coordinate 1,268,445,837 of NC_064614.1, read as the reverse complement.
GTGCCTTAGACAGGAAAATACAGCACTGTCCTTGCTTCTCCTCGGCCAACAAAGGAGGCAGCCACGCAGACTTGTGACCTCACCTTTAGTGCCACGGTCGTCATATCGGCCAGCGCAAAGATCGCCCGTTCAACCTCACCACTTTCACCTGCCCACTCTATGGCTCACCCTTCATCGGGTTCTGCTAAATCTCGAGCCCAGAAGTCAGCCACCAAAACTTCGAAAACAGGGCATACTCGGGAAGATTGTTTACGTACCCCAACTTCACACCCATCGGTTCCTCTTTCATCTAAACATAATGTTTCCAAGAAGGCTAATAAGAAACCCAGTTCATCTCCTTCTCCGCCAAGGCGTGTCTCATCTACAGCACCACCTGGCGGTAATCGCCCTCGGCCGTCTTCCGTGTCGCCGAGGCGCACTGCTGGCGGCCGATCAACCGGCAGATCGCTGGTGGCAGGAGCTGCTCCTGAACAACCTATGGATCAGGATCTTCTGCCTTCGGCTGAATGCCATTCCATGCTGTCGGTCGCAAGCTCTGAGCAGTCGTTGAGTTGACGGCAACCTTGGTCACATTCCTCCATTTTCTGTTCACCCTATGTCCATTATTCACTGGAATATTCGCGGCTTTCGAGCCATTCGGGATGAATTGTCGATCCTCTTACGATCCTACTCGCCGGTCATCTTCTGTCTTCAGGAAACAAAGCTGCGTCACCATGACTCATTTTCAGTCCGTCCGATTTGATCTCCCCTCTGTTGAAGGCACTCCAGCACATGGAGGACTCATGATTCTTCTCCATGATACTCTCCATTATCACCCAATCCCCTTAAACACTTCCTTCCAGGCTGTCGCTATCCGTCTTTCCCTTTCTGGATATACCTTTTCTCTTTGTACTGTATACATTCCATCGTCCACACCAATGGCACGAGCTGATCTCCTTCATCTTCTTGGTCAGCTTCCACCCCCCTATTTGCTGGTTGGGGACTTCAATGCCCACCACCCGCTTTGCGGATCTCCACATTCTTGTCCACGTGGCTCACTGTTGCTGGACGTCTTCCACCAAGCGGATCTAGTTTGCCTCAACAATGGGGTCCCTACATTTTTGTCTGCCTCCACGACAAATTTCTCTCATTTGGACCTTTCGGTCGGTACTGTTCCGCTAGCTCGGCGCTTCGAATGGTTCGCCCTTGATGATACACAATCGAGTGACCACTTTCCATGTATCCTTAGACTGCAGCCTCAACTGCCATATATGCGCCCGCGACACTGGAAGTTTGCCCAAGCCGATTGGACACTTTTTTCGTCTCTAGCGAAATTCGATGTCCGTCACTTTCCTAGCGTCGACGATGAGGTCACACATATTACAGACGTTATTCTTACAGCTGCGGAACGTTCAATACCTCGCTCCTACGAATTGCCCCGGCGCCCCGCAGTTCCTTGGTGGAACGAGGCATGCCGTGACGCAATACGTGAGCGGCGACGTGCTCTTCGCATTTTCCGCCACCATCCTACTTTAGCAAACTGTATCCGCTATAAGCAGTTCCGTGCGCGATGCCGTCGCGTCTTCCGCGATAGCAAAAAGGCAAGCTGGAAATTCTTTATTAGCTCATTTAACACCTTCACTCCCTCCTCGGAAGTTTGGAGTCGGATTCGACGGTTATCAGGCGCGCCTAGTTTCTCCCCGGTCTCTGGGCTCACTGTCGCGCATGATACATTAGTGGACCCCGTCGCAATTTCTAACTCATTGGGTCAACACTTTGCTGGGATTTCGAGCTCTTCAAATTACCCGCGAGCCTTTCTCCCGAAGAAACGTGCAGCGGAAGTGCAACCTCTTGCTTTCTTCTCTCAAAATCGCGAAAGCTATAATACTGTTTTCTCCATGTGGGAACTCCAACATGCACTCTCTTCTTCTCGCTCCTCCGCCCCAGGACCGGTTGGTATCCCCATCCAAATGTTGCTGCATTTATCAACCCATAGTCTGCGTTACCTCCTTCGCCTTTATAATCGAATTTGGACCGACAGTACTTTTCCCAGACATGGCGGGAAGCTATCGTCGTTCCTGTTCCGAAGCCTGGAAAGGACAAACATCTCCCCTCTAGCTATCGCCCCATTTCTCTCACGAGTAGTGTATGTAAGGTTTTGGAGCGTATGGTGAATTGGCGTTTAGCTTGGTGGCTGGAGTCCCGCAGTCTTTTAATACCTGCCCAATGCGGTTTCCGAAAGCATCGTTCTGCAGTTGACCATCTTGTTGCTCTCTCCACTTATATCATGAACAATTTTCTCAGGAAACGCCAAACAGTAGCAATATTTTTTGATCTGGAGAGAGCACACGATACCTGTTGGAGGACAGGCATCCTCCGCACACTGTTCTCTTGGGGCTTTCGAGGTCGGCTGCCCCTTTCTCTTCGCGAATTTATGGCAGAGCGCACATTTAGAGTGCGGGTGGACACTACTCTCTCCCGTACTTTCTCCCAAGAAAACGGGCTATCCCAAGGCTCCGTGCTAAGTGTTGTACTGTTTGCCATTGCCATAAATCCAATTATGGATTGTCTCCTTCCCGATGTCTCGGGCTCCCTCTTTGTGGACGATTTTGCGATCTACTACAGCTCTCTAAGGACGAGCCTTCTTGAACGACATCTTCAAGGATGTCTCGATCGCCTCCACCCTTGGAGCATCGAAACCGGCCTTCCTCTTTTCTCCCAGTAAGACCGTTTGTGTTAATTTTTGGCGACGTAAGGAGTTTCTTCCACCCTCCTTACATCTAGGACCTGTCAACCTTCCGTTTTCGGACGTCGCTAAATCCTTGGGTCTTATGTTTGACAGAAAACTGTGCTGGTCCTCCCACGTTTCCTATCTTACGGCTCGCTGTCTGCGATCCCTCAACACCCTCCGTGTCCTGAATGGTACCTCCTTGGGAGCGGACCGAGTGGTCCTTCTCCGCCTCTATCGCACATTAGGGCGATCGAAATTGGACTATGGAAGCATAGTTTACTCCTCTGCTCGGCCGTCTATTCTTCGGCGTCTCGACTCTGTCCACCACCGTGGATTACGTTTAGTGTCTGGAGCTTTTTACACCAGCCCTGTGGAAAGCCTTTATGCTGAGTCTGCTGAACCTCCGCTGTCCAATCGGCGAGCTGTCCTTCTAAGTCGTTGTGCTAGCCATCTGTCTTCCATGCCTGCTAATCCAGCCCATGACCTTTTTTTCGGCGCCTCCTTTGATGTAGGGTATGCAGGCCGCTCCTCCCTACTACCCCCGGGAGTCCGCTTCCGCCAACTGCTCCATTCTCTTTCCTTCCGCTTTCCTAAAACCTTCTTGACAACTTGGGGTACAGCAGCACCACCTTGGCTCCGTCCCCGGATCTGCCTGCACCGTGACCTTTGTCAATTTCCCAAGGATGGTACCCCTTCACTTGTTTATCGTCGGGCATTTGCTGCTCTATGTGCACAAATGAAGGGTGCCACATTTATTTATACTGATGGCTCGAAAACATCGTTAGGTGTAGGGAGTGCCTATATTGTTGGCGACACCCCAAATCGATTTCGGCTTCCCGACCAGTGTTCTGTTTATACTGCGGAGCTTTACGCTGTTCTCCAGGCTGTCCAATACATCCGCCGCCATCATCTGTTCAGATTCTCTCAGCTCTCTCCTCAGTCTCCAAGCTCTCTACCCTGTCCACCCTCTGGTCCACCGGATTCAGGACTGCCTGTGCTTGCTCCATTTGGGGGGCGTCTCGGTGGCGTTCCTCTGGCTCCCAGGACATGTTGGTATCTGTGGAAATGAGGCGGCCGATATAGCGGCCAAGGCTGCAGTCTTTCTTCTTCGGCCAGCTATTCGATCGATTCCCTTCGCCGATCTGCGGAGCGTTTTATGTCATCGTGTTATTCTTTTATGGCACGCACATTGGTCGACACTTCCCCATAATAAATTGCGGGACGTGAAAGCTCTTCCCTGTGCTTGGACCTCTTCCTCCCGAACGCGTCGTTGGGAGGAGGTAATTTTAACTGGACTCCGGATAGGGCACTGTCTTTTTAGCCATCGACATCTTTTGAGCGGCGATCCTCCCCCACTCTGTCCCCACTGCTCTCAGCTGTGGACAGTAAGACACCTTTTAATTGAGTGCCCCCATTTTACTCCGTTACGCGCCTGTCTACAGCTGTCGCCTGATATATCGTCCACTTTAGCAGATGACACGCGCTCGGCCGATCGCGTTCTCGAGTTTATTAGTGCCAGTGAGATGACGTCAGTCATTTGATGCTTATTTTTGGGGACAACCAACCTCTTTCTGTAGCTTTCCTTCTGCTTTTAGTTTCTCCAATTTTTTGAGTTTCGTTCCCATTGCTGCTGGTTTCCATTTTCGTTTTTTACCGCTTCCTAAGTCACGGACCGGGCACTAATGACCATAGCAGTTTTGCGCCCTAAAAAAAAAAAAAACTTTGGTCTGTTCGTAATCATACGTGGCTCAGTCTCACCTGTTAAAGAGTCCTTAACCATAACGCTTCTTGTGTGGTGAAAGACAGTGCTAATACTTGATGTGATGTTTAAAGCTTGGAACAGTGCTAATACTTAATCTCAGCAATACTCAAAGCCACTGTCCTTTGTATCCCGCAAGACGAGAACATTAATCTTCCCCACAACTTGCAACAGCTACCTGTAGTAGAATGTCTTATACAGTTTGTTCCGCTAGTCCGCGACACTATAACATTCCAGTTTCCTGTCTTACAGTACCTTGGTTTACAATTACTTTAAAACGTCTAAATATTCTTTTAACTGCAATCCAATGTTTAATTCTAGGGTCTTTGCAAGAGTTTCTCACAGTACTTGTAGCAAAGGCAATATCTTACTGCAAGTTTGATCTAAATACAAAAGACTTCCCACTATCTCCAAATAAGGTAGTTCCTTTTCACACATTTCATCTTATTTTTCTACTAACATCTTCACACTCTGTTCGATAGGTGTGGAAACTAGCTTACAATTATTCATGCAGGATTAGCTGCTGACTGACTCATCTTTATCCTTTTTAATGCTTTATATAAGTACTGATTCGAACAGCATCTAATCTGTTTAAGACCATAGATGCTCCTTTTCAGACACCAAATTTTATTTTTTTCTTGAGGATTTTTCTTGCTTTCCTCTGGCGGAATGACAAAAATTCCCTCCTCCAATTCTCCATTGAGATATAGTCTATGCCCTCTGTCTGAGAGCAGCCTTAAACTACTCGTACCAAGCAAAATTTGGCATTACATCTTCAGGATTTCTAATACTAGAAGACTCGCCTTAGGGCCGCTTCAAACTAGTGACGGAGAAGCGCTTCTATGCAGTGTGCCGAGCCTGCACATGGCGCTACTGGAAAGAGAAGCGGCTTTGTCATCGCTTTGATCAGCCGCTGCTGTCGCGCCACGGTGTTTCGGTTTCGTCGTGGAGTCTGATGAGCAGGATGCTCTTACTGAATAAAAATATGAAAAAGAGGCAATTTAAAAGTAAATCCGGGGCACCACTATTTCGCGAAGGAAGAGCAGTTAAAAATGGTTCAAATGGCTTTCAGCACTACGGGACTTAAAATCTGAGGTCATCAGTCCCCTAGATTTAGAACTACTTAAACCTAACTAACCTGAGGACATCACAAATATCCATTCCCGAGGCAGGATTCGAACCTGCGGCCGTAGCAGCAGCGCGGTTCCGGACTGAAGCGCCTAGAACCCCTCGGCCACAACGGCCTGCGGTAGTTAAAGATTTACTAAAAAGGCAACCAACTTACACAAGGCAGCTGACTCTTGGTAGCTCTATTACAACAACAAGAACAAAATATCTCGATATGGTTTTGCTGTCATGTTGTTTCCTACAGACTCGTGTTTATTGACGCTGGAGCAAATACAAGATGGCCAGGTTGATCTGTGTTCAAGAATTGATTGCTTCATAAGAAGTTAATTTACAATGAAACCAAATTTCCTCACAGCAGGTAGTTGTATGACGGCTGTGGATACTTTCTACTTGTAATCGTTGATAATTAAGGTTTCGCAATGTCATCTTTGTTACTGTGTTGAAACGTAGACAAGCGGGAAAACATGTGAGTAACGCTCACCAATCGTCGTCTTCTCTGAAGTACGTTTGCCTCCAACGTATCTGAATATTCCTCACACTGTGCTCAAGATCGGTAGATGTCTTTCAGTTTCACAGATGAAATATTTTGTACTTACTTCCATCTCTAGCCAACTGTGGTAGGACCTACACGACCGTATTACCAAATAACAGTGAGCAGCAATCCCAATACGTCACGAACCGACAGTTGACATGGAGCATTTCTGCTGCTTGGCCAGACAGCAGCACCACTGAGTGTCGTCGAGTGAAGGCCGCTATTGGAAGTGGTGTTCCACTAGCAGTGGCCGGTGGCGCCTTTGCCCCACTTGTGGCGGTGGTCCGACACTGATCGCCACAGAAGCGCGTCTGAAGACGTCCATTTAAACCAATAATTTGCCGGCGACAGCGCTACTGACCCGCGCTTCTCAGTGGCTCCATGTGAAGGTGGCCTTACTCGTAGTGGTTTCTTTCCTTGTGGTGCATCAACCTATCCGTAAGTATCACTCTTGGAAAAAGACTGTGGTTCCTTCTCTATAACTTCTTTTCAGTTGTCTGTATTCAGGCTGGCCAGGCTTCTTCGACTATAACAGATTCGTTGTTGTAGTTGTCGTCTTCAGTCCGCAGACTGGTTAGATGCAGCTCTCCATGCTACTCTATCCTGCGCGAGCTTCTTCATCTCCGAATAACTACTACAACAACAAAAAATGGTTCAAATGGCTCTGAGCACTATGGGACTCAACTGCTGTGGTCATAAGTCCCATAGAACTTAGAACTACTTAAACCTAACCAACCCAAGGACATCACACACATCCATGCCCGAGGCAGGATTCGAACCTGCGACCGTAGCAGTCGCACGGTTACGGACTGCGCGCCTAGAACCGCGAGACCACCGCGGCCGGCACTACTACAACCAACTGCATCCTAAAACTTACTGAATTCATCTCTTGGTCTCCATTCACGATTTTTGCTTCCCACATTCCCCTCCAATACTAGGTTGGTGATCCCTTGATGCCTCAGAATGTGTGCTATCGAGCGATTCGTTCTAGTCAGGTTGTGCCACAAATTTCTTTTCTCCCCAATTCTATTCAGTACCTGCTCGTTAGTTGCTTAATCTACTCATCTAATCTTCAGTCTTGTTGTGTAGCACCACGTTTGAGAAGCTTCTATTCTCTTCTCATCTAATTTTTTTTATCGTCCATGTTTCACTTCCATACACAGCTACAATCCATACAAGCTCTTAAAAAAGAAGACTTCCTAACACACAAATCAGCATTCGATGTTAGTAAATTTCTCTTCTTCAGAAACGCTTTTCTTCCCATTGCCAATCTACGTTTCATATCCTCTCTACTTCGGCCATCATCCGTTTTTTTACTGCCCAAATAGCAAACTTCATATGCCATTTTAAGTGTCTCATTTCCTAATCTAATTCCCTCAGCTTCGTCTGATTTAATTCGATTACATTCCACTATCCTTGTTTGCTTTTGTTGTTACCCCTTCTTGTAGCGGTGTACCGTCGGTCTCTAGAAGATCGTAGCGTTCCAAAGGATTGGAAAAGGGCACAGGTCATCCCCGTTTTCAAGAAGGGACGTCGAACAGATGTGCAGAACTATAGACCTATATCTCTAACGTCGATCAGTTGTAGAATTTTGGAACACGTATTATGTTAGAGTATAATGACTTTTCTGGAGACTAGAAATCTACTCTGTAGGAATCAGCATGAGTTTCGAAAAAGACGATCGTGTTAAACCCAGCTCGCGCTATTCGTCCACGAGACTCAGAGGGCCATAGACACGGGTTCCCAGGTAGATGCTGTGTTTCTTGACTTCCGCAAGGCGTTCGATACAGTTCCTCACAGTCGTTTAATGAACAAAGTTAGAGCATATGGACTATCAGACCAATTGTGTGATTGGATTGAAGAGTTCCTAGATAACAGAACGCAGCATGTCATTCTCAGTGGAGAGAAGTCTTCCGAAGCAAGAGTGATTTCAGGTGTTCCGCAGGAGAGTGTCGTAGGACCGTTGCTATTCACAATATACATAAATGACCTTGTGGATGACATCGGAAGTTCACTGAGGCTTTTTGCGGATGATGCTGTGGTATATCGAGAGGTTGTAACAATGGAAAATTGCACTGAAATGCAGGAGGATCTGCAGCGAATTGACGCGTGGTGCAGGGAATGGCAATTGAATCTCAATGTAGACAAGTGTAATGTGCTGCGAATACATAGAAAGATAGATCCCTTATCATCTAGCTACAAAATAGCAGGTCAGCAACTGGAAGCAGTTAATTCCATAAATTATCAGGGAGTTCGCATTAGGAGTGATTTAAAATGGAATGATCGTATAAAGTTGATCGTTGGTAAAGCAGATGCCAGACTGGGATTCATTGGAAGAATCCTAAGGAAATGCAATCCGAAAACAAAGGAAGTAGGTTACAGTACGCTTGTTCGCCCACTGCTTGAATACTGCTCAGCAGTGTGGGATCCGTACCAGATAGGGTTGATAGAGGAGATAGAGAAGATCCAGCGGAGAGCAGCGCGCTTCGTTACAGGATCATTTAGTAATCGCGAAAGCCTTACGGAGATGATAGATAAACTCCAATGGAAGACTCTGCAGGAGAGACACTCAGTAGCTCGGTACGGGCTTTTGGTGAAGTTTCGACAACATACCTTCACCGAAGAGTCAAGCAGTATATTGCTCCCTCCTACGTATATCTCGCGAAGAGACCATGAGGATAAAATCAGAGAGATTAGAGCCCACACAGAATCATACCGACAATCCTTCTTTCCACGAACAATACGAGACTGGAATAGAAGGTAGAACCGATAGAGGTACTCAAGGTACCCTCCGCCACACACCGTCAGGTGGCTTGCGGAGTATTGATGTAGATGTAGATGTACATCTTACTTCTACCTTTCACGACTGTCCATTCCGTTCAGCTGCTCTTCCAAGTCCTTCGCTGTCTCTGACAGAGTTACAATGTCATCGGCAAACCTCAAAATCTGTATTTCTTCTCCTGAACTATAATTCCTTCTCCAAATTTCCTTTCGTTTCCTGCAGTGCTTTCTCAGTGTACAGATTGAATAACATCGGCTCCCTTCTCACGCCCATCGACTCTTATAACTGCCCTCTGGTTTCTGTACAAGTTGTAAATAGCTTTTAGCTCCTTATATTTTACGCCTGCCTGTAAACATGTGCCACGTCATTGCTCGTGGAAGAGAGCTGTGGCAGTGGCGTGGCTCTATTGTTCCCGTGTAGTGATTTGCGAAGATGGAAAAAATCGAGTTTCGAGCAGTGATTAAGTACTTCGTAAAGAAAGGTATGACAGCAAAGGATTTCCAGAATACACTGGGGGACTCTGCTCCTTCATATTCAACTGTGGCCAAGAGGACAAATGAATTTAAATTTGGTCCGGGGAGCTTAGATGATCATCCGCGCAGTGTTCGGCCAAGATGTTTCATTACTCTAGAAATCATTGCAAAAGTACACAAAATGGTCATGGAAGATCGCCGATTGAAAGTGCGTGAAATTGCTCACGCTTGCCAGATGTCATCTGAAAGGGTATATCACATTTTAACTGAAGAATTAGAAATGAAAAAATCATCTGCAAGATGGGTTCCGCGACTCTTGACGCTGGATCAAAAACGCATGAGAATGGACATACCGGAACAATGTTCGCCCATTTTAGGAGATACGAAGAAGATTTTTTGCGCCGGTTTGTGACTACAGATGAAACTTTGGTGCACTACTATACCCCATAGACAAAACAAGTCAAGCAGTGCAAACATGCTGATTCTCACCGAAGAAAGCAAAGACAATTCCTTCGGTGGGAGAGTTCATGGCATCAGTGGTCTGGGATGCGAAGGGGATTCTGTTTGTAGATTACCTCCCAACTGGGCAAACAATTACTGGAGAATAATATGCTAATCTCCTGGGCAAATTGCAACAAAAGATACGTGAAAAAAGGCCAGGTTTGAGCAAGGAAGGAAGGCATCATGCGCGTCCGCACACACGTGCCGTCACCATGGCAGAATTACGCGAATTAAGTATGAATTGTTGCCACACCTGATATGGCTCCGTCAGATTTCCATCTGTTCCCAAAACTGAAGATTTTTCTTGGTGGACGAAGATTCACTTCAAATGAAGAACTGATAGCCGAAGTTGACAACTATTTTGCAGGCCTGGAGGAAACTCATTTTCGACATGGGATCAAGGCACTGGAACATCGTTGGACCAAGTGCATTAATCTACAAGGACACTACATTGAAAAACAAAAAAGTTTCGGTGATATAAGTACTTTCCTTCTATTCCGTTCCGAGAACTTTTCAAACCACACTCGTAATTATATGCTTCTAAATCCTTACATTTGTCCTCTGGCCATTCCTGCTTAGCCATGCTGCACTTCCTGTTAATCTCATATTTTAGATATTTGTATTCCATTTCGCCTGCTTCATTTGGTGCATTTTTGTATTTTCTCCTTTCATCCGTTAATTGTAATATATCCTGTGTCCCTCCCTATTCGTCTTCACTGTATTCCTTTCTCCTATTCTAGTTTATCGTTCCTTAATGCTCACTCAGAAACTCTCAACAATCCATGGTTCTTTCAGCTTATCCAGGCCCCATACCCTTAATTTCGTACGTTGTTGCAATTTCTTTAGCTTTAATCTGCAGCTCGTAACCAATAAATTGTGGTCAGAGTCGATATCGGTCCCTGGAAATCTCTTATCATTCCTCAAGAATTTGTGTGAGGTAATGGTGTCTTGCAACATCTCATTGGAGAAGCTGAATGATACACGCTTCAGATAGTTCTTGGCGAAGTACGCAACACATCCACTTCCATATAAATCTATATTGAGAAAGAAGTACTTATCCGTGTGCTACGAGAACGTGCTCAACAAAATAAGAATCAGTGTTATTGACCAAAGGGTTTGGTTGCCCATAGACGAAACCACCAATTTGGCGTTACAATGTTGTTGGCGGTGTTCTAAAACTAGGCGGGTCTGGAGAAATGTTCCTCCAAACGTGTGGAGCTCTCGGAGAGAGTAAATAATTCGACAAATGCCATTTTGTTTGACAACTCTATGAAGCTACTGTGTGCGGATGGTGTGAACCACAGTCTTAACATGTATTAGACTGGTGTGAACAGAGACAACGTTTGGCTGCCAGTAAGAGATTGTGTTTTTTTAGTAAGTTAGGTACAAACTACAGCGTGCACAAACTATTTTCAAAATGTAGACATCTCTAAAGATACTTGGATTTAGGTTATGACATGTATGATATGTCTGCCATCTTTGGCGATGACGTGGCGCAAACGAATAGCGAAATCCTGCATGACCCGCCGAAGTATCGGAACATCGAGGCTGTCGATGACCTCCTGAATAACTGTTTTTCAACTCAGCAATGGTTTTTGGGGTTATTTGTGTACACATTGTCTTTAATATAGCCCAACAAAAAGGAGTCGCATTTGTTCAGATCCGGAGAATATGACGGGCAATCGAGGCCCATGCCAGTGGCCTCTGGGTACCCCAGAGCCAGAATGCGGTTCCCAATGTGCTCCTCCGGCACATCACTCTCCTGCTTCGATGGGGTCGAACTCCGCCTTGCACGAACCACATCATGTCGAAAACGGGGTCCCTTTGGATAATGGGAATGAAATCATCTTCCAAAACCTTCACTTACCCTGCGGTAGTCACTGTGCCATCAAGGAACATTGCATCGATTATTCCGTGACTGGACAACCACACAGCCACCAGTTGAGGGTGAAGAGACTTCTCGATCGCGAAATGCGTATTTTCAGACCCCTAAATTCACCAGTTTTGCTTATTGACAAACATCCAAATCAAAGTGAGCTTCGTCGCTAAACCAAACCATACGTACGTATACTAATTCCCATCATGCCATCATGTTCCGCAGTCAACCGTACAGTTTGAACGCAAACCGTTCAGAAGTTATGACGATTTATTTCGTAAAGTTCAATAATTGTCACTCTGTACATGGCTGAATCAGACAGTTTGCTTCATACTCCCTACCCCGATAAAGTGTACGTCACATAACCATGTGGAAGCACCGCTACGGGTGCAGAAATTCAACGAATAAGCTCTTTCACTGCTTCCTCCCTCGCCTATTCTTGTAGAATGGAGTTGTTGGCTTAATGCTGCCGAGAACTACTGCACTGCACCAATTACACCAAAATAAAGACAATCATTTCAGAGCTTGATAGTAATGAATCAAGTGCTATCGTAAACGCGAAAGAGGTCTTTACAGATACCATGTTTGGAAACATCAACGCCAGCTTTTCCGTGGTGTCAAAAGTCATCACTTTAATGGAAGCTGCTGTTATTCAACTTTGTGACGCCCTGGACATTGTGCAATATGTGCAGAGTGAGCTCACTCGAGCTCGTGGTCAAGTGGTTGACAACTGTGGAATAACAATCTGCTAACGGAATCCTGGATATTCTGCAATATACAAAATTATCGGCAGTCTCACGAAATTACTGACGGTCTTTCTGGCAATGCTACATTCGAAGACAATGGGCCAAATTTCTCTTCAGAAACTCTTTCCTTCCCATTGACAGTGTATATTTTATATCCTCTCTACTTCGACCATCATCAGTTTTGCTCCCCAAGTAGCAAAACTCATCTACTACTTTTAAATGTCCAATTTTCTAATCTAATTCCCTCAGCATCACCTGACTTAATTCTACTACATTCCATTATCCTCTTTTTGCTTCTGTTGATGTTCATCTTATATCCTTCTTTCAACACACTGTCCAATCCGTTCAACTGCTCTTACAGCTCCTTTGCTGTCTCTGACAGAATTACAATAACACCGGAAAACCTCAAAGTTTTTATTTCTTCTCCATGGATTTTAGTTCCTACTCCAAATTTTTCTTTTGTTTTCTGGACTGCTTGCTCAGTATACAGATTGAATAACATTGGGATTAGGCTACAATCCTGTCTCACTCCCTTTCCAACCACTGCTTCCATTTCATGCAACTGCCGTCTGGTTTCTGTACAAATTGTAAATAGCCTTCCGTTCCCTGCATTTGACCCCTGCCACCTTCAGAATTTGAGTGAGAGTATTCCAGTGAACATTGTCAAAAGCTTTCTCTAAGTCTACATATTTTAGAAACGTAGGTTTACCTTTCCTTAATCTTTCTTCCAAGATAAGTCGTAGGATCAGTATTGCCACACGTGCTTCAATATTTCTACAGAGTCAAATCTGATCATCCCCAAGGTAGGCTTCTACCAGTTTTTCTATTCGTCTGTAAATAATTTATGTTAGTATTTTCCAACGGCGTCTCATTAAACTGATAGTTCTGTAATTTTTACACCTGTCAACACCTCCTTTCTTTGGGATTGGAATTATTGTTCTTGAAGTCGAAGGGTATTTCGCCTGTCTCATACATTTTGATCACCAGATGGTAGAGTTTTGTCAGGCTGGCTCTCCCAAGGCTATCAGTAGTTCTAATGGAATGTTGTCATCTCCGGTGCCTTGTTTCGACTCAGGTCTTTCAGTGCTCTGTCAAACTCTTCACGCAGGATAGTATCTCCCATTTCATCTTCATCTAAGTCCTCTTCCATTTCCATAATACTTCCCTCAAGTACATCGCCCTTGTATAGATCCTCTGTGTACTCCTTCGACCTTTCTGCTTTCCCTTCTTTGCTCAGAACTGGTTTTCCATCTGAGCTCTTGATATTCATACAAGTGGTTCTCTTTTCTCCAAAAGTCTCTTTAATTTTCCTGTAGGCAGTATCTATCTTACCCCTAGTGAGATAACCTTCTACATCCTTATATTTGTCCTCTAGCCATCCCTGCTTAGCCATTTTGCACTTCCTGTCGATCTCATTTTTGAGACGTTTGTATTCCTTTTTGCGTTCTTCATTTACTGCATTTTTATATTTTCTCCTTTCATCAATTAAATTCAATATTTCTTCTGTTACCCAAGGCTTTCTATTAGCCCTCATGTTTTTACCTACTTGATCCTCTGCTGCCTTGACTATTTCATCTCTCAAAGCTACCCATTCTTCTTCTAATGTATTTCTTTCCCCTGAATTTGTCAGTTGTTCCCTAATGCCACCTCTGAAACTCTGTACAATCTTTGATTCTTTCAGGTTATCCAATTCCCATCTCCTTAAATTCCTACCTTTTTGCAGTTTCTTCAGCTTTAGTCTACAATTCATAACCAGTAAATTGTGGTCAGAGTCCACATCTGCCCCTGGAAGAGTCTTACAGTTTAAAACCTGGTTCCTGAATATCTGTCTTACCGTTATATAATCTGTCTGAATGTCCGCCCCCGTTAGCTGAACGGTCAGGGTGACGGTTTGTCAATACTCTGGACCTGGGTTCGATTCTCGGCTGGGTCGAGGAATTTTCTCCGCCCAGGAACTGGGTGTTGTGCTTTCTTCATCTTCTTCCTATCATCCTCATCGACTGCATTTCGCTGAAGTGGCGGCAAAGAAAGACCGGCACCCGGCGAACGGCCTGCCCGCTGGGGGGGGGTCCTAAATCTCTGACTTACCATTATATAATCTATCTGATACCTTTTAGTATCTCCAGGCCTCTTCCACGTATACAACCTTCTTTCATGATTCTTAAACCAAGTTTTAGCTATGATTAAGTTATGCTCTGTGCAAAATTCTACCAAGCGGCTTCCTCTTTCATTCTTTACCCCCTTTCCATATTCACCTACTGCTTTTCCTTCTCTTCCTTTTCCTCCTATAGAATTCCAGTCACCCATGACTATTAAATTTTCGTCTCCCCTCACTATCTGAATGATTTCTTTTATCTCATCATACATTTCTTCAATCTCTTCGTCATCTGAGGAGCTAGCTGGCATATAAACTTGTACTACAGTGGCAAGCGAGGTCTTCGTGTCTATCTTGGCTACAATAATGCGTTCACTATGCTGTTCGTGTCCGCAACTCGTGGTCTCGCGGTAGCGTTCTGGCTTTCCGAGCGCGGGGTCCCTGGTTCGATTCCCGGCGGGGTCGTCTTCACCATCATCATTCACCCCCATTACGGTCTGAGGAAGGCAACGGCAAACCACCTTCATTAAGACCTTGCCTAGTACGGCTGTGCGGGTCTACGCTCTGTCAAGAAGCACGGGACATCATCATCATGCTGTTCGTAGTAGCTTACACGCGCTTTAATTATTTTTTCATTATTAAATCTACTCAGGCATTACCCCTATTTGATTTTGTATTTATAACCCTGTATTATACAAGATGAACATCAATAAAAGCAAAACGAGGATAATGGAATGTAGTCGAATTAAATCTGGTGATGCCGCTGGAATTAGATTAGGAAATGAGATGCTTAAAGTAGTAAATGAGTTTTTCTATTTGGGGTGCAAAATAACTGATGAGGGTCGAAGTAGAGAGATATAAAATGTAGACTGGCAATGGTAAGGAAAGAGTTTCTGAAGAAGAGAAATTTGTTAACATCGAGTATAGATTTAAGTGCCAGGAAGTCGTTTCTGAAAGTATTTGTATGGAGTGTAGCCATGTATGGAAGTGAAACGTGGACGATAAATAGTTTAGACAAGAAGAGAATAGAAGCTTTCGAAATGTGGCGCTACAGAAGAATGTTGAACATTAGATGGTTAGATCACATAACTAATGAGGAGTTATTGAATAGAATTGGGGAGAAGAGGAGTTTGTGGCACAACTTGACTAGAAGAAGGGATCGGTTGGTAGGGCATATTCTGAGTCATCAAGGGATCACCAATTTAGCATTGGGGGGCAGCATGGAGGGTAAAAACAGTAGAGGGAGACCAAGAGATGAATACACTAAACAAATTTTGAAGGATGTAGGTTGCAGTATGTACTGGGAGATGAAGAAGCTTGCACAGGATAGAGTAGCATGGAGAGCTGTATCAAAGCAGTCTCTGGACTGAAGACCACAACAACAACCCTGTATTCACCTGACCAAAAGTCTTGTTCCTCCTGTCACCGAACTTCACTAATTGACAAGATATCTAACTTTAACCTATCCATTTGCCTTTTTAAATTTTCTAACCTACATGCCCGATTAAGGGATCTGACATTCCAAGCTCCGATGCGTAGATTCTTTCTCCTGATAACTACGTCCTCCTGATTGGTCCCCGCCGAGAGATCCAAATGCGGGACTGTTTTACCTCCGGAATATTTTACCCAAGAGGACGCCATCATCATTTAACCATACAGTACAGCCGGATGCCCTTGGGAAAAATCACGGCTATAATTTCCCCTTGGTTTCAGCCGTTCGCAGTACCAGCACAGTAATGCCGTTTTGGTTAATATTGAAAGGCCAGATCAGTCAATCATCCAGACTGATACCCCTCCGTTGTAGTTGCACCTACGGCACGGCTATCTGTATCGCTCAGGCACGCAAGCCTCCCCACCAACGGCAAGGTCCACAGGTCCACGGATAATGGGAAGGGGGGGGGGTAGTTTAGGCAGCACTCTCAGAAATGCGAGAGACACTGATTGCCATTCGGTCTTCCTAGGATTTCCCCCCGCTCCATAAAATTCAGTTCGGAAATACATGTATTATAATCCAGGGATTCAGTTTGCTATCTTAGTTCATATTTTTTCTTATGCGTTGCAGCAATAAGAAATTACTATATTTGGTTACAGCAAACGTACCGTGTGAAGTATTACTGCGGGAGATATCCTCCTAGAAATCCACACACGTGTGGCAGTTGGTGTAGCAGGGATGAGTACACTCTGGAGTGAACAACTGGAGGAACCAGACGGCTACGATACGGTGAGCCCTCTCATTTTAATTCATTTGACTTTGGTTTCTCCATGAAAAATTGTAATTTTTCGTTCAGTTAACCTGGAGACACAGATCAATGACCACGAGGCTATTAATCCTTCGCTGATCATTGCTGAACGAAAAATATCAAAGGCAGAAAGATACGAGGGTTGTCTAGAACTTAAGTTCTGATCGGTTCGAAATGGAAACCACTGGGAAAATCCGGTAAAGCTTTGCACAGATGTGTTAGGCAGTGTCTCTAGTATGTCCGTCGATAGTGTCGCTTTGCTCTTTTCAGCTTTGAGTGAACAGTGCGCAGGTGAAGATGCTTAGGGAATGGCGTCTCCCGCCAAGTATGAGGGCCCGGTTAGAGATTCCGCCTGTGTCATGCAGCCCACATAACACAACTGTCGAGCAGTTCTTCTTCATGCCAATTCTCGGCCGCACACTGCAGGGGCAGTGGAGGCGCTCCTGCAGCGTTTCCGATGAGAAGTGTTTGATCACACACAATACAGCCCGTAATTCTCTCCCCCTGAGTCTCATCTCTGCTCACAAGAACCGCTGGCCATGGACAAAATTTTTCCACAGACAACGAGCTGCAGACCAGTGCAGATAACTGGGCGAAAACACAGGCGGCTGCTTTCTATGACGAGGATATTGGGAAGTTGGTACAACACTAAGACAACACTCTAAGTTGGAGCGGCGACTATGTAGAGAAGCAGGTGGAAGGTGTACCTAACTGTTGCAAATAAAACGTTTCTGGTTTTCGCTGTGGTTTCCATTTCGCGACCGATCGGAACTTACTTTCTGGACAACCCTCGTATTTGTGCTTAACAGTTGCTCATTAGTTTCGTATTATATGGATGACTAGCACTGTTTTTATCGTAATAATGTAGACGTAGTAAGTTTACAGGCTACGCGTAGACGATTTGTTTATGAGGATGGCTGCTTACCGGCCGTATACAGGTTAGTAAACAACACAGAGCTTAGATTTAATGAGAATAAACTTACTAGTCTTCAATACCACTCAGTACACTAACTAGTGATACACTTAACGTTCCATCAGTACTATTAACACATCTTCGTGTAGCACATCCACGCCCCTATATGTATGTTCTTCTCCAGCGTGAGGTGTGTATTCTTCTGCAGCGTGAGCAGGTTTCTTGTGACATTCTAGTGTCAGCATGGCACATTTTAGTTGCATGCACTTTACTGTGGAAGAGATTGCAGCAGCTAATGTAAGAAGCAACGTAAGCAATATGAAACTGTTTTTATGATGCACTGTGTTCATGTTTTGGTAGCCACAGGAGGAAAAAGGAAGAACACGTTGGGAGTGTTAAGGTTGGTTGGTTGGTTTTGGGGAAGGAGACCAGACAGCGTGGTCATCGGTCTCATCGGATTAGGGAAGGAAGTCGGCCGTGCCCTTTCAGAGGAACCATCCCGGCATTTGCCTGGAGTGATTTAGGGAAATCACGGAAAACCTAAATCAGGATGACCGGACGCGGGATTGAACCGTCGTCCTCCCGAATGCGAGTCCAGTGTCTAACCACTGCGCCACCTCGCTCGGTGGGAGTGTTAAGGACAAATACAGGGTGTACATAAAGTCTGGGAACACTTTCAATTATTTATTGCAAAAGAACTAAACACTGTACAGATGTCATATATATTGCATTTTGAAGAGAAAGTCTGAACTTTTTTGTGAACCACGAGTGACCCGGCAGACGTCAGTACGGCAATCGAATTCTTGCCATACCCGTCCCAGCACGGCATCGTCGACTGTGGCAGTCGCTTCCCGTATTCTCTCCCGGAGCTCTGCTACATCACGTGGTAGAGGCGGTACATACACCAGATCTTTAATGTGTCCCTACAGAAAAAAGTCACATGGAGTGAGATCTGGTGATCAGGGAGGCCATTTCATGAAACAGTGAACTCCAACGAAGAAAGCTCGCTCTGCACCTCAACTCGCCATGTTTGCGACTAGCGCTATCGGCAAATTACCAAACAACTACTCCGTGGCGTATACATGGAAAAAACTTGATGGTTTCTCTTCAAAATGACACATGTATGATATCTGTACAATGTTTGATTCTTGTGCAATAAATAATTGAAAGTGTTCCCGGACTTTATGTACACTCTGTATTACAGATCGTAATAATCTAAGTGTACAACTTTTAAAGATGAGTGGGGAAACATATGAAACTAGTAAAGGACAATGACATAAATTTGATAATACAGTAGCGACTGGTTGTTGCAGTTCCTACCACAGTACGAGGTGCATTCAAGTTCTAAGGCCTCCGATTTTTTTTCTCCGGACTGGAAAGAGATAGAAACATGCGCATTGTTTTAAAATGAGGCCGCGTTCATTATCAATACGTCCCAGAGATGGCAGCACCGTACGGCAGATGGAATTTTACCGCCAGCGGCGAGAATGAGAACTGTTTTAAATACTTAAAATGGCGACGTTTTCCTTACTTGAACAGTGTGCAATCATTCGTTTTCTGAATTTGCGTGGTGTGAAACCAATTGAAATTCATCGACAGTTGAAGGAGACATGTGGTGATGGAGTTATGGATGTGTCGAAAGTGCGTTCGTGGGTGCGACTGTTTAATGAAGGCAGAACATCGTGTGACAACAAACCGAAACAACCTCGGGCTCGCACAAGCCGGTCTGACGACATGATCGAGAAAGTGGAGAGAATTGTTTTGGGGGATCGCCGAATGACTGTTGAACAGATCGCCTCCAGAGTTGGCATTTCTGTGGGTTCTGTGCACACAATCCTGCATGACGCCCTGAAAATGCGAAAAGTGTCATCCAGGTGGGTGCCACGAATGCTGACGGACGACCACACGGCTGCCCGTGTGGCATGTTGCCAAGCAATGTTGACGCGCAACGACAGCATGAATGGGACTTTCTTTTCGTCGGTTGTGACGATGGATGAGACGTGGATGCCATTTTTCAATCCAGAAACAAAGCGCCAGTCAGCTCAATGGAAGCACACAGATTCACCGCCACCAAAAAAATTTCGGGTAACCGCCAGTGCTGAAAAAATGATGGTGTCCATGTTCTGGCACAGCGAGGGCGTAATCCTTACCCATTGCGTTCCAAAGGGTACTACGGTAACAGGTGCATCATACGAAAATGTTTTGAAGAACAAATTCCTTCCTGCACTGCAACAAAAACATCCGGGAAGGGCTGCGCGTGTGCTGTTTCACCAAGACAACGCACCCGCACATCGAGCTAACGTTACGCAACAGTTTCTTCGTGATAACAACTTTGAAGTGATTCCTCATGCTCCCTACTCACCTGACCTGGCTCCTAGTGACTTTTGGCTTTTTCCAACAATGAAAGACACTCTCCGTGGCGGCACATTCAACAGCCGTGCTGCTATTGCCTCAGCGATTTTCCAGTGGTCAAAACAGACTCCTAAAGAAGCCTTCGCCGCTGCCATGGAATCATGGCCTCAGCGTTATGAGAAATATGTACGTCTGCAGGGCGATTAATCGAGAAGTAACGCCAGTTTCATCGATTTCGGGTGAGTAGTTAATTAGAAAAAAAATCGGAGGCCTTAGAACTTGAATGCACCTCGTAGTTACCGTCATCAGCCATTAAACATAGGCACAACAACAACCTTTTTTTAAAGTAGCTGTTGGTGTTCAAGGAGGAGATGGAGCACACAGAAGAGAGAGAGGAATGCCAGACATACGCGGAGGACAAGATTTGTGACGCAGAGGAACAGCTGTCTGTTGAAGAGAAGAGTGGAGAGGCAGAGGATAGCTACGTTCCCGTGGAGGAGGCAGAGGGTGGCGGCGTTAGTGGGGACGGCGTG
Organism: Schistocerca nitens; assembly: GCF_023898315.1. Taxonomy (NCBI): domain Eukaryota; kingdom Metazoa; phylum Arthropoda; class Insecta; order Orthoptera; family Acrididae; genus Schistocerca; species Schistocerca nitens. Next base: position 1,268,425,197 of record NC_064614.1, on the reverse strand, counting down.
AAGGACGGTCGCCGGCGCTGGTACCGCCTGGGGGAGGTGCTCTCCGTGGAGGAGGACGAGCGCCACGAGTTCAAGGGCCACCGCAACGTCTGCCCCGAGGACATCCCGCCCTGGTGCCGCCGCGCGCAGGACACTTCCAGCCGCACGCGCTCTTCCATCTCCAGGTGCGTAACACCTAGCTGTGCAACCAGTAGCGCCTGTTGTGTAAGAGCACGTGAACACCCTAACTTTTGACAACTTGCGGATTTTTGGTTACTTTTCTTTGAATGCTGTTAAACGTAATGTAGATGCGGTGATCTGAAATACGTACGTGGCACTAAATCTAACGCACTGTGCTACATGCTCTCTTGACTCTGCGGAAATTGTCATCGGGGTCGCGAGCACATCTTCACTTGTGCACGTTTTAAGGAGCTTCTGCACGTGCGCAACTCGCTTGACGTAATTGCCTTACGGGCCAAATACACACGGATTTGATAAACAATGGGCACGATTCACGGTGTGCACTGTTAGCGCTTGCCACTTAACTACAAGTTTACATCAGTGCCACCAGGTGGTAGCACATTGCAGCAAACTTTTATCAGTATTCGCGTGACATAAATCCCACTAGGCAGTAGCAGACTTCACAGTCATGCCAATTCACTTGCTATGTAGTAAGATTAGTTGGGGCATCAATATATGTTATACTGATAGAAAAACCTATGTTGTAGGATTAGGCCTTGTCATACACTGAGGCACTGAGAGCCATAAAGCACAACATCGTCGATTGTGAGACTGAAGCATTTATTCATGCTTCTGACATCTGTTGATCTTATTGTGGGTTACGTTTATCTGTACACAGTGCATGTATGCATGAATGTCTGAACATTCATGAAAAACCGTGTATCTAGCTGGTTCCTCTGTTTCTTCTGTTTAAGCCTTCGCTACTCTCCATTTTGCATTTTTGTATAAATGTGAGTTTTCGGGCCTTTTTATTTTTTCAGAAAAATATGAAAGAACCTTAATTCATGTATTAGTTAACGAATTGTCTTCTGCACTGAAAATCAGGCATTCTGACGTTGCACCCACACAACAATTTACGCTTATTATACAGCAGATGCTATTAATTTCGCACTCTCACATTTACCTGGTATACATACGAGCCGCCACTGAGTATAACTCCCCTAGGGTGACATTGTCTTGCATTTTGTACTGAAATATGATACAGGATGTACTATTAACATAGTGGGCTAATCAGAATTTTAATCAGTCACTCATTTCTCGGAATTTGTTACCTACAAAAAAACTAGAGCAACACGTTTAAAATACAAATGTATACCAGGTATACATCACAAGGAAAGACGGGTAACATGTACAAATTTAGCAATTTTACAGTTAACTCCAACACCCGCCAATCATGTGACAGCATGTTTCCCCAATTTCAGTATATCCCTTCTCTACTTTGCGAGTATCATTGCGAAAATGTCTAGATAAATGCTCAGTACGCCCATTCACTGTTAATTCACAGCGCTCTACATATTTCTAAGGCCTCGAGCATAGTAATTTACGATCCATCTGTGTATGTATAGGAGTCACAGAGCATTCTCGCTGTCTTAGGGTTAAATTAGAGAGTGAAAGACCATCCTCACATTGTCATTGACCAACCCGCCATGCAGCACCATTACCGAATTAATGTGTAACCAATCAGAAGAAGACTGCTACACTCCTCGTCTCGTGAATGAATGGAGCTTTCCGAGTCCTAACGCATCCAAATGCACGAGATTTCTCGAGATGCGATCATGTGGAGGAGTTTAGCACTCCTTATCGATGTATAGTAACAGATTTCAAAGTGCCGTGATGTAATAGCAGACAGTTAAGAAGAACAAGAAACGATTCATTTTTATACGCGATGGACTTCCAGACGGATGGAGTTCGACACACTTTTACGCAAATCATCCAAGTTATCAACTCTAAAGTATTGTTCTATAGTCTAGGATCGGTACCTGGAAGGTAAGAGAGAGAACATAAACACACGCATTCCTAAGGCTACAACGTTGTGCACTTAAAACGGGCCTATAATGCTAGATCGCCTACGTTTCCAAACTATCACTTGTATGGAATGTAGCGTCGTTAATATTGTATTGTGAGAAATATATTTCAAGCGCATGGCATACATCGTTCTTCCTGGTTTCTGTACGATGAACTATCTTATCGAAGCGTAAAACGAAAAACAAACGCCGGCCGCGGTGGTCTCGCGGTTCTAGGCGCGCAGTCCGGAACCGTGCGACTGCTACGGTCGCAGGTTCAAATCCTGCCTCGGGCATGGATGTGTGTGATGTCCTTAGGTTAGTTAGGTTTAAGTAGTTCTAAGTTCTAGGGGACTGATGACCACAGCAGTTGAGTCCCATAGTGCTCAGAGCCATTTGAACCATTTTTTTTGAAAAACAAACAACTTCTGTAAAACACTCGCTCTGCATGATAGGAGTACAATATAGCTTTGTGGAGACGTGTAATGTCCATTGTTCACATCCGATCACGGTTCATAAATTATACGATGCCTGCATCAGGCCTATATAAAATAAACGTTGGCAGTGGGGGATACATCCCACATGGAAACAGATAAACGCATAGCAGCAGCGTCCTACATGTGAAAATTACAAGTCATTCCGTCACTAACTCTGTAAACACATCTGTCGGGCAATTGTGTACACGAGGATTGCAGCGCCTCACAAGCTCCTACCACTAACTCAGTTATGACGCTGAAGTCTCAATTTTACACACAAGATGCGCCGGGGGGGGGGGGGGGGGGGGGGGAATCGCATAAATGTAAGATCGTTTAGAGGACTGTGTCAAGTTCCATCACACATGAGATGGAAGTTCTCTGATGACCGGCAGGTTTACTGTTAACGATCGCAAGTAGACAGTGCTTTAATCCACATACGGAACACGTGGCTGTATACGAGTAGAACGCAGGCTATGTCACTTCACTGATGCATCTGGGCAGAACACTGGAAAAAAATTGACCTGCAGCAACTTCTCCTTCTCTAGAATGAATCAGTCAACAGTTTCATTGTACCTCGTTACAGCTCTATCTCAATCGATCACCCCGTCCACTCTCTGTTATCCTTTAGCGCAGATGAAAGTAAGTGTAGAGGTGAATAGTTCTTTGTCCTCCTGAAGAGCACCAAATACAGTAGTCAACTCGCTTGTATCACTCGTACCTCAATAGACATACAGTATAATACTGCCTCAATGGAAAAAAAAAAAAATTGACTGCCTCCGTGATTCCCTTCTTTTCGATGTCAACATTTTCCTGGATTCCTCTAGTTGTACAAATTGTCCGGCGCGAACCAGAAGATACGCAAGTACTTCCTCAATTTCCCCGCATTTCGGTGTGTATTGGGTCAATTTATACCTATCCTTTCGTCATTTTTCGAAGTTGTATCGATTTTAGGTCACATCTTTCCATACGATCATGACATAACATCTCGTTCTTTGTTCTAAAATTAATTTTAAATCTAACACAGCTGCCAACACCTAGCCCAAATGCACTGATCAGGAGGTTTAATATAGCACTGTACTCGACTATATCCAGTCACCTCCACATTCGAACGCATATACGCAGACATACAGAAAACAGAGCAAACCGTCTCCGAATGTAAGATATTCCTTGGCCGTCATGGTGCCCTGCAGGAGCTCCACTGGATCCCTGGATGCCGCAGAGCATAATGGAGCCACCACCGCCTAGTCTCCGTCCCACAGTACAGATGTTAAAGAGTTGTTTTCCTGGAAGGCGAAGGATTCGAGCCCTCCAAACCGCATGATGAAGAAGATATCGGCAATCATCAGACCGTGCACCGCACTGCCACTGCTCCAGCATGCAGTGCCGATGGTTATGTGCCTGTTCCCGTCGTAGTTGCCGATGTCGTGGTGTCAACATTGGCACATGCATGGGTCGTCGGCTGCAGGGGCCCATCGCTACGAGCGTTCAGTGAGCTGTGTGTTCAGACACTCTTGTACTCTGCCCAGCATTAAAGTCTGATGTTAATTCCGCCACAGTTGTAACCCGTCCTGTTTTACCAGCCTGCCCAGTCTACGACGTCCGACACCTGAAATGAGGGGTGGCCGCCCAACCCAAGACGTCTGTACGTGTTCTCACCTTGGTTTCATCACGCGTTGAAGACACTCACTACAGCACTTGCCAAATACCCTACAAGTCGAGCAGTTTCCGAAAGGCTCGTGCCCAGCCTCCGGGCCATCACAGTCTGCTCTCGGTCAAACTCAGCTAGATCGCGCCCCTTCCCCATTCCACAGACGAATAGCACGCTTACTGATGCTACGTACACCGTGCATGTGTCCTAACTAGCAGTTATTCCTCGCCAGGTAGTGCTGCTAGCGCCCTGGACGGGTTTATGTCGATAGTAAGTCGGTGGTTACAATGTTGTGGCTGATCACTGTATATCCGATAATGTTAGCAATCTAAGAGGTGTTCGAAGATTATTATTTTTTTTTTGTCGGCTGCATTCTCATGTTTGTTGCTTACGTTGAATACTTGCGCTAGCGCGGGAGGGCGAGAAGTACTGGCAAGTGCAGAGACAATTGAACGGTATGTCTGTAGTGGAACTGCAAGGCCGGCCCGCCTATGAGAATTTTTGCTTCACTTACTACGCTGAAAATCAAGTAAAGCTGTGCCCAACTCGAAGGTTGGTTCCAGGGCTCCAGAGCTGACCATACATCAGCACAGCTTTAGAAAGCATCGCTCCTGTGAAACGCAACTCGCCCTTTTTTCACATGATATCTTGCGAACCATGGATGAAGGGTATCAGACGGATGCCATATTCCTTGACTTCCGGAAAGTGTTTGACTCGGTGCCCCACTGCAGACTCCTAACTAAGGTACGAGCGGGATTGGTTCCCAAATATGTTAGTGGCTCAAAGACTTCTTAAGTAATAGACCCAGTACGTTGTCCTCGATGGTGAGCGTTCATTGGAGGTGTGGTTATCATCTAGAGTGCCCCAGGGAAGTGTGGTAGCTCCGCTGTTGTTTTCTATCTACATAAATGATCTTTTGGATAGGGTAGATAGCTGTGCGGCTGTTTGCTGATGATGCCGTGGTGTACGGGAAGGTGTCGTCGTTGAGTGAGTGTAGGAGGATACAAGATGACTTGGACAGGATTTGTGATTGGTGTAAAGAATGGCAGCTAACTCTAAATATAGATAAATGTAAATTAATGCAGATGAATAGGAAAAGGAATCCCGTAATGTTTGAATACTCCATTAGTAGTGTAGCGCTTGACACAGTCACATCGATTAAATATTTGCGCACAACATTGCAGAGCGATATAAACTGGGACAAGCATCTAATGGCAGTTGTGGGGAAGGCGGATAGTCGACTTCGGTTCATTGGTAGAATTTTGGGAAGATGTGGTTCATCTGTAAAGGAGACCGCTTATAAAACACTAATTCGATCTATTCTTGAGTACTGCTCGAGCGTTTGGGATCCCTATCAGATCGGATTGAGAGAGGACATAGAAGCAATTCAGAGGCGGGCTGCTAGATTTGTTACTGGTAGGTTTGATCATCATGCGAGTGTTACGGAAATGCTTCAGGAACTCGGGTGGGAGTCTCTGGAGGAAAGGAGGAGTTCTTTTCATGAATCGCTACTGAGGAAATTTAGAGAACCAGCATTTGAGGCTGACTGCAGTACAATTTTACTGCCGCCAACTTATATTTCGCGGAAAGACAACAAAGATAAGATAAGAGAGATTAGAGCTCGTACAGAGGCATATAGGCAGTCATTTTTCCCTCGTTCTGTTTGGGAGTGGAGCAGGGAGAGAAGATGCTAGTTGTGGTACGAGGTACCCTCCGCCACGCACCGTATGGTGTATTGCGGAGTATGTATGTAGATGTAGATGTAGACGTGGTGTGCCCTTGACTTCCTCCTAACTCTGAACAGGCTTAATACGGCCAGTTGGAGGAAGAGATACATTTCAACAGGTATTCCGAAATACGGTACAACTGAACTTGCCATTTGTGTCATTATCATAGGTGTAAAAAGCGATAAGTAACAGAGAAAATCGTAGGATCAACCAGACATTAAATCCCAAACCATTAGTCTTGTAGTCTTCAACTGAAACCACTGAAGCACGTGAAATGACTCGAAGACGAAGTACTATCGACAGCTTGTGGGAAAGGCATCGCCAGTGTGTCATTTAGCTGATACAATTTTTAAAACCAGCCAATGTAAAATGGCATAGCATTTGTTGTTTACCAATAAAAGAATACTCTGTGTATCTTTGTTTGCTTGGAACTATCGTTTGAAATATGGCAGGTGTTTTTGCCGGACCCTGTAGATGTGATGAAACTACATTTCTTCGAGGGAAGTTATGTAAAGAAGGACGTGTGAGAACAACAAGCTCAATTGTGTCAGTTTTCACATCAATAGGCTTTCTGAAAATTGCTTATAAGGATGCTAAAATGCCAAAGGCGTTGTCTGCTAAACGCTGTGCTCTTGATAGTCTATAACTGCACACACGTCAAAGAGATCCTGAGTGCAAATCACCAGGAAAAGGTTTCATTATGTAGCATGATAAGGGAAAGGCATCACCTGCGACGAACACATATGGTGTTGGGTTAGAACTTCCATTTAGTAGTAGTAGTAGCTTTATTCATCCGTAGATCTCTTTTTACAAGCATATAGGACATGTCAAACTATTTACAAGTTTAACCAATTTAAAGTAAGCTAATTGGTATACACATATATTTACAGACTTCTAGTTAGAGACAATCATTAGATTTACTACTGGTATACAATACTTTTTTTCAAATAACATATTAAATGCCATACTGTTCAGTCATACCTCACTATCAGTCACTACAGACACACACACAGTAGCGATGTAAGACGACGTGTGGAGAAATACCCTACCATCAGATATCTGGCATGGAATACCTAATCGTACATTTACATACCGAAATAAATAGTCTGCGCTGACGTGAGCCAAAAACACCCCTCACTGAATTTTTTCTTATAGTACAAGTAGCTGCTGGCACTGTTGTATGGACACTATAAAAGCACATGTTTACCACTAAACTCCCAAAAACTGCGGGAAACTCCGCCTCACTTCAAAATACTGTCCTACAACCAATCACTCTTTTCCTGAGCCTGGAAGCTGAAAGTAAACAAAAAAGAAACCAGATGATATAATTAACCGCTTTTGATAAAATAAGGTACTCCCTCCTCCCTCTTCGCTTTCTCGTCACTCACCAACACACACACACACACACACACACACACACACACACACACACACTCACGCGCGCACACCAATACTGGCGAATTTTACTGATGTATATTTGTGTGGAAATGTGTTATTCTTTCAGCAGTTCCATTTATATCGCTCTACAGCATTGTATGTTGTGAACTTACAAGATATTCCCGTCTCCTTGTACTACTGCCTGTTAACATTAAGCATCAACTTACCTTAATGTAGCTTTCCAGGAATTTTACCAGAGCGTAACAAACTTCTGGTATTATGTTAGATATCAATGCGCTAGAGAAAGTTGAACGTCAGATTGGGGTACCTGTTCGAAGTAGCAGTAAACTGAAGTGTCGCAGCTGTCTTGTCGCTAATGGTATAGCTAAAGTCTCTGTATTTCGTAGTCTCCTTTACTATCATTCTCCCAACAAGATACAGAAGTATTACTTCGAAATCACTCGATGACAAACGAGTAAACTTTTTAACAGCACGCCATTTGCCATCTTTATTTTAAAAATGTTCAAATGTGTGTGAAGTCCTAAGGGACCAAACTGCCGAGGTCATCGGTCCCTAGACTTACACACTACTTAAACTAACTTATACTAAGTACAACACACACGCCCATGCTCGAGAAAGGACTCGAACCTCCAGCAGGAGGGGCCGCGCAGTCCGTGACATGGCGCCTCAAACCGAGCGGCTACCCTGCGCGGCCATCTTTATTTATTCTACCAAACTCACACATACATTACGAAACAAAAGGTATTCATTAACCCTGCCCTTGTAATTATTTGTACTATTTCGTCTTTCTATCAGAAATGAAATGAAATGCCGTGTGGCTAGGGCCTCCCGTCAGGTAGACCGTTCGCCTGGTGCAGGTCTTTCGAGTTGACGCCACTTCGGCGACCTGCGCGTCGATGAGGATGAAATGATGATGATTAGGACAACACAACACCCAGTCCCTGAGCGGAGAAAATCTCCGACCCAGCCGGGAATCGAACCCGGGCCCTTAGGATTGACAGTCTGTCACGCTGACCACTCAGTTACCGGGGGCGGACTTTCTGTCAGAATAATACGGGCTGAGTTGGTAGCTGTTGCTAACAAAGCGGACATCTCCAATAGCGTGCGTGCTTCCCTCTAGGTGTGAATGGTATCGCGCCTGCGTAGGGTCCACATGTTGAGAAACAGGCGTGCACCACAACCGTGCCTCTTCTTCAGGGCGGAGCGAGCATATGCGGACGGCCTCTAGGTACAAGGCGCGCAGGTGTAAACACACCTTAAAAACAGTGGTCGCAGAAAACTTCCTAACCGACAGGGTTGAGAGTAGAGTGTCGCGCCTTGTCACTGACGATCGGATTTAAACCGTACAGATATTGCTGCTGTCAGTGAATGCAGGTCTACTCAACCAGTTTCCAAGTGAACATTGTGAAGGAGCCGGCCGGTGTGGCCGAGCGGTTCTAGGCGCTACAGTCTGGAACCGCGCGACCGCTACGGTCACAGGTTCGAATCCTGCCTCGGGCATGGATGTGTGTGATGTCCTCAGGTTAGTTAGGTTTAAGTAGTTCTAAGTTCTAGGGGACTGATGACCTCAGAAGTTAAGTCCCATAGTGCTCAGAGCCATTTGAACCATTGTGAAGGGAACAGTTTCCAGTGCACATTTTGAATAGGGTAACTCGAAAGAGACCGTTGCTCACAGCAGCACACGAAGCTATGCATCTCCAGCTGGCAAAACCACACAGTAATAGGACAGTAGGTGACCGGAGGCATATATTGTTGTCTGCTGAGCCACTCTTGCCTCAAGATGCAAGGCGTCCAGTTCACAAACGTCCCAATGAAGCGCTTAACCTGCAGCGCATGTAGTGGGTGTAGTTCAGGCCGTAGGAAGTTTAGCGTAACGTTAGTCGGGCCCACGCATTCAGATTATCGTCAACGTGCATCAGGATATTCCATCAATTTTTGGGGTATTATTAACTCTAGCACCGAAATTTCGGCTGTCAACATTTCAGCCATTCTCACCGTGAGTTGCTTGCAAGATTTTTAAAGCACTTCACACTGTCGAGTAAAGGCATATCCATCAGGGACAACAGGTCATAGATAAAACTGTACGGCAGTACGAGTAAAACAAAGTAAGCACAGAGTCAACGAATCCACAGTGCTTACGAAGTATTTTGCTGATTATTGTGGATGGCAAATGTTGGAGTGCCAGCAGTGAAAACTTAGACCAATAGAATGCTTATGTGAAGTGAGGGAGTTCCATGATTTGTCGAGTTGGAAACCCTCGTCTCAGCTGAGAAAGCTGTCTGCTAACTGTTTTTCCACAGTTTTCTTGACCACAGAATCCCAGTAGGATGAGGCTAGGGCCAGTATCGTAACTTTTCCGGTAATCTGTGAATGACCAGCGGAAACACAATGTTCATCCACTGCAGATATATTTGGCCGTAGTAGGCGAGTGTATCGCTTATGTTCAATGCAACATTGTTTTACAGTGCGTACTGTTTGTCCTATGCACCTTTTACAACACCCACGAGGCATTTCGTATATACCCGCCATTCGTAACAGCATATCATCGTACACATCCCATAAGAGCTGGCGTCTTGGCTGGTGGAACGAGTACCACGTCCACTTTATTCTTCTTGATTATTTTTGCAGTTTTTGAAGAAATATTACGCACACACAGTAGAAAGACCGTAGACCTCACATCTCTTTCTTCTTGCTCTTCGTTTAGTTGGTCTGGCATTTTCGCTTGCAGAGCCGTCTTAATTTGATGTTTATGAGGGAAGCATAATTACAGATGACATAGGATGCAATAGGAAGATGGAAACGCGTATAGTAATTGCTCAAGAGGCATTTAAAAAGACGGTACATACACAGTGACCAGAGGAAGAGACTGGCGAATTGCCGTATATGGAGCGTGGTATTATATGGACACTGAGGAAAGAGGAAAAAAGAAGAGCAGAAGCATTTGAGATGTGGACTTGCAGGGGGATGGAACGTATAAAATGGGTAGACAAGTGAGAAATGAGAAGTATTGAGAAGAATGGAGGAAATGAGAGAAATTTTAAAGGTTATCAGGAAGAGAAAATGCAGTTGATTTGGACATATGACGAGAGGAAATGGTTTACTGATCTATTTCATGAAACGAACGTTGAATGGAATATGAAGATAAAGAAGAAGAAACCAGATGGTGGAGAGAATAAGGATAGAAAACAATTATGAGAAGTAGAAGAGGGTAGCAAACGACAGGACTGCATTGACAGCTGCCCTAGGGCAGAATACTGATGATGATGATTTCTACTCTTACAGATTGTTTCTTCCAAGTTTCCCTACTCACTCTGTAGGCCATCCATAACAATCAACCTAGTACTTTGCAGTCACTGTGGATTCGCTGACTTCTTGCTTGCTTTGTTTTACTCGTAGAGGCGTAAAAGGTGACACAGAATAAGGGCAATGTTTGAAATGAGTAGTGGCAGCCATGGGCAGGTGGCAGCACTGCGGGTTCGTCACAGCGACTAAACAGTCCACCATTTCAGTAATCATGGATCAGTGGAATGGACAACAGCGTGCGTTAGCCATAAAAATGTTTTATAAAAACAATGATAGTTTGGCAGCGGCACAGAGGGAGTTTCGACGTTTTTATAATTTAGGGCGTCATGATGCCACTCTGTCGAAACACGCGATAAACTGTTGGATTAATAACTTTGAAGAGACTAGATCTGCCCTCAAGAAGAAACCAGTCAGACGACCAAGAAATGTGCGTTCTCCAGCGAACACTGATGTTGCATATGAGTGTGTCTTACAGAGCCCACAGCGTCAAGTAGCAGTAGTTGGAATGTCCCGGAAGAGTGTTTGCAGAATTCTTCATCTCGATTTAAAATTTCATCTGTACAAACTACAGATGGTGAAAGAATTGAAGGACAACGATTACCGGTTACGATTAGGATTCTGTCAACAAATGATAACAAAAATAAACAATGGCAGTGAATTTCTAAACAAGTTGTGGATGACAGATGAGGTACATTTTCATCTCACAGGTTATGTGAAATTAACAGAACTACCGTTACTGGGCAAACACAAATCCTAATGACGTTCATGAGCGCCCTTTACACGCTAGTAAAATGACAGTATGATCTGTTGTTTTCATCACATGGGATTATCTGACCTTTTTTTCCCCTCCAGATGAACAGGGAAACAATGCCGATCGTTATGTGAAGATGTTACGAACTTTCTTTACACCTGCATTGAACAACTTTCCAAACGTTCAGGAAGCCTAGTTTCGTCAACAGAACGGAGCGACATCACACACTGCAAGGCAATAAATGGTATATATGCGAGAATTGTTCGACAACCGTGTGATCTCACGATTCGGTAACATTCCCTGGCCCCATAGATCTCCAGATTTATCCGTTTGTGATTTTTTCTTGTGGGGCTACCTCAAGAGCAAAGTCTACATCACTTTGCCAAGAACCCTGGATGAGTTAAAGCAGAGAATTCGGGATGCAATTCACAGTATCCCAGCTGAGACGTTGCAGTGGTCAATGAGGAATCTCAGCAGCAGATTTCACGAATGTATTCGTACAGGAGGACGCCATCTAAAGAACGTAATTTTTAAAAAATTATAAATGCCATCAATGTTTCGTAAATGGCAAAGTTGTAAGGTTTCAATTACTATGAATGCAATTTCTTCCCTTCATATCTTCTAGTTTTATTGGATTGTGGAAGTGTTCCCGTTTTTCTGTGCCACCCTGCATTTTAAAAATCTTGCAAGCTACTCACGGTGAGAATAGCTGAAAGGTTGTCAGCCAGATTTTCGGTATAAGAGTTACTAATAACCATGACGCACTCCCAAAAAATGATTCAATATTCGATCCACCGGGAAAACTCCACGAAACACATGAATCGATGTTTATTTCTACATTCTTTGTGACTAAATGTCGCCCTCTTCTGAAAACTCATGACGAGTGCAGTGTGGACATCCCTGTCTTGCAAGATGACAACCGTGTTCACAGAGCTATATGCATACATTAGTTGCTTGAGGAACACGGTCTGCTCCTAGACGAGTCAGCTAAATCGGATGAGTCTGTTCTCATGGAAAATGTCTGGGACTGTTTGGAACAGCGTGTGAAACATAGCATTCAGCATTCTTAATCATCAGTGAGAGACTTCAGCTGAACATTCTTTGGCACACTTCAAGAAATTGCTGGAACATCTTTTCTGCTTGAGTTGAGAACAGTATGAAGGCTAGAGGCAGTGTTTGCGTGGCGTCTCCTGGAAGTGACTAATTTTTTGTCCAGCGTGCTTAGTTGCTGTTTTCGTATGCGACCTGCATCATCGAAGCTACTACCGGCCAGTTTTGCGTCGCTCCTTAGCTGCATCAAAATTCATGTAGGTATGTACCGTCTTTGCAACTAAATGAAAGGTAGTTTGTTTTTGCCATACGCGTTTCCCATCGTTTATTTATGAAGCATCTTCAGCTGCCTGTAATACATGCTTTTTGTCACAAGTATCTTAAAATGTTAAGTTTTCTCATGTCACTCTCTTGTGTTTGAGGTAAGAAACACATCTTTTGCAGCACAAGTTTCGTGAGGTTAAATTATGGTAATTTACTCACAATTCCCAGTGTTGTTAGTTCATGTGTGTCATCCTGGAGACATGTTCACTCGGCCTCCATACTCCAGATGACCGGATTTCGACGTTTCCTCGCGAGACTCCAGACACATAAGTTAGTTCAGATTTAAATTGGTCAGGAATAATGAGATTCTTTTCGTACTATCTCAAGTGAATCACTCTATACAGTACACCGTGATCAAGCTATAGTAGAGACGAAATAATAATCTTCAATTGCAAAATATTAAAGAGATACTGTAACTTAAACGTACAGCCTCAAAATCTGACACCGCATTACACCCTTTACTAATGCTAATTGTAAGATTTAAATGATAGAACGTGACTTACGTAACGAAGAGAGAGAGAGAGGAGAGAGGAAGAAGAGAATAAGAATGATGCTGATATAAGATTCAGAGAGAAAGGAAATGGACTAACTAATTTCAAATATGTCTAAAAAATAAAAAAGAGACTACCAGTATCAGTTAAAAAAATAAATTATTGCGACAATGCAAGGTGTTGTTGCTCTTCGCGATTGTATCTGCACTAATTGAAAGGCACTCCACCAGTGGCTGCTCAACTCGGAAAACGTTCTTGTAGCATTCTTGTAGCATTCATAGTGATCTTCAGGTGTTTTTTTCTCAATTTATTTATGAAACGTTTACGTCCGCTGCCATCGACTGGATGCGACTGTTATTCTCTCCGTTGTCTGACACTGCAGACACTTTTGAAGTCATGTCTCGCATACACTCCGCCAAGTGCATCAAATTGGACACGCTGGTAGTCTGCAAGAACTCAGGAGTCGTGGCTCCTCGTACATCCTGACAACATGTTCTCAAACCCAACTACTGACATCAAATGGCTCTGAGCACCATGCGACTTAACTTCTGAGGTCATCAGTCGTTACTGACATCAGTCACCGTTTCTTTGCACTTTATCTTCTGATGGTGAGCCTTCATTGACGAAGCGCTATTGGGCTTTACAGAGCTTATTTTTTCATCCTCTGTGAAGAATCAGACATTTTTCTAACTCTTCCCTGGAATATACAGGGTGTTTCAGAAGTGATGGTCAGTATTCACGGATATGACAGGAATAATCATTCGAAACAAAAAAGTCAAGTAAACATGGGGTCTAAAACACGTACTTGAAGAGCTATGAGCAGTTCATGATCTTCGATACTGTGAAACAAATCTCTTCTACTGCTAGCTCATTGCTTTCCATATTTTGGGAAGTGATAGTATGGACTAGAACAAGAAAAAAAGTCCAGTAAACATGTGACCTAAAACGCATAACTTAAGAGCTATGAGCACTTGTTCATCTTCGCTGTTTTGAAACACAACGCTTCTAATGAACAAGTGCTCATACCTTTTAAGGTATGCATTTTCGAGCACATCTTTACTGAACTTTTTTTTGTTTTGGTCCATACTACCACTTCCCAGAATATGGAAAGCAAAGAGCTTGCAGTAGCAGAAGTTTGTTTCACAGTATCGAAGATCAAGAATTGCTCAGAGTTCTTAAGGTATGAGTTTTAGACCCCATGTTTACTTGACTGTTTTGTTTCTAATGATCATTCCTGTTATATCCCTGAATATTGACCACCACACTCTGTATAGTTGATATCCTTATTCACTTGTGTGGAGCTCAGCAGAAAAGAAGTTCTTGGTTCATACTGCCAGCCCATGAAAATGAATGAAACTCTGAACCCAACTTCTTCGTTAAAGCACCAATCTCTGCTTTGCCATCTTACAAGCTCTTTCTTAGGAGTGAAATCAATTGCCAATAGACACCCTGAACCACCTACCAGAGAAGCTGCCATATCGTTGTCAGATTATGTGGACCACTATCGTAGAGTCGGCAAAAGTAGACCGCTGACAGCTGGCAAAGCTGCTACCAGCATTTAACTGCGAAGCACAGATGGCTGAAGATGAAAACAATAGTTGACTAGAGGCATACGATAACACTTAGGCGTTGCCATAGAGACTTATACAAAATAACGTTACGTGATTGGCTGAGGTAGCCGCCAGCAAGCCCATTGCAACTGTCAGGGATCTTTTTTCGCCGACTCACTGACCATGTATTCCCCTTTCAACTGTCGTTCACAGTTATGCTGAACTGAGGAGCCCATTGGAAATTATTTAGCTGATGAGCCCGCTTTCGTCTTTTCTCAAAACCTCCTCCTCTTCTCAGTGAAGTTCCTTCTCTGTTGTTCTGTCTCCATGTTCTGTTGGTCCCAGTACTCAGTTTATCTACATACAAATAATTGGCGACAGTTTTTATGAATTCAGTTATACCCTGTACCATGTCACCTGTGATCCCCATTCCCTGAAGGTCTGTCACAATTTCTAGCGGCCGAATGGTTCAAATGGCTCTGAGCACTATGGGACTTAACTTCTGAGGTCATCAGTCCCCTAGAACTTAGAACTACTTAAACCTAACTAACCTAAGGACATCACACACATCCATGCCCGAGGCAGGATTCGAACCTGCGATCGTAGCCGTCGCGCGGTTCCACTAGCGGCCGACTTTTCTTAAATTTAATTGATATGACTCGAACCAAAAATGCTGCTAGGCTGCCTGTGATTCATTCTGAGCATATGACCGTGCAGTTTTAATCGTCTGTTCCTGACAATTCAAGAGATATTCTCAGCATGCTGATATTGTTTCCGAGATTTCATTTACATCCGCATTCCACCTTTGTAAATTCGGCCAAAATTTTTCTTTAGATTTTTCTTTCTTGGTTTTCTAGGTTTCGAATTAGTGTTTTTATGCGTGTTCTGGGTCATTCCTTAATATTTAGGTATAATTTAGAGGTTCCCTCTTTGTTTGCTGCTTTACGATTAAGTTCTAAATGATTGGTGGTTTCCGCTAGGCACCTCGGGTGGACAGTTTAGTCATCGAGATATTGTCTGAGGAGTTCCTTCGATGTACTGAGTTTTATACGTAGGAGATAGAGAATCCATTTCTGGCTGCGATTTCATAATATTTCATTTATATTGTTACTATCAGGTTCAGTCAAATGAACACCGAACTCCCGCGACAACGGGACTGTGGAATGGTTCCATTCAAAAGTAATCACCACACGCGTTGAGACACTTACCCCACTCGGAAACGAGACGATAAATTACTCTTTCGTGGAACGCAATCAGCCACTGATGGTTGCACAACCGCACCCACTCTTGCACTTTCTCATCCGGCTGAAACCAACTTGCATGAAGATCTTTCTTCAGTCACCAAAGATGTAAAAATCACACGGTAAAAGATCTGGGCTGTACGGAGGATGTTTCAGTGTTTCCCAACAAAATCGCTGAAGCGTAGGCTTCATCCAATTAGGAATGAGGGGGCGGACGTTATTGTGCAACAGGATGATTCTGTGTGAAACAATTACGACAGCCCGAGGACAAACGGCAAAGCCAACTTTGGAAATCTCTCACATCTCCCCGCCAAAGAAATCAAGTGCTGTTTCAGGAAGGTCGTGATGATCTCCTTCTTCGACCGCACGGACATTCTGCTTCTTGAGCTCCTCGACTGTGCAGCGCTATGGAGACACCTTGCAGAAACTGCTAAGCACCATTAAGTCAAAACATCCAAGAATGCTTTCGGACGGAACTATCCTTCTGCACGATAATACCCGTCCCCCACACTGCCAACCGGACACAGCCTGCACTTCATCGATTTGGTTGTGAAACACGGCAACGTCCTAGTGACGGTGGTGTCCTGTCGCAGGAACCTGTGCGGCTTCCTGAACCGAGGCGTGGGCGGCGTGGTGCTGGTGGGGGTGTTGGACAGCGGGGTGGTGGTGGGCTCGCGGCTGACGCCCAGCCAGCAGCAGCACCTGATGCTCAGCCTGGAGGACGCGCTCGCCAGGTTCCGCCCTCCCGTGCCGCGCCACCTCTGGTCGGTGAGCTTCGTCCCTGTGCTCGGGCCCAAGGACGGACTGCCCACGCACAGGTAAGTGCTTCGCGCGGCATTTACGTACTACATGTATGCAATGCATCACTGGCACAGTGAATTTTTACAGACACATTAGAATATGCAACTGTTAAATCCATTCATAAGAAAGGTGAAAAAACATTAACGTCCAGTTTCCTTACTGACGTTTCTACCATAGCATTTGAAAAAGTAATGTACTCAAGTGTTGTCTGACATTCAAGTACCATAATTTGGATATCAGAGGGATTGCTCCACTAAAAATGCTATTTATATACAAGGTAAATCACCTAAAACTTACCGAGCGAGGTGGCGCAGTGGTTAGCACACTGGACTCGCATTCGGGAGGACGACGGTTCAATCCCGTCTCCGGCCATCCTGATTTAGGTTTTCCGTGATTTCCCTAAATCGTCTCAGGCAAATGCCGGGATGGTTCCTTTGAAAGGGCACGGCCGATTTCCTTCCCCATCCTTCCTTAACCCGAGCTTGCGCTCCGTCTCTAATGACCTCGTTGTCGACGGGACGTTAAACACTAACCACCACCACCACCACCTAAAACTTGCACCACAAATATTTTAGAAATGGAAGGAAAGTGCTATTGATGTGTGGTTTTCATAGCATGAATTAGCAGTCAGGCGCTCGTATTGTTAGCCAATCAATATATTGCAATAATACTTAGAAGCGTACTTTTTGTGCGAACGTCACTTTTTAAATGGGACGATGACTATGACATTAACAGACTAAAAGTCGGATAAATGAGAATGTCAGTGGTGTTTTTAGACAACATAGTTGTATGGAGATAAACAGCGATTAATTTACTTACAATCAATTATTCAAAATGACAGTCACAATCGCATTATTTATTTTGCCGCCAACCGGCTTCAACCCGCGATGGGGTCATCTTCAGGGCAAATTACACCATTTGGTCGCTCGCTGGAGTCGTCAACCTGCCTGTGCACGGTTGGTAACATAGGCACAGGCAGGGTGACGACTCCAGCGAGCGACCAAATGGTGTAAGTTGCCCTGAAGATGACCCCATCGCGGGTTGAAGCCGGTTGGCGGCAAAATAAATAATGCGATTGTTACTGTCATTTTGAATAATTGATTATCAGTGCTGTTTGTTGTAGGACTATAGTACGAGTCTCTTATTTCGAAAAGTTCCCACACCGACATTTGTACAATATCTGTGGCTGCACACGCTGAAGAGCAACACAATTGCGTTCACTTGTTCAGTAACGGATACAATTGACAATTACAAGTTATGTTCATAATAACACCAGCAGTGGCAATACACGCTTCCGGTCTGGTATAGAACGACTACTGCACGTACACACTAGCATTTCTTCGGTGTAGTTAATATGATAGATAGCGTCATTCAACTTCCCCCTCATAAACAAGTCTGCAGGCGTCAAATCCGGGAAACGGGCCGGCCATAGTACATGTCCTCTTCGTGCAGTCCAACTACACATATCAACAAAAGTTTTGCATCACCTGGGTTCCGAGAGTTCCGGAACCTGTACAGAAAACTGGAATAGAGATCAAAATGAACATCATTTCCGCCCTTTTTATTGGTCATGAAAACCACACGTGGCATGTTGTACCACCATACAGCGAGACCTTCAGAGGTGCTGGTCCACATTGCTGTACACACTGGTACCCCTAATACCCAGTAGCACGTCCTCTTGCATTGATGCATGCCTGTATTCGTCATGGCATACTATCCACAAGTTCATCAAGACACTGTTAGTCCAGATTGTCCCACACCTCAACGGCGATTCGGCGTAGATCCCTCAGACTGGTTGCTGGGTCACGTCGTCCATAAACAGCCCTTTTCAGTCCATCCCAGACATGTTCGATAGATTTCATGCCTGGAGAACATGCTGGCCACTCTTAGTTGTGCCATGTCCTTATCGCCGGCCGGTGTGGCCAAGCGGTTAAAGGCGCTACAGTCTGGAACCGCGTGACCGCTACGGTCGCAGGTTCGAATCCTGCCTCGGGCATGGATGTGTGTGATGTCCTTAGGTTAGTTAGGTTAAAGTAGTTCTAAGTTCTAGGGGACTGATGACCTTAGAAGTTAAGTCCCATAGTGCTCAGAGCCATTTGAACCATTTGAGCCATGTCCTTATCCTGAAGCAAATCATTCACAAGATGTGCACAATGGGGGCGTGAATTGTCGTCCGTGAAGACGAATGCCTCGCCAATATGCTGCCGATATGGTTGAACTATCGCTTGGATAGCATTCACGTATCGTACAGCCGTTACGGCGCCTTCCATGACCACCATCGGCGTACGTCGGCCCCAAATAATGCCACCCCAAAACAGCAGGGAACCTCCTCCTTGCTGCACCCGCTGGACAGTGTGTCTAAGGCGTTCAGCCTGAACAGGTTGCCTCCAAACATGTCTCCCACGATTGTCTGGTTGAAGGCATATGCAACACTCATCGGTGAAGAGAATATGATGCCATCCTGAGCGGTCCGTTCGGCATGTTGTTGAGCCCATCTGAACCGCGCTGCATGATGTCGTGGTTGGAAAGACGGACCTCGCCGTAGACGTCGGGAGTGAAGATGCGCATCATGCAGCCTATTGCGTACAGTTTGAGTCGTAACACGACGCATTATTCAACATGTTGGTGTTGCTGTCAGGGTTCCTCTGAGGCATAATCCGTAGGTAGCGGTCATCCACTGCAGTAGTAGCCCTTGGGCGGCCTGAGCGAGGCATGTCATCGACAGTTCCTGTTCATTTAATATGTACCAAAAGTTTTACGAGAATGCTCACAAAACTCCAGATGCTGATGCTACAAGAGAGGCATTGTGCATAATGAAGAGCTTCACTGTCAGAATTCATTGATTTTGTTATCTGTTTGTGAAAGGGGCATATTTATGTGTAATTTTTTTTGGAATGTGAAGTTGTGACTAGCTGCTTCATCCATCTTCTGTCATTTACTATTGCACTTGTGTGTTGGCCACAGTGTTTGAAAGAATGATGCAGCTAACTCCACTGTGTTGCAGGCTGGCTGGCGGGGACTGTGTGTGTGACAAGCAACATGACCTGTGCACCTACATGTACTGCTGGTGTGACTATGAAGCCATTGCACGTTTCTCTCATGTGAGTACATTCTCATGTACTTAAGTCTAAGGATCACTCGGTTAGGCACCATCCAGTTTAGTAAGGTGCAGATCCTACGTAGTGTCCCAATCCTAAAGAGTCAAAATTACACATGAGCTAGAGGATCTTAAACATACTACTATGGCACAATGAATTTGTTGTTGTTGTTGTGCTCTTCAGTCTGAAGTCTGGTGTTATGCAGCCCTTCTTGCTACTCTGTCCTGTACAAGTCTCTTCATCTCTTAATAGCTACTGCAACACACCTCCACTTGAATGTGCTTACTGTAGTCAGGGCTAGCTTTGATGTGCCTCAACACTTTTATCCCCCCACCCCCACTCCCCTCCACAACCAAAACAGCTATTCCTTGATGCACTGTTACTGTAAAGCAGTTTCCAAAAATTCTCCAAAATTATATTAAAAATCCTTTAATTTTTTTTTTTTTTCAAAATGAATCAAAAGTTCTTCAAGAATGGATTAGCTACATAAAGATTTTTTAATCAGGGAACATCACCAGTTTTACTCCATTTTAGGTACATCTTCAGGTAATAATCCGTATTGAATACAAAAATTGTTTTTATAGAATACTATTAATGCATAGTGTATAATAGCAAGAAAAAGGAACAGGTTTTTACTCACAACTTTTCACTTCATAAGACTATAGAGAATGTACAGTGTTGCAACATTCAAGCTGCAAACTGATTAATTGCATAACATGTTAAAAAGTTTATCATCAAATAGCTAAACTTGGAATTCATACATTGTAAGATAAATATTGAAAGTGTCAAAATTCATGTTCCACTAAAATACGTAGGGGACAAGAGCAAATCACTGAAAATTAGAATGTATGAGGCAGAAACAGCGGTAATGGATAGTCATGCTCCAATAAAGTACATAGGGAATGTGAGCAGATCTCTAGAAATTAAATCCTATAAGGCAGAAACAGTGGTAATGGACACCATATAGTGAAAAATATCATTCATCCAAGGCTGTATCATAATAGACTCAAGGTCTAAAATGTTGACTCCTTATCAAACATACTGCTAAAATGTAATCCACATTAAAAGAGGAGTGCAGTTATCACACACAACAACTCCACAGGGCGAATAAAGTTGTCGCTTATGTGAATCACTACAGACAAACATGAACCAGCAATTTTCTTCACTTATTTATTTTTTTAAACGATGTAGTCAAGCTTAAGTAATACATGAACTATGGTTCTTTCACCCAATGGAGACCTCTTGTGTGCTAACTGCACTCCTCTTTTAATGAGTACTACATTTCAGCCCTACATCTATCAAAGAGTCAACTTTTTGACCATGTGTATATTATAACACAACCTTGGGTGAGTGACACCTTTCACTACATATTTTAACGTCCAGTGTTTTGCTTGCTTTCCCTAGGTATTTTATTGGAGCACAAGTATCCATTACCAATGTTTCTGCCTTATACATTTTAATTTGCAGTGATTTTCTCTTATCCTTGCATATTTTAGTGGAGCATGAGTTTTGACAGTCATCTTACAATGTATGAATTTCAAGTTCAGCCATTCGATGATCAACTTTTTCAGAGATTACAAAATTAAACAGTTTGCAGCTCGACTGTTGGTACATTGTACATTTTCTGTAGCCTTATGAAGGGAGAAGTTGTGAGTAAACACCTGTCCCTTTGTCTTGCTTTTATACACTATTTGTTAACAGCATTTTATAAAAGTATTTTTTATATTCACTTCAGTGTAGATTATCATCTGAAGATGCCCATATAATGATATGAAACTGGATTGTGTTGCCTAATAAAGGAACCTGTGTAAAGCTAATCTGGCCTAGAAGAATATTGATAAGTATTGTGTAAGCTGTGGTTGCCCGAACTGCAAAGTAGTTCATATTCGTTGATGCTTCAGGATGTGTCCCTTCACCGTCCTCTTCTTTCAATTATATTGTGACATAAATTTCTTTCCTTCTTAATTTTATTCAGGCCCTTTTCATTAACATTGTTCTTTTTATTCCTTTAATAAAAGGCAGTTAAGGCATAAAACTAAAGAAAATGGTTTATTGCACACAGAGTGCATACACAGTGTAAAGGCACAGAACAACTACAAAAGACGTCAATAGCAACAGCTGTAGCATTGACTTCAAAGATGATTTTCTGATGGAGACAACACCCCTACTAGAAGCAATGCCTCCCAGTACTTCGTTCTTGTAGCCCAAATTCTTGGATTAGTTGGTGATGTCCGGTTCTTGGCAGTGGCTTTGTTACAATGTCTACAAGCATTACATTTGTTGAAATTTGCTCCACTGTTATTTCTTCTGAATCAGTTTTTCTCTTATGAAATGACACCTGGTATGAATGTGTCTAATATGATCCTTGTATGCACTTGTCTTTGATATGTCAGTTGCATATTTGCTGATGCACAGCAATTTAATTAGGCACTCTTTTTGGAAAGGGGGCGGTTTTGTCCTTCTAGCCATTGAATCCAAAGTGCTTCCTGACAGTCAGAAGTTAATGCCACGTATTATGCTTCTGTCTTTGAGGAAGCTACTTTTGTTTTTCACCGTTCCATGAAATTTCTACTACTTGTGACACAAACAACTGGAGGCCTATTTTATAGTAGGAATAAGGACATTTCAGTGACAATCCACATAGTTACCAGATTTACTCCTCCCCTATGATATCCTGAATTGTTGCCATGTTTCTCCCATCTCTCTGACATAGGCCAATTGCACCATATATAAAATGGCAGAATTTTTTTTAAAAAAGGCAGGAAGTTCAAAATAACCCAGTTGTGCTACAGGTTTTTCCCCACTCCTATGACGTCACTGTGCAAGTATAGCTGTTGTCGAAGTATAAATGGGTGAGAAGTTAAAATATCGAGATGGCACATTGTTCTGTTGGTGTGAAATTCAAGGACAGTATGTACGATATCATAATTCAAGATGGGTGATCCACAATGACCTGGAAATATGTGGACAGTCTCTATGACATCACAATTGAAGATCACAATCTAGGGATACGAGGACACACTCCATGGCATCACAAATAAAGCAGATGTCTGGATACTTAAGGACAGCCTCTGTGACATCTGAGACCAAGTTTGGAATCGTATTCTAGATGTAAAATGATGGGAAATTAAAAAAAAAAATATCAGTTATTCCCTAACATTACAGTTCATTTGTCCTAAGTTAAAAAAACAGTGCAGCCTGTATGTTTAAACAATTCCCACCTTCCGATGCTGAAGTTTAACAGTTATCACCTTAAGTTTGAAACCAAAGAGCTGACGTATCCTAACGTTAATATTGTGCAACGTGTATGATTGTCAAACATTTGTCACTGTCGTGTGTAGTAGAGTAGAAGTGGGAGAGATATGCACTTGCACCTTTATTATTTAAACAAACTTATACCAGGGAGAGCCTGTCTTTTGTGGTCTCCAGATACTTTGATTGCCAGTAAGGTCCGAAGCATGGTGCTATCACACTGGTTGCGAAATGAAATTTGCAACACCACCTGTCCACACATGCAGGACCACATGAAGCTTCAGTTAGTCACTGCAGCCCCATAGCACACTGCTACCTGCTCTTGTCGGTGCTTTAGTGTGACTGGCTGTTGAGCCATTTCCTCTACCCATCCCCCCACCCCCCACCCACTCGCCACTATCCTGCTGCCACTGCTTCCACAAGCCCTGCTCTACCAAGTTCAGGGGCGTGGGCAGCATGTGATTACTTCAGCGCCTCTGCACTGCTCGACGTGAAGGAACTAGACCCATTCATAACTGAGATAAAAGATGTGTTCTCTCAGGCATGCCCAAACCTGTTCATAGCTGGGGAAAGATGTTTATTCCCCCTACAAGTGCAAGCCCTCTGCCTGTCAAAAGACTTTTTCCTCTGCCAGCCAAAGCCTGCAGAGTCCTCTCCCAGAGAAGTTGATACCTGTAGCTCATTCCAGCTTGAAAATATGCATAGAAGGATTGCTATTTATAGCAAGATAGAGGATGTTTTTCCCATTGCCTGACTAAACCTGCTGGCTGTTTCCAGGAACCCATTTAGGATACATAAACATATTTTTCTCAACACAGATAGTAGCCTGTCTGGTGTGTATAGCTGATATTGTAAAAAATTTTTGTTTATTTATAGATGCAATCACATTCTTATGACACAGTTTCGGCCATACACGGACCGTCTTCAGATACTATAACAAAAGAAAATTTATATTAAAACTAAAAAATAAGTGCAATATTTAACCATGCTTATTAGTAATCTAACTGAATTTATGCTAAATACATATAATTCATACCTAAAGGCATCATACACTTAACACAGGTTCAGGCATTATCAAACTAGCTATAAAAACACCGGTCTTATTTAGATATAAAAATTTGTTAGATTTTGTTTTCCCCCTCTTTGCGCTAGATGCGCGCGTCCCCTATAAGATGGTCTTTATTTATTAAAAGCCTAAAATATGACAAATTTACTATTAATATTTAGGTCAAATGTATATAAAATTTAAAATTACAGAACAGATTGTTAAATCAGTAAAATAACATTTCAGAACAAAAGAAAATATTGCTATAGACGAAAATAGTAGTAGCACTAGTAGAGTATTTCTGACGCCCGATGGTGCTATATTTCCGGCTATTGCAAGTTTATGCTGTTGTCCATTAGTACGGCAGGGACGACACGGGCAGGACGACGAGTGTAGTGCTCTGCTGCAGGTTGTTGACATCTGCTGCGGCCTGCACTAGACAGCGCAATACTCGGCCACCGGAAGGCTCCATCCTGAGTCTGAAGATGGTCATTGTATGGCCGAAACCAGTTATGACTGTGTCATAAAAATGTGATTGTGTCTATAAATAAAGAAAAAATTTTACAAAATAATCAATCACTCACTCAAGTGACAAAATGTCTTTTTTTTGCCCCCCCCCCCCCCCCCCCCAAATTATAGCTGATATGTTTTCAGCAGCTTGAAAAACCACTTAGTAAACATATTTTTCCCCCTAAGATAGAAAGTACTTAGCTGTGTTGCAGCTTGCAAGGCTGTTTATAGGAGGTACAGGACACTTTAAAGTAACTCCACACAATGGAGAAATCTGGGCACAATCTGTGCAAGATGATTTGTCTAATAATAATGAATGAAGATTGGAAACCTCCCAATGTGATAATCAGAGAATACATTGATTCAAAAGTGGTAGACTTCAGTCAGTGAATAAAAAAACTTTAAGATGTTGATTGTACATAAATAGCCTTCCTATAAGATGATCATAAACCTACAAAGTGAATAAAGATGTGTGGCCGGTATAGTTCAGTTGGTATAGTCATACCAGGTGGTCATAATTAAAGTGCAGCTATCACAGAGGTCCAGTGTGGGCTGTAATTATTTTATGGCAGTGGAAATGGATATATGAGCTAATACATTAATGTGGAATTGATTTATGCAGAAAAAGTAATTAGTTCCAATTGAGGCCACCTGGTGCAAATATGATGGCATGACATCCACACCGTCATTTGACAAGCCATAATGTGTGTGAACAGTGTGTCTATCGAAAAGAGAGACAGGGTGCTATTAGTGAAACTGTTTGAGTGAACAGCAGAAATTACAGTTCTGCACCAAGATAGTATCACCAACTGAAAGGTCTCAAGGGAGGCCTGGAGTCATTAAATAGTTTAAAGAAGATGATAATGAAATTTGAAAACATGAATTGGCTTACTATGGCACCTTGAAGAGGAAGGTAACCTATCTAGGTGGAAGTTATTGATGAGGTAGCTGTTGCTGTAACTGACCATGCAGCACGTGCCCCGGGTAGTGCAAGTGCTTGTTCTGTGTTACAAGAATTGTCCATCCCATGGTCAACAGCACAGAAAGTTTTGCAGTCTGTTCTACACTGGTACCCATACAAGTTCCAGATGATGCAGCAACTGAGACATCATGATACACAGCAATGTTCTGCATTTGCTGTTCAGTTTTTGGCACAGATCAAAGTTGGTGACATGTGTCCAGACAATATTCTGTGGAGTGATGAGGCACCTTTTACTCTAAAGGGTGCAGTGATTTCACAGAACTGCAGAATTTAGGGTACTGTTAAACTGTGAGTTGTGCGCAAGCAGCCATTGTACTCGCAGTATGTGACTGCGTGATGGGGTTCACAAGGACTTTTATTTTCAGTTAGTTCTTCAGTGAAGTGAATACACCCAGCACATGAACATTCATGTTATCATGCTAGTAAAGTAATATTAACCCCTACAGAATAGTATTGACTGTAAGAGAATTCAGTTGCAACTCTGTCATGTTTACTCAGAATATTACTAAACCTGCTGTGGTACTGGTTGATCACAGAATCAGTATAGGTGTCTTCCTACAAATGCTCAAAATTTTTAATGAAGCGAAGTCAGCTCACATGCAGGAACAGAGTTTCAAGAATTTAATGTATAGAAGTTATGCAAAATAGCATGCAATTGGCAAGGATTGGGTATAACTTCTATGAAATATTGTTGAGTAATGTACTAGAACTGTCAGAACAAACTCTGAATCCCTCAGACGAAGGTATGGCCCAATATTTTGATGCATGCTGCATATCAATACATGGAAGTATGTGTGAGCTTACAACACTTCATGTAGGCATTGAACTGCATTCGTATTTGAGGTTTACATATACTCGACTGTATGTAAAAAAATAAGGAAGTGCATATTATATCTGTTTTCTTTTTTTGTATAAAAGCCCTTCCATACTGGTAGAGTCATATAGCATTCAACAGGTGTGGATGGACAAAACATCTTCATAAAAATTTTGTAGTAACTGACTGGTCTGAGAATACTTTGGAAAAACACAGAATGAGAAGAGTGGATTATTACTGTCAGACAGCATCAAATTAATAATTGTTGATCTGTCTGATTGCAAGAAGATAAATGTCCTCATATCCCTGCTAATGCAACCAGACAGCATTTGCTTTGAGAATGTGTCTTCAGACACACCATTCCAGCCCAAATACCAACTACTTGAGGAAATACTTTCAGGCATTGATAGTATTACATATAAGACCTTAACCCAAAGTGAGCATGTGCAGTCATCTCAAGGAGTAAAACCTAATACTGTATGCATATTTGATAAGGTCACAGTAGAAAATCAAAGGAAGGAAGGAAGATTAGAATTTAATGTCCCATTGACATCTAGGCCATTAGAGATGGAGCACAGGCTCAGCATGTTTCTAGGATGTGGAAGTAAAACAGCTTTGTCCTTTCAATGGAACAGTCCTGGCACTGGCATGGAGCAATTTAGGGAAATTACAGAACTTTTGTCCTTCCAAATGAGAGTCTGGTGTGCTATGCACTGTGCCACCTCACCTAGTGGGAGAATCAAAATAAAGTACAGAAATATTTCTATTTTGGTTGCCATAGATATATTGATGTCTTTTGTCTAAGTCAGACATATTCTAGGACACCAAAACAACTGATAAGAAATAAAGTGAATTTCATTATTGCTTTCAAACAGGATAATATGAATTTAAAACACATTTACTAGGCACATGTAAGAATCAAAATAATAGTTGACAAATTTGCCATTTTATGCTGAGATTGCTGGAATGATTCACAGTACAGCTTTTTGCTTATTAGTAAAATGAGGCAGTTAAATTATGATCGATGATACTGGCAGAACTTTCAGGAAGTTTTTGAAAGATGATGGTATGTATATATTGAAGCAGTATTATACTTTACGGTATGCACAAGTTTGTGCATACATCCACTCCGCAATCAGTCTGAGAGGGGAAGGCAGAACATTCATCTGTACGTTGACTTGAAAAGACCTTCAACAACAGCGTTAAATGTCATACTAATAGATATGAAGCACTCGAGAAATGAATTAAGGAATTAAATATTGATTTCAGACCATTTTGAGTTTAATCAATGAGTTATCTGCAGGGTTGATGTAATTGAAAAGAGGGTTGATGTAATTGAAAAGAAGGAAAATAGGCTTTGCAGTATGCATCCCCCTACTACCCAATGATATAATAGACCCATCAAGTTACAATATAAGTGTCACTTTAATACATATACATCACTAAATTTCCTTAATACACAGCTGTTTTGGGGGTGTAGCATAGCTGTGCACATATAAAACATGCGTTGATTGCCATAATATGCAAAAACTGGTGACAAATGCTGTGATTGTCTATAAGAAGGAGGTAGCAGTGCTGGTAGAGACTGACAATTGGTACAGACGATGTAAATAAGTGTAATGTACTGCACATACATAGGTGCAGGAACACAGTAATATTGTATTGCATAATAGGTGAAAGCAGTAACTATGTATCGTAAAAAATACCTAGGAGTAAGTGTCCAGAGCTATCTAAAATGGGATGACTAAATAGCACACAAGCAGAAGCCAAGCTGAGAGAAATCTTGTGGGAATGTAATTCATCCACGAAAGAGATAGTTTACGAAAATGCTATTACAGATAAAATTACATTACATATTGATTGTGACTGACCCGCAAAGCAGCTGCGTCAGTATAAATTACCCAGTGGATAGTGTTGGAAGCTTGATGAGACTGCTAGGATTTAATCAGGTTGGTGTACCCATTAAAAATGTGGCACAAAAGCTTGAAAAAATGAATAAAAAAGAGGCAATATGTTTCTCATGGAAAGCTGTTCAGTAAATTTAGAGAAACTGCATTCAGTGATGACTATGATATAACGATAAATCCAGCATAGGAATCGTGAGAGAGAGAGAGAGAGAGAGAGAGAGAGAGAGAGAGAGAGAGAGAGAGAGAGAGAGAGATTAAGGTGTGTATATAGGTGTATAGACAATTTTTGTCTACAATTACATGGCAGACAATCTGTTGTAACCACGACAGGAGTGGTCGCAGGGCTGCCACTAACGAAAACATGGCAGGACCAAACGGGAGCGGCCCGCGAACAAACAAGATGGACGAACGGGAATGGAAGGACAAGCACGACGACAGACAACCAAGCAAGACATCAAGATCAACAACAAAGCATTAAGCAAGGGGGTCACAAGAGATAACCTCACGAAATCAAGACAACGTCCACTCGTAAACGGGAAGTAAGCACATGCAGCAACGTAAATACCATGTCTATAAGCGAGATATCAACTGACTCAATGCGAATACCAGACTGAGGGAGAGGCAGCCACCTAAATACGTGACAGGGTATGTTGCTATTGGCCGCTGGGACCACATGCTCCACAGTGGCACCCTTACGTTAGACTTGGGGCCAGGAGCGCGTGCAGCCATAGCTTACAGCGTGGCTGTTGCAGAGACCTCTGGTGGTCTTCGAGTTCCATGTCATCTGGCGCGGATTCAAAACCCGTTGCGTTCAGTATCAGACAATCAATAATACCATTATGGTGTAACCACAACTGCCATATACTATATGGTGGTTTGCAGTGCACATGTTTTTAGATGTGCATGCATTGGAGAGGAGATTCAGTACTGTTTTATTATGCTATTGTTGGAAACAATAACAACCATATAATACATAAGATAAATAATTTGGACCAATGTTTAGTAGAATGCCTGCATAAAACAAAGGCAGATGGCTGGCTGAGACAAATCTTAAGGAAATGTAATCCATCCATAAAGAAAGAAGGTAGCAAAACACTTTTTGACTGATTTTTGACTAATGGTAGTCAGTTTGGAACCTTGTTTAGTTTGTGTGAGATGGTAAACTTACTCCTGTGGTATATGTTGCAAGAAAGGTGTTGTGCATCACAGAGGGGTTTTAATGTTAAAAATCTGAGGGAATACATTCAATGTGATACATATATTACTTCTTACCACATGCCTTGGAAGCAAACTTACGGTTTGTAGGGGAAACACTATAAGGTGGATTGAATCAGGAAGCTGTATCATTAGTTTATGGCAAGAATGTAGGGAAAGAAAGTACCACATAGGAATACTCTAACTCAAGTTTCTATAAAATATACAGATGACTAGAGGATGCACTCTTAATGTATTGGATTGTGTCTGTATTACACATCCGATCTCATTTTGTACTTAGCTGACATTGACAGAGTAGTGTGTATCACACTTTTCTGTGCTGGAGCCCTGGGAAATTCTTTGTATTTAAATATCCCTGTTAATAGATTTCAACTGATTCGTGACTGCTCTATCAAATGAGCACACAGAAATCTGTTTTAAAATCATTTTGTTCGTAATAGGGGACACAGGCCATTGCTTGCTTTTGACAATGGGCATTGCTTTAAAGATGTGATGAGCAGTATTTGTTTGGGCTGGCTGCAGATGCAAATTTCAAAAATGATATTGCGAATATATACTGAAACACATAAAAAATAGTCCTGAGGATCCTGTGGAGTGGCACCTTCTATCTCTGATCTCTGTGATCATGGAACTCAAATGTGGTGAGAGCCATCTGCCATAATTGGACTGTTCAACGACCAGTCTGTGGAATGATGAAAAAATATAAATTGTTTGTGTCACATATAATTGAGGTCATATTGAGTTTCAGTGGTATACCAGCACATTATTAGAAAAGATCAATCATGTATCAAAATAAGGATGTGGGTTGTTGTAGCCCCTGTGTGATTACTGGACGTGGAGTTTTGTACTCTTAAAGTTTGCAAACAAAGTGTGTGTATAGCTCTATACAGGCAAGAATAAGACATTGAGTTGAAAAAAGTCATGCAATAGAGGTATGTATATGCTCAGATATTGGTAGTGTTGCATGGTACAGTCTATTTCAGAAATTGTTAGGGAGTTCAATATTCCTAGATCCACCTCTCACCACAGACAGCACAGTGGCGATGGCCTTCACTTAATGACCGAGGGCTGTGGTGTTTGCTTAGAGTAGTGCTAACAGACTAGCAACACCTCATGAAACAACTGCAGAAATAATTTGGGACATGCAATGAATGTATCAATCAGGAGAGTGTGGCAAAATTTGGTGTTACTGGGCTATGGCTGCAGACAACTAATGCGAGTGGCTTTGCTAACAGTACAACATTACTTGCAGTGCCTCCCCTGGGCTTGTGACAATGTCAGTTGGACTCTAGATGAATGAAGAACTGAGGCCTGGTCAGATGAGTCGTGGCTTCATTTGGTAAGAGCTGTTAGTAGGGTTTGAGTGTGATGCACACCCCATGAAGCCATGGACCCAGGTTGTCAACAAGGCACTGTGCAAACTGGTGGTGACTCCATAATGGTGTGGGCTGTGCTTACATGGAATGGACTGGTTATTGACAAGAAATAGTTATCTTCAGCTATTCAGAGACCATTTGCAGCCATTTCTTTGACCTCATGTTCCCAAACAATGATGTCATGTCACCAGGCCACAGTTGTTCATGATTGTTATGAAGAACATTCTGAACAATTTCAGTGAATGATTCAGCCACCCGGATTGCCTGATATAAATCCCATCGGATATTTATGGGATATGTTTGAGGGATCAGTTTGTTCATAACATCCTGCAGCAGTAACACATTTGCAATTATGGCTGGTTACAGAGGCAGCATGGCTCATTATTTCTGCAGGTCTCTTCCAATCACCTGTTGTGTGCATCCAACATCGAGTTGCTGCTGCACTACACTGGGGAAAAGGAGGTCCAACAAGATATTAGGAGGTATTCTATGTCTTTTGTCACCTTAGTGCCTCTCGGAACACTGGAATGTTAATAACTTCTCATTTCTAGAAATAACCCCAGTGACTAAGACACAAGTTGTATGAAATTGTTAGAGCTTGTTTTAGACTTGCAGCTGCTTCCTGCTTCACAAACAACGGCCATGGTAGATGATGGCTCCAGCAGGCAGCAAATTGAACAAAGGTTATCTGTTCTCCAAACACTGCTTTGGGGGAAGGGGGGTGTACTCTGCCAACATTACACTGACTCTTTCCCCCGTGTCAGTTGCTGGCTGTTAACAGGCAGTGGGCACAAGCAGTGCAGCAACTGACTGATATAGGCACAGTGCAGATGAAGCAGACTATGGAGGATAACCTTCCAATTTTTGCTTGTTTTAAATCAGGACATTTTGATTGTTTTTGTCCTGCCCCAGTGGTGGCGGTAGCAGCACTAGCACGGGAAATTGTTTATGGTGTATTTTAGTGATGTGTGAGTGTACACACATTGTAGAAACTCTACTTCATAATTTTTTTAAATTCTCTACTGCGTTTAAACATCTACGGTAATGTACGGTGTCAGGCGCCATTTAGGTGGCCTGACAGTGACGTCATACTGTGTCAACCACTGTTTTTAACACACTAATAGTGCAAGGATAAGTTCCTTACAGTGGAAAATAGAATTAATATGTAGCAAGAGTTTATTTGGTTAATAATGCACTGCAGTAATTGTTAAAACATGAAGCCAAGGGATATCAGTGTCACTTGTTCAAATAATACAATAGAGTAATTGTTAAATAGTAAACCATTGGATTTCAGTGTATTTGCTTAAACAATGCACTGTGGAAATTGTTAAACATTAAACCATAGTATATAAGTGTATTTGTTTAAAAATACACTGTGGTAATTCTTAAACATTAAAAATCTTTTATTTACAAAAATTTATATATCTGCCAGGGTAGCCGAGAGCGCTGCTTCCTGGCCTGTGGTAGATTCACTGGCCCCCCCAGATTGAATCCTCCCAGCAGATTAACGATGAGGGCTGGTACGCCGGCCAGCCTGGATGTGGTTTTTAGGCAGTTTTCCACATCCTGCTAGGTGAATACTGGGCTGGTCCCCACGTTCAGCCTCAGTTTCATGACTCACAGACATTTGAAAACGTTCACACTATTCCAGGGCTTACACTAGATACAGACAGCTGGGGCACACTAATTCTGTCCTGGAGAGTTCGGGGTGGTGGTAAGAAGGGCATCCAGCCACCCTCTGCAACTAACACTGCCAAATCAATAGTACCATGACCAACTCCACATGATAGGACAAAGGCTCCAAGAAAGAAAGAAAGGAAATTTACAATAATGTATATATGTCTTTGGATGATGATCATGGAAGTGTGTAGTTGGAATACTGGGAGAACATACACAAAAAATTGTAACAAATTTCTCTAAAACTGTAACACATTGTTCAAAAACTGTGAATAGAAACATAAGTTTCAGATGTTGCAGAGTCAATGCAAAACTTCTAGCAGTAAGAAAAATTTGCTGAAAAACAATTAGTTCACCTTTTAGAGGTTTCCAATTCACTCAAGATTTATTGTTGCTGCAGTGCATACAAAATACATGAAAAGATGGCAATAACGCAAGCGGCTCTGAGGTACCATGTATTGAAACATGCTGAAACACCCATGTTATTACAGTGTGTAACCTCCATGGGCAGTGTTGTGTTGGCAGAAGAGCCAACACCGTGTTACTAGAGGAGGCCGAGATGCACGCTTAGCTCACGCAGGCTGGCGTGAGGAGGGAAGAACTATACTGATGTGAGGTCTGGAACATGACAAGGAATTAGAATTCAGAAAGCGGACGTAAATAGTTTGATACTTAACTTTAATCCATTAATGATGAACGTCGCTCTTGACGGCACATGAGTCACAGTATTATCTGTTCAGAAGACATAGTAA
Organism: Schistocerca nitens; assembly: GCF_023898315.1. Taxonomy (NCBI): domain Eukaryota; kingdom Metazoa; phylum Arthropoda; class Insecta; order Orthoptera; family Acrididae; genus Schistocerca; species Schistocerca nitens. The sequence goes on along the minus strand of NC_064614.1, from coordinate 1,268,391,806 downwards.
CTGAATATGGCGCCTTGCTAGGTCGTAGCAAATGACGTAGCTGAAGGCTATGCTAAACTGTCGTCTCTGCGAATGAGAGCGTATGTAAGCAGTGAACCATCACTAGCAAAGTCGGCTGTACAACTGGGGCGAGTGCTAAGGAGTCTCTCTAGACCTGCCGTGTGGCAGCACTCAGTCTGCCATCACTGATAGTGGCGACACGCGGGTCCAACGTATACTAACGGACCGTGGCCGATTTAAAGGCTACCACCTAGCAAGTGTGGTGTCTGGCAGTGACACCACAGGCAGCAATCCAAGCACTAATTCTGGCATCCAGTCAATCGTACAGATGGTGAATATTGTCCTGTGATATGTTATGCCATGCTTGCCCAACCTGTTCATGCAGTTGTGTGGCAATTGTCCAACCTGCCACTCAGAAGGCCACAATTTGACCCATTTCAAACTTGCTCAGTTGGCTGTTGGAACTATAATTGCATCTTCATAGCATAGCTGCCTGCTTGCTTCTCACCTTTGCATCACACTGAGTTTTCTGTCTGTGAGCATGTCGTACTAAAGGGTAGACACAGATGGTGCTCTAGTAGGTATTACATTGTGCTATCTTGTGGCGGATGACATTCAGACTGTTATCAATATATCTACTATCCCCTGGGTGGCATATGCCATCATTGATCAAAGTCAATGTCATCTTTCCAGAGGAATTCATTTTTTTCTAGCATTATATTTGTTAAATAACACTGGTGCTTGTCACACCATGTATACATGACCCAATTGGCTTCGAGGAGTTGGGGAGGGGGAGAGGTTAGAGAGAAGGTAGCTATTTTAGGTCGTAAATTCTGTCATTAAGATTAGGGTAGAAACATCAGGTTGTAAATTTGACTTATTTAAACATAAGAGCACTAGTAAGCAGTTTGTTTACACAAGGCTGAAAGCATGTGGTTACCATTTTGTCTACATAAGTGCTACAGACAAGTGAGTGGATTCTGACCACAATCTATTGGTTATGAACTGCAGATTGAAACTGAAGAAACTGCAAAAAGGTGGGAATTTAAGGAGATGGGACCTGGATAAACTGAAAGAACCAGAGGTTGTAGAGAGTTTCAGGGAGAGCATAAGGGAACAATTGACAGGAATGGGGGAAAGAAATACAGTAGAAGAAGAATGGGTAGCTCTGAGGGATGAAGTAGTGAAGGCAGCAGAGGATCAAGTAGGTAAAAAGACGAGGGCTAATAGAAATCCTTGGGTAACAGAAGAAATATTGAATTTAATTGATGAAAGGAGAAAATATAAAAATGCAGTAAATGAAGCAGGCAAAAAGGAATACAAACGTCTCAAAAATGAGATCGACAGGAAGGGCAAAATGGCTAATCATGGATGGCTAGAGGACAAATGTAAGGATGTAGAGGCTTGTCTCACTAGGGGTAAGATAGATACTGCCTACAGGAAAATTAAAGAGACCTTTGGAGAGAAGAGAACCACTTGTATGAATATCAAGAACTCAGATGGCAACCCAGTTCTAAGCAAAGAAGGGAAGGCAGAAAGGTGGAAGGAGTATATAGAGGGTTTATACAAGGGCAATGTGCTTGAGGACAATATTATGGAAATGGAAGAGGATGTAGATGAAGACGAAATGGGAGATAAGATACTGCGTGAAGAGTTTGACAGAGCACTGAAAGACCTGAGTCGAAACAAGACCCCGGGAGTAGAAGATGTATGAGACAGGCGAAATACCCTCAGACATCAAGAAGAATATAATAATTCCAATCCCAAAGAAAGCAGGTGTTGACAGATGTGAAAATTACCGAACTATCAGTTTAATAAGTCAAAGCTGCAAAATACTAACGCGAATTCTTTACAGACGAATGGAAAAACTGGTAGAAGCGGACCTCGGGGAAGATCAGTTTGGATTCCGTAGAAAGGTTGGAACACATGAGGCAATACTAACCTTATGACTTATGTTTGAAGAAAGATTAAGAAAAGGCAAACCTACGTTTCTAGCATTTGTAGACTTAGAGAAAGCTTTTGACAATGTTAACTGGAATACTCTCTTTCAAATTCTGAAGGTGGCAGGGGTAAAATACAGGGAGCGAAAGGCTATTTACAATTTGTACAGAAACCAGATGGCAGTTATAAGAGTCGAGGGGCATGAAAGGGAAGCAGTGGTTGGGAAAGGAGTGAGACAGGGTTGTAGCCTCTCCCCAATGTTATTCAATCTGTATATTGAGCAAGCAGAAAGGAAACAAAAGAAAAATTTGGAGTAGGTATTAAAATTCATGGAGAAGAAGTAAAAACTTTGAGGTTCGCCGATGACATAGTAATTCTGTCAGAGACAGCAAAGGACTTGGAAGAGCAGTTGAACGGAATGGACAGTGTCTTGAAAGGAGGATGTAAGATGAACATCAACAAAAGCAAAACGAGGATAATGGAATGTAGTCGAATTAAATTGGGTGATGCTGAGGGAATTAGATTAGGAAATGAGACACTTAAAGTAGTAAAGGAGTTTTGCTATTTAGGGAGTAAAATAACTGATGATGGTCGAAGTAGAGAGGATATAAAATGTAGACTGGCAATGGCAAGGAAATCTTTTCTGAAGAAGAGAAATTTGTTAACATCGAGTATAGATTTAAGTGTCAGGAAGACGTTTCTGAAAGTATTTGTATGGAGTGTAGCCATGTATGGAAGTGAAACATGGACGATAACTAGTTTGGACAAGAAGAGAATAGAAGCTTTCGAAATGTGGTGCTACAGAAGAATGCTGAAGATAAGGTGGGTAGATCATGTAACTAATGAGGAGGTATTGAATAGGATTGGGGAGAAGAGAAGTTTGTGGCACAACTTGACTAGAAGAAGGGATCGGTTGGTAGGACATGTTTTGAGGCATCAAGGGATCACAAATTTAGCATTGGAGGGCAGCGTGGAGGGTAAAAATCGTAGAGGGAGACCAAGAGATGAATACACTAAGCAGATTCAGAAGGATGTAGGTTGCAGTAGGTACTGGGAGATGAAGAAGCTTGCACAGGATAGAGTAGCATGGAGAGCTGCATCAAACCAGTCTCAGGACTGAAGACCACAACAACAACAACAACATATAAAATCTTTTCGATGTTCAGACCATTTCAAATTAGAGTGAAAACGGGAGCTTTCAGAGATAATCACCATCTCCTTTGTCAGGAAATGACTATCTACCAGGAGCAAATTCTGCATAATTCTCAGTCACAAAGTAAACAATTATGTTTTTTTAGAGGAAAGCATAATAAATTAACCATTGCATATCATAATGTCCAGTATGTAACTAATAAAACATAGCAACTGAGTGTTTACCTAAATGAAACTAAGCCACACTTCTTCCTAGTGAGTGAATTGGGATGCAAGGAAGAGGAAGCATATGGTTACAGGCTAAAAAATTTCAAATTTATAAACTTGTACTGCAGAAAGACACACACAAGTGGTGGGGTAGGCATTTATAGTAGAAATGATGTAAAATGTGAAAAAATGAAATGGATAAATGATCTGAGTACTGAAACGGTATTTGAGGTTGCAGTAGTAAACCTAAAGTATGGAAACAACAGTCTTATTATAGCAGCACTGTATAGGTCACCTGGAAGTAACACAGAAGAGTTTGTAAATTGCCTAGAGGACTTGCTGGAGGGGACAGCAGCGTATAAAAAACACTTGTTGCTTGTTGGAGGCATCAACATAGATTCATTAAATAATAGTGTTAATTATTTGCGCTATATGGATGTATTACAGTGTTATAACTTTAAACAAATGAACTCGGAACCTTCAAGAGTCACGGCAAATACAAAGACATGTATTGACCATGTTCTCACAAATGTAGGAAAAGAGAAAGTAAATGTAAACACCTTAGAAAACTACATTTGTGATCACAGAGCCCTTACTTTGGAAATTTATGTAGGGAACATAGATGTAACTGAAAATGATACAGTTATATATAAAAGAAAATTTAATTATTCTAAACTTAAGATGGCACTAGGGAATGAAAAATGGGAACCAGTGTACAATGCAACTGAAGTGAATGAGGAATGGGAATATTTCTATAAGTTCTTTAGTAACACTTTAAATAAAACCTGTCCTTCAGTTTAAAAAGTAAATAAAGCTGTAAACCATAAAGCCAAGAATCTCCCTTCTGAAATTATTGAACTGAGGGAGAAAATGAAAGAGTGCTATATACTTTTTAGAGATACTAAACTACAATATTTCTCAACAAAATATAAACTGCTCAGAAAAACATGCAGAGAGTCCTTGACTAACCTAAAAGCACAGAAATATACCTCTGAAATAAGGAACTCTAGCTGTATCAGTAAAACTGCCTGGAAAATAATACATAAAGAAAGTGAGAAAAAGAATTCCTGTGAACACAGCAACATAACATTAAAACAAAATGGTGAAGAAATAAATGACCCAAAAGGAGTGTGCGAGAAATTTATACAAAATTTCAGTACAGTTGGTACAAATGAAGTTCATGTCAAGTCACAAAGTTTTAGACTTGGAAAATCTAGCCAGTCCTTTTATATCCACGGCATTACTGAGAGGGACGTCCTAGCAATCATATCAGCACTTCAACCAAAAATGTCTTGTGGCTGGGATGAGATTTCACCTAAACTGCTAAAGGAATGCAGGGATGAATTAGTGAAACCCCTGACTCACTCGATAAATACCTCCCTCAGTAATGGTGTATTCCCTATTATTGAAAATTACTGACATTATACCACAGCCACTTGTATGAATATCAAGAGCTCATAAGAAAACCCAGTTCTAAGCAAAGAAGGGAAAGCAGAAAGGTGGAAGGAGTATATAGAGGGTCTATACAATGGCGATGTACTTGAGGACAATATTACGGAAATGGAAGAGGATGTAGATGAAGATGAAATGGGAGATACGATACTGCGTGAAGAGTTTGATAGAGCACTGAAAGACCTCAGTCGAAACAAGGCCCTGGGAGTAGACAACATTCCATTAGAACTACTGATGGGAGAGCCAGGCCTGACAAAACTCTACCATCTGGTGAGCAAGATGTATGAGACAGGCGAAATACCCTCAGACTTCAAGAAGAATATAATAATTCCAATCCCAAAGAAAGCAGGTTTTGACAGATGTGAAAATTACCAAACTATGAGTTTAATAAGTCACAGCTGCAAAATACTAACGTGAATTCCTTACAGACGAATGGAAAAACTGGTTGAAGTTGACCTCAGGGAAGATCAGTTTGGATTCCATAGAAATGTTGGAACACGTGAGGCAATACTGACCCTACGACTTATCTTAGAAGAAAGATTAAGGAAAGGCAAACCTACGTTTCTAGCATTTGTAGACTTAGAGAAAGCTTTTGACAATGTTGACTGGAATACTCTCTTTCAAATTCTAAAGGTGGCAGGGGTACAATACAGGGAGTGAAAGGCTATTTACAATTTGTACAGAAACCAGATGGCAGTTGTAAGAGTCGAGGGGCATGAAAGGGAAGCAGTGGTTGGGAAGGGAGTAAGATAGGGTTCTAGCCTCTCCCCGATGCTATTCAATCTGTATATTGAGCAAGCAGAAAGGAAACAAAAGAAAAGTTCGGAGTAGGTATTAAAATCCATGGAGAAGAAATAAAAACTTTGAGGTTCGCCGATGACATTATAATTCTGTCAGAGACAGCAAAGGACTTGGAAGAGCAGTGGAACGGAATGGACAGTGTCTTGAAAGGAGGATGTAAGATGAACATCAACAAAAGCAAAACGAGGATAATGGAATGTAGTCGAATTAAGTCGGGTGATGCTGAGGGAATTAGGTTAGGAAATGAGACACTTTAAGTAGTAAATGAGTTTTGTCATTTGGGGAGCAAAATAACTGATGACGGTTGAAGTAGAGAGGATATAAAATGTAGACTGGCAATGGCAAGGAAAGCGTTTCTGAAGAAGAGAAATTTGTTAACATCGAGTATAGATTTAAGTGTCAGGAAGTCGTTTCTGAAAGTATTTGTATGGAGTGTAGCCATGTATGGAAGTGAAACGTGGATGATAAATAGTTTGGTCAAGAAGAGAATAGAAGCTTTTGAAATGTGGTGCTACAGAAGAATGCTGAAGATTAGATGGGTAGATCAAATCACTAATGAGGAGGTACTGAATAGAATTGGGGAGAAGAGGAGTTCGTGGCACAACTTGACAAGAACAAGGGACCGGTTGGTAGGACATGTTCTGAGGCATCAGGGGATCACCCATTTAGCATTGGAGGGCAGTGTGGAGGGTAAAAATCGTAGAGGGAGACCAAGAGAGATGAAAACACTAAGCAGATTCAGAAGGATGTAGGTTGCAGTAGGTACTGGGAGATGAAGAAGCTTGCACAGGATAGAGTAGCATGGAGAGCTGCACCAAACCAGTCTCAGGACTGAAGACCACAACAACAACAACAACATACCAGTGCATGCAAAGGGATTAAAAACTGACACTAAAAACTACAGGCCAATATCATTAACCTCAGAACTAGGCAAAGTTTTAGAGAGAGTAATACTACATCAAGGTGAATCATATTTCCCCAAACACAATCTGTTAAACAACCTACAACATGGGTTTAGAAATGGGAGATCTTCTACAACAGCAGTAGCATCTTTTATACATGAAATAATAAATAAGCTGGACAAAAGTGACAAGGTAATAGGCACTTTCTTAGATATGAGCAAAGCCTTTGATACCGTGAATGATACCATTCTTTTGTGTAAGCTAGAAGAGTATGGGCTGAGAGGACTAGCCTTGAAACTACTTTCCTCCTATTTGAAAAACAGGAAACAGTGTGTAAAGCTAACTTATAAAAATAATGAGCAGCTCCTAACAACCAAATCAACCTTCAGGACACTCATGTAGCGTGCCTCAAGGAAGCGTACTAGGGCCTTTTCTGTTCCTTGTATATGTAAATAACTTATTTGAACCCCAAAACTGCATGGTTGTAAGCTATGCCGATGACATATCCTTCATCAGCTGTGGCAGTGATATGCAGTCTGCAGCTAACAGTACTGAGATCAGTTTCTATACTCTGTCCGCATACCTTACAGCAAACCAGCTTCTTGTAAATAAAGACAAAACGGTAATAATGAAGTTCATCCTCAGTTATTATGCTGCCATAATTGACACTGTATTCACATCCCCATTGGGTCTTGCATATGCAAATTCACATAAATTTTTGGGCATCGTTGTTGATGAACACTTATCATGGAAAGAACATGCAGATAATATTTGCAAGAAAATCAATAGAAATGTGTATCTACTGAAACAGGTATCAGCCTTCTTGGACCATGATACTTTAAGGCAAATATAATTTGGGTTGATTTATCCGCACTTTCAGTATGGTATTGAGATATGGGGTGGGGCATCAGCAGTTCATATAGATAGACTTTTTAGATTACAAAAAAAGGCAGTAAGAATGGTAGCCAAGGTAGAGAAGAGAGAGCCTTGTAGAGACATCTTTAGAAAATATAAAATTCTTACAGTGTACTCCATGTATATACTGCAGACAGTCATGTTTGTGAAACAAAATCCTGAATTTAATATGACAAACAGTAATGTACACAACTATGATACAAGGGGAAGGGAAAATTTTCATAGAATTGTGACCAACAAAAAGGCAATAGACCACAGCCCAATAGAATGGGAGCAATTTTCTACAATGCGCTACCCAGTGAACTCAAGAAAGCAAATCTAAATATGCTAAAGAGTAGACTGAAGCAATTATTAATAGAGAAGTGTTGTTACTCTATAGAGGACTTTAAGTTGTAGTGCCGTCTTGGAAAATAGTGTATATAGACAATGTCTCCGATCTATTAGTGGTATGAAAGAATGTAATTATACACTGTATTATGTGTATTGTACTATTATAAATATAAGCTAAATTGTTTTACACTATAGACAAATCTACTTGTAGTGCCCTTTTGAAAAATAGTGTGTACAGACATGTGTCTGATCCATATGATGATGTTATGAAGGAATGTAAATATTTTACTGTATATGTGTAATGTAAGCTAAATTTTCCTGACAATGTCCAAAACCTTTTTGTTACTGTATATGTATAATGTAAGCTAAATTTTCCTGACAATGTCCAAAATCTTTTTTTTATATGGACAGAAAATAAATAAATAAATAATTTAGAGTGGTAGTCAAGCTTGTGTTAAGTCACCTGGAGGTCAGGATTCGCATGCACAAGTGCGGGTAATTGGCAATAAGTAAGCTCTCCCTCCCTAGCCAGGCTGTGACTGAGGAACAGAAGAGTAATGGAGACCACCCCCAGCATCACCCATCATCTTAAGAGTTGCGTCTTTTGTTTTCATTTCTTTGAAGACACTCTGTCTCAAATGCTCATCTCCGGGCATCACTGAGATTGTGACCTCTGTCTCTGTTAAAACTGTTAATGCACATGCAAATTTCTATCACTTTTTTATTGCAGTTTCCAGTAAGTAGAAACATTGGAGAGGATTTTCATATTTTCAAACTTTATTTTACACCCTCCGCAAGGCTGTGTTGCACTATAATTGACTTTTAAGATTTCTGTACTTCATGTGCCCTCTGTGTTCAGTACAGTGCTTGGCTACTGTGCGAATTGTCTGCTGGATGTAAGTTCAACCACATTCACATGGCATCTTATGACACCAGGTACTCTCAGATTCAGGCTGTCTTTCACTGGACACAGCAAGCCCTTAATTTTCCATGAAGCTGGAAATACTGTTCTAATATCATATTTACCCAATATGTGGTCAACCCTAACACAGGTCACCCCACAGAAAGGAAGGAGTGCTGTGGGTTTGTCTTACTGTGTTGGCTTGGATGGGTTTTCGCCTACTTTGACCAGAAAACGCAAGTCTAATTTGAAGTGGTTTGTTTCCATTTTCTCTTAACTCATTCTGAAATGGGTTTTAATTCATGTGATTATGATCGAAAATTGTTTGCTGTCTGTGTAATACAGCAGGACAGTGGAGTTGATTGATTGATTGATTTTAACAGGTAAGTTAAAACAGCTTAGGCCTGACCCGCCACTCCCCACTCCGAAACTAGGTTTATTGTGTGGTATTGCTCCCTGTATATCTAGTAAAACCATCCAGTGCCCTTAAATTTTACAAGGAGTCCCTCTACCACTTTTTTGCTAGACACAATTTCTTCGGGTCTAGTTGTCCTGGAGATTCTGTATCTTTTACTCTCCAATGCTGTACGTTTGAAGATTAGGTGTGATGCAGTTTCTTCACCTTCATCACAGATCCTACATTTAGGGTCCTCTTCCATTATACCCATTGTGTGTAGGTGTTTTTTGAAATTCCCATGGCTGGTCATCAGTCTAGTCATGAGTATAATCTCTTTCCTGTTCAATCCCAGGGTTACGGAGCTTCTTTTAAAACATGGCTCGGGCATCATTACCTTACCATGTTTTTTTTATGGAACTTAGTCCAATATCCTACAAGCCAGTTCCGTAGTTCTAATTTGATCATAGCCTTGGTGATTGTCAGGACAGGTTCTGGTCCAATAAATGGAGTTGTTGCCCCCATCCTAGCCAATATATTGGCTTGTTCATTGCCACAGATCCCTGAGTGGCCAGGGACCCACACTAGGTTTACCCTATTGCTTCCCCCTAGCTCCACTAGAGCCCTGTGGCAATCTGCAACAATCTTAGATCTTGCTGCAGGAGCTGCCAATGATTGCAGGGCTGCCTGGCTGTCTGAATAGAATGTAGATGCTACAGTCATTGTAGCACCTACGCATATTCTCCTCCACACATGCCCTGATTGCAGTAATTTCGGCTTAGAACACCGAGGCCAGTTTCCCTAGAGAGATGATGCTCTCCGGTCTTGGCTGAACCCTGTACACCCCTGCCCCAACACCTTGGTCTGTTTTCAAACCATCAGTGAACCAAACGATGTCCCCCACACGGTGTCGAACTGTTTTTTCCCATTGCTCCCTGCTTCCAATTATTATGTTGTAAGGCTTGTCGAAGCAGGCAGGCATTTCCCCAGCCATTCCTATATTTACCACACTCACTGTGTTAGTGTGTTATTCTGGATATCCGAATGAGATCCAGTTTTTACCAGCTTTAAGTCTGTGTGCCCGAGCTGCTGCCTCCATCTTGACCCAAAGTGAAGTGGAGGCATATCCAGCATGGCTTCCATTCCAGTGGTTTGTGTGCTGCTAATTCCGCCCATTATGGCTAAGCAGACCGATCTCTGCACCTTAGCAAGCTCCTTAGCAGCAACCCACTGTTCTACCTTCTTCCACCACACTACGGCCCCGTAGGAAATCCTAGGTCTAACCACTGTGGTGTATATTCAGTGCATACCCCTGGGGCTTAGGCCCCAGTTTTTGCCATAAGCCCTCCTAGTACTCACTAGAGTACTTTTTGCCTTGGAGCAGATGCTCTAAATGTGAAGGGTCCAAGCTAGCTTCTCATCCAAGGTTACCCCTAGATACTTCACTATCCCCTTCACAAGTAGAGTTTCATCGAAGAGCTTTAGATTCTAACTTGCGTGTTGAATATGTCTCTTCGTAAATGGCACCACAACAGTCTTCTTAGGATTAACTCTCAGATCCTATTTAATGCGCCATTTTAGCACAATGTCCAATCCTACTTGTGCCATATTCCTGACTGTGTCAGTGAATTTACCAAGTATTACTACGGCAAGGTCATCTGCGTATCCTTAGCAGAAGTGTTGTCTAGAACTTAGTTCCTCAATGAGTTCGTTCACCACTAGAGTCCACAAAAGAGGAGACAAAACTCCTCCTTTTGGACAGCCTTTAGTGGTCTTAATTACCATCTTTTCATTCATCATGGTAGCCTCTACCTTCCTTTCCACTAAGGACAGTGGAAACTGCACTCATTTAAATAAAGACCTGTTTATTTCTGTTCACAGAATGAGCCAGTTGTCCATACATCTTCTGTTTAACCAACTTGTCCAAAAATGGTAACTTAACTGCCATTTCTACATTGTGCTCTACACTACATTCTTGCATAGTAAATCTGTTGTTCTTATGTATAAAATTCCTGTGACATGAGAGCTGATGCAGTGCCTCCATTCCATGAGACCGGACAAAAAATGCATCCTCCGCGTACCTTACCACTGACAATTCTTTACCTGGGGACTGGGTGTTTGTGTTGTCCGCATCATTTCGTCATCATCATCATTCATTAAAGTGGCTAGATTGGACTGTGTAAAGATTGGGACATGGTATGGGCGCTGATGACCACGCAGTTGAGCGCCCTACAAACAAGGAATCATCATCATCATCATCATCATCATCTGACAAGTCTGAATGGCACCAAAAGGAGGCAGCCTTTGCTCACCACAGTCAGTCATCTTCTGACAGGGAAGATGGTGATTATATTCTGTAGGCATGAGTTTCAACTCAGATCTGACACACTCTGAACTTCAAGATGATTTTATACACTCCTGGAAATGGAAAAAAGAACACATTGACACGGTGTGTCAGACCCACCATACTTGCTCCGGACACTGCGAGAGGGCTGTACAAGCAATGATCACAAGCATGGCACAGCGGACACACCAGGAACCGCGGTGATGGCCGTTGAATGGCGCTAGCTGCGCAGCATTTGTGCACCGCCGCCGTCAGTGTCAGCCAGTTTGCCGTGGCATACGGAGCTCCATCGCAGTCTTTAACACTGGTAGCATGCCGCGACAGCGTGGACGTGAATCGTATGTGCAGTTGACGGACTTTGAGCGAGGGCGTATAGTGGGCATGCGGGAGGCCGGGTGGACGTACCGCCGAATTGCTCAACATGTGGGGCGTGAGGTCTCCACAGTACATCGATGTTGTCGCCAGTGGTTGGCGGAAGGTGCACGTGCCCGTCGACCTGGGACCGGACCGCAGCGACGCACGGATGCACGCCAAGACCGTAGGATCCTACGCAGTGCCGTAGGGGACCGCACCGCCACTTCCCAGCAAATTAGGGACACTGTTGCTCCTGGGGTATCGGCGAGGACCATTCGCAACCGTCTCCATGAAGCTGGGCTACGGTCCCGCACACCGTTAGGCCGTCTTCCGCTCATGCCCCAACATCGTGCAGCCCGCCTCCAGTGGTGTCGCGACAGGCGTGAATGGAGGGACGAATGGAGACGTGTCGTCTTCAGCGATGAGAGTCGCTTCTGCCTTGGTGCCAATGATGGTCGTATGCGTGTTTGGCGCCGTGCAGGTGAGCGCCACAATCAGGACTGCATACGACCGAGGCACACAGGGCCAACACCCGGCATCATGGTGTGGGGAGCGATCTCCTACACTGGCCGCACACCACTGGTGATCGTCGAGGGGACACTGAATAGTGCACGGTACATCCAAACCGTCATCAAACCCATCGTTCTACCATTCCTAGACCGGCAAGGGAACTTGCTGTTCCAACAGGACAATGCACGTCTGCATGTATCCTGTGCCACCCAACGTGCTCTAGAAGGTGTAAGTCAACTACCCTGGCCAGCAAGATCTCCGGATCTGTCCCCCATTGAGCATGTTTGGGACTGGATGAAGCATCGTCTCACGCGGTCTGCACGTCCAGCACGAACGCTGGTCCAACTGAGGCGCCAGGTGGAAATGGCATGGCAAGCCGTTCCACACGACTACATCCAGCATCTCTATGATCGTCTCCATGGGAGAATAGCAGCCTGCATTGCTGCGAAAGGTGGATATACACTGTACTAGTGCCGACATTGTGCATGCTCTGTTGCCTGTGTCTATGTGCCTGTGGTTCTGTCAGTGTGATCATGTGATGTATCTGACCCCAGGAATGTGTCAATAAAGTTTCCCCTTCCTGGGACAATGAATTCACGGTGTTCTTATTTCAATTTCCAGGAGTGTACAACATAGTGTTGTGAGAAACATCAGTGTCACTTCCCCATTTTGTTTTGTGATTCTAGCTTCAGCTGTTGTTAATGATACCATCAATCGTTTATCAATCATCTGATGAGCTGATAACAAATTACACATGTCTGCAATATGTACTGTATTGTGAAAGTCGACAGCTTGTCCTTCATATCCTTCTGACAATGCTCACAATTTTGAGACCTATGAGGGGCAGTTAAATGAAAATGAGACAGATGGAAAAAAGTAAGTAAAGTGTTTCATTATTATGAAAAGGATAGTTGCCACTCACTATATAGCAGAGATGTTGAGTCACAGATAAGCACAACAAAAAGTTTGTCAGAAAGTGAGCTTTTGGTCAATGAGGTCTTCATTGGAGATAGAACACACATGCACAGGCAACTCACACACACAACTGCAGTCTCTGGCTGCTGAGGTCTCGACATCTGTGACACAGCATCTCCACTATTTGGTGAGTAGCAACTATCCTTTTCGTAAAATTTTTACATTCCGTCCGGGATTTTCTGTTGAATTAAGATAACTGTTTGTTATTTCAAAAGTAATCACCATAACTGTTAGTTATGGAACAAGATGGTCTGTGCCTTCACGGAAAAAAAATTGCAGTCACTTACAGAACCATGATTGTACCCAGGGATGCACCCCATCATGGGCTCTAAAAATATGGAAATCACGAGGAGAGAGATTGGGAGTGTATGGAAGATGTTTAAGGGACTCTTGCAGTGTAGTCAAAATGAACCTTGGCAGCATGTGGACAGGAGAAAACTGTCTTTCTATACACCTCTGTACAAGCCATAATTTCTCTTATCTTCATGGTCTGTATGTGAAATGTATGTTGGCAGCAGTAGAATCGTTCACCAGTCAGCCTGAAATGGCAGTTATCTAAATTTTCTTATTAGAACAGAACATCACCTTCCCTCCAGGGATTTCCATTTGAGTGTCATGGCTGTAACACTTGTAAAATGATCAAATTACTGGTAACAAATCTAGCACCCTACTTCGGAACTGCTTTGATATCTTCCTTTAGTCTGACCTGGTGGGTACCGAAGAATGGGTCTCACTAGTGGTCTATATATGGTGTCCTGTACACATGAACCACATGTTCCTAAAATAGATCAAAGTCAACCATTCACCTCTCCTACTACCATCCTTACATGCTCTGCCCATTTCATAACACTTTGCAGCAATTCACCTAGATATTTAATTGGCATAACTGTATCAAGCAGCACACTACTAATGCTGTACTCAAACGTTACTGGATTGTTTTTCGTACTCATTTGCATAAACATACATTTTTCTACATTTAGAGCAAGTTGCCATTCACCACACCAACTAGAAATTTTGTCTTGTACCCTTTTTTTACAGTCACTCAATTCTGTCACCTTCTCATACACTACAGCAGCATCAGCAAACAACCTCAGATTTCTGCTTATCCTGCCTGCCAGATCATTTATGTATATTTATAGAAAATAATTTCAGTCCTATCACAGTTCCCTTGTGGGCTCCTGATTCTGATTCTATCCTTGTCTCTGATAAACACTCACCATCAAGAACAACACACGGGTTTGTATTACTTACGAAGTCTCCAAGTGACTCACATGTCTAGGAACCTGTTCCATATGTTCGTACTTCATGAACAGTCAACAGTGGAGCACTGTGTCAAATGCTTTCCAGAAATCTAGAAATACGGAAACTGCCTGTTGCCTTTCATCCATAATATGCAGTAGCTTGTGTGAGGAAAAGGGCTATTTGAACTGAGAGTATGTTCAAGAAATCTGCAGCAAACCAGTGTTAAGGATATTTGTCTATAATTCTGTGGATCTGTTCTTTTATCCTTCTTATATACATGAGTCACCTTCACTTTTATCAGTCACATGAACTCTGCACTGTGTGAGAAATTCATGACAAATGTAAGCTAAGTAAGGGGCAAATGTTCTAGAGTATTCTCTGTAAAACCAGACTGATAGTTCATCCCGACCTGGTGACACACACACACACACACACACACACACACACACACACACACACACACACACAAAGATGATGTGTCTTACAAAACGAAAGTGCTGGCAGGTCGATAGACACACAAACATACACACGGGGAAAAAAGGACAGGTATACACTCGCACGCGCGCGCGCGCGCGCGCGCGCGCGCGCGCACACACACACACACACATACATATTCATCCGCACATACACAGACACAAGCAGACATTTAGAAAATGTCTGCTTGTGTCTGTGTAGGAAAAATATATCTAAAAACAAAGATGATGTGACTTACCAAATGAAAGTGCTGGCAGGTCGACAGACACACAAACATACACACAAAATTCAAGCTTTCGCAACAAACTGTTGCCTCATCAGGAAAGAGGGAAGGAGAGGGAAAGACGAAAGGATGTGGGTTTTAAGGGAGAGGGTAAGGAGTCATTCCAATCCCGGGAGCGGAAAGACTTACCTTAGGGGGAAAAAAGGATGGGTATACACTCGCACACACACACATATCCATCCACACATATACAGACACAAGCAGACATATTTAGATATATATATATATATCTAAAAACAAAGATGATGTGACTTACCAAACGAAAGCGCTGGCAGGTTGATGCACACACAAACATACACACAAAATTCTGGCTTTCGCAACCAATGGTTGCTTCGTCAGGAAAGAGGGAAGGCGAGGGAAAGATGAAAGGATGTGGGTTTTATGGGAGAGGGTAAGGAGTCATTCCAATCCCGGCAGCGGAAAGACTTACCTTAGGGGGAAAAAAGGACGGGTATACACTCGCACACATGCACATATCCATCCACACATATACAGACACAAGCAGATATAGACAAAGAGTCTTTGTCTTTGAATATGTCTGCTTGTGTCTGTATATGTGTAGATGGGTATGTGCGAGTGTATACATGTCCTTTTTTCCCCCTAAGGTACGTCTTTCCGCTCCCAGGATTGGAATGACTCCTTACCCTCTCCCTTAAAACACCTCCCTTAAGACAATCAAACAAACACAAACACACACACAAAATTCAAGCTTTTGCAACAAACTGTTGCCTCATCAGGAAGGAGGGAAGGAGAGGGAAAGATGAAAGGATGTGGGTTTTAAGGGAGAGGGTAAGGAGTCATTCCAATCCTGGGAGCGGAAAGACGAATATGTCTGCTTGTGAGATGTCTGCTTGTGTCTGTATATGTGTGGATGGATATGTGTGTGTGTGCGCACACATATCCATCCACACATATACAGACACAAGCAGACATCTCACAAGCAGACATATTTGTCTTTCCGCTCCCGGGATTGGAATGACTCCTTACCCTCTCCCTTAAAACCCACATCCTTTCATCTTTCCCTCTCCTTCCCTTTTTCCTGATGAGGCAACAGTTTGTTGCGAAAGCTTGAATTTTGTGTGTGTGTTTGTGTTTGTTTGTGTGTCTATCGACCTGCCAGCGCTTTCGTTCGGTAAGTCACATCATCAAGAAAGCCTCCTGGCCAAAAGCTTATGCGTTTAGTGCCTGTTTTCGACTCATCACCTCTGCTGTATGATGAGTTGCAATCTATCCTTTTCGTAATATCCCCCTGTGTGAATAATTTCTTAAATACAAAATTTGAACTACGGCTTTCCTTTTGCTGTCTTCTATTGCTACACCAGACTGGTCAACAAGTGACTGGATAGAAGCCTTTGATATGTTGAGTGATTTTATGTAGGATCAGAATTTTCTCAACAAGATCTTTCTGTAAGGTATGACAGTGGTAGTTGTTGTAAGCTTCACGTATCGATATTTTTACAGATGCATGAGTCTCTACCAACTTTTTCCTGTCATCATCATCATCTGCGCATTCTTTTCTGAACTGAGTACAGCAGTGTCTTCTTCCTCGGCTGTTTATGAATGTAGTTATTAAACCATGGTGGGTTTTTTCCATGCTTAATCACTCACTTGACACATACTTCTCCAGGGTGTAATTTACAATTAATTCAAACTTTGCCTGTAATTCCTGTCTGTCCATCATACTGGAGCTAAGTGGTGTCCAATCATTTTCTAAGTGGGTTGCTAACAACTCTGCTTATATACTGTTTTTTGATTGTATTATATTGCAAACAGACATCAGATTCAGATTCATCAAATGAAACTCCAGTTGTGTAATTCTCACATATGAAAGATGTTACTTACAAAAATGCCATTTTTATCAATTGATGGCCTGGAAACCTTACTAAGTGTAATTAATGCAAGAGATACAGAAGGTTCACAGAAGCTTTAATCTAGAACTCATGGAATGAAATGCTACTTCTTTTCACATATCTTTCAATGCAACCCAATTTTTCACAAGACTTAACCACTATAATAACAAAATCTCAATTGAAAGCACTAGTTCTTACTTTCATTTGTGTTCCTCCCATATAAGACAGGCTCCACTGTACTCAAGATTTGACAGTTTTATTTCATTTAATTTTGTGTTCGGATGCCTTCCCTGTTGCAACAGCCGTCAGCTACCTATGGGAGGAAGTTCTATGTGCCACATGTCTGCTGAATCGTGTAAATTTTGTTGTGTTTGTCATCATATTTTAAATACTTGTGTACTGCGTTTTCTGAGGCAGAAAGTGGGGACCACGCAGCACTTGCCTAAACAAGATTGAGAAACAACCAAAAAATTAGGCTGGCTGGTGTATCAGCTCATGGTCGTTAATCTGCCATGTAAGTTAGTTGCAGGATTGGCCACCTTACAGTCCTGCAAGCAAGCGCTCTGTGTGTCATGGGATTGAAAGTGCTACAATAAAGAAAAAATAACATTTACTCCATAAGCCACCTGCTTCAGCTGATCATGAATTTGGTGTCCATATTATGACATCACCTGATGTCTGTGGCATGTGTAGCCAAATTGTCTCATACTTCTTGACATTTCAGCAATGTTCAGCTCTCAGTTTAACTGTTTGTTCCATTAAAATAAACTTCCTCTGATGTAGTCATAGTAAGTGTGTAGTTCATTTGTTTTTTCAAGTGTAATTTTAATAGTTTTGGTGAATTAGAATCTTTAATATTCCCCACTCCACATACTGCATGAATAATTACTACATGGGTAACTTTACATCCGTATGTTGACATATTCTGACACCACTGATAGCACACTTACTTTTTTGGCACTCTTCTGAACTAGGAAGCTTCAAAAATAGTTCTAAAAGAAATATGTCCAAGTACTTTATATACAGGGTGGAGAAAATTTGTGTCAGGAAACTTTAACCCTGGATAGCTGATGCCAGTGGGAACCAAAATTACTAATGTTGTGTAGGTCAACAATGCGCCATTTTTAAACTGTGGAAACTAGGTGCCATGTGCTCCAATTGGCTGTGGTATTACCCTGTTGCCATTCGTCAGTTGATGAGCAGTGCTATGGTTGTCAGTTCACTCGTAGAAACATCCCCTGCTCCAACATGATAGGCACACATGTCGAATAGGTCTTGCTGTTTGTCTCCACCTCATGCCAGAGGCAAAAATCAAACCATGGAAAATCCAGGATGGAATTAACAATACCAGAGAAGGAAAGTTGCTCCTCACCATATAGTGGGGATGCTGAGTCACAATAGGCACGACAAAAAGACACACACAGTGTAGTTTTAGCTCTCTGAGACTGCAGACATGAGTGAAAGTTGCGTTTGCGTGTGTGCGTGTGTGTATGTGTGTCTACTGCTGGCAAAGGCCTTAATGGCCGAAAGCTATAATTGTGTGAATCTTTCTGGTGTGCCTATCGCAACTCAGCATCTCTGCTATTTCATGCCAGAGGCATTCACACATAAGCTTCACTTCGGAGTACGCACTCATCACCTACAATTTAGTCATACAGTAAGCATGGTGGCATAGTATTCGTTTGAAGAACAACGAGATATGGTTTTTGTTTGTGGACTAGCCAACAGTAATGGACATGAAGCTCGATGGTTGTATGAGGAACAGTACCCAGCAAGATTCCATCACACCCCCAAACATTTACAGCAATTCGCCGGCAACTTGGTAAAACGGGCTCATTAGTGGGATATCATGGTGATGCTGGAAGACCTTGGACACGATGGGATGCTGCATGTGAAGAGATCGTTTTGAGTGCTTCGAGGAAGCACCTGCGACAAGTACTCGAGCGGTTTGGACACAACGTGGGGGTCACTCATCAGTTAGTCTGGGAGGTTTTGAGGAATGATAGCATCCATTTAGTTCCATCCTGTCCAAGACCTAAATCCTGTGGTGGACTACGAACACAGGCTAGGGTTTTGCCGGTGGTTTCTGTGATGTGTTGCATGAGATACCGACTTCCCCGCCATTGAGTTGCTTACCAACGAGTGCACCTTCCATTGGGATGGCCTTTACAAACACTCGAAACATTCATTACTGGACAAGGGGCAATCCTCATGTCACATAAGTCCATGGAAACCAGGAACGATTTTCGCTCAGCATTTGGGCAGGCATTGTGGGTGACCATCCAATTGGGCTGGTCCATCCACCACCTCAACTTACCAGGGCAAATTACCTTCACTTTTTGTAAGAAACTCTACCTGACTGCTGGAAGATGTTCCCCTGGACATACAGCAGTGCATGTGGTGGCAGCGTGATGGGGCACCCACACATAATTGTTGTGCTGTGCACGGATATTTAAATGAACTCTTCGATGGCTGGGTAATTGGCAGAGGTGCTTGTAGGACATGGCCCCCACAATCACTAGACCTCACACCACCGGACTTTTTCTTGTGGGGATTCTTCAAGGTTCTAGTTCACCCACCCAGACACGAACCACCTAGAAGCAAAGAGGAATTAATGGATCGCATTCAACATGCTGCCAATCACATCAGGGCAATGCCAGGAATCTTTGTAAGAGTTCGGCAAAACACCATTTGACGTTACCAAGCTTGTGTCACGTCAGGTGGACAGCATGTTTGAGCACCTGCTTTAAATAAACAATGTCGTAGCTACAAAAATGACCTTTTTATGGCTGAGAACAATTTGTAAAAGACTTTCTGTATGTGAACTAACAGCTGTAGACAGGTTTGTTCTCGATGTGTTGTAGGGAAGCAGCCTACTCACGCCTTATAAAATTCACATCAGTCTTTCCATTGTGTGCCAGCCAGTTAGCTGTAACTAGCTCTGATGTCATAAATGTTGCGCAATACCTTAAAAATCAAGTAAATAACCTGAAACGTTTCTAGCATGTCAGGAGTAATACTAAATCAATATGTGTTGAATATCAGTTCAATAACTTTAACCATTTTCGAAATTTGGACGTTTTTCTGTAAAAATCATTGGCGTAACAGAAAAGAGCTAGAAACTTTTGCATAATAATTTAGTAGAAACATTATTCTGGATTTCACAAATTAAAATTTTAGTTGAAATTCATGATTTTCTTGTTTTTATCTTAAAAATTAAGGAAGCAAGATAGATTAAGTAGGCGAATAAATAAAGCTGGGATGTTTAAATTTAAGTAGAAGGGCGATCCGCTATAATCATAAAGATGTGAGACGTTTCAACTGAATAACTATAAAACTATAGTGATAGCGTATCTCCAAAGGGAAACTTCAGAGCTCGTCTACTGCGTGTAGTGTAATTAAATTAATTATCTCGCCCAAAATATTTGACTTAGCCACATAAGACTTTTATTATGATTACCTACCTGTGTGCTGATTGCACATTTAAATTGAGAGCTTCATCGGCCATCAGCAAAGGAAGCAATGATTTATTCGATAACTTAAAGTGGTGCATTACTAGCCCAGCGGCTAGTCGGGAGAGCAGATTTGATCAGGCGTTCCCTTAGCCGTCCGCACCGTGGTTTTATATGTAAGAAAGCTGCATGAAAAAGGAAGGCCCCAGTTTTGGTCTGTGACTTTCAGAATATAGTGAACATTTTAGAGAGAATGGTTTTTGATTATGAATCCCAGACAATCTCCTAATTCCTCAGAGCTATAAGCTGTAGCTATAAATGTATTTCTCAGATGAAGTGGGCACTAGGAATTCTAATTACAGGCTTCACGTTTTGCTAATCACTTTCTGGTTGCCAATATTGTAGTTAGAGAGCCAGTGTTGAGAACAGCAAACAACAGCATTAAATAAATAATAGGAACATTAACAATTATTCCACCCGCCGCCCCACAGTGTCTTATCATGAAACTACAATAGATGTGTCGGGACCCCAGTGGATTTGCCCCCAGAGTGGAAGGCTGGCACACTACCACCAAACGTGTGGTCCACCTTCGATACATAATTATCTCTGGTAGGCAAAGCATTTGCGGTCGTGCATTGTCCAGAGCATCCAGCTACAGTGCAATCCTGCAGCCAATTGCAGCACATGGCGCCAAGTTTCCATAGTTTAAAAATTGTGTGTTGTTATCCTACACAAAATTAGCAATTTTGGTTCCTACTGGCATCAGCTATCCAGGGTTAAAATTTTGTGATACAATTTTTCTCCACCCTGTATAGTTCCGAAAAGTTTTAGTACTTCACGATCCCATTGATGGAACTAAAAATCATCGCTGTTATTGATGGTATGTGATCTTCGTGGTATTCACATTATTTGCTGTACACAGTTTCAGTGGAAACTTGGACTACAAATGTTATGGCTCACAGTACAAGAGCGTTAGCAGGCACTGTTGCTCATAGGCTGTGTGGGTAGCAGCCGGGTGACAAATTTTGCAGAGCCAGCCAGCGTGCCCTGTCACCAAAATATATATTAGCCTTTCATTAAGTGGGCTATGTAGTGATTGTGCTTCTATTATAAATGTGAAATATGTAGGAAAAAAATTACATGTTACTCACTTCCAAACTGATCTTTGTGACTGCAGTTCAGGCTGTTTCCCACTAGATGTGTAACGTGTAAAACCTATAACAGCTCTGTGAAGGGAAACCTCTCCTCCACAAACTGCAACATCTTTCAAAATTTCCAGCTTGAGCAGGGTGCTAAGCTTAGAATCCTGTTTGTGGGCTGGTTTATTTTTCTATTAGAGCCTAATGGCGAGGTGCGTTTATCTTTTTTTCTGTTGGGTGGGTGGGTGGGGGGGGGGGGGGGGATGAAACGGTAAATGTTTAAGTTATTTTCAAGGTGTATATAGTAATGTATTGATTCCAGTATAAGAAAAACAAAATTGTATGTTATCTTCTGAGAAAGAGACTTAGATATGCCTGATTCATTTGTCAGTGCCCCAGTCAGTTTGGAAATATGGGGTTCGAGCTAGTGTCCAATAGTGTTAGTTTCTTTAGCTCACCTACATAATCATAGAATATATAGGTGTGTGTGTGTGTGTGTGTGTGTGTGTGTGTGTGTGTGTGTGTGTGTGTTGAGGGGGAGTGTGGAATATCAAACGTGTGTGTTGAGGGGGAGTGTGGAATATCAAACATACTTGTTCTGTGACTCACCAATTAACAATGAAGGATAAGGAGTCTGACATGTGTGGAATGAACACTAATAACAAAAGTGTGAGATCAATCATAAATAACTATAGTTGAAGCTATCCATTTATACAAATCATTTAAAAACCGTTATTTATAGATTTAGACTTACATTGATGAATGATTGCATTAGCATTAAGAAAAAAATTAACAATTGAGGTGGTATACCATAGATCCTATTAAATTTTGTTATATTTTCCAGTCAGTTGTAATAATTACAAACAAGTGCAAATATATTTCCCAAATTCAGTTTTCATATTTAGGAGTTCTAGTTTCAAGTCCAATGTACCTTATCCCACCAAAATGGTCCTCAAGCTAGAATGTTGAAGTTGGTGAGATTCTGTCACAATAGTTATCTCATACACAGGATGAATCACCTAAAACTAGCACCACAAATGTTATGGTAATGGGAAGTGATACTGATGTGCAGTTTTCACATAACTAATTGGAAGTCATGGGCTCATATTGTTCGCCATTAAACAGACTGTAATAATACTTAGAAAGTGTGTTTTTTGTGTAAATGTATACTTTTTAAATGAAGCAATGCCTATTGACATTAACAAACTAAGTGTAGGGTAAATTTGAATGTCAGTGGTGTTCGTTGCAGTACTCTAGTGCCAGTCGTTTAGAAGATATCATATTTTTAAAAGTTCCCACACCAACACTTGTTTGTGCTATTCAATCTGTGTAGCAGCTGAGTATGGTGTTGTTTGCTTACAGTATGCTTGTGTATTCCTTGACTGCATTGTGACTTGCTAATTCATTAGTGGGTGACAGTCCAAGCAACAGGATGTGAGTGGAGGATGTGATTTGTCAGTGCAGAGAAAGCTGACATGCTCATAGTATATGGAAAGTGTAGAAAGAATACAGTTCATTCCTGTGCAGTGTATGTGACAAGATATCCTAATAGATGTCAACCATCTTGGCAATTATTTATCAGTCTCTTCAAGGAGTTATGTGAAAGTGTAGTGTAACGCCTATACAACATAACAGCAGGTAACAAGTCATGACAGAAGAGGAGGAAATTAATGTTCTTGCTGCTGTTGCAGTTGATCTGCACATTAGATTCTGCACAGCATTCCGAAATGCCTTCACAAAAGAAGACAAAGTAAATATTCCATAATTTGAATCAAGAACAGCTGCTAACATGAGTAACATAGAAGTAAATATCCTTGGAATAGTGAAGCAACTTAAATCACCTAATAAAAGCAGGTCTTCTGGTCCAGACTGACTGTAAACCAATTAGGTTCCTTTCGGAGTATGCCAATGCATTAGATCCATACTTAACAATCATATACAACAGTTTGCTCGACGAAAGATCCGTGCTCAAAGACTGGAAAGTTGTACAGGTCACACCAATATTCAAGAAAGGTAGTAGGAGTAATCCACTAAATTACAGGCCCATATCATTAATGTTGATATGCAGCAGGATTTTGGAACATATATTGTGTTCAAATATTATGAATTAACTGGAAGAAAACTGTCTATTGACACACAGTCAACATGGGTTTAGAAAGCATCATTCCCGTGAAACACAACTAGCTCTTTATTCACAAGAAGTGTTGAGTGCTATTCACAAGGAATTTCAGATAGATTTCATATTTCTGGATTTCTATAAGGCTTTTGACACTGTACCACACAAGTGGCTTGTAGTGAAATTGCATGCTTATGGAATATCATCTCAGTTATGTGACTGGATTTGTGATTTCCTGTCGGAGAGGTCACAGTTCGTAGTAACTGACAGAAAGTCATCGAGTAAAACAGAAGTGATTTCTGGCATTCCCCAAGATAGTGTTATAGGTCCTTTGCTGTTCCTTAACTGTATAAACGATTTGGGAGACAATCTGAGCAGCCGTCTTTGGTTGTTTGCAGATGACGCTGTCGTTTATCAACTAATAAAGTCATCAGAAGATCAAAACAAATTGCGAAACGATTTAGAAAAGATATCTGAATGGTGCAAAAATTGGCGTTTAACCCTAAATAACAAAAAGTGTGAGGTCATCCACATGAGTGCTAAAAGAAATTCTTTAAACTTTGGTTACACGATAAATCAGTCTAATCTAATAGCTGTAAATTTAACTAAATACCTAGGTATTACAGTTATGAACAACTTAAATTGGAAGGAACACATAGAAAATATTGTGGAGAAGGCTAACCAGAGACTGTGTTTTATTGGCAGGACACTTAGAAAATGTAACAGATCTACTAAGGAGACTGCCTACACTACGCTTGTCTATCCTCTTTTAGAATACTGTTGCACAGTGTGGGATCCTTATCAGATTGGACTGACGGAGTACATCGAAAAAGTTCAAAGAAGGGCAGCACATTTTGTATTATTGCAGAATATGGGTGATAGTGTCACTGAAATGATAAAGGATTTGGGCTGGACATCATTAAAAGAAAGGTGTTTTTCGTTGCAATGGAATCTTCTCACGAAATTCCATACATAGGGAGAAACGATCACCACAATATAATAAGGGAAATCAGAGCTCATGCGAAAAGACATAGGTGTTCATTCTTTCCACGTGCTATACAAGATTGGAATAATAGAGAATTGTGAAGGTGGTTCGATCAACCCTCTGCCAGGCACTTAAATGTGATTTGCAGATATCCATGTAGATGTAGATGTAGAATTGCATGAGGAAGTGGCAAGAGTCAGGCAAATGCCCTACACATTCTCCATCAACATAGGTTCCTTCCCTACCACATCTCTCTCCATCAAAAGCTGCGTGGAAATGATTATGAGAATTGTATTGCAGCCTCCTAACTGACCATCTTCGCCATATACTAGAAGACATTCCTCTGCACACTCTGAGGAACCTTTAATACCAACAAGATGGCTGTCCAGCCCATACTGCATGAAATACTGCAGCATGTCTTTATGAATTGTTTCCAAATTGTTTGATTGTATACAGAGGACCAACCTGTTCCTTGGCCAGCCTGTTTCCTGGATTTGACCCTTGTAGACATTTTTATGTGGGAAAAGCAGAGATACACTGTCTACAAGGATGTACCAACTACACCTGATGATATGCAACAACGTATTACTGCAGCCTGCTCAGACATCTCCGCTACTGAGCGAAGTGGCACAGGGGTTATCACACTGGTTTTGCATTCGGGAGGATGACAGTTCAATCTCTCATCCGGCCATCCTGATTTAGGTTTTCCATGGTTTCCCTAAATCACTTCTGGCAAATGTCGGGATGGTTCCTTCGAAAGGGCATAGCCGACTTCCTTCCCCATCCTTCCCTAATATGATGAGACCGATGACCTAACTATTTGGTCTCCTCCCCCCCAAACAACCGAACCCAATCCAACATCTCTGCTGAAATTCTAGCATGTGTGCAGAAGTTGTTCCATATCAGAATGAAAACATGTAATGCCACTACCTGTGGTCATTTTGAACACAACCTGTGATTTTAGGATGTCTACAGGTCATGAGAGCCATAAAAAGTAATTAAAATGAACATGGTCATGAAAGTAATGAAAAAGGTAATGCAATTGAGTGGGTGGTCATTAAATTTTGTTTTGGTTCTTCAAGAGAGTAGCTGATTAGAGATTCCCCCAAAAATGTTGTATCCAGCAGTCCATTTAATAAAAAATTCGTCAGAACTCGTAAAAGTCTTGTTATATGTAGGGGACTTGAGAGTCTATCTGTGCAAGTCATGTTAGCGGTTAACAACATTGAGGGGCAGGGACCGCTAGAGAAATCTGCAGGTTTGGCTTCGTTGAGCTATATGTGGTGTCTAAACCTAGTGAAAATTACTTATAAATTGTAGCTCCACCCATGAGAGTGCTGCCATCTCCTGTGTCGCTGGAGGATTATCAATTAAAACAATTGTTTCTTTAATTCTGTCCACTCCCACTTCTGTTTAAATCTCTTTACTTCACATCTTTTTTGGAAAGACATCTCTTTGTAGATTTTTAATAATTAAATAAAACAGTTGTCATTTTAATTTATTGTACAGGTGTTAAGGACGAACAGAGTAAAATCAATTTCTGAATAGTGAAAACGTTTCCCATGCCATATTAGTACAACTCGCAGACTATAACATGGCATCTGTCAAGCATTTTATGCTTGACGTTAGTGTCAGTGGCATTTCTCGAGTAAACTGACATGAAAGAGGAAAGAGACATTCAGCATTGGTTCACTCACTGGTTTCAAGGCAACAAATCACGCTGCCTTTTGCTGCAGTAAAAATAGTGCCAGCACACTCACAAGTTTCTTCTGAACAGAATATGAGTGTCAGTAATGAATTACCATTGCTTGCTCCTGCTAAAATCTGTAGAACTTCAGTTGAAGAGAGTTCCAAAACAAAGTCATTGAAACACTTTTTAGTTAGTGATGGGATAGTAAAATCTGCAGCAAGATGTTCTGGATACACACCAGACATATTCCAAATTCTGTTTCCTGGTAGCATCATTGCCAAAAGAAAAACAGTTATATGAGGATAAGTTGCCTTATATAATTACTAAACAATGGAAAATCTAGGATGGAATGTACAATATTATGAGAAGGAAAGTGGCTAATCACCATATTGGAGATGCTGAGTCGCAGATAGGCACAACAAAAAAGACTCTCACAGTTATAGCTTTCAGCCATTAAGGCCATTGTCAGCAGTTGAGACACACACACACACACACACACACACACACACATACACACACACACAGTCTCAGGCAATTGACACCACATTCAGTTACCTGAGACTACAGTTGTGTGTGCGTGCACACACGTGTCTGTTTATTGTTGACAAAGGGCTTAAAGGCTGAAAGCTATAATTGTGAGAGTCTTTTCGTTGTGCCTACTGCAACTCGGCATCTCTGCTATATGGTGAGTAGCAACTTTCCTTCTCATAATATTGTTACATATATAATTACTTATGGACTTGGCCCTAATCTGCAGAATCTCCTAGCTAACCAAGTCAGGGAAGTGGGATTCTTTTGTGCGTCATATGATGAGAGTTTAAAAAACGTTGTCCAAAAGGGGCAGATGGATTTTGTGGTTTGTTTCTGGAATGAACAAAATCAGTCTGTATCTACTTGATATTTAAGATCTATGTTTTTGAAGTCCACCACATCTTCTAATTTACAGACAAGTTTCCTGGAGGGTCTGAATGCTTTGAATTAGTCACCTAAGAACATAATTCAAATTTCAGTGAATTGTCCAGATGTGAATGTGAAGATGTTGCATGACTTGCAAGCATTTCTAATTAGTGAAATAGATAAATCAGCCACAAATGCTTCATTGTGACACTCACTTCATGTAGTGAGTGGAGTTCTGAAAACAACTCATAATAAAAGTGGTTGGAATTTTCGTGACTTTCTTAGGGTAATTTGGTACTTTATGAAGGATTTTGATTCAAGGAGGGCAGCCTTGTTAAATATCTCTGGGTTTTCAAAGTTTCCTCTGAAATTTTGTTGTATGAGATGAATTGGAAATATTGAAGTAATGAAGGGAGGACTTGAACTTATTCCACATTTCAAGAAGTATGTTTCTGAAGTACATAAAAGACCACCTGAAAGCAGAAAATGTGAAAAAATTAAACCTCACTTAGAAGACAAATTTTTTGTGGAAAACTTAAGTTTCTTACATCATTATCAATTGAACGTGAGGACTTTTTAACTACGTATTAGTCAAATGATTCTCTCTTCCTCTTTTTGTACAAACGTTTGTTCAGTTTAATGTACAGCATACAGTTCATAAAGAAGACTGTTATGAAAACTGACAAATTTTAGCAAATTACTTTCTATTAATGTTCGCAAAGCATATAATCATAAAACAAGTCATTATGCAGATACTGGATTTGCTGCCACTGCTGCTAGTAAGAACTACATGCAAAAGGATATCCTTATTTTCAGATCTGAGTGCACAGGTATTTTGAAAAGTCTCTATCTAAAAAATTGCTGAAATTAAAGATAGTCAGAGATGACTTATGTTTATCACCCAAAGCTATGCAGTGCTCCATTTTGTCAAGTGACAATTGCATTGGAGAGAAGGAAAAAAAAAAAAAAAACAAAAAAAAAAACAAAAAAAGGGCAAAGTTAGATGCACCAGAAATATGTTCATTCTCAGTAATTTTCTCATCATTACTATCTTTATCATATTTGAGGACCCCAGAGGTCACAAGGTCTAAGTGACATTTTTGACAAAAATGGGTTAAGTATGGGAATGGGATATGATAATACTAATCTGTTTGGTGGGAAAGTGATCCTAGTGATTTTATCGACAGTACATGTCATCTAGTGTGAACTCCCTTGACTACTTGGAGGATTGTAGTTAAGCAGTGGCTCACTAGATGTCCAATATCACTAGGACCCCCTTACCACCAAACAGTGCAATAGATTCTGTTCGTGGAAGCAGACATCAGTGCTAGTGACAAAGTGTGTCACCACATTATCTTTTGTATGACACTAGCTGACACGTGACTATTTGGTGCTGTGTTTAGTCACATTTGGGCATTTTATACAGAGTAATTGTAAATACATCATTTGTATACAACGAATGGGAATGAGAAAGACGTTCAACCTAAGCTGCAAATGATTGGCATTTTGTTACAATACTATTTTTTCTAGTTGCTTCATATTTATATCTGAGTAACAGTTTATTTATTTAGTAGTAGAAGTACATAAACTTTCGGCCTCTCATCAGTGTAGCAACAAACAATGAAATTGAGTATGAATTTGTTTTAAAAAAGTAGTTGTTTCCAGATCCTATGCCCAAGGCTGATAATAGAAACAGGCTGATAATATAAACAGTCATGGGAATACCAATAATGACAATGACAATTATATTAGTAGTAGCAGTGATGCACCTCTGTTTGGAGATGGTCATGATTCTGATAAAGACAGTGATTGGAATCCTTGTGATGACGATTATGAAACCAGACAGGCTTCTTCAGATACGTTACATCTGTAAGTTGTATAGTCTGAAGCTAGATATGCAACGTGTTTATTTTTGTGTTTATATTTTAATACAATTTGATACCACAATGTTGCTAGCCAACATTACAAAAACCTAATTTAGTGCACATTGTTTTTAGATGACACAGAAGAAACAGAACAAAGACTTGCTCAAATTGAGGACTTGCCAGCCAGTGCTATTCTTCATTAACCTCAGTCTGGGAAAAAAAGGGTAAGAAGGGAGCACACCTGGAAATCTCAGAAGAGGGAGACATTGAGGAACACAGGACAGACTTATGTTGATCGTAATATGATGCTGCATGGGGCTAAAAAGTTACCTGAATACAATCACCTGTGTAGATACGAACGTAATGAAAATATTCCCCATGAGCAGAGGGAAGTAATATTTAGAGATTATTGGAAACTAGGTAGCTGGGAACTTCAGAAATCGTTCTTGAATGGCGCCGTAGACGTATAGCCTGTGTTGAAGAAGAAAACCACAGCTGTTACGCACAAATACATATTGTGTATTTATAAACAGTATGGTTTTAGAGTGTGCAAGACCTGTTTTGTAAAAATGCTTGACATTTCTAACAAAAGGGTAAGAAACATTATCATTAACAAAAAATCAACCCCATCTGGCATTTTGTCAGGTGACAAATGGGGAAGGAAGGAGCCCCAAAATAAAATTCCAGCAAATAGAATTGCAATAATCAAGGAACATATAAGAAGATTCCCGATGTACTCAAGCCATCATAGTAGAGCAAAAGCTCCAAACCGTAAATACAGCAGAGTCCCACTAATCCAAACTCCGGTAATCCAAACGTTCGGTTAATCCGGAAATGAAAAATGTTAGTCTAAGTATGGAAAACTGTGTGGTAAACTGCTGTACATACACACTATTTTAATTTATACAGTACAGTAAACATGTATTAGAAATATTGGCAAGAAAACTTAGGTTTAAACAATGCATAACGATGAAAGAAAACCTGTCACACTTACTAAAATACAGCAGGCGTTTTATCCCTACTTTTTAGCTGACAAAAACTCGGTCATTGTTTTTTGGCATAACGAAGACAGTCTGTTATAGTTGCGCCATTGTCTCATAAACATCAAATCAGCAGGTGTAGCAGTGGGCTGTTGCTCCAAATAATGTAGTGTGAGGTCAAGGGCTTCTGTTGCATCACTGTGTGGTACCAGCTCTCCTTTGTTGCTTTCAGGCTCATTGTCACCTCTGTCACAGCAGTCCACTTCTTCCTTGTGTTGAGCCACAGCAAAAACTAAATCAGCATCAGTAAGGTTCTCCACACATGCCCCATCCACTGCCATCTGCTCATCTACATCTCCTTCACTAGCTTCTTCACATCCAGGGATTGTCTGTATCATTTGTAGTAGATTCTCCTCTGCATTTTCAACTAGGTTGTCCTGAAATTCAAGAGATTTCTACAGTTTTCTTCACGATTTTCTCAGAGTATTTTCTGAAATATTCTGCCATGCTTCAGGGACCCAATAAACAACATCCTTCACATTGGTCCTTTTTATTTTGTCCCTTAAAGGAATGCTGTCATCTTGGATCAGCATTCTTAAAAATTGTTTTCTGTAAATCAGTTTTAATGTTTGCAGTAAGCCCTGATCCATTGGCTGTAGAAGTGGTGTAACAGTTAGCTGCAAAAACTCCGCCACACATTCTCCATCCTCAGTGCTGGGGTGAGATGGCGCGTTACCATTCAAAAGGATTGCATAGGGAGACAAATGATTTTCCTTAGAAAACCGTTGAACAGAGGGAACAAACTGGCCCTGAAACCATTCTTTGAACAGCTTATCATCCGTCCATGCTTTTTTTCTGGTTGCGATAATATACTGGCAGGGACTTCATGTTGCAGTTTTTAAAAGCCCTGGGCCTGGCAGATTTGCCGATCAGCATTAAAGGCAGCTTGCGATTACCAGCAGCATTGCTGCACGCTAGTAAAGTCACATGATATTTGCACACTTCAAAACCAGGCTTTTTGTTGGCACTGCCCTAAAATTAAGGCCAGTCTCGTCAGCATTATAAATTTGTTGGGGAGAATACTTTCTCTCTCTTATCATTTTTTCAAACTCACCCAAGTATTCCTTCTCTGTGTCATGGTCAGAAGAAAGCTTCTACCCAGTAATTGTTAGCTGACGGATCCCATGACGTGTTTTGAATCCATCCAACCAACCCGTACTCTCGCTAAAAGACTCATCACCATTCATTAACTTGTTCAGGTAAACAGCC
This sequence comes from Schistocerca nitens, assembly GCF_023898315.1. Classification (NCBI taxonomy): domain Eukaryota; kingdom Metazoa; phylum Arthropoda; class Insecta; order Orthoptera; family Acrididae; genus Schistocerca; species Schistocerca nitens. Next base: position 1,268,360,386 of record NC_064614.1, on the reverse strand, counting down.
TTCTCCTGAACCACTGCTCCACTTAAAGGAGTTCCCCTTTCTCTTTCCTGCATAAACCAAAGGAAAAGAGCTTCATCCACTTTATCATACTGGGACTGTTTCAAAATCTGCCAAATTTTGAGTGTTTTTCCCCAAAGATGTTGCACAGGACTGTTCAAGCTTCACTCGGTTCTTCTTCCAATCATAAATGGTTGCTTTACCAACACCCAGTTATGTTGCCAGTTTAGATACATTCTCACCATTGTCTATCCACTTCAAAGCATTCAGTTTTTCTTTGAGAGTTAACATTGTATGTTTCTGTTTACTCATGATGAAAATACGCACACCACTACACCTGAAAGAATACAATACAACTGTTACGCGTGCCAGCGATCGATAACTAACAAAACCAAGCACTTTGCTAGCCAACTGGCAGTACACTGACCTCAGGCACTACAAAGGTCTCAACAATTCACAACAAGGAGGGCAGGGAGTGAGAGTGAGCCATTGCTCCCACACTTGTTCCCATTTGTTACTATGGCGTACCTACTTATCTGCTTGGTACACTTCAGTCTAGAAACTCGTCACCATAATTCCGGCTAATCCGAACAAATCGGTAGTCCGAACAAGGTTCGGTCCCAGTTAGTTCGGATTAATGGATTTGTACTGTACTTACATTCAAACTTAAGTGTGGCAGTGATGTATAAAATGTATGAACCATTTTGCCACGAAGACAAAAAAATGAAACCTGTAAATGAAAGTTTGTACAGACATATATTCAGGACAGGAAGGCAGAAGCAGGAAAAGAAGACAAAAAGAAATGCAAGGAATTAAAGAACGACAACCATGTTGCAATATGCTTCGATCTTCAAAAGATGTTGCCAACACCACATGTGACGAACTCGAAAGCCTGCTATATGCAATAGTTGTGGACATACAACCTCAATATTCACCACTTAACCAGCCCCCCAGGGGGTCCACAACTCTTTTGTGGATACGTGCATGGCGAGCATGGGGCCCCGAGCCATTGCAGCCTTCTTTCTCTCCAGGGCTGCATTTCCTTTCCCTTCCCCTCCTTGCTCCTTTCCCCTCACCCTCTCCTCTCCCTCTCTTGGTGTCCTTGCTTATGTTGGCCCCCGCTATCCTCCTGGTTCTGTTGGTTTTACATTTCGGCTTTGTTGCATAATCATCTCCTCCTTTTGGCATTCCTTGGTCCCCCTCTGGGGTTTGACCTCCATTACAAAATTTCTCCTCCATAGTGTGAGCCATTTGGGGAAGAGCACCTTACCTAGTGTCTCCGGCGTGCGCCCTCCTAGTACATTCCACCTTTTATTTCACGTCGTTGCCTGATACTAGTGTGCATAGCCAGCACGGTAGCCAGCCCGTGTGGTGGGGTCGCTATGTACCCTTTTGGTTGAGCCCCCTGAACGCACAGGGATCACACTTCTGATACCTGAGCTGTGACCTCCTCATGCATGCCTTGGAGTGGTTGCTCGTCATCCTGGAGCATCGGAACTCCCGGCACTGGCCGCCGTGCCAGATGGCCCTTGCTGTGGCTGGGTGCCGCCCGTGAGGAGAGCCCCTGATCGGAGTGGGTGGTATCAGGGCGGACGCTATGCAAATGAAATGCATATGGGTCCAGAACTCTGGCCGTTCTTCTGCGGCCGTCTCTCTGCATGGAACTGATTCCTCAAGTGCTGCTTCTCTTGCCCCTTCGGCCTTCCCTTCCATGGCTACCCCCTGGGAAGAGGGTCAGGCCCGTCAGCTAGGGGCGAAACCTTTCCCCCGTTATCTAGTTTGCACCAGGACTGATGGAGATACTTTCACCAATACCAAATATTTATTCTTTGTGGAACACATTGAAGACGAGTTCGGCAAAGTGGACTCCCTGAGCAAGATGCGGTCGGGTTCGTTGCTGATAAAAACTGCTTCAGCTGCCCAATCTGCGGCGCTTCGTGCCTGTACCCATCTTAGTACAATTCCTGTGTCCATTACCCCCCACCAGTCTCTAAATATGGTACAAGGTGTGATTTTTCACAGGGACCTCATCCTTCAAACTGATGAGGAACTTTGGGACAATCTCGGACGGCAGGGTGTTCACTTTGTTCAGCGTGTTCAGAAGGGTCCTAAAGACAATCGTATTGATACTGGTGCCTTTATCCTGGCCTTTGAAGGGGATACCCTCCCTGAGAAAGTTAAGATTATGGTCTATCGATGTGATGTGAAGCCGTACATCCCACCTCCTATGAGGTGTTTTAAGTGCTTGCGTTTTGGACACATGTCTTCCCGCTGTTCACAGGCCCCTCTCTGTGGTGACTGTGGATGTCCACTCCATGAGGAGTGTGTGTGTAAATTGTCATGGTAGTCATTCTCCACGTTCACCAGATTGCCCAGTATATAAGAAGGAGAAAAAGATACAGGAGTATAAGTCCCTCAATCGTTTAACCTACACAGAGGCCCGTAAGAAATATACACGACTTCACCCTGTGTCCATGACAAAGCTGTCGAGCTTTGCAACACTTTAAGAGGCACCCATCCGTAGCCAATCTTACTACCTTTAAATGCCTCCGCGCTAAAGCCCGTTATTTAATCAAACAGAGCAAGTGGATATGTTGGGAATGATTCGTTTCTTCCCTTAGTTCTACTGTCCCTCTGTCACGGGTATGGGCTACACTTCGCGCTCTCCAAGGTTGCCATCGTCAGTCCACCCTCCCAGGCCTTCACCTCCCAGATGGCATTTGTACGGACCCATTAGTTCTTGCAGAACATCTTGCGACCCATTTTGCAGTGGCGTCAGCGTCAGCCTCCTATCCAGCTGCTTTCCTGCACCAAAAACAGCGGGCTGAAGCTTCCACCTTATGTTTCACCCCTTGTGAGTCATAATCTTACAATGAACCTTTTACTGAATGGGAATTTCTTTCTGCTCTATCTTCTTCTCATGATACGGCCCCTGGCCCAGATTCCATTCATAACCAACTGCTTCAACATCTCAGTGCTCCACAACGGCAACATGTTCTTCGGGTGTTTAACCGTATCTGGCTCCAGGGTGACTTCCCTTCTCAGTGTAGGGATAGCATCGTGGTTCCTGTCCTTAAGCCTGGTAAGAACCCCCTATCTGTTGACAGCTATCGGCCAATTAGTTTGACCAATGTTGTTTGTAAGTTACTTGAACAGATGGTAGCCCGTCGGCTCAATTGGGTCCTCAAATCTCGGGATCTATTGTCCCCTTACCAGTGTGGCTTTCGAGAGGGACGGTCTTCAATCGATCATTTACTTCGCTTGGAATCTGCAGTTCGGCAGGCTTTTTCCCAGCTCCGCCATTTGTTTGCAGTGTTTTTTGACCTTCGCAAGGTCTATGACACGGCCTGGCGCCATCACATCTTACTTACCCTTCATCAGTGGGGTCTTCGGGGCCCACTACTGATTTTTATCTGCCAGTTCCTGTTCCATCGGTCATTCAGAGTTTGAGTTGGTACTGTTTTTAGTTCTCCACGGACCCAGTAGACGGGCATCCCACAGGGTTCTGTCTTGAGTGTCCTTCTTTTCCTCATTGCTATCGATGGACTTGTGGCCTCTGTTGCTCGTTTGGTCGCCCCTGCCCTGTATGTGGATGATTTCTGCATTTGGGTTAGTTCCTCCTTGATGGCATCTGCAGAATGGCAGCTCCAGGTAGCTATACGGCGTGCCTCTGCATGGACCCTCTCACATGGGTTTCAGTTCTCTCCTTTAAAATCGCGGGTGGTCCACTTCTGTCGCCGTAATACGATCCACCCTGATCCAGAGCTCTATCTCGCTGCACAACAATTGCCTGTGGTCCCACAGTTTCGTTTCCTGGGTCTTCTTTTCGACAACAAGCTCACTTGGCTGCCCCATATCAGACTCCTGAAGGTAGGATGTTTCCGTAAACTCAATGTCCTTCGCTTCCTTGCCCACTCCTCTTCGGGTGCGGACCGTTCCCTCCTTCTCCATCTTTATCGTGCTCTAGTTCTGTCTCGCTTGGACTATGGTTGTCAAGTTTATGGTTCAGCTGCTCCTTCCACACTGCACGTGCTGGATCCAGTCCACCATCGTGGTATCCGTTTGGCCACCGGTGCCTTCCCTACTAGCCCTGTTGATAGTCTCCTGGTTGAAGCTGGGATCCCCCCACCCTTTCTGTTCAGCAGTCCCAGCTTCTGGTGTCTTATGCACTCGCTATCCGTTCCTCTCCCACTCATCCTTCCTATTCTATCCTGTTCCCAGATCATGGACGTCGCCCACCCGACTCCTGCCCACGGGCGGGTTTACCGGTTTGGCTCCGCCTTGCGTCTCTTTGCCGTGATTTTCAGCTTCCTTCTTTGTCTGTCTTCCTCGCTCCCTCCCCTCCATCCCTCCTTGGTTAGTTCCTCGGCCTCGAATTCGGATGGATCTCCGCCGCAGTCCGAAAGATTCCATCTCCCCGGTGGTGTTCCGTTCCTTTTTCCGCCAAATGTTATGGGAGTTTCGGGATGCTGTTGTTTTTCACACTGATGGCTCTACATCTGCTGATCATGTTGGGTATGCCTTCACGTCCTCTGTTGGAACGGAAAATCATCTGCTGCCACCTACATGTGGGGTGTTTACTGTGGAATTGATGGCAATTTCCCAGGCCCTTACCTTTATTAAACAGTCCCAACACAACCGCGTTTTGTTATGTACGGACTCAATGAGTGGCCTTCTTGCTATCGACCGGTGTTTTTCGCGCCATCCCTTGGTCTCTGCCATCCATCACCATCTCGCTGATATTCACCATGCTGCTTGTTCCATTGACTTCCTTTGGTTCCCTGGCCATGTGGGTATCCCGGGTAATGAGCTCGCTGATCGTTTGGCTGGGGGAGCAGTCACTTACCCCCCATTTTCTGTAACCCCTCCTGCAGCGGATTTACGGCTTCACATCAAATCCCACTTCGCACAGTCATGGGCCATTTCTTGGGAGGCTACTCCCCTGTCTAATAAACTTCATGCGATTAAGGTGACACCAGGCCCGTGGCGTTCTTCCTTTCACCTCTCCCGAAAGGACTCGACCACACTGTGTCGTCTCCGCATTGGCCATACCAGGCTGACCCATGGTTTTCTTTTGCGTGATGAGCCACCCCCACTTTGTGGTTGTGGAGCCTTCCAGTCAGTAGCCCACATTTTGGTTGAATGCCCCCTTCTTTTGGCTCTGCGTGCTAAGTACAGACTCGCCCACACTTTACCTTTGATGTTGGCTGACGATTCCCGGATGGTCTCTCTGGTTCTCAGTTTTAAGGTTTTTAATCTCTCTCTGGTGTTGGGGCAGGGCGGTGAGTGTTTGGGTGTCTCCCACTGTAAGCCGTGTTTGGAGATTCCCAATTCACCTCCCTGACCGAGATCCTCTTTTCTTCCCCTTTTACTCTGTTTTTACCTTTATTTCTTTTTAAGGATTGGTTAGTCTCCTTTTTCCATACGTATTTCTACATTCTAGCGGTTGCACCTTTTAAGTCACAGGTGGTCTTGCCTATGCTGCTTCAGCATAGCGTTTTGTTCGTTCTCTTGCCGACTTCCCTCATTTTGTTTTTTACCATTGACGACATGACTGCCCTTTTACGTTTTTACCTTTTTCCCTTTTATTGTTCTGACTTTCCTGAGATGTCCCATTAGCGGAATGGACCATATTTGAATCAAGGGACTGATGACCTTGCTGTTTGGTCCCTTCAACCTCAAACAACCAACCAACCAACCAACCACTTAGCCAGTGGTACTGCCCATATGTTTAGTGCCATGAAGGAAAGGCAAGTAGGGGTTACCAGGATATAGCATCTTGCCTGCTGAAGTATATCCAGAGTCTTCCTCAATCTGTGAAGCACGTCTCAGCCTTCAGTGACTACTGTGGAGGCCAGAACAAGAGCCATCTAATAGTAAAATTTGGTGTTATATTGTTATGAACACTCAAATTGAAACTTTTGATCACAATTTCCTCATTTCTGGACATACATACAATGAATGTGCTCAGGACATCGGGATCATTGAACTTAAAAGAAAGAGGAACCAATGTGACATTTATATACTGGAAGACTGGATAAATCTGGCTGCCACAGCAAGTCGAAAATTTGAAAATTTGTTGTTACTAAAATGATGGATGAAGACTTCATTGATCTTCAGCCACTAAACCGATGCTTTAGGAACACTGTGCCAGGGATTTGAGGAATGCAGGTACATAATTTTGAAAAGGCAAACCCATATATCCTTTTTTATAAGACAACATTAGCTGAAGGTATTCTGCCTCACAAGGAACTGCCAATGAAAAAACAATGAACAGGAAAAATGCCTAAACAACTTACCTGTCTTCAATCCATTGCGGTGAAGGCAAAGCTAAAATACACAAAATATGAAAACCTGATGGAAAGTCTGCAATTTGTGCCACAGATATACCACCAATTTTATAAACGTTTGTCCCATGAAACATAGACTGGTGAACCATTTGCACGCAATACTCATTTGGATGATGATGATGATGATGATGATGATGTCACTACAGACTTGGGTAACAACATCTATGACACAGATGATGATTGTGATACATGTTGATAAGTGTAGAACCCGAATATTTGCATTTTGTAAATCAATCAGTACACTATTGATGCAATACTGTATCCTATTATAACAATAAATGTCTGTTATGTTGAGTATGTACTCCGAGCATTATCATTTTATTGTATTGTAAGTGAGAGGTAAAGGGTTCTAAGTGCATATTGTCCAATCTTTGTACCTATTAACTATGAACCAGGTGTTCTACTTATCTATTATCATTGGTAATAAAAGGCTAAGGACCCGAGTATTCATCTGAAATGTTCGAAATGGTGAAAATCTTGTGTCACCTCCTATGAAAACCATTGAACTTTGACTTTCGTTTTCTCAAAACTATGATTTTGTCTCTTAGACCCCTTGACCTCTGGGGTCCTCATTTCTTTTCAGTGTGACTTAGTAGAGAATTGATAGGTACTCTCATGATTGTAAATGCATGGTCATCTTCAAATGGGTGGATAAAAAGATTATTTTTATTTTATCATTTGCTAAATCATTATTGGTTTACTAACATGATGAGTCTACAATTTCTAACACATTCCTATATTACAAGAAAGCGTTATTTACTGTAAACCAGTGTAAAGAACGAATCTAATGTTTGTGAAGGATTATAGAACTTTTAAGTTCCATACATTTCTGATCCTTATAATATGTACTAGCAAATTTTGAGACAACAATAACCTAATTAGAAATGTAGGTACTTACCTTTTGGGCCCTTCTTATGTACATGATAATACACTCATTGTTTAAACTCAGACAAAAAAAGTTAAAAAAAAGTGCATCAAATATGTAGTATTTCTAGTCAAGCTTTATGAAGAATGAAATAAAATGAAGTTAATACAAAACTCTAGGTGCTCTCCAGCACACACATGAACAAAATGTTTGGATTTTTTATATTCTGAGAATAATTCCTAGAGAGTTTCAAATGAAAGTCAAAAGGAAGTTCCATAGTGGCTTCTGTCTTCATATGGTTTCCTAACAACTTACAAGTTGTAACATAATTTTACAACGATAAGATTCGAATTTATTGCCCTCATTGCTATTCATTAGTATTTATGTTGTTCCTTTTACAAAAGTAATGTGTATTCATATGATTTTTCTGTTGTTTGGATCTGTTTGTTTTGCAGTGAATCTGCCATACAGAGAGTGGGTTTTTACAATAATGGAGATATTCAGGGAGGGGGGGGGGGGGGGGAGAAAAAAATATTTTCAAACCATTTTTCTGTGGTTAATCATGCTATATAATGTCTAGATGACTCTAGTGTTGTTTTCAACGTCTACAGTTGGTAAAAACCATTGCTTAAATCGAGATAACTGTACTCTATCTGGTTGGGCTTTCATATTCATAAAATAAAATATATGATAATTATTTAGTATAGCCTTTGAAAAAGTAATTTTTGGAATGTAATACTTTAGTTAAGAAATTAATAAATCACTGGTAAGCAGTTCACTGTACTTACGAATGTATTTTTAATTTATTGTAGTTACAGTAAAACTGTGTAGATGGTGTAGGTATCAAAAATAATTTCATGTAGAATAATTGTGCCTAGCAGACAACTGGTTATCATCATACGATTTTTAAGTGCCGTGGACTGCTTTACAAAAATTCTGAACACACCCATTGACAACTGCTGTGGCCGGATAATAGGTAAGTAGCTGGCTGTGTTCATATAGGACTTTGAACTCCAAATTGCCTCTTATTTACTGAAAAAATTGGCCTTGTTTGGGATTTGATTAAAAATGGTCTGACCCTGGCAGGTAGGGGGGGGGGGGTCCAGGTCTTGAGACTATTGAGATTTGGAGGTCCCCACAACAGGCCACCGTATTATTGCTCTGAGTCTCCACTGTCTGCCATTCCACCATATTCCAGCCATTATAAAAATTGTCCACATAATTTGTAAGCACTGTAAATTTGCTGAATCGATGCTTGCTATCTTTTATTCTCAGACACACAGAGTTTCATCTATGACTGATGCTCTTTGCTGACTCTCTCATCTCTTACACATACTCATTTACTCCACAGTATATCATTGGATAATATGATTTTAATTCAGTTTGGCCACCAACTTGCCTTGAAGATGGTTACATGTTTAACAGCTGAAATACTGGAAGAAGGAACAATGCTGTCCTAGATGCATGACCGAATGACAATGGAACTGATTACTTGATGAAGAAGATCAGTTTAATGTCTCATGACTCATATTCTTTTGACTTATTGCCGGATAAAATATTTTTTTGTTCCCCACTGTCAACCCAAGAATGCAGGAACAATCATTTTCATCACCTCAGGAAGCTGTTGAGTCTGCAAATGGTGTTTGAGTTTCGGACAGTGCTTCCGTAATTGGTTTAAACAGATGCAGAATTCTAGAAATTTTAAAAGCAAATACTTTGAACAACAATAAAACAATTATGCCAGAATAAATATTTTTCTTTCATTATTTTATAAACATGTAATAGGCAGCCCTTGTACCACACATTACTTCAATTTTCCCTACTCAGATCATGTTGTTAATGTAGAATATGAAGAAATCTAGTCGGAGATAACATTATTGTCTTAACCTTATGAACACCACCGTCTCTTTGGGGCCGCAGCTTTATATATTCTATGGTATGGGTTGGAAAGACCTTCCCAAAAAGTATATGACATACCTTAAGTCTTATATCCATGTTAAACTGTATCACAGTATAACTCAAATTAATGTGCATTTCTGAGTTAATGTTCAACCTTTCTTCATTTTATGTTGCACGTCACATGTTCTGTTGACACATACAAGGTATTTAGTGAGACATCTGAAAAATTTGCTGATTTCAGCTGTAATCTTTGGCATGAAGCTTATAACTTCCGATCAACATATTTACACTTTTAGGTCCTTTCATTTCCTCTCTTGAATAGAATTATAACCACTCCTACTATCCACTCATTTGGGTTTTTGCTCTGACAGCTGTAGTGCAGTACTTTCCGCAGCGTACTACCATATTGCTATTTTGTCAGATGATGATATGAATATTCCAGGTTGTACTGCAAGATACGTTGTGAAAACGGCACCAACCATTAACATGATGGCAGTTTTCTTTAACACATTTTATTGTTTCTTGCCATTAACTGTTTTGATAGTTTCGTTAATTACCAGATGGCTGCATCAAACAACAAACTGTCTTCAAAGTATTCAGTGGCTGATTAACGTTTGTCTTGTAAAAGCAGTGCAGCCACCTGATGATTAACAAAACATTCGAACTGGTCATTGCAAGAAACAATAAAATGTGTTAAAGAAAAAGTTCATAAATTTTGTGGTTGACAACTGTTTTTGCAACATATCCTATGCCCATATTTGCCACGTTCAGTAGTAAAGATATCTAGAGCTCTGTCTGTTTCTCGAATTTTTGAGAGCATTCTCGATGAAAGTTGTAGTTACTGTATTTTGTTTATTTGTTCATTTATTTAATGCGACAAGATAGGGGATAAGGCTCTTCTTAATATCAAACCAGGCATTCCTGATTTTTTTTCTTCCTTCCACAATTCCTTTTTCATCTTTCAAGGAGGAGAGGACTCACCTGTTCCATTAACACCCAAAGTTGAGGTCTTATGTTTCGTATGTAATGTAACTCTTAGAAATGATAATGGCAGAAGTAAAAAAAAGTATAGCTTTGGCAGAATAAAAACATAATATAATAATAGAGATAATTTACAAGGGTGATTCAAATGAAAACGTTAAATTTGTAATAACAAATCGAAATTTTGCGCTGTTATCCTGTAAGTTCGTAAGCGTGCTACAAACTGCGTGCAGAATGACCTGTAAATGGTGGCATAGTGCAGATGCACACATACCGTCGCAGTATCAATATAAAGATGGCCGCCCCACTTGCGACTTGCACCAGGGAAGACCAGTGCTCTGTTATTCGGTTTTTGTGTAGTGAAGGTGCGAAACCTATTGAAATTCATCGATGAATGAAGGTTCAGTACGGTGATGCATGTTTGTCACAGCAGCAAGTCTATGAATTGAGTAGGAAGTTCGCAAATGGTGTGACTTCAGTGGAAGATGCTCCTCGTTCAGGTCAGGCACAACGAGTTGTGATTCCACAGAACATTGCAGGAGTTGAAGCGAAACCGCCGAGTGACACTGAATGACACTGCAGCATGTTTACAGGTAAGTCATGGGTCAGCACACCACATTGTGCATGATGTGATGTGCTCCAGTTTCACAAAGTGCCTGCAAGATGGGTGCCACGGCAGCTGACTCCTGAAATGAGAGAATGGCGTGTTGATGCTTGTGAAGAACTTCTTTGGCGCTTTGAACGAGAAGGTGATGGCTTCCTTGCAAGAATCGTTACTGGGGACAAAACCTGGGTTCACTTCCACCAACCAGAAACGAAGAGAGTCAGCAAGGAATGGTGCCATTCCTCATCACCAAGTGATTTCTATATGTTTGGACCACTCAAAGATGCAATGGGAGGAAAGAAGTTTTGTTCTGATGAAGACGTACGTTATGCGGTGCATGAGTGGTTGTGCCGTCTACCAAAAGAATTTTTTTCTAAAGGAATTTATGCACTTTGTAAGCGCTGGAGAACTTACATTGAGCATGGGGGAGATTATGTTGAAAAGTGATACAGCTTTGTACCACTTCTGCACAGTAAATAATATTTAATAAAATATTTAAGGTTTTCATTTGACTCACCCTTGTACATATAGGTAGATAAAGAGAAACCTGGGATAGTGCTAAAGAAAAAGTGGCAAACTGAGGAGAAAAAAATATTATGGTATTTTTACATAATCACTTCCTGCAGAATAAGTTTTTGCCTTGTTACAGGGGTTGATACCAATGAATTATGTTGTTGAAATCACAATACAGCCAATCAACAAATATGACCAGTGGGTGAAGGAGCTGGACCCCAACTCCAAGGTGACCACTCTTCCAGTGTTCCAGGCAGATGATGCACAAATCTACATGCGAAAGCACTCCACACTGGTCAGGGTAAGTTTTTGTCATAATATACCTAATTCTGGTCACAGTAAGTTTTGTGTAATGACACATGTAATACTGGTAACCCACATACATATAAACATACATATTCTGCAAGCCACTGTACAGTTGAAGGTGAAGGGTACCTTATGCCAATGTTAGTGATTTTCAGTGGCATTCCATTTCCATACTGAGGTGAGGAAAAAATGATGGTTTGTAGGCATTTGTGGTGAGATACAAACTGCTGGTGGCATAATGGTTCCCCATTCATCCTTGAATACAGCTCCTCTAAATTTACCCAACAACGTTTCATGAGAACAGCATTGTCTTCATCCAAGGAATGGCATTTCAGTTCCCCAAGCATTTCTGTTACACTATTGCATGTATTATAACAACTTTTAATGATGCTAGCAGCATATTATTAAAAGTTGGTATAACCCATGAGGCTAGCAACATATCCACCCCCATGGACAACGGACCTTACCATTGGTGGGGAGGCTTGCGTGCCTCAGCGATGCAGATAGCCGTACCATAGGTGCAACCAAAATGGAGGGGTATCTGTTGAGAGACCAGACAAACGTGTGGTTCCTGAAGAGGGGCAGCAGCCTTTTAAATAGTTGCAAGGGCAACAGTCTGGACGATGGACTGATCAGACTTGTAACACTAATCAAAACAGTCTTGCAGTGCTGGTACTGCGAACGGCTGAAAGCAAGGGGAAACAACAGCTGTAATTTTTACCGAGGGCATGCAGATTTACTGTATGGTTAAATGATGATGGCGTCCTCTTGGGTAAAATATTCCGGAGGTAAAATAGTCCCCTATTCAGATATCTGGGTGGGGACTACTCAGGAGGACGTCGTTATCAAGAGAAAGAAAACTGGTGTTCTACGGATTGGAGCGTGGAATGTCAGATCCCTTAATCAGGCAGGTGGGTTAGAAAATTTAAAAAGGGAAATGGATAGGTTAAAGTTAGATATAGTGGGCATTAGTGAAGTTAATGAATAAAAAAATAGGAGTGCAGGTAAGCTACTGCCAACAGCATAGTGGATGCATTATTGTGGCCAAGATAGACACGAAGCCCACACCCACCACAGTAGTACAAAAATATATGCCAACTAGCTCCACAGATGGCGAAGAGATTGATGAAATGTATGATGAGATAAAAGAAATTATTCAGATAGTGAAAGGAGACGAAAATTTAATAGTCATGGGTGACTAGAATTCGATAGTAGGAAAAGGAAGGGAAGGAAAAGTAGTAGGTGAATATGGAATGGGGGTAAGAAATGAATGAGGGAGCTGTCTGGTAGAATTTTGCACATAGCGTAACTTAATTATAGCTAACACTTGGTTCAAGAATCATGAAAGAAGCTTGTATACATGGAAGAGGCCTGGAGATACTGGAAGGTTTCAGTTAGATTATATAATAGTAGACAGAGATTTAGGAACCAGGTTTTAAATTGTAAGACATTTCCAGGGGCTCTGACCACAATCGTTTGGTTGTTAACTGTAGATTAAAACTGAAGAAACTGCAAAAAGATGGGAATTAAAGGAGATGAATCCTGGATAAAGTGACAGAACCAGAGGTTGTAGAGAGTATCAGGGAGAGCATTAGGGAATGATTGACAGGAATGGGGGAAAGAAATACAGTAGAAGAAGAATGGGTAGCTTTGAAAGACGAAATAGTGAAGGTAGCAGAGGATCAAGTAGGTAAAAAGATGAGGGCTAATAGAAATCTTTGGGTAACAGAAGAGATATTTAATTTAATTGATGAAAGGACAAGATATAAAAATGCCATAAATGAAGCAGGCAAAAAGGAATACAAATGTCTTAAAAATGAGATCGACAGGAAGTGCAAAATGGCTAAGCAGGGATGGCTAGAGGACAAATGTAAGGATGTAGAGGCGCATATCACTAGGGGTAAGATAGATACTGCCTACAGGAAAATTAAAGAGACCTTTGCAGAAAAGAGAACCACTTATGTGAATATCAAGAGCTCAAGTGGAAACCCAGTTCTAAGCAAAGAAGGGAAAGCAGAAAGGTGGAAGGAGTATATAGAGGATCTATACAAGGGCGATGTACTTGAGGACAATATAATGGAAATGGAAGAGGATGTAGATGAAGATGATATGGGAGATATGATACTGCATGAGTTTGATAGAGCACTGAAAGACCTAAGTCAAAACAAGGCCCCAGGAGTATACAACATCCCATTAGAACTACGCACAGCCTTGGGAGAGCCAGCCCTAACAAAACTCTACCATCTGTTGAGCAAGATGTATGAAACAGGAAAAATACCCTCAGACTTCAAGAAGAATATAATAATTCCAATCTCAAAGAAAGCAGGTGTTGAGAGATGTGAAAATTACCGAACTATTAGTTTAATAAGTCACAGCTGCAAAATATTAACGCGAATTCTTTACAGATAAATGGAGAAACTGGTAGAAGCCAACCTCGGGGAAGATCAGTTTGGATTCCGTAGAAATATTGGAACACGTGAGGCAATACTGACCCTATGACTTACTGTAGAAGATAGATTAAGGAAAGGCAAGCCTACATTTGTAGCATTTGTAGTTTTAGAGAAAGCTTTTGACAACGTTTACTGGAATACTCTCTTTCAAATTCTGAAGGTGGCCAGGGTAAAATACAGGGAGCGAAAGGCTATTTACAATTTGTACAGAAACCAGATGGCAGTTATAAGAGTCGAGGGACATGAAAGGGAAGTAGTGGTTGGGAAGGGAGTCAGACAGGGTTGTAGTGTCTCCCTGATGTTATTCAATCTGTACATTGAGCGAGCAGTAAAGGAAGAAAAAAAAATATTCGGAATAGGAATTAAAATCCATGAAGAAGAAATAAAAACTTTGAGGTTCGCCGACGACATTGTAATTCTGTCAGAGACAACAAAAGACCTGGAAGAGCAGTTGAACGGAATGGACAGTGTCTTGAATGGAGGATATAAGCTGAACATTAATAAAAGCAAAACGATGATGATGGAATGTAACCAAATTAAATCGGGTGATGCTGCGGGTTTTACATTAGGAAATGAGACACTTAAAGTAGTAATGTGGGGAGCAAAATAACTGATGATGGTCGAAGTAGAGAGGATATAAAATGTAGACTGGCAATGGCAAGGAAATGGCAATGGCAAGGAATTTCTGAAGAAGAGAAATCTGTTAACATCGAGTATAGATTTAAGTGTCAGGGGCCGAGCGGTTCTAGGTGCTTCAGTCTGTAACTGCGCAACTGCTACGATCACAGGTTCAAATCCTGCCTCTGGCATGGATGTGTGTGATGTCCTTAGGTTGGTTAGGTTTATGTGTCCTAAGTTATAGGGAACTGATGACCTCAGATGTCGAGCCCCATAGTGCTCAGAGCCATTTGAACCATTTTTTAAGAGTCAAAAAGTCGTTTCTGAAAGTATTTGTATGGAGTGTAGCCATGTATTGAAGTGAAACATGGACGATAAATAGTCTGGACATGAAGAGAATAGAAGCTTTCGAAATGTGGTGCTACAGAAGAATGCTGAAGATTAGATGGGTAAATCACATAGCTAATGAGGAGGTACTGAATAGAATTGGGGAGAAGAGGAGTTTGTGGCACAACTTGATGAGAAGAAGGGACCGGTTGGTAGGACATGTTCTGAGGCATCAAGGAATCACCAATTTAGCATTGGAGGGCAGCGTGGAGGGTAAAAATTGTAGAGGGAGACCAAGAGATGAATACACTAAGCAGATTCAGAAGATCGTAGGTTGCAGTAGGTACTGGCACACATTGCCCCCACTAGGCAGTGTCACCGCTCCTCCCTTTGTGGGACCCACAAAGGCGGCATGAACATGCTGGAAGTGACTGGGAGGAGCGGTGACACTGCCTAGTGGGGGCGATGTGTGCCACGAAACTTTATTTTGTTGGCACGGAATGCAGGCACACACCCAGGCTTGGCAGTCGCGATGCATGTTATGCCAGACGAAGCGCTCTGAAATAAGTCTGGTAGAGGCTCTCACACCTGGATGAGCTAGGTTGTGTAATTTGTTGAACACTTGTCACTGTAGAGGTTTGGGTATGAAGGGACGCAGTGTACCAGTTGATTCGTTACACCAAACCTCATCTGTGACAGCGGGAAAGGTGGATCGCACAGGTTTGAGTGACGAGCTGTGATCGGAAATAAGGTCCATAGTGTCCATGTTGGAAGACTGCAGCTGAGGCAAGTTAGAGAGGTCTTTCAGAGTCATGAGAGCGCTGACACGAGATAAAAAATCTGTGACCACATTATCTGCACCCTTGATGTATTGTATGTCAGAGGTAAATTGCAATATAAAGTCCAAATGACGGAAGTGTCTAGGTGGAGGGTCAGTCGGGGGGTTCTTTACAGCAGCAACCAAAGGTTTATGGTCGGTTAAAATGTAGAAGTCCTTACCCTCAACCTCAGCGCAAAAGTGTTTCACAGCCTTGTAAACTGCCAAGAGCTCCCTATCAAAGGCTGATTACTTTTTTTGAGCGCCGTTGAGCTTCTTACAAAAGAACTGCAAAGGAGAGGTAGTATCTCTGATGGTTTGGCTGAGGACAGCACCTACTGCAGTATCACTGGCATCCGCGGTAATAAAAAATGTAGCGTCCGGATGCGGGTGGGCAACAGTCACTGCGTTTGCTAGTAGGTGCTTCAGTTTGTCAAAAGCTTGTTCCATGGCAGGGGTCCAGGGGACCGGGCGGATACCTGTCATATTTTTGCCAGCAAGGGCATCTGTTAGGGGTGCCTGAACCTCGGCTGTTGCAGGCAAGTGCTTCCTATAATAGTTAACTGTTCTCAAACCTGCGCAGCTCCTTAAATGAGTGAGGCCGTGGCAAATCCAAAACAGGTTTGATTTGATCCTTGGGAGGAGTGAGGCCCTTAGCTGACACGATGTAGCGTAAGAATCTTACTGAAGTCTGGTGTAACTGGAGCTTCTTATTATTCAGTTCAACACCGGTAGCAGTAAGAGTGTCCTTAACAATCTGCAAATGTTCCTTGTTCTTTTGCAAAGTAGGACTGAAAATAAGAATGTCGTCCAAGTAAATAAAACAAAAATCCAGATGAAACAACACCTTGTTTATGAATCTCTGCCAAGTTTGTGCAGCGTTGCGGAGGCCAAAGGGCATGAACTGGTACTGGAAAAGGGCGAAAGGTGTTGTAACAGCTGTCTTTTCAATATCCTCTGGTGCCATCGGAATTTGATGATAGGCCCTCCTACAGTCCACTACTGAGAAATATTTGGCGCCTGCCAGAGCATGGTTAAAATCCGCAACGTTAGGAACCGGGTACTTGTCTATGATAGTACGAGATTTCAACTTAGTATAGTCGTCAACTATACCCCAGGTGCCGTCGCTTTTTGTGATGAATTGGATAGGTGATGGTTCAATGAAGCCGGCTGTTACGAGATCGTCTATTTGTTCGTGAGCCACTTTCATGAGTTCTGGCTTGAGATGGCGTGGTTGGCAAGAGATAGGCAGTCCGTCTTGCAAGCAAAGTTTGTGGGTGGTTCCGTCTGTAACCATGGAAACGCATGACGCGGTACACGAGGCGACTGTCTATGGTATAGTATGTGTGGTGGCCGCTAGGCTGGGTTGTGGCACGGACGACGAAAGTTTGCATAAGTGCCAACTGTTGGGTGGCTGGGAGTGACAAACAAGTGAGCTACGCGAAACAAGGTTGGTACACTGTTTATTAGTAACCGAAGGCGCCGCTGTTGAGCTTGGTGGCGGTAGCGGGCACGAATGACCAGCTGATGGCAGTAAATCAAAAACATTAACCTGTGCCTGGGAAGGTAGCTGCCCAAGCTGGGTTGTGGCACGGATGATGAAAGTTTGCATAAGTGCCAACTGTTGGGTGGCTGGGAGTGACAAACAAGTGAGCTACGCGAAACAAGGTTGGTACACTGTTTGTTAGTAACCGAAGGCGCCGCTGTTGAGCTTGGTGGCGGTAGCGGGCACGAATGAACAGCTGATGGCAGTAAATCTAAAACATTAACCTGTGCCTGGGAAGTTAGCTGCCCAAGCGAGGAGGGGGATGAATGTGTGCTCGAATTAACACAGTTAGAGCTGGCGGGAGCACAGAGACTGTACAGTTTGTGGCACATGGTCACAACTGCACTCGGGCGTGAGAACACTGTAGTGGCACCAACTAACCTTGTGTGTTGCCGAGGCGTCGTCTGCTGCAAGCTGCTGCCGTGCTGAAGATAACTCCTTACTTAGTCGTTGAGGCGATGGTGTAGCTCAAGTTGTTCCAAGCGCAGGCGTGTAGACTCGACACGCTCCGTGGGCCACTTATTGGTCCATGACAAGAGCTCAGAGGAGGGGTTATTACACTTCCTAGGCAGGTGGACCTGTTTGTCAGTACTACTGACACTCGACGAAGCACACGGGATGTGTTATGTGTAGGGTGGTAGAACACTGTATTCTTGACGAGGTCAGGCCACAGTTTGTGGTGTCGTAGAAAGTCGATGCCCAAAATGGGATCATCGATGTCAGCCACCAGGAAGGACCACTTCAGGTTGCACTCAGGCGAGAGGGACACTGCATATGAAGTAGATAGAGCCTAAGCACGGCAAGCTAGATGAGTTTACAGCACGTAGGACAGTTTTGTGTAGTCAGATCTTTTCAGTAGCAAGACGAGATGGGAGTAGGAAAATGATCTGCACCCGTGTTGATGAGAAAGTTGGTGCCAGAGTTCAAGTCGCGGACATAGACTCGTCCGTTCAAAGCCTTAGTGTTGGACACAGAATGGAGCATGTGCAGGCGCCTGTTGTTTACATTGCAGGAGGTGGCGCCGCTGCCTACCTGCAGTTGAAGTTTGGGTAGGAGCACGGCGGATTACAATTGTGTGCTTGTTCCCCAAATTTTGCATGGAAGAAACAGCATTTATGGGCAGACGTTTGCTCCTGTGAGTGGTCAGATGGTGGCGTCCCTGAATCTTCTGCGGAGTCAGATGTGCTGTTGTTGTGCGGACGTGAAGGTGCCGGTAGTGCGGCGAGCTTGACAGACGTAGGTTTAGTGGGGTGTCCACGTTGGGGCCCTGGTTGTGGTTGGAAACTGGCATAGCTGACGGACTGCTGGGCACGGCGTTCACATAATAGGGTGGAGTAAGCTCGATCAGCGGCACGCAAGCATTCGCTATTTGGTCTATCTTAGTAGGCAGAGATGGCCATTTAGACAGACAGAGGCAGCTTTTCCGTCCAAATCTCAGAGAGTGTGGCGTCTGGCATGTCGCACTCACCGTCGAGAAGTCGAAGGCATCACCACAGCTGGGACAGAGATCTGTCGCCGAGGCATTCTTCATAGATGAGCTGTCGAATGTTTTCTCTTCTTGTCTTGGAGACACATTCCAGTATTGTTTGTTTATCCGTAGCATACTTCTCGTTCGGAGGAGGTGACTTAACCAGGTTAAATTAAGTCGACACAGTCGTGGAGGTTGTTCATGAGGCATGTGAAACGGGCTTTGTCATCAAGTGCAGAGACACTGAAAGTTTGACCGACCAGGTTGAACCAGAATTCCAGGTGGGCAGGTTTGAATGCTGGAAGTTTCAGTAGATTCGATGAACTGGTGGTCAAAGAATGTGGGCAGCCAATCGCGGACACAGGAGTAAGCAAGTCAAAGTTAACTCTGCATCATGAGGGCGGTAGAGAGGAAGCAGATGTGCCGGCTGTGATCATAGTAGCTGGAGGAGAAGCGAAATCCGTAAGCAGGAAGTCCGGCGTGGAGCGAAGCGGGACCAGTTGTTGCGACGGAAGGTGAAAGTGGTCACGGCGGTTCTTTGACAGGTTATTATGCAATTGGTCCTCCACATCTGCAGCGAAATTGTCCATCGAAGAGTCACTTATGAGCTTGGTGGAACCTGTCGCACTTGAATTACTGCACTGATGAACACTCGGAGTAATAGGCTGGCGAATGCAATCCATGTAGTGTGCAACGGGCATGGAGTGATACACACATGGAGCTTGCACATTCAAAAAGGCGTCCTGTTGTGGCACATTATGAAAAATATGCTCCCCACTATTTACAGTACTTGCATTAAAGTTTGGTATCAGTGTGGAGTGGTTTCTTGTACTGCTGTGAGGAGAAAACTGAAGCACTTCAGGGCTAACAAAACCGGAGTCGGAGACTGCTGGTGTCATGTTCAAAACCGATGCACCTGACGAGGTCCCTGGGTTCTCAAGGACTGCAGAAATTCACGTCGGGTGCAGACTACAGCTGGCATGCTTGAATTTAGTTGCTGTTGCTGGTGAAAACTCGGTGGCAGTGGTGTGTTGTAGAAGGCCATTGTGTAGCGGACAAAGGTCCACACGGAAGCCGGCACGATAGTCACTTTGTACTTGTACATGACAAATGTAGAAGTCGAAGACTAGGCCGGAACTGAGGTCCCAGAAGTATACAAAACAAAGATCAACTCGAAGACATAATACACATATGATGTTCTGGCCTTTCGATCCATGGATCGACGCCACAAATAGTTTCTATTTTTTTAATCTGTCAATTTCCTTTTTTCTTCACTTAAATGAGTTTCAATTCAATGTGGTACCAAATTGTTCAGTACATCATGCTTGTTGAAATGTTGTGTTGTGCTGAATTTCGTATTGTTGCTGCAATATGAGTGATAAGTATAAAATGCTCCTTCCACTAGTGTGAGTACAACCAGTGGTTTTTCACAGTTGTGCCAGTGGCTTTTCATAGTTGTCAGTTGAATAATTTAATACCCTCAGAGTTATATTGTTTTTGTACTTTATTCTCAACATCATTTGATACTTAGGAGAAACAATTTTTGCTTTGGCTATGGGTAATTAAATGCTAATATTTTGTTGCAGGCGATGCAACAAGGATTCATTGTCAGTGAATTTATATGTAGTGGTTTCATCTTCACTGTTACTGTATTGTCCATGGATATTAGCCCTTTATTTTATCATGTTGTTGTACTTAGCTTTGTTTCATTGTTTAAGATGTGAAGATATATCACTAATGTTGTGTCCAGCTCTGATAAAGGTAACGCAAAACTCTGCTAATGTACACAACTTCTTCTCAGAAATACTTGGGTGTGAGGAGGGAGGGAGAAGAAAGGTCCAGTGACCTATCACCACCAATAGAGACCTCCCAGAGGAAAAGAGTGTATTTTTTGAACATTTTGCTAATGTTCTGATAAATTGCCACTTACTTCAAATAAAATGTGTTCTTTGTACTGCATGACAAAGACTGCATATTATTTTAGAGCAAGTTAAATGTTATTTTTTCGATCTGCACTGTGACTGTATGTATTTTTCATATATTTATAATATAAGGCGCAATATAATGTATTAATGTAAATATATATGTAGTGTATTAAGGCGAAGCGTTGTTACTAGAAAATTTGAAAAGTTCTTAACCAATTTACTTCAAATTTTGACATGAACATTTGGAAGGATATATACCATATATACTCGAATATTCGGCGCCCCGAATAATCTGCAGACCCCAATTTTGAAGAAGAGGAAAAAAAATTTATTTTGCTTTAATTTGTCAAAAAAAAAAAAAAAAATGTTCCAACGTTATGATGTGTTCAAAAGTATGTATAATAACTACTGGTTTGAAGCAACGCTGCTGTACAGGTTGATACATTATTAAAACGCAACCGATTCAGCGGCGTGCAGCTGGCCAGCCAGCGGGCGGGCAACCAGTGGCGTGCAGCTGGCCGGCTGGCCCATTAGATGGGCGGGCGGCCAGGGAACATTATCACCACCAGCCGGGACTCTACGCATACTTGCAACAGCAAAAAAAGAAATGTGAATTACAGTATCTTGCTTAAGAATTTGTTAATACGGTATGTGCAATAAAATATTTTAGTCAATACCGGTACGTTTCCTCTCTTACCACTCTATTCATCACTTTCATCATCATCACTAGGGGGAGAATCATTGTTGTCTTCACCATCTTCCCGTAGAGCCTCGTGCTCTGTTCCATCCAGTGAATTTGTGATTCCACATTTTTTGAAGGATTTTTCCACCAGTGGTTGCGGAATGGAGTCCCATGCACTTTGCATCCATTCATAAATCTGGGACAAATCTGGCTGTTTGATTTCTCCACTATGTGTGAACTTATGGTTTTCATCAGCCATCCATTGCGTATATCGCTGTTTAAGTGCAGCTTTGAATGGCCGATTTATACACACATCTAGTGGTTGTAGGATGGATGTTAGGTCTCCAGGGATAATGACCAAGTCAGTTTTCCCTTTTTGTAATTTGTCTCGCACTTCCTTAGTTATATGTCCACAGAAGCTGTGCAGGACAAACATGTTGCGTAAATTCAGTAACGCACCAGGATGACGTTGACAAACTCGTGTCACCCAGTCAATTATAAGTTCATTGTCCATCCACCCTTTCGGATTCGCTCTCACTAATACTGGTATGCCTTTTACTGATATTTTCGGAATAGTTTTCCTTTTAAATATCATGTAAGGTGGTAGCTTTCGTCCATCGCCAGTTACACACATCATCATCTTTGTTTCTCACTGCCGCCAGTTCATATCATGATGCTGGATTCTCCTTTCCTGTTCACTGTGTTGTCGAGTGGCATCTCAAAATAGACTGGCATTTGATCGCCATTATCAATTTGTGATAATATATAGGACTGTTTACGGCCCAGATTTATCACATAGCGATGAAAATTCACTATTTTTTCGTCGTAATTGCCTGGAAGCCGCTGAGCGATAGTAGTTTTCCTCTGGAATCCTAAACCATTTCGGTTGAAAAATCTTGATAGCCAGCCCCAGCCAGCTTTGAAACTGGTAATGCCTAGTTCTTTGGTTAAAGACAATGCTTTAAGTTGGCTCATTTCACTCGTCACCGCACATCCACATTGTTGCTTCTCATCTACATAATCGCAGAGCCTTTTCTCGAGGTCCGGATGCTTCGCTTTTTGGCCACGAAATGCCCGGCGATTACTATTAGTTTCTTGAAGCTGCGTTTTATTTTTTTGCCAGTCACAAATACAACTCTCACTCACGTCGTACTTTCTTCTTGCTGCACGGTTTCCAATATTTTCGGCTTCTTCAATAATTTTCACTTTTTTAGCAGTGTACGAGTGATAATGAGAACTTGTAGCCATAATTGACAAGTTTGAAGACATTAATACTTCACTCTTAACATGCTACAGATGCGTTACAGACTGAGGCCACAACAATGCAATAGTATAATGGGATGTATTGTTGGAGGCGGAGCAGTACCAACAATGTTTCGAATAATCCGTGCACCCCAGTTTTTCATCCTAAAATTCCGGAAAAAACAAAAAACATGTGCAGTGTGTGTGTGTGTGTGTGTGTGTGTGTGTGTGTGTGTGTGTGTGTAATATACAAATTGTAAAAATTATTATACCAAAAATCTTGAATAGTATTTGATCATGTACTTCATATTTTTACATGATATTCTGATGAACATTCATATGGGCATTAGCTATACATTTTTGTAAATGACAGTGTTCAAGTTTTCTTTTAGAACTGACTGCAAGAAAGAAAATGCTGTGCTGTGCTGTGAAAATGTGCAGTATCAATCTCATTGTTACAGTCAGGTTCAGCTACACTAGGAGAGTAAGCAAACAATTAGACAAATTGTTTCTGCCATATTACTCCGCCTCACACATATATTCCAAACAAAAATTGTATACACACCACTGTGGTGGTTTGTTTTCTCCCTCACTGCTGGTTTTACAGGAAACAGAAAAGTTGTATTTATGTATTACTGACTTATTATAATAATACTACGGAATCTGAATTGTCCAAAACTTTATAATCCCATGCATTCAGAGGTTAAAACGAGGCAAAATACCATCACTGAAGTGTCCTCACAGATTCAGCACCTGGAGATGTCTCATACACTGTACACCAATGTCCCAACTGATTTACCCATTCATTTTAATCAATTTCAATTCCCAAAAAAGGCTTTGTTTGCACAAAAAATCATTTTGTTGTGTAAGCAAATGTGAGGGTCCTTTTTTCGTAACTCCTGTATATGCAAACTTGATTTTTCCAAACCGTCCATGCAAATGTATCTGTAATTATTCTCCTCTTCTAGATACCTAGAGGGTGGCGCACGAAATGTGTTACCATGTTGTTTTTGAATATAAACTTTATTGTCAATACAAACTGAAAGGAACATATACTATAAGGAAGAGCTGCCCATGGAGATTTGTTCTAACTCAGCACATGCTCAATATGTCCACCATTTCGTTTCCTAACTTCCTTCCAACAAACACTGGAGTTAGTGATTACCCTACGGCACATGTCTTCCATAATTTCACTGCAAGCTTGAGGAATAAGTATTCTGCGCTCCATTAAATCACGTGGATGTTTCGGGAAAATTTTTCCCTTTAGGTACCCCCAAAGAAAAAAGTCACATGGCTGGAGGTCTGGACTGTTGGGGGGGGGGGGCCAATTTTGTCCATCATTGAAGTGATCTGAAAACCCGAGTGAAATGATCCGCATGTCGAAATGCTCGTGTAAAAACTCCAACACAGTGTTTGCAGTATGTGGCCTTGCTCCATCTTGCATGAACCACTGCGCATTGAAGTGCAAGGCAGTAGCAAAAAGCTGGGGAATGAAGCTATTAATGCTTGCTGTTCACAGTTTCTGCAAAGAAAAAGGGTCCAATAAGTCCGTGACTGGAAAATGCTGCCCACGCTGTAATCCTCGGAGCATAATGTTGTCGTTCATGAAGCACTTGTGGGTTTTCAGTGGCCCAAAAGCATAAATTTTGCTTGTTAACCACACCGTGTAAATGAAAATGCATTTTGTCTGAAAACCAAACATTGTTGAGAGTTTCTTCCCTATCCCGCCCACTGAGCAAAAAGCAGTCTCTGCTGCTTGTGTTCTTCAGTGAGCTTCTGTGCACAGGTCATCTTGTATGGGTGCATATGGAGGTTACTTTTAAGAATGCGTTGAACGGAGCATCTGGATATTCCCAGTTGCACTGCTGCCTTTCTACACGATTTCCCGGGACTTCTCTGTACAGCAACTCATACCGCTTCAATATTCTCCGGCAAACAAACAGGCTTAGGCCGAGGTCGCTTCATTTCCAATACTGTTCCTTCGTGTACAAATTTATCGTACAACCTGTGCATGGCCTTCTTGCAAGGGTCCCATCGTGTGTTAAACTGTTGTCGAAAACGCCTCTGAGTCACAACAAGGCTTTTCATTTCATGAAAAAGTAACACAATTGCCGATCATTGCTGTGGCGTCAGTCTTCCATTGTCAGCCATTGCTACTTACTAGTCTCCTAGCGGCAGTATCATGAATTACACGTCATTTTGTAACTCATTTGTTTTTCCAAGCTCTGCTGGTACTACTGTAGAGATCCCAGTGGGATATCTAATGCGCATCGTAAATTGTGAAAGAAACAATTGGTAACGCATTTCATGCGCCACCCTCTATGTTTCCGATACATGGCGTGCAAAATTTTTTTCGGTAGTATTCAATTTGTTAGTTTCATAATTTGTATGTGCCATTGTGAATCACTGTTAGGTTTATCTCCACTTTTCTTCTCCACAGTACTCAATTCGAGATGTTGTGGAGCAGGCGAGGGAGGAGGTCCTGATCCAGAAAATGGACAAACTGATGGAAGCGTGGAAGAAGTGCCGAATGTCTGAGAAGCTATTGGATCTGTGGCAGTCACGTGTACCAGAAGATGAATGGAAAAGTATTGAATATAGTATCAGGAAAAAGAAATTGGAAAAAAGAAACAAAGGGTCTCATGTCAAAATGGTAATACAAGATACTGAAGACAAATCACAAAATGGGAAGATCGACAATGATGAGAATAATGTGTGGGAAAAAGACTAGAGAAAGAATGCTATAGCTATGGAAGCTGCCTGAGCACAAAAAATAAGTTGCAGTGTGCAGAGTGAGAGAGATCTTTCACAATAATAACAACATAGTAGGTAACATGCAAGAAGGGGAACAGATTGGAGGGGGGGGGGATGATATCATTTACATGCAAAGAAAGAAATTTGTAAGATGTGAGTAGTGGCATCAGTAGGTACAAAAGCATTGGGGATATGGAGGATAGAGATTCGAACTCTACATTGAGGAATGAAATTTTGTTCTCTTGTCTCTAAGAATCTGGTTACAGTATTGTGCAGAGTGGGGATTAAAACAGTAAGAGTGTCCTCTGTAGTGACGACACATCAAGGAACAATTCAAGTTGTGGTACTGCAAAGAAATTTATTTGCGTTTGGGCACCCATTATTAGTAGCAAATATTGAGGTAACTCTGCTGATTTTGAAATCTTAAATGGCATACCTGTTGAAGAAAAGATTTTACATTTCAGAAGAATAATGTGGAGCATTGTCAGAGATCTAAAGAAAACTGTTACACGCTATCTCCAGTAATCTTAAAAAAATATCTGGGAAATTTCACAATGCTGGAAGGAGTGCTGTCTAAAATATAAGATGGATCTGGGGATGATACAGACTTGATAAGTAGACATTATGATGTAAACAGAAATCAGAAACAATTAGAATGTATCTACAGGGATGAAGACAAGTTAGGGAATAATTCATATAATATAACAAAGGAATTTGTTTTTGATTGTAACACAAGTTATTAGTGGCGATGATTCAGGTACCCTTGATGTTGACGAAATTTTTAACTGCATAGCAATGGAGAAAAAAAAATGGCGTATAGTCAGGGACCCAAAGAGTTTCTCATAAACACTAGCAGCTGTATTTCACACAATTTTTTGATTCAGGAAGAGTGCTATGTATATGAACATGGCTCCACTGTGGTGTAAGTGCACTAAAACAGACTATTGTAAAACAGTGTGCAATGAGAAGACGAAGATGTAATGCAAGAAATGTCAATAGAAGTGATAGCTAGAAGACAGGAGGCAGACTCCAGACTACACAGAAGGTTTATCCCACTTGGCATACATATATAGAAACAAGTCTAACTGATTATACGCAGAGACTAGTTCACAGAGCAGTCATTAGGCAGACACTTACTGACAGAGTGCAAGATCAACTTCTGTTTCTGGAGCCTCTTAGCTTGCCAGGCATCTTTAATACTTCACTCACTTTTGACTATGGACTGGATGTTCCAATACCACTCCCCATTGTACAGCTTCCCCACTATATCTCTTGTGTACTGTAGCTGCAACAACAACTAAATGTCCTTCTGCAGGACCATCATATTTGAATGATTGCTCAGTCTTTGCTGCATGTCAAAAGTACTAAACTGAAAAAACATGAAAACCTTTCATGGCCTCAAAGTCCCTGTATCAACATTTCTCTAGATGTTGTCCCTTCCAAATGCTTGATGTGTATTTGTCAGAGTGAAAATTCATACAGAAATAGCCACTGCGCTCCCAAGGCAGATGTGTCCTGCCTAGACCAATGAGGCAGTGTATTGGGCAGTACTACATTGTGCAGAAAAAAAGGATCACTTTTTGAAACCTTGTAATTGTCTCCCATTCTAACATATAAGTTTGAAATTTGGCTCAAAGCTGATGACAACCTTTTTCAGTAATGGTACAAATGCACGGTGAGCTGCAACATCACCCTCACGCCCAGTGACACTTCAAAGAGGAAGTTGTTAACAAATGTGAAAAAAGCCTTAGAAGTTCAGGTGAGCTTTATGTTGGCTTAATGATGTCACATTGTCATCAAATTTCACTACAATTGTACCCAACACCACTGTGGATGTGTCGCAAGTATGGGGAAGTCATCGCAACCCCTCTTACCCATGTTTCATCCCTTCTTCTGATGCCTCTGTGATGGAGGTCAGAACCATGACACAAAGTGTAGAAATTACATGGTCTTCTTATGGGTGTCTGCAGGAAATAGTTCAGACACACTACCATTCAGAATCTACACAACAAGGCCTCTAAGCATGGCATAAATGTCATCAAGGAAATCACCTCATACTTGGGGCATTATTCCCAAGCATTTCACCATCAAAAATGATGTCTTGCAGTCAAATGAGCATCAGGATGAAGCTCTTGACAATGTTCGACACTGTTGCCACCCCATGGGCATTTTAACCCTACTCTAATGACATCATGTGGTTGCAGCCCAAGTGAATGTGATCTCACCCCTTTGGACTGTAGTGCAGCTGCAATGTTTGCTCTGGTGTACAAGGTGGGACCAGTAGGGACCATTCAAAAACATTCAACGAAATTTGAACGTGTTCTGAAGCAGCAAAGGGGCTTCATGCTTTCAGTGCCCATGTTTCGCACCCTCCTGTGGCATGAACATTAGGGAGGGTTGCTACATTATCATGTGCATAAATAAAATAGTAACGGTTCCCTCTAAGAAGCCTCAGTTTGGCTAAAACTGTGGCGCCATCCATGCACGTTTATTAAGCATGAAGATAGGTAAACCCAACCTGAGGGATATCAAAGCGATTACCTAAACCTGAGGGGTTAAAACAGCCATGAGACTAAATTGATGTCAGAGTTTCTGACAGGTTCATTTTTAAAGTGTTAAAACAGGTGTGTGGGTGGTCCCAAGTTTGTTGCTACACTGGAGGTTCTTAGAGAGACCCTTTGCCATTTTATTCATGATAATGTAGCAGCTACTTGTGATCATCCCACAGGAGGATTGAAACAGAGTTGCTGAAAAGTTATAAAACTCCTTTGCTGCTTCGGATCACTTATGGATTTCATTGAATGGTCCCTAGTGGTTCCATCTTGTATGCCAGAGCAAATGTTGTGGTTGCATTACAGTCTAAAGGGGTCAGATCACATTCATTGGGGTTGGAGCCCTATGATGTTGTTAGAGCAGTGTTGAAATGCCCAGGGGACAACATCAGTGTTGAGCTTTGTCAAGAATGCCATTCTGTTGCTCATCACATTGCAAACTACCATTTTTGATGGCGATATGTATGGGAATCGAAGGCCAAGGGAAGCTGTAGTTTCATTAACAACCTTTGTGCCATGCATAGAGGCCTTTTCATGTTGTTTCCAAGCAGTGGTGTGTTTTCCTCAGCCACCCATAAGAAAACCAGATGATTTGCACACTGGGTGTCACAGTTATAACCTCCATAACAGAGGTGGCCAAAGAAGGGATGAAACACAGCTAAGATGGGGCGTAATAACCTTCCCACCCTTGTGACACGTCCACAGTGGCATTGGGCAAAATTGTGGTGTAATCTGGTGCCAATATGGCGTCACTAACACATCATAAAGCTCACATGAACGTCTGAGCTGAGGCCTTCTTTTCACATTGGTCGACACCTTGCTGTCTGGGGTGTTGCTGAGTCTGAGGGTGACGTTACACGTTGCCACGCTTTTGCAACATTACAGACAAAGGTTGTAGTCACCTTTGAGCCAAATTTTAAATTTATGCTTTGGAATGGAAGACAATTATGAAGTTTTTCAGTACCCTCATCAAACTTATCAATCTTTCTGTCTGGGCAAACATCTCACGTACAAAACTGTGTGATGTGTCTTTGCAAATATTTCCAGATCACTCTGAAGTAAGTTCTTTGTCTACTCCTCTGTTTACTACATTTAAGTCCCTACTGATTGCATGTAAGGCTTCACTTGTTGCCTCCCTCCTGAACAGACTTCCTTTTTTCCATTATCATTGTGGCATTATTATTATCTCACAATGATCTGATTGATTCCGTGCTGCTAAATACCTATTCTCCCTGTGTAACATCTTTCTTGACTATAGTACTGTTCCCTTTGTGGCAGTCAATGTCCATTACTAAAGTATGTGACTCATTTTCATTTTCCTTGTTGATCTCAAGATCTCTCTTAGATTTCTCTAAGTCCAGGTCTTCTTTTTGAGCTTTGTATGGTACAGAAACAGCTGAACCTTCGCAATAACAACCATCTTTTATTTTCTTTAAATGTTGTATCCCTTGTTCAAGTACATTTTCCTTCAGTTGTGTCACTTCTGCATGACCATAAAATTCTACCATTTATTCAGAATGATTTGACTGCCTGACGCATACAAAGTTGGATTCAAAATGGTCTTCCTGCTTTCCAGACAGATTTTGCTGTGTCCATCACCTACTTGGTCTCTTAGTGTAGCTTTCACAGTTTTGCAGTTCCCATAATTTATGTTTTCTACCCATACACCTTCTTCCGTATAGTCTCGTAAAATATTTATCATTTATTACAATGCAATCTCAAACTGTTACAAGGAAGTGGTTTCTGTGGTTTCCACACAATCAAAGCAAAGACAATAAGCCATTGCAATGTCCGTCACCAAATCCTTCATGGCCTAGAAATTTCTGCAATATATTTTACTTTAGATGATGTATATGTCTGGGTTTCGTGGATAATATCTGTTAATTTTCTTTGACTCTAAATTCTCAGATATTTAATGTATTGTTTCCCTCTCATGAATAATAGCAGCAGTTTGATTGGCTTAGTAACACCATTTTTAAATTCCCATTCAGTTCTTCAGAATTCCACCTTCCTTTACATGGTTGATTGGTGACCCACTCCTTATTAACATTGAGTAAAAATGTAGTTATACATGAATTTCTCTCTACCTCAGTTTCATTTCAAATCTGTGTGTGACCTCTACCTCTTACACTGCTCCTCCTGATCCTAGGATGCACATATCTTCTAGGTTGATCAACATTTTGTATATGTAAAATTAGGTCTTGCTAAATAGAAGTTTATAGTATGAAACAATTATTACATTTTGTTGTAGTCATTAAATAACATTTTCATAATGAACAGAAATTGTAACTATGCAACTGCATGTTAAGCTGATGGCCAAAATGTTCAAGTAAACATATCTTTAAATGACATTTGAATCAAAGATTTCTGTTTATAAATTTTCTTCATCTGTCGACATTCAGTTCCCAACTCCCCCTTCCCCTCTTTTCTGGGCCCCCTGGAAATGCTGATTGTATACTTGTTCCCTACAGCCAGTGAGAGTTCAGGAATTAGTTTGTTCTTGTAATGAGTACTTCAAATATTTAAATGTTGTAGCAAGTTACTTGAAAGATGCTATTTTGTGTATCAAACCAGAAATAACATAATTAAAAAAAGTTGTTTTTACATTTTGGCATGGTCTCTTAAGTTTGATAAGTAAGAAATTTGTAATATTCTTACTTCGTAATATGTGATTAAGATATCTAAAACATATATGTTAATGTTGAATCTGGTATACATTTTTGCTGTGTACTGAGCTTATAATCTTACAATATTATGCTCAGAGTAGTTATGATACATTGACTACTGTTTTGATAAGTCTTAGAGTTAAGATCCATTTGAATATTATGATGTAGCTGTATATTGAATCTTATGATGTAACTGTAAATCACTACTCACTTTTAACTTCAAGAGTATGTTAGTTTTCATTACCAAATTTGTTTATAACTGTTATAAATCTTTGAATATGATACGAGAGTCACTCATAAATAAATGGCATTTGTCAAGCTTTGATATGAAAGCAATCACATAACATCTTCATCTTTTATTCAGGTATTAGGCAGGAATTGCCTGTTACAGAACCCATCTCTGTCGGGGTCTTCCGTAATCTCGAATTTTATCTTTGAGGCTAAAGATTTGCAGTTCTTCTCTATTATCTTGATTTCTTAACCTGTCTTCTCTTGTGCAACCTTTAACACCTCTAAGGAATTTCATTTCTTGTGCGTGAACCAAATTTCTTGCTTCTAGGTAATCACCCAGGTCTGACTTCCATAGAGCAGTGTGGGAACTGCAACAGTTTTGTAAAATTTAATTTGAGTGTCTTTACTAGTTCTGTTTTTTAGGTTTCTGTTAATTGTTCCACATACCTGGCTGAATTTACTAGGCTTAATTTCAATATCTCTGCTGTAGCCTTATGTCATTTCACATTCAAGGTAATTGAAATGGTTTACTTGCTATA
This sequence comes from Schistocerca nitens, assembly GCF_023898315.1. Taxonomy (NCBI): domain Eukaryota; kingdom Metazoa; phylum Arthropoda; class Insecta; order Orthoptera; family Acrididae; genus Schistocerca; species Schistocerca nitens. The sequence goes on along the minus strand of NC_064614.1, from coordinate 1,268,329,054 downwards.
AAATCTTCTGATCTATCACTATTTTGGTTCTGATTGGTTCTTTCCCCATGAAAGCCATTGTCTTAGTTTTTTCTTTTGAAATCTCCATGTTAAATTTTGCACTTATTTGTTTTTGGAAGTAGATTCCTTTCTGAAGGTCATCTTCCTTATCTGCTAGGACCACTGCATCATCAGCATATGGTAAATTATTAAAAAGAATGTTCCTGTCTAGATAGATGCCTTTCTCAAATTCTGATTTACATATACATATTATTTCATTAATGTAAATGTTGAACATGTTTCTGTCTATTGACATTGTCAAAAGCTTTTTTTAAAGTCAATAAAAGCAATATGTGTTTCTTTATTATACTCTCTTTGTTTTTCTATTATTTGCTGCAGAATAAAAACTGCATCTATTGTGAAGTGTCCTTTCCGAAAACCCATTTGTTCCTCATCTCATGCAGTACTGCTTCTGCTATGTTTTTAAGTCTTGTATTTAAAATCTTAGCATACACGTTATATGCTGAATCCAGTAAACTTATTCCCTTGTAATTACTGCATAGGCTTGTATCTCCTTTCTTAAAATCACATAACAGAAAGAAATAATATCTATCAACCAGCTATGGGACTACAGGGGAAAAATAAATAAATAAAATTTGGGTCTGTGTAATTTATAAAACAACGGAAAATCCATTATGGAATAATGACAATTTAACAAAAAGGATATAAAGTGTAGATGCTGAGTCACAGATAGGCCCAACAAAAAGACTGTCAAACAAAGCTTTTGGCCAAACAGGCCTTCATCAGAATAGGACACACACACACACACACACACACACACACACACAATCGACAATAGTCTCTAGTTCCAAGACAGACTGCAAACAGTAGCACATGATGGGAGAATCAACTGGGTGGTGGGGGTAATGAGGAGGCTGGGGCAGAGAGGGCGAGGGATAGCAGTCAAGTGCTGCTTGTGGAATCACACAGGGATGGGATGAGAGGAGGTACAGTCAGGAGGTTAGAGGGGCTGGTGGACAAGGGGATCGGGGGGGGGGGGGGGGGGGAGGAGAGAAGTAAAAATACTGTGGGTGTGTTGGTGGAATAGAGAGCTGTGTAGTGATGGAACGGGAACAAGGAAGGGGATAGGTGAGTAAAGACAATGACTAACGAAGGTTGAGGGCACAGGGTTGTGGGAACATAGGATATATAATAAGGAGAGTTCCCACTTGTGCAATTCAGAAAAGCTGTTGTTGGTGGGAAGGATCCAGATGGCACAAACTGTGAAACAGTCATTGAGATGAAGAACATCGTGTTGGGCAGTGTGCTCGGTAACTTGATGGTCTGGCTGTTTGTGGGCCATAGTTTGTTGGTGGCCATTTAAATGGGCAGACAGCTTGTTGGTTGTCATACCCATGTACAATGCAGCACAGTGGTTGCAGCTTAGCTTGCAGATCCCATGACTGGTTTCACAGGTAGCCCTGCCTTTGATGGGATAGGTGATGCTTGTGACCGAACCAGAGTAGGTGGTGATGGTGGTGGTTGTGGGAGGATGTATGGGACAGGTCTTGCATCTAGGTCTCTGACAGGGATATGACCATGAGGCAGAGATTGTGTAGGTATGGACAAGGATATTGTGTAGGTTCCGTGGATGGCAGAATACCACTGTCAGAGAGGTGGGAAGGACAATGGGCAGGACGTTCCTGGAGCATATAGAGGAGTCTCTAGACAACACTGTGAATCACACTGTAAGTCATGGCAGCAAACATTTAACTTTATTTATTAATATTAACTGTTCAAATGTTTATATGTGACTCCAGCTAGACTGACATGTTTATTAATGCTAATAGCTTTTTAACAGTAATTTCAGTAACGCCAAACTCAAGCTCATATTTTAATTAGAATTTTATTTAATGTTATCTATGATTTGCTGCCTAAACCCACCAGTCAGAAATTGTGCCCTACGTAGACCAACGTGGAACACCGAAGCTAGTTCAGCAAGCAGTCTGTGACTAGTATTCAGACCAATAACATGTACTTTCTGTTAGTAGATATTTAATATTGTTCAAATTAAGTTCCCCCCCCATGAACCATGGACCTCGCCGTTGGTGGGGAGGCTTGCGTGCCTCAGCGATACAGATGGCTGTACCGTAGGTGCAACCACAACGGAGGGGTATCTGTTGAGAGGCCAGACAAATGTGTGGTTCCTGAAGAGGGGCAGCAACCTTTTCAGTAGTTGCAGGAGCAACAGTCTGGATGATTGACTGAGCTGGCCTTGTAACACTAACCAAAACGGCCTTGCTGTGCTGGTACTGTGAACAGCTGAAATCAAGGGGAAACTACAGCCGTAATTTTTCCCAAGGGCATGCAGCTTTACTGTATGGTTAAATGATGATGGTGTCCTCTTGGGTAAAATATTCCGGAGGTAAAATATTCCCCCATTCGGATCTCCGGGTGGGACTACTCAAGAGGACGTTGTTATCAGGAGAAAGAAAACTGGCGTTCTATGGATCGGAGCGTGGAATGCTAGATCCCTTAATTGGGCAGGTAGGTTAGAAAATTTAAAAAGGGAAATGGATAGATTAAAGTTAGATATAGTGGGAATTCGGATCTCCGGGTGGGACTACTCAAGAGGACGTTGTTATCAGGAGAAAGAAAACTGGCGTTCTATGGATCGGAGCGTGGAATGCCAGATCCCTTAATTGGGCAGGTAGGTTAGAAAATTTAAAAAGGGAAATGGATAGATTAAAGTTAGATATAGTGGGAATTAGTGAAGTTCGGTGGCAGGAGGAACAAGACTTTTGGTCAGGTGAATACATGGTTATAAATACAAAATCAAATAGGGGTAATGCAGGAGTAGGTTCAATAATGAATTAAAAAAAATGGAGTGTGGGTAAGCTACTACAAACAGCATAGTGAACGTGTTATTGTGGCCAAGATAGATACGAAGCCCACACCTACTACAGTAGTACAAGTTTATATGCCAACTAGCTCTTTTATTAGCCATAACTCAGTAACTACGCATTTGCTCACCTATGTTTATGTGACCTTTTTACTTTAGTTTTACTTGTAGAATAACATATTAAAATATTTGCATATCTTCATGTATCACACTGCAAGATACAGTCCTTGGTACGAGACATGCTCACAATATACTACTTCCAGCAAGACAATAAGTCATTTACAGTTAAGGAGAGGGTGAAAATCTTGAGTCTACAATATAGTAGATTGAAAAGATAAAGTTTGCTCCTATAATCAGCTTCAGTTGAATAAACAGTGAACATCCTATGTAGTTCCATTTCACTACATGGTAGCATTTCCTCACAAGACTGCGTGCAGAATAATTGCAAGTTAACTGCGCAGAACTTTTGAATACACTTCTAAAATAACCTATAAATTTATCTAATATTCATGAATACAAATAATTGAAAATATCTCACCCAAATTCTTCATTGTTGTAGAAACTCTGAACCAGTTCAGTGAAACACCAGCCTGCCTCCTAAATCAAACAGAGTAACACTTGATAAAAAAACAACACCAGAATGGTGAATGTACATTTGAACTAGAGTACCTGGTAGTCCCAAAACCATTAAGGCTTCTCACTGGCTGACGACCAAAACTAACCTCCATAAATGTGTCACTGTGGAGACAAAAAGCTTGCTCAAAGAGCTTGTTTCGACTAATCAAAGCTGACTATTGCAGAAACCTTGAAAACCTTTGTGAAGGTAATATCGTGACTTAAGAAAAGCAATAATTTAGTGAGCAAAAAATGAAACTGTGAATAAACACACAACTTCCAACAGACACAGCTACTATTGTCTGAACACACCCAATATGCTCATGGATGGACTCATTTGCACATGAAACTAGTTGTGCTGTTGGCACAAATCCTCTTCATTAGAGCAACCAGTTAAGATGGGTCATTGCTTTTCCACACTCTGTAAAAGCAGGGGATGTATGAGAATGAACTGGTGTCTCCAAGCAGCTATAGCTACAAATGTAAGCAATAATGATGTTAATATAATAGAGGGAAACATTCCACATGGGAAAAATATATCTAAAAACAAAGATGTTGTGACTTACCAAATGAAAGCTCTGGCAGGTCGATAGACACACAAACAAACACAAACATACACATAAAATTCAAGCTTTCGCAACAAACTGTTGCCTCATCAGGAAAGAGGGAAGGAGAGGGAAAGACGAAAGGATGTGGGTTTCTTTCCCTCTCCTTCCCTCTTTCCTGATGAGGCAACAGTTTGTTGCAAAAGCTTGAATTTTGTGTGTATGTTTGTGTGTCTTTCGAGCTGCCAGCGCTTTCGTTCAGTAAGTCACATCATCTTTGTTTTTAGATATACAATAATGATGTTACATTCACAAACTGAATCACACTAAACCAGATCATCAAGTGCATGATACTGCGAGAGACCACAATGACTTTTATACAGCCTTGACAACCATGCAATTAAACAGGAATTTAGTAAGTAAGCTTGATATCATTAAAGAGCAGATATATCTAACACAATCCTTTCTGTTACTTCAGTTACATCAGAGTTAAAAAGTGACGAGTCAAAACATTGCTAGTATATGACTTCAGCCTTCGCTGATGACGTTTCCCTGTGTCACCACAAGAAATGAAAAGAGAAGAGTAGAGGAGACGTGTAATTTGTAGAAACGTCATATTCTAAAGCAAAAGTTTTAATAGCCGTATAGTAACTACACATATGAAAATTGATTGTTTGTTATAAAAGATTATAGAAACACCTCTGGGTATGTTTCACAAATAAAGAGAAATCCAACTGCTAAAAACTGTTTACATAAGATAAAGAAAGCAGAATAATAGAACAGGTGTGTTTGAATTAAAAGAACATATTTCACATGTAAAGTAAATGGTTATATGAACACAATAAATGGAAATACACAGAACTGATGGGCAACAAAAGCACTTGACAGTTGTGATAATGACCTACAAATTAAGATTTAAATATCGTATTCAGTACTATATTTGATATGTTTCACTGATGCTGCTCTTTTTGCACACCAAGAAGATTTTTTGTTGAACACAGTAACAGGCTTCATGTTACTAGTTGATGCAGTCAATTAGAAATGCCTATTCTGTGAAAAACATTATAATGAGAACCTTTGTCTAGGTTTTATCTCAGTAGGAACTACCATCACAATCAGTCAGGACACCAGTGTATATTTTCTCGCTTCAGTGTCCGAAAACCTGATGCTGTAAGTTACTGAACAATTAATGGTGCATCCACAGTTGCAAAGTTGAGTAGTTGTGCCAGCAGCAGCAGTTTCTGTATATACAAATAAGGATTTATGTAAAAACAAAGATGATGTGACTTACCGAACGAAAGCGCTGGCAGGTCGATAGACACACAAACAAACATAAACACACACACACAAAAGGAAATAGTTTCCCCTATGCTCTCACATGCTTCTGGGAAGAAGCATATGTCTGTTTGTTTGTGTCTGGGTGTTTAATTGTGTTGGCTAGTGTCAGTAGTAGAGCTGTAACAGTATGAGGCACCAAACTGGACCTGCTGAAAACTGTAATCTGGTTCACCGCCTACCTCTCCATGGCTGAAGTTTTCAATTTTTCATTTAAAAACTCATTCATACATACCATTGTTTGAGTAATGCACAGAGTCCCGTATAAATGACATAGTATTAAGCATCCCCAGCATAGAGAAACTACTGAAAGAGTTGAAAACAAGTAATTTTCCAGGTCTGGATGGAATCCCAGTTCGGTTTTACAAAGAGGTACTCTATGGCTTTGTCCACTTACTTAGCTTGCATTTATCACGTATCTCTCGCTCAGTCCCAAGTGACGAAAAAAGCACAGGTGACTCCTGTATATAAGAAGGGTAGAAGAATGGACATGTAAAATTAAAGACTAGTATCTTTAACATTGGTTTGCTGCAGAATTCTTGAACATATTCTGAGTTCACATAAGGTAAATTTCTTAGAGACTAAAAAGATTTTATGTTCACAAATCAGCATGGTTTTAGAAAGCTCCACTCCTGTGAAACTCAGCTTGACCTTTTCTCACATGATATGCTGCAAATTAAGAAAAAGGTGCACCAGGCAGATTCTATATTTTGGAATAGCATTTGACATGGTAGCCTGCTCCAGACTGTTCATGAAGGTGTGAGTGGACAGAATAGATTCCCAGATATGTGAGTGGCTTGAAGACATCTTAAGTAATAGAACATAATATGCTGTCCTCAATGGCGAATGTTTATCAGTGACAAGAGTATCATCAAGAGTGCCCCAGGCAAGTGTGATAGGACCGCTATTATTTTCTATACACACGAATTATCTGACAGGCTGGGCAGCAATCTGCAATTGTTTGCTGATGATGCTGGGATGTACAGAAAGTCGAAGGTAAGTGACTAAGAATGATACAAGATGACGTAGACAAAATTTCTAGTTAGTGTAGTGAATGGCAGCTGGTTCCAAATATAGAAAAATATAAGTTAACGCTGATGAGTAGGAAAAACAAAAGCTTAATGTTCAGATACAGCATTAGGAGTGTCCTGCTTGACACAGTCACGTTGTTTAAATAACTGGGTGTAATGTTGCAAAGCAATATGAAATGGGACGAGCATGTTAGTATTCTCACAGGGAAGGCAAATTGTCAACTTTGGTTTATTGAGAGAATTTTAGGAACACGTGGTTCATCTGTAACGGAGACCACAAATAGAATGCTAGTGCTACCTTTTCTTCATTACTACTCGAGTGTTTGGGATCCACATCAGGTCAGATTGAACAACATGCAGATGTTATGGATATACTTTGGGACTCGAATGGAAATTGCTGGAGGAAATGCGATGTGCTTTTTGAGGAACACTAATGAGAAAATTTAGAGAACCTGCATTTGAAGCTGACTGCAGAATGGTCCTACTGCTGCTGACATAACATTTCACTTAAGGATCATGAAGATAAGATACAAGAAATTAGGGCTTATACAAAAGTATATAGGCAGTCATTTTCCCCTCACTCTATCTGTGAGTGGAACAGGAAAGGAAACAACTAGTAGTGTTACAGGTTACCCTCCTCCACACATCGTATGGTGGCTTGTGAAGTATGTATGTAGATGTAAATGTAGGCTGCTGCATGTGGTAAATTTAGGTCATCTATCACAACACATGACAAGGTCACCATCCAGGCCTCTAGTCCAATTATATGGCATACAGACGGTGGGAAAAAACAGGATCACCTCAAACTGGCACATGTCAAGGTCGCCCATCCAACTGGCATGTTTTGAGGATACCCACTCCACCCTCCTCATCACTACACCAATTTTGTGGCTTAAAACTGTCAGGAAATTCTTTCTATTTGCTGGGAAAATGATGATTGCCAGATTCATACACCCTCACATCCCTAGACCAGTTGTGTGGCATAAAAATGGTGGGAGAGTAAACAGATGGATAGGGTATATAAGTGCAGCAGTGTGTACCCCACTCATTCAGGAATGGTAGGCATCATCATCATGAGATTGCAGTGGTGCTCTGTACATCAATTGATCAACATCAGATATCAGCTATTGTCCCCTTGCAGACTAATAATAATAATATACATTCGAATCTAAGGCTTAGTCCACTCTTCTCTCTTGCTGTGTGTAATTTTCTGAATACTTACTTTTTTTTCATTTTTCCAACAGTGCTGCAGTCCTCTGATGCAGCACTAGTGGGTATATTAGACCAGGACATACACCTGTTTGCTGCATCATCACCCCTTGAACCATACACACCTAAAGGGACTGATGACCCTGTAGTTTGGTCCCTTTATACCCCAAACCAACCAATCATACACACCTATGCATGTTACTGTCCCCATAGCTTTGGGTGAGATACAGGCCAAATTTAAGGCATACAAAAAACAAATATTTGCAAAATATTGCAAAAACAAATGACTGTATTTTAAAGCTGTTGTGATTGACATTGTATATAAATATATAATAAAATAGTATTTCTTACAAAATTGTTTTATTTCCCCAACCCAACCTGTCATTTAAATATGATTTAATCAGTCGATTAATGTCATGAAGCATTGTCAGAGAAGATCTATCATCCCCAGACAGGTTAATAAAAGAAACTGCACAGTATAGAGTAAGTATTATGAACCCCTGCCTCTCATTATTATAATTTATTGCTATTTACATTTTTCTGACAATTTACTGTGGTTTTGAGTTAATTTCTTTCCAAATGTTCTCCCAGAACTTCAAATTGGCACTTTTCAAGAATAATATTATGAGTGTGGGGTGAAGAGTGATGCCCTTAAACTTAATATGTGAAAACTCTTAAAGCTTTTTAAATAGAGCAAATGTTATTTGCATTCTGCATCTTTATTCTTCATGTCAACACATTTATTTCTCAACAGAGTCACCTCATTTCTCCAAATGAGAGCCAGTTTGTTGATACCATCACTGTAGAATGTTTGACTTTCTTGTCAGAGCCACAACCTCACCTGTGCTTGCACCATTCAGCACTATCAAAGTGAAGTCCTTAAGGTGTTCATTAAGTTTTGGAAGCAGATAATAATTGGATGGGACCAAGTAGGGACTGTATGGAGGATGACTGCTGACAGTGAACCCATGTCACTGGATTGTTGCAGATGTCCTAGTGCTCCTGTATGGTCTGGAATTGTTGTGCTGAAGGAGAAGGTGCTTCATGTGTGGAGAAGCTCTTCAAATTGCAAACGTGATTACAGCATGCTTTTTCTCACACACAGACATAGTTACCCACACATGGCCATATTATGCACTACAGTTCACAGCCCTCTAGTGGTAGAGGGATGCAAATATGTAGACATGAAGAATAAAATGTTTGTTTCACTCAAAAACTTTAAGAGCTTTCACATAAAAAATTCAGAGGCATTATTTTTCAGCATGCCCTTGTATCTAAATTATATAGACATCTCATGTTTAACAATTCTCACATGGCAATACTTAAATAAATATACTCATGTTCCTTTCCCCTTCCCCCCCTCCCTGCCCCCAGCAGGAGCCTATTTGTGCTCTCAACATATGTTTATGTAAGTCTAATTTATGACCCACTATACTAACATGACTGTCAGAAGATTTGCAAATTACACACAAATATCTCCTCTTTTTAACAGTTACCACAGGATAATATTTCTTGCTATGTACCATTTACACTGTGGATGCTTTTGGATTCATTTAGCACACTCTTGATACGTATCACTTTCACTGTAAACAATATTATGAAAAGGATAGTTGCTACACACTATATAGTGGAGAAGCTGAGTCACAGATAGGCACCACAAAAAGACTATTAGAAAATGAGCTTTCAACCATAAAGGCCTTCATAGGAGACAAAATAAATACACCCTGAATATAGGAGACAAAATAAATACACCCTGAATACATTATATTATATGGGTATATCAGCTGTATGAGATCATGTAATTGATTTCCATGTTAAATTATTAAAACTGTAGGTGGACAAAAAATGTACTTTTCCCCCTTTGCTCTTCTGTATAGAACTAGAGTTTCTAGCACTGAAGCAAAGAAATAGGTGCTTGCTTGAAATTTTACACCACAATGATGGTACAGAGCAGGGATGTATTGTAAACACTATTTGCTAATATGAAAAATACATAGCACTACTACTATGTAATTCTTGTATCATCTTCATTGGAGTATATATTAAGAATTTCCACATAGTTTGCAGGTAGAGAATTAGAACTATAGGCAGACAGAACATAGTGTATAACCTTTCATCAGTCTTGACTGTCTCCTATGCCAGTCAACTTTCATGTGTCCTTGTTACCTTTCCCCCAGTAGGCAAACTGCAGGATGAAATATTTAACAGGGAATAGTATAAGTCTGCTCAATACATTGCTTCCTTCAAGTATTACCCATGTCGATGCAGAATTTTGATGTGTGGCATATCACTTTAACACGGGTGTGGATTGAGGTAAATATGTTTTGCCAACTTTAAAATGAGGTTTGTTCAAAAATTCTGGAACATTCATAGTGTTGTGCCAATGGTGAATTGGGGCAAAATGCAGTTGGCATCTGTGCACACACCTATGTTTAATGTGTAACAGCCAGAAGTTTCGTTATTGTATGTCTGTTAGTTATTGTTCAGTGCTGTATTGAGTAGAATGTTGTATCACACAGTTTGCAAATTTCTAGATGGCAGAATTAGATGAGCAATGTGTCTGCATTAAATTTTGCAGGAAACTCAAGAAAACCTTTACAGAGACACGCCAAATGATACAGAAAGCCCACGGTGATGAGTATTTAAGCCATACTTGGTGTTACGAATGGTTCACATGGTTTAAAAATGGCCAAAAAGTAGCTAAGGGTGACCCTCATTCAGGATGCCCTTTAATGCCTACCGACAATGCTCATGTCAGAAATTTCAACAAAACTGTATGTGCCAATTAAAGACTCACTGTCAGAGAGATTGCAGAAGAATGTAACATCTCAGTTGGATCATGTCATGATATCCTGACACAGCATCTTGGACTGCATCTTGCTGCTGCCAAATTTGTCCTATGGCTCATGAGACAAGACTAGGAAAACCTTCACCCTTCAATCTGTGAAGAGCTTTTGGGTTGTGGAAATGAGAATGTGATGTTCCTTGAGAGAATCATAACTGGTGATAAGACGTGGGTCTACAATTATGGTGTGGAGACCAAGGTTCAATCTTCACAATGAGTTGCGAAAGGTTCTCCACCAAAAAAAGCTCTTGAAGTAAGGTCAAATGTCAAAGCCATACTGATAGTTTTCTTTGAGTTTGAAACATTAGTTCATCGTGAATTTGTGCCACAGGTACAAACTGTTAGTCGATGGTACTATCAGGATGTGTTGTGGCACCTGTGAGAAGGCAACGGCCTGAAATGTGTCAAAACAATTGATGGCTCTTGCATCCTTATAACACACCCACACATTCATTGCTGTTGGCACTTGACTATTGCACAAAAAACAAAATCAGATGGCAGTTTGGATGGTCCAGTAAGAGGTGTACCAATGATGCTTCTGGAAGTGGAAATGGTGTTGGGAGTGGTGTATTTTGAAGGAGACCATGCACAATAAGTAAATGTTATGCATAGAAAAATTTTGTGGACAAAGTTCAAGGATTTTTTGAACAGACGTCATGTAGCACTTGTGCATAATACCTATTCCATCTGTGTTGAAGTGCGCATTAACAAAGATCCACTACACTATGCCTATCTGCCCAAATTGCATTTTGTTATCTGTCAGTTCCTTCTTTTTAGTGGAATATTGCTGTGTGGCATTTCCTCCTGCTGTTACCAAATGTTCCATTAAAACTACATTCTTCTAAGGCATATACAGGGTTTTACAAAAAGGTATGGCCAAACTTTCAGGAAACATTCCTCACACATGAATAAAGAAAAGATTTTATGTGGACATGTGTCCGGAAACGCTTAATTTCCGTGTTAGAGCTCATTTTAGTTTCTTCCACCTACGCTCAATGGAGCACGTTATCATGATTTCATATGGGATACTCTACCTGTGCTGCTAGAACATGTGCCTTTACAAGTACGACACAACATGTGGTTCATGCACAATGGAGCTCCTGCACATTTCAGTCAAAGTGTTCGTACGCATCTCAGATTCGGTGACCGATGGATTGGTAGAGGCGGACAAATTCCATGGCCTCCACGCTCTCCTGACCTCAACCCTCTTGACTTTCATTTATGGGGGCATTTGAAATCTCTTGTCTACACAACCCCGGTACCAAATGTAGAGACTCTTCGTGCTCTTATTGTGGACGGCTGTGATACAATACGCCATTCTCCAGGGCTGCATCAGCACATCAGGGATTCCATGTGACGGAGGGTGGATGCATGTATCCTCGCTAACGGAGGACATTTTGAACATTTCCTGTAACAAAGTGTTTGAAGTCACGCTGGTACGTTCTGTTGCTGTGTGTTTCCATTCCATGATCAATGTGATTTGAAGAGAAGTAATAAAATGAGCTCAAACATGGAAAGTAAGCGTTTCCGGACACATGTCCACATAAAATATTTTCTTTCTTTGTGTGTGAGGAATGTTTCCTGAAAGTTTGGCTGTACCTTTTTGTAACACCCTGTATATCCTGAACTTCTATCCTCCTGACTTGGGCAGCAATTTGTTATGAAAAATGAAATGAGCATTTGGCATCATTCGCTGGGAGGCCCCTTACAGGGCAGGTCTGTCCGCCTTGGTGCAGGTCTCATTACATTCGATGCCACATTGGGCAACCTGAAGAATAGTCTACTCCAGCATCTCAATGAATCAGAAGCATAACATTTCTTTATTTACATTTTCTTTGCGTGGAGCCATCATAATGATGGCTTTTTCAAACATCAGACTTAATACTATGGTTATATTTACTGTTATAAAATACACTATATTTTATAGCTGTTGCTTCTTATGTCTATTTTTTACATTTATCACATTGCAACTGATATGCTAATGCCTCATGTTGCAATCATTATCTTAAAATTCGCTGAAAGAATATAAACATTTCCCTATTAGAAAAGATTTTAATTTTGTTTTAAAAACATTTCCCATGTACGTTCTTAGAGCATTTGCTAGCTTGTTATACCAAATCAAACCACTGGTATATGGACTTCAATCAGTCATTTTTAATGTTGTTCTGTTACGGAAATAGCTACACTTTAGTTATAGTGTTGTGATCATGTACATCACTGCCCTTGATAGCTTCTGTCCGTTGACTTATAAAAATACGACTATTTTGAAGATGTATGGAGAATATATTGTCAGATATTTGTGCTCCCCAAACACTTCATGACATGAATCTCTATGTCCCATCCCATGTATATGTCTTATTGCTCTTTTCTGTAGTAGTAGTAGTAGTCTTTTTAAATGTACATCAGCTGCACAGCCCCATAGTTCAATTCCATAATTGAGAAAGGGGTAAAGTGTTCCATAATATACTAATTTCAGTGCTTGTCTAGGAACTATCTTTGTGAGCTGGCTGAGGAGTTATATGGCACTACTGACTTTTCCGCATATGAAATTAATGTGGTACGTCCACTGCAAATTTTCATCAACATACACACCCAGGAATTTACAGTTACCATTTTCTGTGGCAGAGATATTACACACACTATTCATTTGTTGTGGTGAGAACTGCCTGTTTTAAATGTCAGTAGTTGAGATTTGGTGACATTCACCTTGAGTCCCTGATCATTGAAGTATTTTGTTACTTCTGTTACACCACTAGTAGCAAGAGATTCTAGCTCATTAGATTCACTTCCATGGAATAAATTGACGTGTCATCTGCACAGCTTACGATATGGGAGTAGATTTCCACCAAGAGAAACACAATCTAAAATATGGCTCTCAGTCCCTTTTTTTCAGAAGAGAGTTGCTGTGTGGTACCACCTTCCACCATTACCAGATGTTCCATTAAAACTGCAGCCTCGTATGTCATATATACCATTGACTTCAATCATCTTGATTCTGAAATGCAATTTGTTTATGAAGAATACCCAGTACTCCAGCAAAGCAATGAAATTGCCTGCATAATTTACAAGCTAATAATTAAAACTATAGAGAGGTAGAAGACGACCTTTTCTCAGTTCTAACTGTATGGAATGTGTACTTCTACACAGGTGAATCTTTGTATGCTCTTATTAACACAGGCTGTGGTGCATTTAGCTATTTGCCACCACTTGGCAGAGAAAAACATTCCGCTCCTCATTTTGATTTAAATCAAGTAACTTAAAACTGTGCGTAACTGAGTCACAATAATAATAATAATAATAATAATAATAATAATAAGTGTTGTTGTTGTTGTTGTGGTCTTCAGTCCTGAGACTGGTTTGATGCAGCTCTCCATGCTACTCTATCCTGTGCAAGGTTCTTCATCTCCCAGTACCTACTGCAACCTACATCCTTCTGAATCTGCTTAGTGTTGCAACTGAACTCGGGCTCGTTTACTACCTATTTTTTTTTACGTGGCTCATCTGTAAAGGGGGTTGGTAGTAAACGGTTGCATTTGCGCCCCTATTATTGAGTCTGATATTGGCTGGCTTTTGAAGAGCAGTGAATTGAACTATACACATTCAGATTGAAACTTATTTATTCAAAAGAAACACTTTAACATTGTGGCCATGCATTTTTAAGTTCACAAATAATAATCTGTGCAATTCGTACACTGTTTGTCTCACACCCACACACTTTCACTTTGTTCCTTCGCATACCCTGCCGTCCATGCTTGCACTCGCGGCACTTTGCCGCTCCCAACTCACCACCACAACGGCCAATGACAAAAGACCCCGATTTTCCCGCACACATCCACAGTCCTGAGTCGGGTCACATGACACCACACTAGTCAAAATAATTGCTAAACATGGCCACAATTCGTTTACAATATTTTATAATATTTAAATACTTAAATCTAAATACATTATATAATTTTACAAATTATCACCACACTTATATAATTCCTTGCAATTAAAAGAAAACCAAAACACTATCCAGCGGAACTACAACGTCCATCAAAACACAAACAAGTATTTTCCGGTCTATTTTGCCCAGCATATTATCTCTGCTGCCGTGCTTTAAATTTTAAATTACTTGAAAGAGTTCCATATTATCCCCGGTTACCTTACATACCCCCACTTCATGGAGACATTACCTTAGTAACGGCAACATGAAGTAGCACCAAATGGAGTGAACCCATATTGCTTTATATATTAAACATTTTAATTATAACTATAATGGCACCAAAACACGTAGAACAGTGTTATAGTGGTGAGTTAATCAGTGTATGTACTGTCATTAGGAAACATACATACATAATCCAACAATGTATCCAACTCAAATATACAATTAGATAGTATCCTATTGAGTGACTGGGCAGGCAAAATAAATGCCCATGTTAGTCTATATGTAGGTTGCCCACTCACTGCACATTAACACTTCCACTTTTTACACAGTTGTTTCTGTAAGTTGCATGAAGTTGTTGTAACCAGATCCTTGTGTTCACAGGTTTATGCATTGGAATACAGTCTTTCCAAACTTGTCAGCCAACAGCACTGTGCTTCCTCTCATTAGCCAAGCCATCCTATCAAAATTTAATCAAATCCTCATAAATCTTGCCTAGACATGCAGACCCACATTTCCCAGGAATCAGGCTATCCAAATCCTCCCTGGAACATCCTGTTTTCACTGATCAGTTCTTATTGAGATTTGTACAAATGACAAACATGCACACAAATCAAACACAAACATGGCATAGTTAAATATATTCTATTTCACCCTTCGAATGTTCCCAGATCAGGACCTCCGACACTTCTACCCCCACACACCAGTATCAACTCCAGGTGCCACAGATACATTAGAAATTTTAATAAAATCTCAACTATTTTTTAACAAACTATTTGCAGATTTCCTCCCTCCTATATTCTCCACATATTTATACACAAATAGACTATATGTACAGTAGGTTTCAGTTCCCGTATGACTTCCAACAAGGCTTCTATCACACCCACACCAGTTGTGCAAATCCATTGGACAACAGATTCCCTTATTGCAAATATATACAGTATAATGAAGTTTGTTGACCACCAACAATGGCATCGCAACATACACAGTAACACAAATAATACTCCAATTATAAATACACGTATACATAGCCCCCAATAATTTTTTTTTAACTCGACAATAGTGTACATGGGAATCTCACTTCCTTAACCTTTATTCTTTTACCACATATTTTTTCAACTCCGTTACATTTCTCAGTCCAAATGGCTTTTTGGACACTGGATATACCAACCTATATGCATTAGGGTGTGGACAACCCATTATCTCAAAGGGCCCATGGTATAATTCAAATAACTTTTTGATTTCGCCATCAATGTCACTGGATTTTTTCTTGTTCCTCACCAGCACCTTATCTCCCTCCTTGAACTTTGTTGTCTTATACCTTTCTTATACCTTTCTCCATGCCTCCTCTGTCTCTCATGTCCTTTCTTTAACATTTGCTGTCTGGCCACCTGCATCTTCTCTTGACTTGTCAAGTCTTGAGATGGAGGAAAATCTATGTGTTCTGCTATTAGATTGTCAGGCTTGATATCTTTCATGAGCTCATAGGGTGAGAATCCTGTTGCACAACTCTTCACTGTGTTCATAAGATCCTCAAACACAGTTCTATATTCTGCCCAAGTACTATGCTTTTTACTGCATATGTCCTACATAGCCTACCCAGCTCCCTCATATACCTCTCAGCAGGATTTCCCACAGGGTGATACACTGAAATCCTTATATGCTTCATCCCAGATCTTTGCATAAACTTCCCCCACCCACTAGATACAAATTGTGCTCCATTATCAGACAGAACATTCTCTGGTTTTATAACATTCACAAAGTAATCTTTCTCTAGCTTGTTAATTATATTCTGGCTAGTGGCCTTTTTCAGTGGATACAGCCTTACAAACTTTGAGAATACATCAACAGCTAAAAAAACATACTTTACACCCCCTCGACCTGTTGGCAGCCTCCCAAATAAATCAATAGCCAGCAGTTCATTTCTTTTAGGAACAATATTCTGCATCTCTCCTTGTACTGCAATAGTATTATACTTCGCTTTTTGACATTTGTCACAAGAAGCCAACTGTCTCTTTACTCTCCTGGCCATGTTGTTAAAACTAACATAGTCCTGCAGTATTTCCAAACATTTTTGAGCCCCATAATGCCCATGGCTAATGTGGATGTAATTTATTAATTTTTCCACATGCTCATCTGGAAAACATACCTTCCACTCCTCTTTGTCCCAATTTCTTCGTCTAAATAAAATACCTTTATAAATTCTATAATATTTAGCTATTTTTTCATGTTCTTTACTTCCAAAGTTTGTTTTGATAAACTTCAAGGTTTGGTCCCCATTCTGAAGTCTCCTCATGTCCTTACAGATGGATCTGATTTCCTTCTCTCCACCCACTCCTTTCATATATAATATCTGTAGTTCTTTCTCGTCTCCATTCACTTCATGTTCTTCTCCAATGAAAGGTAATCTTGATAAGGCATCAGCCACATTGTTGTTTGTGCCCTTAATATATCTTATCTCATAGTTAAACTGCTGCAAAAACATGGCCCATCTCATGAGTCTATTATTTAACAGCTTACATTCTTGCAAATAGCTCAGAGCCTTATGGTCTGTGTAAACAATCACTTTCCTACCTTCCACATATATCCTGAACTTCTGAAATCCAAAAACTATGGCTAACAGTTCCTTCTCTGAGATACCATACATCAATTCATGTTTGGACAGCATTCTGCTTGCAAAAGCGATTGCCCTGTGCTCGGTCTTCCCATCTACTACCCTCTCCTGAAATAGCACTGCCCCTATCCCATAATCTGAGCTGTCTGCCCCAATACAGAAAGGCAAAGACAAATCTGGATAGAACAAAATTTTGCTGTTTTTTAAGCTATTCTTGATGGCTATAAATTCCCGGTCACAATCAGATGTCCAGCACCAGGTTACACTTCTCTTTAATAGTCTACATAAGTTAGGTGAATTCAGGCTATAATCACTTATGTACTTCCTATAGAATGAACATAGTCCTATAAATGATTTCAATTGTTTCCTGTTCGTTGGCACCTTGCAGTCAACAATAGCCTTGATTTTCTCTTTATTGGGCAGAATGCCATCAGGAGTTAACTGATGACCGAGAAATAGTAATGTTGCTTGAAAAAATTCACACTTACTTAACTTAAGGGTCATTCCCCCTTTAGATATAGCCTTGAATACATCCTCCAACAGCTGACAGTGCTCTTGCCAATTGCTACTCGTAATCAAAATGTCATCTACGTACACTGTCAATTTTCTCATTAGTTCATCACCCAACACATGACTTAAAGCCCTTACAAAAACTGCTACAGATATTGATAAACCAAATGGCACAACTGTAAACATATAAGTCCTGTCCTCAAATAAGAAAGCAGTGTACTTTCTGCTCTCTTCAGCCAATTGCACCTGCCAGAACCCTGAAGTCAAATCAACACTTGACAGAATTTTAACATTATAAAATTTTTTGCAACAGCTCATCCATGTTCTCTGGCTGATCATTTTCTTTGACTATTATTTTATTAAGCTTTCTTGCATCCAATACTATTCTTATAGAACCATCCCTCTTTTTCACCACTACTATTGGATTACAATACTCACTCCTCCCCATTTCCAGTATGCCCCACTTCAACATCATCTGTATCCTTGCCCTTACAGCCTCTCTATTAGCTATTGCTATAGGATAAGGTTTGGCCCTTATCACTTCATGTGGCAATACCCTCAAAACATAACTGAAATCTACGACTTTTCCAGGTCTGTCAGAGAACACATGCTTATGCTTACACAATAAACCTGTAAGCTGCACCTTTTGTTCCTCATTTAAATATCCCATTTCATTTACTTTGTCTTGTATCTGCTGTTCAGTGTAGATGTCATCACCTACCTCTTCTATCCTTTGTAAATGAGTAATTGTCTCACCTCCTTTTAATTCCCCTTTAAATTTTATTCTTCGTCTATTTCCACCAGCATCAAATTCTACCACTCTGTCCTTTACAAAAATGCTACAGTCATACTTGTACAAGAAGTCCATACCCAAAATTACATTCAATGCCAAACCCTTCACCACAAAGCAACTAATATCAAAACAATACTCATTACTATTAAATTCCAGTAATACTTCCCTGCTGATGGGCTTGCTACATGTCCCAGTTGCTGTCTTAATTTTGACTCCTGTAACTGGTAATTCTATTAATACTAAACCTTTAATTTGCTGCCAGAAAGATTCAGAGATTGCACATAAACTTGAGCCAGAGTCTAATAATGCTATATCTGCAACTCCTCCCACACTGATATCAATTATTGGCTGTATCACCTCTATTTCTACTCTGTTCAGCCCTGATTCCTGTAACAAATCTCTTTCTACTTCACTCCTGCTTTCCTCTTGCATAATGCAAATATCTTTAGGTCTTCTCCAAAAGATACATCAGTATCCCCTTCAAACAGATCCTTAATAGCAAACTCAACATTCTCTTCTTCACTTAATTCTTCCAATTTTCTGGCAATTTTAAATTTTATTTTACCCCATTCTTCAGGCATCAAAGCTTTATGTAATTTTGCATAGGACACCCAATCACTCAAATCATAATCAGCCTCCTCCTTTCCTAACCATCCGCAATTAACATCTTTGAGGCTTGCATCATCAGTTAAGAAAACATAGGTTTCAATTTTATCTTCTGGGCAACCTACAGCAGCATTCTCCATATCATTACGCATTTCCATATCCACACTGAAGTCATTATCACTACCACAGTTAACACCTGCACCCACAAGCACAGTAACCTTATCAGTAGGTAATTTACCAGCATTTTCCACATTGTCAAATACACCACTCACATTAGCCTTTACATCACACTGAATAACCCTCTCCTCACCTTTTCCACAATTCTCCATACTATTTCCAATAGACATCTCTACCCATTCATCACACCCATTATTACTGTGAACATTGCCCCTTAATTCCATATCCACTTCTGTTCTCCTTTTTGATGAAACTACCTCTGTCTCTGATCTTTCAATGAATTTTGCTGCACACAAACCAATATTGTCCTCCTCTGCTTGTAATTTCTCTTCCCTTTTAAACATGTCATCAATGTAAAACTCACACTGTTCATTGCTGATATTAGCCTTGTTCCCTTTTTTCCTTTTATACCTTTTATCTGTATTTCTATAATTGTTAAAAAAAAAACCATAGATTTTCATTTCCTAAGACAGCATCCATATGACATATCCCAATTTCCATATTTTCCTTGCTGACTTCATTACTCATCCCATCATGTCCTTGTCTGGCCCTGTTCACATAATTACCAGCCCCCCTGCGGACCTTAAGTGAGGCATCAATTAGTTTTTTGATTGCCTACCCTGTCCATTTGCATCTGGCATTCCTACTCTCATACCTTCTCTATCACTCCTCATCAGATCAAAATTGTCTCTTCTCCCTCCAAAATTTCTGTTATACCTTTGTGGCTTGCTTCTCCAATCTCTATCCAGATTATTCTGATCACTTCTATCTTCTCTCCACCTGTTATGGTTATTACTGTATTCATAATTAATACTGTTTCCCCTTTCATGATACCTTCCACTCTCCCTATGTTCCATGTATTTAGGTCTGTAGCACAATGCCCTGTCCATATTAGCCACAAAATTAATAAATTCTTCCACTGAATCTGTTGCACTGTGAATCAAATCCCATTGCAAATGCTCTGGTAATCTTCTCTTTAGTGTAGATATTTCTGTTAATACGCCCAGTGGCCTATCCAGATGATTTAATTTATTCAGTTCTCTAACACAGAACTCTCTCATACTTTCCTTTCCACTCTTGTAACTGGATCCATTCAAAAAATCGTTTTGCAATCTTAATTGTTTTGCTTGGCCCCAGTATTTGTTCAAGAACAGGTTTTCGAAAGTTTTAAAATCACAAAATTTATCATCATTTTGGTTTGCCCATGTTTGAGCTCCCCCTTCCAACTGCCTCTTAACATATTTAATTTTTTCCTGCTCACTCATCCCTGTCAAAAAGTTATCCTTACACGCAGCTAGAAAGTCAACTGCATGGTATTTATTCTCCCCACTAAAAGGTTTTGACTGAAATCCATGCCCCAGAGGATATCCCAACAATAAATTTCCATTCCCTGCTGCCACAGTATTAACTGTTTCCCTCAAGACATTTATTTCCCCTTCTAATTCCTTCTTATTGTCAGTAATTCCCTTATGGCAATCCAGCACTCCTATCTTAATGGATTCAATGTCTGCCTCTGTTTGTCTTTGAAATAATGTGCATTTCTGTTCCTGTACCTGAATCTGCCCCACAAGATTACTTTGCACAGTGTCCACCTTGGCTACTAGGCCTCTTTCAACCTCATCAACTCTCTCGATAATTCCCTCAACAATTTTAACTGTGTTTTCAACTTTATCTGTAATTTGAGTGAATTTGAGATCTAGCTGATCAAATTTTTCACTCACTGTCTTTATTTTATCACTAAGCCTTAATTCCATAGCCCCTATTTTCGAATCCATTTCTCCAACTATTGCAGTTTTTATATTCCCTATTTTCGAGTCTATTTCTCCTAATTTACTAGTAAGTTTTACAAAAAATGTGCTGAGGTCACTTCCTGGTATCCAGCCTATTTCTTTTGGCATGCTAGGGCTACTACAGGTACTCCTAACATCCACTGATTCGCCTTCACTTTGAGATTCACGTGTCTCATCGGCCATGGCTAATGAAAGGACACAATCTTGCAATGTAGCTGCTGGCTGTACTTATCTTTTAAATCCTCGGGTGACATGACATCTGCAGTGAGCTCCGCAGCACAGCTATGCAATGAATCTTAATCGGCGGCGTGGACACACAGCAAACTCAATCAGGAGCGAGAACACGTTGCGTAGGCCCCTGGCAGTATGTAGTCGTGTTGGTCGGTGGCACGGACGACGGCGTTGATCGTCGGCAGCACGTGGATACAGCTTCGACTGCTTTACCCGTAGCAACACATGGACGTGGCACAGACGACGGTTTCTTCTCGCGGCAGCACGTGTCATGGCACGGACGACTATTTTACCCGCGGCAACACGTGGACACGGCAAGCATGGCGGTTTTACCCACGGCAACACGTGGTCGGCTCATCAGACTGTGTAACTGACTGCTTCACAATCGCGGTGGCCTTATATCGACGTAACCACGGGGCAGCGCGTATCTTCTCCAGCACAAACACTCCGGTACTGCTAATGCACCGATTTAGCTCAGAGCCCCCACACTGACTGTTCAAAAGCCTAACATCAGACGGACATTCGATTCCGAAATACTATGGAATATGGAAGAAAGTCCTATCCCGGACGAGCCCCCAATTGCAACTGAACTCGGGCTCGTTTACTACCTATTTTTTTTACGTGGCTCATCTGTAAAGGGGGTTGGTAGTAAACGGTTGCATTTGCGCCCCTATTGAGTCTGATATTGGCTGGCTTTTGAAGAGCAGTGAATTGAACTATACACATTCAGAATGAAACTTATTTATTCAAAAGAAACACTTTAACATTGTGGCCATGCATTTTTAAGTTCACAAATAATAATCTGTGCAATTCGTACACTGTTTGTCTCACACCCACACACTTTCACTTTGTTCCTTCGCATACCCTGCCGTCCATGCTTGCACTCGCGGCACTTTGCCGCTCCCAACTCACCACCACAACGGCCAATGACAAAAGACCCCGATTTTCCCGCTCACATCCACAGTCCTGAGTCGGGTCACATGACACCACAGTAGTCAAAATAATTGCTAAACATGGCCACAATTTGTTTACAATATTTTATAATATTTAAATACTTAAATCTAAATACATTATATAATTTTACAAATTATCACTACACTTATATAATTCGTTGCAATTAAAAGAAAACCAAAACACTATCCAATGGAACTACAACGTCCATCAAAACACAAACAAGTATTTTCCGGACTATGTTGCCCAGCATATTATCTCTGCTGCCGTGCTTTAAATTTTAAATTACTTGAAAGAGTTCCATATTATCCCCAGTTACCTTACAGTGTATTCATCTCTTGGTCTCCCTCTACAATTTTTACCCTCCACGCTGCCCTCCAATGCTAAATTTGTGATCCTTTGATGCCTCAAAACATGTCCTACCAACTGATCCCTTCTTCTAGTCAAGTTGTGCCACAAACTTCTCTTCTCCCCAATCCTATTCAATACCTCCTCATTAGTTATGTGATCTACCCACCTTATCTTCAGCATTCTTCTGTAGCACCACATTTCGAAAGCTTCTATTATCTTCTTGTCCGAACTAGTTATCGTCCATGTTTCACTTCCATACATGGCTACACTCCATACAAATACTTTTAGAAACGACTTCCTGACACTTAAATCTATACTCGATGTTAACAAATTTCTCTTCTTCAGAAACGATTTCCTTGTCATTGCCAGTCTACATTTTATATCCTCTCTATTTCGACCATCATCAGTTATTTTACTCCCCAAATAGCAAAACTCCTTTACTACTTTAAGCGTATCATTTCCTAATCTAATTCCCTCAGCATCACCCGATTTAATTTGACTACATTCCATTATCCTCGTTTTGCTTTTGTTGATGTTCATCTTATATCCTCCTTTCAAGACACTGTCCATTCCGTTCAACTGCTCTTCCAAGTCCTTTGCTGTCTCTGACAGAATTACAACGTCATCGGCGAACCTCAAAGTTTTTACTTCTTCTCCATGAATTTTAATACTTACTCCGAATTTTTCTTTTGTTTCCTTTACTGCTTGCTCAATATACAGATTGAATAACATCGTGGAGAGGCTACAACCCTGTCTCACTCCTTTCCCAACCACTGCTTCCCTTTCATGCCCCTCGACTTTTATAACTGCCATCTGGTTTCTGTACAAATTGTAAATAGCCTTTCACTCCCTGCATTTTACCCCTGCCACCTTCAGAATTTGAAAGAGAGTATTCCAGTTAACATTGTCAAAAGCTTTCTCTAAGTCTACAAATGCTAGAAACGTAGGTTTGCCTTTTCTTAATCTTTCTTCTAAGATAAGTCGTAAGGTTAGTATTGCCTCACGTGTTCCAACATTTCTACGGAATCCAAACTGATCTTCCCCGAGGTCTGCTTCTACCAGTTTTTCCATTCGTCTGTAAAGAATTCGTGTTAGTATTTTGCAGCTGTGACTTATTAAACTGATAGTTCGGTAATTTTCATATCTGTCAGCACCTGCCCTCTTTGGGATTGGAATTATTATATTCTTCTTGAAGTCTGAGGGTATTTCGCCTGTCTCATACATCTTGCTCACCAGATGGTAGAGTTTTGTCAGGACTGACTCTCCCAAGGCCATCAGTAGTTCTAATGGAATGTTGTCTACTCCCGGGGCCTTGTTTCCTCAGGTCTTTCAGTGCTCTGTCAAACTCTTCACGCAGTATCTTATCTCCCATTTCATCTTCATCTACATCCTCTTCCATTTTCATAATATTGTCCTCAAGTACATCGCCCTTGTATAAACCCTCTATATACTCCTTCCACGTTTCTGCCTTCCCTTCTTTGCTTAGAACTGGGTTGCCATCTGAGCGCTTGATATTCATACAAGTGGTTCTCTTCTCTCCAAAGGTCTCTTTAATTTTCCTGTAGGCAGTATCTATCTTACCCCTAGTGAGATAAGCCTCTACATCCTTACATTTGTCCTCTAACCATCCCTGCTTAGTCATTTTGCACTTCCTGTCGATCTCATTTTTGAGACGTTTGTATTCCTTTTTGCCTGCTTCATTTACTGCATTTTTATATTTTCTCCTTTCATCAATTAAATTCAATATTTCTTCTGTTACCCAAGGATTTCTATTAGCCCTCATCTTTTTACCTACTTGATCGTCTGCTGCCTTCACTACTTCATCCCTCAGAGCTACCCATTCTTCTTCTACTGTATTTCTTTCCCCCATTCCTGTCAATTGTTCCCTTATGCTCTCCCTGAAACTCTCTACAACCTCTGGTTCTTTCAGTTTATCCAGGTCCCATCTCCTTAAATTCCCACCTTTTTGCAGTTTCTTCAGTTTCAATCTGCAGTTCATAACCAATAGATTGTGGTCAGAATCAACATCTGCCCCTGGAAATGTCTTACAATTTAAAACCTGGTTCCTAAATCTCTGTCTTACCATTATATAATCTATCTGATACCTTTTAGTATCTCCAGGATTCTTCCAGGTATACAACCTTCTTTTATGATTCTTGAACCAAGTGTTAGCTATGATTAAGTTATACTCTGTGCAAAATTCTACAAGGCAGCTTCCTCTTTCATTTCTTCCCCCCCCCCCCCCCCCCCCTCCATATTCACCTACTATGTTTCCATCTCTCCCTTTTCCTACTGACGAATTCCAGTCACCCATGACTATTAAATTTTCGTCTCCCTTCACTACCTGAATAATTTCTTTTATCTCGTCATACATTTCATCAATTTCTTCATCATCTGCAGAGCTAGTTGGCATATAAACTTGTACTACTGTAGTAGGCATGGGCTTTGTGTCTATCTTGGCCACAATAATGCGTTCACTATGCTGTTTGTAGTAGCTAACCCGCACTCCCATTTTTTTATTCATTATTAAACCTACTCCTGCATTACCCCTATTTGATTTTGTATTTATAACCCTGTAATCACCTGACCAAAAGTCTTGTTCTTCCTGCTACCGAACTTCACTAATTCCCACTATATCTAACTTTAACCTATCCATTTCCCTTTTTAACCATTTGTTGTGTTATGTTAGTATTCATGGAGAGGACAGCAAGATTGTTGACTAGATCCTGTGACATGGATGATCACAAATAGTTCTTGAGTCTTTTGAGGAGTGAGAAAGAGAGCTCGGCATAACAATTGATTGCAGTAGTTGATAAAAATATTCATAGTGCAATCTCCAAATTAGGAAACAGTTCCTGGACACAGTTTTTACGCAGTACTTATACAGTGTACTTGGGGACAGGGTCTTCATTTCATTGCCATCCACATATGCTTTAAAATTAAGAACCTCATTACTCAAAATTTCTTCTAAGTCATATTTGTAACAATTTTGCTCTTTTCTAGGTTTTTTTATTTTTTTTATTTTTTTATTTTTTTTACCTTACTCTTTTCGATGCCAGTATTTTCATATGTGTTGCACATAGAACGATTCTCTAGAAAGTATTCAAATAAAGAATCACACAGCTTTATTTCAGAGACAATATCAATACCAACAGTTCACAACAATTTATTTGTAGCATTAAATCTGTTCAATAATGTTGTCAATATCACAGTTTCCTGGCTGCTCAACATTCTGCTGCCTCACATGTACTCAAGCTTTGTGAGTTTCATTGTCATAAAAAAAACTTCCAATGCTGATATTTTCTCTATCCAGTTAACAATGAAACTATAGCAGGCATTGTGAGACACTGACCAGCGTTTTTCAGAAGGTTGTTCTACAGAGACTGAATTATTTAATTTTGACTGCAAAATATTCCAGTGGCTCATTACATCAGAGCAAAACACACAATCCTACTAAGTTAAAGGAGTGAGATTAAGATGGGATATACACAGCAAGAGGACTGATCTGTTTAATTCTAGTTTGGAGAACTGAGTAAGTACCAGCCATATTGCTTGCTTCCATTGTCATATGACTGACCCTTGCATAAATGAAGGTCCCAATCATATTTACTTAATCAGTTAATTCTTCAATTTTGCTCCCTAACTTTGGGACATAACAGACAAATCTTTTAATGGAATCCATCTTACGATAAAAACGTTATAACAAAAGATAGCTGATCCACATGGGTAACACCTGAGGATGGAGTCTAATATGGTGGAAAAGTATTTAGTTTGTTTCACTTCTTGTACAATATATACAGAGGGTATAATTAAGCTTTTGCTACTTGAGCCTGTGTACATGGAAAACTATTTACTGTAAGTGTACCTGACTCTATAGGAAAGATCTTCAGACTGTCCACTGCGGTCATTTGTGTTGTTAGTAGTGTTAGTGTCATGAGCTGCTGTGAGGCACTGGTACAGGTAAAACAATGGAACTCAGACCTCAAGGATCAAGGACATGCAGTGTGAATGGAATACATTACTGTGATCTGCTTCATTAGTATGTGATCTCTCCTGTATGGGTGAGAGGTGCTTTGGACTCAATTGGTTTCATGCATGGGGGAGCTCCACCTAACATTGCTTGTAAGATCAATCACTTGCTCTGTAACACATTTGGAGAAAATTGAATCACTGGCTGATCGTTCTAAACTATGTGACCATGAAGCTCACCAGATTTGAACCCATGTGATTTTTGGCTGTGCAGTTACATGAAGGACAGAGTTCATCAATGGGACACTAACACACATTGGAGATTGAAGATGAGCATAGTGAGGGAGATAGCCAACATCCTACCTGTGGTATTCTGGGCAACAGTAGATAAATATCTTCCACGGTTCAAAACTGTTGTGGATGCAGATGGTTGTTACACTGGGCAACATTTGTAACCTAGAATGTAAACATGGTGTGCAGCTAACGAATGTTACCCTCTGATGTGAAAATTAAATTGGGTTTCTTTCAGTAGTTTATTCATTATTTCTCTTCCACATGTCCTTACAAATGCTTCCACAAAGTTCAATTGTCCTATCATCACTCATTTTTCATAGGGGCCCTCTCAAGTGACAGGGTCCTCCGAAGTACTGAAAGTTTTATTATAAAGACCCTATACTTCACCATCCTTCTGCTAGAACTGATATAAACTCTTCATACATTTGAAAAGAAAAATATGTGTTCCTGTTTCCTTTGTTTCCATAAAGTTCTATATATTTAGCTGCAAAAGGATCAAATTTTGCTATTGGCTGTAGTGTCATCTCAAAATTTCCGCAACATGTTGACCTGAACCCTTAGTTGCAACCCTTAATGATAGACCTTGTATGGAAAACTCTTTGACGACAGCAACAACTCAATGTAACATGTCTCTCCAATATTTTAGTTCTGTCTCTAGCTGATATTTTAGTTTCTTATTTATCCTCTCTGTGATTCATGCTCCAGCTATTAAAGTTAACAAACACTTCCTATGTTCAGATGAATTTTCATGGGCCTTTAACCAGGACTAACAGTTTTCCAATTCATTATCTCTCGTTGGGTTTTGGAAACTGTGATGTTCCCTTAAACAATATACATGAGAGACAAAATAATTATATTCTTGCTTTAAGAGTACATGAAAAGTAGTCTTCTCTGTTCCTTGGAATTCCTTAAGATTCTGAAAAACTAACCTTTATTTAAGTAGGTCTACTTTGGAAAGTCAGTATATTGCCTGCATGTGTTACTGAAATCACAATTCATATTCTGAGCTATGGAAGCTTGTTTAGGGATATGAATGGAGAAGAATGAATTTATTACCCATTTCACAGGATCAAATGAATCAGCATCATCATTTGCTTTCTATTGGTCATTTGGATCAATTGAAATGATTGTTACCACACCATGATTATTGTTTCTAATATTCGAAATGCCTAACTTAGATAAACTACTTGCTGCACAAATTTTGATACTGTTTGCCACATTACTAAATCGCACATTATTACCCTTTGATGTTTTTAGCCTCAAGCTTGACTTGGATATAGCTGGTGGTTTTTTGGTTTTTAAAGAGTAAATTGATTTTTGTATTTTTCCTTACAATTTCCTCTTCCTTAATTGCCTATCTTTCTCAAGTTTCAGATACTGAGAACCATTTAGTCTTCTCTGACTGTCCCTCATTTTAATTAATATTAAAATGTAAATCATAAAATAAAGACTAAACAACTCCACTCTTTAGAATTTCAAATTAAACTGTTGAAGTGTGAATGGGCATTTCTGAGTGTCAACACTGCCTATTTTTATGAAAGTGTTAGTGGCATCCCCCATCACAAAACTTTGTTGTAAGCAACAAATTTGCCTTCCTACCAAATGATAAAGTACAACAGTGAATAAAGTGAATGATGGTCACATTGTCATGATGTAATGTCATTATTAAAACAAAACCTGTCATTTCTCCGTTGCCTGACCAGACCATTCATCAAATTTTAACTGATTATTTCATGTATTCATATCCTTTTCATTATAACTTAAGTTCGCATTCCATGTTCAAGAGCTGTGAAAAAAATATTTAAAAGAAATGATAAGAGCTTATAAGCCACCCCTTAAAATCTGCCACCCCAGGCAGCTACTAGGTCTGCCCAGCCTAATTATGCCTCTGGCCAGTAGACAAATTCCAAATGGCAGTGGTGCTACATATATGTTTTATACTCAAAATCTTTAATAGGGAATAGTTTACATTGGCTATTTTTCTTAGTATCTGTGGTATTTTGGCAAAAAAATGTTTCTCTTGCTTTAATATACCACTTGCATGTCAGTAGCATTTAAAATGTTTTAAACATTCCTCCACAGAGTCAAACTGTCTGTCCATTCCACAGTTAGAAATCATAGCTTAAAATTGTATTCTTTAGCCACAGAAGATGTAAAAGTTTCTACTCAATGCATATCAGGACACATTATAGAATGGCTATCAGTAACTTCATTCACCCCTGGGCTTGTGATCTGACATATAAGTTTGTTCCAAATCTTTACTCTAGAATTGGGACTTGATTATCTTAAACAGGCATATCATTGTTTACAGTAGCATTACTTTAGTATCCATACAAGGTGTGACAAAGCCATGAAACATCACTGTCAGCATAGTTGTAAACTATACAAGCTGACAGTGACTAGATAACAAGCAGAGAGGTGAACCCCAGAAGATGGAATGAAAATCAATGTGCGAGATAATCTATTGGGGAGCGGAGAGATCAAACACCATATAGAGATAGAGCAGGGAAATAAACATAAACTTGACTAATGTGAATGACTGTCACTAGCACATGGGAAACAGAGCATGGCATTTGTGGTGTCACCGCCAGACACCACACTTGCTAGGTGGTAGCTTAAATCGGCCGCGGTCCATTAGTACATGTCGGACCCGCGTGTCGCCACTGTCAGGATCGCAGACCGAGCGCCACCACAAGGCAGGTCTCGAGAGACGTACGAGCACTCGCCCCAGTTGTACGGACGACATTGCTAGTGACTACACGTACGAAGCCTTTCTCTCATTTGCCGAGAGACCGTTAGAATAGCCTTCAGCTAAGTCCATGGCTACGACCTAGCAAGGCGCCATTAACCATATCTGGAGAGAGTCTCACTTGTATTATCAAGAGAAATGTACCACAAAGAATTAAAGTTAAGTATACGAGAAACTCCGTTCTTTTCTTTATAGCTTTCATCACGTATCCTGTTTCAGACTTAACGCAAGACGGCTTGAGTTGACGCGTGCCCTTTCGGCTACCTCCCTTGTGTCTAGACTGTCTTGTCTAGACACAGCAGCATTAGGTAAGGGGCTGATGTGAGATAGTTGAGATCAACCAGGCCTGTCGCCGCCCACAGATAAACGACTAGGTCAGAGGCTCTGACCATGTCATGGGTCATGTGTGCCCTCTGTAACAGCATTCTATACTTTTCTGCTTTGATAACCATGGCAGCTCATTCACATCAATCTTGATGTATGCTGGTGGTGATACTAAAATTACTGTTCTCCTGGTTGTCTTCTTCTTGTACACAAAAGTTGCTGTTCAGTATTAGGTGTCAACATCTCAGTTTTCTTAAAAAATCACTATCAAAATCATGCGTTATATCCAGATCCATAAGTTAATAGTTATCTACATGAAGCTGTTGCAATAACCTATTTTAACACTGGCCAATTCTATTGTACATGGGTTTCTAATATTTCCTTGAAATGGTCTCCAATGCTCCAACACTCACCCACAGAGGATCACTGCTTCTGCTGGTGTGTGAGTGATATGTGTGCACGTGTTAGTCATACATGGGCAGTGGTGACGTGACCACAGCACACTAGAGCATAGTGTAGCCCTAGTGGCAGTGTGGAAGAGGGTTGTGTCAGCCTGAAGATGAAGGCATTTGGATATCCTACTCAGATTTATTATTTGTTCTGACAACTGGGAGATTTTTTGAATGTGGACACATGGGATGTCTGTGTAATTTGTATACAGCACGGTTGATATGTAAGGTGTCTAGCATCAAAACTGGCAAAGTCACTGAAGGTATATTTTTCAGTCTGGATGTAAAACATGTATGAACAAAACATGGATGGTCACAAATGTTTCTTCTCCATAATTACATCTGTAATGGTTTAATATTTAAGTACTACTGTTTTGTGTAGTGTGATTCATAATGAACCCAATGTTTTGTTAATTAAGTCACAAATGTTTCTTCTCCATAATTACATCTGTAATGGTTTAATATTTAAGTACTACTGTTTTGTGTAGTGTGATTCATAATGAACCCAATGTTTTGTTAATTAAGATTTGACTTGGGCATATTTGTTTCAGTTTTATATAATTTTACACTTCTTTTATAAAGCTGTGCTCTTTTTAAAGTCTATACTCTGGTGAGAAAAGCAATTAAATGAAAATAAAGTGACATTGTAATAATTACTTCTCTTCATAGCACAAAAGAAGCATTTCAACATAAATTGTATAATAACAATTAAGAAGAACATTAGAAAACTGAGGAGAATGCAAAATAGGATATCTCTCACTAAAAGTGTAGTTCACTTAGATTTTGAACACAAATAATCAAGCATATTAATAGAATCATTATTATGATAGGCACTGTTCAGACATACTGAATAGTATTATTGTTTTAAGTCTTCAACTTGTTCTCATTTATGTTACAATATCAGGCAATTCACATGAACTATTGACAAAACATACACATTATACTACACAATAATGACAAAATACAAGCACACAGGAAACTGGATTGCTTTCATACCAATAACAGTAAAAAGCCTACAATTATGGAAATTAGTGCAAAAGAATGTTGTTGCCAACATACAAATGAAATAGTACAACTTGAAAGATTTGTGTTGCCAACGTGCAAATGAAATATTTTGACTCTAAAGAAAATACAATATAATGAATTACTTTGCCTACAGATGCAGTCACATTGTTGCGTAATCTGACAACACAAGACAAAAATGCTGTGACATGAATGTCGTTGCTTGTTCCCTGACATGGCCAGTCAAGGGCGTACCCAGGATCTGAACTGGGGGGTGGTGGGGGGGGCAGATCATACTAGTCTCAGGAAACAAGGACTTGAGACAACATACAGCACTTCTTATTAAATAAAACAGTAAACCAGTGAAAAACTGCTTTTAATAAACATTTTAAATACAAGAATGCACTTGTACAATCCGAGAAAACATGCAGCATTTCTTATTAAATAAAACAGTAAACTAGTGAAAAACTGCGAATATCTTCTAGGGGTGGGGGGTATGGTGGGGGGGGGGCAGCTGCCCCCCCCCCCCTCCCTGCCCCTTGCTGGGTACGCCCATGTGGCCAGTTATGAATTCATTATCTGCAAGACTTGGCTCATTCTGTTGCATCAGCAAGAATTCAATCCTCTGCAAGACAAGGATATGTCAGGTTTTGAAGCATATTCTCATTTCACCTCATAGTGATATAATTCTACTTTGAATTGATAACTTGAACTCATATTCATAAATTTTGTGATTTGGCTGGTTTTGATTTTATATACCTTATGTATCAAGAGTGTGCTAAATGGATGCCAAAGCCTCCGCACCATAAATGGTATGTGTCAAGAGTCCATTTGTTTAAATATTACCCTGTGGTAGTTAAGACACAGTTGTTGAAAATAGGATATCTGTGTGACATGTTGTAAAAGTTTCTGACAGCCATGTTATGATAGTGGGTCATAAATTAGACATATGTAAACATAACTTAGAGCAGAAGTGGGCTCCTGGTGGGGGTGGGGGTGGGGGGGAGCAAGAGTGTAATTGTTCAAATATTTCCCTGTGGGAATTGTTAGGCAAGAAATCTGCGTAATATTATTCTTGAAAAGTGGGTGTTTTGGAATACTAGGATAAAACTGAACATAAGCAAACGGCCAAAAAAATGTAAATAGTAATAAATTATAATAATGAAATGAAGGGGTTTAACAGTAATTACATTTGACTGTGCAGTTTTTTTGTTATTCTGTCTGGTGGCTGTAGCTGTTTTCTGATGATGCTTCATGATGTTGAACGACTGATTAACTCACATTTGAATGACAAGATGGGTGGGGGAAATAAAACAATTTCTTAGCAAACATTATTTTATTATGTATTTACACCACATTGTCAGACACAATAGCAAAAAAATTACAGTCATTCTTTTTTGCAATATTTCATGAATAACTGTCTCTTGTATGTCTTAAATTCAGCCTGTATCATATCTAAAGCTGTGGGGGACAGTAATGTGGGTAGGCATTCCATCTGTAAAGTTTTTGTGGATTTAATACTTGTGTGAATTGTAAGGGCCTTAGGCAGAATGTGGACACATGAATTTATACACTGTCCTTAGTCTTTCACATGCACACTGTGCTGTGGTAGAGGTTGCGCAAAATAATGTAAAAGTGCATCCCCCTCCTGAGTGCTGGGCGAGTCCATCCCATTGTTCTGGAGGGGCAGCCACCTCAGTTGACAGTTGTTTGCCAATCTCTGCACTTCGAGCATTCTCATTGTTGTATGTGTACCACACAGCATGGCAGCAAAGTCTTAGCACACAATAGTTGCAGGGACAGTCCTTTATAATCAGGTACATGTGATTATATGCAGTTCATTAAATTTTTGTAAGAAGAGGAAATGTCGGAAGGAAAATTCTCATTAAAAGTGTGCGTTTGAGGTTTTCAGGAACTGCAAGGTATTCCATTCATTCAGTAAAGACAATAAAGAAAGACTGGGGAAAAACATAGCTACAACTACTTTCCAAGGGTTCGATCGTTTGGAAGTATGCAGAAAAAAAATGAAAATTACGTATTAGGCAATACTGATGAACAGGTTGTCAGGCGGCTGACATAATTTCCACGTGACACATGTTGTGTATCATACATTGTCACTATCTTAGTAAGCTGTCTCATTCACCACTGGTATGCTACATTTGTTCTCCCATTCTTTGTTTTATGTGATTTGCTTCTGGCAGTGCATAGTCAGACTTGTTTTGCTTTGTTTGATACTTTGTTTGTGCAGCTATTTTGCTGCTCTATTGAGAAGCTATTGACTTTGAATATGTATATTTATGGAGTTATTGGTTGCACTGACATGATATATCAACTATGATCATTTCAGATCTGCTGGCTGCAGCTTACAAGTTACACAAGATATGCGTTTTTGTATTGCCTTCAGCTGTCAAACTGCTCCCTCCCTACAGTGTTGTGGTCAATCAAACCAGAGCCCACATCACTATGAGTATCACCTACTGTATCTTGCTGTTCATGGAGATATGGGCATAAACTCTTAGAGTAGTGAAGGTGGTGTTGATTCAGGTCAACTTACTTTGTTTATGCCCTATCTTGCACTGCAGTACAGCATTTGCACAAGGATGCAATCATCACAGTCCACCAAATGGTGGCCCAGACACTGGCCATGTCCATCATAATAACAGATCATGTATTTACAACATTTTGTACTGAACAGCCGAAGTCCCGCAACCATCTGTATAAAGATGGATGTACAGAGGCTATTTATACAGTTGTTAATCTTCTGTGACTTGATCCACATACAGATTAAACATTTTCTGGACATACTGGTTTGCATTAATAACCTGTCTGGATAGCTATGTGAGTTAAAGTACAACTTCCAGGTTGGGGAAGTGTGCCAGCCCCAGATTGAATTTGCCTGGGATATTAACGATGAGGGTCGGTGTATCAGCCAGCCTGTATGCAGTTTTTAGGCAGTTCCCCAAATTCCACTACATTAATACTGAGTTGGTACCCAAGTCCTGCCTCAGTTACATGATTCTCAAACATTTAGAAATCTTTCGCTCATTTTCATATGAATAACACTGCAGGCAGTTGGGATACATAA
Organism: Schistocerca nitens; assembly: GCF_023898315.1. Taxonomy (NCBI): domain Eukaryota; kingdom Metazoa; phylum Arthropoda; class Insecta; order Orthoptera; family Acrididae; genus Schistocerca; species Schistocerca nitens. Next base: position 1,268,294,554 of record NC_064614.1, on the reverse strand, counting down.
ATTCCTTTCCAGGAGTTTGGAGGGTGTGGTGATAATGAGATGGTGACAGGAAGGGCATCTGCCCACTCCTTAAACTGACCATGCCAAATTCGTTCATAACAATACCAATCCTGCACTGATGCATGATGGAAGACACAAGAGAAAGAAGAAGATTGGTTAGCATTAACAATTTGGTGAAAAGGATGTGGACACCAGATACTGCTTACCAAAAACCTATCTTACGGAGTACTGATGAGGTTTTTCTGATGTATGATGGCACATGTTCATTGAGTTCACATACCCTGACAGGCTCAACAGACCTCATCTGAAGAAAGAATGGTACATGTAAAAGTTTGCATGGAACCGTTCACTCATGAACAACAATAAATTTGTAACAATGTACATTGTCCAGTCACAGTAATGTGACTACCTGTCAAAAGGTTGAAAAAAACCTTTTGCAGACTGCTGCGAGACATCCAGGAACAGAGTTCATAAGTGATGTGGAGCCATGCTGACTCAAATGTGGCCAGATGCACAAGGTTTCTCAGTTGGGGATGAATGATGCAAACAAACTGATCGAGGTGGTCCCACAGATTCTCAGTGGGGTTTAAATCCAGAGAGTTTGCTGGCCAGGGGAGTACAGTAAACTCATCCTGGTGCTCTTCAAACCATGCACATACACTGCGACCTGTGTGACATGTTGCATTGTCCTGATGGTAGATGCCATCATGCTGATGAAACCCAAACCACATGTAGTGGTGGATGTGGTGCCCAAGAATAGATACATACTTGTGTTGATCTATTGTGCCATCCAGAATGACAGGATCACCCAGGGAATGCCTCAATACATTATCCAGACCTTCATGCTCCCTCCTCTGGCCTGGGCCCTTCTGATGATTGCTGCAGGGTGTTTGCCTTCAGGCGTTTCATGCTGTAAACATTGACTGCCATTTGTCATCTGAAAGGCCATCTGTTGCCACTCAGTGGATGTCTAGTTGTGGTATTAGCGTGCAAATTCTTGCCTTTGCAACCTATGAACAGTAGTAATCATGGGTGCCTGAACTAGGTACCTGTTGCAATGACCCATACCCAGCAATGTTTGCTGATAGGTCATCAAGGAGACACTTTTGGTAGCCCCATGCTTCAGCTGAGAGGTCATCTGGTAGCAATTGTTTATCCATTTGCTTGTACACTTCTCTACAGCCATCCTTTAACCCTGTCATCTGTCGCCCTTGGTGCACCACAGTTGCCCTAGTGCCAGTTATGGATAATTCCATTTTGCCCTGCACAGTATACTTTAACCATTGTGGTATGTGAACTGTTTACAAACTTAACCATTTCAGAAATGCTTCCACGCTTGGCCCAAAAGTCAATGATCATACCCTTTTGGACATCAGATAAATCTCTCCTTTTCCACATTACAACAATGACTGCATTGTTTTCCATGTCTCCCCAACATGCATTGCATACCCTCCACTGCTAGTGTTGCCACCTGCTGTCTGTGAGTGGTCATTCCACTTTGACATCAGACTTAAGCAGTGGTCACAATAATGTGACTGCACTGTGTAGATGCAATTTCTTTTTTGATAATGTTTTGACACAATGATCTCTTAATTCCCACTTTCACAGGTAAATGGCATTGAGATTTCATTGGACTTTTTTCCTCAGGCTTTCCTTACTCGAGCAGTATTTTCTGGTATTCTAACTCTTTTCATATAGTTACAGTTTTTATTCACTACAGGGCCTGTTTTGCACCATTTTGCCACTAAATTTTGCATTGCAGCCTTTGTTGAAGGTTTTACCAAAACACATCTAATCTTAGACTATTTCACAAACAGTTATGGACAAGTACTCCATGAACTGTACATCACATAACAATCAACAGGAGACAAATTCAGTTGTATCATGAGCACCATTTTGTGTTGCATTCAGCTGGTCACTAAATACATCTGTTTTCACTCACTCAAATATAAAGACATAGCAAAGCACTCTGAATAGAGCATGTGGAAGATGCACATGTGCAGGTATGTGACAACAACTGAATGATGTATCAAAATCATGTTTTTCAGCATTTTCTGTGATGGGCAGCTCTCCTGTTCATTAGCAAAGGTCAGTTCTGCGACAGTCTCATAAATATTTTCCAGACCAATTTTAAATCACCCACACTTTCAGGGACTTGTTCCATTGTAGAGGCCTGTTAAAGGTAGGTGTTAAAAACAGAGCAATCTGTGGCATTATTCTTTGCTGAACCTTCCAGTCTGCCAGTTTATCTTTTAATGTATTTGCCTGTTTTTTTAAATGTTGCCTTTACTAAGAAAATCGCTTCTGCTCCAGTGGATGCCTAACTGGATCTGTGTTGTACAATTGTTCATGTGTGATTCTGAGTTGCTTATGATTTTCATCATCAGTGGATGGATATTTATCTCTCCATCACCAGGTCTTTCCAGCAGGACAATTTTGACTTCAGTATAGAAATTGAACATATACTATTGGCCATTAAAATTGCTACACCACGAAGATGACATGCTACAGACATGAAATTTAACTGACAGGAAGAAGATTCGGTGATATGCAAATGATTAGCTTTTGAGAGCATTCTCACAAGGTTGGTGTTGGTGGCGACACCTACAACATGCTGACATGAGGAAAATTTCCAACCAATTTCTCATACACAAACAGCAGTTGACTGGCATTGCCTGGTGAAATGTTGTTGTGATGCCTCGTGTAAGGAGAAGAAATGTGTACCATCACATTTCCGACTCTGATAAAGTTCGGATTGTAGCCTATCGCGATTGCGGTTTAATGTATCGTGACATTGCTGCTCGCATTGGCGAGATCCAATGACTGTTAGTAGAATATGGAATTGGTGGGTTCAGGAGGGTAATACGGAACACCGTGCTGGATCCCAGCGGCTTCGTATCACTAGCAGTCAAGATGACAGGCATCTTATCTGCATGGCTGTAACAGATCGTGCAGCCACGTCTCGATCCCTGAGTCAACAGATGGAGACGTTTGCAAGATAAAAACCATCTGCACGAACAGTTCGACAGCGTTTGCAGCAGCATGGACTACTAGCTCGGAGACCTTGGCTGCATTTCCCCTTGACACTGCATCACAAACAGAAGCGCCTGCGATGGTGTACTCAACGACAAAGCTGGGTGCACGAATGGCAAAACGTCATTTTTTCAGATGAATTCAGGTTCTGTTTACAGCATCATGATGGTTGCATCCGTGTTTGGCAACATCGTGGTGAACGCACATTGGAAGCGTGTATTCGTCATCGCCATACTGGCGTATCACCCGGCGTGATGGTATGGGGTGCCATTGGTTACACGTCTCGGTCATCTCTTGTTCGCATTGACGGCACTTTTAACAGTGGACGTTACATTTCAGATGTGTTATGACCCATGGCTCTACCCTTCATTTCATCCCTGCAAAACCCTACATTTCAGCAGGATAATGCATGACTGCATGTTGCAGGTCCTGTACGGGCATTTCTGGATACAGAAAATGTTCGACTGCTGCCCTGGCCAACACATTCTACAGACCTCTCACCAATTGAAAACGTCTGGTCAATTGTGGCTGAGCAACTGGCTCGTCACCATACGCCAGTCACTACTCTTGATGAACTGTGGTGTCGTGTTGAAGGTGCATGGGCAGCTGTATCTGTACACGCCATCCAAGCTCTGTTTGACTCAATGCCCAGGCATATCAAGGCCGTTATTACAGCCAGAGGTGGTTGTTCTGAGTAATGATTTCTCAGGATCTATGCACCCACATTGCGTGAAAATGTAATCACATGTCAGTTCTAGTATAATATATTTGTCCAATGAATACCCATTTATCATCTGCATTTCTTCTTGGTGTAGCAATTTTAATGGCCAGTTGTGTAGTTCAGGAATCTGCTCTGTTGTGTAACAGTAAACTGAAGCACTGACTGAAACAAAGCTTTATTCTATGATGAAAAACCAGGAAAGATCTTTTTGGCAAAAATTCAGAACTATGTGGTGTAACAGAGAAGCAAGATCATGGATGGAGCTAGTAGTGACATATGATATATGCAAATAGAATTTGATGACAGAAAGTGGGCAGTTTCATGTAGACTAGGGTAGCACACAACATGGGGAAGATAATGTGCTGCCAACAGAAGTAAAAGATGTGCCAGTGCAGGACATGAATCTGTAACAAAAACAGTATGAGGCTCAGACCCAGTTTATGCAGGAAAAACATGTATTTCAGAGAAGTAGGAAGTAAGCAATACAGGACAGACCAGAACAGATCCATGGCAGATTTATGAAAGCATGCAACTCACTAGGGTGGAAGATCTGATACCTGCTACAGCATAAAGACATCTTGTAGATTCAGAAGTGATAACCTAAATTAAATGGACGTGGACTGACAATTATGAATGGGTGGTGTAATTAACTGAACTGTCTACCACTGATTCCCTATTTACTGGAATAAGCAGTCTCATCTGACAGTCTTCTGTTGCCTCAACCTTCATGGCACAGGACTCTATCTCATCTATTCTGGTAGCTAAATAAATCTTTCTGATATGAGGCAACAAGGGAATGTTACATACTGTAACATAACAAGTGAAACTGTACACCTAAAACAGAGCCATCCACAAATACATAAAGCTAGAGCATCTGAATGGATAATTTGTACCAATATTTCATTTTCTATGTTCATTTAATAACAAATTTATGTATTAATAATTGTAGAAGGATTTGAATGACATAATGCAAAATGGGCAAGAAAGAATAAAGTAGCAATTGCTGTTCCAGTTCGTGCAATATATTAAATTAAAAATAATTGTAATGAGAATATATAATAGTATGTGATAGAATAAGTGTGTACAGAACTGTGTAATGTATTTGGTTTAAGTATTAAGTATGAATAACATAATGCAAAATGGGCAAGAAAGACTAAAGTAGTTGTTTTGACAAGTGATTGCTGTTCCTCTTCATGCAATATATTAAAATAAAAATAATTGTAATGAGAAAATATAGCAGTATGTGGTAGACTAAGTGTGTACAGAACTGTGTAATGTATTTAGTTTAAGTATTTGTATGTAGTGCAATGTGTTTCTAAATGAATGATGGTCAGGTATTTGAATGTTAATTTCACTAGAGCAGTGTGTCACATGACAAAATGCAGGACAGAGATGCAAAGCAGAGATCATGGTCTTTGGTGTACAGGCAGGATCAGGCCTGTAGGACTGTTCAGAAGCTAGGCTTGGGTTTAGAATTATGGTAGTGAACTGTTTATTGCCTGCCATTACTTTGTTAAAACTGTTATAGATTCAATTGTACCATTGTGTGTAGGACCGTCACACGTAGCTGAGCAAGTTTCTATGAATAAAGCAATGATATAAATCTACTGTGTGATAAATATACATTAATATCCTTAATTCTAGATTTCATTGTTCAATTTACTCTTATATATCTGTACTTCACTAACTGACCTCATAGGCCAGCTTAATAGTCATTTATGTAAGGGCATAAAGCAATGGTATGCAACAAAACCCCTCAGACGAGCCATTGCAAGACCAGAAGACAGACATGTAAAAATGCAGCTGTATTTACCATGAAACATTCTATTTGTGGTTAATATGCTACCCATTTAGGAATCAACCTTGCATGAAAACATGTTGATGCAGGTCAAGATAAAATAATACAAATTACTGACCACATGAAATAAAGCATGAATAACTTGTCCAGCCCCATTTTAGAGAGTGAGTGCAAGCTGACAATCTTGCAGGAATAGTTAACAGCCAAGAGATCTGTGTCTGAATGAAGCTCAGGCAGGGTCAGCATGAAGTAATTTATTGTGAAAGCACGAATAGCTTCATCATACCTATTGATGGAGATGCTAGAGGAAGCACCACTGTAGTTGAGATGGTGTAGGAAGATCCCTGACTGCCCATACTGCTGTTTAGAACACAGCTCATGATATGTTGTTGGTACAGACAGAGCCGTGAAGCTGCTGCACCCAGCCCACTGCAACTATCACAAATCAACTTATGCCATCTCATCTGTAGGAAATCATGACCAAAATTATCATGAACAATCTACTGAGTAATTGCAGAACTAACACAGATTGCTTTGTCTATGGTTTTTAGCAACCTGAAAGAAATGAAAGTGATGGGTACACCCACCCTAGTGCCATGACAAAATGGCTTTGACCACAAACTGCAACCAACTGTAGTGGTGAGAGCATCTGTCGTCACTTTTGTCAGTTTGGACGCAATACCACATTGGCAATATGCCAGCAGAAAGTGGACTACATAGCCAGCGTAAGGCTGGAGGTTACAGTTTGTTCCAACTGTCAGTAGCCTGGCTTAATAGCTCAGGAGTTGGCGGGACTGAAGTTGTGCCAATTCTGCAAAGGTGGGAAGGTCTGGTATCCTTGCACCTTGTGGTAGTTGTGGTTTGAAATTCAATGTAATGGCTCAGAAGTCCCTGCAGAATTTTGCTATCTTGCGAATTATTAGGAATAATTAATCCATGGTCAGGAAAATATTTCCACCTCCATGAGATGATAGGCTTGCCTTTAATCGTTTCAACATTGCTGGGAAAAACTGGTTTAATACCATTATTACTCAGTTAATTTTATCAGCTCTGGAATTAATAATCTGATCAACTCATTACTAATATCATTAGACTCATAAATTTTCATGCAATGCAAATGTGTGATTTGAAATTAAAACTAAATTTCATTTAGCAACTCTTTCTTTGTCAGGGGACTGGATAGGGCTGCAGTCATTGCTTGTGCATGCCCCTTGTAGTTCAGAGAAAAGCCTCTATGCTACCATCTGGTAAGGCATACACACCCAAAATTAGAGTATATTACTTTTCCTGTACTTGATTTCCTAGATATAAGCCACATCAAAGTGGACAATCTGCCAATAGATGTAAAAAAATAAACAATAAAAGCTGGAGTATTTATTGATAAAGGTTTCTGCCAGAAGAATGGTTAGATAAATGGTACTACAAGTGCTTTGTTATAATGCATGAGATTACAGATAAGAGTGAAAAGATCATCCCTAATGCAGACAGAAATAGGACAGCTTAATGTATGAGAAGTGCTAAGAAAGTCACAGAAGAGTTGAAGTTAGATGTATTGTGCCTCCAATGACTACATACTAAGGCAAAAAAAGGTCTTTAATATGCCAATAACTGGCAAGATAGTCACCCAAGATCAATATCTTATGGTGTCAATAATAGTGTTTAACAAGACCAGTAGAGCAAAAAAATCACAGTACTGATCAAAACAGGCAATCTGTGTGCAAATGTTAACCAGAAAAGAGAGCTGCATTTTTGTTGCCATGTATTTTCAATTTAATGATAAGATTGCCAAGTATTTGCTAATTTTAAATGATAATAGCCACCTAGGATGAATTAATTCTCTTGGATACACCATTGATGCAAAAGTGGAGCTAGTATTGTGTATAGCTGCCTGAATGATGGTTATGGAAGGCAACTAGAAAAAGCCATCAGGGAACACAACGTATAGAGTTATTGAATACAACCCACAATCCACCAACCTAAGAAGGGAGGGTTGTAGCAATATCAAATATAGAAGTAGTTCTTGCAAATATGGAAGTGGCTTGCCACGTTAAAGGCTGGAAAATTAAGCCAGTGATGACACTGAGTGACCACAATATCATATGCTACACAATCAGTGGATGGGAAGTCCAAGACACCACAAAAATGTGCTTATAAGGCCAAAATGCATCAAGGGCACTAATTTGGAAGAACCAAGAAGGGTGCTTCTTTGTGCAGGAAGTCCATTGCTGGGTGAAGATGTTGATGTTAAAGCACAGGAACTGACAGTTGATCTCGGGTTACTATCATTTATTGGCATACTGGAGACCTATCCTGCATTAGTATATGGTCCTTTCATTTCTTCTGCCAAAAGTCTGTTTCAATCAGTTCTCCAGCTTTTCTACTTCTGTTAGCAGATTGTCCACTTTGAGATGGATTATATGTAGGAAATCAGGTACGGAAAAGTAATATACAGGGTGATTCAAAAAGAATACCACAACTTTAGGAATTTAAAACTCTGCAACGACAAAAGGCAGAGCTAAGCACTATCTGTCGGCGAATTAAGGGAGCTATAAAGTTTCATTTAGTTGTACATTTGTTCGTTTGAGGCACTGTTGACTAGGCGTCAGCGTCAGTTGATGCTAAGATGGCGACCGCTCAACAGAAAGCTTTTTGTGTTATTGAGTACGGCAGAAGTGAATCGACGACAGTTGTTCAGCGTGCATTTCGAACAAAGTATGGTGTTAAACCTCCTGATAGGTGGTGTATTAAACGTTGGTATAAACAGTTTACAGAGAATGGGTGTTTGTGCAAAGGGAAAAGTTCTGGACGGCCGAGAACGAGTGATGAAAATGTAGCACGCACTCAGCAAGCATTTGTTCGCAGCCCAGGAAAATCGACTCGCAGAGCTAGCAGAGAGCTGCAAATTCCACAATCAACTGTATGGAGAGTCCTACGAAAAAGGTTAGTTATGAACCCTTATCATCTGAAATTGGTTCAAGCACTGTCTGCAGCTGATAAGATTAAAAGAATCGATTTCTGTGATTTTATCCTTGCTCAAATGGAAACAGATGAATCTTTCGTTTCAAAGATTGTGTTTAGTGATGAAGCAACTTTCCACACTAACGGGAAAGTCAACTGTCACAATGTCTGTATATGGGGCACTGAGAATCCGCGGGAAACAACTCAGTATGAACGTGACTCGCCTAAGGTGAACGTTTTCTGTGCCATTTCAGCCAATAAAGTTTTTGGTCCCTTTTTCTTCGAAGGTGCTACTGTAACTGGACTACAGTATCTGGAGATGTTAGAGAATTGGCTGTTCCCTCAGCTCGAATAAGAAGCACAACAATTCATATTTCAGCAGGATGGAGCGCCACCACATTGGCACTTATCTGTCCGTAACTACCTGAACGTCAACTACCCGAGGCAATGGATCGGCCGCCAGGCAGCCCGTGACAGAGCACTTCATCACTGGCCTCCAAGAAGCCCTGATCTTACCCCCTGCGATTTTTTCTTATGGGGGTATGTTAAGGATATGGTGTTTCGGCCATCTCTCCCAGCCACCATTGATGATTTGAAACGAGAAATAACAGCAGCTATCCAAACTGTTACGCCTGATATGCTACAGAGAGTGTGGAACGAGTTGGAGTGTCGGGTTGATATTGCTCGAGTGTCTGGAGTGGGCCATATTGAACATCTCCGAACTTGTTTTTGAGTGAAAAAAAACCTTTTTAAATACTCTTTGTAATTATGTATAACAGAAGGTTATATTATGTTTCTTTCATTAAATACACATTTTTAAAGTTGTGGTATTCTTTTTGAATCACCCTGTACTCTACTTTCTGAGAGTGTATTTGTTACCAGATTTGCATAAACTACTTTACAACCTCACAATTGTAAAAAGTCAGCTAAGAGTGGGATAATTTTGGGTCTGTTGGTAAGTCAATCCCAAATGTTGTTTGAAGTTTTCATTTTTTTGCAGTATCTTAACTGACCAATGATTGTCAGAAATACATAACATACTACTCTTGGAATATGATCTAACAATAATTACGACAGAAGAAAGCTCAAATGATGCCTTGCAAGCTATCAAAAACAAAACTTGGTTGACTCAACAAGCAGCATCAACATTTGGAGTTCCAAACAACACATTGCACCTGGAGAATCGAAGAAACATTCCAATCCTGTTGATCACGATGCTGTTTTTAGAAATGAGAAGGAGCTGCAGTCTGTGGGGTGCAGATCAATACTGGTAATGGTGTGTGGAAATGCAGCAAGGGATATTTCTCCACATTATGTAAACTATGAGGCAGAGAAAATTTGGGAGACTTGGACCAAAAGGACTCTCCAAAGCACATTACAGCCAAACCAAGTCAGGTTAATTTGATTAGCACACCCTTCAGGATTGGTTCACTAATAACTTTTGCCTGTTTTGAAGTGGCAGGAAGGACCTTAGTTACTGCATTAATCACAGAAAAATAGCTGTAATAAATTATTACAACATTTCTTTTTTGCCTCAATGTTCATAAATAAATGACTGATGTGTAAGAATGGGAAAAATTGATTTCTCCTAGTGTTTCAAATAAGAAAAAGTGCTGTCCCATGCCCTTCACAATTGTTTGCAAAGTATAGATGCAGATATAGATGTAGAATGGGTAAGAATGGAACACCAATTAAGGGCATTTATTACATTTCCATTGCTCATAAGGTAGAATCATGTCCATGAGGAAGATCAATTTTATACGCAGACAATGTCTCTGTGAACTGGCTAGGTAAATACTGACAAGAGACAAAAAAACCTGTGAAAGTGTCCCATAGTTACCCTGTTTTATGGCACATTTCATTTAATGTATAGTTATTTGACTCACAGCAATTTAAGATGCACTCTTTGGTCCCAGGCTAATGACACCCTAAAAAATGAAAAATATTCAGAAAAAATACCAAATATTTGTGACATGCATGATTATTAATTTCACTGCTCTGTTTGGGTGTGGGTGAGTGGCTGTGCCAGAGCACATTAGTGAAATTTATAAGCTTGCATGTTCCAAATTTTCAGCTGGTGCAATTTAAGCTGTACTCTTAGGTTTCTGGCTAACCACACACTCGGAAAAAAAAAAAAAACAGCCAAATATTTGTGACAACCTGGATTATATGTGAAGGCATAGCATTACTTGTTACTTCTGAAGCTAACATGTCACCTTTGGTGGGATTGTAGTTACACTTGTGAACAATGAAAATATGCAGTTTAAATGACACACCACATTAAATACCTCTCCAAAAAATCATCATTTTTGACATGGCGTGTCGTACATAAGCGGCAGCAAGTGCAGCAATGGTATATAAAGCCTTTACAAGATTTAATAATCAACTCTTGATCATCCATTTCCTGCCACAACATACAACTATTACACATTATGAAAGGACCCATTTTGCAAAAATTACAGCGTGCGGTTAGAAGCCAATAAAATTAAATTATGAAACAAATGAATAAACCAAAGAAATGCAACAAAGGATTAATATGTCACGTAAATCTCCATAAGAACAAACTCATACATCCAAATATCATATTCCTTACTTACATATTAGTTTTTTCATTAAAAAATTACAGTCTCATGGAGAAGATTAATGTACTTACTTTTCCCATATCTAACTTTTTCTCCTTTTGCATCTCATAGTGGGTATCTGTTTGGAAGAATAGTTGCTATGTTACTGAATCATCAGACTCATCCCAACCAGGTATGAGGTGTTTTGTGAAAATCTATCCTGAATAGTAGGTGCACTTGTTTAACTTGTGCCTCACTGTCACAGCTATCTTTTAAGTGATAATTATTCCCTATTTATTTCATACATATCAACTGAATGTGCTCAACTAGCATATGTCTAATATTACATTTAGTTTCCCAGGCAATTTTCCAATCTCTGGCTGTTCTTCCAATCTTGCAAGACCACGCAACTGTTTTGGAGACCATGTATGCAGAGTGCACTGTGCTTTTGTCTTTTGTACTCTACATCGAGTAGCTGATCCAAGATGTAACCAGTTAATTCTGTGTCTTGCCATCAAAGAAAAATGACAGTTTCCAATTTAAAAATTGTGGCACATTATAGGCAAATGCAGTCATGGAGCTAGTTAAAAACAAGTATCTGAAACATGAAATCAAAACTATATATAATATCTGGCTGAGAAAACCTCTTCCTCTAGAGAGCTGCTTCTTACAGAACAGAGGAACAGTCAACAGAAATTATGATGAAAACTCATAGACAGTCAGATATTAATTTTATCTTGTATATATCTGCCATGTCGAACAAGACACAAAAGTGCAGAATTAACGAAGTAGGAAAAGTGTAGACTGCTACTCACTGTAAAGATGACATGTCATGTGGCAGGCAGGCACAACAAAAAGACTGTTAAACATTTAGCATTTGGCAAAAGCCTTCTTCCCAAAAAACACACACACACATATTCACACAAGCAAGCACACTTTAATCACACATGATCACCATCTCTGGCAGCTTGGACCTGAATGCATTTGTCATGCTGAGCAACAATCAGGAGAGGGGCACAGAAAGGGGGGATACGGGTGGCATGGATGGGAGGGTTGGGAGTGGGGGAGGAAGGAGGAGGGACACACTTTTTGGTAGGACCAGAGGTAGGCATGAAAAGACTGCCAGGGGAAGTCAGAGAAGGGGGAGTGGAAAAGGAGTAGGAAAAGGGAAAGATGTGTAGGTGCATCAGGAGAGCTTGGCACATAATGAGGATGAGAGGATGTGAAAAGGCAGCACGTGATAGGACAGATTGGGTGGAAAATGTTCAGGGAAGGGTATGGGAGCAGTTGGTTACTCTAGGTCGAGGCTGCAATAATATTGAGAGTAGAGAATATGTTGTACAGATAGCTCCCATCTGTGCAGCTCAGAAATTCTGACAGTGAAGGGGAGGATCCAGATGGCCTAGGTTGTGAAGCAGCCATTGAAATGAAGCATTTTATGTTCAGCTGCATATTGTGCCACAGGTGGTCTACCATGCACTTGGCCACAGCTTGACAGTGGCCATTCATCTTGGTGGCAACTGGTTGGTCACCATACCAATATAAAACACTTTGCAATGATTGCAGCAGAGCTGCTATATCATATGGCTATTTTTACAGGTGGCCTAGTCTCTGATGGAGTAGGATATACCTGTGACAGGACAGTAATGGGAAGTGCTGGGTGGTCAGATTGGGCAGGTGCTATTGGTGGTTGGTGGGTTTAATGTGGAGCCATCAGAGGAGAGGAGGTCAACATCCAGGTTGGTGCACACTGGGTAGAAGAGGACCAATTGTAGTGGATGGGAGGTGTTGAAGTTGTGAACGAATGAGAATAGGGTATCTTGGCCCCGAGTCCAGATCATCAAGATATCATCAATGAACCTGAACTAGACCAGGGCTTTAGGGTTCAGGGAGGCCAGGGATAGGAACGTTTCCTCTAGATGGCCTGTAAATAAGTCTGCATAGGAGGGTGCCATGCAGGTGCCCATGGCTGTGTTATGGATTTGTTTGTATACCTTCCCTCCAATGGAGAAGTAGTTGTGTGTTAGGATAGAGTTAGTAAGAAGTATGAGGTATGGCGTTTAGAGTCTGAAGGACGTTGGGAAATGTAGTGTTCAGTAGTGGTAAGATATGGGCATGAGGGATGTTGGTGTATAGGGAATTGCCATCAGTGGCGATGCGTAGGGATTCTGGAGGCAAAGTGGAGGGGATGATGGAGAGTCAGTGAAGAAAGTGGTTGGTATCTTTGATGTGGGAAGTTATATTTTGGGCAACAGGTTGGAGGTGTTTGTCAATGAGTGCCAAAATCCTTTCAGTGGGGACACAGTAACTGGCTACAATGGAGTCATCAGGATTGTTGGGGTGTGGATTTTGGGGAACATGTCACCCACCCTACCTCCACAACATCCTAGTCCTTATCTGTGCCATTCACACTTCCAATTCCTTGACACATGGAGCATGCCCCTATGGGAGACACAGGTGCCAGACATGTCTAATCCATACACCTGGCATTTCCTATTCCATTCCTGTAACAGGCTTATCCTACCACATCAGAGGCCGAACTACTGTGAAAGCAGCCATGTGATATACCCTTCCACAGATGGTATGACAGCCAACCAAATGTCCACCAGGATGAGCAGTGAGTGTTACTTATTGGAGGAACCAGGTATTTTCATTCATGTTCATAAAGAGACAGTCTCCTATATACATGTTTTTTTTCTGTAGTAGACTCTGTGTATAATAATATCTGTAGTCTGTGACACCATAGTAGAGGTTTATTGATGATCAGCAATATTCAAATGGCCTGTTGCCGAAACAGAATGCAGTAGGCAAATAGGTTCTGCTGTTTTTGAAAAGGAATGTTAGACAGTCTCTCTCACTTTGTCCGTCTCTCGTAGTCTGTCTTAGCAAGCTGATGTGCTGTGTTAGTCCTCTGCTGGAAGTTATGTTTCTGTTTGCTGATTTTATAGTAATTAATGTATATCTGTTAAAACTTTTTTAATTATTTTAAATTTAACTCCTCCCAGTTGGATCATTTACATGATTTTTTTGCCATAGGATCCAGCGGAGTTGGCAGATCATTATGGAGAGACACAATGACTGAATGTCTATTGTGTTCAGTCATTAATTTGTACTTGCTCATAGCAATCAGCAACTCTGTAATCAACAGCTAATCATTTTAATGTACCTAGCAACCATTCCATACAAGAGATGTTATAAATGATTCATTCATCTTTGAACAATGATGCTGTCAATCTTTGCCTATATCAGACACTGGCTCCATGTTCAATAATTAGGTGGTTATCCATCTTACAATGATGTGTTGATCTTTAGGCAGATTATAAAAATTAACTAAAAGCTTAAGCTAAAAACTGAGGTGCAATGAGTCATTGTGGCATCCAATGTGCAGCATGGTAAAAAATGATTGTATTAGTATTTTATGTTTGTTCTCTTCTGTTTCATGTATCTTATCTAACCAAACAGGGGAGAAATAAACTGGTTGGAAAAAAGAAGAATAGAAAGGTGCTTTATATCAATTCAATGAGGAAAATTTTGTACAACAGGGTACCTCATGGTGAAGAAAAGGTAATGGATGCCAGCATAGCTGTGCTAGACAGTCTTCTGTTACTTAGATAAGCATCCAGCTTGTCAGTCTGTAATAGTCAGTAGTTATTGCTGTGCATCATTATTGAATGGGAGAATTCAGACTTTGGAACTAATTCTGGTTTTTAAATATTATGATGTTCTGTGAGATTGAAATTGTCACAAAATTCGGAAACCAGAAATGATGGAAATGGACACAATACTGAGATGGTGACAACATTGTCAATCCAGCTATCTACAAAACAGATTCTGGTGTTGATAATTCAGAATCCACAGTTGCTAATGTAAGTGATTTGTTTGAGGAAGCTAATGTACACCACCAATTTGTGGGGAAGTTACACCAAGCACACAACCTCTTCAGTAATTTATTTGAAAATTTAACCGAAATGTTAACTTCTCATGATGCAAAACTAAGGAATGAATTAGCAAATAAAATTGATGAGAGAATATCTGCAAGGATAAATTCTTGTGATGTCAAACTAACCAATAAAATTGATCACAGGAAAAGGAACCGTTGATTGAAATGGATGGAAATGTTTCTCAAATTGCAATTGAACAGTCCACCGGAATTGATGATATATTGGAAGCACAGTATCTTAGCATGGACAAAAAGTTTGATAATGTAGTTAAACATCTAAACAATTTGATTACCACTGCTTTCAATTCAGTGAAAATTGAAATTTCAGGTCTTACAGAAGCACATCAGGAAATACCAGGTGAAGTAAACCAACTTTCTGAGGATGTTAAGAAATTAAAAAGTACTCAGACTATAATAGAAACAAACATGTCAGAACTGATGCAACAATTTGTCACTTGAGCAAGAACAGGGAATAAACCAAACCCTCTCTGCTCAAGGTGGACAGTTTAGCAAAACATTTAATGAGTGGATTTCAGAAAAAAATACTGACATTCTCAGAAAACCTGAAAAGCAAATTCGTACTGCAGTACAATCCATTGGTGCAGAGGTCCTACCTGAAACAGGGACTTCTGGTGAGACAATATGAAATGTGCTTGGTCAGATAAGACAGATATTGATCCATGACTTATATGACTGGCATGACGCCATTAATACACACGTCTCTGACGTGAAACAGGAACTTGAAACGATAAGGAAGTCACCACATGAGACAGTGCTGACACTGGCTCATGGAAATGAAAAGTATGGTAATACAAGTCAATATGTGAGAGGAATCTGTGCTGTGGGCGGCAGCAACTTCTGAAACCTGTTCAGCTTTTGATAAGTTTCATCAGACTTTTCTTGTGTAGTACTGGTCAGAGCAAGTCCAAGCTCACTTATGACAGCAAATGTTCAATCCAGAGACATACAACCCAAAAAAGTGCAGCCTCAGAAAATGTTTTGAGAAGTATTTAGGAAAAACACACAACTGGGACTACCCAAGAGCACACAAAGGTGTCATAGGAATGTTGTTGTTGTTGTAGTCTTCAGTCCTGAGACTGGTTTGATGCAGCTCTCCATGCTACTCTATCCTGTGCAAGCCTCTTCATCTCCCAGTACCTACTGCAACCTACATCCTTCTGAATCTGCTTAGTGTATTCATCTCTTGGTCTCCCTCTACGATTTTTACCCTCCACGCTGCCCTCCAATGATAAATTTGTAATCCCTTGATGCCTCAGAACATGGCCTACCAACTGGTCCCTTCTTCTTGTCAAGTTGTGCCACAAACTCCTCTTCTCCCCAATTCTGTTCAATACCTCCTCATTAGTTATGTGATCTACCCATCTAATCTTCAGCATTTTTCTGTAGCACCACATTTTGAAAGCATCTATTCTCTTCTTGTCCAAACTAGTTATCGTCCATGTTTCACTTCCATACATGGCTACACTCCATACAAATACTTTTAGAAACGACTTCCTGACACTTAAATCTATACTCGATGTTAACAAATTTTTCTTCTTCAGAAACGCTTTCCTTGCCATTGCCAGTCTACATTTTATATCCTCTCTACTTCGACCATCATCAGTTATTTTGCTCCCCAAATAGCAAAACTCCTTTACTACTTTTTAAGTGTCTCATTTCCTAATCTAATTCCCTCAGCATCACCCGACTTAATTCGACTACATTCCATTATCCTCGTTTTGCTTTTGTTGATGTTCATCTTATATCCTCCTTTCAAGACACTGTCCATTCCGTTCAACTGCTCTTCCAAGTCCTTTGCTGTCTCTGACAGAATTACAATGTCATCAGCGAACCTCAAAGTTTTTATTTCTTCTCCATGGATTTTAATAGCTATTCCGAACTTTTCTTTTGTTTCCTTTACTTCTTGCTCAATATACAGATTGAATAACATCGGGGAGAGGCTACAACCCTGTCTCACTCCCTTCCCAACCACTGCTTCCCTTTCATGTCCCTCGACTCTTATAACTGCCATCAGGTTTCTGTACAAATTGTAAATAGCCTTTCACTCCCTGTATTTTACCCCTGCCACCTGTAGAATTTGAAACAGAGTATTCCAGTCAACATTGTCAAAAGCTTTCTCTAAGTCTACAAATGCTAGAAACGTAGGTTTGCCTTTCCTTAATCTTTCTTCTAAGATAAGTCGTAAGGTCAGTATTGCCTCACGTGTTCCAACATTTCTACGGAATCCAAACTGATCTTCCCCGAGGTCGGCTTCTACCAGTTTTTCCATTCGTCTGTAAAGAATTCGTCATAGGAATAGTGAATGGTAAATTACTTATTAGAATTCACAAAAAAATTATTCATGCACCAGGGTACACAGTAGAAAATTTCCTGTCTATGGTAGATTCACATGAGCTGATTCAGGAGGATGGCACGTATATTAACAGCAATGCTGGCATGGCAAGACATCATTCTGCAAACCACATCAACAATGGTTGGAATCACATCGCTTGCACCAACGGTGCTCCATCCACCTGATCCCAGAAATGAAAACAGACACAATTCAATTCAAAATGGTTCAGGCTTTTTGAGGTGAAACAGGAATAATCAGCATCAGTATCATCCTGGATATTGGACAGGTGGAATATGTCAAATCAGGGGTTCTGGGCTCCTTCAAATAACAGAAACCAGTGGCAGCCAAATTTTCAGGGAATACCACCTATACAGGATGCTAATGTTAACTGCAACAGACCAGAAAATTATTCTGAACCACATCCTTGTTGGCCAAAGCTACATTCTGAACCAATAAGAGTGGTTGAGATCACTGATGAATGGACTCCCACCTCTGATTACTTAAAAAACTAGAGGCTGTCTTATCCTTCCTCCGGGTACTGACATGGTACGGTATTGGGACACACATTAGAATGCAGCAACAAATATGGTACATTATAACAACAGCAAGGATATAGGTGATGAGTTATGTTATGATCCCAAGTCATTTACAGAACAGTTTTAAGACCAATTTCAGGCTGCAGTTCATGCTGTTGTGGGTGGAATATCAACCATGGCAGTTGTAGGACAGGAGCAAAAATGAATATCTTGGCAATTCATTTTTTCCAAAAGATCTCTGAGTCTGCTAAGATTACAACATGGCGCCTGTACACAGAGTATAGAAAAGCACGCACAGGTGGAGTTAAAATTTGAGAACAGAGCCATTGAGTGCATGTTTTTCATTGTGAAGGGGTTGTCAATGC
This sequence comes from Schistocerca nitens, assembly GCF_023898315.1. Taxonomy (NCBI): domain Eukaryota; kingdom Metazoa; phylum Arthropoda; class Insecta; order Orthoptera; family Acrididae; genus Schistocerca; species Schistocerca nitens. The sequence continues at coordinate 1,268,276,289 of NC_064614.1, read as the reverse complement.
CATGGTTACTGGGCACGGAATTCCTATGATAGGGGGATGCAAGAGGCGACTTGCAAAGTTGAACTTATGTACTGAATATTATCAGTGAAGGGGGGGAAAGAAATATTATTAAATTTAGTTTGTACTTATGCATAACGGGGTACATCAGCTAGAATCATAAGTTAAAACAGCAGCCAGTAAGGTGGTGGATGGTAGGGGCAGATGGTGACCTTGTTGGCTATGCATGTGATGAGCCTGTGTCAACAAATGTAGAAAGTTACTTGCCTGATATCAATAATATTTATGACAAACTGTATGTTGGCTTCTGTCTCAGGCTCTTCAGCCGATGTTCATCTGATGATTTTTCTGACATTTCAGCAGCACGAGTGGCTGGCATTGTCAGAGTTCCACCCTCCATTGCTGGTGGTGGACTGGAGTTGAGCTTGCGGCCACAGACTATGTGTCCAAGGGCCTCTCCATGGTCATTTCCAGTGCAGTTCTCTTGCTACCTGCAACAGTCATTTGCTGCGGCACAGGAAACCAGGATCCGTATACCTTGAGTATTTCCTCTTTTTTGTTGAAGCTGTTCTCAGGTTTGTATATTTTTACAGCTTCTCTGAACAAGCGGGTGTGGTAGTTCTTCTCTACAGCCAGAACTTCCATGATGGCAAATTTTACTATGTGGTCGGTCTCATATAGCACGTGCTTTGCCACAGATGATTTCTCCATCTGCCCCAACCTGCAGTGTCATTTATGTTCTGTAATCCTGGTGTTGATCAATTGTCTAGTCATTCCAACATAAACTTTGCCTCATGTGCATAGTATGCGCTATATTGCTGGCATTTCAAGTGGGTCACTTTTCTCCTTTGCAGATCTGAGACACTCACTGATTTTTGTTGTCGGTTTGTAAATAGTCTTTACACTGTGTTTGCACAATATACAGCTGATTCTGCCCATCACTCTGCTAATGTATGGCAAAATGACCATAACTAACATTTCTTTTTCTGATATCTCACTTTGCCGAGTGTTTGGCTGTATCATACTTCCAATATCACTTGTGGAGTACCCATTTTTCCTCAGAACACTTTCCAAGTGTTTTATTTCCCATCTGAGGTGCTGTGGCTCACATATTCGCATTGCCTGCATTATGAGCCTTAATCATGCCTCTTTTCTGGCTCAAGTGGTGATTTGATAGTTTGTGCAGGTATCAATCTGCGTGTGTCAGTTTTCCATATACGCTTTGTCTCAGGTTTTCACCATCCCTTGTGACCAGCATATCAAGCAAAAGTAGTTTTTTGTCCTTCTCTACTTCCATAGTAAATTTTATGTTGGCATGGGGACTGTTAAAGTGTCTTAGGAAGTCAATGAGCTGTTCTTCACCATGGCTCCACACAACGAAGGTACCATCGATGTATCTGTACCACATTTTAGGCTTACAAGGTGCCAAGTCCAATGGCTGTGCTTTGAAGTGTTCCATGAAAAAATTGGCCACCACTGGACTAAGAGGACTACCTCTGGTGACGCCTTCCAGCTGTTCATAGAAGCTGCCATTCCACATGAAATAGCTCGTGGTGAGACATGCATGAAAGATCTTTGTGATGTCTTGTGAGAAGATGGAACTGATGTGCTCCAGAGAGTCCCTGAGTGGAACTTTGGTAAACAAAGAAACAACATCAAAGCTGACCAGGATATCGTTTGGTGCAAGTTTTAGTTTCTTCAGCTTCTCAATTAAATGTCCTGAGATCTTAATGTATGTGTCAGTCTTCCCCACGTGTGGCTGTAGCAGAGGGCCAAGAGTTTTGCCAGTTTATATGTCAATGAGCCAGGAGTGCTAACAACCAGTCTTAATGGAACGTTTTTCTTGTGTATCTTAGGTAATCCATCAGCTAATGTGGTAGGGCTTCTGTGTTGTGCAGGTTCCTCTGTATGTCCGTCGGCAGAGAAGACATCTTGTTTAACCAATTCATATTCCATGTGATGCGCTGTGTCTGGTCTGTGCTTAGTTTTCAGTATGTTGGCAGATCTAATAGGTCCTGGATCTTCTGCTCGTAGTCTTCGGTCTTCATTACAACGGTCACATTTCCCTTTACTGGTACCGCTTGCCGACAAGGGAAATGTGACCATCATAATGAAGACCACAGATTCTGAGCAGAAGGTCCAGGATCTGTAAGATCTGAAGATCTGATGACATACTGAAAACTAAGCACTGACCTACACAGATGTGCGCACCATTTACTATAAACCTGTCTCGTGTATCAGAGGCGAAATTGATCAACCTATCTACAAAGGTATTGCTGCATTATTTTCCAAACATGTACAGTTGTATGTAACCAAGACCACCAAACCAGGGTCTATTGTCAAAAGACTAAAGGAAGACTACTTTCCTTGTTTCTGTACACCAAAAGCAATGCTATCTGATGACACCTCAGACTTAACTGATAAGATATGGTGATCTTTTCTAGCAGAATGTAAGATAAAGCAAATTTTGATTTAAGATTTTTTTTCATCAAACATGCCTCTGGTACAATTTTCAGCGAATATAACAGTTTTATACAAATGTAAGCACTGAGCCAATGAACCCAGTGCGTACACATTTTTTTGCTCTTTGAGTAGGTAATGAACAGATTACCAAACCTCTCCATAGGATGCACTCCTGATGAGCTCATGCTAAGAAAGGAGAAGAAAAACAAATGTGTAAACTTGCTTCCTCAAGTAACTAATAAAAAAATTCAGCTGGCGGGGACAAAATATACCAATCAATTATTTCATTGAACATAAGAGCTCAAGTGAGAAGAATGCATATGACAGACAGTTAGGTTGTGTTTAGACCTTTTCTGTAGGAGATTTAATTTTATTACAGACACATACATCATGATCTCTCCTGAAGGGCATAAACAAGAAGGCAACTTCTGTGCTACGGCCCTTTCAGAATTGTAAAGATTCCTCCATACCCCAATTCTGATAAGGTTAAAGACCTCTATCATTATAGAGATTTAAAAATATATCTAAAAACAAAGATGATGTGACTTACCGAACGAAAGCGCTGGCAGGTCGATAGATACACAAATAAACACAAACACACACACAAAATTCAAGCTTTCGCAACAAACTGTTGCCTCATCAGGAAAGAGGGGAAGGAGAGGGAAAGATGAAAGGATGTGGGTTTTAAGGGAGAGGGTAAGGAGTCATTCCAATCCCGGGAGCGGAAAGATTTAAAAAGATATATTCAGAAAGGAAATTCTAAACTGACAAGGTCTACACTAAAGATGATGTTTTGTAAATTTTACTGTATGAATGTATATATGTGTGTGTATTATCCAGTGAAGTGATGCATTATTTTTGTTTTGTAATGATCTATGAACTAATACTTCCTGATGTGAAAGTCCATGAATTAACAGTAAGATGAAACTATCACGGAAATACAGGATGGAATGTAACAATATTATGAGAAGGAAACTTGCTGCTGACCATACAGTGGAGATGCTGAGTAGCAGATAGGCACAATTATAGCTTTCGGCCGTTAAGGCCTTCATCAACAATAGACTCACACACACGCACACACACACATGACTACAGTCTAGGAAACTGAAACCACACTGAGAGCAGCAGCACCAGTGCATGATGGGAGTGGCGACTGAGTGGAGGTAAGGAGGAGGAGTGGGGACGAGGAGGGATAGTATGGTGGGGGTGGCAGACAGCGAAGTGCTGCAGGTTAGACTGAGGGAAGGGGAGAGATGGGGAGAGAGGGGGGAAGTAGCAGAAAAGGAGAGAAATAAAAAGACTGGATGTGGTGGTGGAATGACGGCTGTGTAGTGCTAGAATGGGAACAGGGAAGGGGCTGGATGAGTTTGGACAGTGACTAATGAAGGTTGAGGCCAGGAGGGTTATGGGAACATAGGATGTATTGCAGGGAAAGTTCCCACCTGTGCAATTCAGAAAGGCTAGTGTTGATGGGAAAGATCCATATGGCACAGGCGGCGAAGCAGTCATTGAAATGAAGCATATCATGTTTGGCAGTGTGTTCAGTAACCAGATGGTCAACTTATTTCTTCACTACAATTTGTCGGTGGCCAATAATGTGGACAGACAGCTTTTTGGTTGTCATGCCTACATATATTGCAGCACAGTGGTTGCAGCTTAGCTTGTAGATCACGACTGGTTTCACAGGTAGCCCTGCCTTTGATGAGATAGGTGAAGTTCGTGAGAGGACTGGCGTAGGTGGTGGTGGGAGGATGTATAGGACAGATCTTGTATCTACGTCTATTACAGTGGTATGAGCCATGATGTAAGGGATTGGGAACAGGGGTTATGTAAGGATGGACGAGTATATTGTGTAGGTTCAATGGATGGCAGAATACCACTGTGGGAGTGGTGGAAAGGATAGTGGGCAGGTCATTTCTCATTTCAGGGCAGGATGAGAGATAATCAAAACCCTGGCGGAGGATGTAATTCAGTTGTTCCAGTCCAGGGTGATTCTGAGTTACGAGGGGAATGCTCCACTGTGGCCAGACAGTGGAACTTTGGGAGATGGTGGGTTCAAATGGTTCAAATGGCTCTGAGCACTATGGGACTCAACATCTTAGGTCATAAGTCCCCTAGAACTTAGAACTACTTAAACCTAACTAACCTAAGGACATCACACACACCCATGCCCGAGGCAGGATTCGAACCTGCGACCGTAGCAGTCCCGCGGTTCCGGACTGCAGCGCCAGAACCGCACGGCCACCGCGGCCGGCAGGAGATGGTGGGAAATTGGAAAGATAAGGCATGGGAGATTTGTTTTTGTAGAAGGTTAGGAGGATAATTATCGTCAGTGAAGGCTTCAGTCAGTCCCTCGGTATATTTCGAGAGGGACTGCTTGTCACTGCAGATGTGATGACCACGGGTGGCTAGGCTGTACAGAAGGGACTTCATGGTATGGAACGGGTGGCAGCTGTCGAAGTGGAGGTATTGCTGGTGGTTAGTAGGTTTGATACGGACCGAGGTACTGATGTAGCCATCTTTGAGATGGAGGTCAACATCTAGGAAGGTGGCTTGTTGGGTTGAGTAGGACCAAGTGAAGCAAATGGGGGAGAAGTTGTTGAGGTTGTGGAGGAATATGAATAGCGTGTCCTCAACTTCGATCCTGATGGCAAATATGTCAACAATGAACCTGAAAAAGGTGAGGGGTTTATGATTCTGGGTGTTTAGGAAAGATTCCTCTAGATGGTCTATGAATAGTTTGGCATAGAATGATGCCATGCGGGTGCACCCCAGATTTTTTTGTGGGTAATGCCTTTAAAGGAAAGTAATTGTGGATGAAGATATAGTTGGTCATGGCAACCAGGAAGGAGCCTGTTGGTTTGGAATCTGTCAAGCATTAGGAGAGATAGTGGTCAATAGCAGTAAGATTATGGCCATTAGGAATGTTAGTGTACAGGTAGGTGGCATCAATTGTGATGAGCAGGGCAGCATGTGGCAAAGGGACAGGAACTGTGGAGAGTTGGTGGAGGAAATGGTTGATGTCTTTTATATAGGAGGATGGGTTCTGGATAATAAGTTGAAGTTGTTGGTCTATGAGAGCAGAGATTCTCTCAGTGAGGGCACAGAAACTGGCCACAATGGGGCATCCTGGGTGGTTAGGTTTATGAACTTTAGGAAGCATATAGAAGGTAGAAGTGCGGGGCGTAGTAAGGGTGAGCAGAGAGATGGACTCTGGGGAGAGGTTCTAGGATGGGCCTAAGGATTTGAGTAGAGACTGGAGATCCTGCTGGATTACTGGAATAGGGTCACTGTGACAAGGTGTGTAGGTGGAAGTGTCTGACAGCTGGCATCGTCTTTCCGCCAGGTAATCCTTGCAGTTCAAAACAACAGTGGTGGAGTCCTTGTAGGATTATAAGGTCAGGATAAGTTTTTAGATGGTGGACTGTGGTTCTTCTTGTGGATGTAAGGATAATTTTCATGTTGAGGGATTTGGGGAATGATGGTAAGGCAAGGTTGGAGGTTAAGAAATTCTGTAAAGTTAACAGGGGGTGGTTTGGTGGCAGTGAGAGTGGATCACAGTTGGATGGAGGAGTGAACTGAGTTAGGCAAGGTTCAATATTGGTCTTTGGTTGAGTCTGATTGGTTGGGTTGGTGTGAAAAAGTGTTTCCACTGTAGGGACCGGGAAAAGGTGAGAAGATCTTTAAGAAGTCCTGCATGGTTGAATTTGGGAGTGGGGCAAAAGGTGAGGCATTTGGAACAGATTGATATTTCTGTGGGACTAAGGATTCTGGAGGAAAGGTTCATGACTGTGTTGCTGGTCTGTTTAGGTTCTGGGTTCTGAGTGGAGGTGGGTGAGAGTTTTGGATGGTAGGGTAAGTGTAGGAGGTCTGTGAGACAAGGTTTGTCAGCTGCGAGGGGATGTGGGGGAGGTTTGGAGGTTGTTGTAGAAGTGGTGGACTGTGGTACACCAAGGTGGGAATAGGAAGTGAGCAGGATGAAGAGCTTTTTGAAGTGGCATTATGCATATTGCTCAAGTTCTTGCAGCACAGGAGTTTCAATATGTGTTACGGGTTCCAGATATTTGTGAATGTATAGCAGGAGAAGTTTTCAGATGGAGAGAAGGTACTGCAAGGAGGTTTGGGCTTGGCTGATATGGTTTTGCAGGACTATGTTGGTGAAGGCTAAATATTGGGGAAATCTGAACAGGTGGTGGTCATTGTGGAAGGAGGGGTGGCAGCCAGAGATGGGTAATTTGATGATAAGTCCTTGGGGGGGGATTCCATGAGCCGAGCAACAACGCAGGAACAGTTGTTTGGCTGGGATCTGGCTAGGGATAAGAAAACTTTTCTGTATTGATGCATATGGAAGGAGCAAGGATCTATGGTGGTGGAAAAATGCAAACTTACGTAAGTAATTTACAATTACATCCGAAAAATTTCGCAAATATACACCCATTTAATCCCGTATTTTAAACACATTTTATGCTAATATGAAGATTTCCTGGTTACTCTGTAAGACTGAGTCATCAAAACTACCACTGTAGGTCCAAGCTATGATCTAATATAACTGTATAATGAGAAACATGTGTAGTTAGTTGGCTATCATGTGCTGTTTTTGTAAATTTCTTTATGTTGTGAATATCAATTTGGCACATAGGTTTATTTTATTACTTAACAGTGAATATATTAGAGCAGCCAAAGCCTGAACATGGGAGAAAACATGAAAAAACCATTATCCATTGGTGCTAAGAACTGCCTCAAATTGAAAATCTCCTGTCAATAGCCAGATATTGTGGGTAAATTGAAAGCACAGTGTGAAAAACATGCGCATAGACATTCCTAAGTTTAAGTAGCAAAGCAAATAAAATGATTACTTAGATTGTAGATTATTATGTTATGTTTTCACTTAATCACTTTAGATTTAAGTAATGATATACTTTCTACTTGTAATGTTGTTTCGGTTATTTTCTTTGTACTAGAGTTGACATGGTACCAAAAGTTAAACTAAGGCAGCAGCCATTTTTGTAAAAGTTTGAACATGCAGAGTAATTAGAATATTTCTTTTATGCTTTGATCATTTATGTTCTTCATGTGCTTTGTGATTTGCTGTTTTGTATCTCAGTCCAATAAGTTAGGTACCTTAAACTACATTATGTATGGGTCTAAAAAGCCTGGTCTCCTAAACCTTTCTGTGCAGTTATTTCTGTTGTTTAGAGTACTGGGTCAAGATGCAAGTGTCTGACCAGTATATTCCATGACTGGAAACACAATCAATAAAGAACAGTGTCTATATTTAAAAATCTGTGTGAATCCTATCATTACCCTTTGTAAAAGAAAAACTGATATAAGGTGAAAGTACTTAGTATGTAGAGATTATCATGATCCAGGGGTAGAATAAAAGAAATTCTAGTTTTAGTAAAGAATAAAAGTGCATAAATGTGTGACTGCTATACTTCAACGTGATACACTCGATGAATGAAATAGACATATTATAATGCTATGTACAAGAAACTGTCTCACAGAAGTGAAAGTAAATTGCAGGTGAAAAATGTTAATGTGTACAGTGAAGGGGTAGTCACCTCTGCCCAGCAGTAAGCAGGGTGGAGATGAGTGATGAGTTTGTCGAAAACACAATATCCTGTAAATCTGTAGGACACTAATAACACAGACAGTTTTAAAAAGCACTCGCACCACAGCTTTATGTAGTATTCCTATGAAGAGTTGGTTGTGATTAATGGCAGCAGACAATATTGGGATCTGCTACAAACCTAATTGTTGCCATATTGTGTTGAGTGTACGAACAAGTTAATACTTTTTTTGCATGGGTTATACATATCTGCTATGGAAGGACACTCTTGAGGTGCATGTGGCAAAGTATTTAGAATAAATAAAATAACAATAACCGTGGCCTCCAGTAGAGGCAAAAATAAATCAGTTTACTTTTAGTTTAAGTAGTTTGTAAAGCCAGCAAACATAAATACTAGTGCAACATGAAATCAGTGAATAATAGAAGTCCCTGTAGTTGCATATCGTGACTAGGTTAATAAACTGGAAGTTTTGTTTAATGACATTAGAGGAGCTGTCTACGGAGGCAGCTGCAATTGAATTGATAATGTGATGGTACCTTCCTTATGTGAACACTTGAGGGGGTGGGGTGGAGCCCAGCCTCCTGTCCCATGCTGATCCCAATGCTACTGTGTACATGAAGACAACAGGTCAGTTTTGCATTTTATTCAATAAAAATTTTCTAAATTCAATTACTGTCACTGGGCCATCTAAAGTCAATGAGTCTAATCAGTCAAAATTCTGTCAGTTCATCTACCATTGTTCAGACAAAGAAAGACATTGAGTCAGTTATTTTTCAATTCAACAACTGTAAGGGCATAAAGACTGCTTATTGTTGTATAAAATCAAGATTTAAATTTGTCTACATCTACATCTACATCTATACTCCGCGAGCCACCTTACGGTGTGTGGCGGAGGGTACTTATTGTACCACTATCTGATCCCCCCTTCCCTGTTCCATTCACGAATTGTGCGTGGGAAGAACGACTGCTCGTAAGTCTCCGTATTTGCTCTAATTTCTCGGATCTTTTCGTTGTGATCATTACGCGAGATATATGTGGGCGGTAGTAATATGTTCCCCATCTCTTCCCGGAATGTGCTCTCTCGTAATTTCGATAATAAACCTCTCCGTATTGCGTAACGCCTTTCTTGAAGTGTCCGCCACTGGAGCTTGTTCAGCATCTCCGTAACGCTCTCGCGCTGACTAAATGTCCCCATGACGAATCGCGCTGCTTTTCGCTGGATCATGTCTATCTCTTCTATTAATCCAACCTGGTAAGGGTCCCATACTGATGAGCAATACTCAAGAATCGGACGAACAAGTGTTTTGTAAGCTACTTCTTTCGTCGATGAGTCACATTTTCTTAGAATGCTTCCTATGAATCTCAACCTGGCGCCTGCTTTTCCCACTATTTGTTTTATGTGATCATTCCACTTCAGATCGCTCCGGATAGTAACTCCTAAGTATTTTACGGTCGTTACCGCTTCCAATGATTTACCACCTATGGCATAATCGTACTGGAATGGATTTCTGCCCCTATGTATGCGCATTATATTACATTTATCTACGTTTAGGGAAAGCTGCCAGCTGTCACACCATTCATTAATCCTCTGCAGGTCTTCCTGGAGTACGTACGAGTCTTCTGATGTTGCTACTTTCTTGTAGACAACCGTGTCATCTGCAAATAGCCTCACAGAGCTACCGATGTTGTCAACTAAGTCATTTATGTATATTGTAAACAATAAAGGTCCTATCACGCTTCCTTGCGGTACTCCCGAAATTACCTCTACATCTGCAGATTTTGAACCGTTAAGAATGACATGTTGTGTTCTTTCTTCTAGGAAATCCTGAATCCAATCACAAACCTGGTCCGATATTCTGTAAGCTCGTATTTTTTTCACTAAACGTAAGTGCGGAACCGTATCAAATGCCTTCCTGAAGTCCAGGAATACGGCATCAATCTGCTCGCCAGTGTCTACGGCACTGTGAATTTCTTGGACAAATAGGGCGAGCTGAGTTTCACATGATCTCTGTTTGCGGAATCCATGTTGGTTATGATGAAGGAGATTTGTATTATCTAAGAACGTCATAATACGAGAACATAACACATGTTCCATTATTCTACAACAGATTGACGTAAGCGAAATAGGCCTATAATTATTCGCATCTGATTTATGACCCTTCTTGAAAATGGGAACGACCTGCGCTTTCTTCCAGTCGCTAGGTACTTTACGTTCTTCCAGAGATCTACGATAAATTGTTGATAGAAAGGGGGCAAGTTCTTTAGCATAATCACTGTAGAATCTTACGGGTATCTCGTCTGGTCCGGATGCTTTTCCGCTACTAAGTGATAGCAGTTGTTTTTCAATTCCGATATCGTTTATTTCAATATTTTCCATTTTGGCGTCCGTGCGACGGCTGAAGTCAGGGACCGTGTTACGATTTTCCGCAGTGAAACAGTTTCGGAACACTGAATTCAGTATTTCTGCCTTTCTTCGGTCGTCCTCTGTTTCGGTGCCATCGTGGTCAACGAGTGACTGAATAGGGGATTTAGATCCGCTTACCGATTTTACATATGACCAAAACTTTTTAGGGTTCTTGTTTAGATTGTTTGCCAATGTTTTATGTTCGAATTCGTTGAATGCTTCTCTCATTGCTCTCTTTACGCTCTTTTTCGCTTCGTTCAGCTTTTCCTTATCAGCTATGATTCAACTACTCTTAAACCTATGATGAAGCTTTCTTTGTTTCCGTAGTACCTTTCGTACATGATTGTTATACCACGGTGGATCTTTCCCCTCGCTTTGGACCTTAGTCGGTACGAACTTATCTAAGGCGTACTGGACGATGTTTCTGAATTTTTTCCATTTTTGTAATGGAATCCATTAATGTAATGGAGAAATTTCTTGAAATGAAAAATACTTTCGTATTGACAGTTATTCACCTTGAAGTGTAACAATTCAGTAAATACTTGTTTTAAAGCTATGTTGAGATAATTAACCAAGAAAGGTGCCTCCACACCCTCAATCATTGCTTGCTGCAGTTTTATTATTGAACCTCTCTTACAGAAATAAATAATGATGCTTTACTTAACTACAGATAATCTTGTGAATGTACCACTTCTCTTATTCTTATTGTACTTGTGTCACTGTTAAATGTAAAACAACTATCTACTGGTATAATGAGCATAACCTATGTATTTTCTACTGAGAGTGATAACCATCATATTGCCTTCTAATAGAATTAAAATTTATGAAGCATCCGTTTTTCTGTCAAAGTCTAGAAGTCTCTTCTAATAGAATAGCTTCAAGCCTTTGAGGAAGTGATAAAGTGTTACTTGTCAGAGAAACCATATATTTTCATTAATATTTGTACAGAGCCTGCCTCCTGCACACATTTTTTTCTGTAATATTCTCTGTGACTAGTAATAATTGTATTCCGTGGCACTATAGTAGAGGTTAATTGTTGGTCAGTGATACTGAAAAGGCCTTTATTGCTGAAAAAAGAGCAGAGAAAAATGTTCTCTTGTTTTTGAAAAAGAGCGGCAGTCATTCTTACTTTCTTTGTCTTTCATATACTGTCTTAGCAAACCGATCTGCAGTGTAAGACCTCCATTGGAAGTTCTATTTTTGTTTGTTGGTTTTAGAGTAATTAAATGTCATATTTGTTAAAACTTTGCAATTATTTTAAATTTACTTTCTCCCAACTTGATAATTTGCATGATTTTTTGCCACAGCGTCTAGCGGAATTAGCACATCGTTGTGGAGAGACACAACAACAGAAGGCATGTTGCATTCAGTCATTAATTTGTACTTGCTTATAGCAATCAGCGACCTTGAGATGAACAGCCAATCATTTTAATATATTTTGCAGCCATTCCATGCAGGAGATATTAATAAATGATTTGGTCATTTGTCTCTGAACAGCAATGCTTTCTGTCTTTGCACATGTCAGGCTTTACCCCATGTTCAATAATTAGGTTGTTGTCCATCTTACAATAATGCACTGATCTCTAGGAAGGTTATAAAAATAAACTGAAAACTTAAGATAAAAACTGAGGTGCAACTTAGCTGCTGCCAAACTGTGGCCTATAACATGGTAGACCACATTGTGGCACAACACACAGTTGAACATAAAATGCTTGATTTCAATGGCTGGCTGTTTCACAGCCTAGGACAACTGGGTCCTCCCATCCACCACCAGCTTTTCTGAACTGCACAGATGGCAGTCATCATTACAAAACATTCTTTGCACCTGAAATTATCCTGGCCACAACCTACAGTAATCTACTGTCCCCACACCCATCATCCAACAGTTTCATCCATTGTCTTATCACCTCCTCCCTATTCATGTCCCCTGACCATTGCTTTAAGCTGTCCTCTGCCAATGTTCCCAACCATCTTTCCCCTTTCCTGCTCCCCTCCTTTTCACTCCTTACTCTCCTCACCCCACCCCCACCTCCCTGCCCCACAGCCTCCCAATGCTGCACCTGGCAGTCTTCTCATGCCTTCTCCCTGCACAGTCCATCAGACACTCTTCTCACACCCTCATCCCCCTCCCCGTGCTCTGATACCACTCCCCTTATCCTTCCCAACTCCAGATTGCCACTCAAGGTGACAATTGCATTCTGGTCTGAGCTGATCTGATACCATTCCCCTACCCTCCCCCTCTTCAGAGTGCCAGTCAATGTGAAAGTTGCATTCTGGTCTGAGCTGCTGGGGATGGCAGTCTCGTGTGCTTGAGGTGTATTTACTTGTGTGAATGTGTGTGTGTGTGTTTTCTTTTCTGGAGTAGGCTTTGGCCAAAAGCTAAATGTGTAACTGTCTTTTCGTTATACCTGCAACTCGATGTGTCATCTTCATGGTGAGAAGCAATCCATCCCTTTCCTAAAATTATTAATATTCCAACCTGGAGTTTTCATTGTTTAAAAATGCAGAATTGTGAGATTTATTGATGCCCTAAAATAAATATTTTACATAAATGCCTGTGTATCTCTTCTATGATAATGTTCATTGGATTGTTTCACACATGTCAATCAAAACAGAAGAACTGTCGCCTGCTGTAAAGATATCAACTATTAACAAAGTAATATATCCACCCTAAAGTTTATGTAGTGCCCTGATTTGGATGCCAGGATATTATTCTTTATTCTACACTGAGGTGACAAATGTCATGGGATAACTCCTAATGTCATGTCACACCTCCTTTTGCCCAGAGTAGTTGGCAGGTCAACATGGCATGGACTCAACAAGTCATTGGAAGTGCCCTGCAGAAATATTGAGCCAAGCTGCCTCTATAGCTGTCCATAATTGTGGAAGTGTTACCAGTGCAAGATGTTGTGCATGAAGTGACCTCTCTATAATGTCCCATAAATGTTCAGTGGGATTAATGATGGGAAATTTGTGTGGCAAAATCATTTGCTCAAATTGTGGTATGGTGACATGACATAACTGTTTGGGAACGTGAAGTCCACAAATGGTTGCAAATGGTCTCCAAGTAGCTGAACACAACCATTTCCCATCAATGATTGGTCCAGTTGCACCAGAGGACCCAGTCAATTCTATGTCAACACAACCTGTCTGCTGCTGTAGCCCCTTAATGCCAAATTTCACCACACTGCTCTAAAGGATATGTTTGTCGTACATCCCACGTTGATTTCTCTGGTTATTTCCACAGTGTTGTTTGTCTGTTAGCACTTACAATCTGTGCAAATGCCGCTGATCTCTGTAGTTAAGTGAAGACTGGCTGCCACTGTGTTGCCCATGGTGAGAGGAAATGCCTGAAATTTGGTACTCCTAACACATTCTTGACACTGTGGGTCTCAGAATATTGAATTACCTAATGATTTCCAGAATGGAGTGTCCCATGCATCTAGCTCCAACTACCATTCCAAGGTCAATGTCTGTTAATTAACATTGTGTATCCATAAACACACTGCTCTTTTATATCTTGTGTACACTATACTACTGCCATTTGTATATGTTCATATCGCTATCCCATGACTATTGTCACCTCAGTCTACTATACGGTGGCTTATGGTTTCACAAATCCATATCAGTCTTCTGTTCATCTTAATTATATGCCAAGTACTAATTTAGCCTTCGATATTTTAAAATACCAGCTCAAAAATATAGAAGAGAAGCAGTTTCTGAATATTAATGATGAAAAAATTCCAACCAGCTACACTTTTTGAACAAATCATGGATAAAATATTTTGGAAGCCTTTCTAATGGAATTGGTGCAAGATGTATATGAAGGTGCAAAGCAGTGTGGACAGTTCACTTCTTCCCCACAGTATTCAGACAGCTGATCAGGTGATGAGTGTTATGGTCTTAGATGGGCTCACTGTTTGGAATTCATGCAGACTATATCAATGGTTCAAATGGCTCTGAGCACTATGCGACTTAACTTCTGAGGTCATCAGTCGCCTAGAACGTAGAACTAATTAAACCTAACTAACCTAAGGACATCACACACATCCATGCCCGAGGCAGGATTCGAACCTGCGACCGTAGCGGTCACGCGGTTCCAGACTGAAGCGCCTTTAACCGCACGGCCACACCGGCCGGCCAGACTATATCATTCATTGAAATATTGTGTATGAAAATGAATTGTTAACCCCATTGTACATGTGGATATATGTCTTCTACAGAAATAATGAACAAATTTGTCACTGTGGAATTTACCTTTAAAGAAGGGTCTTACGTGATTGACAAACATGATCATGAATATTTGTCTCTCATAATAATGGCATCTGTTATCTCTTATAGTAGTTTTGAATACTTCGCGAAAAATGTCGGAATGTAACAAAGCATGCATCAATTCTTATGGTGATCTTAAGGATATAATATCAATAAATATGCATTATAAACAGAGTGGGTTTATGATAGTGCTATTTGTTTGAATTTATTTTCCTATTTGGTGATATCCTGGGTCAAGTGAAACAATGCTACATGAAATTTCCGTAATACACCTATTGATTGGCGAATTTCTGCTTCATTTGTAGCCTGTCCCAAACGGATTTAATCCAGAATCCAGTCTTCACTTTAGGTGACACTCCATAAATTGCCAGTCTGAGAACCAATTAGTAATGATAATATAAGCAAATTTAATGGGCCTTTATACAATATTTTTCTTTTCAAGAAACATTTATTGCACATAGTTAGCTTTTATGATTACAATATTCTTACTTAGTTTTAATCACAATGCCTTATACTATAGTACTGTATGGTCAATTGTAAGATAACTTCCCAAAATATTCTATTCAGCTTTTCTATGCATGTGATATTTCATTATGTATCCTATAATTAAGATTGTTTTCCAGTATACTGCATGTCTGTTCCAAAGAAAGACAACTACCTACATAATTATTCTTTCTTCAGTTTTATATCCACTGTCTTCCTTCTTGGTGCTCATATTACAGAGAATCTTCTTTGTCTCCCAAAATAATTATGCGTCCTGTACAGCAAAAAACAGAAGAAAGTCCAGAAGTTGCAGCAATGAAAAACAACCAGAAATTAGTAAATAATTTCGGCTGGATAAGTTATACATAATACTATAGATGAGGAAAGTTTGTGAGCATTGCAGTACATCCACACACTTAACAAAATGAAGATAGATAAAGAATGGGATATGACACTTTTAAACAACAATGAAACAGAAAAACATTTTTTTACAACAAAAGATGCAAAACTATAGGTGCACATATAAATTATCTATTTTAATTCTACAAATTTCGTAAGCATACTTATTTGATAATTATATTTTTATGTAGTTGCTACTGTACACATCACTAGCATCTTTAAATATTTTGGTTAATTTATAAAATGTTATAAATAGTTTCAATGCATTGTAAACATGGAAAGAAGAACAAAACCCATCCCTGACTTATTGTTTATGTAAAGTAAAAAGAATTGAAAGTGCACTCAATACATTGTCATATAAGTTTCACAAATTGTTAAGCCCCATATATAGAATGCAAGAGCCCATGGAAGCTTTTCTGACTTTCAGATGGGCACAAATTATACAGAACCAAACCACTCACAGACTGCTGACATGTAGTTCAGGTTATATTACACTTACAGCTACATATTGTCAAGTGGAAAAAATAAAACAGAGTTTACAACAGAGTCCTTCTACCACATAATGCTTGCGGTTCAAAACAACGGTGGTGGAGCCTTTGTCTGCAGGTAGGATTATAAGGTCGGGATCAGTTTTTAGATGGTGGACTGTGGTTCTTTCTGCAGATGTAAGGTTAATTTGCATGTTGAGGTACTTGGGGAATGATGGTAAGGCAAGGTTGGAGGTTAAGAAATTCTGGAAAGTTAACAGGGGGTTGTTTGGAGGCAGTGGGGGTGGATCACAGTTTGATAGAGGAGTGAACTGAGTTAGTCAAGGTTCAATATTGGTCTTTGGTTGAATCTGATTGGTCGGGTTGGTGGCGAAGAAGTGTTTCCACCGTAGGGGCCGGGAGAAGGAGAGAAGGTCTTTAACTAGTCCTGCATAGTTGAATTTGGGAATGGCGCAAAAGGTGGGGCCTTTGGAAAGTACTGATATTTCTGTGGGACTAAGGATTCTGGAGGAAAGGTTCATAACTGTGTTGCAGGTCTGTTTAGGTTCTGGGTTCCGAGTGGAGGTGGGAGAGAGTTTTGGAGGGTGGGGTAAGTGTAGTAGGTCTGCTAGACAGGGTATGTCAGCTATGAAGGAGTGTGGGGGAGGTTTGGAGGTTGTTGTAGAAGTGGTGGACTGTGGTACACCAAGGTGGGAATAGGAAGTGAGCAGGATGGAGAGCTTTATGAGGTGGCATTGTGCATGTTGCTTAAGTTCCTGCAGGTCAAGAGTTTCAGTGTGTGTTATGGGTTCCAGGGTTACATAGCAGGAGACTTTTGCCGATGGAGAGAAGAAACTGCAAGGAGGATTGGGCTTGGTTGATATGGTTTTGCAGGACTATGTTGATGAGGGCTAAGGATTGGCGGGATCTGAACAGGTAATAAGCGCAAAAAGAATAAACCTGATGGAGAGAAAGCGAAAATTATCACGATGCCATACTACGGAAAAGTCTCACAAAAGATAGCAAATATTTTTAAGCCATACGATGTCAAAATAGCCTTTCAGACTAATAACCTAGTGAGGTATAGCCTTAAGCACGATATTGGCGAGAAGAGAAATAAGTTTGAAAGATCGGGAGTTTATAAGATTCAGTGCAGAACGTGTGATGCAAAATATATAGGGCAGACAGGAAGATCATTCGCGATCCGGTATAAAGAACATAAAGATGCGTTCAGGTTAGGAAATTATGACAAATCAGCTGTTGCGAACCATATATATGAAACAGGCCATCCCCTTAATAGCATAGAAGACAACGTAGAAATATTGCATGTAGAAAAGAAAGGGAGGAAACTTGACTTACTAGAGGAATTCGAGATAGCTATCCATGGAAAGAAACAAAGCAATATCCTAAATGTACAAGATAACTTTAAAGAAATGAGATTTTTTAGCGGGTTTTTAGAATTATTTTAGGGCAGGCATGCGACTTAAAACTTGTAACATGTCAATGACGGAGTTGCGAGAGGCTAACGATGGCAGACCAATGCAGTAAGGAAATGAGGCGCCCAATAGCATAGCGTTACCGTCAAGCACACGGCGGTAACCACGCCACAACACCTAGGCATGTTAGTCCACAACAGCACCCGAGCCGGCGCAGTCGACAGCATATTTGGTAGCTATGGGACGGCCATCGACCTGCGTCAATAACTTTAATGTAAGACGAGGACCCACAGTCCAATATACTTTTAATTCTTTTTACTCTATGGACCCACCAACTATTGGTGATGGTATTTTGTCTTTTTAGTACGTTTAATTTCGCGACATAGATTTTACAACCTGATGATGAGAGCATTGTCTCTCGAAACGCGTTGTTAAAATATATATAAATCGCGGTTGAATGCTAAATGTGATAACCAAGGTGGAGGTCATTGTGGAAGGAAGGGTGGCAACCAGAGATAGGTAATTTGATGGTAGGGCCATTAGGTGGGACTTCATGAGCCAGGCAACAATGCAGGAACAGTATGTGTGACTGGGATCTGGCTAGAGATAAGGAAACTTTCCTGTATTGACGCAGATGGGAGGAGCAAGGATCCACGGTGGTGCAAAAAATGCGAAAAATTAAGTAAGAAAGTATAATTACATCCAAAAGATTACACAAAAATACACTCAAATACATATGAAAAATAGGAAAAGTACGAAATCGATGCACAAGGGGAAAAAACGAATTGAAATCTGAGGAAGACAATGGTAGTGGAAGGCGAAAACTCACTAAAATTGGTGAGAAGTCACAAGGGTCAAAGTACAGAATAACTAATCATTAATAAATATATGTATATTACTGTGGGTAGTAGGTTTGAGGGTGGATACGCGTAGAGAAGGAGGACGGCAGATGTGACTGGATCAGGTGGATTTAGTGGGTGTGAACAGGGATAGAACGGAGAAAGTGTGGGGGGTGGGGAGGTGTTTGTAGGTAGAGATGTCAGATCATGTGGCACCGGAAAAGTGCGGGAGATAACACACAAAAATACAGAAACTGACACAGGGAGAGAGATCAGTTTGAAGGTATAGGCTTAATTATATCGGCGGGAGTTATGTGCGACATAAGATGCTGCATCAACAATCAGTGTGGTCTTGAGGCCATCGGTTGCACGTGGCTGAGACAGTTGATACAGTGTGGCTCATAATTAGAGCATGCAGTGCGGTTCGTGAGGCAACAAGAGAAACACAAGAAACAAAAGAAAGAAGGATAAACATTGAGTATAGCAATGCAAAAGTAAGTAGTTACCAAGGAAAACAGCACAGGGTTAGGATAGAAGAAAAGCCATCAGCCAAAAATCAAACAATGGAAAATCCAGGATGGAATGTAACAACACCAGAGAAGGAAAGTTGCTACTCACCATATAGAGGAGATGCTGAGTCACGATAGGCACAACAAAAAGATTCACACAATTATAGCTTTCAGCCAAAAAGGCCTTTGTCAGCAGTAGACACACATACACACATACACACACTCACTCACGCAAGCGCAACTTGTACACACGTCTGCAGTCTCAGTGAACTGAAACCACACTGCGAGCAGCAGCACCAGTGCATGATGGGAGTGGCAACTGGGTGGGGGTAAGGGGGAGGCTGGGGCTGGGAGGAGGAACAATAATATGGTGGGAGTGGCGGAAGTGTTGCAGTTTAGACAGTGCGCACGAGAGAAGGTGCGCAAGGGGGAGGGGTAAGTAGCGGAAAGGAGAATAATAAAAAGAAATTAAAAGACTGGATGTGGAGGTGAAATGATGGCTGTGTAGTGCTGGAATGGGAACAGGAAGGGGGCTGGATGGGTGAGGACAGTGACTAAAGAAGGTTGAGGGCAGGAGGGTTACAGGAATGTAGGATGTGTTGCAGGTAAATTTCCCACCTGCACAATTCAGAAAAGCTGGTGTTGGTGGGAAGGATACATATGGCACAGGCTGAAAAGCAGTTGTTGAGATGAGGGATATCATTTTTGGCAGCGTGTTTGGCAACACGGTGGTCCACTTGTTTATTGGCCACAGTTTGTCGGTGGTCATTCATACAAACAGACAGCTTGTTGGTTGTCATGCCTACATAGAATGCAGCACAGTGGTTGCAGCTTAGCTTGTAAATCACATGACTGCTTTCACAGGTAGCCTTGCCTTTGATGGGATAGGTTATGTTACTGACTGGACTGCCGTAGGTGGTGGTAGGAGGATGTATGGGACAGGTCTTGCGTCTAACACTATTACAGGGGTATGAGCCATGAGGTAAGGGATTGGGAGCAGGGCTTGTGTAAGAATGGACGAGTATATTGTGTAGGTTCGGTGGACGGTGGAATATCATGGATAGTGGGCAGGACATTTCTCACTGCAGGGCACGACAAGAGGTAATTGAAACCCTGATGGAGAATGTAATTCAGTTGTTTTCAGTTCGGGATGGTACTGAGTTACAAGGGGAATGCTCCTCTGTTTTCGGACTGTGGGACTTTGGGAGGTGGTGGGAGACTACTCAAGCCCTTCGGCCCATCCCAGAACCTCTCCCCAGAGTCCATCTATCTACTTACCCCTACCACTCCCCACACTCCCATCTTCTACATGCTTCCTAAAGTCCATAAACCCAACCACTCAGGACTCCCCATTGTGGCCGGTTACTGTGCCCCCACTGAGAGAATCTCTGCTCCCATAGACCAACACCTTCAGCCTATTACCCGGAACCTATCCTTCTATATAAAAGATACCTACCATTTCCTAGACCGACTCACCGTAGTTCCTGTCATTTTACCACACAGTGCCCTACTCATCACTACTGATGCCACCTACCTGTACACTTACATTCCTAATGCCCATGGCCTTACTGCTATTGAACACTACCTTTCCAGACACCCTATAGATTCCAAACCAACAAGCTCCTTCCTAGTCTCTATGACCAACTATATCTTCACCCACAATTACTTCTCCTTCCTAGATGGTGACCTCCAGCTCAGAGATGGCTACATGAGTACCTCCATCCACATCAAACATAATCACCAGCAATACCTCCACTTTGACAGCTGCCACCCATTCCATACCAAGAAGTCCCTTCAGTACAGCCTAGCCACCTGGGGTCGTCGCATCTGCAGTGACGAGCAGTCCCTCTCTAAATATACCGAGGGTCTCACTGAAGCCTTCACTGACCATAATCCTTGTACAAAAACAAATCGCCTGTGCCTTATCTTTCCAGTCTCCCACCACCTCCCCACAGTCCAGCCACAGAGGAGCATTCCCCTCATAACTCAGTACCATCTGGGACTGGAGTAACTGAATTACATTCTCTGCCAGGGTTTCGATCACCTCTTGTTGTGCCCTGAAATGAGAAATGTCCTGCCCACCCCTCCTACCGTGGTATTCCGCCATCCACTGAACCTACAAAATATACTCTTCCATCCTTACACAACCCCTGCTCCCAATCCCATACCTCATGGCACATACCCCTGTAATAGACTTAGATGCAAGACCTGTCCCATACATCCTCCTACCACCACCTACTCCAGTCCGCTACTCCTATCCCATCAAAGGCAAGGCTACCTGTAAAGCCAGTCATGTGATTTACAAGCTAAGCTGCAACCACTGTGCTGCATTCTATGTAGGCATGACAACCAACAAGCTGTCTGTCTGTATGAATGGCCACCAACAGTCTGTGGCCAATAAACAAGTGGACCATCCTTTTGCCAAACACGCTGCCAAAAATGACATCCCTTACCTCAATAACTGCTTCACAGCCTGTGCCATATGGATCCTTCCCACCAACACCAGCTTTTCTGAATTGTGCAGGTGGGAACTTTCCCTGGAATACATCCTATGTTCCATTAACCTCACGCATCCAGCCCCCTCCCTGTTCTCATTCCAACACTACACAGCCATCATTTCACCACCACACCCAGTCTTTTAATTTCTTTATATTTCTCTCCTTTCCACTACTACCCCCTCCCCCTTGTGCACCTTCTCTCCTGCCCTCCGTCTAAACTACAACACTTCACTGTCCGCCACTCCCACCATATTATTGCTCTCCCTCCCAGCCCCAGGCTCCTCCTTACCCCCACCCAGTCACCACTCCAATCATGCACTGGTGCTGCTGCTCGCAGTGTGGTTTCAGTTCTCTGAGTCTCCAAGCATGTGTACAAGTTGTGTGTGTGTGTGTGTGTGTGTGTGTACTGCTGACAAAGGCCTTTATGGCCGAAAGCTATAATTGTGTGAATCTTTTTGTTGTGCCTATCACGGCTCAGCATCTCCGCTGTATGGTGAGTATCAACTTTCCTTCTCTGGTATTGTTACATTCCATTCTGTATTTTCCATTGTTTAATGTTTGTTCTTTGTATGAATGGACATACATTTCTTGTTATAGATTTCACGCGTTCTCCCATATGCTCGTTTGAGCTTTTGTAACTGAACTGTCTGTGCTTCCTTTTCCAATGCTGTTAGTTTTTAACTCATTTGATCTGCCCGTATTTTGTGTTCAGTTCCTGAATGTCGAATTTAGTGCAAATGAACTTGGTCTTCTCGAATGAAATTTGTAGTCCAGTTTTCTCAGTGCATTCCTTGAGGACTTCAGTCTTTTTGTTCACTGTATTTTCGCAAACCGCTAGTATCGCTAGGTCACCTGCGAAAGGTAAACAACTGACCTTGATGTCATCATTCTTTCATCCTAGGTGAATGGGTTTCCAGTGGTCCTGGGTTTTCAATTCTTTCTCTCATTCTCAGATGACTTTGTCCAGAAGAAGGTTGAAGAGCAGTGGTGACAGTCCATCACCTTATCGCACACCGGTCTTTATCTCAAAGGGCTCTGACAATTTGCCCATGAATTTCACTTTTGACTTCATGCCCATGAGTGTTTCCTCAATGAATATTAATGTCTTTCAATCAAGTCCTTGTTCTTATAAGATGTTAAAGAGAGACTATTTATTGACCAAGTCATATGCCTTCTCATAGTCGACGAACATACAGATGATCGGAGAGCTTTGGGTTGCTTTATACTTCAATAACACCTTCAAATTGAAAATTTGTTCGACACAAGAACGTCCCAGTTGGAAACCAGCTTGATAGTCACCAATTTTGTGTTCAACATGTTCTTTTGTTCTTTGAACAAGGCATGTGGACTGAACTTCATAGGTGACTTCAAGGAGAGAAATCCCTCTGTAGTTATTGACATCTGTTCTGTCACCTTTCTTGTGTAATGGATGAATGAGTTCACATTTCCATTCTTCAGGTACCTTTACCATTTTCCAGACATCTGTGATGATTTGTGTGAGCTCCTCAAGTGTATTTGGGCGTGTGTTCTTCAATAGTTCTGCAACTATACCATCTTCTCCAGATGCCCTGTTATTCTTGAGTCTGAAGATGTGTCTATGGATTTCTTCTTTGGTAGGTGGTGGAGATTCTGGGTTTACTTGTGCAGGAGTCCCTTTGGGCCATCTTGTTGTGGGCTCCAGCAATTGAGTAGTTCTGAGAAATATCAAGCCAGTTCTCTGCAATTATCTCAGTTGGTCAGTGTGAGTTTGCCATTTGGTTTTCGATAACATAAGTTTTGAGGGGTGTACCCTTGAATCCTGCCTGCAAACGTCCTGTAAAAGTCTCAGATATTGTGATCTCGGAAGTCTTTTTCTATCAAGTCCAACTGGTCCTTCATGTGCCTCCTCTTTGTTTGTCTGATAATTTTTGAGGCTTCCTTTCTGGTCTGAAAATAATGTTGTTGAGTCTCCGGTGACTTCTTAGAGTTTTATTTCTGGAAAGCACTCTTTTGTTCTTCCAGTGCTTCTTCACATGTGGAGTCCCACCATGGGTGTTTCATATTCTTCTTCAATGGTACTGCTTCTTTGGCTCTCTTGATTACCTTGTTACAGAATTGATGCCAGGTGCCTGCCTTTTCCTCTTCAGACTTGCACGTCATGAAATTCCTTCTGTGAAGGGTGTGTGATGGCCACGAGGTTGATCTGATATTCTCTGAGAGACTGTATAGGAGATATCCAAGTCTTCCGTTTTCAAGGAAGTTTCCTCAGGGAGGTGGACATTATTTTCAGATTGTTCTGTTGGCACAGTTCAATGAGTCTCATGCCAGTCTTGTTGATGAATTTATGGGCTGCTAATTTGCCTACGGTCTTTTGGTATTCCTTTTCTCTGCCAATATGGGCACTGAAGTCACCTAGTAATATCTTTGTGTCTTCTTTGGGGACTAGTGCCATAATCTTCTCAAGTTTAGACCAGAACTGCTCTACCTTCTGCAGATCTTTCTTATTTTCAATGTTCGTGGGTGCATGTACATTAATTAGCGTGTATTTTTTGTTTGCACATTGTATGTGCATTGTCATTAGTCTATTACTTTTGAGAGTGACTTCTTTAATCGAACCAACTATGCTCTTGTGAACAACAAATGCCATAACCAGGAGTGGGGTGCCACCTCTTCCTATCATTTATCTCTCTTACTTTTGAAGATATGGTAATTATAATAATCTAGTGAGTTTTCATCTGTAAAGCATGTTTCCTGAAGAGCTAGTATCTGTACCTTTTCTCGATCTAATTCTGCTGTTAAGACGTGTAGTTTACCTGGTTGTCGTAAGGTGTTGTTGTTGAAGGTCCCGATGTAAGTGGGTCTGTTTGATGGTAGTTTGTGACAGAACTCTAACTTTCTCTGTGATCATGGTAGCCCAGGTCCCCCAAAATACGAAGACCTAGTTCCTGTCCATTGACGGGTGGATTGGTTACTGCCTGGGGTAATTTTGTTGCTACTCTCACGAATCATAATTGCTTGTAATCGAAGATTTTTCCAGTGTTCCCATTGAGAATTTAGGACCAGGGATTGCTAGATCCTGGAATGTAAGGTGTGCAGCCATACCTACTACGTAAACAGATGCCAACCACTTTGCCCCTCAATCCAAGTCAGATGCAAAGTGGATTCGTTTCTTCCACCCTCTCTGCCATTGAGATATATGTTCTCTTCTGCCACTAAAGCCATTGACCATTTTCTATTTACCTCAGCTGATCTGCAGGTGCTTATTTGGCTAGGCCTTATTCACACCTGTGAGCATATCTACAGGAGATTCCCCTATACACCCAGTATATATAAATAACCAGTTAATGCTTTTTACTTATCTGAAATCACTCAAGCAGAAAGGACAGCACTGTTCTTCTTAAAATCAGAAACACTAAAAACCCCAAAACCTTCTGTCTCATTCGCTTCACCTGATCCTCCTTGGGCCAACAAGCTACCTTTCTTGAAGTTGACCTCCATTTCAAGGATAGCTGTATCAGTACCTCCATCCGCATCAAACCTACCAGCCACCAACAATATGTCCACTTTGATACCTGCCATCCATTCCACACCCAGAAGTCCCTTCCACTTAGCCTAGCTACCTGCATCCACTGCAATCTCAGGCAGCAGTAGCCAGCCGCGGCACAAGCAGCAACAGAGAAGTAACCGATTTTGTGCCTTTTACAAGTTCCTAACCAGGAGCGAATTTTATAATATCATCTGTGTGCTTAAATAGTTTAGTTTCTTTGTTTCTGTGTATTCATTTAATATATAATAGCCACAATTTTCACGTTTTTGTTTGCGTCGGAAAGTAAATCGATTTTGTGACACATTACAAGTTCCTAATCAGGGTCAAATTATTTAGTTTCACCTCAGTGCATCGATAGTTAGGTTTTTGAATCTCTTCATGTTAATCTAATTTATAAGACACAGTTCCTGCATTTTCATCAGGGTCTACAATAGAGTTGCGCAGCATGTGCCGATAGTCCGTTTATCTGAATAGTTTAGTTTCACACAGTCTTTAGTATGGACAGGGACTGCAGTTGTTGTGTGTGGATGCGAGCTGAGTTGGTGACACTTCGCTCTCAGCTTCAGGCTGTGATGGCTTCGGTTACACAGCTTGAGGCTGCAGTGGATGGGCACCACTGTTGTGGGCCGGCCGTGAGGATCCAGTGGACGTCCAGCACAGCTGATGCCTCTGATTGCTCCTCACTGGTGGACAGCCCAGTTACAGCTCACACTGAGATTGATCCCTCACCTGTGGTCGAATGGGAGGTCACCCCGGGGCATAGCAGGTGGCAAAAGACTTCCCAGGTGGCCGCACATAAGGCCTCCCTGGTTTTTCTGACAAACAGGTTCCAGGCACTGTCTGTGGCTGATGCCGTTGCTGAGCCAGATGCTGTCGCCTGTCCTGTTTCAGAGGAAACCTCTCAGCCTGCAAGATCCAGACAATCACAGAGGGTGGGATTATTGATAGTTGGGAGCCCCAACATACGGGGCCCCTTAGGGACGTGGCTGCCAAGAAGGGAAAGAAAACCAATGAGCATTCCATCTCCACACCGTGTGGAGTCATTCCAGATGTGGAATGGGTCCTCCCAGATGCCTTGAAGAGCACAGGGTGCAGTCAACTGCAGGTGGTTGCTCATGTTGGTACCAATGATGTGTGTTCACTTTGGATCAGAAGAGATTCTCTCTGGTTTCGAGCAGCTAACAAAAGCAGAGCTGACCATTTGCAGCACAGTCAGCAGGACCAATTGCGAACCTCTGGCACAGAGCCTTTAAATCAGAGGCTCAGATGGTTCTGTGACTGTGTAGGCTGCAGATTCCTCGATTTGCGCCAAAGCGTGGTTGGGTTTCGGGTTCCGCTGAATAGATCAGGTGTCCACTATATGCAGGAGGCGGCTGCACGGGTAGCAGGTGCTGTGTGGCATGGACTGGGCAGTTTTTTAGTTTAGAGGGTCTCAGGAAAACACAAGAAGGACTTCAGCCACAAAGGGTGCAAGCCAAACACAGGAAGAACATAAATACAGGAACCATCGGTATAACAGTTGTAAACTGTCATAGCTGGATTGGGAAAGTAACAAAGCTCCAGGCACTAATAGAAAGCACTAGTGCTCAAATTGTTATAGGCACTGAAAGTTGCTGGCTAAAGCTGGAGATAAGCTCAGCTGAAATTTTTGCGATGAACCTAACGATGTTCTGAAACGATAGGCTAAACACGGTTGGCGGTGGCATGTCTGTTGCTGTTAGAAGTAGTTTTTCTTGTTGTGAAATTGAAGTAGATAATTCCTGTGAGTTAGTATGGGCAGAGGTCAGTGTTGGCAACTGGAATAAAATAATAATTATATCCTTTTACCGACTTCCCATTTCAGATGACACAGTTGCTGAAAGGTTCAAAGAAAACTTGAATTTGATTTCAAACATGTACCTGACTCATACGATTATAGTTAGTGGTGACTTTAATTTACCCTCAATATGTTGGCAAAAATACATGTTTAATTTTGGAAGTATGCATACAACATCATCCGAAACTGTGCTAAATGCATTCTCAGAAAATTATTTCAAGAGCCCACGCAATTTGTGAAAACACACTTGACCTCTTAGCAACAAATAATCCTGAGTTGATAACGAGCAGCAATGGGATTAGTGAACACAGGGTTGTTGTAGCAAGATTGAATGTTGTAACCCCCAAAATCTCCAAAAATAAATGAAAAATATACCTATTCAAAAAAGCAGATAAAAATTCACTTGACGTCATCCTGAGAGACAATCTCCACTCCTTCCAAATTAATTATATAAATGTAGACCAGATGTGGCTTGAATTCAGAGAAATAGAATCAGCAGCAATTGAGAGATTTATATCAAATAAACTAACAAACGACAGAGCTGATACTCCTTGGTACACAAAATGGGTCTGAACACTGTTGCAGGAACAACAAAACAGACATGCCAAATTTAAACAGGCACAAAACCCCAAGATTGGTGACCTTTTACAGAAGCTCAAAATTTAGCGCAGATTTCAATTTGTTGTTTATAACAGTTTCCACAACGAAACTTTGTCTTGAAACGTGGAAGAAAATCCAGAGATTCTGGTCGTATGTGAAGTATTTTAGTGGCAAGAAAGAATCTATGCCTTCTCTGCGCGATAACAATGGAGATACTATTGAAGACAGTGCTACCAAAGCAGAATTACTAAACACAGCCTTCCGAAACGTCTTCACAAAAGAAGAAGAAGTAAATATTCCAGAATTTGAATCAAGAAGAGCTGCCAGCATGAGTAATGTAGAAGAAAACATTCTTGGAGTACTGAAGCAACTTAAATCACTTAATAAAAGCAAGTCTTCTGGTCCAGATTGTACACCATTTAGGTTCCTTTCAGAATATGCTGATGCATTAGCTCCACACTTGACAATCATATACAACCATTCACTCGACAAAAGATCCGTATCCAGAGACTCGAAAGTTGCACAGGTTACACCAATATTCAAGAAAGGTAGTAGAGGTAATCCACTTAATTACAGGCCCATATCATTAACATCGATATGCAGCAGAATTCTGGAACATATATTGTGTTGGAACATTATGAATGACCTCGAAGAAAACTGTCTATTGACACACTGTCAACAAGGGTTTAGAAAACATCGTTCTTGAGAAACAAAACTAGCTCTTTATTCACATGAAATGTTGAGTGCTATTGACAAGGGATTTCAGATAGATTCCATATTTCTGGAATTCCAGAAGGCTTTTGAAATGGTGCCACACAAGCGGCTTATAATGAAATTGCGTGCTTATGGAATATCGTCTCAGTTATGTGACTGGATTGGAGACTTCCTGTCAGAGAGGTCACAGTTCATAGTAATTGATGGAAAGTCATCGAGTAAAACAGAAGTGATTTCTGATGTTCCCCAAGGTAGTGTTATACACCCTTTGCTGTTCCTTATCTCTATATAAATGATTTGGGAGACAATTTGAGCAGCCGTCTTAGGTTGTTTGCAAATGAGGCAGTCATTTATCGACTAATAAAGTCATCAGAAGATCAAAACAAACTGCAAAACGATTTAGAAAAGATATCTGAATGGTGCAGAAATTGGCAATTGAACCTAAATAACGAAAAGTGTAAGGTCATCCACACGAGTGCTAAAAGGAATCCATTAAACTTTGGTTACACGATAAATCAGTCAAATATAAAGGCTGTAAATTCAACTACATACCTAGGAATTACAATTATGAACAACTTAAATTGGAAGGAACACATAGAAAATGTTGTGGCGAAGGCTAGCCAAAGATTGCATTTTATTGGCAGGACACTTAGAAAGGTGTTTTACATTGCGATGGGATCTTCTCACAAAATTCCAATCACCAACTTTCTCCTCTGAATGTGAAAATATTTTGTTGACACTGACCTACTTAGGGAGAAGTGATCACCACAATAAAATAAGGAAAATCAGAGCTTGTACGGAAAGATATAGGTGTTCATTCTTTCTGCACGCTATACGAGTTTGGAATAATGGAGAATTGTGAAGGTGGTTCGATGAACCCTTTGCCAGGCACTTAAATGTGATTGGCAGAGTATACATGTAGATGTAGATGTAGACAAGCAGGTCCTCTGTGAATTTTCCAAGGGTCTCAGTGAGGTTTTAACTGACCAAATACCCTCCCAGTCTTGTCCAGGATCAGGTCTCCCATGCTTTGTCTCCCCAGTCACCTGTTATCCCCCACATATCCACTGCCAGCCACAAAGGAGCAATTCTCTTATGACTCATTACCTTCTAGGGCTGTAACCACTGAATCACATTCTGTGCCAGGGTTTTGATTACTTTTCATCATGCCCTGAAATGAAAAATATCCTCCCTACCCATACCACAGTGGTAACCTATTGCCCACGCAACCTACTTCACCCCTGCTCCCAACCACATGCCTTATGGCTCATCTCCCTGAAATAGACCTAGATGCAAGACTGTCTCTTCCTTACATCCTCCCACTATCACCTACACCAGTCCCATCACAGGCATGACCTGCCCCATCATGATCTGTGAAAGCCACCCTGTGATCTATGAGCTTAGCTGCAACGACACAGCTTCATCCTGTGAGGGCATGACAACTGACAAGCTTTTCTAAGTTGCACAGGTGAGAACTCTCCCTGCAATATCTCCTTCATTTCTGTAATCCTCATGGTGTCAACCTTCTATAGTCTCTCTCCTCCATTTGCCTATCCCCTTTCCTGGTCCCACTTCAGTACTACACACACCTTCTATCCCACCAAAGCTTCTGTATAGTCCCTTCTCCTTCTGTACTTCTCTCCTCTCATCCTCCCATCCTCTACATTGCACCTCCCCCTCCCACCCAACCCCCATCCCAGCACAGCCTTCTGATGCTGTACCTGGCAGCCTCCTCTCCCCACCGTGTTCCCGCATGCTCCCACAGGCAGCACTAGCATTCTCCCTCACCCCTGCCCTACCCTGTTATTCCCGGCCTCCTCTCCCTGTTCCATATCCCCATTAACCACTCCAACTAGATTTTGCTCACCTCAAGTGCAGTCACAGTCAGGCCTTAGCACCTGGTGATGACAGTTGTCACTGCTTCTGATGAAGAATTTAGTCCTCTAGGTGGTGAGTAGCAAATTAAATCTCATGTCAAACTCCATATCATTGGAAGTTATAGCATTATGATCTAAGGAAAATCAGTGATGGTCTGCGTATATGTAAGGCAGAGTCTTAGAAGAAAACGAGTTTCCTGTTTTACTATTGGCTCCATATTATCACAAACTAAATTTGGTTGAATTGATTTAGACTGTAATTAAACAAAATATTTTGTAAAAGATACATCTGTAAGTCTTTTATTGGAATCAATGAAGCAGCATGTACAAACTTTAACAATTTATAACGGGTCTTGCTTGTTTTGTCACTTACCTAGTGTTTTTCTCAATCACAGTAGTGTTTCTTTCTTTCTCCAAGAAAGGTCTTAGCATTAACATGAGATAATTTGTTGAAGCATGGAAAATGTAAACCTGGATGTGATTCAAACTCTGCTCAAATTGAATACAAGTCCAGTGTGCCAACTACAACACCATTCCTTTAGCTAGAACTGAGCATAAACTACAGTTATTTCTTATCTTCCACATCTACCATCTATATACTGAGTGGATGGCATTGTCATGTGTTTCTAGAATCCTCACTCAAAAGTGGTTCATAAAATTTTGTAAGTAGGCTATTATATATTGTAGTTTGTATCTTATCCTCAGGCATCAGCCAGTTCAGTTTTTCCAGTAACTCTGTGGCACTCTCCATGGTTCAGACAAACCAGTGATCACTCATGCTTCCATTCTTGGTATGCATTCAGTACCCCTTGTTCCCTGATAGTCTGCCAATGAACTAGTCTGCCACCTGCTTTACCTACAACTAACCCTATGAGATCATTCCATTTCAAATCCCTATAAACTATTGCACCCAGTATTTGTATGAGTTGATTGATTCAAGTTGTGACTCATTGATATTGTAGTCAAAGGATATTAATTTTCTTGTTTTGTGAGGTGCACAATTTTACACTTAAAGCACGTTGCCCATCTTTGGACCACTTTAAAATATTATCGAGATCTGACTGAATATTAGTGAGCTTTTTTTATATATCAGGTCATTATCGAGAACTGCACAATCTGCAAAAAATCTGAGGTATCTGTTAGCAGCATGCAAGATCATTAATATACAACATCAAGAGCAAGAGTCCCAACACACTTCCCTGGGGCATAAATGAAGCTACATTTACATCTGTCAATGACACCCCCCTCCTTTTCCTTACGATATATGCTCTCTTCCTATGAAGAAATCCTCTATCAACTCACAAATTTTACCTGATATCCCATATGATCATAATTTCAATTTACCTCTGACGTATGAGATAAATAATAAATAAGTTATGATAACTTCTTTTCAAATACATAAAAAGAAAGAAAAGTAAGCATACATAATGTATATTGGATTATGATACATCACCTAGCCATTTTACTTGACGACCAGCAGGTATACCAGGCATCAAAACTCTGATGGGAAATCCATTTTCCTTTGTAAGTGGCTCTCCATTCAGTTCATAAGCCAAGATTATGTCACTTTTCGGATCCATGGCTTTCTCAAAAGAGATTATAGTACCATAGTGCATACCTGGTACAGCAAGATCCAATCCTTCAAACTGAAATTTACATACTTAATGTATACTACATATGTGAAACATTAAAAATGTTTAAACATTGGGAAACTGGGAATGCAATAACAATGAAGTATGGTACAGTGTTGCTCACCACATAGCAGAGGCACTGAGTGATAGGTTGGCAAATTTAAAGGTAGACTGTTGATTATTATCAGCTTCAAAAGAAAGCACTTCATCAGGAAAAGAGGCACTGTGGCCCAGAGATGACAGAGGCTATTTGTGTGTCTGAGTTGTGTATGTATGGATGTGAGAGTGTTTCTTCTTCTGATGAAGGACTTCGTGTGAAAGCTGACGATATCCAACAGTCTACTTTTAAATGTGCCTGTTTCCCACTAAAAACCTCCCATGTGTCATGAGTGGCAGTCTACCATAATTCATATTATTAAAAATGTATAATGATATTAATTTCATAAACATGTAATTATTTTTCAGTTCTTAAATTGGATGATTATGCAGTGCTATTTGCATTTGAATATCAGTTTAGATTACTGCAGTAAACAAAGATGTTCAGTATATATTTAGACAATTAGCTGTTACTAAGCTATAGGAAGAGAGATCTCTCAAAGACTCTAAAACAAGAATATTTATGGCAGTCTCACAGGACTTTACAATAAATGAAAGTTAGCTACCTGTGGTGTTAATATGGCAGCATTTTCAAAATGAAAGTGAAAGTTTATCATCATCAACAAATGAACAAAATACAAGAGTTTAATTTTATGCAATTCTAATTTCCCACCTGAATGTTTTGCACTCCTGTATGACCCTGATCATACCCTGCAGCCTTCAAAACATCTATTAGTCTTGCTCCAGACCACTGATTTTCTTTGACCTTTAATGGAAAAAAAGTTTGTTTTGTTATTTCCAAGTCTTTATTATTTTCTTGTCTTGACATCATCATCTGTAGCTAATTTGCTTGAGTTACCTCAGTTACTCCACTTTTACAGTTTCCTGAACACTTCAATACAGTAGTCACTGTATGTCTATGAAAATCATTTTTCAGTGTGTTCAGTCGAATTTTGAGAGATGTGTCATTAAGACCATCAATCTTAAGGGCATAAGATGCTGGATCCACATCTGGAACTGAAAAAGAAAATTAGAAATAGTATTCAGTACTGAATAAGTACATCAGCAAAAGAATAATGGGATAACTTACATTTACAACAATCTGTTTGTTTCATGATACAGAAAAAACTTCAAAGTAAATCAGGTGTTCATTTGTTATAAAATATTAATAAATTACAACTATATCATTAAGGCTTTGCAATATGTTTCATTACTTCACTGTTTGGTTGAACATGCATAAGGAATATTTAAAAAATAAAAATTTTGCATTCATCTCAACAGCGAGTAGTTCGCCTTCCGTAATGTTCACACATGCATTGACAGTGCACTGACGCATGTTGTCAGGCATTGTTGGTGGATCACGATAGCAAATATCCTTCAACTTTCCCCACAGAAAGATATCCAAGGACAGCAGATCCAGTGAACATGTGGGCCATGGTATGGTGCTTCGACGACCAATCCACCTGTCATGTAATATGCTATTCAATACCACTTCAACCGCACATGAGCTATGTGCCGGTAATCCATCATGTTGGAAGTACATCGCCATTCTGTACATCTTGTAGTAACATCGGTAGAACATTACATAGGAAATCAGCATACACTGCACCATTTAGATTGCCATCGATAAAATGGGGGCCAATTATCTTTCTTCCTATAATGCCGCACCATACATTAACTTGCCAAGGTCGCTGATGTTCCACTTGTCGCAGCCATTGTGGATTTTCCATTGCCCAATAGTGCATATTATGCCAGTTTACGCTACAACTGTTGGTGAATGATGCTTCGTCACTAAATAGAATGCGTGCAAAAAATCTGTCATCATCCCGTAATTTCTCTTGTGCCCAGTGGCAGAACCGTACACAACATTCAAAGTCATCACCATGCAATTCCTGGTGCATAGAAATATGGTATGGATGCAATCGATGTTGATGTAGCATTCTCAACACCGACGTTTTCGAGATTCCAGTTTCTCGCACAATTTGTCTGCTACCGATGTGAGGATTAGCCACAACAGCAGCAAAAACACCTACTTGGTCATCATCATTTGTTGCAGGTCATGGTTGACATTTCACATGTGGCTGAACACTTCCTGTTTCCTTAAATAACATAACTATCCAGCAAACGGTCTGGACACTTGGATGATGTCCAGGATACCGAGCAGCATACATAGCACATGCCCGTTGGGCATTTTGATCACAATAGCCATACATCAACACGATATCAACCTTTTCTGCAATTGGTAAATGGTCCATTTTAACACGGGTAATGTATCACGAAGCAAATACCATCTGAACTGGCAGAATGTTGCGTGATGCCACATACTTATATGTTTGTGACTGTTATAGCACCATCTATCACAAAGAGAAAAAAGTAGTCCAACTAAAATATTAATATTTCTTTACGTACTACAGGAATATGTAATAAAAAATGGGGGTTCCTATTTTAAAAAATGCAGTTGATATCCATTTGACCTATGGCAGCGCCATCTAGCAGGCCAACCATAGCGCCATCTGGTTTCCCCCTTCAAGCTAGACAAGCATTTGTTCTTTGTAGTTTTTTCGTTTGATACTTATTTCGTGAGATATTTGGCTCGGTCACTATCAATGGACCACCCTGTATATATATGTATATGTATATGTGTGTGTGTGTGTGTGTGTGTGTGTGTGTGTGAGAGAGAGAGAGAGAGAGAGAGAGAGAGAGAAAGTATTTACCTTACACATAGCAATATCAGCTGTCTTATAAGCATCATCATCATCATCATTAGCATCTGTTGGTCCATTCTGACCCATTACATACTTAAATGTATTGAACATAGGACAAGAGAGAGAAAGGGACAGGGGGAGTGCAATTTGGGGAGGAGTGGGGGGGGGGGGGGGGAGACAGGCAGACAGAGAGAGAGAATGTTTACAAATTCAATTACAAACTACATTTACAAAAGCTGTTTTTTACTATTCAATAAACCTTTTTCTGAGTAAATGCACTGTTCTGTGAGAAATGACTTTAGGTTTAAATGAATTTGCTGGTATTTTAAATCACTAGAATGGCTACTGAACAATTCAACTGCTATGTGTGAAACACTTTTCTGAAACAAGACTGTTCTAGATTGAAACATGGATATTCCATCTGATTCTTGTGTTGTGGCAACGAACATGTTTGTTTAGTCATAGGGCCTGGTTCTTTTCAAAAGATACTCATTTGCAAACAGTGTATAAAATAAGGGAAAGGCTGTGGTGTCACCGCCAGACACCACACTTGCTAGGTGGTTGCCTTTAAATCGGCCGCGGTCCATTAGTATACGTCGGACCCGCGTGTCGCCACTGTCAGTGATCGCAGACCGAGCGCCGCCACACGGCAGGTCTAGAGAGACTTACTAGCACTCGCCCAGTTGTACAGCTGACATTCATAGCAGTGGTTCACTGACAAATCACGCTCTCATTTGCCGAGACGATAGTTAGCATAGCCTTCAGCTACGTCATTTGCTACGACCTAGCAAGGCGCCATTACCAGTTATATTGAACTTATTATACTTTTGTATCATCAAGAGCGATGTACACCAATTATGGATTAAAGTTAAGTATTACATCATCTACGTACTTTATTTGCAATTCTCTAGAAATTGTCCTGTTCCAGACCTCACGCCAGTCTGCGTGTAATTAAACACGTGCATTTCGGCCTCCTCTAGCAACACGGCGTTGGCTCTTCTGCCAACACTTCAAAAGCAACCACCCACCTTTAGTGGATATATGCATGGAGCACAGGAACATGTAACAGGAAATGACATTCACACAAATTTTCAAGGAATAGCTCTTTTTCTAGCAACAGAACACCCATTCACACAAACAATGAGACAGACACTGAAACATCCACTTAAATGGCTACAGCAAGCCTGATTATTGATACTCATTTATTGAAAGCAGTTGCCTGAGTTCACAGAGGTGGGGAGGGGATAAGGAAGCATGGTAGGAGGGGGTGGTGGGAAAGAGGTAGGTGTTTGGACAAATGACTCTGTGGCAACATAACAAGATGAAAAGAATTCAGAGGGCACAGCAAAATGAGATTTAGGGAAAGGGAGCAGGGGGAAAGGGAAAGGAGGAAAGTGGAGGGTGAGAAAAGAAAGGAGGGTGAAGAAGAAGAAGAAGAAAGGGAAGGGAGAGGAGTTGAAAAGGGGATGGGAGAGGTGGAGAGAGAAGGGGGGGTGAGGGGGGGGAGAGAGAGAGAGAGAGAGAGAGAGAGAGAGAGAGAGAGAGAGAGAGAGAGAGACCACATGAGAGGGGAGGAGGAAAGGTTGTGGGAGAAGCCAGTGTACAATCTGGATGGAGAAGGAGTGAGTAGACAAAAGAGAGAAGGGGAAAGGTAAGGTGAGGTAGTGGGAATAGGTTAGCAGGGATTTAGGCCAGGAGGACTGTGAGAGCACAGGGAATGTTTGAGAGACAATTCCGCACTGTGTAGTTCAGAGAAACTTGTGCTGGAAGGAAGTATCCAAATGGACCGCACAGTGAAGCAGCTGTTGAAGTAATTTCTGTTGTGATGCACAGTGTCATTGACATCTGGATTGTTAAGTTTGCAGTTTGCCACACTTTGTAAGTTTGGAGGTGGACATTTATGCATGCACATGGTTTGTTACTTGGCATGCCTACATAGAATGCTGTGTTGTAATTGCAGCATAGCTGACGTAAATAACATGGCTGGTTTCACACATAGCCTTGGCTTTTATTGGATAACAAATGTCTGTGACTGGATTGGGGTAAGTGGTGGGTGGGTGCATGTGACCAGTCTCACACCTGGGCCGACCACAAGGGTGCAGGATCAGGTGTAGAATTGGAACAGGGATGAATAAGTATATTCTGTTTGTCTGGTGGGTGATGGAATACTACACAGGAGGATGTGGGTAGGATTTTGGGTAAGATATCCCTCATCTCAGGGCATGACAATAGTTAGTCGAAGCACTGCTGGAGTATGTGGTCAGGCCTTCCAAAGGCAGGGTGACACTGGGTGATCAGAGGGTGCATGTCAGTGGATTGTTAGTAGGTTTACTGGTATCAGAGGAGGAGGTGACATGGGAGATCTGTTTATTGATGATCTGGATAGGATAGGATTTGTCTGTCAGTAAAGACTCAGGTATGATCATTGTTGTATTTCAACAAGTTATGTTATCCACTACAGATGTGGTGTCCACAGGTGGTGAGGTTGTGAGGGAGAGACTTTTTGACATGGAACAGATGACAGCTGTCAAAGAGGAAGTAGTATTGGTGGTTGGTGCACTTTTGATAATGAGACATGGAACTCGACATTTAGGAAGGTTTCTTGATGTGTTGAGAAGGTCCAGGCA
Organism: Schistocerca nitens; assembly: GCF_023898315.1. Taxonomy (NCBI): domain Eukaryota; kingdom Metazoa; phylum Arthropoda; class Insecta; order Orthoptera; family Acrididae; genus Schistocerca; species Schistocerca nitens. The sequence continues at coordinate 1,268,239,360 of NC_064614.1, read as the reverse complement.
AAGTGGATTTGGGAATAGATGTTGGTTTCTGTATGTAAGAGCAAAGGTGCCATGAGTTCAGTTAATAAAAATGTCATAACTGAATTTGAACCAGACAAGAGGTTTTAGCTATTGACTGGATAGGAAGGATTCCTCTAGATGGCCCATAAATAAGTTAGCATAAGATGGTGACATATGAGTACCCATGGCAGTACCATGGATTTGTTTGTATGAGTAGATTTAGCCTTTGAAAATGTATTAATTGCAGGTCAAAATATGGTTGGCTAGGAGGTTTAGGCAAGATTGATGGGTTTGGTAACAGGAGGACATGGGGGATGATGGTGTACAAGGGTATCATATCCACATTGACCGGCGAGCAGTTTGATGGGTATGTGGGAAGTTCAGAAAATGTATTACAGAAGCAGGAAGTAGTGGGCATATCTGTAAGTAAATGAGTTTGATTGCAAATTGATGCATGCAACAGTAAGAAACCTAAGCAGTCATAAATAAATACCTGCAGTCATACAATGAGAATGTAAATAAACACTCACAATTGAATAATAGCCAGTTTGGGTAAAATGAGTCAATAGAGCAGAATTTGTTAAAAATCACACTGGAATTAAATATTTGAAAAATTGTTGGTGCAAGAACAGGAAGGTTTCAGCATGGCACTACTTAGTGCAGTGTGCTGTTACAATAGCAGGCATTAAAAAAATTGTACAATAGCAGGTAGCTGGCATGTGTTTTGAAGGCAAATGGTATAGAGGAAAGGGAAGTGTAGCGGTACTGAGGAATAAAGAATGGACAAGTTGTAGGTAAGTAAAGAGGAAATAGAATAGGTCCATAGGTGGTTACATTGCTCTTTGGGGTGAGACATAGCTCCTGGTTCATATTTTTTTCTATGAAAGTTAGTAGTTTTAGGTTGACAGCCTTGTTTGCCTGTTCAAGTGTTGACCATTTGAAATTTTTTGCAAGTGTCTAAGTAAAGGTGTGTCAAAATGTGTAAAAAATTAAGTGGGAAAATTCTTTGCTTTTTTACCCTCGGGATTAACAACTGGCCACTGTGAACGAGAGACCAGTCACCATTATTTTAGTTACTCAGAATCTTAGTTCTTCATTTAATGGAAGTTTTTTTTTCATTGTTGCTTTACGTTTGTCGGTTATGAAATGTCTTAGTTCAGGGACTCTTTGAACCACAGCAAAAGTGACACCAAGTATCCCCAAGGTGCATTTCTTACATTTCTACAAACATTTTGGACTTACTTTACCACTGTAGTGTGCTCCTAGCAGTGAACAATGATTCAGATTGATGAAAATATGACAGAAATATAAGAGAACTGTCAGAAGTAGGCAATACTGTGATTACAGGCCGGGAATACTGGAAAAATGTCTGCAAGCCATTTGCAGGAAGGAGATATTACAGAGGGAAGCTGAAACACTTTTCAGTGTTCCAAGAACAACCTTAATTAATAAACTGAAGTTAAAGTAAAAAACTAATTCACATTCAGGGTTCCTGCAGATATTTACTAATGAAGAAAGAGCACAGATTGTAATAAGTATTTTGAAACCAAGTGAATTTGGGATACCTGTCACTCCAGTGGCAGTCCAAGTGATTTAAAGTCACAGACAGGAACTTAAAGCTGTTAGATTCAAAGACAGTTGTCGAGGACATGAGTGGTTCTTCAGTTTCAGCAAATGGCACCCAGGACTTTGTGCGCACAAAAAGAGGTTTGAAACATTCAGAAAACATTTTCAGTTCCTGCAAGAGCAGCGTATCTGTAACATTTGCTGACAATACTGAGGGAGAATTTTTGCCTGCATGTGTTGTTTATAAATCAGCTCATTTCTCTTCTAAATGAGTGGAAAGTGTGGCAGTGGCTGCCTTTTCTCACAGAGACATAGTGGATGGTTTGACAGTAAAACATTTACTGAGTGGTTCATCAAGTTGTGCTACAAAGATGGAAAAAGCTGGAAGGAAAGACGGTTATAATCTGTGATAATTTGTCCTCATATTTGACAACCTATGTTCTAGAGCACTGTGGTGAGAGCGACATTTCATTAACATGTCTGCCAGAGAAAATGACCCACATTACACAGCATTTGGACATTTCCAGGCGAGGCTTCAAACACTCTATCTTACAGAAACAGTTCTTCCCATTTGTATTAAAGCAAAAACCCAACTTAAAACCTAATAGCAAGTTTCTGAAAGTTTGGCATACAGCCAATCAATGTTGATGAACTTCTTTCCTGTCTTCCTTCATGAACCTATGGCAAAGATGCAGTACAGGACTCTTTCATTGAAACTCTTCAAGATAAGAGATCTGAATGAACTGCTGCTATGGCCAGTAACAGAGGAAGGAGGAGGATTACAGTGACTGCTGGTAAAAGTCTAACAGTGATGCAGAAAAAAGTTATGAGGAAATGGAGAAGAAGTCACAAAAATCTAGAAAGTAATTCATAAGAAGATTCTGAAGCTGTCTCTCTCAGAGATTCTTCTGGAGATGAGGTTTTTCTGAACTTAGATCATATCACAGTCATCTGTAACATTTGAAGTGGATCACAGCCAGACAGTAATCAGGTTGAAAGAGTGGTCCAGAATTTGGAGAAATTGTTCCACTGTGGGTCAGTATGTGAACTTCAAATATAAAGGGGAATATTTTCCTAGATTAATTACCAGTGTAAGTGATGATGGGTCTACAGTGAGCAACCAAAGAAACTGGTACACCTGCCTAATAGGCCTCTGTGAGCATGCTTAAACTCAGAAGAGTGTTCCTGGAACCACTCTGTACCAATTCTGGACATGTGGGGTGTCACTTTGTCCTGCTGGAATTGCCCATGTCCATCTGAATTCACAATGGACATGAATGGATGCAGGTGATCAGACAGGATGCTTACATACGTGTCACCTGTCAGAGTCATATCTAGACGTTATCAGGCGTCCCATATCACTCCAACTGCACATGCACCACACCATTACAGAACCTCCACCAGTTTGAACAGTCCCTTGCTGACATGCAGATTCCATGGATTCATGAGGTTGTCTCCATACCTGTACACATCTGTCCTCTTGATACAATTTGAAACAAGGGCCATCCAACCAGGCAACTTGTTCCAGCCATCAATGGTCCAATGTCAATGTTGACGGGCCCAGGCAAGTGTAAAGCTTTGTGTCGTGCAGTCATCAAGGGTACATGAGTAAGCCCTTGGATTTGAAAGCCTATATCAATGACGTTTTGTTGAATGGTTCACATGCTGACACTTGTTGATGGCCCAACACTGAAATCTGCAGCAATTTGTGGAAGGGTTACATTTCTGTCATGTTGAATGATTCTCTTCAGTCATCGTTGGTCCCGTTCTTGCAGGATCTTTCTCTGGCCATAGCAATGTCAGAGATTTGATGTCTTACTGGATTCCTGATATTCATAGTACACTCATGAAATGGTCATACGGGAAAATCCCCACTTCATCACTACCTCAGAGATGCTGCATCCCACTGCTCATGCATTGAATATAACACCACATTCAAACTCAAATAAATCTTGATAACCTGCCGTTGTAACAGCAGTAACTGATCTAACAACTGCGCCAGACACTAGTTGTCTTCTACAGGCGTTGCCAACAGCAGTGCCATATTCTGCCTGTTTACAAATCTCTGTATTTGAATATGCATGCCTACACCAGTTCCTTTGGTGCTTTAGTGTAATATAAGTTCAATGCAGAAGTCTAAGAAATCATGGAAGTGCCCAACACTGAAAGAAGAAATTATGTGGAACTTTGATGAAATAATTCAGCTTCCAGGAAAAGATAAGCTGACACTGTTTCTTCTCTGTGGAAGAGACTGATGGATGTTGGGGCTAATAGCTCACAATGTAGACTACATTTTGTGTTAAATCCTTAAATCATAAACTATTTTGGTATAAAAATTCGTTTGTGCTTACAATTACTGTTTTTCCATCATTCATGTGGTCAAACAAAAGGTTACTTTAAGAGAACAGATTACTTTGCAAAAAGCTGGATTAACTATCCAAATAATTCTGAAAAACAAAACCACTAGAGGGACCCTGTTTTGAACGTAATTTCTTTAAAAAACTGTAAAAAGGGGAGCAAAGTAAGCCCAAAAGATGTTGTGTGAAGGGTTGGAAGGCTCAATTTTTATTTATTTATTAATTTTCTTTTATTTTTTTTATTTTTTTATTTTTTTAATTTTATTTTTTATTTATTTATTTATTTTTTTTCCAAGCTGAATGAAGTACAGTCTATATATTTCAGTTTTCTTTTAGTTGCATATAGCACTGACAGCTTATTTCAGGATCCTGAAAACCTTTTTGCTGGGAGCTCAGTATCCCCAGAAGATTAGCTCTTACCAAAATAATGAATGAAAGTATGCTGACCTGCTTGCACTTTGGGTTAGCACACAAAGAGCATAACAACCTTTTGAGTGCTTTGTTTCAAGAGCTATCACATCACAGCACCATTTTAAATTGCTTTGTAGCCATATTCCTTGAACTTTAGCTTCAGCAATTGATTTCAATAGTGTACTGCCAAGACATAGTGCTGTAACAAATTTTTGTAGAAGTGAGTAAAAGTGCACATTTCTGAAAATGATTTTTCTTTTATTTATTATTTTCTTATTTTGTTGAAACCAGCAAGTACTTAGAGACATTGAAGTGTCTATTGCTGATTCTTTAGACATTTCATCATAGTCATTTATGGTACATCGTTAATGTAAAGAAGTAAAAATGAGGATCCTAGGACAGAGCTCTGTGGAACTCCATACTTGGTAAACCAAATGAAGTAGCATTGTTTTCAACACAATGACCTTGTATTTGAGAGAGTAAGGCTGGTAGTCCTGATTTAGGTTTTCTGTGGTTCTTGTAAATTACTTTAGGCAAAAGCCGGGATGGTTTCTACTACGATGTCATGGCTAACTACCTGTCCCATCCTTGTGAAATTAGACCTGTAAATATGTAAATGCTTGTATATAATAATTACATTATTCTTATTGTTCTTAAATTGTAATACCATGACATGCCCACTATGTAGGGCAGTGGCTTGGTTCTGCCGCTTTGTTTCTGTGACTATTTCACCACAACAGCTTTTAAATTACTTTGATGAGCATCCAGAAAGTAGCCTAAAACCTGATATTTGCAATCTACATTGGACTTGTCTGCATTTCAGCTCAGCTAAACTAAAAATAATATCACACTCTCTAATTCAAAAGTGAGTAAGAAAATAACAGCACTAAATTAAAAGATTGCTTACTTCAATAATAAAGAATATTCAAGGAAGTCAGTTGTTACCAAGCACAAAATCTTTTATAAAGCACGTTAATTTTTACTACTCTAATCACCATTTGGCACAGTAAAGAGCCTAAATCTCCTCAAAATTCCATCTCTCACATATTTCTCTTTTTGTAACTAATTGTTCTATAATTCAAAGTAATATTTGTTGTTCACCTAAAAGTGGTAAAGTTTCATTCCACTTGCCATGCAGATTTAGAATATGGGCAACACACAAACCATGTTAGACTGAAATGAAAGAGGCATTTCAAGTAAGGCAATTCACATGGAAGTTACTCCCGACATTTTTATAACTTTAAAGTTTCTCAACACATTCCATACATAGCTGTCCAATGACCCAAGTTTCCAGTTGCAGGTTAAATCACAACACACTTTGCAGTGGAGCTCAGCACTGGCAATAATGACACACACACTGCTGGCAAAATACTCTGAGCAAATGAACCACAAGGCAATTCTGGGACTGCTTATATAGCCTTATTTCCATCCAGATTGGACAACAAAATGGAATTTTTTTGTATGTCCATCCCTTTTACAGGATGTCTTCGGGATGACAGCCGTTTACTATTATGAGAAAATGAATTGACTATAGCCGTCCTTGTGATTTTATGTATTTTATCGCTACCAATTTCGGCACTTCAGTGCGCCATCTTCAGGCTATAGTTGATGCTGAATAGGTTTACACGATCCCTATATATACTGCATCAATGGTCAACATTACTGATTATGCAGACTACCTGAAAACTTTAGTGTCAGCACTCCAACCAGTTTTCTGTGTAATCAGTTATGTTGGCCATTGATGCGGTATGTATAGGGATCATGTAAACCTCTTCAGCATCAACTATAGCCTGAAGATGGCGCACTGAAGCCCCAAAACTGGTAGCTACAAAATAAATAAAATCACAAGGATAGCTGTAGGCATTTTATTTTCTCCCGCCAAACTGGAATGGTTCCTACTAAAATGAGAGTGCCCCTTTCTGTTCTCAAATTGCTCCCACTCTGCGCACTAAATTATTAATAGCTTGTCCAGTTGAGATTGTATGACTTCTGTAACTTTTCCTGCTGTAAATATATGCTTGAAGAACATTTCACTTTACGTTTACTTTCATATCTTATTAATTATAACTGCTACAAGTTTTTCATTGGAACCTTGTGTGGGCTCTACCCTCCAAACTGTTTCTTCTGTTATTGCTGTATCGTTGTAAAATCCATTAAATGTGCTGTAATTTGGTACATCATCAATACTTCTTATATAGGATATAATGCAGTTTTTTCAATGCTCTAGCTTGTATCTAGGTATAGGATAATCCACTACGTTTTCCTGCATTTTAGTTCAAAATTCATATTTCTTTAAAAATATCAAAAAGTATTGAAGATAATTGTAGCAAACCCTTTACTTCATATTTTTATATCAAAATGCATATATTCTCAAAATTACAGCTTTGTATATCTTTTCCTTGCTGACTGTGAAATTATGAAAAAAAGCACTGTACATGAATTTTGTTCAGTCTTAGTATTTCTTACATCTACATCACTGTACACTATTCTATGAACAAATTATAAAATTCTAACAATATTTAATGTTTGTGTTATACAGTATTGCAACTCTTGGTCTGCCACAATATATATTGAAGGCTTGCTCAGCCTGACCTTGAAGCGGGATAGCCACAGTAGGGGAAGTGCTTTTCTCCCGCTGACTCACCACTGTTGCTATATGAGACAGCAAAAGCATTTACTTCCCCACAACTATTCTCATAAAAGTGATTTATGGATGAGTAAAACTACTACTACTACTAATAATAATAATAATAATAATAATAATAAGTGTTTAGTGGAGACATAGATATCAATATCCAAACGGAATGCTAGAGATGGTAAATACCATATATCTATGCTCTTTTAACAGTTGGAGACACATACAAGACACACGCACACACAACACAAGTCTAGAGCCGAGTGAGTGAGAGCCTGCTGCTACTGCAGAGCTACAGTGCTGTCCAAAGAACTTTCTCACTGGAACACACAATCACTGCTAGATGGCCACAGAGCCCCCCAGGAGTGTGGAGTACAAGGTGAATGGAATTCTGCCACTACCCAAGTGTGTTCCCACCCTGTCATACCTGCCTGCATATGCAGAGGCACAGAGTGACCATTTCTCATTGCAATAAGAAGTTGGAGCAGTAGCAATCAAGAGATGTGATGCTGCATGACATGAGGTGGTAACTGATCAGGCCATCCAAAATTAGAGTGGTGAGTGGTGGAGGCTGAGGTGAGGGGTCAGTGGGGCTGATGCAGTGGAGGTGTCTCACCTAGATGATGGAAGTTTTGGCTAGGTGTGTGTCTTTTAGCAGCCATTACTGTGAGAAACCTGTCTGCAGAAAGTGTGGAAGTGATGGAGTCTAGATCGATGTCCAGTGAGGGGCAATATTGTCTTCATTTATATGTCAGTACATATACTCCATAATGGTATTTGTGATCACCAACAAGAATGAATTTAGGATGAACTCAGCAATTCACAATCATATACTAGAAGTAGAGATGGTTTCCATATAGACTTTGCAGCTCTAGGATTCATAGCAGTGTTTTATAATCTGGCACATAAGGGAACACCAGGCAGGAAATTGAAAATTCCTAATTATTTAAAACTATAGTAAAACAAGTACCTCGTTAGCCACTCCTCCTACAATTTATCAGACTACTTGGACTCAAGGCTGTAAATTCTGGATAACTCTAATAGTTGTATTAGCATCATGAATTAGTACAGATTGCAACTCCTCACATAGAGGAGAGGACAAACCGAGAAACACATTTAAAAGAAGGCTGCACGTGCACACACACACACACACACACACACACACACACACACACACACACACACACACACACAAACAAACAAATGCGCACATGCACATGCGCACGCACATGCACACACACAAAGCTTGTTTTTGTATACCTGTCTGCTGCTCAACGTCCCATCTATGTCATGAGCAGCAGTCTATCCTAATTCATACTGTTTTTTGATACCAGATTTTACATTCTTTGATACTTGTATTAAATAGGTACTGAATTTCCCAATACATACAGAGCTGAAAGATGTCTGTGTAAATCACATAAATGCTTGGTTTGAAATATCAAATAAATACAGCAGCTGAGTAATATATGAGGAGGAGTATAAGTTTTGTCAAAGTAGCTGTTTTTCGTCCTAGTATAAAAATATAGTACAACTGACAAATCATACACATGAGAATAAATGAGCCTGTAAACTGGATTTGCATCGCATTCATTAGACCAGCCACTGCAAGATAGCAATACAGGTATTACTGAAAACAAATGAAAATATCAATGTAACAGTTAGAGGTCACACAACATCTGTAGTAGTGCGCAGCTTATTGATTAGTAAATATGACTTTTCCCAAGAGCAATGACATTTCATTATTCAATGGGATTTTGTCAGTTGTTCATATGCACATGTTGTAAATGTGCTTCATGTGAAAATCAAATGATGGGAAGTCCAAGATGGAGTGCAACAATATTATGAAAAGGAAAGTCGCCACTACCACATAGTGGAGATGCTGAGTCGCAGATAGTCAGATGTTGTGCCTATCTGCGACTCAGCATCTCCACTATGAGGTGAGTGGCAACTTTCCTTTCCATAATATTGATACATTCCATCCTGGATTTCCCATTGTTTGATTTTCGCCTGATGGCTTTTCTTCAATCTTGACCCAGTGCTGTTTCCTTTGTTACTATTTCCTAATGCATCACTGTACTCAATGCCTGTCCTTATTTCTCTTCTTTCCTGTGTTTCTCTTGTCACCTTACAAATCGTTCTACATGTTCTACATATGAGCCACACTGTATCAACCATCTCGGCCGTGCGCAATGGACGGCTACAAGACCACACTGATTGTCAGTGCAGCATCTTATGTCCCACATTACTCCCACTGATATCATTAAACTTATATCTTTTACTTCATCAATCTCTGTGCCACTCCCTGTATTTTCACATGTTATTTCCCATGATCTCATTGTGACTTCACGCCAATTTTAGCGAGTTTTCGCCTTTTTCTATCATCAACTCCCTCAGATTTCATCTTCTTTCCCCCTGCTGCATCTGTTTCATCCTTCTTGTTGTTTTTCCCAAGTATTTGGGTTTATTTTTCAGAAATTTTTCGGACGTAATTTTACGTTATTTAGGTAATTTTTCACCTTTCTTCCACCATTACAGGTCCTTGCTACTTTCATCTGTGTCAATACAGAAAAGTTTCCTATTCCTGGCCAGAACCCAGTCCCACATACTGTTACTGCATTGTTGATTGGCTCATGGATTCCTCTCAAATGGCCTTACCATCAAATTACCCATCTCCGGTTGTGACCCCTTCTTCCACAATGAGCTCCACATGTTAAGATTCCACCAATCCTTAGAACTCACCAACATAGTCCTGCAAAACCATATCAACCAAGCCCAAACCTACTTGCAGTACTTTCTCTCCATCTGCAAAATTCTCCTGCTATGCAATCCCAAATTCCTGGAACCCATAACACATATTGAAACTCTTGCCCTCCACGAACTAAAGCAACATGCACAATGCCACCTCGAAAAGCTCTCCACCCTACTCACGTTCTACTCCTGCCTTGGAGTGCCACTGTCCACCACCTCTATAACAACCTCCAAAACTCCTCCTCATCCCCTCACAGCTGACAAACCCTGTCTCACAGAACTAATTCATTTACTGTACCCTCCCAAACTCCCTCTCACCACCGCACAGAATCCAGATTCTAAACAGACCCGAAACACTATCATGAACCTTTCCTCCAGAAGTCTTAGCCCCACAGAAATATCAGTTCTTTCCAAAGACCTCACATTTTGCCCCACTCCTAAATTTAATCACATAGGACTTGTTGAAGACTTTCTCTCATTCTCCCAGTCCCCACAGTGGAAACACTTTTTGCCACCAGCCCTACCAATCACCCTCAACCAAAGACCAATGTTGAGCCCTAACTCAGTTCACTCCTCCATCCAACCATGATCCACCCCCACTGCCCCCAAGTCACTCCCTGAACTTTCCAGAATATCTTAACCTCCAAGCTTGCCTCACCATCATTCCCCAAATCCCTCAACATGCAAACTAACCTTACATCCACAGAAAGAACCACAATTCACGATCTATAAACTGATCCTGACCTTATAATCCTAGCTGCAGACAAAGGCTCTACCACTGTGGTTTTGAACTGCAAGGTTTTCCTGGCAGAATGACTCCCCCCGATGTCAGATACATCCACCTACAAACCTTGCCACAATGACTCAATTCCAGATATCGAGCACGATCTCCAGTCACTCTTCAAATCCTTAGGCCCATCCCAGAGCCTCACCCCAGAGTCCATCTTTCTGCTCGCCCATAACACTCCCCGCACTCCTACCTTCCACATGCTTCCTAAAGTCCATAAAGCCAACCACCAAGGATGCCCCATTGTGGCCAGCTATTGTGCCCCCACAGAGAGAATCTGTGCTGTCGTAGACCAACACCTTCAACCTATTACCTGGAACATACCCTCCTATATAAAAAGATACCAACCATTTCCTCCGTCACCCTCCACAGCTCCTGTCCCTTTATCATACGCATCACTACTGAGGCCAGCTCTCTTTCCACTAACATCCCTAATGCCCATGGCCTTACTGCCATTGAACACTACCTTTCTCAGCCGATGGATTCCAAACCCACTACCTCCTTCCCACTCGCCATGTGCAACTATATCCTCACCCGCAATTACTTCTCCTTTGAAGGCGTTACATACAAACAAATCCAGGGTACGGCTATGGGCACCCGCATGGCACCGTCCCATGCCAACTTATTTATGGGCCATCTAGAGCATCCTCCCTATACACCCAGAATCCTAAACACCTCACCTGGTTTAGATTCATTGATGACATCTTTGAAAACTAGATAAAGGGTGAGGACACCCTATTCACATTCCTCCACAACCTCAACAACTTCTCCCCAATTTGCTTCACGTGTTCCTACTTAACCGAACAAGCCACCTGCCTAGATGTTGACATCCACTTCAAAGATGACTACATCAGTACCTCTGTCCCATGGTTTTTGCATCTGCAGTGACAAGTGGTCCCTCTCTAAATATAGCAAGCATCTCACCAAAGCCTTCAGAGACCATAATTATCCTCCCTACCTTGTACAAGAACTAATTTACCGTGCCTTATTTTTCCAGTCTCCCAACACCTCCCGAAGTCCCACTGTCCAGTCACAGAGAAACGTTCCCCTTGTAACTCATTACCACCCAGGACTGGAGCAACTGAAGTACATTCTCCACCAGGGTTTCGACAACCTCTCATCATGCCCTGAAATTATAAATGTCCTGCCCACCCCTCCCACAATGGTATTCCACGACAATATACTCATCCAATCCTATGCAGCCCTTGCTCCTGGACTCTTACCTCATGGCTCATACCTCTGTAATAGACCTGTCCCATACATCCTCCCACCACCACCTACTCCAGTCCAGTCACAAACATTACATATCACATCAAAGGCAGACTACATGTGAAACCAGTCATGTGATCTGCAAGCTAAGCTGCAACCACTGTGCTGCACTGTACATGAGCATGACAAACAACAAGCTGTCTGTCCGTATGGATGGCCACTGTGACCAAGAAACAAGTGGACCACCCGGTTGCTGAGCACTCTGCCAAACAAGATGTCCTTCATTTCAATGACTGCCTTCACACCCTGTGCCATATGGATCCTTCCCACCAACACCAACTTTTCTAAACTATGCAGGTGGAAACTTTCCCTGCAATATATCCTATGTTCCCATAACCCTCCTGCCCTCAATCTTCATTGGTCATTGTCCTCACCCATCTTCCAGCCTCCCTCTTCCGATTCCAGCACTATACAACCCTCATCCCACCATCACACCCACACTTTTTACTTCTCTCCTTTTCCGCTACACCACTCCCTCCCCACCTCTCCTCTGCCCGCCATCTAACCTCCTGACTGCACATAGCTGCCCTACCCTCTCTCTACCTCGTCCCTGTGTGCTCCCCAACAGCACTGCATTGTCCGCCACTGCTACCCTACCATCCCTCCCCCTCCTTGCTCCAGCCTCCTCCTGACCCCCACCCAGTCACCAGTCCCATTGTGCACCGGAACTGCTGCTTGTGCGTGTTTGAGTGTGTGTGTGTGTGTGTGTGATCTATTTTTGACAAAGGCCTTACAGGCTGAAAGCTTCATGTGAAACACTGAGATACCATATGTTAAACAGTTCAACAATACTGTCATTAATTTCCCTGAATGCAGATCAATCACAGACAAGAAGAGAATAAGAAGACTGGCCATTGTGAAGAATGCTGAAGTCGTTCAGGTGAGGAATGTGATGCTGCATTTGCTCTCACAAAGTTTGGAGAGATTATTGTCCAATCCCAGGTTTGTTATGGCAGTGCTATGTGAAAGTTAAAATTTTTTGTGTATCATGTTTGTAGTGTGCTGGAATTGAAGGTGTCTGCATCTAGTGTACTGTACGCTGTTTTGGTAATTTGTTGGCATCCTCAGAATCGCAGAACTGGATGTGTTTCTTCACTGATGAGCCATGGTTTTGGCTTGTATGTATGTGAATACTCAAAACATAAGAATTAAATCAACCAAAAATCCACTTCTCTTTCATGAAAACTGACAGAAAATTGGAATGTGGTGTGCTGTATTGTGTCTTCAAATAGTGAGCCCTATTTTCTTGGAAACTACAGTGAATAGTTGTGTAGCAAGGCATCATTACCCAATTTATTTCATTTCTTCAGGCTGATATGCATGAATTTTCAGTTATCCCATATAAAGTAATATAGAAGTGATTATCAATTTGACTAAAGTAGTGCTAATCATAGTTTGTTGTTGTATACAGTGCAGAAGTAGCAACTAGTGTCTGTTTCTGCCTGTTAATGTATAACTTGTCTTGTTCCAAATCCCTGAAGCTTCTTCTTTATGGTGGGACTTACATAACACAATGTGTTAATTAATTAATTAAAGTTTCACCTGCAAGTGAGTGGTTATCCTTCCTCATTTTTGTTTATGGTTACCACCAAGGAATTTTCATTATAATATTTTTGTCAACAAGATCACTAACATATATTTTGATACTTAAATAATAAGATGTGTTCTATTGACCCTGAATTTTCACAGTCCCACAAAATTTCAGTCTCTATTTCTTTGAGTAATTCACTGGAGTCTGACATTAAATTTAAACTCCTTCAGCCAAAAGAATATTTTTGCCTCATATATACAAGAAGCATTCTGTCTCGTGGGCCCCTACCACCACGGCACAGCGGGTCCCCAGGTTGCGGATAGGGGATACGGCCTTCAGATATGAAGGGTAGCTGCGAATACAAAAAAATAAGCAGTTGCGGACAGCCAGTGGGGAGCAGGCGATGGCGTGATGAACCATCCCTGTTTCTTCTTCTCTTACTATCAAATCTACTCATCAAGAATCAGCAACATTAATGGGCATGGGTCCCTGTGAAGTAAAATATTCCAGAGGTAAACTAGGTTCCCATTCGGATCTCTGGGCGGAACCTACTTCGAAGAGATTCAGGCCAAAAGGAACTTTCAGGTTGGGAACATGGAACGTTAAAAGTTTGAACAGGCCAGGAACGTTCCAGACATTACTAGATGAATTAGATAGATACGATGTAGACATTACAGCTATTCAAGAAACTCGGTGGCAGGGGGAGGGTAGCATAAAGAGGGATAACTATACATTTTTCTATGGAGGTGCGGAAGCTCACAATTTCGGAATAGGTTTCACAGTACAGGTTTCGCAATCAGAGATATAAGGTTCATTAGTGACCGACTATCAGTTATAGTGTTGTCCGTCAGGTGGAATAGACTAGTAGTAATTAATGCACACGCACCAACTGAGGACACTGAAGAGGTTGTTAAAGACTAGATCAACTGTGGGATGAGTTCTCCTCGTATGATACAAAATTAATCATAGGTGATTTTAATGTAAAGATAGGGAAGGAGGAAGCATTCTGGCCTACAACTGGGAAAGAAAGTTTGCATAACATTTCGAATGATAATGGCACAAGGGTGGTTAATTTTGCTGTTTCAAAAGACATGATTGTTCAGAGCACATATTTCAAGAGGAAGGACATTCATAAAGTAACTTGGGTCTCTCCGGATGGACACACCGAAACCAAATTGATCATGTTCTTGTAGATCGGAGATGGCACACTAGTATAGAAAATGTTAGGACTTTCAGGGGAGCAGACTGCGATTCTGATCATTTTCTTGTAGTTGCCAAAGTTCACCAACGGCTATCTACAGCAACATCAAGGTGTCACAATGCAGAACTTGTTAGGTTCGACATTGACAAGCTAAATGATGAAAACTTTAGAAGAAGGTACATGATAGAAATTTCAAATAGGTTTGATGCTCTCAGGACACACGAAGATCAAGACGAGGATGTAAATAAACAGTGGATCACTGTGAGGAATAATATCAAAGAGGCAGCGAAGGTCACAATAGGTACAATTAAGAAGAACAGGAGAAAACCATGGTTCGATGAGGAATGCAAGAAATTGGTAGAGGAAAGGAGAAAAGATTGGGATAGAATGAGAGACAGAAAACGAGAGGAGTTCTTGAACTTGAGAAGGGAAGTTGGTCATAGGCTACAGGCAAAAAAGAGGGATTATTTGAACAATAAACAGTAAAACAAAAAACATTAGGGAACTTTACCTAGACATAAATGGGTATCGGAAGGGCTTTAGGGCTAGGACAAATGCACTTCAAGGGGATGCTGGGGGAATACTGACAGACCCCAGTGCTATATTAAGTAAATGGAGGGCGCATTTTGAGCATCTATTAAATGTACACCAGGAAGCAGGAAATGAGCAGGCGTATGAAATACATACAGCAGAACCCCAGATACCTGAGCCAACGTTAAAGGAAGTAAGAGATGTAATCAACAAATTGAAAAACCATAAAGCACCAGGATCAGATTGCATAACTGCCGAATTAGTTAAAAATGGGGGACAGAAATTGGTGGAAGTAGTTCACAAAGTGATAACTAAAGTATGGAACTCAGAGATGATACCTGAAGAGTGGCAGGAGCCGATACTGATCCCAATTTTTAAGAAGGGCGACAAAATGGATTGTAGTAATTATAGAGGGATATCGCTATTACCAGTATGTTCCAAAATTTTCTCGAATATTCTGCTAAGCAGGCTTACACCATATGCAGATGAAATTGTGGGGATTTACCAAGCCGGCTTTCGGAGGAACAAATCAACTATAGACCAAATATTCACCCTGCGTCAAATTTTGGAAAAGAAATGGGAATACAATAAACCAGTTCATAATCTTTTCATAGATTTTACAAAAGCATATGATTCAGTATTGCATTCAAAATTGTACAGAATTCTTTTGGAACTTGGAATACCAAAGAAGTATGTTAGACTTATAGAAGCGAGTTTGAAAAACACAAAAGGTCGAGTGCGCGTGGGGAGATTGGAGTCAGAAGAATTCGTAATAAAGAACGGACTTGAGCAGGGAGATGCCCTGTCTGCTACTTTTTAATTTAGTCCTAGAATATATTGTACGAATGGCAGCAGATAATTCAGAGGGTGTGGAGTTAAATGGATACATTAAGATATTAGGGTATGCAGATGATCTAAACATCATTAGCGATAGGAAAGAATCTGTAACAGCAAATGCGAATGCGTTAATCAAGGCTAGTGAAGATGTAGGTCTAAAGATAAGTGAAGACAAAACTAAATACCTGGTTACTACTAGAATGCCAACAGCAGTAGATCAGGAAATGTTAAGAGCTGGAGACATGCAGTTTGAAAAAGTGAACACATTTAAGTATCTAGGTGTGGACATCACTTCGAGAAATGAGATTGAATCCGAACTGAAGAAGAGATTACGGGCAGGAAATGCGTGCTACTTCTCACTGAATAGATTACTTTCATCACGGATATTGTGTAGGAATTTAAAGATTAGAATATACAAAACTATTATTCTACCAGTTATGCTGTATGGGTGTGAGACTTGGTCTCTCACTGTGGAAAATGAAAAGCCGTTTCGAGTATTTGAAAACAAAAGTTTGAGGAAAATTTTCGGAGCAAAAAGGGATGACATTAGCGGAGAGTGGTGAAAACTGCATAAAAAAGAGCTTCACGAACTCTATTCAAGCCCTGACATAATCAGTATTATTAAATCACGTAGGCTGCGATGGGCGGGTCACGTAGCTCGAATGGATGAGGGCAGGGCAGCTTACAGAGTACTGGTAGGGCACTTAGAGGGAAAATGTCCTGTGGGGAGACCGAGGCGTAGATGGGAGGACAATGTGAAGGCTGATTTAAGGAGCTTAGGTATTGGAGGTGAATGGAAGCAAATAGCCCAAGACAGGGACAGGTGGCGAAAATACACTCCTGGAAATTGAAATAAGAACACCGTGAATTCATTGTCCCAGGAAGGGGAAACTTTATTGACACATTCCTGGGGTCAGATACATCACATGATCACACTGACAGAACCACAGGCACATAGACACAGGCAACAGAGCATGCACAATGTCGGCACTAGTACAGTGTATATCCACTTTTCGCAGCAATGCAGGCTACTATTCTCCCATGGAGACGATCGTAGAGATGCTGGATGTAGTCCTGTGGAACGGCTTGCCATGCCATTTCCACCTGGCGCCTCAGTTGGACCAGCGTTCATGCTGGACGTGCAGACCGCGTGAGACGACGCTTCATCCAGTCCCAAACATGCTCAATGGGGGACAGATCCGGAGATCTTGCTGGCCAGGGTAGTTGACTTACACCTTCTAGAGCACGTTGGGTGGCACGGGATACATGCGGACGTGCATTGTCCTGTTGGAACAGCAAGTTCCCTTGCCGGTCTAGGAATGGTAGAACGATGGGTTCGATGACGGTTTGGATGTACCGTGCACTATTCAGTGTCCCCTCGACGATCACCAGTGGTGTACGGCCAGTGTAGGAGATCGCTCCCCACACCATGATGCCAGGTGTTGGCCCTGTGTGCCTCGGTCGTATGCAGTCCTGATTGTGGCGCTCACCGGCACGGCGCCAAACACGCATACGACCATCATTGGCACCAAGGCAGAAGCGACTCTCATCGCTGAAGATGACACGTCTCCATTCGTCCCTCCATTCACGCCTGTCGCGACACCACTGGAGGCGGGCTGCACGATGTTGGGGTGTGAGCGGAAGACGGCCTAACTAACGGTGTGCGGGACCGTAGCCCAGCTTCATGGAGACGGTTGCGAATGGTCCTCACCGATACCCCAGGAGCAACAGTGTCCCTAATTTGCTGGGAAGTGGCGGTGTGGTCCCCTACGGCACTGCGTAGGATCCTACGGTCTTGGCGTGCATCCGTGCGTCGCTGCGGTCCGGTCCCAGGTCGACGGGCACATGCACCTTCCGCCGACCACTGGCGACAACATCGATGTACTGCGGAGACCTCACGCCCCATGTGTTGAGCAATTCGGCGGTACGTCCACCCGGCCTCCCGCATGCCCACTATACGCCCTCACTCAAAGTCCGTCAACTGCACATACGGTTCACGTCCACGCTGTCGCGGCATGCCACCAGTGTTAAAGACTGCGATGGAGCTCCATATGCCACGGCAAACTGGCTGACACTGACAGCGGCGGTGCACAAATGCTGCGCAGCTAGCGCCATTCGATGGCCAACACCGCGGGTCCTGGTGTGTCCACTGTGCCGTGCGTGTGATCATTGCTTGTACAGCCCTCTCGCAGTGTCCGGAGCAAGTATGGTGGGTCTGACACACCGGTGTCAATGTGTTCTTTTTTCCATTTCCAGGAGTGTATGTTGCTGTGGTAATGGACTGTCGAGTCCGGTATGACCAGTGAGTAAGTAAGTAAGTAAGTAAGTAAGTAAGTAAGTAAGTAAGTAAGTAAGTAATATACAAGAAGTATTAAAGAAGGTAATGTATCAGATTTTAAAATATTTTGCAAGGCTTTCTTCACAGTTTAACCAAATGCAGTTTATTACCATGTATTTCAATGCTCAGTCAAATTAAGAAGTGAATGCTAATCATACATAGATAGTAAAATAGTTGTGTGTGAGAATACTCTCAGCACTTCCTCTACTTACTGTTATTCTTTTTGGAGGATGATTTTGGCTTTTCATTTATTTGAGAGGCTGCACCAGTTTCTTCACAGTTTTCCAAAGTACCTGGACAAAGAAATACATTCTGTAAAGTGGCTGTACTGTACATGCAGAGGGGATATTTTCCTTGCAAAGTTGTGACATACTATTGAATAGTTTTTTAACTATACCATTCAAATGACAACAAAAATTAACTACATAATGCACACAACTGCAACAGCGATCACCATTCACCTTAAAGATGAAAGCAAATCAAGTAACATGCACATATTGAAATGTTTGATGTGATGCTTTTTAGAGGTAAAAACTGATCAATTATTTCTCAAAATTTGCCATTGGGAGGACAACTCAGTCTTTACTCCAACTATGAACAGAAAGTGCCTTCTGTTGCAGTATTATCTTCTGAAGGAATAAACACTATCAACTAGATGAAAATCATCTCTTCAGCAACTGTAAAAACAGAAATTGCTGCAGAAAGACTGACTGGAACCATGTTCCCTCCTCTCACCCAATGACTAATACAGCTGTCACTTCCAAACAACTCAGAACGATGCCCATTTTGTCACATAGTATCATCCAGGCCTTGAATGCCTCAACACATTATTCCATCAAGAGTATGACTTTCTGAAGTCAAGCACTGGAATGACATCCTCTCTTTGTGACTTCCTCCTCCTCATCACCACTGTTGCCTTCTGTGACTCTCCTAACCTCGATAACATCCTAATTAAACATATGAGATTCCTAAACCATTACCCCCACCATAGATTCTTACAGCTGCAATAATCCACCCTGTAAAATCTGCACCGTGTACACTCCAACTACCACTTACTCCAACCCCAGCAATAGTAAATGTATTAACACGATTCACGTTGTCTGTCGCACATCACATAGTGTACACCGGGAACTGTCTGCTAGGCATGCCCGATGTAAAACTGACTGGGCACGGCCCGTGCTGCCTGAGTTTTTGTTGTTCTGCCAGCAGAGGGCGTGGATGAATTCTCACGTGCCCTCTGGTGGATGGGACTTTACTTGCAGCAACTACTGTCAGTGACACGCTGTGCCGATATGCACCTCCCGCAATCTTTCTGGTGGCTACTGCACTCCTCCTCCTTCGGGGGGTGAAGCCACTGTGATCCACTGCGTCGGAAGGTGGAGCATCGTGCAGTAGTGATGACCTCCACATTCATTGGAATGCTGGAGTTGGGGGGATCTGCCAAATCTCGAGCCAGAACCTTCGAATATGGTTGGAAGTGACCCACACGAAGAGGACCCCGTAATCCCACCACCGGAGCCCGGAACAGAACGGGCGACAAGCTGTTGAACTCCGGATCCCGTTCCACCGCGGGAGGGGCAAGACCCAGTGGCAGGGACGATGGGGAAGGCACGACCACAGGTGAACCAGCCTCCTGAGAAACCGAGCCTGCGAGGGGGACCGGCTCTCACCGGGGCATCTCTAACGATGGTGATGCCGGTGCTGGAGCTACTGAAGGCCACCAAGGCTGAGAACCACCGCAGTGTGGTGGAGTCACAGGTGGGAGGGGCGGTAGCGTCCCCTGAGAAAACAACACAGCTGCCGGCAATGGGGAAGCTGGTGCCTGAGGGGTCGGAGGGTCGGTGCCCAAACATGGACGTAGCTGATTTTGGTGATGACGTACCTCCTGGTCCCCCACCTGCAAGGTATAGAGCCGGGGGCCAGTGCAGTGCAGCACCACCACTGGTATCCAATGTGGACTGCGATCAAACCCACGTGCCCAGACAGAAATACCCGGTGGAAAGTCGGGTACCCCATTTTGTGAAGACTGGTGAGGACCAGACTGGAGGAGGTGCAGCAGCATCCTAGGTTGGCGCCCATAGAGGAGCTTTGCGGGGCTGCGTTCTCCCATAGGTGTGGTCCGGTATGCCATCAGGAAAAACGTCAACACCTTCTCCACAGGAAATTCATGCACATACTTTTTCATCTGCGTCTTAAATGTGTGCACCATGCACTCGGCTTCCCCATTCGATTGTGGATGAAAGGGGAGAGAGCAAACGTGCCGAATACCGAAGCGCCTAAAAAAATCCTGGAAGGTCTGTGAAATAAACTGAGGTCCATTGTCCGATACCAGGGCGACTGGCAGACCTTCCACAGAAAAGATTTTTGCGAGTGCCTGGATTGCAACTTCTGAAGTGGTTGACGAGCAGCAAACCACATATGGGAATCAGGAATAAGCATCAGTGGCAATTAGCCAAAAGCCATTGAGAAACGGGCCCGCAAAATCTATGTGAACACGTTCCCATGCCTGGGTTGCAGGCGGCAATGAAGAGAACGCTGACCTGGGAGACGCCTGTTGGCTCACACACTGGGAACAGGCGGCCACCAAGTGCTCAATTTCCCTGTCAATACAGTGCCAGTACACATGTCTGCAAGCCAAGGTTTTAGTACAGGAAACACCCCAGTGCCTCGCATATAATAATGTGAGGACCTCCCTTTGCAAACTTGCTCGAACAACCACACGAGGAGCTGTATCATCGGTAGCCAGAAGGAGAACTCCTTCCAAGACTGAGAGGCGGTCTCGTAGGACAAAATAATTACAAAGAGGGTCTGAGGCCTGGCCTGGAGGTCGGGACGACCACCCCTGCTGAACAAGGCGAACTACTTGCCAGAGGACCACGTCAGCTGCCGTTTACCTGGCGACTCTAGAACTAGTGATCAGGAAGCCATCAACCACTATGAAAACACATAATCTCCTCCCGATCGAACTTAGGATCCGGGCCCACCGGAAGACGGGAAAGAGCGTCGGCATTGCCATGCTGTCCAGTAGGGCAAAAATGAATGTCATAATAGAGAGGAACAAGACCCAGTGCTGCAGTCTGTGGGCTACCCTATCTGGAATCAGCGAGGCGGGGCCAAATAACGATATTAATGGCTTATGGCCAGTGATTAACTGAAACTTCATGCCATACAAGAAAGGGTGAAACTTGGCAACAGGGTAGACAATGGCCAAAGCCTCTTTTTTTACCTGGGAGTAATGGGCCTGTGTGGGACTAAGAGTTTTAGACGCAAATGCCAGTGGCTGCTCGGAGCCATCCGCATTGCGATGGGCCAGGACCACCCCCACCCCATACTGCGAAGCATCTGTAGCCAGGACCAATGGCTTATTGGGGTCAAAAGTAGTCAAACAAGGTGCTGACGTTAGGAGGCCCTTCAAGGAGGTGAACGCTTGCTCGCATGCAGGCGACCAATCCAAAGGAACACCCTTGCGCAGAAGGCAGTACAGGGTTCGGGCTATGGTGGAAGCCCTGGGAATGAACTGGTGGTAATAGGCAATTTTGCCTAAAAAAGCTTGTAACTCTTTCAGCGAAGCGGGCCGCAGAAGGTCGACAATACCTTGGACCAAACTTCCTAGTGGCTGGACGACATGGTGAGAGATGGTGTAGCCCACATACTCAATGGACAGTTGGAAGAAGTTCGACTTAAGCAGCTTGAAACGCAGGCCCACGTACCTGAATTTGAGAAAGAGGGTTTGAAGATTGTGCAAGTGTTCCTTCATGCTGTGGCCTGTGACAATTATGTCGTCCAGGTAATTAATACAATGAGGGATTGTAGACATGACGTGCTCAAGATAATGCTGAAATATTGCCGGGCCACTGGACATTCTGAAGGCCAACCGCTGGTATTGGTAAAAGCCAAACGGGGTGTTCGCCAGCCATTTGGAGTCCTCATCAAGTGATATCTGATGATAAGCCTCCGAAAGATCGATTTTCGAAAAATATTGGCCTCCCGCCACGTCGGAGAACAATTCATCAGAACGAGGCAAGGGACAGGTGTCCACCACCAATTGGGAATTAATGGTGGCCTTGAAATCGCCACAAAGACATAATTTTCCCGAGGGTTTCCTGACAATAACGAGGGGCGAAGCTCACTCACTAGAAGAAATGAGAAGAACGACCCCGAGGACTGTCAGCCGGTCTAGCTCTGCTTTTACCTGAGGCCTGAGAGCCAAGGGGATCTGCCTCACGCGTAGAAAACGCGGGCGAGCCAATGCCTTCAACAATATAGAGGTTCTAAGTCTGAAACACGCCCCAGGCCCTCCTCAAAGATATCCTTAAAGTCAGAGGTCAAACATTCCAATGATTGATAGGGAACGTCTTTGGAGACCAACTGTATGGTGTCTGCAATAGAAACACCGAAAGCTTGAAAGGCATCCAATCCAAAAAGGTTAGCGGAGCTCGCATCACTGACAACAATAAAAGTAAGAGGCCGAGTGACTGATTTGTAAGTAACGTTGGTAGTGAATTGACCCAGTAGGGGCATTAACTGTTTACCATAACCGCAGAGACGCCGGTAAACTGGCGCCAATGGGGGCGACTGAAGGTCGGAGTAAGTTTGTGCATTCAACAAGGAAACTGCCGCCCCCGTATCTACTTGTAGTTGTAATTGGCATGACCGAACCAACACCTCGATAAAGAGTTTGTGTGCCGATGCGTCGGGAGCCTGGCCCAATGAAACTTCCTGAATGTCAATGTCCATGTCCTCTGTACCTGCTTCCTTCGATTCCTTTGAGGCTGAGCAGCAAACTTTAGCAATGTATCCTTTTTTATTACATTTGTGACAAACGGCCCAACGCTGGGGGCACTCTGACTGATCATGATGTATATAGCACGACGCACAGGACAGTAACAGAGGCCGGCGGCCGGAACTCTGTTTATGCGTCATGTGGGAGCAGCCGTAACGGCCGGATTTTACCGTTCGCACGTCGTCCACCCCGGACACAGTGGACACAGCCGCGGTGCGCTGAACCACCGCAACATCGCACCATGCTTCCAACTATTGACCCGTGGCATGAGAGACTTCATACGATTGAGCAATGGACAGGACTTCCTCGAGGGAAGGGTCTTCTAACTGCAGGGCCCATTGCCGGACCTCCCTATCAGGGGCCGAACAAACAATGACGTCTCACACCATAACATGGACATACGACTCTCGCGACTGCTCCTTGACAAAATGACACTTGCAACTAAGACCGTGCAGGGTAGCGACCCACGCCCGGTAAGACTGATGGGGCTGTTTCTTGCATTGATAGAATTCAATCCTAGGTGCCACAACATGCGTGCGGCGGCGATAATATGAAGACAGCAATGAACACAATGCGTCAAACGACAAGGACACAGGTTCCTGCAACGGCGCTACCTGCCGCAAAACTTGATACAGCGAGGGAGATATCCAAGACAAGAAAAGAGCACGACATACCTCCGCATCGGCAACATGAAATGCCTGGAAATGCTGCTGAAGGCAATGTTCATACGCGTCCCAATCCTTCACCGTCTCGTCATATGGGGGAAAGGGAAGAGGGAACAGCGCTGGAGCAGACTGCGTGGAGAGCAACGCCGGAAGCGCTTGTTTCATGGTTGCCATGAGCTCCGTCTGCTGCTCAACCAAAACCCGCACTAAATCCTCCATGCTGTGGATAAGCTGCAAAACCAGAACAATGACACAACACGCGAAAGAACGACCCTACTGATCGCCAACTGTGTATTAGCATGATTCACACTGTCCGTTGCACTTCACATAGTGTAGACCGGGAACTGTCTGCTAGGCATGCCCGATGTAAAACTGACTGGGCACGGCCCATGCCTGAGTTGTTGTTGTTCCGCCGGCAGAGGGCGTGGCCAAATTCTCGTGTGCCCTCTGGTGGATGGAACTTTACTTGCAGCAACTACTGTCTGTGACGCGCCATGCCAATGTGCGCCTCCCGCGATCTTTCTGGTGGCTACTGCAGTAAATCCCCTAACATCAAAAGAACAACAGCTTGCAAAATAACACCTGTTGTTTATCAACCAAAGTGTATATTATTTTATTTATTGTAATTATAATTTTATTAATCCAGTAGATCATATATTGTGTGCAGAAAAGCACATGATGATATAGGACAAGTCAAAAATTGAGATGAGATGATACATGGTTAAAATGATTATGGCAGTGAGCATATAATGATACAAGTGTTCATATAATACATGTGTAATGCCAAGGAACAGAAAAGTGCATAGGTGAATATTTTGTGAAAGATTCAGAATTGCACACTATTTCTAAATAAGTTCACATTATTAACGGAAAGAAACATATAAGCAAATAACATGGAAATTCAAAAGTACCACATTAATTTAAAAATCCATTACTAAAGTAAAACAGTAAAGGTGACACACTTCTGTATTAAGATGTTCAGGTTTACATACAAAGTACAGAACATGGACAGAACAAATTTTTATGTTTCAAGATATTCATCTACATTATAACAACACTTTTGCAATAAATATTTATGGACAACAGTTTTATATTTTGAAGTGTCTTTTATTGTTGTAATGTTATTAGGTAGCTTGTTGTACAGTCTGTTCTCTGTTTGCAGTGGTCCATTCTGTTTTTGTGTTGTGTATGCATGTTGAACATGTATATCCTGCTTTCTCCTCGTGTTATACCGATGGATACTCTGTTTAGTCGATACAAGACTGCTGCTATTTTTTATGATTTTCCTGACAAATACTATTGGAGGAGGAGGAGCTTAGTGTTTAACGTCCCGTCGACAACGAGGTCATTAGAGACGGAGCGCAAGCTCGGGTGAGGGAAGGATGGGGAAGGAAATCGGCCGTGCCCTTTCAAAGGAACCATCCCGGCATTTGCCTGAAGCGATTTAGGGAAATCACGGAAAACCTAAATCAGGATGGCCGGAGACGGGATTGAACCGTCGTCCTCCCGAATGCGAGTCCAGTGTGCTAACCACTGCGCCACCTCGCTCGGTGACAAATACTATTGCTTGTAAGATATATAGACCTGGTAGTGGGAGGATGTGAAGTTTCTTAAATAAGAGCTTGCATGAGCTTCCTGCGGCAGCATTTTCTATGGCTCTTACAATTCTCTCTTGGCAAATAAAACAACTTTTCCTGACATGCATTTCCCCAAAAGATTATGCCATATCACAATAATGATTCTGCCTGAGCAAAGTATATATTTATTAGTATCTCTTCTGCTGTGCAACCGGAAAGAATTTTGATAGTGTAACAAATGGTATTCAATTTCTTTGTAATGTATTTTGCATGTTGGATCCATCTTGGATCTTCTTGGATCATGTTCCAACAAATTTTGTAGAGCTTACATTTTCAAGGGTTCTGGTAAACAACTCTACATCTAGAATGAGATTTTTACTCTGCAGCGGAGTGTGCAGCTGATATGAAACTTCCTGGCAGATTAAAACTGTGTGCCGGACCGAGACTTGAATTCGGGAACTTTGCCTTTCACGGGCAAGTGCTCTACCAACTGAGCTACCCAAGCATGACTCAACGCCCCATCCTCACAGCTTTACTTCTGCCAGTATCTCGTCTCCTACCTTCCAAACTTTACAGAAGCTCTCCTGTGAAACCTGCAGAACTAGCACTCCTATACTGGCAGAAGTAAAGCTGTGTGGATGGGGCTCGAGTCGTGCTTGGGTAGCTCAGTTGGTAGAGCACTTGCCCGCAAAAGGCAAAGGTCCCGAGTTCGAGTCTCGGTCCGGCACACAGTTTTAATCTGCCAGGAAGTTTCAACTCTACATCTGGTGTTAGTGGCCATTTATTTTGCACTGTGTGTTAGTGCATTGTAAATATTTTTTCTGTGTTTATCACTAAGTTGTTTCCAGCAAACCAGTCTATAATGTGGGTGGTACACATTTTAATCTCATGCAGTGATTCTTCTCCAGTCCTTCCTTTTATTTTCACATTTGTATCACCTGTGAATTTTTTGTAATTATGGCATGGACTGGTTGGTTCCAAGTCATTTACAAAGAGTAGAAACAGAAACTGGTCCTAGAATGGAGCCTTGTGGTTCACCATACTTAATGCTCTGCTTCCCTGAGCAGTAGGACATTATCTTGTTCCCTTCTTGGATAGCAAGCTCAACTACTTGCTCTCTATTTTGGAGATATGATTTGATCCATTCATAGGCCCTAATGCCTACAGATTCAAGTTTCTTAAGTAAGATGTTGTGATTGATGACATCAAGTGCTTTAGAGAGTCTAGAAATATGGCTGAGATTGCTTTGCTGTCTATTGCATTTAAGGTTTCATTTAGGAATGCAAAAATAGCAGTCTCAGTAGATTTAATTTCTGGAATCCGTGTTGTGTATTTGAGAAGTAATTATTTTTTTTCTATGAAACTGATTAGTCTTTAACAACAGAGTTTTTCAATTATTTTGGAAAAACTGGATAGTAGCGAAATAGGCCTGTAGTTTGATACTTCTATTTTTATCCCTTCCTTGAACAGAGGTTTTACTTTTGCTGTCTTCAATTTGTCTGTGGTAGAGAACAGTTACAGACATCAACAAGTGGCCTGGCTATGAGGGGAGCACATTTCTTCAAGATGTAGTGTGGGATATTATCAGTTCCAACAGAGAATTTAGGCTTCAGTTCCTTGATTACAGCAAGTATTTCCTTTTCATTGGTGGGGTGTAGAAAAATAGTTTTTATTTACAGCACATCTGGATTGATTTCTGGGAGTACACTGTAAATTTTGATTTATAAGATGTTCAACTGTCTGTGTAAAGTAGGAATTGAATTTATTTGCAATTTTTGTAGGTTCAGTTATCACAGCTGACTTCTCCAATAGGCAGTTAATATTATGGAAATCTGTCTGTTCTGCTGCAGTTTCCTTCCTTACAATATTCCATATGGCTTTCATCTTATTGGTGGAATTTTTTATGTATGTGTCATAGGAATGATGTCTCCTAATCTGCCTGAGTGCATGAATGGGCATAGAACTGCCTGCCTTTGGGACATTCAGCATCCAGTATCTGAAAGTCCTCCACAGCATGACTCAAGGGAACTTAGTGCCTGCTACACCAAACAGTCTTTCACCTCATCCCATCTTGATCCCAAACTCCCTTTTTCTCTCTCTCTTTCTCTTTTCCTTTCTCTTGATTGTGCAATCCTTTTTATTTCTCACACTGTCATTATTTCAGGACTGAAGGTGGCAGAGTTCTTATCAATGTTCTACATTTGACTCCTCCTCCTCCTCGTCTCCTCTCTGTCTGTCTGTCTGTCTGTCTGTCTCTCTCTCTCTCTCTCTCTCTCTCTCTCTCTCTCTTTCTCTCTCTATCATATAAAGGGTGTAACAGGTATAAATGCAGATTATTTTTACAAGTGGTGCCTTAAAATGTACACACATCAGTGTGTTGGTTTCTTTTCCTCTGTGTCGAACAGTCTTCCATCAAACACAAACTTTACAACTTGATGTTTTCTGCATGACTGTAACTGCATCCATCACTAAGTAGAGTATGCCTGGCAGTATACACTAACCATTTTCATTTCAGGTACCCACACTTCTACACCTGACCTGCCCAAGGAAAAATAAGCATTAATGGCTTGCTCTTGTCCCACTTACTTGGAGATAATAACCCACCTATGAGTTTTTGGCCAAAAGGCTTCAATGTGTAGCATAAGAACACCATGAATTCATTGTCCCAGGAAGGGGAAACTTTATTGACACATTCCTGTGGTCAGATACATCACATGATCACACTCACAGAACCACAGGCACATAGACACAGGCAACAGAGCATGCACAATGTCGGCACTAGTACAGTGTATATCCACCTTTCGCAGCAATGCAGGCTGCTATTCTCCCATGGAGACGATCGTAGAGATGCTGGATGTAGTCCTGTGGAATGGCTTGCCATGCCATTTCCACCTGGCGCCTCAGTTGGACCAGCGTTCGTGCTGGACGTGCAGACCGCGTGAGACGATGCTTCATCCAGTCCCAAACATGCTCAATGGGGGACAGATCCGGAGATCTTGCTGGCCAGGGTAGTTGACTTACACCTTATAGAGCACGTTGGGTGGCACGGGATACATGCGGACGTGCATTGTCCTGTTGGAACAGCAAGTTCCCTTGCCGGTCTAGGAATGGTAGAACGATGGGTTCGATGACGGTTTGGATGTACCGTGCACTATTCAGTGTCCCCTCGACGATCACCAGTGGTGTACGGCCAGTGTAGGAGATCGCTCCCCACACCATGATGCCGGGTGTTGGCCCTGTGTGCCTCGGTCGTATGCAGTCCTGATTGTGGCGCTCACCTGCACGGCGCCAAACACGCATACGACCATCATTGGCACCAAGGCAGAAGCGACTCTCATCGCTGAAGACGACACGTCTCCATTCGTCCCTCCATTCACGCCTGTCGCGACACCACTGGAGGCGGGCTGCACGATGTTGGGGCGTGAGCGGAAGACGGCCTAACGGTGTGCGGGACCGTAGCCCAGCTTCATGGAGACGGTTGCGAATGGTCCTCGCCGATACCCCAGGAGCAACAGTGTCCCTAATTTGCTGGGAAGTGGCAGTGTGGTCCCCTACGGCACTGCGTAGGATCCTACGGTCTTGGCGTGCATCCGTGCGTCGCTGCGGTCCGGTCCCAGGTCGACGGGCACGTGCACCTTCCGCCGACCACTGGCGACAACATCGATGTACTGTGGAGACCTCACGCCCCACGTGTTGAGCAATTCGGCGGTACGTCCACCCGGCCTCCCGCATGCCCACTATACGCCCTCGCTCAAAGTCCGTCAACTGCACATACGGTTCACGTCCATGCTGTCGCGGCATGCTACCAGTGTTAAAGACTGCGATGGAGCTCCGTATGCCACGGCAAACTGGCTGACACTGACGGCGGCGGTGCACAAATGCTGCGCAGCTAGCGCCATTCGACAGCCAACACCGCGGGTCCTGGTGTGTCCGCTGTGCCGTGCGTGTGATCATTGCTTGTACAGCCCTCTCGCAGTGTCCGGAGCAAGTATGGTGGGTCTGACACACCGGTGTCAATGTGTTCTTTTTTCCATTTCCAGGAGTATATATATATATATATATATATATATATATATATATATATATATATATATATATATATATATAGAGGGAAACATTCCACGTGGGAAAAATATATCTAAAAACAAAGATGATGTGACTTACCGAATGAAAGTGCTGGCAGGTCGATAGACACACAAACAAACACAAACACACACACAAAATTCAAGCTTTCGCAACAAACTGTTGCCTCATCAGGAAAGAGGGAAGGAGAGGGAAAGACAAAAGGATGTGGGTTTTAAGGGAGAAGGTAAGGAGTCATCCCAATCCCGGGAGTGGAAAGACCTACCTTAGGGGGAAAAAAGGACGGGTATACTCTCGCACACACACACACACATATCCATCCACACATATACAAACACAAGCAGACATCTCACAAGCAGACATATTTAAAGACCAAAATATATATATATATTTTTTTTTTTTCCTTCAAGTAACTCCCCTACCCCCTCTCACCAGAAGACTTAGCAGCTGCAGTGATACAATGACCTTATTATTAACAACTAAAATGTCTTTCCCGATTCACAACTTATCTAAAAGGGGCAATGTAGCATTACAGTCCAGTCTTGAATGACACAATATTCATTCATACTGTCCTGCAGGAAACTACACATCTGAAAAAGGCAGGTCATCACGTAGGCTTTCACAAGGGGGTAGTTGGGCGATTAGGGTGGGGAGGGGGGGGGATAGCAAGAGGATGGGAATCACTGGTACAGACTTGATTCATCTCAGCACACTCAGTCACTTAATTGGCCAAGATTCTATTATACTGCAGCTTTAGCACTTCCGAGCTAAACAGGAAATACTGTGGCTTTAGCATAACTACACACCTTGGATTTGTTGTCAGGGTGTCCACAGTAAATTATATAATATCCTTGTTGTGGTGGTGGTTCTGTTGCAGTCATAACAAACGTGAAATTTTCCATATCATTGACAAAATAGAGTCCCTAGTCTCATCCCTATCACTTCCTTCTCCACTTCTTATCATGCAGCACACAGTAAAAGTGGATGCAGTATATCTACCAGACATCGGTACCCAATTCCCAAAAGAAGAGTACCTTCTCATTCTGCATACCCTAATTGTGACAAAAGTCTACTGTTTTTCTGTAGACAAAGAAAAGCTGTCAAGGTTTCTTGCACTGCATTCAGTTTTACATTAGACAATATTCCCTTTGAATTATTGAGTTCCTTGGGAGAGTCAGCTATGACAAAAATATTCCACTTGGTGTGCAAGATATATGAGACTGACAAAATACCCTTAAACTTCAAGAATGTAATAATTCAAATTCCAGAAAAGGCAGGTGCGACAGTTGTATGTATTACGGAATTATCAGTGTAATAACTCATGCTTGCAAAATATTGTCACAAATTATTTACAGATGAATGGAAAAACCAGTAGAAACTGACCTTGGGGGAGGTCAGGTTGGATTCGAGAGAAATTTAGCAATACTTAAGGCAATACTGACCCTACAACTTAAATTAGAAAACAGAGTGATGAAAGGTAAATCTATATTTATAGCATTTATATATTTAGAGAAAGCTTTTGACAGTGTAGGCTGGAATACACTCTTTGGAATTCTGAAGATAGCAGGGATAAAATACAATGAGTGAACAGTTATTTACAGCTTGTAAGGAAACCAGACAGCAATTGGAAGAATCAAAGGACACAGAAAGTAAGCAGTGATTGAGAAGAGAAGTTTGTAGTCTATCCCTGAAGTTATTCAGTCCTTACACTGAGCAAGCTGTAAAAGAAAACAAGGAGAAATTTGGAGAGGTAATTTATGTTTAGGCAGAAGAAAAAAAATGTTGAGAGTTGTTGATGTGATAGTAATTCTGTCAGAGACAGGGAATGGCAGATGAATGCAATGGATAGTGTCTTGAAAGGAGTATGTAAAATGAACATAACAAAAATCAAAACATGGGTAAAATAATGCAGTCAAATTAAATCAGGGGATGCTAATGGAATTACAGTAGGAAATGAGAGACTAAAGTTAGTAAATGAGTTTTGCTATTCTGACAGCAAAATAACTAAAGATGGCTAAAGTAGATATGACTGGTTATATCATAAAAAATTTTCCCAAAAAGAGTAATGCTTAGCATCTAATATAAATTTAAATATTAGGAAGCCTTTTCTGGAGGTATCTGTCAGGAGTATAGTCTTGTATGGAAGTGAAATATGGGCCCCACTTGTGAAACTGGAATTCTATGACATAAACAAGCCATATTTAGATGTAATTAAGTCATATCTAATCAACAGAACACAGTTTGTCTCAATTAAAAATAGATACTCTTTGCTGAAGAAAGTTTAGACTGGTGTGCCGCAGAGTTCAATCCTGGTTCACTACTTTTCATCCCACAACACACTGCATCAGGCAACTCAGGAAGAACTAGAACTGACAGTGAATTAGTTGCCTTCTAATGAAATCCTTTGTAATCCTGATAAAACACAGAAACTAATTCTGGATGGAACAATATGTAAAATAAGGGAAAGTAGTCGCTCACCTAGAGCAGACTTATGTGTGGCACATACATACACATAATATAAAAAGGCTCACACTAGCTTTCAAGCTCACACTCTTGTTTTAGCAAAAGTACGCATACACAACCACACAGACATCCACACACACAGTGACAGATAGACTGATTGTTGATTATCAGTTATTGAGAGCAGTTGCCTCAGTTATAAATTTAGGGAGGGGAGTAAAGAAATGGCTGCATGAGGCAAGGAGGGCATAGCAGGATAGTGCAGGGTAAGTCTTTTGACAGGTGACGCAAGTGTTGCACAACAAGATGGAAAGAGTTCAGAGGGTAGAGCATATAACAGATGTAGAGAGAGGGAGAAGGTGAGAATGGAGGAAGTAAGGGAGGGGATGAAGAGGTGGGTGGAGATAAAGAGGGGGGGGGGGAGGGAAAATGGGAGAGGTGTGGTGAAGGAGGCAGTTGAGCTTTTTAAAGCCAATGTGATACCATGTGTTCACAGGAGTGCTGGTCGATGGCTGGTTAATCATTTTACTGGTGTTGGGGAAAGAGATGGGATGGAAGATCTGTTTACAGATGTGCTGAGTAGTATAATACCTAGTCTCTGTTAAGATTATCAATATATTTGACAGCTCCTGCTTTCCGCTACAGATGCAGTGTCTGCTGGTGGCAAGCTCCATGGAAGAGGGTTTTTGACATGGAATGGGTGACACCTATCAGAATGAGGGTAATGTTGATGGTTGGTGGGCTTGATATGAACAGATGTACTTACAGAACCATCTGAGAGGCAGAGATCAACATCTAGGAAGGTGGCTCATTAAGTTGAGCATGACTGGGGATGCAGCTTTGGAAGAAAAGATCAAAGGTTGTCCTTGCCATGAGTCCAGATCATGAAAATGTTTTAATGAATCAGAACCAGACAAAGGGTTTTAGATGTTGACTCGATAGGAAGGACTCCTCCAGACAGCTCATAAAAAAGTTGACATAGGATGGTGCTATATCAGTACCCACGGTAGTGCCACAGATTTTTTTTTATAGATTTGATCATGACAAATGAAATAATTGTGGATCTGGATGTGGTTGGCTAGTAGGATTAGGAACGAGGTTGTGGGTTTGGAATCAGGAGTGGTCAGAGTTTTGGCAGAAAGATTGACAACAGTGTTACAGGATGGGTGTTTAGGAGCAGAGTATTTCATGGACATCAGATGAAATTTTTGGGGATGTGCAAAGCATAGTAAGTCAGCAAGGCTTGACCCCTGCAGAAGTCACCCTAGTTTCTAAGGGCCTCACCTTTAGCCCAAAACTTGAATTCAACCAGCATGGACTTGTAAAGGAACAGATCTTTACTCGTTCTCCGTAGTGGAAACATTTCTTTGCCACACTCCACTGACAACAGCCAACCAAAACCTCACATAGAACCTTGTTTAAAACAGTACCCACCTCCCTCCAATCATGGTCCTCCTCCATTTCCACCCAGTCACCACCTTGGTAATCTTTTAGGAATTCCTCACAGCTAGCCTGGTCACACCTTCCTTTCCTAAATCCCTTCCCAGAGAGTCCACCATCACTCCTATGGAACACGCTGCTAGAACACTCTACTGTCCATAACCTGAAAACCAATCTGGACTTTATCATCCTTCCCAGAGACAAAAGTCCTACCACGTTGGTTGTTACTCATAGTCACTATGTAGCAACGGGTCTCTGTCAATTTTTCAAGACCACTGGATACAAACCACAAACCTTACAACCATGATCTCATCCTAAAAGTCCAACATGAACTCTAGCAGCTCCACAAGTTCATCCCCAAATATGACATCTGAATCCATCTCCCTCATCACATCATCTACACCGCCCCCCTCCCCACACACACACCTACCTTTCACCTACTCCCCAGACTCTATAAACCTAACCCCACAGACCTCCTCCATACTGGGTATCCTCTTGTGTCTGGATACAATGCTTCCACAGAATAAACATCTGCCTTTGTTGACCAACACCTCCAAACAATTTTTCATGCCTCCCATTCTACATTAAAGATGTTGCTCACTTCCTTCACTGCCTTTCCATACTTCTTCTCTCATTACCACCTTGTTGGTCACTGTGGATACGATATCTTTGTACACCAACATTCCCCCTGCCCATAATCTTGTGGCAACAGAGCAATACCTTTCCCAATGTCCTCCTGATACCAACCCACCACCTCTTTCATAATCATCCTAGCCAACCACATCCTGGTCCACAATTATTTCACTTTTTAAGGTCAAATATATGAACAAATCTGTGGCTCTTCTTTGGGTACTCATGTGGTACCATCCTGTGCCAACTTTTTTTGTGGGACATCTGGATGACTCCTATCCAGTCAACATCTATAACCCCTTGTCTGGTTCATATTCATTTATGACATTTTCATGAACTGGACTCATGCCATGGACGACCTTTCCTCTTTCCTCCAAAACCTCAACTGCTCCTCCCAAATCCACTTCACCTGGTCCTTCTCAACTCATCGAGCCACCTTCCTAGCTGTTGATCTCCACCTTTCAGATGACTCCATAAATAACTCTGTCCATACCAAGCACAAAACCATTGACAGTCGTCACCTGTCCCACATCAAGGAGCCTCTTCATTACAGACTCACCATTCATGGAAGCTGCAATTGCAGTGGAATCAGGAGTTGTTGAAATATACAAATAAACCTTACCAGACCTTTTACTGACAGACAATATATGTAGGTCATCCATAAACAAGTCTCTTGTATCATCTGCTCCTCTGACACCAGTAAACCTATTAACCAGCCACAGACCAGCTTTCCTCTCATTATCTGCTATCACCCTGGCCTTGAAAAGTGCAACCACATCCTTTACCAGGACTCTGAATATCTTGACGTGCACCGAGATAGGATATCCTACATAAAATCCTATTCACATGACCCAAAGGAGTGTTTTGCCATCCATCCAACCTACAGAATATTCTTGTTCATCCCTATACCAATTGTTGAAATCCTGCAACTCAATTCTTGTGGTCAACACAGGTGCACAGCCACCCATCACCTCCTATCATAGTCCAGTAACAGACATTTCCTATGGAAAAAAGGCAGGTCCATGTGTGAAAGCAGCCATGTTATATATTAGCTATGCTGCAATTACTGCAGAGCATTCTATTTAGGCACTCTATTTAGGCTGTCTACCCATATGAATGACAAGATGCTGTGCACCACAATACAAATTACTTCAACATCTGCTTCACTATATGGATCATTTGGATACTTCCTTCCTGTACAATTGCCTCTGAATTACACAAGTGGGAATTGTGTCTACATGACTCCTTTCCCACTTCTCCATTCAGATCACCATCTGCGTTTTTCCATTACTCTCTCTCTCTCTCTCTCTCTCTCTCTCTCTCTCTCTCTCTCTCTCTGTGTGTGTGTGTGTGTGTGTGTGTGTGTGTGTCTGTCTGTCCTCCTATCTACCCCTTTTCCATCCCTCTACACTACTCTCCCCCCTCCATGTCTGCCTCTTCATCCTCACCTTCCATTTTCCTCCTCTCCCTGCACCCCCCCCCCTTATCTCTCTATATATCCTACTAGTGAACCCACCAAGTGTTCACAGTTGCTAAATATGTATGGGAATTGGATATACACATCCTAATCTTAGGTAGTCCTGCAAATTGTCAGGACACAAATTTCGGCACCTCACTGCGACTTAACCTACTTTGAAGGTACAGAACTAGAAATTATAATAAATCATATAGAATACATATGAAAAAGAATCCTTCATTTTTGTTCTTAGATTTATTGATTTTAAGGCTCTTTTTTTCAACTTTGTGCCCACAATACAATTACAAAAGTTCATAATACAAGGTCTGTTCAAAAAATTCCAGAACATTCGTAATTTTCCACCAACGGTGTGTTGGAGCCTGTGTTTAATGTGTAACTGCCTGAAGTTTCGTTTTGTATATATGTTAATTGCAGGACTGTTCAGTACTGTATTGAGTAGAATGTTGTGTCACACAGTTTGTGAATTTCAAGATGGCAGAGTTAGAGGAACACTGCGTCTGCATTAAATTTTGTGTGAAACTCAAGAAAACCTTTACAGACACACACCAAATAATGCAGGAAGCCTACAGTGATGAGTGATTAAGCTGTACTCAGTGTTATGAACAATTCACATGGTTTAAAAATGGGTGGGCAGAAGTTAAAGATGAACCTTGTGATAAAACTTTTGCATTTGCTTTATGTTTTCGTCTTCTTTAAAGGCAAAGAGAGAAGATGAAGCGGTAGCCCATCATAGAGCCTATGCCTACCGCATGTACTTTTGACTTTCAGCTGTTAAAAAACAGAGGATTTTTTTCTGGTACCAGTATGAGGAAAGGAGGATTCGCCTTCAGCTAGTGAACGAGTGAGAAGCTCGCCATTTTTAGCGAGTAATTGTAGACCGCCATTTTGGGGTCGGTATGAATAAGTGAGGAGTATGTATTTCATAAATGCACCGTTTAGAAAAATACAGTATTGTTTTATTAACAGAAAGGTCGTGTGAGTTGTTATTTCAAATAGTACGATAATTACAAGAACTGAAGCCCACCTGTGTACTTTGGAAAATTACGAAGATCCGATAAGCTTAATGGGAACATGGTCAAGACTTCAAAGGTGAACACGGCGACCAAATGCAGCATTATAAAGAATGGTAAGCACAAATCTACAGCGGAGAAAGAAACTACTTTGCCCTGCAAAATAATATGAACTAATACGAACTTATTTCCAAGCATAGCTCAGCTTATTGTGCTTGTCATTCATGCCGAAAAATTATCTCATTAATTCAATACATTTTAAAAAGCCACACATTTCAACATTTTATTATCATCTATTCCATTATTTTATTATATTATACCCTCGTTCAGGACACCCTTCAATGTCTACCAGTTGTGCTCATGGCAGAGATGTCAACAAAATTCTGCATGCTAATCAAAGACTGACTGTCTGAGAGATTACAGAAGAATGTAACATTTCAATTGGATCATTTCATGAAATCCTAATACAGCATCTTGAAATGCAGCCTGCTGCCACCAAGTTCATCAAATGGCTCATAAGTCAAGGACAGGAAGACATTTGCCACGCGATCTATGAAGAGTTTTTGGACTGTGCAAATGAGGATGAGATGTTCCTTAAGAGAATCATAACTGGCAATGAGACATGGGTCCATGATTGTGATGTTAAGACCAAGCTTCAATCTTCACCATTGGTCAGCAAGGGTTCTCCAAGACCAACAACAGCTCATCAAGTCAAGTCAAATGTTAGAACCATGCTGATAGTTTTCCTTGACTTTGAAGGATTAGTTCATCATGAATTCATACCACAGGGACAAACTGTTAATCAATGGCACTATTGTGATGTGTTGCAACGCCTGCAAGAAAATGTAAGAAGGAAATGGCCTGAAATGTGGCAAGGCAATACCTGAATTTTGCATCATGACAACAAACCCAAATATTCATCCCTGTTGGTGCAAGACTATAGCACAAAAAACAAAATCACTGTGCTGGATCATCCTTCATACTTTCCAGACCTGACCCTGTGGTGTTTTTTTTATTTCCAAAGTTGAATACTCCACTAAAAGGATGAAGATTTGCAATGATACATGAGATAAAAGAAAATTCGCAGGCAGCACTTCACATGATCCAGCATGAGGCATACCAAGACTGCTTCTGGAAGTAGAAACGGTGTTGGGAGTGGTGTATCAATTGTGGAGGAGAGTATTTCAAAGGAGAATATGCAGAATAAGTAAAAGGTAAGCGTAGAAAAATTTTGTGAACAAAGTTCCAGAATTTTTTGAATAGATCTCATATTCAACATTTTTCTTTTTTTGGATGCTGTATGGTAATAGTATGAACTGGTTTTATGAACTGCCATTTTTTGGAAGGGTAACATACAACTTACACAGGGTGAACATTAATAAAACCGACAAACTGCAGGGACAGCTCCTTGACTGGAAATGGAGGCAAAAAGGTCCTATGAACATGAGTGTGTGTGTGTGTGTGTGTGTGTGTGTGTGTGTGTGTGTGTGTCAGCAGAATGGGGGGTCAGAAATACCTCCTATCTTACACAGTGACAGGAGAGCCTGTCCATACTTTGTCCACTACTCACCAGCCACAGATGCTCAAGTCTCACATAGAGGTCAATATGCTCATGGAGAGCCTCACCTCTGGGAGTACAGAGTATTTTGGGAGATGGAGGTCAGCGGACAGTGTTGTGGGCAGGTGCACGACAGGCCAGGCTGCGGCAGGCATATGAGTAAGACACAACTAGAACATTTCTTGGAGAAGAGGTGCACAGATGTGTGTGACTGATCATGCAGTGGCAGGTATGTGTGCGAAACTTGATCAGGCAATTTCTCATGGTGTTATATGATGTGGAAATGGTGTACAAGAGGTACGGTGCCATCAGTTGTGGAGGGGGGGATGTCTGTTTGATTATGTTTGGTTTTGTTAGGCACTCAACTGTGCATTCATCAGCACCCATACAAAGTCCCAATTTTTCATACAGTCCAGTTTCTTTACTCAGTCCAGTTTAGCCACTGTCATAAATAATGATGATGATGAGGAGGAGGAGGAGGAGGAGGAGGAGGAGGAGGAGGAGGAGGAGGACAACACAAACATGCAGTCCCTGGCCAGAGAAAATCCCCAACCCAGCCAGGAATCAAACCTGGGACCCCATTATCCAGAGGCAGCAACACTAGCCACTAGACCATGAGCTGTGGACGAGATGTCTGTCATGGGCATGTTGTGAGGGGTGATGTGGACAATGAGTATTGCCCATCGTTCTTGGTTACCAGCATGTTGGTGTCTGGATGCGTTGAGGCGGAGTTATCTTGGAGCACTGAAGTGGGTTTAAGTCAAGCAGATGAGACAGTCGTAGGCTAGCCAAAAACTAGAATGTCTGTGGACCATGTTTAAGCACTCTGTATGGGTCTGAATAAAGTGGTTGCAGAGCTGCTTGTACTGAACCATCTCACAACATCACAAAGTCACAGGAGGTGAAGTTCTTGTGTATAAACACTTTTGGATGTGGAACGTGTGTTCAGGATATGTTGCTGTATGTGATGCACTAGCATAGGTAAGTCCATGTCCTGTGTGTTGTTTTTAGGCAGTAAGACACCTGCAGGCAAGACCAGTGACTCTCCATAGACCTCTTCTGCCAGTAACACTCATAGGTTGTCCTTATACACTGAGCAAACAGCCAAGCAGGACCCATGGGAGTACCACAGTCCAGGAATCACAGTGGCACATCAGGTCCATCTTCATGGTCATTTGTTACCTCTCAATGAGGTCATTACTTTGGGGATGACACATAGCGATCGTTGCGTGAGTGATCCCTTAGACACGACACAGGACACTGAAGAGGGCCACCTGAACTTGACGGCCCTGATCACTAGCAACCAGATCAGGTGTGCTGATGCAGGTGATCCACTTCTCCACACACACACACACACACACACACACACACACACACACACACACACAAGCAGTTATCTTGGCTGTGATGTCATCCATTGGTAAAGCTTCTGTTCATTGTAACCAATAGGAGGTAACAAAATCCTTCTGACTCTGGCAGGGGTCCAACAGTATCAAAGTAGACATGCTGGAATTAAGTCTTCAGGATGTGGAAGCTTTCAAGGTGAGGCTGTGCATGAGAGTCTGTCTTGCTATGCTGGCATGCAAGACAAATTTATGTCCAATGACAACTGTTGGCACATATGAATCTGTTCATCACTAAGTGAACTGTTGCCTTGATGCAGGGGTGGCTCAGTCTACGTAACCACTCAAATATTTGGCAGAGTATCATAAGAGATGCCAATGGTCATGGCCTGTTCTTTGAAACATTGCAGAGCACTGTTGTTGGAGACATGGGAACAAACTGATATCTGATGCGAAGGTTTGTGTCCTGGTCATTAAGGAGTTCTGTGATACTCAGATCATTCGTTTGCTCATGTGCTCATAGTCATATTGGAGAGAAACTGCACTGATTCTTGAATGGTAGTCCACAGTGATACTGTCTACACCATGGATGTGACCTATGTCAGTGGTGTACTGTGCAATGAGGTACAGATGTCTGAATCAGCTTGGATTCGCATCATGAGATGGGTTCTTCATGGAATCCACCAGAGGTTTGTGATTGTGTACACGGTCACTCGGCAGCACTTGGTATCTTCATGGAAGTATGTGCCCACCACATCTATTGCAAGGAACTCTTGATTGAAAGCTGATCACTAAGATTGTGAGAAAGATAATTTCTTTGAGAAGAACTGGAGCAGTTGAGGCACCTTGTCTACCAGCTGCTGAAGCACTGCCCGTCCAGCAGTGTCACTCACATCAGTTGTGAGAGTGAATTGTGCTTAGGGGCAGGGTGTGTCAAAGTAACAGCTTGTGCTAAAAAGTTTTTCACTCACTGGAGCAATTCTCTACAGTCTACTTGACTTTCCTTTTTCTTGTTTATCTTTGCCATTTAAGCTACTCATGAAAGGAGGTTGCAATGTAGCTGCATGGGCAAGGTGTCGTTGATGGAAGTTAAGTATTCTGAGGAATTGATGCGGGTCATGAAAAGATTCTGGAAGCGGAAGTTTTTTCACCATGTCTATTTGTTCCACAGTTGGTTTGATGCATGATGCATTGAGTGTATGGCCTAAGAATGTCAGTTCTGTTTGTTGAAGTTGTGGCTTTTTTCGTTAATGACAACAGCACTTTGTCATAGCACAGCCAGAACTTGTTCTAGAGAATGCAAAGGTTCATGATGGATGCTGGAGAAGATGAATATATCATCAAGATGAGTGTAGCACTACAGAAATCAATTGAGTACACCATCAATATAACATTTCCATGTTTGTACCATATTCTTGAGGTCATATAGCAAGAAGAGATATTTGTACAGTCCAAATGGAGTGCTGATCATTTTCAGGATATCTCAGTGCTTTGGTATGTGCAAAAACATTGAATATTCTTGGACTGGTGACCACATGTGTAAAGTCCTGTATGTTAGGTATAGGGTAACTATCATGTACAGTTCTGGAGTTGAGTACTCTTCAGTCTCCACAAAGTCTGACTGAATCATCTTTCTCAGGTATGAGCTTAATGCAGGAAGCTGACCAGCTATATGGTGGGTCAGACGATATACGCTTGCAAAAGTTCCTATATTGTGTTTTTAGCAATCCATAGGTCTTCAGAGCACAAACAGTATGGTTTGTGGTGTATGGAAGGACCATCAGTGGTCACAATTAGGTGCATAGTTCCAACTACACATGCATGAGCCTAAGCACGAGAATTGGGCAGATACATTTCACTCTTTACAAATGCTGCTCAATGTGGTGTACTAACCTTGTTGGACAGCTATTGGTGTGCACTGAGGAGGGGAGGTGACTATTGTGTGCAGAATGTGGATGTGGCTGGGTGGAGGGGGCATGGTTGGAGGTGACACCCCGTGCACTGCAGCTGACTGTTGAAAGCATAGTGTTCACACATCAATGTGAGTGCTCTGCTTTCTCCTGGACATGATGCTAAAGGCCCATGTTTTTTATGTGTTCACACATCGATGAGAGTGCTCTGCTTTCTCCTGGACATGATGCTAAAGGCCCATGTTTTTTATGTGTAATGCCCGTGATTGTACATTGCAGTCAATGTAACACTGGTGGGTAGTGAGGATACCATCTAACAACCAGCATCAAGAGAAGAGCCATTAGTGATTAGGCATTCAGGTGAACAGGGCCCAGTAAGTGAGAAACCAAGTAAAAAGTCCCTTGATGAGGTTCTCAGCAGCATGGTGCATCAGTGCCACTCATACTACACCAGGCAAGAGCTGGAAGAACTGTAACAAGTCCATGCCAATGACTGATTTGCAGACTTCTGTTACACATAAAGTTCAGGTGCACTAAAGGTTTGTTGACAGGTGTGTAGAAGTGCTGTAGACTGCTATCTGTGAGTCACTCATCAAGTGAAGCAAGAGTGAAGATGTCAGTTCATAGTTAGATGTTCTGCTGTGTGATAATGAGTTTATGTTAGAGCCCATATCCACTATAAAATACTATTCATTAGCAAGGCCAGGCATGAAGAGGCATTGTGTGGTTGTCATGGTGGTGACATGACTTTGCTCACTGGAGCAGGCCAAAGAACCTATTTCAGTCCACTGACATCATTTGGGAATTTACAAGGAGGACATCATTTGGGAATTTGCAAGGAGCACAACATTTGCAAGCATCCTGTCCAAATTTACTGTGGAACCAACAGAATAACAGCTGTGGGCCAGCTATAATAGCTGGTGCATCATTACTAGGCAAGGTGGGTATTTGATGGTGCACTGTAGGCTGCTGGGGGGAGGGGTGACTTCATCCTCGAGTTGAGTAAAACTGGTTCAGCTAAGATTGGACGGCATGCGTGAGACATTGTTGGCACATTTCCATGCCCATCTGTCTGTTTAATAGATGCCAGTGGCGTATTGCCGAGGACATTTGATCTGTCAGCACAAGTCATTTTTCTAGGGGTTCAGACTCATGTGCGTTCATCACTAGCTGCAGCTCGGTCAGCAAGTGGATGATCT
The DNA here is from genome assembly GCF_023898315.1 of Schistocerca nitens. Lineage (NCBI taxonomy): Eukaryota > Metazoa > Arthropoda > Insecta > Orthoptera > Acrididae > Schistocerca > Schistocerca nitens. The sequence continues at coordinate 1,268,197,014 of NC_064614.1, read as the reverse complement.
GTAGGGTCCATAAGGTTGTATGAGAATGCAATCAATAGTTGTGTGCAGTTGACACCAAAGTTGTGAAGGCTTGTTGTTATTGAGATGCTATTCATATATAGCTTCTTGGAGCTGTTATTTCAGGTTTTGAGAAAGTGTCTGCAAGAGAACAAGCTTTTCTGTGCTCCAGTTGTTTGTGGGCAGCAGTGACAGGATAAGGTCATCGATTAGTTCAGCCTGTCCCGCAATATGACAGATTAGGTGAACATATTTAGAATCATTGTCTAAAATTCTCATTGCTTCAAAAATCCCATCCACTGTCTGAACCACAAAGTTAAGTGAGTGGGGTCAAACTGTGGTTGTCCAAGGCGCAGGCTGAACCTCAGACATAAGGCTGAAGTAATTGTAGCATTGTTCAGTATAGTAGACAACGTAGCTGCCAACAGGTCTCATATTCAATATGCGGTGCAAAAGACTTGAAAGTAGCATTACAATTATGTCGCAAACTTTGTTGGTTAAAAGTACTGTCTGTGGTAGCATTGTCCTCATAGTCCACAGGCAGAGTTGTTGTTGGCTGCCACATTTGGGCCGTTAGGCTGGTTTTGTCTGTCAGTACAAGGTACAAATTGTCACTGCACTCAGTTTTCACTGTTGTGTTTGCACCATGACAACACTGCACATCCTGCACTGCAATCATGTTGGCACTGTGATCCAGATGCAGCATGATGGGTAATGCATTGTGTAACTGTTATACTGTTGTCATACAATGCACCAGACCAGATTATGTGAAGCAACAGGAATGGGGTCACCAGTGTAGAAAGAGTTGACACAATACAGTAGAAACTAATTCAAATCATACATGGTGTGATAAATATAATGTAACTTGATTCAGGAGAGCAACTATACATACATCCATCTCAAACATTAGTCTAGAATGCACTGGCTTTCCTTTCACTTTTTCCAAACTTTGTCCACCTCATGCCAACCAGAGACATTTGAGCCTCACATAGAGGTCGATATCCCCCCGCCCCCACTACCCCGCTCTGACACAATACACACACACTGATGTATATACAGTCATTGTTAAAAATATATCCTAAGACCTTATAGTATATAGTTTTAATTTCTGCTGTACTGTGTGGTATGAGTTAGTAAAAGGGCTCATACAATTGACAATGGTAAAAACACACTGATTGTAAATCAGTTCCAACAGATCTGAATGTCTGACTTTGAGTCTTCTTTGTTATTAAATCAAACAAAACCATGATTTGCTTAAAAACTGAATAGGAAAACTGATTGGGATCATTGGCATATGGGGTATGAGAGAGACCAGTCCACGTACTGGATCTGTGAAGATGTAACTTCAGTGACATTATTTCACATAGTTTAACCTGAGAACATATAGCTTTACAAAGTTTCAGAAGGTTCAAATCACATTGTAGTATTCTAATCATAAGTTGATGAGCCATAAATACAACTTTCCTAATATATAGGTTTTCTGTTAAAACTAAATACAAGGAAGAAAACTAAACCACACATTATCATAGCATTGCACTTTCTCTCTCATAGTCACTTTTAACAGAATATCTGCTTATTGTTGTTTAAAAATATATAACCTATGTGCAGCCAAATGTCTATTACAGTATTGTGTAAAAATTAGAAGTACATCAGTCAAGAACTTCAAGATTTTTGGAAACAGCATGGTGTCCGAGGAGAAATAGTCAAGAGTCAGGAATGTGACAGGAATGATCATTTGAAGGGCTTATTTCAATAGTGGTACAAGTCCATTTTTGTTCATTTTGAGATACAGAGTTCTAAAGTTAAATGAGCACTGAAAAATCTGCAGTTGAGATGCCAGAAGTATTCATGCATAAGGCTTCTTGCTAGAGATGAACCTTTCTTTCTGTTTGTTTGGATCATTAATTTCAGAAGCATTATAATCAGAAAAGTGGAGGTAATGGACTTGTACCACTATTTAAATAAGCCCTTCATTTTGCCCACCACACCTAGGACAGCTTCTCATCACTCTCCCAATCTCCACAATGTCCTTTTCAGACTCTATGCTGCTTCTGCACTCTTTTCCCTACCCTATGGTTCCTACCCCTATGACCATCCCCACTGTAAGACTTGACCTATGCACCCTCCTACCACCACCTATATCAGCCTTGTAACTGGCAAAAAGAAAAAACTATCAAAGGGAGAGCTATCTGTGAACATTGCCAGACTACTACCAAGTTATTAGTTAGGATGAAAGGGCGTAGGCAGAAGGTGTAACTGGTAACACGCAATATCTTATTGGACAGCATACTCTACAACATGACAGTCATGACCTTGGTGCCTGTTTCAGTTTATTGCCATCTTGATTCTTCCCCCAGACACCAATTTCTAAGAACTATGCAAATGGGATCTGGCATTACAACATGTCCTTGGTTCTTGCTGTCCACCTGGCCTTAATTTATTTCTTGGGTCTCAGCATTTCTTCTCAGTAACCATCCCTTTCTTTACTCCCTTTTAGTTTTCTATATGTTTTATTTTTTGACCTGTCTATTGGCCCCCTGCTCTACCGCATACAATGATACACCCACTCTTATTAACCTGTGCACAATGTTTTGTCACTAATCTCTTTCTTGCATACTACTCTATCCTCCACTTTTAAGCTCTTGGGGTTTCCTGGTGCAGTCCCTAACAATCAATCTTTCTTTCTCATCCTGTCCAGTAAGCCTCCCCTGACCCAGGGTTCTGGGTGAGCTTCTGAACTCTCCCCAGTTACTAAACCTCGTCAGTCTCTTTCCTTCACCCATCTTCCTTCCCCTTCAACCCTTCTGCAGAAGAAGGAGTCAACAGCTCCAAAAACTTGCAAATTTGAATACCTTTACATGTGTTTTCTGCTGGCACCATTTGGTGAGTAGATTTTTTTATCCATCCCATTACATTATATTTTCATTGCATAATCAAAATGTCAAGGCCTATATGCACTGATACAACATGTATCAATTGAAATAAATCAAACAGCTGAATAAATAAATAAAATAAAGGTACATTTCTTCTTTCCACAAGTCTACAAATTCATATCGACACATCTTTGCTCTATAAACTGTATCATGTTTACTGTTAATTACTGTTCTCCTAGTTCCCTATAAAAAAATTTCATGTTCCAGACAACACAGATTTGTCAGACTCATTTACAATACATTCCTGTCAATCAAGCTCCAGGCTCTCCTCATTCCAACTATTAGGAGACCAAGAAAGGATTATTAACATTTAATGTCCTTCGGATGATAAGACCATTATGGATGAAGCACCAGCCCAGATTTGGCAAATATTGGGAAGGAAATCAGTCATGTACTTCTTAGCTGACTTTCAGAAATTATGTTAACATGAATTTAGACCAGCAGATAGCAATTTTGAACCAACTCCTACAGCAACAAGTAAGTAGAGCTTTTCAAACATATATAGCTTGTTTTTTGTACTGCTTTGACTTCCCTGGAATAAATTATCACTGTTGGAGAAACATGAAATATTATAAGTTTAAAGCATGAATTACAGTCTAGGAAATCACACTGTTATATGAAAATAGCTGCAAAATTAATAGCTAATACTACCTATTTTGTATTTCTCTAATTGGGATAGAACAGATGGATTTTTATGAACAGGGTATTTCATCCAGTAAGGCTCCAATGATCCTCCAGCAGCTAACAATACATTATCTCCACCTGGGTGATGTTCAATGTAATCTGTGATATCATAAACTCCACAGTTGTATGTTACCCATATTCCTGTATTTCTATTGGAATGTGCAGCAACATCGTTGAGTGAATATTGCCTCAACTGTTTCTTGTTCTGGAATGTTTCTGAAATTGATGCAACAGCATCCCAAAATGATCCCTTTCCTGCAAACAAAACCAAAAATAATTAATACTTTCCATTTTAATAACTGTATTACTATGAGAAGAAAACAAGATAGGGGAATTGAAGGAGGTAGAGAGTATGAAAGATGGGGTAGGCGGCAATTCTAATACAAAGAAAATCTAGAAAACTTACCATAAGCATTATACGGAATAGTGAGAATTCAGTGATAATATTCCTACATGATGCCAGAGTAAGTAGTTTTTGGTCACTTAAACAGAAATTAAATATATTGTATCCTGACATGATATGAGATATATTTGAAATATTCCATAACTTACATAAATGAAATAATCTGGAGGGTGATATATAATTGAAGTGCCATGTCTTTGCCTTTTCACTTTTATGATGAGCTAATACTGAATGCTAAATCTGAACCCGAGCTAAGGCACCTGCCTTTTGCGAGCTTGAGGTGAAGTTTTTTAACTTTTAATAAATTTTAACTTTGATAACTGCCTGTGGTAATTGAGAATGTATAATGAAGTAGTAAAATATAGAAATGCTCTTGCACGACAAAACAATTGCTTTCTTTTGATCTTGTCAAATGTTCTCTCCAATCAGTGTGTCAATTCTGATTATTTATGTTTTATTTTCTTGCATCTTTGACAGTGTGCTTGTATCCTCAGCCACTCTAGTGATAAGTGCACAAACGTCTCAAAATATTGACTCCATAGACCTTTCCTTATCACTTTACATGAAATCAGAATACCTCTCCAGGCAGAGAGCATCACTTCATCACAACATTAGGAAGCACTGGTCAGCCAAACTACCCATGTAGTGCAATCTAAGGACAGAGAACACAACAAAGCCTCTGTGGTCGAACTGCACCACTGTCAGTCAGTATGTATCTTTTTTAGTAGACAGTCTGGAAAACTGCTAAACACCTTAAATTCTTTTAGGATTATTGAGTTTTCAAATTGGTTGCAAGTGGTACCTGAGTAAACCTCAAACACAGAGAAATTGGGCATTTCTACTTGCTATGGCATCAGTCTTGGAGTAAATAGATTTTTTTCTTTTTTTGAAGTTTACTTTCAGACTATAGTTACCCAGTAAGTACCAAAATTACTTCACAGGATATGTTTTTGAAATTCTTATTATGTATACAATAATTTATATTTTGCTGATTCTGGAGGTATAATTAATTCCACCATATCTAATTTAAATCTAGCCATTTTCCTTTTTAAACTTTTTACTATATCTCCTGGATTAAAAAAATCTAACATTCCACATTCCAGCTCATAGAATGCTAGTTTTTTGACTTTGCCAACACAGAATTGCTTGCATGTCTCAACAATGCACACAGCCATACAGTGGATACAAACACAATGGAGGGAATCTGTGGAGAGGCCAGGCTAACACACGGTTCCTGAAGAGGGCCGCATCCTTTTTGGTAATTGTAGAGACAACAATCTAGATGACTGATCTGTCTTTGTAATGTCAGCTAACATGGCCTTATTATGTTGGTACTGCAAATGGCTGAAAGCAAGGGGAAACTACAGCTGCTATTTTTCACATGGGCAGGTAGTGTTACTATATGGTTGAATAGTGATGGAATCCTATTGGGTGATATATTCCAGAGGTAAAATTGTCCCCCACTCAGATCATGAGATGGAGAGCAGAGCATGTCATCATCAGGAGAAACAAAACGCTTTCTACAAGTAGGAGTGTGAAATGTTAGATCCCTTAATTGGTTAGGTAGGTTGGAGATAAAAAGGGAAATGGACAGGTTCAAGGTGGACATAGTGGGAATTAGTGATGTGTGGTGACAGGAAGAACAGAACTTCTGATCAGGTCAGTACAGTGTTAGCAATATACGATCAAATACGGGTAATGCAGAAGTAGGTCTAATAATGCATAAGAACAAGTTTATGTGCCAACTAGTTTTGCAGATGAAGAGATTGAAATAATGTATAATGATATAAAAGAAATTATTCATATAGTAAAGGAGGACAGAATTTAACTGTAATGGAAGTGGCTGAAAGTTGGTAGTAGCAAAAGTAGGAGAAGGAAAAATATTAGGAGATCATGAGCTAGGGAAGAGGAATGAAACAGAAAGCTGCCTGGTAGAATTTTGCACAGAACATGATTTAATCATCACTAATATTTGGTTTAAAATCATGAAAGAACATTGTATGTGTGGAAGTGACCTGGAGACACAGGAATGGTTCAAATAAATTTCATAATGGTAAGCCAGAGACTTCAGAACCAGATTTTAACTGCAAAAAATTTCCAGGTGCAGATGTTGCCTTTAACCATAATTTATTGGTTATGAAGTGCAATGATGAATTAGTGAAGGCAGCAGAGCGTCAATAAGGTAAACAGACAAGGCTCAACAGAAATCCATGGATGCCACATCAGATACTGAATTTAATTTACAAAATTTGAAAATGTAAAGTGCAGCAGATGAAGCAGGCAAAAAGCATACTCCTGAAAGTGGAAAAATGACTATGCAGAAATGGCCAGAGGACAATTGCAAAGCTGTAGAATCATGCATAACTAGGGGAATGATATATGCCATCTATGGAAAAATTGCCAAGATCTTTCGAGAAAAGAGAATCATCTGTATGAATATCAAGTCAGATGGCTAGCAAGTACTAAGCAATGAAGGGAAAGCTGAGAGGTGAGAGGAATACAGGGTGACCATTACTAAAGTTTCAGTTTCTAAATGTTGTAGAAAGAGAACTACTGCTCAGAATGAGCAAATGACAGATGAATCACAATATGACAGCTATGGTTTGAGTTTCTCATAATACCATCCATAATGATTCATAATGTCAACAGTTGTGACATTGATAGTCAGATAAGCCCATCCACCATGGCAAGTTCCTACCACATCAGATGGGAAAAATCAGTTTTTAATTGTCCTGGGGACAAAAATTGCATAAAAACAAAATTACATTAGTTTCTAATTGTCCTGAGGCCAAAAGCCACATAAAAAGTAAAATGACATTGGTTTCTAATTTTCATGAGACTAGTGCAAGCCATGTTCAATATGTTTTCCATTGTTTGATGCCACAAGCTAAAATCAAGAAACAGCATATTCCATAACAGATTGGAGTGTGTCGGGGGTCACATTCAGAAAGTGTTACATAATGTGTGCCTTCAGTGCAGCTATGTTCATAATTGGAGCATTAGACACAATATCTTTCAGCTAAGCCCACAGCTAAAAGTCATGCATATTAAGATCAGGTGATTTGGACATCCAGGCTGTAGGTAAATGACGGCTGATAATTTTATCATTTCCAACCTGCCTCTGCAGCAGCCATTCCACTGGTTGTACAATGTGTGAAGGAGTGCTATCTTGCATAAAAATGACCTTACCCACACATCCACACTGCTGAAGGGGTGGAATGACAGTGGTGTGCAAAAGACTCTCATAGCATTTATGAGCAACAGGACAGGTAACAGGGCTGTAGGACTATATCCTCAAAAAAAAGGGCTCTACAATAAATAATGCTACCAACCAGCACTACACAGTCACCTTTTCAGAATGAAATGTTGCTGGTCTACGCGTGTGCAAATTTTCCATTGTCCATATTCTACAGTTCTGCATATTGACATGTCCTTGGAGATGCAAATGGGTTTTGCCTGTCCACAGATTGTTCCAAGGCTGTTCATTTTCCTCTTCCATATGAACAAGAAATTCCAGAGTGAACATTTTGATTTTGTGTAGATAGTAATACAGAACATTTCATAGGATTTTATGGGCCATGCTTACAAGCATGCGCAATGTCCAGGCAATTTCCCATGCACTACATGTTTGCACATCACCACTCGACCCCTCCTGCAATGCTGTGATCATATCTTTGGCAGATGTTGGATCAACTGCTTTCCTCTCTCTGCCACACTGCACTTCAAAAGGACCTACCTTTTCAAATTTTATAATGATTTTCTTTAGACTTTCATCAGACATCCAAACAATGCCTTTTACATACCCTTGAGTGTCCTGAACTTATGCAGGGCTACTGGTGCAGTCACCATTCTTGTAAAAGTGATCTGCCAGCAGTGCACAATCATTCATGGAGACAGTTGCATTGGGCATCTCGGACAGAAACTGATGTACAGCCATAAGCCTTGCATCTGTTGGTGTGCATTTTCTGATGCTTACAGTGCCATCTATTGCAGTAGTAAAATTTTTGTATTTTTTCCCTTACTTTCCACTCTGCATCTGATGTAATTCTGAGCAGTAGGTCTCTTTCTACAGTATTTTGAAACTGGGACTTTAATTATGGACAGCCTGTATACAGAATATCTTTCCAAGGGCAACAAACTTGAAGACAATACTGTAGAAAGAGAGGAGGGAGTAGATGAAGGCGATTAGATTAGATTAGATTAAATTAGTACTTGTTCCATACATCATGAATACGACACTTGATAATGATGTGGAATGTGTCAGGTTAATAAAAGGTGTCTATACAAGATATTACATTACACAAAATATTACATGACACTTAATATTTTTATTTTTTATTTTATTTATTTATTTATTTTATTTTATTTTATTTTATTTTTTTTTGGGGGGGGGGGGGGGGGGGCGGGGGCGTGTTTGGAAATTACCCACTTACTATATCCAACAATTCATCTAATGAGTAGAAGGAGTTGCCATTAAGAAATTCTTTTAATTTCCTTTTAAATGCTATATGGCTATCTGTCAGACTTTTGATGCTATTAGGTAAGTGACCAAAGACTTTCATGGCAGCATAATTTACCCCCTTATGAGCCAAAGTTAGACTTAACCTTGAGCAGTGAAGATCGTCCTTTATCCTAGTGTTGTTGCCATGTACACTGCTATTACTTTTGAATTCGTTCGGATTGAGATGGGGATAGGACACTGCGAGAAGAATTTAACAGAGCACCGAAAGACCTATGTTAAACAACTGACCCTACAACATAGATTAAAAGTTAGATTGAAGATACATTTACAGCATTTCTAAATGTTGAGGAAGGTTGTAGGTGTGAAAGGGTGGGTGGGCTTCAGTGTGTGTGTGTGTGTGTGTGTGTGTGTGTGTGTGTGTGTGTGTGTGTGCGTGTGTGTGTGTGTGTGTGTGTGTGTGTGTGTGTGTGGATGGGTGGGTGGGGGGGGGGGGGTTGGTGAATGGGTGGGTAGGTGGGTGGGTGGGTGCATGTGTGTGTGGGTGTGTTTGTTTTTGTATACTCTAGTCGTCAAAGGTTCTATTCTGAAAGCTAGCAAAGATGTGATTCAAAACCTCTGTTACTCAGTGAGTGGTCCCCTTTACTCAAATATTTATTAATGAAATATTTACTAGTGATACAGCATATTTTTGGACTGAGAATGGTACTTCTCCTTCAGTGAAACAGATTTTTTAAGGCATGATGAAAGTCTTTGTCATGTGGCAGGAAATTAAAATTTTTTGTGTGTGTTATATCTTGATGGAATACAGATAATGGAAAGGGTAAAAGTAACCACTAACCTAACAGCTGAGGTGTGTGACACACACACACACACACACACACACACACACACACACACTCACAGTCTTGGTTCTGAAGCCAGCTTTTACTGGTGTAAATGTTGTCTTGGGTGCAGTATGTGTGAGGGGAAAGGAAGAAGCTAGGGGAATGAGGAGTGAAGAATGGCTGGTGACTGAGGGAGAGGCAGCAACAGACAGGATGCGAGTGTGGTATTGGTGAGCTTGTCCCGCTGTTGACAGGGGTAGTTCCACATGATATATAAATAACTGGAGGAGTGTGTTGCAAGAGAGATGGAGAAAGAACATATGAAGAGGCAGGCCCGAGGAGAAAATATGAGTGTAAAATGATGGTGTGAAGTAAGGGGCCTGTGACAAGGTGGATGTGGCTCTGGGGCAGGGGGCTAGCAGAGATAGAGGCCAGGAGGACAGCAGAGTTGAAGGAAGTGTTGTAAGGATTACTCCCATCTACATAATTCAGAGAAGCTGGTACGGGATATGTGGGATAGGGTAGGTGGAGGGCGCGGGGGAACAAGGGAAGAAAGTATCCAGATGGCACAGATTATGAAGCAGCCTTGAAGTTGAGCATATTGTGCTGAGCATCATGTTTCTGCCCATAGGTGTTCAACTTTTATCTTGGTCATAATTTGACTGTGGCCATTCATTTGCATTGACAGCCCACGCCCAAATAAAAAGCTATGCAAAAGCTACACAGAGCTGATACATGGTGAATGGTGTGCAGGTAGCCTTGCATGTGATACCTACTCTACCAGAGGCAAAGCCATCTGTGATCAGTCATGTCATATACCAGCTCTGTGTTAACTTTTGCACATCATTTTATGTGGACATGGCCAGCATCAAACAGTGTCCTGCAGCTTGACAGTGCATGCCACCATCCTATACGCTCTCATACGCACTGCTTCTTGAGCCACATTAGCTAATAAGTATTTTATTCCATCATCTTCCAAGTGTACACATTAGACAGAAATATTTCTTCTTATTCTGATATTTAGGTCAATAATTGTACAGCTATAGTCAAGGTGAATTGGTGGCAGAATTAAAATCACTTTACATGATACTGTTGAGTAAATGCACATTTACTTCAAGGAAAACTTGAAAAACACACTGTGGTTTTCAACATAATCAATGAAGTGTTTTGGTGACCTCTGTCACTGTTCACAAACATAACTGATATCTGCAAATCTACAGCAACTTCAAGGTAATACACATGCTACTCTGAATATATTCCCCTTTTCATGACCCAGAGAGTTGTTTTCTCATCTCTTGAGTAGTAACTGTTTACCCATAATTGACCTACCAGAAATGTGTATCCATTACTCCCTTAATGAAAAAGCATGATACTGTCAGTTCAGCCTTTTCCCACTGTGTGTCACACAGTTCTGAAAAACTGATCACATATACTCTGAAGACTGTCTTCAACACACAAAAAAGGCATTGACTACCATTTTTGAGGTCCATTAATTTCACAAGTACCTATTAAATATTTGATTAAAAATTGCCGTGGACTGCAAACTACTCCTTGAATCTTCCTGGCAGATTAAAATTGTGTGCCGGACCGAGACTCAAATTCGGGACCTTTGCCTTTCATGGGCAAGTGTTCTACCAACTGAGCTACCCAAGCACGACTCACGCCACGTCCTCACAGCTTTACTTCTGCCAGTACCTCGTCTCCTACCTTCCAAACTTAACAGAAGCTATCCTGCGAAACTTTCAGAACTAGCACTCCTGAAAGAAAGGATATTGCGGAGACATGGCTTAGCCACAGCCTGGGGGATGTTTCCAGAATGAGATTTTCACTCTGCAGTGGAGTGTGCGCTGATATGAAACTTCCTGGCAGATTAAAACTGTGTGCTGGACCGAGACTCGAACTCGGGACCTTTGCCTTTCGCGGGCAAGTGCTCTACCAACTGAGCTACCCAAGCACGACTCACGCCCCGTCCTCACAGCTTTACTTCTGCCAGTACCTCGTCTCCTACCTTCCAAACTTAACAGAAGCTCTCCTGCAAACCTTGCAGAACTAGCACTCCTGAAAGAAAGGTTATCTGACGAACACCAGTTAGTGGCTTCTCCCTTATACAGCATACTCCACAAGTGCACAGCTAGACCAAAGAGGTGGGTAGTTTCATGATTCTCAAACACAGTCACTCACAACTCAAATATCTTTATATAGTCCAACATCACTTACAGGTCTGTCAAAGTCCTCTGTTTCTTTCCACATCTAGAGAGCGATACTGCATCTTAATTTCAGAGAAATTTCTGCTGAAGGTGTTATACTCAATTCATTGGGGGGGGGGGGGGGGGGGGGGGGGGGCATTGTAACAAGTTCTGTGGGAAACAGCTTATGCAGATATTTGTATATTGGCCTGCAATCAAATGAGACATTCAAATAATAATCAATCATTGCCATATGCAACAGCAGTAAGATTTTTGTGATACACTGAGGTGTGTAAGACTAATAGGAAGTAGAGGTGATCTGTTCATTACAGTAGACAAGAAACTTGTAATAACTTAAATAGAAACTGAAGCTGCATGTGAAATCTTTAGGCAACACTCAGTATCAGGAGTGAGAGGGTACTTATTCTTCCAATAACCACCAGCCTCGCCATTAGATGTAATTGAAAAAGCCAGAAAACCCTCAGCTTGCTAATTCATATATACCCCTTAATACTGCTGTTGATGGAGGAGACTTTAATCCTATAACAACCAATTGGAATGGTTACAGTTTTATTCTTGTGACAAGAAGACCTCCTGCAATACAATAACAAATCCTTTCTCTGAAAGTTACTTTGAACAATTTGTTCTGAAACCCACTTACGAATATAATATGTTATATCTAATGGCAATTTATAGACCTTAATCCTTGAAGAAGTGCACATTGAAGCTGGAGTCAGTGACTGTGAGAAATTTGTACTAAAGAACAAAAATGGGAACTAAGACAAATAGATTGATTTATATTTACAGTAACCTACATAAAAAGGCAGTACTGTCACATCTCAAGGGGTCAAGGAGGAGCTCAAAACATTTTGCTCTCTGCAGGAGCAGGTAGAGGAACTGTGGCTCAAGTTCAGAATAAAAGCTAACATGATGGGAGGTATCTGATTTGGATTATAGTCACTGTAAAGAAACTCCTGAAGGAACAGTGACTAACATACAACAGGCATAAAAGAAAGCATTGGCTTATAGATTGAGAAATGCTGAATAAAATGTGTTTCGCTGTGAAATGGGCAACATGACACCTCCAATGACTACTGTTCTAGAATTTTATCAAAAGTTCTCTAAAACACTCAAAGAAATTCTAGTCACATGTAAAGGCTATCAGTGGCACAGAAGTTTATGTTCAGACACTCTTGGCTGTCACAGAACTGAAACTGATGATAGCAAAGCACTGTTTTCAAATGTTCTTTTACAAAGGGAGATACAAAAGAACTGTAATAAATGATGACTAACTGACAACCTCAGCTGCTGATAGGTGTTGTTGTTATACCTCGATGTGGACAGCTGAAAATGTGTGCCCTGACCGGGACTCGAACCCGGGATCTCCTGCTTACATGGCAGATGCTCTATCCATCTGAGCCACCGAGGACACAGATGAATAGCGCGACTGCAGGGACTTATCCTTGCATGCTTCCCGTGAGACTCACATTCCCAACTGTCCACAATTCTACATATGTATTGTACCTTATAGACATTTGCCCACCCACTCATTACTCGCGCACGCGCTGGCGATTCCCGTAAGAGTTAGGGCAACCTGTGCGCATTCGCACAGACAAAGGTCAATGGCTGGGTAGCCCTTAACTATATATACAAAGACAGTAACTTGTTCTCGAAAGAACAGTTATTGTTGATGACCGTGCAGCTTTTCCCTGAAATAAATGATGACTAACTGACAACCTCAGCTGCTGATAGGTGTTGTTGTTATACCTCGATGTGGACAGCTGAAAATGTGTGCCCCAACCGGGACTCGAACCCGGGATCTCCTGCTTACATGGCAGACGCTCTATCCATCTGAGCCACCGAGGACACAGATGAATAGCGCGACTGCAGGGACTTATCCCTTGCACGCTTCCCGTGAGACTCACATTCCCAACTGTCCACAATTCTACATATGTATTGTACCTTATAGACATTTGCCCACCCACTCATTACTTGCGCACGCACTGGCGATTCCCGTAAGAGTTAGGGCAACCTGTGCGCATTCGCACAGACAAAGGTCAATGGCTGGGTAGCCCTTAACTATATATACAAAGACAGTAACTTGTTCTCGAAAGAACAGTTATTGTTGATGACCGTGCAGCTTTTCCCTGAAATAAATGATGACTAACTGACAACCTCAGCTGCTGATAGGTGTTGTTGTTATACCTCGATGTGGACAGCTGAAAATGTGTGCCCCGACCGGGACTCGAACCCGGGATCTCCTGCTTACATGGCAGATGCTCTATCCATCTGAGCCACCGAGGACACAGATGAATAGCGCGACTGCAGGGACTTATCCCTTGCACGCTTCCCGTGAGACTCACATTCCCAACTGTCCACAATTCTACATATGTATTGTACCTTATAGACATTTGCCCACCCACTCATTACTCGCGCACGCGCTGGCGATTCCCGTAAGAGTTAGGGCAACCTGTGCGCATTCGCACAGACAAAGGTCAATGGCTGGGTAGCCCTTAACTATATATACAAAGACAGTAACTTGTTCTCGAAAGAACAGTTATTGTTGATGACCGTGCAGCTTTTCCCTGAAATAAATGATGACTAACTGACAACCTCAGCTGCTGATAGGTGTTGTTGTTATACCTCGATGTGGACAGCTGAAAATGTGTGCCCCGACCGGGACTCGAACCCGGGATCTCCTGCTTACATGGCAGACGCTCTATCCATCTGAGCCACCGAGGACACAGATGAATAGCGCGACTGCAGGGACTTATCCCTTGCACGCTTCCCGTGAGAGGTATAACAACAACACCTATCAGCAGCTGAGGTTGTCAGTTAGTCATCATTTATTTCAGGGAAAAGCTGCACGGTCATCAACAATAACTGTTCTTTCGAGAACAAGTTACTGTCTTTGTATATATAGTTAAGGGCTACCCAGCCATTGACCTTTGTCTGTGCGAATGCGCACAGGTTGCCCTAACTCTTACGGGAATCGCCAGCGCGTGCGCGAGTAATGAGTGGGTGGGCAAATGTCTATAAGGTACAATACATATGTAGAATTGTGGACAGTTGGGAATGTGAGTCTCACGGGAAGCGTGCAAGGGATAAGTCCCTGCAGTCGCGCTATTCATCTGTGTCCTCGGTGGCTCAGATGGATAGAGCGTCTGCCATGTAAGCAGGAGATCCCGGGTTCGAGTCCCGGTCGGGGCACACATTTTCAGCTGTCCACATCGAGGTATAACAACAACACCTATCAGCAGCTGAGGTTGTCAGTTAGTCATCATTTATTTCAGGGAAAAGCTGCACGGTCATCAACAATAACTGTTCTTTCGAGAACAAGTTACTGTCTTTGTATATATAGTTAAGGGCTACCCAGCCATTGACCTTTGTCTGTGCGAATGCGCACAGGTTGCCCTAACTCTTACGGGAATCACCAGCGCGTGCGCGAGTAATGAGTGGGTGGGCAAATGTCTATAAGGTACAATACATATGTAGAATTGTGGACAGTTGGGAATGTGAGTCTCACGGGAAGCGTGCAAGGGATAAGTCCCTGCAGTCGCGCTATTCATCTGTGTCCTCGGTGGCTCAGATGGATAGAGCGTCTGCCATGTAAGCAGGAGATCCCGGGTTCGAGTCCCGGTCGGGGCACACATTTTCAGCTGTCCACATCGAGGTATAACAACAACACCTATCAGCAGCTGAGGTTGTCAGTTAGTCATCATTTATTTCAGGGAAAAGCTGCACGGTCATCAACAATAACTGTTCTTTCGAGAACAAGTTACTGTCTTTGTATATATAGTTAAGGGCTACCCAGCCATTGACCTTTGTCTGTGCGAATGCGCACAGGTTGCCCTAACTCTTACGGGAATCGCCAGCGCGTGCGTGAGTAATGAGTGGGTGGGCAAATGTCTATAAGGTACAATACATATGTAGAATTGTGGACAGTTGGGAATGTGAGTCTCACGGGAAGCGTGCATGGGATAAGTCCCTGCAGTCGCGCTATTCATCTGTGTCCTCGGTGGCTCAGATGGATAGAGCGTCTGCCATGTAAGCAGGAGATCCCGGGTTCGAGTCCCGGTCGGGGCACACATTTTCAGCTGTCCACATCGAGGTATAACAACAACACCTATCAGCAGCTGAGGTTGTCAGTTAGTCATCATTTATTTCAGGGAAAAGCTGCACGGTCATCAACAATAACTGTTCTTTCGAGAACAAGTTACTGTCTTTGTATATATACAAAAGAACTGTCCCAGCTTCACTCCCACATCACTGCAAAGATGAGTGATCTAAATATTAATTTCAGTGCCATCAAGAAACATCTGAAATTACTAAGATTAATGGTAGCTCTAGTGGCCACTTTTCTACAATTTCTTCAGTTTAATTTACAATTCATTACCAATAAATTATGGTTGAGTGTAGTTTCAAAATCTTTTACAGTTTAAAATCTGGTTTTGAAATCTCTGCATTACTGTTATATAACAACCTGAAACCTTCTGGTGTCTCCAAGTCTCTTCCATACATACAACCTTTTTTTTCATTATTCTTAAACTATGTATTTGTAATAATTTACTTGTGTTCTGTGCAAATTCTACCAGGCACCTTCCCTTTTCCTTCCTTTCCTACAATACATGTTCTTCTATTATCTTACCTTATCTTTCTTTTCTTACTATTGAATTCCAATTCTCCATCACATCTACCTTAGACTAAATAATTTCCTTTAATTTATCATATATTCTTTCAAATTTTTGATTATCTGCAGAGCTAGTAGACATATATGCATGTGCTATTGTGATGGACCTGGGTTTTGTGTCTATTTGGCTATGATAATGCATTCACTTTGTCGTTCACAGTAGTTCACTCACATTCCTGGTTTGTTATTCACTATTAGATCTACTTCTATGTTACCACTATTTGTGTTTGTGTTGATAATCCTGTACTCAACTGACCAGAAATCCTGTTCTTCCTGTCCCTGCGCTTCACAAATTCTCACTACCTCTAACTTTTAAATATAATTTATTGGCCTTTGGCATTAACCATTTAGCCAGTCTCTAACTTCTAGCTATCCATTTCTCTTCTGGGAAATGTCTATATATTAATTACATACACTCACTCATGAACAATTGAATTAGGAATGGTTGCTGGGCAGGTTGCTTCTGCTGCCACAGCAAAATCTGTCATTTCATATAACTGCGATGTCACATAACCTCGTAGCATCTACTGGCCTGAATGCCCATGTCATACCAGTTCACTGCCATGCTGTTGAGAAAGTTATGAACCTCTTCTTTGACCTCGTCATCAGAGCTGAATCGCTGGGACCACAATTAACGCTGACAGGTACTGTGAGACTCTGAAAAAACTCAAATGGGCAATTCAGAACTGGAAAAGAGGAATGTTGAGCAAAGGTGTACACATTCTCCATGACAACACTCGTCCACATATTGCTTGGCAAACCGTTGCTCTTGTGAAATAGTTTCAGTGGAACATAATCACCCTCCCATCCCATAGTCCTGACTTGGCGCCCAGTGACTATCACCTGTTCCCTAGGTCAAAAGAACATTTGGCCGGAAAGCGATTCAGCTCTGATGACGAGGTGAAAAAAAGAGGTTCATAACTTTCTGAACAGCATGGCAGAGAGCTGGTATGACATGGACATGCAAAAACTGCCACAGCATCTACAAAAATGCATTGACAGAAATGATGATTATGTCGAAAAATAGCTAAATGTTCAAGCTGTAAACTGATGTAAACCATTGTAGAAATAAACAGGTCTATGTACTTACAAAAAAAAATAGGAGACCTTACTTTTGGGATTACCCTTGTATGTTGCTCACGAGTGTAAATACATGAAAAGTACTTGAAGGTAAATAGCCTGACTGTGTAACTGGAAAAGCAGTAAGAAGTTTCTACTGGAAAAGCAGTAAGAAGTTTCTAGATTTATTTATTTATTTATTTATTATTTCATTACAGGCCAACTATGGACCATGTCAAGACTACTATTCATTTCTCTTTTCCTCAAGTCTAATTAAAAACACTCTAATTTTCTCAGAATGACCTCTTTCCCTCTCATCTGATGATTTGACACCAGTTGTCTGTTTTCTGTTTGTTTTATCTTCCTGAAAACCTTTGAATTTCTTGACTTCTGGTCTGAATTTGTCTCTGGTGAGTGAGGCTTCCTGTTCAATCTACATTTTCTTTGTCTGTATTCTTATTCTGGAAGAATGTGTGGGTCTTCTATGCTAACCCATCTTCCTTCATTCTCTTTAGATGTCCATAGACTATAACATGTCTTCTTGATCTCATATGCTATTTTAGGGCAGAATGAGTCAATTTCCTTATTTAGTCTCAAAATCCAATTGACATATTTGTTCTTGTTTGGACCCAATACTATTTACATGATTCTTGTTTCTATCTTTTCCAAATCTTGTAATGCCTTTTTGCATCCAGATAAAAGTAGTGTTTCTGACCCATACAGATCCGGTTTTACAACTGTATTATAATGCCTTAATTTTACATTTTTAGAAAAACATTTTTTATTGTATAGATTTCTCACTTTCACATATGCTCTTTTCATTTTTTTTTTTTTTTTTTTTTTTTTTCAGTTCTGATTTTAATTGCATTTGTATTTTCACCCAAATATTTAAAGTTGTCTTTTTTATTGATACTGCCACAATTGGTTTTAAAAATTCTCAGTGAATTATTTCCATTAGTCATGTGTACTGTCTTTTTAAATGATATTGTAGACCTGACCTACCTTCTCAGCTGTCTGCTTCAGAAGTTTAGTTTTTTCTTTGCATTCTTCGAGGATCCATCTATTATTACAAGATCGTCTGCAAAGGCCAACAATTTATTGCTTCTTTTGATCCAACCCTTCATTTTTCTTCCTTTATTTTCCACTCTCTTAAAAACTTTTTCAGCACAAAGTTGGATAATAATGGTGACCAACTGTCTCCTTGTCTGACTCCTGATACAATCCGGAACAGACGAGAAGTTGTTCCAAGAAATTTAACTTTATATATTGTGCTTGTATGAGTTTGTGTAGTTTTTTCCACAGTTTTCTTGTCTTCTGCAAATTCATTCAGAGTTTTGAGAAATGAATTCTGTCTACTGAATTATATGCCTTTTTAAAATCAACAAATATCAGCTCTATCTTTTTATTTGATATTTTCATTTACTTAATTATTTGTTTAAGGTGTATGATTTTCTCTGGACAAGATCTGTTACTCCTAAATCTGGCCTTATACTTTCCAGTTTGTTTATCTAATTGAGGATTTAATGTGTCGAGAAGACCTCATCATAAGATTTCAAACAATGGAAACTCCAGGTAGGAATATCAGAAACTTAGGAAATGTTAGATTGCTACTTACCGTAAAGAAGACTTGCTAAGTTGCAGACAGGCTGGAAGAGTTATATAAAGCTTTTGGCCACAGCCTTCATCAAAAAGATAAACACACACTGTTCATACACAAGTAAGCCCACCACGTGCACACATGACTGCCAACGCCAGCATCTCGGGCCAGAATGCAACTATCATGAGGGATGAAAGTTGCCATCTGGAGGTGGCAGGGAAGAGGAAGTGATAGTTGTTTACAGTTGGGGAGAGAGATAAATGCTGTCTGGTGGAATGTGCAGGGGCTAGGTTGGTAACAGGCACAGTGTAAGTAGGTTGTGGGACAGAGAGGTGGAGAAAAAGAGCAGGAAAAGATGGGCAGGTGCATTGGCAGAGGTCAGTAGACAAAGAAGGTGCAAGACAAGAATGGGGAGGAGATGATAGGACAGACAGGGTGGAAACTTTTGGGTAGAGGGTGTGGGGACAGTATGTTACTGTAGGTTGAGTTCAGGATAATTACAGGAGCAGAGAATATGTTGCAAGGCGAACTCCTATCTGTGCAGTTCAGAAAAGCTGGTGGTGGAGGGAAGGATCCAGATGGCTTGGGTAGTGAAGCAGCCATTGAAATTAAGCATATTATCTAGAGAACTGGAATAGGAAGTGCAGGGAGGGGTGGGTTGGGCAGTTCGTGCACCAGGGTCTTTCACAGGGACATAATCCCTGTGACAAGGGGTTGAGATTGAAAGTGGCATAGGGATGGACTAGCATGTTGTGGAGGTTGGGTGGGCAATGGAACACCCCTTTAGGAGGGTGGCAAGTATCTGGGGTAAGATGCCCTCATTTCAGGGCATGATGATCGATCGGTAATCAAAGCCCTTGCAAAGGATGTAGTTCAGTCCAGGGTGGTACTGGGTGATGAAGGGAACATTCCTTTGTGGATGGTTCTTGGGGGTGGTGGGAGGATTGGGAGTGTGAGGGGAAATGGCATGGGAGATCTGTTGGCAGACTAGGTCTGGAGAATAATGATGGTCTATGAAGGCCTTGGTGAGAACTTCAGCATAGTAACCAAGGTGGTTCTTGTCACTGCAGATGTGATGTCCCCGAGATGCCAGGCTGTGTAGGTGGGATTTTTCGGTGTAAAAGGGATGGCAGCTGTGGAAATGCAGATATTGTTTGTTGGTGGTTGATGGATTTAATGTGTGACAGAGGTGTGGATGGAGCCATCAGAGAGGAGGAGGTCAACATCTAGGAAAGTGGCGTGCTGGGTTGAGGAGAACTATGTGAAATGGATGGGAGAGATGGTGTTGACATTGTGAAGGAATGCAGATAGGGTATCTCAGCCCTGGGTCCTGATCATGAAGATGTCATCAATGAACCTGAACCAGACTAGGGGTTTGACATTTTGGGAGGCTAGGAAGATCTCTCCTAGATGGCCTATAAACAGGATGGCATAGGATGGTGGCATGCGGATTTGTTTGTATACCTTCCCTTCAAAGGAGAAGTAGGTGTGGATTAGTATAAAGTTAGTAGAGTGTATGAGGAATGAGGTAGTGGTTTTAGAGTCTGAAGGATGTTGAGGTAGTGGGTTTAGAGTTTGAAGGATGTTGGAAAAGGTAGTGTTCAATAGCAGTAATACAATGGGCAAGAGGGATGTTGGTGTATAGGAAGGTAGCATCAACAGTGACGAGGAGGGATGCAGGAGGTAAAGCAGTGGCATGGTGGAGAGTCAATGAAGGAAGTGTGGTTGGGGTCTTTGATGTGGGAGGCTAGATTACAGGCAATTGGTTGGCAGTGTTGGTCAACAAGGGCCAAAATTCTTTCAGAGGGGGGCACAATAATCACCCACAATCGGACATGTAGGATTTTTGGGTTTGTAAGTTTGGGGAGCATGTAAGGTGGGTGTGCAGGGTGTAATAAGTGTGAGGATGGAAATGGATTCAGGGGAAGGGTTCTGGAAAGTGCCTAAGGCTTTTAACAGGGATTGGAGATTTGTTGAACTTCTGGGATAGGATCACTCTGGCAGAGTTAATAGGTGGAGGAGTCAGACAATTGCTGGAGCCCTTCTGCCAGGTAGTCACTGCAGTTCATAACAACAGTAGTGGAGCCTTTGTCTGCAGTTAAGATGATTAGGTAAGGATTTGTTTTGAGGTTGTGTACAGCTATTCTTTCTTTGACTGAAAGATAGGTCCTCTGAGGAAGGGACCTGGAGAAGGATGGTGAGATTAAGTTGGAGGTAAGGAATTTCTGGAAGGTGATCAGCACATGGTTAGGTGAGAGGGGGGAGGATCATGATTAGACGGTGATGTGAACAGGAAGAGGCAGGGTTGACTGTTGTAATTAGAGTTGTTTTGATTTGAGGGATTGGTGGCAAAGAACTACTTCCATTGCAGGGATCACGAGCAGGTGTGTAGGTCTTTGACAAGTCCAGCATGGTTAAATTTGGGTATAGGGTTAAAGATGAGGTCTTTCAACAGGACTGAAACTTCTGTGGAGCTGAGGTTTTTAGTGGAAAGGTTAAACAACATTGTTACATTAATGTTTTGGCTCTTAATTTGGTGGAGAGTTGGTAGGGAGTTATGGGGGATGTGGCAAGTTGAAAGGTCAGCCAGGCAGGGTGCTAGAGAGGCAGATGAGAAGGAATGCAATGGGTAGGATAGGGACTGGATAGTGGTGCATCGAGCTGCCAGTAGGATATCAGGAGGTTGGATAACTTATGGAATTGGTGTCTGGAATGCTCCTCCATGTGCTGGAGGGCAAGGGAGCAAATTTCAGAGATGTGACGAATGGAGTAGGAATTGCACATTAGTAGTATCTCTGATGGTTCCATCTACAGCTCTCTCCACACTAAACCCACCAACCTCCAAAAATACCTGAATTTTGATAGCTTTCAACCCTTTCACATCAAAATATCCCTCCCATACAGCCTGCCAACTTGGGGAGAGTATATTTGTAGTGACAAGAGCTCCCTTGCTCAGTATGCAGAGGGTCTCACCAAGGCCTTCACAGACTACACTATCCCCCAGACCTAGCACGCAAACAGATCTCCTGTGCCATTTCCCCTCACACCCCCAATCCTCCCATCATCTCCAAGAACCCACCACAAAGGAGTGTCCCCTAAGTCATCCAGTACCACCCTGGACTGGAACAACTGAACCACATCCTTTGCCAGAGCTTTCTTTATCTATCATCATGCCCTGAAATGATGGACATCCTACCTGAGATACTTACCACCATCCTAAAGTGGTGTTCTGTGGCCCTCCCAACTTCCACAACATCCTAGTCCATCCCTATGCCACTTCCAATCCTAACCCCTTACCACAAGGAAGACCCCTATTGAAGACCCAGATGCAAGAAAAAAAATGGTTCAAATGGCTCTGAGCACTATGGGACTCAACTGCTGTGGTTATCAGTCCCCTAGAACTTAGAACTACTTAAACCTAACTAACCTAAGGACATCACACACATCCATGCCCGAGGCAGGATTCGAACCTGCGACTGTAGCAGTCGCACGGTTCCGGACTGCGCGCCTAGAACCGCGAGACCACCGCGGCCGGCCCAGATGCAAGACCGGTTCAATCCACCCACCCATTACTTTCCATTCCAGTCCTGTCACTAGTTTATCCCACCCCACCAGGGGCCAGGCCACTTGTGAAAGCAGCCTTGTCATTTACCAGCTCTGCTGCAGTCACTGCACAACTTTTCACATTGGTATGACTACCACCCAGTCAGGATGAATGTCATTGCCAAACTGTGGCCAAGAGCAAAGTAGACCAACTTGTGGTACAACATGCAGGAGAACATAACAGGCTTGATTTCAGTGGCTGCTTCACTACCCAAGCCATCTGGATCCTCCCCTTCACCACCAGCTTTTCTGAACCACACAGATGGGAGTTGGCCTTACAACATATTCTCTGCTCCTATAAGTATCCCAACCTCAACCTACATATACTGTCCCCACTCCAACTGCTCAACAATTTCCACCCTCTCTGTCCTATCATCTCCTCCCCATTCTTGTCTCTGACCTTCTTTGTCTGCTGCCCTCTGCCAATGCATCTGCCCATCTTTCCCTGCTCCTCTCCTTTTTTCTCCACCTCCCTGGCCCACAACCTACTGACACTGTGCCTGTTACCAACCTAGCCCCTGCACATTCCACCAGACAGCTTTTGTCTCTCTCCCCACCCATACACTACTATCCCTTCCCCTTCCCTGCCCCCTCCAGACTGATGCTTGCATCCCATGGGATGTTGGATTTTGGTCCGAGATGCTGGAGCTGGTGGTCATGTGTGGATGAGGTGGGCTTGTTTGTGTATATAAATGGTATGTGTATCTCTTTTGCTGATTAAGGCCATGGCCAAAAGCTTTATGTAAGTCTTTTAATTGTGACTATCTGCAACTTAACATTTCTTCTTTATGGGAAGTAGCAATCTATTTTTTCCTACAATATGATAAGATTTTGTATTCTAAGTGTCAAAGTGTCTAAGTGTCAAAAATGAAATTCCTTTGTAATTACTGACACCAGTATCTGTTTTGTCCCCTTTTTTATGAAGTGGATGAATTAATGAAATCTTCCTGTTTTCTGGAAATATTTCAGTGTCCCAAGCCTTATCTTATTTTTCTTTTATAATTGTGACACCTGGATCCCCAATAGCTATTAGAATTTCTGCTACAGGGCCATCTTCCCCTGGAGCTTTGTTGTGTTTTAATTGTTTGATTTAACTTTTAATCATATTGATGAATTTTAATTTGGGATATTATCATGGAATTCCAATTGTCTGGTCAGTTTTTCAGAGTTCAATAGCTTTTCAAAATATGCTGACAGTAACTCAGTTACCTTCATTGTTAAGTGTGAGTTTTCAATTTACTTTTCTGAAGCATAGCAACTGCAGAATGTCCCCAGATGTAGGAAGGAAGGAAAGAAGATTAGAGTTTAATGTCTCAGTGAGGTTATTCAGGATGGGGCACAAGCTCATATTATGAAAGGACAGGGAAGGAAATTGTCTGTGCCCTTTTAAAACGAACCATCCTGTCATTTGTGTGGAGTGATTTACAGAAATCATGGAAAACCTAAATCAGTATTGCAGTATGGGCATTTGAACCATCATCCTCCCAAATGCAAGCCCATTGTGCTGACCACTGTGCCACCTCACTTGGTCACAGACATACAGTTCATGAATGTTTTATAACAGTCTCTTGTATAATATGTTTTAAAGTTTTCTGTAGTTTTAAGTTGCTCTTTTTCCAAGCAACTCTTTTGTGCCCTAATAATTTTATCTGCTTGCTTATTTTCAAACTGATAGATTTTACGATTACTACTTGTTTTCCTGCTATAACAGTTGTTTCAAGCTTTCTTTTTTGTCTAAGTGCTCCTTCGCATTTATTATTCCACCATTTGTCCTTTCCTTATTTGTTCCCTACAGCTACTTCAAATGTAATATTTTTAATTGTTTCTGTAAAATTGTTAGTATAAATATTCACTTTCTTCAACATCTTATGAAAATCATATTCCATTTCCTTTGAAGTTTCATTATTAATTTTCTCAATAGCACTGGTTTGTTTCACGATTTTATGTTCTGGAGTAAATGTCATGTGGATCTCAGATAGGTAGTGATCAAAATCAATTCCCATTTCTCTCTTGACTGTAATGTTCTTGATTTTTTTTTTTTTTTTTTTAAATTACGTCTGAAGATGATGACATGATCAAATTGGGATTTGGTGATGTCCATGTCTTTTTTTCTTCTTTCTAGGTAATGTTTTGAAGCACGTTGCCATCATTTTAAGATCAAAGTACTTGTGTAATGACCCACATAGATCCACCACCAACATACGGGAGTGCAGTCATAAGATACGCCACAGAAGTTAACAGATGCAGCTAAAAATTCGAAAACCAAGAGAATCCACCATTCATGGATGTGCATGCAGCCTGTACACTCTCCCAGCTGGTAAATGGCTTTCAGAGGTGGGCCCAACCAGCTCTAACTCATTTACATGTTTACTTCTGCATATGTGTTATTGGACTGTTATTGTGAACCACTCCTTGAAGCAGTCAGCCTGTCCTAGATTTTTTCATGCTAGGCAGATTTCCCTGGCCCCCTACTCCCATGTCAAATCAGAGGTGGACTGGCTTGTCTCTCTCGAGGTTGCAGTTCCCATTTCCTCCAGTGAATGGACCACACTCCTTGTCATTGTTAAGAAACCCTCTCATAAATTGCACCTTTGGAGAGATTTAAGGTCACTACAAATTTACAGTTCATGGTTGACACATACTCATTATCATGTTCTGATGAACTGTTCACACACTTAGCAGGGAATCAGTTCTTGCAAACTTTACCTTTCCAAAGCATATACCAGTTAACCCTGGATGATGAACCAAATCATATCTTGATCACTAACACACCATCTGACCTTTATCAATACCAGCAGCTTCTAATTGGGGTGGAAAGTGCTCCTACAATTTTTCAACACTATTTGGAACATTTCACGTCCAATATTCCACACTGCTTCAACTACCTACATGAAATCATTACTACAGGTCATACTATGAACACCCACCTGCACAATCTCTGAGACCCCTTTCAAAAACTGCAGGCCATAGGGTGTAGGTCTATGTTTCAGTCTGCAGGAATCCAAATTTTTCCAACAATCTCTTGAGTGTCTAGGCCACATCATCTTCTGGAAGGGCATCCAAGCCATGGAGAGTCTTTATCAGGGCCATTATGGACCTGCCCCCTCTCTTGTGACTCTGTGAACTGCAGGCATTTTTAGGTAAAATTGCCTATTACCAACAGTTCATTCCCGGGGTATCCACCAATGCACACAGACATACACTGCATCTCCTTCTACACAAAAGTGCTCCCTTTGTCTGGTCTCCAGCATGTGACCAGGCCTTCACCACAGTGGAAGAATGAATCTGGTTGGCACCATATCTAGCTATCTTTGATCCCAATAAACCATTACTTTTGGCTATGGATGTCTCGCAGCACAGTATGGAGATGGTCCTCATCCATCTGACTTGTTCCACATCCATCATCTCATTTTTTTGTTTCTGTGGAAAGAAAATAAAATCTAATATAATCTAATCATCATAATGCACACAGATCAGAGCAGCTACTAGAATTTGCATCTAAAACTCTCAGTCCTGCACAGGTCCAGTATTCTCATGTCAAAAAGGAGGCTCTGGCCACTGTGTATGCAGTCATCAAATTTCACATTTTCTTGTACAACACCAAATTCCAACTAATTATGGATCACAAGCCCTTAATTTCATTATTTAATCTGTTCGGCCACATCCCCAATAAGATGATCCACTGGTTGCAGTGGTGGACCTCGTTCCTTTCAAAGTACAACTATGATATTCATTTTTTTGTTCCACGAAGCAACACTCAAATGCAGATGCCTTCTTCCGGCTGCCCATTGGTCTGGGCCCATTTAGGATATCAGCAGCAGCTCTTGTGTTTTCATTTGGATGTCTCCTCTGCCCACCTGGTAGACGGTTATCTAAAGCCCTACTTGCCAGGGTAGCAGTGGCTGACCGTGTACTCAAACAGGAAGTCCACCTCATCCAACAGGGTTGGTCTTCTTGCCTTTTGAGCCTCTCTTGTGATCAGTTTCATAACTACTTTGTCTTGTACCATCATCTCTCAGTCTTATCTGGGGTCCTCCTCATTTGCGTGGATGAAGCAGCTCCCTGGATGGTCATTCCCAAGAGTCTGCACTGGGAGGTTTTATACAAGTTGTACAACTTCGCTTCCGACATTTTTTCCCCAACATTTGTGGCTTTAATGAAACAAATTGGTTACACATGTGTCATTCAAAGTATTTTCCATCACTGGCCACTACTTTCTGCCATCTTGTGGGTACTGTACGAATCCTGTTGGTCAGCCAGGCCACGCACCACTGATATAAACAAGTGATAGTCAGAGGGTGCAATTACTGGAGAATACAGTAGGTGGGGTAGGACTTCCCATTTTAACGTTTCCAAGTACATTTTGAGCTCTTTTGCAATGTGGGGTTGAGCGTTGTCATGCTGCAAAATCACTTTATTGTGCCTCTCTCTGTATTGTGGCCATTGTCTTTTCATGCTCTGCTCAAACGCATTAATTGCATTCGATAACGAGCACCTGTGATCGTTTCACTGGGTTTTAACACCTCATAGTACACGACACCGAGTTGCTCCCACCAAATGCAGAGCATGATCTTGGAGCCATGAATATTCGGTTTGGCTGTCATTTAGGGTTATCGTAATTAACCCATTTTTCGTCACTGGTCACAATGCGATGCAGAAATCCCTTCCGTTTTTGCCTCTGAAGCAACTGTTCACAAACAAACAAATGCCGTTCAACGTCTCTTGGTTTCACCTCACACAGGACCCAAGTTCCGTTTTTCTGAATCATACCCATAGCCTTGAGATGTTTTGAAATGGCTTGCTGTGTCACTCCCACTAATCGAACCAATTCTTCTCAAGTTTGACGCGAATCTTCACACAGTTATGTCTCCAATTCTGCATCTTCGAAAACATTCTCTCTTCCACCACTATGCCGGTCTACGAAGTTGAATTCACCGTTCTTGAAGCATTGAACCCGCTCACAACATGTTCTTTCACTAATAGAGTCCTTACTGTACGTACTTGAGAGCATTAGATGAGACTCAGCCGCTGTTTTCTTCATACTGAAACAAAACAGTAACACCTCCCGCAGATGACGAGAATTAGGCTCATAAACTGACATTTTCAATCAATAACAACTTTATGATGCAGACACAAATCGATCAATGTTTGAATGAGGTTATGTTGACTGAGGTCCAAGTTAACTGCCTGATGTCTGCAAGCTGTTTCTTTCGACCGCTACTTACCGTTGTCACCAGCTGTCGGCAAACGCCGGAAGCAAAGTTGGACACCTTGAAGCTGTTATATGAGGAGCACTGTGGTGCTTCCCACACAAAGGTCTTGGCTTGCAGACATGTTTACTGGCCTGGCATATACTGAGAACTGGAACACTTGGTTGCTGCATCTCCCCAGTGTGCTAGTCAACAGGTGACTCCCAGGTCATTGTTCTCTTCACGGCCTCTAGCAACCCAGCCCAACCCAGCCCAGGGAACACATCAATGTTGATTTTGCAGCTCTGCTTCTGAATGCATTCTGGATAATTGTCGTTGACGCATTTTCACATTTTCCATATGTGGTCCAGTGCCCCTTTGCCCCTACCAAGGTCACTATTCAAGCTCTCTGCAAAACTTTTTCTGTGGAAGATCTTCCAGTCACACTCATTTTGACAGTTCCTGTCTCAGGCATTTTGTGTTTTCTGTGTGCTGTCAGCCATTTGCCATGTTCAATCCCCTCCCTTTCACCCATAATCCAGCGGGGAGGCCAAACGCATAGTTCACACAGTTAAGACCCAGTTGAAAAAATACAAGGCATGTTTTTTAAGTAAGGTCTGTTTTGTTGTAGACACTAGTGGTTAGCGCGCATACTGCAATGAGCACGTGCGTCATGTACTGGCATGGCTCAGGAACAACTGTGCTCAGTTTCAGCACTGTAGCTAACCTGTACAGTTCTGTTCTGTGCTTTCAAAATGTTTAAGACTATCAACTCGCTGCCAAGTATGAGGTTCGCTCAGTGATACGGTTTTTGTCAGCAAGGAACCTGTCTGCTGCAGAAATTCATTGACAGATTTGTGAAGTGTACGGTGATCCTGTTATGAGTGAAAGCAAAGTGCGTAAGTGGGTACGAGAATTCAAAGATGGCCATGACAATGTCCATGATGAGGACCGCTCCGGTTGCCCTTCTTTGATTACAGATGATTTGGCGGCTTCTGTTGAAGCGAGGGTTCGTGAGAATAGGCGCTTCAGAATAACAAGTCTCTCAAATGAATTTCCTTATGTATCGAGTTCAGTGCTTTACAACATTGTTTCTGAACACCTAAAGTTTAGGAAACTGTGCTTCCGTTGGGTCCAGAAACTCCTAACAGAGGACCGCAAAAACCAAAGATTTGAGTGTGTGATGAAGTTCTTGACTCGTTATCACGAAGAAGGTGATGGCTTCTTGAGTCAGATCATAACTGGAAGCGAAACATGAGTTTCGCATATCACGCCCGAATCGAAGCAACAGAGCATGGAATGGAGACACACACACACTCACCTGTAAAGGTGAAGGCCAAACACACTCTGTCCCAGTGCAAAATCATTGGCATCGGTGTTTTGGGATAGGCATGGTGTTTCGTTGGGCGACTTCATGTAACAAGGAACCACTATCAATGCAGAAACATACTGCCAAATCATAAGAAAGCTATGCAGAGTGATTCAAAACAAAAGAAGTGGCATGCTGACAAAGGGAATTGTCCTTCTCCATGACAATGCAAGACCTCACACTGCAGATCAGACCCACGATTTGTTGGACTGTTTTGGCTGGGAAGTATTAGACCACCCACCCTACAGTCTTGATCTTGCGCCAAGCTATTACCATCTGTTCCTCCACCTCAAACAACACCTCAGTGGCAGCCGTTACAATGATGATGACAACGTGAAAACGGCAGTGAACTGTTGGTTATCGTAGCAGGTGGCAAGTTTTTATGAAGAGGGTATTTTAAAATTGGTTGAGAGATATGATACGTGTTTGAACCAACTTGGCAACTACACTCCTTCATGCATGCGAGTAAGTAGAACAACAGCTGAGTGTACTTCAAAGGATGTATCATTCCTTGCCAGAGGGCAGAGGAATAAACTGTCATGAATGGATGAATGGACACCACACACACACACACACACACACACACACACACACACACACACACACACACATATATATATATATATATATATACTCCTGGAAATTGAAATAAGAACACCGTGAATTCATTGTCCCAGGAAGGGGAAACTTTATTGACACATTCCTGGGGTCAGATACATCACATGATCACACTGACAGAACCACAGGCACATAGACACAGGCAACAGAGCATGCACAATGTCGGCACTAGTACAGTGTATATCCACCTTTCGCAGCAATGCAGGCTGCTATTCTCCCATGGAGACGATCGTAGAGATGCTGGATGTAGTCCTGTGGAACGGCTTGCCATGCCATTTCCACCTGGCGCCTCAGTTGGACCAGCGTTCGTGCTGGACGTGCAGACCGCGTGAGACGACGCTTCATCCAGTCCCAAACATGCTCAATGGGGGACAGATCCGGAGATCTTGCTGGCCAGGGTAGTTGACTTACACCTTATAGAGCACGTTGGGTGGCACGGGATACATGCGGACGTGCATTGTCCTGTTGGAACAGCAAGTTCCCTTGCCGGTCTAGGAATGGTAGAACGATGGGTTCGATGACGGTTTGGATGTACCGTGCACTATTCAGTGTCCCCTCGACGATCACCAGTGGTGTACGGCCAGTGTAGGAGATCGCTCCCAACACCATGATGCCGGGTGTTGGCCCTGTGTGCCTCGGTCGTATGCAGTCCTGATTGTGGCGCTCACCTGCACGGCGCCAAACACGCATACGACCATCATTGGCACCAAGGCAGAAGCGACTCTCATCGCTGAAGATGACACATCTCCATTCGTCCCTCCATTCACGCCTGTCGCGACACCACTGGAGGCGGGCTGCACGATGTTGGGGCGTGAGCGGAAGACGGCCTAACGGTGTGCGGGACCGTAGCCCAGCTTCATGGAGACGGTTGCGAATGGTCCTCGCCGATACCCCAGGAGCAACAGTGTCCCTAATTTGCTGGGAAGTGGCGGTGCGGTCCCCTACGGCACTGCGTAGGAGCCTACGGTCTTGGCGTGCATCCATGCATCGCTGCGGTCCGGTCCCAGGTCGACGGGCACGTGCACCTTCCACCGACCACTGGCGACAACATCGATGTACTGTGGAGACCTCACGCCCCATGTGTTGAGCAATTCAGCGGTACGTCCACCCGGCCTCCCGCATGCCCACTATACGCCCTCGCTCAAAGTCCGTCAACCGCACATACGGTTCACGTCCACGCTGTCGCGGCATGCTACCAGTGTTAAAGACTGCGATGGAGCTCCGTATGCCACGGCAAACTGGCTGACACTGACGGCGGCGGTGCACAAATGCTGCGCAGCTAGTGCCATTCGACGGCCAACACTGCGGTTCCTGGTGTGTCCGCTGTGCCGTGCGTGTGATCATTGCTTGTACAGCCCTCTCGCAGTGTCCGGAGCAAGTATGGTGGGTCTGACACACCGCTGTCAATGTGTTCTTTTTTCCATTTCCAGGAGTGTATGTCAAAAAATAGAGTGAAGTATGTACTTTCTGAAAATAAATTTACTTTTTTGAAATAACCTTTCATTGTGTGTGTTCAAACATACCTTACTTAAAAAACATGCCTTGTATATGCAAGACTTCCCTGCCAAAGAGGCATTAAATTTCTTTCTGATGGCCTGCAGCATGACTCCTATTGGTTCCTGTAGCCCAGCAGAGCTTTTACACGGGCATGCAGTTTTGGTCAGTGTATCTATTGGATACCAGCACTCATTGTGCACCAGTGCAGCCACCATGTCTACATCCTATGGACAGGAGGCCAGGAGGTCTGGCACCATGTAAATCAGCTCCGCATCTGGCTGATCACACACCTCCCTTTCCTGGATGCAACACCTCCTTTGCCAATACCCTGGCCACTGGGCACTGCTTACTTGTAACACTTCCAGCCTCTTCTTCCACCTGTGGCAGCACCTCCTTCTGAAGAGTCTATGGCATTGCAGCCTCCAGCAGCAGCTCTCATGGTGTTCCAGCCAGAGTGCATACCTCTTGCTGGTTCGATGTTACAAGAGCAGCCTCAGCTTCCAGCGGTGTCGCCTCCACCTTCCACACCACCACTGGACATCGCCATTGATTCTGACTTGGAGTGCCCGTCACCAGTTCCGTTGTTTTGTGCTCTGGTGGGTGGGTGGTGATTGGGGGGGGGGTCCAGCCTCTTCTTGTGCTGACTGCTTTTGCCCCAATATCCCAAGGTCTCCAGCGAGTGGGTGTTGCACACTCCTCTTGCCTCCGGGGCCTCCACAGATGTGAACACCGTTCCACATTGCAGGCGTCCACAACTCACGCTGGGGATCATAGCAAAACCCTCCGCCCACCAAGTGAGGAGGGGTGTGGTGATTGACATAGATCCACACCTGAGATCTGGACACACAGTTGTAAGGTGTGCTACAGGGGTCGGCAGATGCAGCTAGAAGTTCGACAACCATGGAGGACACACTTGTGGGTGCATATTCAGCCTCTCATCAGTCTACTATCACTAAGGCGAACATCAGTCTACTACCACTAAGGCGAAGTTTTTAGAGATGGGCCTGACCAGCTCTAAATTAATTACATGTTTACATCTGCATGTGTGTTATCAGACTGCTATTTTGAGCCACTATGTGGAAAATGTACCCACTATAATAAGTTTATGACTTCATAAAGCCTGTTTTGTCAGTCACCATGTGGTGTTCTCTTGTTAGATTAGAACAACATCTACCAATCTTGAGCCATTTGTGTTAGTTCTCTTGTGAGCTGGATAGTTTCCAATAACTGATTTCTCATATCTTAGTTGGGCATTGAAGTCCCCCATCATGATTACTAGATTGTTTTTGTGAACTTTCAACAGCTTGTTTGTTCTTAGAAGTTTTCTACTTTGGTTTGGTTCTTCTTGTCATCTTCGTTCGTTGGTGCATCGCAGTTAGAGTTTGGGTAATACTTACTCTTTCATTTTTTAAATTGTTATTTTCTGTTTATAACATTTCATGTAACCATGTGGGCCAAAGCTAGTTGATCATGGAATGAGTCAGTTCACAGTTTACAGATTCCTGAGTAGAAGATTATAAACAAGAGATACTAAAAAGTTAATAAAACATGAAAATATTGACAGAGTAAAACACTCAACTCAGCACCACATGTACTGCTATTAACAGAAGTACATTTGTATGGGGTATTAAATGAAATATGTGACTGACTGACAGTTTCTTGGTAGGGAGGACTTGACATGTCATCTCAGATGAAGAGTCTTCGACAGATGTAGAGGCAGATTTAGGTGTGAATCCATGGAATTGTGTGGGGACCCATGCCGTTCATGTACATGATCTTGCAGACTATATTAATTGTACTGGCATGTGCTTTCACCAGCACACTGGTCGGCACTTGGAAACAGTGTATAGCAGGTGCTGAGCTAAGTACGCCTATGAAAAGAGAAGACGAAGACACGCCCCCGGCTGCACACCGATGCCCCCTGGGCAGCATGCATGCCTCTGAATGAGAGTCTCTCAGCCTCAATACCTCAGCCAGATTTCATTTCTTTTGCCCTATGAAAAATCTGGAACAGTCATACTGTCAGTGGTGTACTGACTTACATGGTCTCACTAGCAAGTGTAAATTCAAGTGTAGTTCTGATAACTTTTATGGTCACCTGATGATCCGTGATGCGATCACATACTCTGTCCCTGATAGCAGAATTAGAAAACAGATGCTCAAGTACTCAGATCCTTCGCTCCATCAAGTGTTGCAAATATTAGAACAATTCAATTGCGGCACTATCGCCGCCGATAAATTTGATCAGGTCCCGATTTGTTGGGTCGAGTCGCCACTGTCCCGTGACCGTCCCACTCAGCTGCCACAATGAGCATGCACACAGATGCACAGATGGCCCAGTAAACAAGTAGCCAGGACTGTAAATCTAGTGAAGTCTTACCCTCACTGTTTTTCTCATCATAAGCAGCAAGATTGCCAGTCGCGCAGCGTGACATGTTACTCATGTGGAAAGAAAGGCCATGTCCACACAGTTTGCTTGCAATGGCAAATGAACGCCAATTCTACCTACTCTTTCAACAACAGGTCTCGTGCACATTCTGTGAATGTAGTGTTTTCAAAATTCACTACAGGTTCTAGCAGTAATTCAAGTAAGGTTGTACCCTCATATCGCCACAGTACAGTGTGATGCCAATTCCAATGAACTATTTGTAACCCTGAAAATTGCTGGCCATCGCGCTGACTTTGAATTGGACACAGGTGCTTCGGTAATTTTGCTTAATCGTGCTTTGTTCGAATGGTTAGGCTCACCACGCCTGGCAAAATCTGGAATGCACCTCACTGCGTACAACATACAGGAAATCCCAGTACTTGGACAGTGTAGTTTGCCTGTCACTTACAAATCTCACACTAGGACAGTGAAATTTACTGTGTTGCAATCAAGAAACAGTGAAAATATTTTTGGCTTGGATTTGTTTGACTTTTTTGGCCTTAACATCCAAGACAGTGACTGCTTTTAATCCAAAAGACAGTGTAGCTAGTTCGCTTAAGGAATTTCCTGAACTCTTTTATGACTGGTTTGGAAAAGTTAATAATTTTGTAGTGCACATAATTCTGAAAGACAAAGCACAGCCTAAGTTTTTCCAGGCTTGGCCTGTTCCCATTGCTTTACAAGACAAAGTAGCCAGTGAATTAAAAGATTTGCAAGACAATGGTGTGATTGCTCCAATACAAGCTAGCCAGTGGGCAAGTTCATTCGTTTTGATGCCAAAGCCTTTTGGTCACATTTGTATTTGTGTTGACTTCAAAACTACCATCAATCCATGGACAATAATTGACACTTACCCACTGTCTCACCCTGAGGAACTTATGGACAGGCCTGGCACAGGCTGTTACTTTTCTAAAATAGATTTGAGTGATGCTTATTTGCCAATGCCACTAGATGAAGAATCACAGAAAATATTTATTGTGAATATACACTTAGGCCTGTTCAAGTATTTGCATTTTCCCTTCAGCAGTGCCTCCACTCCTGATATTTTCAACGTTACTAGGAACAGCTGACTGCACAATTGCCATTATGTTCACTACTTTGATGTTATTGTTGTCTCAGGTCATATGCCAGAGGAACACGTTGCCAATTTGTGTACTCTTTTTCGAGTGTTGTCAGATACAGAACTCAAGAGTCGTCTCAAAAAGTGTGACTTTTTTCAGACAGAACTACGATACTTAGGTCAAGGGATAAACAGTCAGGGTGTGCACTCTCTCCAATCTCATTTGATTGCAATCCATGACCTGCATGTTCCTCACACTGTATCTGAACTGCAGTCAGTGCTAGGCAAGTTGACATACTACATTCATTTCATTCCGAATGCTTCACACATCGTGGCCTCATTGCATGACTTGCATCAGAAAAATGTGCCTTTCATGTGTACCAAATAGTGTTAGAAACTGAAAAATGCCTTGCTCAGTGATAGATATTTAGTACATTTTGACCCTGAGAAACAAGTGATTTTGTAAGTTGATGCTTCCTCTTACAGAATCGGTGCTGTGCTTGAAAGATCTATTGATTTTGCCTCAAAGTTGTTAACTGAAACTCAGTGCAGTTATTCACAAACTGAAAAAGAAGCTCTCAGTATTGTGTACGGTGTGATATAATTTTATCACTCACTGTTCGTTCACAAGTTCTATTTAGTGACAGATCACAAGCCTTTGCAGTCTTTGTTTCATCTGTCAAAGCCAGTTCCTACATGTACAGCTCAAAAATTGCATCGTTGGGCTTGGCTTCTATCCCAATATGAATACGAAATTGTGTACAGACCTAAGGCATAGCATGGCAATGCTGATGCTCTTTCTTGCCTTCCAATCAGCTCCAACTCTGACTTTGAACCCTCTGATGCATCTTGTTGCCAGATCGATGCACAGGACTTACTATTAATTTTAAGAGCCAAATAGGCTAAATTTAATTACTACATTTAAGTACTACTCCCACAAGTCCCTGATACGTGGGGCCTCTTTATACTTCATCCATAATACAATGATCTATACTGGTATTTGTTTTGATTTTTAAGTGCAGCTTGAATGAGAGTAATTTTTTTTTCCCCAAGTCTCATTTCTGGGGTGCGGCTTGCATTTAAATACCACTTTCATTTGGGTAAATACAGTAACACTTAACTACAACATAATGCAATTTCTGATGTGGAACTTTTGTAAATGAAAAATTTTATTCATAAATATAGTCAGTCAATGAAGCAGACAGTTTCAAATTCTTAGGACAGAGGGAAGAAGAAAATTTCCTTGGAAATCTCGCATCAGGTTCTCGTGCAGAAACTTAATGCTGCTATTTTTGTTATAAGATTAATCTCCACTGCCTCTGACACTGAAATGCCCAAGGCTTGTTTGCTTTGCTTAGTGTCACTCTATTATCTCCTGGGGCAGCTCTGTATGCTCACTGAGACTATTTTTAGCCCATAAAATGGCAGCTGGGTAGATCTGCTGTGTAAGTCCACAAACTTTGTGTAGGCCACCATTCTTGTGTCTTGGAATTATTATTCTGCCACCCCTCTTTCTCATTCAGAGGAAACTGCAACATTCATTCAGTGAAGACTAAATTGAGAAACAATTTGCACATGAATAACACTTCATTAAGCAAAGTACGTATAGGTGTGCACTATTCTGCAGATTTCATTTTGAGGAGTTTCCCAGCATAACTGAAGAGACTGAGTGATGGACCCCAAGTTATGAAATCTAAGAGTTCCCTTGTGGCATCCACATCTGTATCCACATGCATACTCTGCAAACCAGGGTGAAGTGCATGGCAGTGCTTCCCATTCTACCAGTTACTGTGGCTTTTTCCCATTCCACTAACTTGTGGAGTGCAGGAAGAATTGTTAAAATGCCTCTGTGTGTGCTGTAATTAGTCTAATCGTGTGTTCATTAATCCTAAGGAAGTGATAAATGTGGGGTTGTAGTTCAAAGTCTCTTACTTGAACACCGTATTAAGGTTCCATAACAATATTTATTTAATAGTTTGTTATGAACTGGCTACGGCTTCTTAGGCCATAATCAGATAACTTAATACTAAACAGATAGTCCACACAACTTAGTGAGAAGTCATAGGTGTACATGGGTTGTTGTACAGAGATATTTGACATTTTATGACTATATTGATACAAAACATATGAATAATGTAACACCGAAGGAGACTCTGAACAAATAAATCTTATATTACAGTATATTCAAATAGTAAAACCGTATGAACATGTAAGCCATAAATGTTGTACAAATGAGGAATGGCACAAGCTATTATACCACATGGACAACCTGGTAAATGTGATGAATAGATTGAAAAAGGGGAAGGGAGGAGAAAGGGTGTATGGTGAGTAGCAACTATCCTCTTCATAATATTGCCGTTATTCCAATCTGAATTTTCCATTGTTTAATACAAGCTATAAATGTTATACAAAAGAGAAATGGCACAGGCTATTACATTACATGACAAACTGGTGAATAAGATGAAAAGATTGAAAAAGGGGGTAGGGGGAGAAAGAAGGCTATGGAATGAGGATATGGAACAGTTATAACAAGCTTATTATCTAATGATGAGAGAAATAATAACTGGCTGTTACTACTTTAATAAAGGACCAGTAATGGAACTGTGTTTGGTCATTGAGGACAAGGTCAGGATTCTTTGAATGGTGTTTATTATTGGCCAGAATTTCATGTAATGCTAGTTTTTTGCCATTGGTTCCTTTATGGAGAACATGACATTTCACATCATATGAATGACATTCATTCAGAGCATGTTCAGCAAAGGTGGAATCTTCCTTTTTTGGTCTCCAACTCCTTTCATGCTCAGTCAGTATAGTAGTTACAGCTCTACCTGGTTGACCTACTTATAATTTGCCACACACACTGCAGGGAATTCTGTAAATTCTACTCTGTTCTAAAGGTGGAATCTTATCTTTACTGTTGAACAGAAGGTGGGCAACAGTATTCCTAACATAAAAAGCTGGAGTATATTTCCTGGATTTTAGTTTTCTGGCAAGAACCTGTGAAGTGTTATCCACATATAGCATTGAAGCCCATTTGTTATAAGCGTGGTT
The DNA here is from genome assembly GCF_023898315.1 of Schistocerca nitens. NCBI lineage: Eukaryota > Metazoa > Arthropoda > Insecta > Orthoptera > Acrididae > Schistocerca > Schistocerca nitens. Next base: position 1,268,159,364 of record NC_064614.1, on the reverse strand, counting down.
TTGTGCTGTCTGAGATGGGTAAAGGAGTGCTATAATCCACTGTCTCTTCTTTTTGCTGAGTACATTGCCGATTAGGGTAGGACTCTACCATTGCTGTATGTTATTATTTTCAATTATTTTTCATTATCTGGTCTAGTTTGTGGTGCAAAAAGTAGGCAGTGCACCACAGATTGGAAGGCTGCATGTTTGTGTGTTATTGGATGCTGGAAACTGGCTAATGTTACTGTGTCTGTTGAAGTTACTTTCCTGTATATCTTCAATAAATACTGTTACTTACTAATTTCAATGGTGAGGTCTAAAAATTGATAGTCTCCTCCCATATCCATTATAAACCTGATTTTACTATGGTGTGAATTCAAATGCTGAAAAAATTATTTAATTGCATGGTGGTAACCCATGTAATCGGCATTCTACTGAATTCATGTTTGGAAGGTATCTGAAATGAATACTTGTAAATATAAAATCAAACAATGGAAAATCCAGGATGGAATGAAACAATATAAGAGAAGGAAAGTTGCTAATCACCATATAGTGGAGATGCTGAGCCTCAATAGGCACAATAAAAAGATTCACACAATCATAGCTTTTGGCCATTAAGTCCTTTGTCAGCAGTAGATACACATACACACACGCACACACACTCATGCAAGAGCAACTTGCACACACATCTGCAGTCTCAGAGAGCTGAAACTACACTGCGAGCAACAGCACCAGTGCATGATGGGAGTGGTGACTGGGTGGGGCTAGGAGGAGGCTGGGGAGGGGAGGGGAAGGGATAGTATGGTGGGAGTGGCGGACAGTGAAGTGCTGCAGTTTAGACGGAGGGTAGGAGAGAAGGTGCGGAGGGGGAGAAGGTAAGTAGTGGAAAGGAGAGAAATAAAAATAAAAATAAAAGAAGTTAAAAGACTGGGTGTGGCGGTGAAATGACAGCCGTGTAGTGCTGGAATGGGAACAGAGAGGGGGCTGGATGGGTGAGGACAGGGACTAATGAAGGTTGAGGCCAGGAGGGTTACGGGAACGTAAGATGTATTGCAGGGAAAGTTCCCACCTGCGCAATTCAGAAAAACTGTTGTTGGTGGGAAGGATCTATATGGCACAGGCTGTGAAGCAGTCATTGAGATTGGGGGTATCAAGTTTGGCAGCATGTTCAGCTACAGGGTGGTCCACTTGTTTTTTGGCCACAGTCTGTCGGTGGCCTCCTGCGGACAGACAGCTTGTTGGTTGTCATGCCTACATAGAATGCAGAACAGTGGTTGCAGCTTAGTTTGTAGATCACATGACTGGTTTCACAGGTAGCCCTGCCTTTAATTTGATAGGTAATGTTAGTGACCAGACTGGAGTATCTGGTGGTAGGACGATGTATGGGAAAGGTCTTGCATCTAGGTCTATTAAAAGGGTATGAGCCATGAGGTAAGGGATTGGGAGCAGGGGTTGTGTAAGGATGGCCAAGTATATAGTGTAGGTTCGGTGGATGGTGGAATCCATGGTAGGAGGGGTGGGAAGGATAGTGGGTAGGACATTACTCATTTCAGGGCACGACAAGAGATAATCAAAACCATGGTGGAGAATGTAATTCAGTTGCTCCAGTCCTGGATGGTACTGAATTACGAGGGCAATGCTCCTCTGTGGCCGGACTGTGGGACTTTGAGAGGTGGTGGAAGACTGGAAAGATAAGGCATGGGAGATTTGTTTTTGTACAGGGATGGGAGGATAATAACGGTCAGTGAAGGCTTCAGAGAGACCCTCAATATATTTAGAGAGGGACTGCTTGTCACTGCAGATGCGACGACCACAGGTGGCTAGGCTATATGGAAGGGACTTCTTGGTATGGAATGGGTGGCAGCTGTCGAAGTGGGGGTATTGCTGGTGGTTAGTAGGTTTGATATGGACAGAGGTACTGATGTAGCCATCTCTGAGGCAGAGGTCAACATTAGGAAGGTTGCTTGTTGGGTTGAGTAGGACCAGGTGAAGCAAATGGGAGTGAAGTTGTTGAGGTTCTGGAGGAATGTGAATAAGATGTCCTCACCTTTAATCCACATAGCAATGATGTCATCAATGAATCTGAACCAGGTGAGGGGTTTAGTATTCTGGGTTTTCAGGAAGGATTCCTCTAGATGGCCCATGAATAGGTTAGCATAGGATGGTGCCATGCGGGTACCCATAGCCGTACCGCGGATTTGTTTGTAGGTAATGCCTTCAAAGGAGTTGTAGGTGAGGATATAGTTGGTCATGGAGACTAGGAAGGAGGTTGTTGGTTTGGAATCCATAGGGCATGTGGAAAGGTAGTGTTCAATAGCAGTAAGGCCATGGGCATTAGGAATGTAAGTGTACAGGTAGGTGGCATCAGTAGTGATGAGCAGGGCACCATGTGGTGAAGGGATAGGAACTGCGGAGAGTCATTCGAGGAAATGGTTGGTATCTTTTATATAGGAGGATAGGTTCTGGGTAATAAGGTGAAGGTGTTGGTCTACGAGAGCAGAGATTGTCTCAGCGGGGGCACAGTAACTGTCCACAATGCGGCCTCCTGGGTGGTTGGGTTTATGAACTTTAGGAAGCATGTAGAAGGTGGGAGTGCGAGGAGTGGTAGGGGTAAATAGGGAGATGGACTCTGGGGAGAGGTTCTGGGATGGGCCTAAGGATTTGAGCAGTGACTGGAGATCCTGCTGGATTGCTGGAATGGGATCACGGTGGCATGGTTTGTAGGTGGAAGTATCTGACAGGTGACAGAGTCCTTCTGCCACATAATCCTTGTGGTTCAAAACTACGGCAGTAGAGCCTTTGTCTGCAAGTAGGTTTATAAGATCGGGATCAGGTTTTAGATGGTGGACTGCGGTTCTTTCTGTGGATGTAAGGTTAGTATGCATGTTGAGGGATTTGGAGAATGATGGTGAGGCAAGGTTTGAGGATAAGAAATTCTGGAAAGTTAATAGGGGGCGGTTTGGAGGCAGTGGAGGTGGATCACGGTTGGATGGAGGAGTGAACTGAGTTAGGATGGTTGGGTTGGTGGCGAAAAAGTTTCCACTGTAGGGACAGGGAGGAGAGAAGGTCAATAACTAGTCCCACATGGTTGAATTTGGGAGTGGGGCAAAAGGTGAGGCCTTTGGAAAGGTCTGATATTCCTTTGGAAAGGTCTGATATTTCTGTGGGAAGAAGGCTTCTGGAGGAAAGGTACATGACTGTGTTGTGGGTATGTTTAGGTTTTGAGTTCTGTGTGGTGGTGGGAGGGAATTTCGGATGATGCGGTAAGTATAGTAGGTCTGCGAGACAGGGTTTGTCAGCTATGGGGAGGATGTGGGGGAGTTTTGGAGGTTGTTGTAGAAGTGGTGGACAGTGGTACTCCGAGGCAGGAGTAGGAAGTGAGCAGGATGGATAGCTTTTTGAGGTGGCGTTGTGCATGTTGCTCAAGTTCCTGCAAGGCAAGAGTTTCAATATGTATTATGGGTTCCAGGAATTTGGGATTACACAGCAGGAGAATTTTGCAGATGGAGAGAAGGTACTGCAAGGAGGATTGGGCTTGGTTGATATGATTTTGCAGGACTAAGTTGGTGAGGGCTAAGGATTGGCGGAATCAGAACAGGTGGTAAGGCCATTAGGGGGGATTTCATGAACCAAGCAACAATGCGGGAACAGTATGCGGGACTGGGATATGGCTAGGGATAAGGAAACTTTTCTGTATTGATGCAGGTGGAAGGAGCAAAGATCCACGGTGGTGCAAAAATGCGAAAAAATACGTAAGAAAGTAGAACTACGTACGAAAAATTACGTAAAAATACACCCAAATACCTGTGAAAAGTACGAAATGGGTGCACAGGGGGGAAAAAAAGAGAAAATCTGAGGAAGACGACGATAGTGATAGGCGAAAACTCACTAAAATTGGCGAGAAGTCACAAAGGTCAAAGTAGAGAATAACAAATCAATAATAAATATAAGTATATTACTGTGGGTAGCAGGATTGAGGGCGGATGAGCATAGAGAAGGTGATGGCAGATGGGATTGGAAGAGGTGGATTTAGTGGATGCGAACAGGGATAGAAAGGAGAAGGTGTGGGGGTGGGGAGGGGTTCGTAGTTAGAGATGTAAGATCATGTGACACCAGAAAAGTGCAGGAGATAACATGCAAAAATATGGGAACTGACACAGGGAGCGTGATCAGTTTGAATATATAGGCTTAATTATATCAGCGGGAGTAATGTGGGACATAAGATGCAGCATCAACAATCAGCATGTTCTTGAGGCCATCTGTTGCGTGCGGCCGACTCCGTTGATACAGTGTGGCTCATAAGTAGTGTGTACAGTGTGGTTTGTAAGGCAACAAGAGAAACACAGGAAAGAAAAGAAAGAAGGATAAACGTTGCATACAGCGATGCAAAAGAAAGTAGTTACAAAGGAAAACAAAAGGAAAGCAAAAGAAAAGCCGCCAGGCAAAAATCAAACAATGGACAATCAAGGATGGAATGAAACAATACGAGAGAAGGAAAGTTGCTACTCACCAAATAGCGGAGATGCTGAGCCTCAATAGGCACAATAAAAAGATTCACACAATCATAGCTTTTGGCCATTAAGTCCTTTGTCAGCAGTAGATACACATACACACACGCACACATACTCATGCAAGCGCAACTTGCACACACATCTGCAGTCTCAGATAGCTGAAACTACACTGCGATCAGCAGCACCAGTGCATGATGGGACTGGCGACTGGGTGGGGCTAGGAGGAGGCTGGGGTGGGGAGGGGAAGGGATAGTATGGTGGGAGTGGCGGACAGTGAAGTGTTGCAGTTTGGACAGAGGGTAGGAGAGAAGGTGCGGAGGGGGGGGAGGGTAAGTAGCAGAAAGGAGAGAAATAAAAATAAAAATAAAAGAAATTAAAAGACTGGGTGTGGTGGTGAAATGACGGCTGCATAGTGCTGGAATGGGAACAGGGAGGGGGCTGGATGGGTGAGGACAGTGACTAATGAAGGTTGAGGCCAGGAGGGTTACGGGAATGTAGGATGTATTGAAGCGAAAGTTACCACATGCGCAGTTCAAAAAAGCTGGTGTTGGTGGGAAGGATCCATATGGCACAGGCTGTGAAGCAGTCATTGAAATGAGGGGTATCAAGTTTGGCAGCGTGTTCAGCTACAGGGTGGTCCACTTGTTTGTTGGCCACAGTTTGTTGGTGGGCGTTCATGCGGATAGACAGGTTGTTGGTTGTCATGCCTACATAGGATGCAGCACAATGTTTGCAGCTTAGCTTGTAGATCACATGACTGGTTTCACAGGTAGCCCTGCCTTTGATGTGATAGGTAATGTTAGTGACCGAACTGGAGTAGGTGGTGGTAGTAGGATGTATGGGACAGGTCTTGCATCTAGGTCTATTACAGTGGTATGAGCCATGAGGTAAGGGATTGGGAGCAGAGGTTGTGTAAGGATGGATGAGTATATTGTGTAGGTTCAGTGGACAGTGGAATATCTTGGTAGGAGGGGTGGGAAGGATAGTGGGTAGGACATTTCTCATTTCAGGGCACAATGAGAGGTGACCAAACCCTGGCAGAGAATGTAATTCAGTTGCTCCAGTCCCGGATGGTACTGAGTTATGAGGGGAATGCCCCTCTGTGGCCAGACTGTGGGACTATGGGAGGTGGTGGGAGACTGGAAAGATAAGACACGGGAGATTTGATTTTGTACATGGATGGGAGGATAATTACGGTCAGTGAAGGCTTCAGAGAGACCCTCAGTATACCGTATTTACTCAAATCTAAGCCGCACTTGAATCTAAGCCGCACCTGAAAAATGAGACTCGAAATCAAGGAAAAAAAATTTTCCCAAATCTAAGCCGCACCTGAAATTTGAGACTCGAAATTCAAGGGGAGAGAAAAGTTTTAGGCCGCATCTCCATATCGAAACAAAGTTGGTCCATTGTAATATGAGACACAATTTAGGTCGAATGAATGACGATACAGCTACAGTAGTTTCGTTTGAGTCGTGAGCTTAGCAGTTAAGCTTTACCAGGTAGCCATTGCTATACGTCAGGCGCTCCGTCCATATTTACACGGGTACCCTTCCTTTTTCACGTGCTTCGTCTGGTTTGAATCGATTGCTTATTTTTCTTTGATCTCATAAGTTATAGGTGTTATAGGTGTTTACGTCACTCTAAGCTGAAAATGCATTACTGTACTGTGTCATGCACTGTTTGTCGCATTCTGATAATGAGTGTTTATGGCCTGTCGCCGCTCGCGGCATGGCTTGCTTTTGTGTGCGCTACTGCCGCTTACAATAAAGAAAAGAGAGAGGAATCGTCTCATTAGCGAAACAATGGCAAGAGACTGCTGTTTGTTGTTACTCACACTGCTGCTTTCTTGGATAATGATCAACAATAACCAAATGATAGACTGCGTATGACAGAAGATGTTCTAAACGAGAGTTTAGTGAAAATTTTTCTCCATTTGAAAATCTTTGCAGACGCCTCTTTATTACATTACATTCTGCACAGAAATTAGAGTCATCTTAGATTTAAAACTAGTCAATTGTCGTGCTTCATTTCTGACTGTATCACTATTAGGCATAATAATGCGAGTATAAACATGACATGATATGTATATTCTTCCGCGTTTGCTGTTGTCTCACACTAGTTTCGTAGTTTATGAGGCAGACAGGATTTAAATGAGATAGCAGCAAACACGAAACAATACATGGCAAAATGTTTATATTCGTATTAATCTTATGGTGGAGAGAATACTGCATGTGATTCACGATTCATAAAAGTTCCTATCAGCAACCATCTCTTCTCACAGGTAGGAAAAAATTCAGAAAGTAGAGTTGGCCATATTGTCAAACGTCCCAAACAGTTTTGCCAGTCGGATTTTCGTAGTACATTGAAATGTGGCTACAGGGGAAATAAGCTCATCTTCCAGCTTTTTTTAAAAATTTATTTACTAAATCAGAGGTTTTGGTGCCAGTATTTATCTTTGTCCTTGCAACGCATGCCTGTGTAGCGCTACATATATTCGATGGCAGAAGTTAATTGTGGCGGCACCTACCAACATTTTTCAGAACTTCCGCTTACTTTGCACTCGATTCTAAGCCGCAGGCGGTTTTTTGGATTACAAAAACCGGAAAAAAGTGCAGCTTAGATTCGAGTAAATACAGTATTTAGAGAGGGACTGCTCGTCACTGCAGATGCGACGACCACAGGTGGCTAGGCTGTACAGAAGGGTCTTCTTGGTAAGAAACATGTGGCAGCTGTTGAAGTGGAGGTATTGCTGGTGATTAGTAGGTTTGATATGGATGGACGTATGGATGAGCCTTCTCTGAGGCAGAGGTCAACGTCTAGGAAGGTGGCTTATTGGGTTGAGTAGCCTTCACTGACCGTAATTATCCTCCCAACCTTGTACAAAAACAAATCTCCTGTGCCTTATCTTTCCACTCTCCCACCACCTCCCAAAGTCCCATAGCCCAGCCACAGAGGAGCATTTCCCTCGTAACTCAGCTCCATCCGGGACTGGAGCAATTGAATTACATTCTCTGCCAGGGTTAGGTCACCTTTCATCGTGCCCTGTAATGATAAATGTCCTACCCACTATCCTTCGCACCCCTCTTACTGTGGTATTCGGCCGTCCACGGAACCTACACAATATACTTGTCCATCCTTAGACAACCTCTGCTCCCAATCCCTTACCTCATGGCTCATACCACTGCAATAGACCTAGATGCAAGATCTGTCACATACATCCTCCTACCACCACCTACTCCAGTTCGGTCACTAACATTACCTATCACATCAAAGGCAGGGCTACCTGTGAAACCAGTCATGTGTTCTACAAGCTAAGCTGCAACCATTGTGCTGCATTCTATGTAGGCATGACAACCAACAAGCTGTCTGTCTGCATGAATGGCCACCGACAAACTATGGCCAAAAAACAAGTGGTCCACCCTGTAGCTGAACACGCTGCCAAACATGATACCCCTCATCTCAATGACTGCTTCACAGCCTGGGCCATATGTATCCTTCCCTCCAACACCAGCTTTTCTGAACTGCGCATGTGGTAACTTTCCCTGCAATACATCCTACGTTCCCATAACCCTCCGGGCCTCAACCTTCGTTAGGCACTGTCCTCACACATCCAGCCCCCTCCCTGTTCCCATTCCAGCACTACACAGCCATCATTTTACAGCCACACCCAGTCTTTTAATTTCTTTTTATTTCTCTCCTTTCCACTACTCCACTACTTACCTCCTCCTCCCTCCGCTCCTTCTCTCCTACCCTCTGTCTAAACTGCAACACTTCACTGTCCATCACTCCCACCATACTATCCCTGCCCTTCCCCATCCCAGCCTCCTCCTACCCCCCCCCCCCCCTCCCAGTTGCCACTCCCATCATGCACTGGTGCTGCTGCTCGCAGTCTAATTTCAGCTCTCTGCGACTGCAGATGTGTGCACAAGTTGGCCTAGCATAAGTGTGAGTGTATGTGTGTGTGTGTGTGTGTGTGTGTGTGTGTGTGTGTGTGTGTGTGTGTGTGTGTGTGTGTGTGTGTTTGTATCTACTGCTGACAAAGACCTTAATGGGTGAATGCTATGATTGTGTGAATCTTTTTATTGTGCCTATCACGGCTCACCATCTCCACTATATGGTGAGTGGCAACTTTCCTTCTCTTATATTGTTGTATGTGTAAATATAGATTTATTGGATTACTTAAGCTTCACAAAAGTGTTCCAATAAGACCTGTAATGTCTTCAGTTTCAGCACCTTGCCATAAATTAGCAAAAACTTAGATTCATAAATTAAAACTAAAAATAAATTTCAAAAAAAGATTTGGAATGCCTAATTCACTTGCAATAGTGAAAAAACTAAAAAATGCAGCCATTCCAACTAGTTCAATTCTAGTCTCTTGTGATATCAGTTGCTGTTTTGCAATATTCTTGTTGCAGAGGAAAGTGGAAATTTTAACAGAACTGGCACATAAAATCTGAACAAATCCTGTGGAAACAGCAGATATAAGGATAGGAAAGGAAACATGCTTAAGGCAAAATTATTTCCAATTTCAACAGGCTCTGTACAGTTAGTTACTTAGGTTAACATTGGGGTCCCCATTGAGCCCCTTATTAGCTGAAATGTTTATGGATAATTCTGAACAAAAATTTTTAGATAAAGTTCCTCTAAGTTCTAAAATACAACATCAGACCAGATATGTGGATGATGTATTGTGCTTGTGGACAGGTACCATCAGATAATTAATTTTTTTTCCAACATTTGAATTCACACCATAGTAAAATCAAGTTTACAGTGTGGTTTAGAGGAGACTCTATCAACTTTTTAGATCTCACCATTGAAATCAGTAAGCAACTGCATTTATTGAAGATATACAGGAAAGTAACTTCAACAGACACAGTAATATCAGCCAGTTCCCCGAGCATCCCATACCACACAAACATGCAGCCTTCCATTCCATGGTGCACTGCCTACTTTCTATACCACAAACCAGATGAGATTTTCAAAAGGAATTGAGAATAATAGCACACAGCAATGATTACAGTTCTGCCATAATTGACAACATACTCAGCAAAAAGAAGAGACAGAGGATAACACCACTCCTTTATCCACCTCAGAAAGCACAAAACCACTCTGCAAATGGGCTTCCATGCTATATGTAGATAACACTTTACAGGTTATTGCCAGAAAACTAAAAACCAGGAAATATACTCCAGCTTTTTGTGCTAGGAATACTGTTGCCCACCTACTGTTCAACAGTAAAGATAAGATTCCACCTTTAGAATAGAGTAGAATTTACAGAATTCCCTGCAGTGTGTGTGGCAAATTATAAGTAGGTCAACCAGGTAGAGCTGTAACTACTATACTGACTGAGCATGAAAGGAGTTGGAGACCAAAAAAGGAAGATTCCACCTTTGCTGAACATGCTCTGAATGAATGTCATTCATATGATGTGAAATGTCATGTTCTCCATAAAGGAACCAATGGCAAAAAACTAGCATTACATGAAATTCTGGCCAATAATAAACACCATTCAAAGAATCCTGACCTTGTCCTCAATGACCAAACACAGTTCCATTACTGGTCCTTTATTAAAGTAGTAACAGCCAGTTATTATTTCTCTCATCATTAGATAATAAGCTTGTTATAACTGTTCCATATCCTCATTCCATAGCCTTCTTTCTCCCCCTCCCCCCTTTTTCAATCTTTTCATCTTATTCACCAGTTTGTCATGTAATGTAATAGCCTGTGCCATTTCTCATTTGTATAACATTTATAGCTTGTATTAAACAATGGAAAATTCAGATTGGAATAACGGCAATATTATGAAGAGGATAGTTGCTACTCACCATACAGTTGACATACTTACTTACAGATAAGCACAACAACAAGACAGTCAAACAAGAAAGCTTTTGGCCAAAAAGGCCTTCATTGCCCTATAATTCTAGACACTGACAGAGGCCACACACCACTGTTGTTTTGTTCTGCAAGGATTACCTGACAGAAAGATTCCGCCAGCTGTCAGATTCATCCACCTACAAACTCTGCCGCAGTGACTCCATTTCAGAAATCTAGCAGGATCTCCAGTCCCTCCTCAAATTCTTAGGCCCATCCCAGAACCTCTCCCTGGAGTCCATCTGTCTCCTCATCCTACCACTCCCCACACTCCTACTTTCTACATGCTTCCGTAAGTCCATAAACCCAACCACCCAGGATGCCCCATTGTGGACAGTTACTGTTCCCCCCACTGAGCAAATCTCTGCTCTCGTAAACCAACACCTTCAGCATATTACCTGCAACCTACCATCCTATATAAAAGATACCGACCATTTCCTCCACTGATTCTTCACAGTTCCTGTTACTTTCCCACGTGATGCCCTGCTCATCACTATTGATGCCACATCCCTTTACACTAACTCCCTCATCCCCATGACCTTACTGCTATTGAACGCTACCTTTCCCAATGCCAAAGAGATTCCAAACAAACAACCTCCTTCCTACTGACCCACAATTCTCCTTTGAAGGTATCTCCTACAAAAAATCTGAGGTACGGTTATGGGCACCCACATGGCACCATGCTCCAGCCAATTTATTCATGGGCCATCTAGAGGATTTTTTTTTTAAACCACCCAGAATCCTGAACCCCTCACCTTGTTCATATTCAGTGATGATGTCTTAGTGATCTGCTCCAGAGCTCAACGCCATCACCCCCATTTGCTTCAAATGGTCCTTCTCAACCCAACAAGCCATCTTCCTCGATGTTGACCTCCACCTCGAAGATAGCTACATCAGTACCTCCATCCATATCAAACCTACCAACCACCTGCAATAACTCCACTCTGACAGCCACCACTCATTCTATACCAAGAAGTCTCCTTCATACAGCCTAGCTGTTGCATCTGTAGTGACGAGCAGTCATTCTCGAAATGTACCAAAGGTCTCATTGAGGTCTTCACAGATCATAATTACCCTCCAAATCTTGTAAAACACAGATCTACCATGCCTTATCTCTCCAGTCACCAACCACCACCAAAATTCCCACTGTATGGCCAAAGAGAAGCTTCCCCTCATGACTCAGTACCGCCCAGGACTAAAGCAACTGAATCATATTCTCAGCCAGGGTTTTGACTACCTCTTGTAGAGCCCTAAAATGAGGAATGTACTATCTGCTATTCTTTCCACATCTCCCAAGTGGTATTCTGTCGCCCATTGCACTTACACAATATCCTTATTCATCCCTACACAACCCCTGCTCCCAACCCCTTGCCTCATGGCTATATATCCCTATACTAGCCTAGACGCAAGACTGTGCCATACACCCAACATGACATTCTTCATTTCAATGACTGCTTCACAGCCTGTGCCATCTGGATCCTTCCTACCAACACCAGCCTTTCTGAACTGTGCAGGTGGGAACTCTCCCTGTAAAAAACCTTTCATTTCGGTAACCCTCATGGCCTCAACCTTCATTAGTCATTAGCCTTTATCCACCTATCCCCTTCCCTGTTTCCATTGTAGCACTACACAGCCCTCTATTCCACCTATGCACCACAGTGTTTTTACTTATTTTCTGCTGTCCCCCCCCCCCCCCCCCCCGCCCCCCAACTCCACTGCCTTCCGTCAAATCTCACAACTGCACTTAACTGCCCTATCTCCTCCCCACCTCATCCCTATATGCTCCCACAAGCAGTTATCCCTCCCCCTCCCCGCCACAGCCTCCTAATTACCCACACCAACCAGTTTGCTTCTCACATTATGCGCTGCTGTTCCCAGTCTGGTCTCAGCAACCAGACAATGTAATCAAGTTTGTGTGTGTGTGTGTGTGTGTGTGTGTGTGTGTGTGTGTGTGTGGGCGCGCGCAAGCGCGCGCGCGTGTTCATTCGCGCGTGTGTGCACGCACGCGCACGTGCATGTGCGCACGCTCGTGCTTGCGTGTGTGTGTCTGTCTTTCTGCTGTGCCTATCTATGACTCAACATCCCTGCTATATGATGAGTAGCAACTATTCTTTTCAAATATTGTCATTAGTGGCTTCATATACTTTCATATAGTTTTAATATTTAAATATATTGAAATATTTGTTCAGAGTTTATTCAGGTATTATATTATTCTTGTGTATTGTATAGATACAGTCGTAAAATGTCACATATTTTTGTACAGCAATCTTTGTACAGCTATGAACTCTTGAAGTTGTGTGGACTATCTGTTTAGTATTAAGTTGTGTGATGATGGCCTCAGAAGCTGAAAGAAAATTCATAATTAACTATTAAATAAATATTTTGGTGGAACATTAATAATGTGTATTTAAGTTGATAATATGTCTATGTTCCTCCAAGAACCAAAGGAATAGTCTGTAAATACTTAAAATTACTGTTACATTACAAACACTGGCAGTAGTGAGAATTCATCATAACTGTGAAAATATCCCAAATGGAACTAGGGCAGTTGGGGCTGCTAAGACTTTTACAAACTGTACTGCAACTCTTGTTCAAGTCGTTCATTGGTATTTCCATATCACATGAATGTCATCCAAAGCTTTTCTTTCCTTCAAAGAAATGTGGTGTTTTCATCAAAGAAAGTCACATTTTGGCTTGATTTAAAGGACATAAATTTGGCAAATCTGTGTATCGAAGACACTGATTTGTACTTTCACTGGTAGAAGTTAGTTAGAGTATTTTATTAGATTTTTTCTTTAACATTCTAAACAATTTAATTTGTCTGCACAATAATTTCCAGCATAAGTACTGCAAACACAGTATGAGCTATAAGAATTGTCATCATTGTGTAAAATCTTTCACCTGCAGCATCTCCTACATCTGTCATTGTTTTTCAGCAGACAAGCTAGGGCTCATCCATCTAGAATACAGACGACTGTAATTAGGAACTACACACAGGTGGGTTATGGGTAGTGACATCACAGTCAAGCCTTGCTGACCACATACGTGAACACAGTTGGGACTTCTCATGTTTTCTGATGTGGTTAGTGAAAGGCTGGTATAAAGCTTTCTAAGGACAGCGGCCATTTTCACCATCTAGGAGCCATTTTTTTTCCATTGGGGGATGAGGGAGTGAGGCTCACTCAGGCCTATGGTAGACCAAACAGATCTGTATGGAGAAACCTCCAATAATGCGGTAAACAAGAACACAAAATTACAATGGATAACAGAACAAAGAGACATAAATAACTGTCATATAAACATGAACCATGGATCTTGCCACTGGTGGGAAGGCTCGCATGCCTCAGTGATACAGACAGCCGTACCGTAGGTACAACCACAGTGGAGGGGTATCTGTTGAGAGGCCAGACAACGTGTGGTTCCTGAAGAGGGGCAGCACCCTTTTCAGTAATTGCAGGGGCAACAGTCTGCATGATTGACTGAGCTGGCCTTGTAACACTAACCAAAACGGTCTTGCTGTGCTGGTACTGCGAACTGCTGAAAGCAAAGGGAAACTACAGCCATAATTTTTCCCAAGGGCATGCAGCATTACTGTATGGTTAAATGATGATGGCATCCTCTGGGGTAAAATATTCCAGAGGTAAAATAGTCCCCCATTCAGATCTCTGGGCGGGGACTACTCAGGAGGACGTTGTTATCAGAAGAAAGAAAACTGGCGTTCTACGGATCGGAGTGTGGAATGTCAGATCCCTTAATCGGGCAGGTAGGTTAGAAAATTTAAAAAGGGAAATGGATAGATTAAAGTTGGATATAGAGGGAATTAGTGAAGTTCGGTGGCAGCAGGAACAAGACTTCTGGTCATGTGAATACAGGGTTATAAATACAAACACAAATAGGGGTAATGCAGGAATAGGCTTAATAATGACTTTATAAAAAAACAGGAATGCGGGTAAGCTGCTACAAACAGCATAGTGAACGCATTATTGTAGCCAAGATAGAAATGAAGCCCACTCCTACCACAGTAGTAAAAGTTTATATGCTAACTAGCTCCGCAGATGACGAAGAGATTGATGAAATGTATGATGAGATAAAAGAAATTATTCAGATAGTGAAGGGACATGAAGATTTAATAGTCATAGGTGACTGGAATTCGATAGTAGGAAAAGGAAGAGAAGGAAGTGTAGTAGGTGAATATGGAATGGCAGTAAGGAATGAAAGAGGAAGCCACCTGGTAGAATTTTGCACAGAGCATAACTTAATCATAGCTAACACTTGGTTCAAGAATAATATCAGAAGGTTGTGTACATGGAAGAAGCCTGGAGATACAAAAAGGTTTCAGATAGATTATATAATGGTAAGACAGAGATTTAGGAACCAGGTATTAAATTGTAAAACATTTCCAGGGGCAGATGTGGACTCTGACCACAATCTATTGGTGATGAACTGTAGATTAAAACTGAGGAAACTGCAAAAAGGTGAGAATTTAAATAGATAGGACCTGGATAAACTGACAGAAACAGAGACTGTAGAGAGTTTCAGGGAAATTGACAAGATGGGGGAAAGAAATACAGTAGAAGAAGAATGGGTAGCTTTGAGAGATGAAATAGTGAAGGCAGCAGAGGATCAAGTAGGTAAAAAGACGAGGGCTAATAGAAATCCTTTGGTAACAGAAGAGAGATTGAATTTAATTGATGAAAGGAGAAAATGTAAAACTGCATTAAATGAAGCAGGCAAAAAGGAATACAAACGTCTCAAAAATTAGATCGACAGATAGTGCAAAATGACTGAGCAGGGATGGCTAGAGGACAAGGATGTAGAGGCGTATATCACTAGGGTTAAGACAGATACTGCCTACAGGAAAATTAAAGAGACCTTTGGAGAAAAGACAACCACTTTCAAGAATATCAAGAACTCAGGTGGAAATCCATTTCGTAGCAAAGAAGAGAAAGTAGGAGGGTGAAAGGAGTATATTGAGGGTCTATACAAGGGCAATATTCTTCAGGACAATATTATGGAAATGGAAGAGGATGTAGGTGAAGAGGAAATGGGAGATATGATACTGTGTGAAGTGTTTGACAGAGCACTGAAAGACCTAAGTCGAAACAAGGCCTCGGGAGTAGACAACATTCCATTAGAACTACTGATAGCCTTGGGAAAGCCAGCCCTGACAAAACTCTACCATCTGGTGAGCAAGATGTATGAGACCGGCGAAATTCCCTCAGACTTCAAAAAGAAGATAATAATTCCAATCCCATAGAACCCTCAGACTTCAAGAACAATATAATAATTTCAATCTCAAAGAAATCAGGTGTTGACAGATGTGAAAATTATCGAACTATCAGTTTAATAAGCCACAGCTGCAAAATACTAACACAAATTCTTTACAGACGAATGGAAAAACTGGTAGAAGTCGACCTCGGTGAAGATCCGTTTGGATTCTGTAGAAATGTTGGAACACATGAGGCAATACTGACCCTACGACTTATCTTAGAAAATAGATTAAGGAAAGGCAAACCTACATTTCTAGCATTTGTAGACTTAGAGAAAGCTTTTGACAATGTTGACTGGAATACTCTCTTTCAAATTCTGAAGGTGGCAGGGGTAAAATATAGGGAGCAAAAAGCTATTTACAATTTATACAGAAGCCAGATGGCAGTTATAAGAGTTGAAGAGCGCAAAAGGGAAGCAATGGTTGGGAAAGCAGTGAGACAGGGTTGTAGCCCACTGCCCAATGTTATTCAATTCACTATATTGAGCAAGGAGTAAAGGAAACAAAAGAAAAATTTGGAGTAGGAATCAAAATCCATGGAGAAGAAACAATAACTTTGAGGTTCGCCGATGACATTGTAATTCTGTCAGAGACAGCAAAGGACCTGGAAGAGCAGCTGAACAGAATGGACAGTGTCTTGAAAGGAGGATATAGGATGAACATCAACAAAAGCAAAATGAGGATAATGGAATGTAGTCAAATTAAATCGGGTGATGCTGAGGGAATTAGAGTAGGAAATGAGATGCTTAAAGTAGTAAATGAGTTTTGTTGTTTGGGGAGCAAAATAACTGTTGATGGCCAAAGTAGAGAGGATATAAAATGTAGACTGGCAATGGCAAGGAAAGCATTTCTGAAGAAGAGAAATTTGTTAACATCGAGTATAGATTTAAGTGTCAGGAAGTCATTTCTGAAAGTATTTGTATGGAGTGTAGCCATGTATGGAAGGGAAACGTGGATGATAAATAGTTTAGACAATAAGAGAATAGAAGCTTTCGAAATGTGGTGCTAATGAAGAATGCTGAAGATTAGATGGGTAGGTCATATAACTAATGACGAGGTATTGAAGAGAATTGGGGAGAAGAGAAAAATGTGGCACAACTTGACTAGAAGAAGGCATCGCTTGGTAGGACACATTCTCAGGCAATTTAGTACTGGAGGGCAGCGTGGAGGGTAAAAATCGTAGAGTAAGACCAAGAGATGAATACACTAAACAGATTCATAAGGATGTAGGTTGCACTAGGTACTGGGAGATGAAGAAGCTTGCACAGGATAGAGTAGCATGGAGAGCTGCATCAAACCAGTCTTTGGACTGAAGACCACACCAACAACAACATAAACACGGTCATAAGAAACAGACACACATTCTCATTCATAGTAGTGACCATGTTTTGGCCCAGAAAATGCTTTTCTATTGTCGGAACAAGTTAAAAGTTTGTTATTTTTGCTGTCTTCACTGTTTCGTATTACTTTCATTGATACCCTACCTCTAACCTGAAGTACAATTTGATGTTTTTTTTTTTTTTTTGGTGAGATAGAGAAATCACTTCCCTTATCAACTTTCTGGTACAGGGAGCATGCTTCAACATGACAGACTAAAACTAGCACTTCACAAAAGCATGAAAGTAGACTAAAACAAAGAGTGAAATCTGAATGTACCATCTGCAGACAATGTTTTAGTGAGCACTACTCTCATTGGTCTAGGGGTCATTGGAAGAAACTCAAATGAAGTTTGGAAGGGGGAGAGTGGGAGGTTGGCGCAGTGGGAAAGTTTCACCCATTGAGTGCAGTGCAGTTGATGCATGATTCATGTTGATCACCTTAGAAGTAACAATGTTTTGTAAAAGCTTATTTACAAGGATGCTCATATTCAAATGTGGAATTTATTTTCATGAATATAAAATTAAATTACAGCAGTGATTACTATTATTGTTATGCTGCAAATAATGGCAGCATTGTGAACTGACTTTATGTACATTGATGTGTGCCAATAGCTTCCGAATGGAGCTGGTGCTGTCAAAATGTGAAACTATATTTACCATGTTTGCCAACTTGTGCAAGGTTCTTAAAAACTTTTTTGTATAATATGTGTGTGTGAAAAAAAATAATTTTTATTGCTATGAATATTTTAAAAACTCGTAAATTCAAAGATTAGTAATATTAAATTTGAACTTCCCCAATGATAAAAAGTAATTAAGATTCAACGCTCGAAACACTGTCACAATGGCTCTGTGGAAAAATAGTGCCTTCTAGTGGCATTTTTTGGAATTTCCTTCTGTTTTGCCTTTGAAACTAACCTGCAGGCACATTTCTGGACCACAAAAATGGGAAAAAAGTAATCTCTTCTCTCAAAGATCATTATTGTTTTCATTATTTGTAGCTTCTAGTTTTTGTTGTGTAGCTTAACATGGCCTGCAGTGCCACAGTTGCATAATTTTGAATAGAGTAGTGCAGTCAACCATATGCTTATTTCTTTGTCTGCCAACTTGTAGTGAAATAGCGTCAGTGACCATCACAGCCTAGTTACTCATGTTTGTGTTTTTGGTACTGATAACCCTTGTCCAAAGGCAAAAGGGCTATTTTTTTTATTTTACTTATTTTGTTTACTGTTCTCATTCAAGTTTTAATAAGTAGGTTGGATAGGGACTGTGCCTGGTTTACAGGAATATAGGAGCAGTTGGCAACAGTCTGAACAACTGATGATGCTGTTGGCCATGGTCAGCGATTTTCAAGCTGCTCCTCAGTGTGCAGCACCAGTGGTGAAATTGGCATGTCACATGGGGCACCTCAAGTATAGCTTGTTTCTCCCATGGGCTTTGCTGCTGAGCCACCTTCATTTGTACCCCACACAAGGGAACTGCACTCATGCAGAGTGAGTGGCAGGTTGTAACCCATTTGTGTTGCCAAAGGCAGAGAGGGAGTAGAGTCTTGCTCATTCACCCTATAAGTGAACAAGTGGATGTTCCTTCAGCAGTGTCTGAACAAGCAGATTGGGGGAGCAGGTTTGCAGGACCTCCAATGCAGATGCTTTATGGAGCCCCTCAGGAAACAACATCCAGGGCTGGACAGAAGTCAATGTGCTCAGTATGTAAAAACAGATTAGATGTCATGGGAGGGGGAGTACTCAATGTAATCAACAAAAATATTCTAGAATGAGATTTTCACTCTGTAGCGGAATGTGCGCTGGTATGAAACTTCCTGGCAGATTAAAACTGTGTGCCCGACCGAGACTCGAACTCGGGACCTTTGCCTTTCGCGGGCAAGTGCTCTACCATCTGAGCTACCGAAGCACGACTCACGCCCGGTACTCACAGCTTTACTTCTGCCAGTATCTCGTCTCCTACCTTCCAAACTTTACAGAAGCCATGTCTCCACTATATCCTTTCTTTCAGGAGTGCTAGTTCTGCAAGGTTCACAGAAGAGCTTCTGTAAAGTTTGGAAGGTAGGAGACGAGATACTGGCAGAAGTAAAGCTGTGAGTACCGGGCGTGAGTCGTGCTTCGGTAGCTCAGATGGTAGAGCACTTGCCCGCGAAAGGCAAAGGTCCCGAGTTCGAGTCTCGGTTGGGCACACAGTTTTAATCTGCCAGGAAGTTTCAACAAAAATATTCTGTCTACCGAGTTTGAAACTGAGTTTGACTGGACACGAGTAACCAAACTTGGTGAACTCAAGTTAATCACGGTAAAACAGTAAATGAGGACGGCTCCAATAAATGTGACTATAAAAGTGTTAACAATTGTAAGATGTGCAACAAAAAAGTGATTAAAGGTATTCGGTGTAAAGGCTGCCACCGCTGGTTCCACGAGAAGTGCGCTAAATTAAGCATAAAATTTGTAAATGAGGACTACATATGGACTTGTTCCACGTGTGTTAGTGATGCTGTGGAAAACAAATTTAGAAACACCATCATGGAAAAAGATGAAAAAATCAGAGTACTTCAAAGTGATTTACTTACTCTAAACAACAAATACGCTACTCTGAAGAATAAGTGTACATGTGGTACAAAGGTACATCTTCAATACAAGGAACCAAGTGTAAACAAACCAGACTCCTTCTCGGTAAGAGAAAACGATTTCTCGTCTAAGGAAGATTATGGACACAAAGAAACATCGAAAGAAGTCTTCTCAGCGTCGTGTAAAAACTATTCTACGAAGAAGATACAACAGAAGTAGATGGTGGAAATATTCGGCGACAGTCACAGCCGCAACATTCGGGAACTCTTGACAAACAGTGTAAATAATGATGTTCAAATCTCAGGCATTATAAAGCCTGGTGCCAGTTTTGACAATGTGGTTAAAAGTGTTAACGAAGATTGCTCAAAACTCACAAAAAAAGACAGTGTGCTGATAATAGGAGGTGCAAACAATGTTTACAGAAATGAAGCCACGGCCTTTGTTAAGAAGCTGATCACAGTGCTGCGGTTCCTGCATTTTACAAACGTAATTGTAACAACACTCCCACAAAGGTATGATCTTCCGGACTGGTCGTGTGTTAACAAAGAAATTCGATGAACGAATTATAAGTTAAAACGTTTTTGTGCCAAATTTGTAAATGTAAAGCTCATAGATACTGATACTTATGAAAGAAACTGTTCTACATGCCATGGAATGCATCACAACAAACATGGTAGGGAAAGATTAGCTGCGAATATTAACGATGTACTTGAACTGATATCTCATGATAACAAAAACAGACCTGTTATTGCAATGGAAGCTCCTTCACAGGGAAACTAATACGGCGGACCAATTCCTATGGAATTAGGTCCGAAAGAACTAACAAAGCGAGGGACCGTAAATTTGCAGTAAAAACTCACATCGGTGTAAACTTTGCCGACAGTTTAATAGATACTGTAAATTCTTTAGTCAGTAAAAATAGCTTCATAATGAACTTAAACATAGGTGGTGTGTTGGGAGAAATGATGAACAAACTATATGACTTAGAAATACTCTTAGGGCAAATTAACTCTGTAAAAGTCATATGTTTGAATGAACATTGGCTTAAGTGGGACAATGTCAAGCTAATAAATTCACTCTCAGGATACAAGTTAGCATCGAGTTTTTGCAGAAAAAAGGGGTATGGGGGATCATGTGTATTACTTGAACAGACACAAAACTTTGAAGCCAAAACGACATTCGATTGTTTAAATGAGGAACAGGTATTCGAAAGCTGTTGCATTGAGCTGTCTGAATACGGTTTACTAATCATAAGCATACATCATGTCCCGGAATATTGGGCTACTAGGGCATTTCTAGAGAAATTTGAAACTCTGCTAAGTAGGTTGCAGGGAGGGAAACCATATAAAAAGATTGTAATTTGTTCTGATTTTAATATAGATATAAGAGACAAAAACAGATTTGTTACCACCCTGAAGGATTTGTTGGCTACAAATGGCTTAACACTAAATTTTACTGAGTACACCAGGGTAACAGCCACTTCTGCCACAAACACTGATAATATAGTGAGCAGCAAAAATTATGGGAATACACAAAAACATGTATTAGACTTAGGAATATCTGATCACTCAGCACTTTTTATATCATTGCCATACATAGACAAAACATATAGGCCCACAGTGAAATTGGTCAGAAATTTCAGCCAGCCAAATATAAACACATTTATCTTGGAATTAAAGGAAACCCATTGGACCTTCAGCAACCAGTGTTCAGTAAACAATAATTACAACACTTTCATATCTGAATTCAAGAACATTTTCAATGAATGCTTTCCCCTCGTATCAACAAATGATAAATACAATAAAAGTAACACATGGATTACGGAAAGTATCAGGATCTCTAGTATTAGAAAGAGGGATATGCATAAGGAAGCGAAAACCAACCGTGACGCTGAATTTATTAGGTACAAAATCAAATACAAAAAAATGTTTGATCGGGTAGTTAAACAAGCAAAACAATTGGCAAACAGTAAATATATAGCTAATGCCTCAAATAAATCAAAAGCAGTATGGCAGGTTGCCAAGAAAGAAACAGGTACAGAAGAAACAAAACATTTTAATTACAAACTAGAAATTGGTGGGAATATTGTTACTAACACTCAGCACATCTGTGAAGAATTTAATAAGTACTTCATAACCACAAACAAAATTCATAACTTCTTACTTCCACAAACAAGACCTGATGCAGTATTGCAGGAATCAAGAGAGTTTAAATTTACTGCAGTATCATGTCATGAAGTAGCTAACATCATACAATCCCTAAAAAATCTTAAATCTGTGGGCTGGGATGAAATTCCAACAAATATCATAAAGGCAGGAAGTGACAGCATTGCACCTCAACTCTGTAAAATAATAAACCAATCATTTTATGAGGGCTGCTTCCCAGACAGACTGAAATATGCTGAAGTCTGTCCAGTCTACAAAAAGGGAAAACAAGATGATTTAGTAAATTTCTGCCCAGTGTCTATACTCCCAGTTTTCTCTAAAATAGTTGAACGAATAGTATGTAATCAATTAGAAAAGTACAATAAGGAAGGTAATATTATTCTCAATAACCAATATGGGTTTAGGAAGGGACGAAACACTTTACAAGCTGTAAATGAACTAATCTCCAAAGTAAATAAATGCCTTGACAACAAAAAAAGTGTATCTCGTATTTTTTGTGACCTCTCAAAGGCATTTGACACAGTAAACCATAAGCTACTGCTCCAAAAATTGGGTACCTATGGCTTCCATGGAAAATCTATAAGATGGTTTTCATCTTATCTCAAAAACAGATACCAAAGGGTGGTGATACATCAAAAGGGAGAGAAAACTTGCTCTATCTGGAAAGAAATTCAAGCAGGCGTGCCCCAGGGCTCAATATTAGGACCACTTCTGTTCTTATATTACATAAATGACATGCCTAGCAAAGTAAATACAGATACAATACTTTACGCAGATGACTCAACTGCTGTAGTCTGCTGCAAAAACACTGACGAATTAGTTAGGACCACGAAACAAACTCTACAAGAACTTGAACAATGGATAAAACATAATGCTATGAAATTAAATCTTGAAAAAATCCAAATCATACACTTCAGGACCAAACTACTGAATGTATATTACAGATAGAATATTCAGGTAAAGAACTGGCCACAGTCGATTCTGTAAAATTTCTTGGGATAACTTTAAATAAAAACTTGCAATGGACTGACCATGTGGACAGTTTACTGAAGAGATTAAATAGTTAAGTTTATGCAATGAGGGTACTACACAAAGTAACGAATTTAATAGTGAAGAAAACTGTATACCACACGTATTTCATAACACTTATAAGATATGGAATAATATTTTGGGGTGCTGAAAAGACAAACCTCCTTTGAATCTTCAAACTACAAAAAAAAAAAAAAAATCAGAGCAAAGACAGGAACCAATAGTAGACGTTCATGCAAACCACTATTCAAAGGCCAGGACTTCATAACAATCCCTTCCATCTTCATATATGAAATACTTCTCTTTGAACAGAAAAACTCACATCTGTTTGAAGGAAATACATTCACACATACCTATGAAACTAAACTTAAATTGAAACACATGCTACCTTGTCACCGACTCACAGTATATGAAAATACTCAATATTACATGGCTCTGAAGATCAGAAATAAGATAAGGTCAACATTTGGGGAATCCACATTGGAGACCATTGGCACATACCTAAAAAGCAAATGTTATTATAGTCTAGAAGAATTTCTAAATGAATAAAAAGCAATGTTATAGTTTAGAAGAATTTATAAATAGGAATAGGGAGTAAAGATGCAAGTACAAATGGTATACTTTTGAAGCCATATAGATACAAAGTATACACGTTCACCGTATATTCATGTTTATATATATATATATATCTAACGAAAGTGCTGGCAGGTCAATAGACACACAAACATACACACAAAATTCAAGCTTTCGCAACAAACTGTTGCCTCATCAGGAAAGAGGGAAGGAGAGGGAAAGACGAAAGGATGTGGGTTTTAAGGGAGAGGGTAAGGGGTCATTCCAATCCCAAGAGCGGAAAGACTTACCTTAGGGGGAAAAAAGGACAGGTATACACTCGCACACACACACATATCCATCCGCACATACACAGACAGACATATCCACAGATGGATATGTGTGTGTGTGCGAGTGTATACCTGTCCTTTTTTCCCCCTAAGGTAAGTCTTTCCGCTCCCGGGATTGGAATGACCCCTTACCCTCTCCCTTAAAACCCACATCCTTTCGTCTTTCCCTCTCCTTCCCTCTTTGCTGATGAGGCAACAGTTTGTTGCGAAAGCTTGAATTTTGTGTGTATGTTTGTGTTTGTTTGTGTGTCTATCGACCTGCCAGCACTTTCGTTTGGTAAGTCACATCACTTGTGTTTTTAGATATATTTTTCCCACATGGAATGTTTCCCTCTATTATATTCATGTTTATATATAGAATTATATGGCGGTTTGTATCCCGTTCAGTACATGCATACTTCGTATAGGTGTGTGAAGGCTATAGTAATGATTCGATGAGTTACGAAAAGATTTAAAATACAATGTTGTATTTTTATTATAATAAGCAATGTATGTATGACGGATTTCCTGTAGTATATAAAATACTGTAACAACTTAGGTTACAGACTGATGAGTCACCAATGTTCTCAATCGAATGATTGTATAAAAACATGTTATGTGACAATAAAGTATCTTTTCTTACCTTAACTAATCTTATCTTATCTTACATTTTGATCCACTACCTGACTCCACTGTAACAGTTATAGAATCATTCAAAGAAAGTCTACACTCAGTAAGCAGATGTTCATGCATTATTAGTGTAGGCGATTTTCACTTACTAAGTATAGAATGGGACATCTATGGATTCACTGCAGGTGGTATAGAAAGGCATTCTTATGAAGTAGTCCAGAGCAAATTGTCTGACAACCGTCTTGAACAGCTAATTCAAGAACCCACAAACAACACAAATATTTTAGATCTTGTAGCTACAAACAGGTGTGATGTTATTGACAGCGTCAGTATAGAGACAGAGATTTGTGATGATGATGTCATCATAGTGACAATGGATACTTAAGTTAATAATTATGTCAACAATTAGAAGAGTTTTTTGTTCTGGAAAGAACAAATAAGCTGTTATTAGCATCCTTCTTAGACAACAAATGTGCATCATTTAGTTCTAATGTGATGGATGTAGAGAAATTATGGGCAAAATTTAAACTTATTAAAGTTTGTGCCAAGTAAGTGGATTAAGGATGGAAAAGACCCACTGTGGTTTAATACACTACTGGCCATTAAAATTGCTACACCACGAAGATGACGTGCTACAGATGCGAAATTTAACCGACAGGAAGAAGATGCTGTGATATGCAAGTGATTAGCTTTTCAGAACATTCACACAAAGTTGGCGCTGGTGGTGACACCTACAACATGCTTACATGAGGAAAGTTTCCAACCGATTTCTCATACACAAACAGCAGTTGACCAGCATTGCCTGCTGAAACGTTGTTGTGATGCCTCGTATAAGGAGGAGAAATGCGTACCACCACGTTTCCGACTTTGATAAAGGTCGGACTGTAGCCTATCGCGATTGCGGTTCATCATATCGCAACATTGCTGCTCGCGTTGGTTGAGATCCAATGACGGTTAGCACAATATGGAATCGAAGGGTTCAGGAAGGTAATATGGAATGCCGTTCTGGATCACTAGCAGTCAAGATGACAGGCATCTTGATGTGACGTTTAAAGCTTTCCCAGCGTACTGATTGTTCCATAAAAACACGGGAGAACTGCCGGATATCAGTAACTTCCTGCCATGATATTTCGGCGCAGAGTCTTCTGGCCATCTTCAGGTGAATGCCACTGTAGTAGTACTGGCGAATACGCACTGAGCTCTGCTATTTAAAGCCTTCTGAGGTGACATTGTGCATGCGCTGCTCAACATGCGCGTTTATAATGGCTCTGTGCACTGCACCTCACGCCCTCCACTGTGAAAGCCTGGCGTATCGGTGTCAGGTCGATTTCCATCTTTATGCAGATAACTACGTTGACTACGAAGTTTCTCTATAACAGGATTCCAAGCAGAGTTCAGCTGATAACCGCTATCTCGATTGATGAGAGTCTCATTGTCAGACAATCTTATATATCAAATAAGATTGTCTGACAATGAGACTCTCATCAATCGAGATAGCGGTTATCAGCTGAACTCTGCTTGGAATCCTGTTATAGAGAAACTTCATAGTCGATGTAGTTATCTGCATAAAGATGGAAAACGATCTGACACCGATACGCCATGCTTTCACAGTGGAGGGCGCGAGGTGCAGCGCACGGAGCCGTTATGAACGCACATGCTGAGCAGCGCATGCGCAATGTCACCTCAGAAGGCTTTAAATAGTGGAGCTCAGTGCATACTCGCCAGTACTACTACAGTGGCATTTACCTGAAGATGGCCAGAAGACTCTGCGCCGATATATCGTGGCAGGAAGTTACTGATATCCGGCAGTTCTCCAGTGTTTTTAAGGAATGACAGGCATCTTATCCGCATGGCTGTAACGGGCAGTGCAGCCACATCTTGATCCCTGAGTCAACAGATGGGGCCATTTACATGACAACAACCATCTGCACGAACAGTTCGACGACGTTTGCAGCAGCATGGACTATCAGCTCAGAGACCATGGCTGCGGTTACCCTTGACGCTGCATCACAGACAGGAGCGCCTGCGATGGTGTACTCAATGACGAACCTGGGTGCACGAATGGCAAAACGTCATTTTTTCGGATGAATCCAGGTTCTGTTTACAACATCATGATGGTCATTCATGTTTGGCGACATCATAGTGAACGCACATTGGAAGCATGTATTCGTCATTGACATACTGGCGTATTATCCGGCATGGTGGTATGAGGTGCTATTGGTTACACGTCTCGGTCACCTCCTGTTCGCATTGATGGCACTTTGAACAGTGGACGTTACATTTCTGATGTGTTATGACCTGTGTCTCTACCCTTCATTCGATCCCTGGAAAACCCTAAATTTCAGCAGGATAATGCACGACCGCATGTTGCAGGTCCTGTACGGGCCTTTCTGGATACAGAAAATGTTTGACTGCTGCCCTTGCCAGCACATTCTCCAGATCTCTCACCAATTGAAAACGTCTGGTCAATGGTGGCCGAGCAACTGGCTTGTCACAATATGCCAGTCACTACTCTTGATGAACTATGGTATCGTGTAGAAGCTGCATGGGCAACTGTACCTGTACACGCCATCCAAGCTCCGTTTGACTCAATGCCCAGGCGTATCAAGGCTGTTATTACGGCCAGAGGTGGTTGTTCTGGGTACTGATTTCTCAGGATCTATGCACTCAAATTGCATGAAAATGTAATCACATGTCAGTTCTAGTATAATATATTTGTCCAATGAATACCCGTTTATCATCTGCATTTCTTTTTGGTGTAGCAATTTTAATGGCCAGTAGTGTAAAAAAATTTGGAAAATGCTGAGGAAACAGAGATTGTTGTACTCTTGATTCAGAAATGTCAACAGGTACGAGTTAGGAGAAATTCATGTGTCTATAAAAAAATTGATGTATGATGCATACAATTTAGTGAAAGATCTTGCCAAGAATCTGAGAAAATTCTGGTCCTCTTAAGAATGGTAAGTGAGCTGGAGGCTTCTATTCAGTCTCTCATTGATCATCCTGGTGTGACAGAAGAAGACAATAAGAGGAAAGCTGAAGTTTTAAATGTCATGTTAAACCACTTTCTTGTTTTATGTTATACGGAAACTTGTCATTGACCTTTCTTAGCACCAGAGTACATAACTCCACTCAGAACCTTAGACAAAGGGGAGAAGTCAACATGAAAATAATTGCACCAGAATACATAACTCCGCTCAGAACCTTAGACAACGGGGAGAAGACAACATGAAAATAGTTTTTATCTCTTGCACAGTGACTGCAAAAGTCACTGTTCAGTTGAAACTGATTTTTATTATCAGGAGCAGATAATCTTAAAGAGTAACTATGCTGGGAAGTGAGCATAAGAATTCAAAGTTCCTTAAAGAGGTCACTGAAAGATATGTAGTTATCTGCTTTAGACAAAATTCTTACTGGGCACTTATGCTGAATAAGCACTTTATTTACGTAATTTGCATTGCCAAGAAAATAATTCCATAAGACAATAGGGAGTGAAAATAAGTCAACACTCTCACCCTTAAGTAAAGACAATGACAGATGCTTCCAAGTGCCCTTACATAAAGAGACTGAGATACTTCCAAGTGCAATGCATTTATGGGAAAAGGTCATAATAACTGATGCAATGGGAATTTCACTTTGCCATGCACTTCACAGTGGTTGGCTGTGTATAGATGCAGATGTCAAAGGATGCTTGTAATCCAGATGAACTCCAAGGAATTTTATGTGACTAAGCTGTAAATAATGTGAAATTAATCTGAAAGGTATAGAAAGGATTGACTTGTAGATGGCCTACACTTTGAATAACCTTGAAAGAGCGAAGACAGATGTTTATATCCTCATAAATAAGCCTGGGGACCATAGATATACAACTTTACGAAATCATCCAGTCAAGTGTTGAGATGGTTCCTACTAACAGGCCATAGCTGACACCTTGCCCTTTCCTTACACATTATTAAGACTTACAAAACACCGAGTGGAGTAACACTGTGGTTAGCACACTGGACTTGCATTCAGGAGGACAATGGTTCAAACTCGTCTCCGACCATCCTGATTTAGATTTTCTGTGATTTCCCTAAATCATTTCAGGCAAATGGCAAGATGGTTTCTATGCCAAGATGGTTTCTTTGAAAGGGCACAGTTGATCTTCTTCCCAATCCTTCGCTAATCCAAGCGTTTACTCTGTCTCCAATAATCTCGTTGTGGATGGGAAATTAAACATTAATCTCCTCCTCCTTACAAAATGAAGTATATTCTTACATTGTATGATTCTTCTCATGATCATTGTTTTCAGTGTTGCTACTCTCTATTATACAAGCTATCTTCAATTCTGACATTTCTTGGTTCCATGTTATATTATTTTGTTTTCTTTCAGTAAGTTATGTGTTGAAGTGATTCGAGAATTTCTGTGTACATTCTACAACCACTCAGTCTTGTACCGTCTTGAACACATGATATTCTAGATATGAGTGTGGGATGGTAGAATCCTACCCACTGTGTGTCACATGTTTGTGTGTGCAGGTAGTCAGTCGCGAGAAGAAAGTAGGCGTGGTGCTCAAACAGCACCAACAAGTACTTGTCGGGCAATCCATAGATGTTTTAGAGGGTGAACCATGAAGTTTTTATGCAGCTCTGTTTCTATTGTGTCATTGACTATTGTTATGTGAAAGAAGAACAGTTGAAAAAGTAATCTTGTGGACTCTTTATCCAGCCTTGTTAGAGGCCAGACCTATTTTATGATGCATGTGAAGTAGAGTCATGGTTATTAAGCCAACTCTTTTATAAATGTAATTAAATTTGTTTTTTGACATTGGACAGAGTGAGTGACTTACTGGAAGTCATATGTATGAGGAAAGTGAGAATTTTATTCTGTATGGAGTTCAAATATACTGTTGGTTGACAAAAAATAAAGTTCGCGTATCTACTTATTTCATGAGAAGAGAGAGAGGCTTAAATGTTCCACTACCTAGCATCATTTCCATGGAAAAGAAGTAAAGAGAGTTTTCCAGCAGCCAGCTAGCCAGCAAAGAAGATCGGCTGTGAATCTCAAGAAAGTCGCCTCGTATAAAAGAAGTGGGAAGTTTGTACATCTACTTCACAATTTAGATTGGCATCAAAAACGTCAGAATGTGGTGACCTGTGTGAAAGGACACAAGAAAACAGGAATTTTAAGTAAAAAACTAGAGAAGAAGTTGTTACGTGTTGCCCTAACAACCAAACATAACACGACAAGAATTTACTCTGAGACATTGGAATATGTTTAAGTATCCAATGAAGCAAAATTTGAATGAAAAATGGTGAAGACATGCAAAATTCACAACTATAAAACAACAAATAAGATTTTGACACATTTGTCTAAGAATAAATACGCCGCGTAGAACACTTCAACCAGGAAGATCCTGTACGGGGAGTACACAGCTCTCAGACACATCGCGGGGATGCAGATGCGGAAACCAACCGCCGGCACCAACTGCTGTTCACGCAACGAGACTTCTACACTGGGTGAGTGTGAAACAGGACTTCATTACTTTAGTACAAAGTGGTACATACTGTTGAGTGAACTTTTATTGTGTAATTATAGTATTTAAAGTTAGTTTTAAATGCTTACTAGGGATAAAGCATGTAAAAGCATGGACAATATACAACAACAAATTGAAGACACTCAAGGACCAGCTATGGCTATGAAAGTTAGTAAAGAAATGCCAGACTGCGCTGAGTTGATAATTTTAATTAAAACTCAGAGTCTCCAATCAAATGCTCAGCATGAGACTCTAACAAAAGTATTAGGCTTGGTAAATTCTCAGTTAAGTACCCAGAGTGAAGGTTTAAATGCTCAGAGTCTTAAGTCAAACTCATTAGATTCGCAATTAAATACCAAGAGTGAAGTTTTGAATGCTCACAGGAAAACTCTAAATGCCTAGAGTGAAACTCTAAATAGTCAAGCGACAAATCTAGGTTTGCCAAATGCCAAAGTCAACTTGCAAAACAAAGAATTTAGTAATCTATGCGAAGGTATAGGTGCTCTTAAGACTGAATTTAAGCCTTAAATAGTAGAGAATTTAAAAATAGATTTGAAGAATGAATTGACTAATTCCTTGAGCATTCATGTAAATCAAATGTTTACTGATCTTAGTCAGAAACAGAATGACAATTTCCAAAATTTATCAAAAAGGTTAGAATTTAACATTGAGGACAAATTTAATAATGTGGAATCCGAAATTAATGAAAAGTTAGGATCTTTCGAAAATGTGTGCAATGTTAAGTTTAATGCTGTAAAGCAGGGATTGAATACTTTGAAAGAGAGTGTAGATAAGAATAATGAATTAATACCAATTATTTAGTCGCAAATTACAGGTGTCAGCACATGAGTAGATAATGTAGAAAGAAATTTCAAAGAGAAAATAACAAACTCTGATATCATAAATGTAAGTAGTTTGGAGGAAAAATTTGAAGAAATTATAGATCGAAAAGTTACCGAGAGAATAACCTCCAGAAATGTATAGGCTATTCTGTCTTCCGAACTTAGTGATACCAGAAAGGGTATAGATGACTTGTGGAGAGAATTCAAGCTTATTCAGGATAAAGTAGAAAAAAGAATAACGTCACCTGATATGGTATTAACTAGTGAAGCTGTGACTGATTTACAATGGGGAGCTAATTCAGGGCTATCTAGACAGTTCCCTAAATTTAGCCAGATGGAGATGTACACCCGACTTATTTCTTAAAAAGGTTTAACCAAGCATTACCAAAAAAATTGGGAAGATTCTAAGAAGATGGAATTTGCTGTGAGGTACCTTCTAGGGGAAGCCTCAGAATGGGGCACAGTAAATATTGAGAATTTTTCCTCTTGGGAGGACTTTCAAAAGAAAGTTAAAGAGAAATACTGGTCTGCCAGTGCACAAAAAAAATTAATATCACATCCATGGGACCTGGGTGGAGTCATCTAACCCCCAAGGACATTAACATTCTGAGTAAACGGGCAAAGTGACAACCGTCGGATCCCGAGTTGTTTTCGGTGTTTTTCCAAGTAGTTTTCTGCACCCAATTCCTTTAAAAATCTAAAATTATCCTATAATCTTATTGCTTAAAAAACCAGATATGACCATAAAATAGAGAACAACTTAAGAAAATCACAGAAATAAAGTGATATCCAGACGAAATAAATTGACTAGAGTATTATATTTATTGAAAATATAAGATGTGACTAGCTGAACAGTTGTCATACCGTAGTGTATAGATTTTCTATTTTGTGTAGAGTATTTTATACCTTTTATGAGATGTGATATAGATGGGAGGGTTTGTATAAATTTTGAAAGGGGTGGGTATTGAAGATAAGAGCATGATTCACATGAACAGATAAATCATGACTAACCCAAAACACACAGCACACCTTTCAAACAACCCTCACAAACAAGTGTGCCTGATTCTTCATCATTTGCCATTTCCAGAGGGTTGCTAGGATTTCCTTTGGGGAACTCGATGGTGGATGTGGGACAAGTCCATTCTGTAGGAGACAATTTAACACCAAACCTCCTCCGGCGTCTCACTCAAGTACCTGAGGGGTTTCCTATCTTTGGGTCTATCTTCTTCCTCTTCTTCGATCCTAGCATCCACATCTATTTTTTCCTTTCTTACTTCTCATTTGAGGACCTGTCTATTTTTCCCTCATTCCATATTTATAAATTTCTATTGCTGAAGTCCTTCCTTGTTTCCGTGGTTTCTAATAACCTACATCTTATCTTTATATAAAAAGGCTGAAGAATCAGACTACACAAACACACATTTGCATATACAAGTATACACTTGGACACAAACATACAATTACAGACTAGAAAGCCTGTCACAATGTGAGAACCGCCAAGTGTTGTAGGGGAAAATGTGGATACATTTAGAAATATGTACACAAATATAGGAAGCTACGACAGTTCTACATGAAATATATATAAGAAAAGGTGTATATAAACTAAGAAAGGCGCATGAGCAAAGAGAGAAAATGAAAGCTGATCAATAAGAAATGTCAGTATAATAAATACTCTAATGAATTGAAGGATAGTGGGACGTGAATAGTATATATTGACATAGTATCTATTGAAAGTATAGAAGTTGGTAAGTAGAGGAGGACTCTATGGAGTAAATGATGTATTAAAGAATAAATGTGAAGCTTGAAATACACTTATATCTTTACCAGAAAATACTTAATTATATTATACATAGAAATGTATACTATGGTAATGAACCATGAGGCCTCCTCAGAAAGGATAAGGGCACCTACCCGGCATTCACTAAGTATAAAGGGAAGATGTACCTACGTGGAGATAGGATGGTCTGTGGCCTAAAGAATAGAGATTTTTTGTAAGGGGCATACCTACCAGAATGGAAAGAGGAAGTGCTCTCATAAGGTCAACCCACAAACAAGGAATAAGTGCTGATCCTTGGAGAAGGGGCAGTATCCTGACTTAAGTCACAAATTTTTATAGGAATTATTCTGGAAAGTATAAACTCTATGAATGACTAGCATTATTGTGTTTTGTAGAAATAAATGAGAGTCAAAAGAACACTTTTATTTCACCCAGAGTTCCCCCAAGCTACACCTAATGAAAATAGTACATACTAAGAAAAAGGTAGCACAAAAACACAAAAATAGAAAATAGATTACTCATGTGTAATAAACACCTGAAGTTTTCAATTGAAAAAGAAAATAAATAAAAGAGAAAAAGTCCTCACAATTCCTGAATATTAGTAAAGCTGACTAAAACCATGATTAAATGCACATATCTTAATGTCAAAGTAAAATAAGAATGAATGGGGAAACAGTAAGCGAAAGATTGTTCACAGTTATTCAAAGAAAAGAAATGTATACTCTTGAAATATAAAATGTTATTATGTGTGATATTAGTTGCATAATGATTATGTATAAAATATTGTATGTTCAATGTGTGTGGGGGGGGGGGGGGGGAATATGTAGTGATTTGAGAATGTCTGTGTAAATTCTAGAACGTCTCAGCCTTCTACCATCTCGAACACACGATATTCTAGTTATGAGTGTGGGATGGTAGAATCCTACCCACTGCGCATCACATTTTTGTGTGTGCAGGTTTAAAGTCAGTCCTGAGAAGAAAATAGACACGGTGATCGAACAGTACCTACAACTACTTGTCGGGCAATCCATAGATGTTTTAGAGGAAGAGCCATGGAGTTTTTATGCAGCTCTGTTTCTATTGTGTCATTGACTATTGTTATGTGAAAGAAGAACAGTTGAAAAAGTAATCTTGTGGACTCTTAATCCAGCCTTGTTAGAGGCAGGACCTATTTTATGATACATGTGATGTAGAGTCATGGTTATTAAGCCAACACTTTTATAAATGTAATTAAATTTGTTTCTGACATTGGATGGGGGCGAGTGACTTACTGGAAGTCATATATGTATGAGGAAAGTGAGAAGTTTATTCTGTATGGAGTTCAAATATACCATTGGTTGACGAAAAGTAAAGTTTGTGTATCTACTTATTTCACATGTAGAGAGAGAGGCTTAAATATTCCTGTTCCTAGCGTCATCCTATGTAGAAGAAGTCAAGAGAGTTTTCCAACAGCCAGCTAGCCAGCAAAGAGGATCAGCTGCAAATCTCAAGTGAGTCACCTCGTACAAAAGAAATGGGAAGTTTGTATGTCTACTTCACGCTTTAAATCAGCATCAAAAATGTTAGTGTGTCAACTATATCATGATATTCTACCACTGACAGACAAATGTAACTGTATGAAAACAAAATTAAATAGACTCTAGGATTTATGTAACATGGCTACAGCACTTTAGCTAATGCAAACACTTAAGAAAGACTATCAAGTAAATTTAGTCTAGAGTTAAGTCAGGTGGTATACCTCTGTAATGGCTGTATAGACCCCATGTTGCTGTAATTCCCAATGTAGCAGCTGCTATCTTGAGAACATACTTATTTGCTTTCGGCTTGTATCCTCCACTAAAAAATCTCAACAACTGTTTCTTGTCAGTTCCAAGGGCTTCACACGACTGTTTCAGTAGTTGATAGGAATGGATGCTGTTGCAAAAAGAAAAAAAAATACAGTTGATCTTTGTGACTATTTTAATGAAAATTTTCTACACTCCTTTCATTCAGTTTACAAATTGGCACTGTATCACTTCAGTGATAAAACATCTAGCATAGGAACACACAATACCACAGGTAGTTAGAAATGTTTTGCTGCAGAAAAGTGCAGAGCATTAGCATCAAACTTCAATATCTAGTTCAATAATGACTATAAGTAAACAGCCATAGGTTTGTGATGCTCTGAAAGTAGGTAACAATAATAACTGTGAAGAATGTATGGTTTATAAAAATGTAGTCCTATAATGAATATGACAAGTAAAGAACAAAAATAAATAAATAAATAACCTGTGTAAACATAAGCATATAAATAATAGCTGTAACTTGAGATTCTGTAGCACTGTCATGCTTCATGACAACAGTCACACAAGGTAAGTCTACTGTGTTGTTATGGCAGTCATGTTTAGTAAACCAATTGCTCTGTAACTCTCAACTGTATATTTAAAACACCCACACAACACACACACACACACGGAGGTGTTGAGAAAATGGCCTCATAAGAAAGGATGCTTGAGACATCAAACTATGAATGATTGTCACAAGCTTTATAGACATCTGGCAGTTACTGATCAGACTCCCTTACCTGTAGAGAACTCACGAAGATGACTGTTGAAGGGTTGGGTTGGGTTTTATGGGGGAAGAGACTAAACTATGGGGTCATCGGTCTCATCAGATTAGGGAAGAACGGGGAAGGAAGTCGGCCTTGACCTTTCAAAGGAACCACCCCGGCATTTGCCTGGAGTGATTTAGGGAAATTATGAAAAACCTAAATCAGGATGGCTGGATTGGGATTGAACCGTCGTCCTCCCAAGTGCAAGTCCAGTGTGCTAACCACTGTGCCATCTCACTTGGTGATGGCTGTTGAAAAGCCAGTTTTTGGAAAAACTTTTAACTTCCCTGGCCATAGTGCTGTTTAAACTCATATGATAACAGGTTCTTTAATGAACTGTAAATTATGTATTATTCCTGATAAAGCATAAGGTACAGCAAGTAATATAATATTTGCTTGAGGATTTGCAGTCATTTTGCAGGAAACCTGAAGCCACTATTTCCATTGAAATTAAATCATTTCTAGGTTATTTCTAAGGTATATCATACTCAAAAAAGTTTGAACCATTTTGGTTTCATTCTTTGTAATGCACTGCCAACATACATAAAAAGGCTGAAGAAGGAAACTGCTTTTAAAGCACAGTTAAAAATATTTTTGTTGTGTAGTGTTTCTACAGTCTAAGTGAAAATATTAGCTTACAGAAATACCAGGCCCTCATTTCTTTTTGTGTATTTTTTAAATCTGTAAGCAAATATACCATCTATGCTGGTATGTATTTCAACAAGAATGTTTCTGCTGTTGGTTTCCTGTTTTCTCTGTTTCAAATGAAATGTAATTCACATCTTCAGGGAAGGAAATCAGTTGGAACAATAGTTGTGATCGATATAGTGTTGACAGGTGTTAGTGTGTTTATTTTTCAGGAGTTTAATATAACAATGTTTCTGCCGTAACTAACAAATTTGTGTGTGCGCAACTTCATAGCTCATGCATGACGTCTGCACTTGATTCGGCTACTAGAGGCCACCCGGCCTACTAGTATGACTGCAGTTACATGCACAGCCTGCCGGCTGCACCCTGTGTTAGAACTAATGATTATATAGGCTAGAGCAAAAGACTCCACTGGTCACTTGTGTGTTGTCTGTATATATACTTTGTGTCTCAAGTGTTCATTCTTTTTCATCTAATAAAGTTCCAGTGTTAGTACACTTTGGCGATGACTACAGTGTTCGACTCCGCATGTGCCACTTCAGTCATTGGTCCTATGAACTCAATTTCCATGGAGGCAATGCTTAACTCTCTTGTCGAGCAAAAGCAGGAGCTGTCAGTTGCTAATTCCAGTTTAATGACTATGTTGGCATAACATGCAGCCCTACCAATAATATATCCAGTCCTGTTCCCTGGGACACTTATGAAAAATGCCTGCAACAACATTTCAAGGCATTTGGGGTAACAGATGTAAACTTGTGCAAGGCTCTTTTTTGTCATGGATCTTACATAATGTGTATCAGTTGTGTCAGTTTGCCTCCTTATAAGAACTTCCCAATCTTTCTTTTGATCAGCTGTGCAAGTTACTTTCTACCTTTCACTTGTAAATGGACTCACGTTATTGCTGGTTGTGTGGAGTTTTACCATTGCCAAAATCAGCCAAAACAGTAATATAGGGCATGGACAGCAGAACTACATGGATTTAGTCATTGTTATTTTGTGACAAATGTGCAGATCAAATGATCAATCATATGCCTTGGTGCTGGTAGGAAGCTTGAGAGCAAGCTCTACAGTGTGAAAATTTTGTGCCTATAGAAGTATTAAACACAGCTCAGTCATTTGAAGTTTCGCAGGCTGCAGGTAAACAGATAGAAGCCTGGTCCAAAGTTTCAGAAATCAGTTCTTCTCATCCTTCCCAGCCTTCAATCAGTTCACAAGGCAACGAAGAAGCTATTGCAGCACAGTCCAACAGATGTCTCATCGACCTGTAGGTAATAGTTGTTCACGAGAACAACAGTCCATATCACAATGGCAACAGCCTCATGCTCTGCAGCCTTCACGCCCTTACTGTTTCATTCAGTGTGAATAGATTGTGTACCCCATGCACTGGGCAATGAGTAATATGTGCAATTAAAAAGGACACTTTGCTTCTGTGTGTAAATCTCTTCCGAACCTGAGTGAGTATCAAACAAATGCACATGTGAACAGTGTGTCAGCAGTGATGGTGTCTCCAAGCAAGTTATACACAGAAGCGCATGTGTTTAACACACCACTGAGAATGCATGAGGACACAGGTGCAGTAGCAACGTTGGTTAATTGTCAAACTTACATGGCTTTAGGTTCTCCCCCTCTGGTTCCAGTGTCATGGAGGCTGGTGAGTTATAACAAACAACAGAGTCCCATTCTTGAACAGTTTTCTGCACCTGTAACTTACAAGGCTGTGGTTCGCTCATTAACATTCCTAGTTGTGGACAATGCTTACACTGAAAATCTGTTTGGTTTGGATCCTTTTAAATTTTTTGCATTCTCTATTGATGACAAAGTGCATTCGGTTTTTGATCACATTCCATATCAACAGTTAGATGCTCTTTGAGCTAAATTTTCTCCTTTATTTTCTCCACAACTGGGTTGTGCAACAAAATTTTAGGCTCATATTATGATGAAACAGCCTACCCACCCCTGCTTTCTCTAGGTCTGCCCTGTACTGGTAACTTTATGGTGTCAAGTAATAGCAGAATTAGATCATCTTAAATCCCTTGATGTTATTTGACTTATTTCTTTCAGTGAATGGTAAAAACCACTGGTTATAGGGGAAAACACCTACCGGTAAATTATGCCTCAGCAGTGATTTAAAAGAAAATTTAAATAGTGCACAGTCAATCATTGATACCTGTCCTTTGCCATGCCATGATGATCTGGTGACAAGGTTTGCAAACACTTTCTTGCTTTTTGGGGGGACCTAGTGTGCCCCCACTCCATGAACTGTAATTTTTTCTCGCAATTGATGTTTTTCACCCAAGTCTCATCACCAGTTACGATTTGATCCAGTAATGAATCACCATGTTTGTGGTAGGCCTCCAGAAATGTCAACGTTGCCCCCGTTCACTGTTCTTTATGGTGCTCATTTTGCATCGTGCACAAAATTTGTGGTAGCCTAGCTTTTGAGTGACAATTTCAAACAACAAAGTCCATGAAACTTGTGGAAAAGAAATCAAAAGTTTCATTATTGTGATGCGATGGTTTCGACAAATTGTTTCATCAACTTTAGCGACAAGATCGTCAGTCACAATGATCAGGTGTCCACTTTTCTCTTCATCGTGAATGTGGGTTCGGCCATTTTTAAACTAAATGCACCATTTCCGAACAAAACCTTCACTCATTACGTTGTTTCTGTACACTTTGCACAGTTCATGATAAATTTCTATAGGTTTTAGGTTTTTTGCCAACAAAAACTGTATCACAGACCACACCTCACACCTGGCGGGATATTCAATTGCAGTACACATTTCAAATTCAAATATATATATATATATATATATATATATATATATATATATATATATATATATATATAAAAGAAAGAAAGTGATGAGACTTACCAAACAAAGGCGCTGGCAGGTCGATAGACACACAAACAAACACAAACATACACACAAAATTCTAGCTTTCACAACAAACGGTTGCTTCGTCAGGAAAGAGGGAAGGAGAGGGAAAGATGAAAGGAAGTGGGTTTTAAGGGAGAGGGTAAGGAGTCATTCCAATCCCGGGAGCGGAAAGACGTACCTTAGGGGGAAAAAAGGACGGGTATACACTCGCGCACACACACACACACACATATCCATCCGCATATACACAGACACAAGCAGACATTTGTAAAGGCAAATGTCTGCTTGTGTCTGTGTATATGCGGATGGATATGTGTGTGTGTGTGCGCGAGTGTATACCCGTCCTTTTTTCCCCCTAAGGTAAGTCTTTCCACTCCCGGGATTGGAATGACTCCTTACCCTCTCCCTTAAAAACCACTTCCTTTCGTCTTTCCCTCTCCTTCCCTCTTTCCTGACAAAGCAACCGTTTGTTGCGAAAGCTAGAATTTTGTGTGTATGTTTGTGTCTGTTTGTGTGTCTATCGACCTGCCAGCGCTTTTGTTTGGTAAGTCTCATCACTTTCTTTCTTTTTAGATATATTTTTTCCACGTGGAATGTTTCCCTCTGTTATATATACGTTCCTGCTGTCACGGATGGATGCCGACTGAGCTGCCGAGCATGCATATACCAAAATATACATGATCGGCACCCGCCTATCGGCATCAGATGGAAACTTTCCCTACTTTCTGCATAGCCCTCATATTATGTATTCTTACTTTCCGACACTATATCCTTGAGGATCACCTCATTATGGATCTACTGAATGAAAAGTGTATCTAACTTAACGATCAGAATACACAACAAAATTAAAATGTGATTTTCAGTGTGCTGGGGACAGCTTATGCCAGCACACCCCCGGTGACAAATAGGTTGCGAGAAGATCGATAGTAGGCGCAACCAATGCACCTATCAGAAGAGAGGCCAAATAGAGACTCACAAGCAATGCACTGCCAACACTCTCTTGGCTGCTAGTATTTAGATCACTGCTGCAGACTGGAGGGCCCAGTCAGCCAGCCAATGTGTCAACGAGTCCAGTCACTTGCAGTCGCATTTAGCTCAGTGTCAGTCAGTACCTGATGACCAGAGCAGTGTACATAGTGGGACTTTGTACTTCACCAGCAGTGAGGCTAACGTCGACTATTATAGAGAGCTTGTACCACAACACCTGGACTATCTTAAGTAACATCTTGTTCTTATGAATAAAGAACCCTGTAAATACATGCGTGCAGTTTGTGTTATAGTAGAGGATACTGGCCACCAAATAACACCCCCTCCTTGCTTCCCATGGTACAAGTCTACAGTGACAACAAGATGACACAAAAACTGGTCACAAGTATAATTCAGTGCAGCTTTTGCTTGCTTCTCTTATGTTTTAGCTTGCAGGGTTGCTCATTTCTATTTGCTAATGTGTTGTTGTGTTCTTGCATGTATCCCCGGAGGGGACCTGCAGAACTAATCAAATATCTCTTTTCAGAGGTTTTTTTTTTTACCATGGCTACCCCACCCTCTCCATCCCTGCCCCAATGTGATGGATCTAACACAAGTTTTTCAGTTTCACAACCAACAAATTGCTACTTTGATGACGATGGTACAACTTCTGGCTGTACACAAACGGACCAGGTTGACAAATGCTGCAGACCAGCATACCACCGTTCCGGCAATTTAACAACACCGAAGAGGAATGGTTTGAATACCTGACACAGTTCCAAGCACATTGTGATGTTCATCAAGTTCAAGGTACTGTAAAGCTACAATACTTTCTTTTGATTGTGGGGTCCCAGTGTTCAGCTTAATACAAAAACTACTCCCAACTGCATCTCCCAACAAACTCCGTTTTAGCGAAGAAATCACTGCATTAACCAAGTACTATGACCAGCAAGTCCAAGTAGCTGTAGCCAGATATCAGTTCTTTCACTTGCAGAAAAAGTTGGAACAGATGTATTGTCAGTGGTGCACAGAATTAACGGGCATGACTAAGAAGTGTAAATTTAAGTGTAGTTGTGACAACTTTTACAGTGATTTAATGATCAGAGATGCAATAACATTCAACATTGCAGATAGTAAAATATGGGAAGAGATCCTAAGTACTTTGATCCATCACTTCCTAAAGTAATCCTGAAGTACTCTGATCTATCACTTCCTCAAGTATTACAAATCTTAGAGCAATATGATTCAGGTGCCATAGCGACCAATAAGTTTGACCAGGCCTCAGTTTGTCGGGTTGAGTTGCTCCTTGCTCACGACCACCCCAAGCAGTCACAACAATGAGCACCTACACAGCCATGTGGACAGCCACATAAACAGATAAATGGTCCTATGAACTTAGTGAAGTCTTGCCCTAGATGTTTTGCTTGCCATAAAAGACAGGATTGCCCATCATGTAACGTAACATGTTACACGTGTTGAAAAAAAGGCAATGTCCAAGCAGTTTGTTTCCAATGGCACAAAAACAGCAGTTTTTCCCGCTCCCAGCAAAAAAAAAGGTTCGTGCACATGCAGTGAACGTTGTGTTTTCCAAATGTACAACAGGTTCTGACAAAAGTATGATTAAGGTTGCACCTCATTCTCACCCTAGTGCTGTGCAATGACATTCTAACAAACTATTTGTCTCATTACACATTGCTGGCAATCGTGTGAACTTTGCTAGATTATGCCACGTATAAACAGTTAGGCTCACCGTACCTTTTTAAATCTAGCAAGCACCTCACTGCTTACAACAGACAGGAAATTCCAGCGCTTGGATGGTGTAGTCCACCTGCCACTTATCAATCTCACACCAGGACAGTGAATTTTACTGCATTGAAATCAAGAGACAGTTTAGATGCCTTTGATTTGTTTTGCCTTAGCATCCATGACCATATACTTTCAGTCTCTACATTTGCACCAAAAGACAGTGTCACTAACTTGCTTAAAGAATTTCCTGAACTATTTTCAGAATGAATGGGAAAAGCAAATAACTTTATAGCACATGTTACATTGAAAGGCAATGCATGGTCTAAGTTTTTTCATGCTGGCCTCACTCCAATTACTTTAAGAGACACAATTGCTAGTGAATTGAAAGAATTGCAAGATAATGGTGTAATTGCTCCCATTCAGGCTAGTCAGTGGCCACTAGTTGTGTTGCCTAGGCCTTCTGGTCACATTTGTATTTGTGTTGACTTCAAGTCTACAGGCAACCCACAGACAGTAGTTGACACTTATCTGTTGCCTCGTCCTGAGGAACTCCTGGACAGGCTTGGTGCTGGACATCACTTTTCTGAGATAGATTTGCATGATGCCTACTTGTAAATTCCATTGGATGAAGAATCACAAAAAGAGTTTGTTGTAAATATACACTTAGGACTGTTCAAGTATTGGCATTCACCCTTCGGCAGTGCTTCCACATCCACCATTTTTCCACATTACTTGGAACAACTGACTACAAAAGTGCCATTTTGTTTAAACTACCTTGGTGATATTGTCGTCTCAGGTCATACCAGAGGAACACATTGCCAATTTATGTACTCTTTTTTGAGTGTTGTCAGAAGCAAGACTCAAGTGTCATCTTGAAAAATGTTACTTTTTTAAACTGAATTACAGAACTTAGGTCATGTGATAAACAGTCAGGGTGTGCACTCTCTCCAATCTCATATGCTTGCCATCTGTGACCTGCCTGTTCCTTGTGATGTGTCTAAACTGCAGTCAGAACTAAGAAAGATGATATACTACATTTGATTCACACTGAATGTTGCTCAGATCATGGGTCCATTGCATCGCTTGCCTCACAAAAATGTGCCTTTTATGTGGACTAAAGACTATCAAGACATATTTCAGAAAATCAAAAATGCTTTGCTTCATGACAGATGTTTAGTGCATTTTGACCCTGCCAAGCCAGTAGTTTTGCAATTCGACGCTTCTCCCTACAGAATCGGTGCTGTGTTTTCACATACAATTGGTGCATAAGACAGACCTATTGATTTTGCCCCAAAGTTGTTAACACAAACTCTGCAATTATTCACAAATTGAAATATAAGCTCTGGCTATTGTGTATAGTGTGACAAAATTCCATCACTATTTGTATGGTTGCAAGTTCTATTTAGTGACAGATCACAAGCCTTTGCAGTCTTCGTTTCATCCGTCAAAGCCGGTTCCTATAAGCACCACTCAAAAATTGCAATGCTGGGCTTTGTTGCTTTTGCAGTATCAGTATGAAATTGTGTACAGACCTACAGCAAACATGGAATACAAACACCCTATCTTACCTTCTGATTGGACCAGACTCTGATTTTGGTGCATCTGCCACATCTTGTTGCCAAATCTATGTGCAGGACTCTGAATTGCTGGAATCTTTTCCCATGCACTACAGAAAAGTAGCACAGGCCATGGAAGCAGACCCAGATCTCAAGATTTCATTGCATTACATTTGCATCGTTTGGCCTTGTTCATTGAACTGCATCCAGAACTCCGTTGTGCATCAGTATTTTGCACGTCAGCATAACCATTCAGTTCAACAGAGTGTGATTCTAGTCCAAAATGACAGTGAACAGTCAGGTGTGTTTATTCCCAAAGTGTTGCAGAAGGATGTGTTGTGATTGTTCCACCAAGGACACTGTGGAATTGTTCGCACTAAACAGTTAGCGCGACAGCACTGTAGTTGGCAGCGCACAGA
Organism: Schistocerca nitens; assembly: GCF_023898315.1. Classification (NCBI taxonomy): domain Eukaryota; kingdom Metazoa; phylum Arthropoda; class Insecta; order Orthoptera; family Acrididae; genus Schistocerca; species Schistocerca nitens. The sequence goes on along the minus strand of NC_064614.1, from coordinate 1,268,116,138 downwards.
TGCCTATATTGAACAGATGATGCCACAGTGTCATGCATGTGCTGAGAACCACCCCACTCCACCACAGACATTCTCAGCTTGGCCTAAGACGCAATCACCATGGCAATGAGTGCACATTGACTTTGCAGGATCATTTTGGAACACTCGTCGGCTCATAGTGGTAGACTCTTTTCGCAAGTTCTCATTTGTGGTGCCTGTGAACTCCATCACACCATGTAGCAGGTTTCAAGAATTGTCCTCCATATTTTGCATAGAATGTTTGCCAGAAGTACTTGCACTGGAGAATAGACCAGAGTTCACTTCACATGATTTTGAACATTTTGTGAATGAAATGGCATTCGTCACCTATTAAGTGCTCTGTTTCACCCTCAGTCCAATGGAGAAGCAGAACACTTTGTACACACTTTTAAGAGCAGATGGTCAAGCTTCGCACCACCCACACACGGGAACAGGCACTGCAAATCTTCCTCACCTCCTATTGCTCCCACCCACAAGACAGACAATCACCGGCGATACTTCTGCACGGTCACCTCCATCGAACGCTGCTACACACACAGCAGCATCTGGCGCTGCCAATGGTCTGCAAGTATTGCTTTGTGCTGCATGATCTTGTTCTTTTCAGGATTTATGGCAACCGTGAGTGCTGGGAGAGAGGCATAATCTAGGAACACATTGGCTCTTCTATGTATTTGATTGCAGGACCCAGTGGTTTGCAACACCACCACTAGATCTAAATTCACGCATGTCACCCTCTCCCCTGCCATCCCCACTTGCCAAGCCCATGGACGTGGACCCACCATCACTATCGCCGTCACTGTCATCACCCCATGACATAACCTCAGGCCTGGACATGTACCCTAGCAGCAGTTTTCCTGAGGATGTTCCTGTTGCCTCACAGGCCAGATGGCGGGGTACGGTCGAGAGTACGCTGCCCTTCACAGCCACAGCAATTTCAGTGATGGTGGGAGAGAATTGAACACGTTGCAGCTCATGTAATGGACTCCTTTCTGTACAATAGTAAGGTTTTTTGATTCATAATGGAGGTCAATCTTCCTCCTGGTATTGTGGGTTTGGTATGAATCATTGGTTTTGTGCAATTGTCCATTTTTACCAATGAAACATAACAGGGAGTAGATATATTGGCATGCAGTCGTCAGTATCCCTAATTTTCTGAAAAGGTTCCTACAAGAATGTCTAGGCTTGACTCCGCTCATTATCCTAATAACTCTCTTTTGGGCAATGAATATTTTTTTGGATAGTGGCTGATTACACCAGAAAACTATGCCATACAGCAATAATGCATGGAAATAACTAAAATAAGAAGTTTTTGTGGTGTCTCGGTCACATACAGTGGAAATAATACTGTGGCGCCGATGAAATCGACATCAACATCGATGCATCCATCTTTGAACTAAGCTAAGATTATCTTTGGCCTCTTCCGCCATGTCCAGTTTTTTGTGAGCCCTGCTTGTGTTTGGGTGAATAAATGAACTACTGCGAAATGGGGGTTGTTTGGTGTAACTAACCCGAACATCTCCCTCACTGGTGACCCCGAGATGTAACGTCTTCCGTTTTCACCGTTTTACTGTGTCCGCAACCTCCGCATCAGTTATTTTCGCATGTATTACATCGACACAGCATTCGAACAATGACTTCGGCCCAGTCCCTAACGCCGGATTTTGTGATCGACATGCATCATGTTGCGGGCGGTGTACACCTGCCAAGACTGCAACACGATGCCTCTCACTCGATGATTACGCCGATTTCGCTGGACGTTTTCGAGCCTGCAACAATAAGTGAGGTTAGGAGCGTGCAGTGTGCATGATTCTGGCTATCAAATGCTTTTGTTCCCACCACATGTGCCCTCCCTCATCGACTGTGCAGTTACCTCTTACGGATCTCCGTGCAGTGCGGGACCAATGCCGATTTCTGCAAATGCTTCGTTGGACAACCTACCAGCACCAGGACAACGATTTGCCACGCCGCAATCCGTGCAGTACCACGCGGATACCTGCCACGTGGCCGGAACTGCTTCGTTCACAGGTTAACCTCCTCAACATCCAACCACGCCCGCGCCTGCCTCGGTTCAGCATCAGCACATGCCTTCCTACTTGGATACCTCAGACTTCAAAAGGAACAATAACTTGTTATCTGTGCCTGACCTCCACCTCCATTCCACTGCTACACCTCAAGGTTTTGTGCCACGACATTCACCTTATCCACACACCGTTTTGAGTGGTGTGACTATGATCAGTGAACATTCACACATTCCGTCCCACGTTTGACATCGTTTCCCACACTGTGCTTCTGGACAGCCCCCACCTCCACAGCCTTCCTGCAACACAGGTGGCCCCAGCTCTGATCATATGTCGAGCTTTCCGCAGACTCACACGCGTTCTCAAACTTTGAACTTTTTCTCACCTGTCGCCCCCACACCAGCTCCATTCGAGTTTCTGCTACTGTTCTCGGCAGATCTCGGTGTCTCATCCACATCGGTCTTCCACGACACGTCAATCCGAACACACCTGCAACGTGTTGAGCTTCCGCAACCGCAATCGACACATTACGGTGTCTCACTCGTGTCGGCCTTCCTCATCACGACAGATCGCGCTCAACCACAACGTGTCACCTTCACGTCGCCACCCGGACAGCCGTTGTTGCCACATCCCCTGGAGGCACACTCTCCTGGAATACTACAGCAACAACAGCTCGTTTCAGGCAGTGCCCCGACAAACTCAACTCAACCTGTTCTTCCGAATATTCTACAACACTTACCGGCGCTACGGCCGTTTAATCCTGACAGAGCTACAACCTGGTTCAAAATTGCAGACAAAGTGTTCGACCATTACAAACTCGACGAGTCAACCAGGTTTCTGTGCCTCATCACCCACCTGCACGACCAGGAGGATTTGACTGCTGACCTGGTCGACGTTCTGGATTCATCTACCCGGTACACTCTAGCCGAAAAGACAGTTCTACGTTAGCTTGCATGCTCAACTGAGGCAGCAATACGGCAAGTGCTCCATGTCGAGCAACTAGGCAACGACAAACCTTCCCAGCTCTGGAGACGGCTACGTGCCCTGGTCAGCGACGATCTACTCTCTGACACAGCTCTGCTCGCCATATGGTCAGATAAACTATCTCCTCACATCCGCTTTGCTTTGGCTCAGAGGTCTCCTGAACCTGTTGAGGAAAGAATGACAATTGCTGACAAGCTACACAATGCATCACTGCTCTATTTCGCCAGCCATTGCCTACCTAACAAGTCTCAGGTTCAGGCTCATCGTCCTGCAGCCGGACGCGGCCGCGGCCGCACTGTGCCGACTGTTCCACTCGCTCTGGGAAGCAGGAAACAAGCTACTGGGACATCACCAGCTCCGCCCACTATCACGCCCCCTCCTGCAACTGAGCCTGCTGGGGCCACCGAACCTCGGCCACCGCCACTGGCAACAAACGTTCCGCAGGAAATGCAACCGCACTACCTGTACTGTTGCTTCCACACACAGTTTGGTGAGGCGGCACGGAACTGCAGAGCACCCTGCTACTTCCCAAGGCCAATCACAGGTAGGTCATTGATTGCAAACAGAGATCCCCATGGCACCTGCAGACATCGAGAAGACAGCAGTCACCACCCTGATCAGGTTACTTCAGTTTTGATTCGTGCCCTTCGGTCTGAAAAATGCAACGCAGACCTGGCAACGCTTCATCAACGAAGTGCTATTCGACCTAAAATCGAGGACAACAGTCGAGATGTGCAAACTGTTATGAACACTCTCGCGGCAGCAGGCATCGAGACCAACCAGGAAAAATTGCAGCTACCTCAACCCGCTGTCACTTTTCTTGGTTTTCAGGTCCCTGCCGACGGCATTTCACCACCCCCTGAGAAAGAACAAACAATACTAAACCTACCCAGACCTTCATCATTCAAAGAGCTCCGACGCTTTCTGGGGACGGTTAATTATCTACCTTCGGGCAGCGGAGATTCAGGCTCCACTGACGGATGCCTTGGCAGGCACCAACATTCTGGATCTGGGCCCGTTCCATGAACCCCTGCTATGACTGACTCTTTCACTGCCCTCAAAAATCTTCTTGCCGAGGCCTGCATCATCGCGCATCCTCATCCCAATGCGCAGCTTTTCATCACCACAGACGCGAGTGATACTGCCATCGGCGCTGTCCTTAGCCAGACAATCAACGGCCAAACTTCACCTCTGCAGTTCTTCTCGCGCAAGCACACCAATGCACAACGGAAATATTCCATGTTTGACAGGGAGTTGCTCGTGGTCTACAAAGCGATCAAGCATTTAAGACTGGGATTGAGGGACACCCTTTCTATGTTTTAATGGACCACAAATCCCTGGCTGTGGCCATTACAAACCCACCAGTTGACCCGCCTCCTCGCCGCTTCAGATACATGGACTTCATATCTCAGTTCACCACCGATGTCAGGCACATAAAGGGTGCTGACAATATAGTTGCTGATTTCCTTTCACGAGTCGATGCCATCCATTTGCTGTTAGACCTCTCTGAACTGCCTAACCTCCAACCCACCGACGAGGAAACACAAAACGTGATTTCAGACTCTACCTCTTCACTACACTTTGTCTGCACCACCTTCCCTGTCATTTCTGGTGAGATCTGGTGTGACGACAGTACGGGCACATTATGCCCCCTCATCCCAATCATGCTCCGTCGAGCTGTCTTCAATGCATTGCATAATTTAGCCCACCCTGGTGTTTGTGCGTCCACCCGCCTTGTAGCGGAGCACTTTGTGTGGAGAAATGTCAACAAGGGCTGCCAGCAATGGACATGCTCCTGCGTCGCATGCCAATGCTGCAAAGTACACAAGCACACCCCCCCTCGGTGCCTTTTTGATCCCTCATGGGCGTTTCCAGCATATTCATATTGACATTGTCAGCCCTCCCCCCCGCTCTAATGGCTTTCATTATGTTCTCTCATCTATCGACCGAACATCTCGCTGGGTCGAGGCTGCCCCCTCCCCAATATTATGGCAGAAACTGTTGCTCGAGCTTTCGTCGAGTCATGGGTATCGTGTTTCAGATGTCCAGCTATCATCAGAACTGAGCAGGGCAGACAATTTGAGTTGGCCCTGTTCAACGAGATTTGTAATATCTGTGGCATCCGGCGCATTCATACCACAGCATATCACCCGCAAAGTAACGGGCTACTTGAGCACTGGCACCGCACTTTCAAGCCCTATGGATGGTGGCCCTTCCCCTTGTGCTACTCGGCATTCGTGCAATGTATAAGGAAGACCTCAAAGGCACAATAGCCGAGTTCGTACAGAACATCGTTCTCCCTGGCAAACTTGTGAGCCCTTCCGCTTCTCTCCCTCAGTCTGACTTCCCTTCCTTCGTGGACCACTTCATCAACCTCCATATCCCTCCACCCGCCAGCCACTTCCGCCCTAAGGTTCACGTCCTGAAATCTCTGGACAATTGCGAGTATGTCATGCTCCGAGATGACACTGCCTGTGCTCCCCTCCGACCTACATATACCGGCCCGTACCGTGTTCTCCGGCGCTCATCCAACACCTTTGACATCCAGATGAAAGATTCTTACAATCTCTCTCAACAGACTTAAGCCTGCCCATGTCGAGCCTTCTTCTACCCCCCTTCAGGCCACAACCACGCCACTCACTGTCCCGGCTCATGGTGTTCCGACCACTCCCTCCACGTCGGACTTGCACGCTCGCTCGAGCGATTCCCAGTTCCAATTGTCGAGCTCTCCTCCAACCTCGCCCTCTACTCTGGTCTCACGCACTCCGTCGACTGACCACATGCTCCTCACATCGAGCTTACCTACGATCACACCCTCGCCGCCAGGCCCTTCACCGGCCCCTTCGACCTCTCCACCGTCGCCTGCCTCGCCCTATCGAGGTTTCTCACAGCCCCCCATCTTGAACGTGCCCTCGCTTGAGATGTCTGTGCCTGTTCCCCCCCCCCCCCCCCAGACATAATCCACGACTACTCAATAATACTGTGTGATTATACACTGTTTGTTGTGTGTTTCATCCAGTGCTCATGACACAGCCACCTGGTGAAATGTGGCTCCCTCCCACCTGACGTCGACCTGGACATGCTTCGTGTGTTCGCCACAACCACCGGAGACATCGTCGTCATCGCTCCGTTCCACCCGCAAACCGCCAGCCTACCTGTCACTGCATGACCAGCACACCCAGTACAACGCCCGGCTCGCTTCAACGACTTCCAGGTTCGTTGGTCGAATCTTCCTTCATGACATCTACCCACACAGCTCCCTGACGACGCTGTCGAGCTAACCACGGTGTTCAGCTCCCATGGACCACTCCTGCCAACACCATAGTCACCCCCTCCCCCGCCCCCCCCCTGGGCGTTCAAGAGTACTCTGTACTGCGAGCGGGGGGGGGGGGGGGGGGGAGGCTATGTGGCGCCGATGAAATCGCCACCAACATCGATGCATCCATCTTTGAACTAAGCTAAGATTATCTTTGGCCTCTTCCGCCATGTCCAGTTCTTTGTGAGCCTTGCTTGTGTTTGGGTGAATAAATGAACTACTGCGAAATGGAGATTGATTGGTGTAACTAACCCGAACATCTCCCTCAATACGAACAGCGAATGTTGTTGAGCTGAGTTTTTTGTGGAGGTGCAATATATGTTCAGACCATTTTTGACTGTTTTCAATGTGTACACCCAAAAACTTGGTTGACTCTACTTGTAGTAACTCACTACCATTCAATTTAATACTTAATTGATCCTCGACTTTTTTCCTTACTTGGAAATGCACAAACTGGTTCTTATTAACATTTAGTGATAACCCATCATTTACAAACCAATTAAATACTTCACTACAGACGATATTGGCCGATTCCTCAAGACAGAGGTTGGGAGTTCTGTTAATCCCGATACACCAAACTTGTTACTTAAATTATTTTTCAAGGTTATAATCTACACCTGCAATTTCCGATAAAGATTTTGTTACTTGTAGTTTCCAATAAACCTGCGACTTCAGTCTATAGATTCCAAACTACATCCCGATTCTGTTGTTCATTCTAAGGATGCCACATACTACTCCTTTGACTAAACCTATCAGTTTCTCACAGTCCATGTTTCGTGCCGTGTCGGCCATTGTGCCCGAAAACAAACTGATTTGAATTTTACAGATTGTCGTCCGAAATCTGTACGTTCGGACGACGAGATCGGCTATATCGTCACCGCCCACGTAGTGCCGTACTAATTTGAAAAGATTGGCCATCTAAACGATGTCGGTCGTCGACGGAATCCACCGATAGTGGTGCAACCTTATACAGTATAGTATGTACGTTGATCGACCGTCAATATATTGTGCTAACCTGGCTTTTCAGTACATATTGCGCAAACCATCAATACCGATTCCACACGGTCAATATTATACCACAATTCTCAGTGGTGCGAAATAAATATTGTGCGTGTGTTGGCCCCTTTTAAGCGTGAGGCCCCGATGTGGCCGATGGTGGCCGTACGGCAGCAACGTGTTTATGCTACAAAGGTCTGGCTCTCAGCCATGGAGATAAGAATTTACCTTCTTCCTTTTTTTTTTCCTTCATTGTATTTCAATTCCCCATCGGGGCGGGCTGGCAGCAGCATATGCGCTGCTCTTCAGCCGACCAGCCTTCGTGTCTTTAAAGCAGTACCACTTTGCTGCACCCAGATCGCGATTGGTTGTTCAGTTAGCTCTACATAACGAAGTTGCTACCAACTATTGTTTCATCACCTACAGACTTCCAAACACTGCCTGGATATCGTATTTTTTCTGTTTAACTTTCAATAGCATACTATAAGTTAATGTTGAGATTGGCGGGAATTCTTCGCACAGCGATAAGTTAGCGATTTATGATGTCAGATTGAGTACACGTTACTTGAAAAACGAACTTTAAAGAAGGGGGCCGGCTGCGGTATTATAAATCAAATTACATTCATCGTAAATTATTTATTTATATTATATATTTTACTACTGTATAACAAAGAAAAACAAGTAGCATAGCGTCGACTATATACGGTCACAAATTTTGGCACGAGCGTTGTATCGAACTATCGATCAGTGCTCGCTCGATTAATCGATATATTTTACCATGTTTGCAGAATATAAACATGTCAATTTGGAACTACATACGAATTACGACGTATAGTATTTATCGATGCCGACACACGTGACAGTCTTGTCCAGAATTTTGCTAGTTATGATGGTCGTTATATGTAAAAGATATAGCAACCTTGGTAAAAGATGTGGTACAGAACTCGGCTGAGTTGAAAGCAGTCAAAGACTTACCTTTGAGTGTGACGGAAGAGTATAGAACGGTTCATTGCGTCAATCACATTTGAGGCGTATGAATGTATTAAAACTGGAGAAGCTGTGTCACTGGTAAGCGAGTCGCTACCAAGGAACACGTAAACACTGCACAGCTATAGAGTATTACATCAAACACATTAAGCGGCAAGTCTCGAAACACACACTATCAATATGTGACACTGTAGAGTATACACACACACATGATAATGGTTGAATGTTACGCGACAGTAAGCGAAATCGATTATTAAAACTGCTACACCAAAACACACGTACTATCATGTGACATTGTGGTGCATGCTCACGAATGATAGTGACTCGTAAGTTACAGCGGCAGTGCACTTGATAGCGCACGAAATCGATAATTACTCGTGAAATGCCGATTACGCATGAAAAATGCTGATCCACTCATTGCACTGCAGACCCTGCTACTCTATATGCAAACAAAGAAGGGCAGTGCAGATAACATGACTATTTTGAGAATGGAGGCACGGAAAATAAGTTTTCGCGGTGTAAATGGCCCCCCACATTATGCTAAGAGGTCGAGAGGTTAAAATATATACCGTACAGGTATACAATTATTTGTGCAAATTATACACCCTCCGTTGTAAATAGTTAGCCTAGTTCAACTGAGAACAATAACAAATTGGCCTACGTAATGTCGTAAATAAACAACTTAATGCACTAATGATGTTTTTGCTAAAACTACAATACCTCAGATGAGTAATTTATGTAATATGACGTGGCCAAACCTAAACAATGGCCTAACCTGAATAAATGTGATCTTTATAGCTGGCATGTTAAATGAGTTCATTCACTATTACAGTACATAGAGTTTAATTTACCAAACTAAAGAGTAGAAATAATCGATGTGTAGCTTACTTCTAATTCTGTAATACATGAGAGGTATTTTTGCTCTGCTTCTGGTGTAAGAAACACAATCATTTCTGAGTTAAGCAAGAGGGTTAGTTTCTTCTACCTCAGTGAAAATGCAATTACAGCTGCCCTACGCAAATTGTAAAATGGTCATAGTCTTAGCAGATGGGAACAATCATAATAGTTACCATAGTAACCATATCAAGGTTAAGCTTTTTTTATGGGGGAGGATGAAGTGGTTACAGTAATTAAATGTAGTGTCTATAATATTGAAGAAAATATATATTTTATGTCACTGAGACAGCAGCTGACCACATTCAAACAGGAGCATCTTGCTGTGGGCAGTCACTAATAAAATAAGTTAACCTTACCCACAGATGAAGCACCCTATGTCTGTTCCACATCTGTGAAGGTTCTCCTCCTTGATGGGTTCTATTGGGCACCTATCAGTCAATCAAACATGCTTTCACAAGCATGACACATGACAAACAAAATTTCCAAACATGTGCTGCAGCCCTCACCGGAGTCTGATAAGGGGCTTATGAAATAAAAGTTTGTAGCAAGGTTTACAACTCAAGAGTTGAAGAAGAGACAGAAAACATTCCTCGTGTAAGTAAATAAAATACACACTTCAGGTTACAGTACAGGTAACTAAGGAACGTGCAATTTTAAGTTCAGAAAATAAACACATTGTAATTAAACTACCACTGTTGTTGGAAAGGTGTCATGTGTATGAAAATGAACATGTGATACTGTATTCATTGACCTGCCCCATATACCGAGTGAGGTCGTGCAGTGGTTAGCACACTGGACTCGCATTCGGGAGAACGACGGTTCAATCCCTCGTCCGGCCATCCTGATTTAGGTTTTCTGTGATTTCCCTAAATCGCTCTAGGCAAATGCCGGGATGGTTCCTCTGAAAGGGCACGGCCGACTTCCTTCCCCGTCCTTCCCTAATCCGATGAGACTGATGACCTCGCTGTTTGGTCTCTTGCCCCAACCAACCAACCTGCCCTATATTACCATTATTGTAAAGAATGTATTCGGTGGGATGAAAAAAAAAAAAAAAATCAAATTAAAATCAATTAGCTGCTTCTAGTTTCATTTCAGATGAAATCATTTCATTTTTGGTATTCTGATTTTTAAACAGCTACAAGACAGTTTACTGCATAAAAATTGTCTTTGCAGAGGTCCTTTTCCATATTCAGAAGGTATTTTAGCTGATTATTGCTGTAAATTCTAGAACTTGCTTCATAACTGACGTTTTCATGGGAAGTTAAAAACATTCCATCAGTCCCCCCTTGCAGATCAATCATGGGTTAGAACCTATTTCTTAAGTATGATGAAGTCTCATAACAAGGTATTTTATATCTGAATCTTAAGTTTATTCTTCAATTATGGGACTAATAAATACCAATTTCAGCTGACTCCAGAGATCAATAATACTTAAAACTAAGGTAGATATTGAAAGACAGGGCATCTGTGTCATTTTAATGGATTCAAATATGGAACCTTGTTGAAACACTGTATTGGGTATTAAATAAATGAAACTCATGCATGTCTTTTCTCGGAAAACTTTATTACTTTTGCATGACTGAAGTTTCAGTTTATTTTTTTATTCCAAGTCCCACAAATCCACACAGTGACAAGTGTGCCATGGGTGTAGAATGTGTCAAGATTATGATTACACATATTTATATTAAATTGCAATTTATTGATTGAAAAGCTATAACAGTAGTACAATTAAAACAATCTTCACTTGTCAGTAGCAACACGTTTATAACAGTTTAACAAACATAGATGTCATACTACTGGGCAATCAGTTCAGCAATGCAATTAGTAAAACTACATTGCAATGTTCCTGATGTTCCTTACTTTGTGTATGCTTATCTTCCTCACATATTGATTTCCTACAGAGTTGTACTTAGTGAACAGGATTTAGGTCACTGTATAGTTGATCATGGCTATGTAAATTTATTGGATTTCTTTTGCTCTGTAGTCTGCAATAATACAAGAGGTAAGTAAAATCCAGTTCTGTGAAATAAGAGCGAAGAGGTTCTTTAAAGCCGTTTTCAGTATAGTCAAGAATAGTACATTACATTTTACTAAGCAAGACTTTTTCAATACAGGAACATAACGTATACTAGTCCCCCCAGATCTGACATATTAGTACAAATGCCAGGATGACAGTTTGATGCATAACAAGAAAATGAATAAATTTAAATTTTTCACTTGTACTCCCCCAGCCCCTCCGCCCTGCCTGTGGCTTCACTCCAGGGCTGATGCGCTTGTCCGACCTGGGCCAACAATCCACTGACTATGCACAAACGCTCCAGCAGATACTTCCACCACTAAAGTTAATGTGATCGTAATCCTACATCAAATACGTGCATCTTTCCTTGATGTGACTTGCTATATGAAAAATTTACAACAGATCTGCACAGCAGTTAAATCACTGTATCTTTTATAAATCAGGAGTATCATTCATTGGCAAGGTAAATGTAGGGTTACACGTTACTCTGCTGGACTGATACAAAACACTACATACACACACTACATAGCACCTGAATGAAAGTAAGAAATCTTACTTATTTTAACATTTGACAAATTATTATATTCACACTTTAGTAGTGATGTGTTCAGAACATTTTTGCTGGCATAGTCATTGTCATACTATTAGGCAACCAGTTCAGCAATACTAACATGCGAGGTGTCATGAAAAAGTAATAGGAATTTTTGTTTTTCTTTAAGAATCTTTATTTAGTCATCATCATCAGCTTTGTCCCCTTTAAAGTAATTCCCCTCAGATATAACACACTTGCAACAGCACTTTTTTTCTGTCTTGGAAGCACTTCTGGAAGTCACATTCAGCAATTCTGTGTTTATCTAATCAGTGGTGGCAAAATGACAGACTTTCATAGTTCTCTTCAGCCTCAGGAATAGAAAGAAGTCCCAGGGAGCGATGCCCGTGAATAAAGTGGCTAAGGCAACATAACAGTTTTGTCTTTGGCCAAAAAATCATGAATAAGCATCAAGTTGTGTGCGGGATGCAACTTTTACAAGTGATTTTACCACACTTCTTGTCGTTTTCCTCAGATTTCTTCATGCAAACAGCGCAGAACTTCAGGTAGTATTCCTTATTGATCGTACGTCCATAAGGGAGGAACTCAGGATGCATCATCCCATCATAATCAAAGAAAACAGTGAGAAGAACCTTCACACATATTGAACTTGTCGAATGTTTTTATGTCTTGGCACTTTGGGCAGTTTCCATTGGGATGATGTAGCCTTGGTTTCCACATCATAACCATATAAACATGTTTTTTTCACCTCCTATAAACCACCGAGCGAGGTGGCGCAGTGGTTAGCACACTGGACTCGCATTCGGGAGGACGACGGTTCAATCCCGTCTCCGGCCATCCTGATTTAGGTTTTCCGTGATTTCCCTAAATCGTTTCAGGCAAATGCCGGGATGGTTCCTTTGAAAGGGCACGGCCGATTTCCTTCCCAATCCTTCCCTAACCCGAGCTTGCGCTCCGTCTCTAGTGACCTCGTTGTCGACGGGACGTTAAACACTAATCACCACCATCACCTCTTATAAACCTTCTTTAAGAGTTCTGGGTCAATGTCGACTTGATTCAGCAATTTCTGAGCCATGTCTATGTGAGGTTTCTGGTCGAAATACAAAAATTTCGAAACAAACTTCCTTCCACGTTTCATGCCCAAAACATCTGAAAAAAATTGCTTGGCATGAGCCAAAGGATATGCGGACATCACCAGCAACCTCTCTCATGGTGGTTCGGCAATTTTACAGAACTATTTCCTTTACCTTTGGCACTGTCGTCAGTAATTGATGTGTTTGGGCATTAGGGGCGGTTGTCTACTTCAATGTCTTATTGATCCTTTAGAAATGTTTATACCACTCGTAAACTCTTGTATTATTCATAACAGATTTGCCAAAAGCCACAGCCAACATTTCAAATGTGGTGGTGCACTTAATTCCATTTTTCACACAAAATTTAATGCAAATTCTTGATCCGTCTTTTTGAAAAGTAAAAATTCACTGAGCACTCAAAAACACATGTAACCTTTTCAACTGTCAATGGTACACTATTATATTCAATAACTAAAAATGCAAACATACCTCAGAAAAATGTGTACAAACAAGGAGTAAAAAATTGAAAATAGGATGTATAAAGCCCAAGAAAGCAAATAATTGCCATTACTTTTTGTTCACACCTCTTATACAATAAAACTACAAGTTCACATTACGCAATGACTGAATTAAAAATCTAATCTACACTAAATACTTGTATAACATACCACAGCAGCCTGAGAATGTGAATGTATGCGTGTTTTCTATTTCGAAAGCTTAAATATACATTGCTCCTGTCTGTGACTCGACATCTCCTCTGTATGGTGAGTAGAATCTATCATTTTCATAAGACTTATTATTTCAACCGGGACTTTCCCTTGTTTGTATTAAGAGTCATGAAACTGTATAGCTACATCTTATAATTGGAGAGATTAAAAAATCTACTCATCAAGTGGCAGCAAGAGACAACATGTACAAAGGTTAAAGAAATGTGCAAGCTTTTGGAGGCAGTGGCTCCTCTTCCTGGCAGAACGCTTGCAGGGAGAGGAAGATGGATGGAGGAAAAGGACTGGTGAGATTTAGGAAGTGAGAATGTTTGGAAAAGCCACACAGAACCGTAGGTCGGGGGAGTCTTACTGGATGGAATGAGAAGGAAGACTGATTGGTGGTTAGGGCACAAGATGAGATTTGATTTTTAGCTGTATCTTATCTTAAGTAAGGCCTCTTTCACAAATTTCCGAACGGAATAAAATGAGTGAATCAAGAGAAATTTGCATAGTTTAATTTTGAGAAGGGATTGACTATTCCTTGTGTTTTTAAGTTAAGTAGGAAGAGGACTGAAAATTTTTGCACCAGCACGCTTAACAGTGCTCTGCTCCTGGGACATATTTTTTAGTTGATATTGATGTCAGTCTTATGTCTAGTGTTATGCATGTGAACTGTTGAGTTATTTACAAAGAGGATGAGATACTTTATGACAAAGGACATTTGAGAAAAAAATGTATTGACAAGCAGTGGTAAGTATTCCTAGTTGGTTAAATAATCTGTGACAGAAGGTTCGTGGACTTACTCTGCATATAACCCTAATCACTCCTTTTCCAAGCAATGAAGAGTTTTTGAGCAAGAAGTAGTAAGTCCCCCCCCCCCTCCCAGAATATAATTCAATGTGACATGATATAGTGCATAAGCAAAATAAGCTGCCTTTGTGACCACTTGGTCTCCAGTACGAGAGAGCATTCTTAAAGCAAAAGTTGCTGAGCACAATCTCTCCACTGTTTCATGAATGTGATGTTCCAATTTAGTTTGTAATTTACATGAATGCTTGTCTTGATTAGGTTGGCAGAATGGGAGTTAAATAGAAAACACACTATGGATAAAATATTGGTAACTGTGTCTAACACATTTCCTATCAAATTGCTGGTGGTGTCTGCAAACACAGTAAGTTGCACTCAGCACTAAGCTGAATAATCAGAAACAATACTTGGCCCATAGAACATCAGGGCAACAAGTACCCATATGTGCCTCAGAGACAAGGCGCATGATGCTTGGGTGTCTCACTTTTGTAATTGTACACAGTATTTTTTTGTCTCCTAACTAAGAGTTGTCTCTGCTCCTTATGAAATAAACAGTCTCACTCACTTAAGTATATTAGATGAATCACATGAAGTGTATGATCAGGGTGGTGGCGAATTTAGCCATTGTCACATCCTCTCTATGTGCAGCCGTAGTGTGTCAACATCATATCACAAATTGCAATGGAACAACATATCTAAAACAAGTGTTCAAGACATTCTCAAGAATAAATGTTTGCCAGTGTTTTTATTTTTAGTGTCTTTAGAGTACTATACAATGTCCTTTAGACATTCAGCGTTTCTTCAGTTCTCCAGCATATTCTGAAGAAGAAAAAAGCTTGTCCTCCACACCTTGACCCTCAAACAAGAGTGACAATGTGTGGACACCTGCTGTGACTTGTTTGAAATGCAAAACACAGACAGTTTTCTTTCTTGAAAAAATTATGGCTGGTGATGAGAGTTGGTGTTATCAATATGAACCTAACCACAAAATGACAAAGTGGAGAAATTCACCTGAAGCATCGACACCTTGCTGACATAACTCACATTCAAGCCAAGCGTGACTTGAACAACATCCTAAAGAAGGACTTTCCTGACAGCTTCACATGATTGTATCAACTTTCTTTGCGTTGTCCTCAAGTGGAGGGAGACTAAGTGGAACACCTGAAGCATTAAAATCACTGTCCTAAATTTCCCTATTTCTGATTACTTCAGTCTTGAAACTTTTGGACTCACAGGGTAAGTGTAAAGCTTTTTTTGTATATTCCTCAGCTACAGAACAAATATAAACAAAGCAGCTGTTCACTAAGGAACCATTTCACCTATGCCTTGAGTGATTTAGGGGAATCATGGCAACTCATCTGAAAGGCTGGATGAGGATTTGAGCTGCCATCTTCCCAAATACAACTCTGTTGCACTAAACAATGTGTTACCTTGTATGGTTTCTTTTTTACAGAAAGTACATTTGTTAATAACAGGTTTCTCTCATGAATGATGGAGCTTTCCTTGGTGGGGTAGTTTGCATGCCTCAGTGATGCAGCCAGCCATACTTAAAAGCAACCACATTGGTGGAGTACTGTGGATAGCCCAGACTAATACATGGTTTCAGTTGTTGCTGGAGCAAAAGGCTGGATGATTGACTGATCTAGGCATGTAACATTATCCACCATTCATACTGTGGCATGGTTGAAAGTAAATGCAAACTACAGTCACTGTGTTACCCAAAACCAAGCAGCACTGCTCTATGATTTGATTAACACTATGCTAAGCTGTTCCCACAGTGACAGTAACCACATCACAGTGCTTATGTACCTGTACATACATGTCTATCAGAAACTGGACCTATCCAAGTATAGTGAATGCATATTACAGGCTTTTTCACTACTGTGGAGGTATTTTAGCAGAAATGAAAGTAATCCAGGTAATGAATGAAATAAATTGTTATTACCAATACACTGATTCTCTCCTGATGATGGGTCCCTTACGCAAAATACTCAGAAAAGATCCTTGAACAACCTCCAAAACTTTGTCAGTAGAGTTCAGATTGATCTCGTGTACTGGTAAGGCAGAGAATTAGAAATCTCATCTTTTTTCAATTTTTTTTATTTTATTTATTTATTTATTTTTTAAGAGGCAGATGTGAACTCTGACCATAATAATAGTCATTTGATGAAGACAAGAGCAAAGAAGACAACAGACATGTAGGAATTTAACACAACCTGGATATATTTGTTGAATGTCACATGCAGACATTTCACGGATAGGTTATGCAGGGGCATCATGCATGAGGCTCTGCTGTGGCCACTAACGGGCATAAAGCTTTGCTGTAGTCAATGGTTACCTCATGGCAGTCAACATGTTGTACAGTCAGAAGTGTTTGAGAGTCTCAAAGGAAATAGTATGCAAAAGTGACCAAAACAGGCAAAAGAAATACAATAGAAGATGTATGAGTGGCTCTGAAAGACAAAATAGTGAAGGCAGCAAGGGATTAAACAGACAAAAAAATAAGAGCCCAGTGGACATCTTTGGATATTTAACTGACAAAAGGAAAAAATACAGTGGAAATTGATTAGGAAGTGGATGCAAGTAGTAGCATGGGAGGAAAGGTCAGAACTGGTCTAGAGCTCTTTGAGAAGTCATTACCAATACTAGTATTTTTAAGGCAAGTGCAGGGCTCAATGATGTCATCTGTGATTTAGGCTTTTTGGGGAATGATCTTGGAGTTGCAGTAACAGTTTTTCCTGGAATATTAATTATACAATTGAAGATGGTGTCAGCCACTTTACTGAGTAAACTCTTCACTCTAGTATTTAGATTGTGTAGAAACACGGTTCACGTTTCCGTCGCACTTCAGGGTAGACCGAGAACTGTCTCATAGACATGCCCGATGTGAATTCACTGGGCCCGGCACGTGCTGCCTGAGTTGTTGTTGTTGTTGTTCCGCTGCCAGAGGTCGCGGCCGAATTCTCGCGTGCCCTCTGGTGGACGGGACTCTATTTGCGGCAACTACCGTCCATGACGCGCCGTGCCGATGTGCGCCTCCCACGATCTTTCTGGTGGCTACTGCACTCCTCCTCCTTCGGGGGGTGAAGCCACTGTGATCCACTGCGTCGGAAGGTGAAGCGTCATGCAGGAGTGACGACCCCCACGTCCATCGGAAGGCTGGAGTCGAGGGGATCTGCCAACCCTCTAGCCGGAACCTTTGAATACGGCTGGAAGTAACCCACACGAAGAAGCCCCCGTCGTCCCACCACCGGAACCCAGGACAGAATGGGAGACAGGCCGTCGAACTCTGGATCCTGGTCCACCCCGGGAGGGGCAAGACCCAGTGGCGGGGACGATGGGGAATGGACGACCACAGGTGAACCAGCCTGCTGAGAAACCGGGCCTGCGAGGGGGGCCGGCTCTCGCTGGGGCATCGCTAATGATAGCCATGCCGGTGCCGGAGCGACTGAAGGCCGCCAAGGCTGAGAGCCATCGCAGTGCGGGGGAATCACAGGGGGAGGGGTGGTAGTGTCCCCTGAGAAACCAGCACAGGTGCCAGCAATGGGGAAGCCGGTGCCCGAGGGGCCGGAGGGTGGGGTCCCAAACGTGGACGAAGCTGATTTTGGTGACGACGTACCTCCCAGTCCCCCGTCTGCAAGGTATAGAGGCAGCGGCCATTTCGGCGCAGGACCACCGCCGGTATCCAACGTGGATTGCCACCAAACCCACATGCCCAGACCGATATACCCGGTGGAAAGCCGGGTACTCCGTTTTGCGAAGACTGGCGAGGACCGGGCCGAAGGAGTGCAGCAGAGTCCTAGGTTGGCGCCTGTGGAGGAGCTCTGCGGGGCTGCGTTCTCCCATAGGTGTGGTCCGGTATGCCGTCAGGAAAAACGTCAACGCCTCCTCTGCAGGAAATTCGTGCACATACTTTTTCATCTGTGTCTTAAACATGCGCACCATGTGCTCAGCTTCCCCATTCGATTGTGGATGAAAGGGGGGAGAGCAAATATGCCGAACACCGAAGCGCCTACAAAAATCCTGGAAGGTCTGCGACGTAAACTGAGATCCATTGTCCGAGACCAGGGTGACTGGCAGACCTTCCACAGAAAAGATTTTTGCTAGTGCCTGGATTACAACCTCTGAAGTGGTTGAGGAGCAGCAAACCACATATGGAAATCGGGAATAAGCATCAATGACAATGAGCCAAAATCCATTGAGAAATGGGCCCGCAAAATCGATGTGAACACATTCCCATGCCTGGGTTGCAGGCGGCCATGAAAAGAACGCTGACCTGGGAGATGCCTGTTGGCTCGCACACTGCGAACAGGCGGCCACCAAGTGCTCAATTTCTCTGTCAATACCGGGCCAGTACACATGTCTGCGAGCCAAGATTTTAGTACGGGAAACATCCCAGTGCCCCGCATGTAATAACGTGAGGACTTCCCTTCGCAAACTTGCAGGAACAACCACGCACGGAGCTGTATCATCGGTAGCCAGAAGGAGAACTCCTTCCAAGACGGAGAGGCGGTCTTGTAGAACAAAATAATTATGAAGAGGGTCCAAGGCCCGGCCTGGAGGTCGGGATGACCACTCCTGCTGAATGAGGCGAACCACTTGCCGGAGAACCGGGTCAGCTGCCGTGTCCCTGGCGACTCTAGAACTAGTGATCGGGAAGCCATCAACCGCTTCGCGGGACGCCACATCCAAATGAAAACACATAATCTCCTCTCGATCGAACTTAGGATCCGGGCCCACCGGAAGACGGGAAAGAGCGTCTGCGTTGGCATGCTGTCCGGTAGGGCGAAAATGAATGTCATAATGGTACTTAGAGAGGAACAAGGCCCAGCGCTGTAGCCTGTGGGCCGCCCTATCCGGAATTTGAGACGCGGGGCCAAATAACGATATTAATGGCTTATGGTCAGTGATTAACTGAAACTTTGTGCCATACAAGAAAGGGTGAAACTTGGTAACAGCGTAGACAATGGCCAAAGCCTCTTTTTCCACCTGGGAGTAATGGGCCTGTGCGGGACTAAGAGATTTAGATGCAAACGCCAGTGGCTGCTCGGAACTATCTGAGTTGCGATGGGCCAGGACCGCCCCTACCCCATACTGCGAAGCATCTGTAGCCAGGACCAACGGCTTATGGGGGTCAAAAGTAGCCAAACACGGCGCTGACGTGAGGAGGCTTTCAACGAGGTGAACGCTCACTCGCGTGCAGGCGACCAATCCAAAGGAACACCCTTGCGCAGAAGGCAGTACAGGGGTCGGGCTATGGTGGAAGCCCTGGGAATGAACTGGTGGTAATAGGCAATTTTGCCTAAGAAAGCTTGTAACTCCTTCAGCGAAGCGGGCCGCAGAAGGTCGACGATACCTTGGACCAAACTTCCTAGTGGCTGGACGCCATGGTGAGAGATGGTGTAGCCCACATACTCAATAGACAGTTGGAAGAAGTTCGACTTAAGCAGCTTGCAACGCAGGCCCACGTACCTGAATTTGAGAAAGAGGGTTTGAAGATTGTGCAAGTGTTCCTTCATGCTGTGGCCTGTGACAATTATGTCGTCCAGGAAATTAATACAATGAGGGATTGTCGACATGACGTGTTCAAGATAACGCTGAAATATTGCCGGGCCACTGGATATTCCGAAGGCCAACCGCTGGTATTGGTAAAATCCAAACGGGGTGTTCGCCAGCCATTTGGAGTCCTCATCAAGTGATATCTGATTATAAGCCTCCAAAAGATCGATTTTCGAAAAATATTGGCCTCCCGTCACGTCAGAGAACAATTAATCAGAACGAGGCAAGGGATAGGTGTCCACCACCAATTGGGAATTAATGGTGGCCTTGAAATCGCCACAAAGACATAATTTTCCCGAGGGTTTCCTGACAATAACGAGGGGCGAAGACCACTCACTAGAAGAAATGAGAAGAACGACCCCGAGGGCTGTCAGCCGGTCTAGCTCTGCTTTTACCTGAGGCCTGAGAGCCAAGGGGATCTGCCTCACGCGTAGAAAACGCGGGCGAGCCGATGCCTTCAACAATAAAGAGGTTCTAAGTCTGAAACACGCCCCAGGCCCTCCTCAAAGATATTCTTAAAGTCAGAGGTCAAACATTCCAATGATTGATAGGGAACGTCTTTGGAGACCAACTGTATGGTGTCTGCAATAGAAAAACCGAAAGCTTGAAAGGCATCCAATCCAAAAAGGTTAGCGGAGCTCGCATCACTGACAACAATAAAAGTAAGAGGCCGAGTGACTGATTTGTAAGTAACGTTGGTAGTGAATTGACCCAGTAGGGGAATTAACTGTTTACCATAACCGCAGAGACGCCGGTAAACTGGCGCCAATGGGGGCGACTGAAGGTCGGAGTAAGTTTGTGCATTCAACAAGGAAACTGCCGCCCCCGTATCTACTTGCAGTTGTAATTGGCACGACCAAACCAACACCTCGATAAAGAGTTTGTGTGCCGATGCGTCAGGAGCCTGGCCCAATGAAACTTCCTGAATGTCAATGTCCATGTCCTCTGTACCTGCTTCCTTCGATTCCTTTGAGGCTGAGCAGCAAACTTTAGCAATGTATCCTTTTTTATTACATTTGTGACAAACGGCCCAATGCTGGGGGCACTCTGACTGATCATGATGTATATAGCATGACGCACAGGACGGTAACAGGGGCTGGCGGCCAGAACTCTGTTTATGCGTTGTGTGGGAGCAGCCGTAACGGCCGGATTTTACCGTTCGCACGTCGTCCACCCCGGACACAGTGGACACAGCCGCGGTGCGCTGAACCACCGCAACATCGCACCACGCTTCCAACTGTTGACCTGTGGCATGAGAGACTTCATACGATTGAGCAATGGACAGGACTTCCTCAAGGGGCTGAACGAACAATGACGTCTCACACCATAACGTGGGCATACGACTCTCGCGACTGCTCCGTGACAAAATGACACTTGCAACTAAGACCGTGCAGGGTAGCGGCCCACGCCCGGTAAGACTGATGGGGCTGTTTCTTGCATTGATAGAACTCGACCCTAGCCGCCACAACATGCGTGCGGCGGCGATAATATGAAGACAGTAATGAACACAATGCGTCAAAAGACAAGGACATGGGTTCCTGCAACGGCGCTAGCTGCCGCAAAACTTGATACAGCGAGGGAGATATCCAAGACAAGAAAAGAGCACGACATACCTCCGCATCGGCAACATGAAACGCCTGGAAATGCTGCCGAAGGCGATGTTCATACGGGTCCCAATCCTCCGCCGTCTCGTCGTACGGGGGAAAGGGAGGAGGGAACGGCGCTGGAGCAGACGGCGTGGAGAGAAACGCCGGAAGCACTTGTTTCATGGTGGCCATGAGCTCCGTCTGCTGCTCAACCAAAACCCGCACTAAATCCTCCATGCCGCGGATAAGCCGCGAAACCGGAACAACGACGAAAACACGCGAAAGAACGACCCTACTCGTCGCCAATTGTGTAGTAACACGGTTCACGTTTCCGTCGCACTTCAGGGTAGACCGAGAACTGTCTCATAGGCATGCCCGATGTGAACTCACTGGGCCCGGCCCGTGCTGCCTGAGTTGTTGTTGTTGTTGTTGTTGTTGTTGTTCCGCTGCCAGAGGTAGCGGCCGAATTCTCCCGTGCCCTCTGGTGGACGGGTCTCTATTTGCGGCAACTACCGTCCGTGACGCGCCGTGCCGATGTGCGCCTCCCGCGATCTTTCTGGTGGCTACTGCAGATTGTGTCACTCATTGAGCAGCATGAGAAGCCATAGATGAATTGTATTGTGGTAATGCAGAACTTGGAAAATCTGTCAGGTGAGACAGATGTTCACATGTGGGTATGACTGAGGCATTTTTCCCTCACAGAGTCTCATCACACGCAGCATGTTTTGTACCTGAATGCTTCTGGTAAAAGGCTGCTAGCACAGTTAATTGCCAGAAGCATACAGTCTGACCAAAGCGGTATTCATCATATCTCAGTGACTTACAATGTGTTCCCCAGGCCTTTTCGGGATAAAATCCTCCAAAAGACAGAGCTGTAAAATAATATAGTTTCAGTTGAAGCATCTATCAAAACAAGATACTGCAGTTAGGAAAATGCCATGGATATTGCAAAGACAATTTAGTGTCTCCCATCAAAACATAAGAAGCCTGTTTAATAAAAGTGACAAATTTCTCACATCCACACAGGAAAATGCAAGAACAGACGGAATCTTAGTAAACCTCTTGTTGCTCTCAGAATATCACAGAAATTAACGAAACTGAACAATTTCATATTGACAGATACAAGCTAATATCCCACTACAGTGGAATCAATAAAATGAAAGGGAGAATGTGAGGAGTCGAGTCCCAGGTGCTTCAGGTTAATGAATATTGTTGAAAAATAATGATTTGCACAGTAGGTATACGCCACTTTATATTAAAAACCAGACAGCAGACAATCCTAAGGTATAAAACAACACCAATTACTGAACATGTGTCAAATCATGACAACTCATATGTAAATCAATGCTAAAGACCAACTGCATCAAAATCATGTGCAGGAAAGCATTGCACATAAGGCAATAACGTGATGGGCAAAGTTGGATGCATTTTACAAAAAATATTTAGAAACTGTAAATCACTGGCCCCTCAAAATAACAAATATCATGTTGAACAGCTCGAAATGCTGGGCCACAGTAGTGGATTATAAAGTGCTCAAGCTTGTTGTACTCTCAATTTACAGGCGAACAGCAGGAAGTTCCTTCAACATCATAAAGCAGCTAGAAACAATTTTAATAAAGTTATGATAAGGAACATTCTGCCAGAATGTAAATAATCTAGGAGCTATGGCAACCATTCACTAAATGTCAGACGTGCTGAGTTGTTTACAAGCACACAAAAAAAGAATGAGAACTTGCTAGTTTTCTGACAAATCCTTAAACAAGCTAGAGTCCGATGATAGGGTGGGTAGATTGAGAGAGAGAGAGAGAGAGAGAGAGAGAGAGAGAGAGAGAGAGAGAGAGAGAGAGAGGCAAGAAGCTGGAGGAGGGGTTGGGAAGAGGAGGCCAGTGGCTCGAAGGGAAGCAGCAGATGTGGGGGATAGGAATACAGAAGACAGAGACAGTAGATGTATGGGCTAGCTGGTGTGGTTCACAATAATGATGATGTGAAAGTGTAGGTTGGGCCACTGAGACGGGATATGGGAATGGGAGACTATTGGGTAGAAGGTGTGGGTGTAGAGGGTTAGCAGAGATTGAGGCCAGAAGGATTACAAGAGTGAAGGATGTGTTGCAAGGATAACTCAATGCTGGTGCAGGGATGGGGTAAGGAATCCAGAAGGCACATATTATGGCGTACACAGCCATTGAACTCAAGTATGTTCAGGTCAGCAGCATGTACCACTCCTGGGTGGTAAGCTCTATTCTTGGGCACAGCATGGTGGTGGGCACTCATGCTGTAGAACAGACAGTTGGTGGCCATACCCTCAATGGTGTGCAGAAAGTGCAGCAGAGCTGGTATATGACATCTACATCTACATACATACTCTGCAAGCCACCATATGGTGCACAGCTGAGGGCCCTGTGCCACTACTAGTCATTTCCTTGCAAATAGAGCAAGGAAAAAACAACTACCTTTCCTCCAGGGATTCCCATACGAGTTCCCGAATTATATAACACTTACATATTGTTCGAATCTACTAGTAACAAATCTAGCAGCCCACCTCTGAATTGCTTCGATGTCTTCCTTCAATCCAACTTGGTACAGATCCCAAACATTCAATCAGTACTCAAGAATAGTTCACACAAGCATCCTATATGTGGTCCCCTTTACAGGTGAACCACTCTTTCCTAAAATCCTCCCAATAAACTGAAGTCGACTATTAACCTTCCCTACCACAGTTCTCACATGCTCATTCCATTTCATATAACTTTGCAATGCTGTGCCCAGATATTTTAATGACTTGACCATGCCAAGAAAGACACAGGCAATATTGCAACCGAATCTTGTGTAAGTTGTCTTGGATCTTCCCAGTCACTCAACTTTGACAACTTATTGTACACCACAGCATCTTCACTAAACAACAGGAGATTGCTGCCCACTCTATCCGCCAAATCGTTTATGTATATAGAGAACAACAGCAGTCCTGTCACACATCCCTGGGGCACTCTGGATGATACCCTTGTCTCTGATGAACACTTGCAGCTGAGGAAAACATACTGGGTTCTATTACTTAAGAAGTCTTTGAGCCAATCACATATCTGTGAACTTGTTCCATATGATTGTACCTTCGTTAACAGCCTGCAATGAAGAACCATATAAGATTGTTTCATTTTAAGGCGCAGAAACAACTAGGGTCATAGGCGCCCATGTCAGAACTGTAGAAGATGAGGACAAAGAAAGGAGTTAAAAATGCCTACACGTTAAGCCCAATCAATGGAAGGAAAAAAATAGTTAAAAATAAGAATGCAGAGAAAGGTCTATAAAAGATGCCATATAGAAACAGAGGTCCTGAACTAAAGATAAATGTCCTTTGCAATATTGCTATGAAGGATAAAAAGTAAAACGTGGTCGACATCCCGTGTGTCATTAGCAAAGAGGGCCAATAACTCAAACAGCAAACAATATGAGTACACAAGTTGTTAAAAAATAGGGCATTCCATCAGGAAATGGCGAACCATCAAAGGTTGAGAGCAATGAGCACAAAGTGGTGGGGGAGCACCACCTAAGAAATGGTGATGACTAAAAAGACAATGCCCAATACGCAACCTAGCTAAAATGATCTCCTCACAGTGAGAGGGCTGAGAGGAGGTTGTCCAAGCCACTGGGAGAGGCTTAATTCCTGGGAGCTGGTTCCCATGAAGGGAGGACCAGTGGTGATCCCAAAGTGACACCACCTGCTGATAGACAGCAACACAGATCCCATCGGAGGGAATGGAAGAACTAGCAAGTTGAGGTACGAGAACTGCAGCCTTGGCAGCAGCTTTAGTGGCCTCATTTTCTGTCAGACTAATGTGACCAGGAACTCACACAAACATCACAGTGCCTCCATCAAGAGTGAGCCAGTGGCAGCTTTCCTGGACCCATTGCACTAAGGGATGGACAGTGTACAGCATACAGAGGCTTTGAATGGCACTGAGAGAGATGGAGCAGATGACACAATTAAAAACCCTGTTTGCCGGACATACTGCATGGCCTGGTCTGGGGTGAAGAGCTCTGCTGTGAATAATGTGCAGTGTTCTGGAAGCCAATACTAAAAAATGTCGGTTCCAATGACGAAGGGACACCTGACACCACAGTCAGTCCACGAGCCATCAGTCTACAAAGAGGTACGATCGCTAAGTTCCGTGCGAAGGTCGTGAAACATACAGCAACAGAGTGAGGCTGGAGTAGTGTCCTTAGGAAGCAAAAGGAGGCCAAGGTGAACGCAGGCTGCTGCATGAAGCCAAGGTGGCAAAGGGTTCACACCCATTTGGAAAGTGGCAGGTATCATGAAGTTAAGCTGCTGGAGCATGAGCTGAAAGTGAACTCCAGGAGGTAACAGAGAAAAGGGACACGTCCCATACTGGCGATCAAAGGAGTCATTGAAGAAGGAGGCACAGGATGGGTGGCCAGGCATGGCAGACAAATGGCATGCATATCTGCTGAGGAGAAAGTCATGGTGGTATGACAGTGGTAGTTCAGCAGCTTCTGCATACAGACTCTCAACTGGGCTAGTGTAAAAGGGTGCCAGTGGCCAAATGGATACCACAATGATGAATTGTATTGAGATGGCATAAGAGGGATGTACATGCAGATGCATAAACGAAACACACATAGCTTAGTTTCAAATGGACGTGGGTCCAGTACAAATGGAGGTAGGTTGTCCGATCTGCTCCCCAAGAAGTACCACTGATGACACATAGGACACTGAGGGACTGCATACAGTGGGAGGCCAGGTAAGACACGTGGCAGGACAAAGAAAGTTTCCTATTGAGCATGAGTCCCACGAATTTCGTAGTTCCAACAAATAGAAGAGCAACAGGCCCAAGATGTAAAGATGGTAGAAGAAACCAATTGCGCTGCCATAAATTTATACAAACAGTTTTGTCAGTGAAAAAACGAAAGCCACTGTCGATGCTCCATGAGTAAAGACAACTGAGACATCACTGAAGACGCCATTCAAGGAGATAAGTCCACGGAGAACTGCAATTGATGACAAAATTGTCAACAAAAAGGGAGCCAGAGATGCCCGGCAGGAGACAGGTCATTATAGGATTAATGGTGATAGCAAAGAGGCCGATGCTCAGGATGGAATTCAGGGCCACACCATTTTCCTGGATAAAGGTATCTGAGAAGGCTCAACCCACATGTACCTCGAAAACTCAGTCTTTTAAAAATTCCTGAAGGAAATGGGGCATATGGGAATGGGAGCCCCACATGTACAGAGCACAGAGGATACCAGTCCTCCAAAAGAGTCATACGCTTTCTCCAAATCAAAAACACAGCCACCATCTGGTATTTCCACAGAAAACCATACATGACATAGCTGGACAAAGTGACAAGCTAGTCAACTGCAGAACAGCATGTTCGAAATCCACACTGTGCAGCATTTAGTAAGTTGCGAGACTTGAGCTACCATACCAGCCAGGTATAAATCATATCTTCCGTAATCTTGCAAACACAGCTTGTGAGAGAAATGGGGCAGTAGCTAGAGGAAAGTTGTTTGTCCTTACTGGGCTTAGGGATGGGTATGACAGTGGGTTCACACAAGCATCTGGAAAATGTGTCCTCTGCCCAGATGCGATTGTATGTATGAAGGAGAAAGTGCTCGACCGTAAGATAAGGTTCTGCAACATCTGAATGTGAACATCATCTGGCCCTGGAGCAGAGGACTGGGTGGAGTGAGAGCATGATCTAGCTCCCCATAGTAAAGGTGGCATTATAGCACTCAGGATTCTGAGAAGAGAGAAGTATCGCCAGAGCCTCTTCCACCTTTTTCCGATGGAGGAAGTCAGAATGATAGTGGGAGGAGCTTGAAATCCCCGCAAAATGGAGACCCAAGGTGTAGGAGATAGCAATAGGGTCCACTATGACATCATCTGCTACTGGCAGGCCGAAAATTGGGGAACGGACCTTGGTCCCAGAGAGCCGCCAGAGGTTGGCCCACAGAATGAAAGAGAGAGTGGAACTGTTAAAAGAACTAGTAAAGGAAATCCAGCTAGCTTCTTTGCTATCATGAAGAATGGCGACGGCACTGTGCACACTACTGTTTGTAATGAATGCAGTTGGCCATAGTAGGACGACGCTCAAAAACGTGGAGAGCATGTCTCTGCATCAACTGTGTCGCGGCACACCTCAGTTCACCGAGGGACCACGACATGGCATGGTAAAGAGGAAGTGCAAGAAATGAAACATTCTGCAGCAATATGGATAACATTTGTAAGATATTTTACCTGATCATCCCTACTGGGGAAACATTGTTCATTGAAGGTCACCAGAGAAGAGTAAAGCCTCCACTCAGCCATAGTAAGCTGCCATTTGGGTGTGCACATAGGTGGGGTAGGAGTCAGCAAGTGGATAGAACATGGGAAATGGTCAAATTGGGCAGTGCAGGAGAAGTCCAAATGGAAATAGGTGGTGTGGAGTCTGAAAGGAATGTGGGTGCTCCCATGTTAAGGCAGATGAAGTTAAGTTTATTGAGAAGGTCAGCCAAGAGGGCACCTCTCTGACATGTTCTGGGAGCATCGCAAAGCGGATGGTGCACATTGAAGTTGCTGAGCAGCAGAAAGGAGTGAGGGAGTTGCCCAATAAGCTGGAGGAAGTGTGCTGTGGTGACAGCAATTGATGGAGGAATGTAGACAGACAAAGGGAAATGGTCAAGGGAGGAAGGAAAATGCGGACTGCAACAGCTTGAAGCCAGTGAAATGAAATGCCCTCCTCAGGGGGAAGGTCAAAGCAGACCAGGAAGAAATACAAGAGCTCAAAGCAGTCATGAGGACGCAATTTTGTTTCCTGGAGGCAGAGGACAAGTAGAACCTGTGATTCTAAGAGGAGCCACAAGTCCTCTTTGTTGGATCAAAGCCAGCAAATGTTCATTGGAAGACAGCCATGAAGAGGAAAGGGGAGGAGGGATAAAACGAAGGGGTGTCACTTCGGCAGATGCCGAGTGCCAGTCTTCGAAGACTCACTGCTGCAGAGCGCAAAGGCTGGAGGATCCTGCTCCGTGAGGTTCACAGAGGCGTCGGCATTCTCCTTCTGTCGGTCTGTGGAGTCCAGGGAAGAAAAACATTTGGCAGTGCACACCAGCGACATGGAGGTCGGCCGGGAGGGTATCACATGATGACATCATCGAAGAGGATCTCCGAGTCGGTGATGGAGAAGACCATTTGTGATTGTGTTACTTTTTGGAGCCTTTCCAGTTGGCAAAGGAAGACTTAGATGTTTATTGGCTGGAGAGACGTAGTAAATCTTCGTGGGAGTATCCTTTCGTCCTTTCCGTCCTGCCGGTTGTGTAGCAGGTGACTTCTCCCCATGAGGCAAAAGTTTGGTGGCTTGTTGCACAGCTGGAGGAGGAGATGGGGTGCTGCCATAACACTCAGTGATTTTACAACCATGGTACTGAATTTGAGGTTGCATGTGCGCCTGGCCATGTCCTTTGTGGACCAAGCTGTAGCAAGAACAGTACTGCAAGTGCCGGATGGTAGAACGCACGGTATGTTGACTGGGTAAGCAACCTTTTCCTCACCCAGATCTCCTGGACAGCCCACTCATTGAGATGCACCAGACAATTTTGAGAGGAGCCAGTGTGGTCATCATTGCAGTTGATGCAGCAGAGAGGAGGAGGCAAGCAATCGCCTTTGTGAGGATCCCTACCACATTTGGCTGGGTGTCAACAGGACATGTGAATGTGGTTGTAATGCTGACACTGGTAGCAGTGCATCGGGTTCAGAATGTATGGTCAGACTGTGATAACTTCATAACCTGCTTTGATCTTGGACAGAAGTACCTCTATAAAATGTGGGAAAAAGAGTGTGTGTGGGCACTAAGGAGGCATCTACCTTTTTACCTTTTTCATCACACAGTGGAGTGCAGTGATGCCCTGATCAAAGAGATATGTTTGAACTTCTGCCTCCATAGAGCAGCATACTGTAAATAACACCACAGGAAGAATCCAGCATGCGATGGGTCTCGACACAAACAGGACAACCGTGGAGGAGTGAAGTGGTAAGCAGTTGCTCTGCTTGAGAATCACAAGTAGTCTCCAAAAGCAAAGTGCAGTGCCATTGTGTAAACGAGAGCAGGATTTCATAAGGCCAGCAATTGAATCAATACCTCTCTAAATAATTAAATGGATTTACCATAGCAATGTCTGACCATCTTCAGTACAAGAAACCGTGAGGAACCGTGTTGCAGCTGGGAGGTTCTATGAATCATTGGCCTCATTCTGATAATGTTTAATAGATGTTGACTGTGAAGATCTAGCAATGTGGAATCTGCCTGTTGCCCTTCATCCATGTTTTGCAGATACCATGTGAGAAAAGGGCAAGCTGAATTTTGCACGAGTGATGCTTTCTGAAACCATGCCAATTTGTGGACATAAGCTACTTGTTTCAAGAAAGTTTATCATATTTGAATTGAGAATATGTTCAACGGTTCTGCAGCAAACCAGAGTTAGGGATATTGGTCTGTAATTTTGCATGTCTGTTCTTTTACTCTTGTTATACACTGGAGTTACCTGCACTTTCTCCCAGTTGCTTGGGAATTACTGCTGGACGTGGGATTCATGATAAAAGCAAGCTAGGTGTGGGGCCAGTGCCACAGAGTACTATTTATAAAACCGAATTGGGATTCTGTCTGGATCTGGTGATTTATTTGCTTTCAAATCTTTTAGTTGATTCTCTATGCCAGGGATGCTTATTACTATGTCGTCCATACGGGAGTCTGTTTGGTGTGTAGTGGTTAATAAAAAAGAAAATTAGAAGAAACGAAAAAGAAAAGGTTGAAAATGGTGGGAAGAAATGGTGAATAAAAAGTGGGTTTTAAAATCGTTAATGACCGCGAAAAAGGGAAAGAATGAAAAGCAAATCGGACTTCGTATTACAGAAAAGCTATCGGACTTCGTGATTCGGAAAAGCTATTGTTGGGGTGGTCCTTGTGGCGTTTTTGAGTAAAAGTTAAACCAATTTCCACTACAAAAATTATTGAAAAAGAACAGAGAATAACAAAATGTAACTGACAGGGGGAGATGGCGTAGATAAGAGTTCATCCTTTACCAGGTTAACATGTCTTCTTTCGTGCCGCGTCCAGGTCTTCAAAAGTCTCCTTCATTTCTGCGTGAAAAGTCTGCTCCGAAATCTTGCAATAAGTTTCATTGTCCAGGAATTTCTAATGTATACAAAACCGTCTTGATATTAAATGCAATTTATTTTAGTTGCTTCTCTCCATCCTCTGAATTTCATAACAACTTCCACAATGTCTACACATTAATAAGTTTTTTCATCTTAATCAGATCATGTCTGCATTAAGCTTCCGCTCTCGAGACACAATAAAGAAACAGATAGAAAAACAAAAAAAGAGTTACAATTTTAGTATTTTCTCTGCCATCGAGCGCTCATACTGCTGCGATGGTATAATTTTTATCCGAGGGAACGAGTGTAGCGCGGCGAAATTCAAAGTCCCACTACAGGTGGTCAAATGACAGTGTGTTCGAACGATTTCTTGAATGTGAAATGTAAAACTTTGACTTTTGTTTTGCTGTCTTCAATTTCCACATCATACTGGTCAGCAAAGGACTGAATGGAAGCCTTAAACCCATTACTTTCACAGGTGGCCCTGTATCTCATGGGCTAGGATAAGCCAAAGGCAGAACTGGAGTTCCAAGTGCTTAATTGGTGAATCAGGCAGGTCTTGTACCTGGGTCTTTCATAGAGATATGAACCATACCACAAGAGGAAGCAAGTGCGAGTGCCATAGGGATGGACTAGTACATTGTGTAGGTTGGATGGGTGGCAGAATACCTCTTTCGGAGGAGTAGGAAGATCATGAGTAGGATATTCTTCATTTCTTGGTATGATGATAGTCAAACCCTGGGTGGAGAGTAGATTCAGTTGCTCCAGTCTGGGGTGATATTGGGTGAATAAGGGCAGAACTCCTTTGCAACTGGTTCTTGGGGGTGTTGGGAGGATTACGGGTATGTGTCAGGATACAGCATGAGAAATCTGTTTGTGGGCTACGTTTAGGGGCTAATGCCTGTTTAGAAGGCATTTGTCAGACCTATAGCATAGTGGGCAATAGACTTCTTGTCACTGCAGATACATTGTCCACAGGTGGCTAGGCTTTAGTGATTATTTGGTGTCAAAATGCAGGTATTGTTGGTGGTTAGTGTGCTTTATATGCCTAGAGGTACAGATGGAGCCATCAGGGATGTGGAGGCCAACGTCCGGGAAGGTGTCATGTAAGGCTGAGCAGGACCAGATGAAATAGATGGGGCAGAAGGCATTGAGTTTATGGGGGAATGAGGATAGGGTGTCATGAACTTGAGTCCAGATCAAGAAGATATCATCAATGCACCAGAATCAGACAATGAGTGAGTTTTGGGAGGTTAGGAAGATTTACTCTAGATGACCCATAAAAGGGTTGGCATTGGAGGGTGCCATACAGGTACCCATGGCTCTGCTGCAGATTTATTTTTATATTGTCCCTTCAAGGAAGAAGTAGTTGTGTGGAAAAATGTAATTGGTGAGGTGTATAAGGAATGAGGTAGTGGGTTTGGAGCCTGAAGGAAAGTGGGAGAGGTAGTCTGTTGGTGTGTAGCGAGGTGTCATCAACGGTGACAAGTAGGAATCAATGTGGTAAGAGGGTGGGCATGTTTGGGAGTCAGTGAAGGGAGGGGTTTGTATCTCCGATATTAGAATGTAGCCTACGGGCAATTGGTTGGAGTTGTTTGTTGACACGAGTGGAGATTCTTTCAGTGGAAGCACAGTACCAGCTACAATGGGGCTTCCACAATTGTTAGGTTTACAGAGTATAGGAAGCATGCAGAAAGCGGGTGTGTGCAGGGTCTTTAGGGTGAGAAGGGAGATGGATTCAGGGGAGAGGTTCTGGGATGGACCTAAGGATTTGAGTACGGACTGGAGGTTATGTTGGACTTCTGGGATTGGATCACTATGGCAGTACTTGCAGGTGGATGAGTCGGACAGTTGGCAGAACCCTTCTGTCGCATACTCACTGCAATTAATTTTGACAGTGGTGGAGCCTTTGTCTGCAGTAGAATGATTAAATCAGGTCTGTACTGTAGTTGTCAATGGCTGTTCTTTTCTTGGGAAGGCACCTGGGAAAGGATGGTGAGACCAAATTGGAGGCAAGGAATTCCTGGAAGATGACGAAGGGGGTGGCTGTGGAAGAGGGGCAGAGAAATCACGGGTGGATGGTGTTATACACTGGGACAAACGACACTTTATGTTGGTATTAAACTGGCTTTGTTTGGAGAAATTCAAAGAAGTGTTCCCAGTGCAGGAATCAGAAATGCCCGGAGACATTAGATGCTGCCGTGTGTGTGTGAATTGTGCTTGTGTGAATGCCTGATGAAGAACTTAGTCAATAGCTGAAAATATCTAGCATTCTTTTCATTGTACCTGCCTGCAATTCCTGGCTTCTTCTCTGTGGTGAGCAGCAAATACAGATGCATTAGATTTACTTGTGCAGATGCAGCATGCACCAACAGATGTTAGCTTAAAAAATACAGCCCCTAAGGAGATTACAAAGTTCATTTGCTCACTAATGAGCAGTAATTCTGCTACCTAAGGTGTTTCAATCAGAAAATTAAAACCTTGTGCTTACTTGATAAGATTACCCTTAAGCTATCTTTATACTCCTCATAAATAAAAAATTTACAGCATATTTTCTGGCAGAGTTAAATGTGCTGTAGTAACACCCATCTATAAAACTGGAGATAAGTAAACCATCTCTAATTACGGACCTGTTTCACACATTTTGAGGAAGGGGCTTATGATAAAATATTGATTCATTTACCTGAGCATAGTAAATTGCCTCTCAGTTCGGCTTTCGTAAAGGATTCTTTATAAAGAAAGCAATACAATGCAAGATGTCACAAATGAAGTGTTAATAGAGCTAAACAAAATAAATTGTCCTGTTGGGTTATTTTGTGACCTGGCTAAAGCTTTTGATTATGTACTGTTCTTGAAGAATCAAGTTTGTCAAGATCACTAGTAATTCTTTTATTACTCTTACTGGTTTCAGCTGATCTATTCTGCCATCATCGGATTATGTAACATTATTAGATGTACATGCTTTTTTACTGGTTTCAACAGATCTGTGTTGTCATCATTAGATTTTTTAACATTATTAGATGTACATGCTTTTTACAACACTGAAAGTCACATAGTGATGTCATGTCAAACTGTGATAAAAAGTGGCAAGTAACGCCACCATGTCACACATAAAATACCACACAATTAAAAACTACAATATGTTGTGCTGATGTCTCAGCATACACTTTTGATTATATGGATTACAAAATTCTACTTGGCAAACTCAAGTGTAATGACATTCTCTTGCATTGATGGAATCTTACTTTCACAGCAGAAAACAGAGGGTCTCATTGACAGACTGTGTCATTAACATGAAACTAAGCTCAGATCACAGAAACATAAGGTTCCATGAGATTTGGTATTTGGCCCATTCTTGTTTTAATTTGGATAAACAGTTTTCCACTGACTTAAAGGCAGTTGAAAACCTGTCATGTTTGCTCATGACGCAAGTATGTAATGGAGGGTCTACACTCAAGCTTAGCAGACACATATAGATAACAGTTGATGACACGAAGCAGTTCAAAGCTAAAATTATTAAGTCATAATCTCGTAACAACTCCTATTATTGAATTTCGAAACAACAACGAGAACCTGCTAGAACCAGGAGACATTAATGACCACACACTACATTAAACATACTGTGCCACATTAGCTGTGGTCCAGTAAAACATACACATAAACTAATCAAAAAGCCCAATTCAGTGTGTTTTGCCTTTAGAAGCATATCTCACCGAGTTGGCTAAAAGACAAGAGTGTTACCTTACTCTGAATATGTTCACTCCTGTTGTCTTACGGAATTATCTTCTGGGACAGTACACCTAAAGTAAACACAATGTTCGTCCAGCAGAAGCAAGCAGTAAGAATACTGTGTGAAGAGGGCAACTGTAAATCTTGCAGCTAAGCCTTTTGAAGGATCTTGGAATTCTTATACCACTTCCCAATACATTTAATCCTTAATGGTTTTTGGGTACTGATAATAAATGTAAGTTTTAGCCAAACTATGATAAACAGTTACAGTAAATGTAGACTTTGCCTCTGTGTACAGGGTTCAGAATGGATTTATGGTATGTACTTTGGTGGTAAAGTATCCAATAAACTGCCATGCAATATAAGGCAAGAAATTGGGAATTCCAACCATTTCAAAAGATAATTAAAAAATGTTCTCCATTAGCCACTGTATCTATCCATTATTGAAATATGTAGGGTGAATCATCTAAAAATTGCACCACAGATACTGCAGAAATGGGAAAGTGCTATTGGTGTGCCTTTTTCATGGAATGGATTGGTGGTCAGGGGTTTGTATTGTTAACCAATCAATAGATTGTAATAATACTTAGAGCGAATATTTTTTGTACAAACACACACTTTTTTAAATGAAACAATGTCTGTTGGCATTAACAAACTAAAAATGTGTTAGC
Source organism: Schistocerca nitens (assembly GCF_023898315.1). Taxonomy (NCBI): domain Eukaryota; kingdom Metazoa; phylum Arthropoda; class Insecta; order Orthoptera; family Acrididae; genus Schistocerca; species Schistocerca nitens. Next base: position 1,268,081,077 of record NC_064614.1, on the reverse strand, counting down.
GCTGGCAGGTTGATAGACACACAAACAAACACACAAAATTCAAGCTTTCACAACCAACGGTTGCTTCATCAGGAAAGAGGGAAGGAGAGGGAAAGACGAAAGGATGTGGGTTTTAAGGGAGAGGGTAAAGAGTCATTCCAATCCCGGGGGCGGAAAGACTTACCTTAGGGGGAAAAAAGGACAGGTATACACTCGCACACACACACATATCCATCCGCACGTACATAGACACAAGCAGACATTTGTAAAGGCAAAGAAATGTCTGCTTGTGTCTGTGTATGTGTGGATGGATATGTGTGTGTGTGCGAGTGTATACCTGTCCTTTTTTCCCCCTAAGGTAAGTCTTTCCGCTCCCGGGATTGGAATGACTCCTTACCCTCTCCCTTAAAACCCACATCCTTTCGTCTTTCCCTCTCCTTCCCTCTTTCCTGATGAAGCAACCGTTGGTTGTGAAAGCTTGAATTTTGTGTGTATGTTTGTGTTTGTTTGTGTGTCTATCAACCTGCCAGCACTTTCATTTAGTAAGTCACATCATCTTTGTTTTTAGATATATTTTTCCCACGTCTAATGTTTCCCTCTATTATATTCATAAAAATGTGTTAAGTTAGAATGTCAGTGGTGTTTGTTGCAGGGTGCTAGTGCAAGTTATTTATGAGATATTGTATTCTGAAAAGTTCCCACACAGAAATTTATAAATATCCATGGTAGCACACACTAAACAACAGGATAAGTGCATGCACTAGTTATGTGGATTCTTACCAGTAAGAAGACAACGTAACATCAAAGGTTGTGTTCAAAATAACCATAGGCAGCAGCAATACACGCTTCCGGTCTTGTTCGGAATGACTGCTGCAGAGATGTCTGAGCAGGTTGCAGTAATACATTATTGCATATAATCAGGTATAGTTGGCAGTGTACAGGCATCAAATCCCGGGAATGGGCCACCAAAGGTACAGGTCATCTGCGACCAATCCAGTGATTTGGAAACAACTCATGAACACATGCTGTAGTACTTCGTGCACTGTGGGCTGGACAGCCATCACATTGGTACCACAGATTCCTCCTAGTCTGCAGAGTAACATCATCTAGCATCCATGTAAGATGGTCCATTAGCAGGCTGTGATACTTGTGCACATTCAGTGTGCCGTCTATGAAAAATGGGCCTATGAGCTCATGGTTCCCTATCCTACACCAGACGTTTACAGTCCACGGATGCCGATGTTCCATCTGACGAAGCCAATGGGGATTGTCAACAGACCAATAGCGCATGTTTTGGCAGTTTCCCTGGCCATTATTAGTAAGCGTGCATTCAGTACTAAACAAGCTACCTGACATATCTGGAGTAGCCTCACTTAACGCCCCTGTAAAGAAGTTAACATAATTCTCATAATCATTTCCAAGTAGCTCTTGATGGGGAGAGATGTGATAGGGATGGAACCTACATTGATCAACAATGCATAGGATGCTTGCCTAACTCGTACCACTTCCTTATGCAATTGTAAGGGAGCTAACATGCGGATCAAATGCAACAGCAGCCAAAACATTAATTTCTGCCTCCTATTTCATCACATGTTTGCTTCTGATACACTGTCGAGGACTTATGTTACCACTTTCACTTAATTATTTGACAAGGTCAGTAAACAACCTACGAGAGAGTTGACATCTATTGTGATACTCTGTCACATTCATCATACAGGAATGAAGTGCATTCTTCCTACACTTTCCATACACCATGAGAATGCCAGATTTTTCTGCATTGGTAAATCCCATCATCCACTCACAACCCACTGCTTGGAGTGTCACACACTAACTGACTAGCAACTCGCAATGGACTTGAGGAACATATAAGCACACTGTAAGCAAACATAACATCGTACCTAGCAACTATGCAGGTTGAATGGCACAAATATCATTGTGGGAACTTTTCAAAATAAAATATCTCATAAACGGCTCACACTATAATCCTGCAACAAAAATGAGATTCTAATTTACCCTAATTTTAGTCTGTTAATGATAATACGCAATGCTCCATTTAAAAAAGTGTATACTTACACAAAAAATACACTTTCTACGTATTAGTAAAATCTTAATGTATGGAAAGTTTTGGTTGAGAATAACAAATTATTTAGGAATAAAGGTGACTACTCACCTAACGACGGAAGCACTGTGTCGCCAACAGGTACACACACAAAAGGTACAGAGCTTTACTTTGCTAGCTGTTGGAATGGAATTCCTTTTTCAAGCTGGACACACACACACACACACACACACACACACACACACACTATTTGGTGAGGTAGTGGGACAGTGAGCAACCTTAGGTTTGCATCAGGGAGGTTACAGGAGCGACGGATGTGCTGTAACGATAGCTACCATCTGTGCAGCTCAGAAAAGCTGGTGGTGGTGGGGAGGGTCCAGATGGCACCCGAGCCATGGAGAAAAGTGTGGGAGGTAAAAATTCAGTAGTTGCAAAAAGATCAGGAGTCTTTTATAGCACAGATTATGGTGGTAAGCTGCATTAAACCATTCTTCGGACTAAAGACAACATTTTGTTTTAATAGTAAAAGTGAGAAAATAGTGAGTATTTAGAACAAATGAAAATCAGTCATAAAAGAAAGAATACATGTAATGGAAAAAGCCCACATTATAATGACAAATGTTTACAACTAAAACTGCTTATCTAACAACCTTAAAATAAAGTAATACAATACAGTGTTTAAACCAGAATGACCATATGAAAGCCAAAGCCTAGTATTGAGTTATAATTTTGAAAAACTAAAGGTACTGCAAAGAAGAATTGTAAGGGAAATACTGGGGCACTAAAAACTGTACTCTCCAGGAAATTGAGAAGTCATGTTGAAATATAATAAAATACAGAAAATATAACAGAAACCATAAGAAAGAGGAAAAATTCTTTGGTGGTTAGTATAGAAAGGATGACAAATATTAACTAAACAGATCTTCAAATACTCTTGGCAAAAGAAATTAACTACAAACCAGATTTAAGGGGTCACAAACAGGATACAAATGAACAAAATAAGAAGAGAGGAAGGGTCAGTAGTGTGAAAATACGTAGATCATGCAGTATTAGTTGGAGGCAACTTTAACCTACCAAGTGTAGAGTGGGACATCTACGGATTCATTATAGGGGGTACAGACAGTCAGTCCTGCGAAGTTCTTTTGAACATGTTTTCCAAATACTGTCTGAGCAGCTATTTCGACAGCCCACACACAATGGAAATATTTTAGACCTTGCATCTACAAACAGGCCAAACATAATTGGTGGTGTCAATATAGATAGATACAGGGATTTGTGACCACGATTTCATCATAGTGACTTTGGTTACTAAAGTTAATAAATCTGTCATGAAGGGTAGGAGAATATTTCTGTGAGAAAAACTGGATAAAGAGTTGTTAGAATCACACTTAGACAATGAAATGACATCATTTAGTTCCAGTACATAGACGTAGAGGAATTATGGACAGAGTCTAAATGGATTGTAGATTTTACTCTCAAGAAGTACATACCGAGTAAGTTGATTAAGGACAGAAAAAACCTACCATTACTGAATAAGCCAATTAAGGATAGAAAAAAACCTACCACAGTTTAATGACAAAATGCAAAAAACACTGAGGAAGGAAAGGTGTTTCACTCTTGGTGCACAAGAGAATGTGCCGGTAATGACAGGCAAAAATTAATAGACCATTCTTGTGTGGCAGTAAGAGATAACAAAAGTAAAGCTAAAGTTTTAAATTTCACATTTAAGAAATCATCCATGCAGGAGAATCATACAAACATCATGCAGACTCCTGATAGAGAACATCATAATAAGCATCACTGATGTAGAGATACAATTGAAAGAGTTGAAAGCAAGTAAGTCCCGAGGCCCTAATGGAATCCCAAGTGACGAAAAAAGTGCAGGTGAATATTGTACTCGTATATAAGCAGGTGAAAGAATGGACCTACAAAATTACAAACCAATATCTTTAACATCGGTTTGCTGCAAAATCCTAAACATATTCTCAGTTCAAATATAATAAATTTCCTTGACAGGGACAAACTTCTGTCCACAAATCAGCAGTTTTAGAAAGTATCGCTCATCCAAAATTCAGGTTGCCCCTTTCTCACATGAGATCCTGCACACCATGGATGAATGGCAACAGGTGGATTCCATATTCCTAGATTTCCGAAAGCCTTTCACAGGGTGCCACACTGCCGACTTAATTAAGGCACAAGCACACAGAATAGGTTCCCAGGTATACAAGTGGCTCAAAGGCTTCTTAAGTAACAGAACCCAGAACGTTGTCCTCAATAGCACATGTTCCTTGGCGACAAGAGTATCATCGGCAGTGCCCCAGAAATGTGTGATAAGACCATTGTCATTTTCTATGTACATAAATGCTCTGGTGTACGGGAGTGTCATCATCGAGTGACTGTAGGAGGAAACAAAAGGATATAGACAAAATTTCTGGTTGGTGTGATGCATGGCAGCTAGCTTTCAACATTAAAAAAATGTAAGTCGATGCAGATGAGTAGGAAAAACAAACCCATAACGTTCGAATATAGTGTTAGTAGTGTGCTGCTTGACACAGTCACTTCGATTTAAATATCTAGATGTAACGTCGCAAAGAAATATCAAGTGGAATGAGCATGTAAGGATTGTTGTAGGAAAGGCAAATGGTCAACTCTGATTTATTTGGGCGGACTTTAGGAGAGTGTGGTTCATCTGTTAAGGAGACCACATATTGGACACTAGTGTGACCTATTGCTGCGTACTTTTTGAGTGTTTGGGATCCACATCAGGCCAGATCAAAGGAAGATATCAAAGCAATTCAGAGGTGGGCTACTTCATTACTTACCAGTAGGTTCAAGCGACATTCAAGTATTATGGAGATGCTTTGGGAACTCAAATTGGAATCGTTGGAGGGAAGGCGACATTCTTTTTGAGGAGAATTATTGAGGAAATTTAGAGAACTGGCACTTGAGGCTGACTTCAGAACAATTCTACTGCCACCAACATACATTTTGTGTAAGGACCATGAAAATAAGATAAGAGAGATCAGGGCTCATACAGAGGCACTTAGACAGTTGTTTCTCCCTCATGTTATTTGCGAGTGGAACAGAGAAGGAAATTAGTAATAATGGAACAGGGTACCCTCTGCCATGCACTGCGCAGTGGCTTGCGGAATATGCGTGTAATTGTACATGTAGATTGTGGAATGAAAGTGTTGCAGATGGACAGGTGTCAAGTCAAGACAAGAAAAAAAACACATGTTTAAAGTGGACTGAAGAGAGGAAACAGAACACAATGAAAAGATGAAGAAATAATGGATGGAAAATATGAGAAAACATGATATGTGAAGAACTGAAATTAAAATGTAATCCTCACATGGCCTCAATAAGGGGTAAAGGGAATTTCTTAAAATTTCAATTTATAAATAAGAGTAATAAGAAGATAAAACATGTCAGAAGTCTTGATTTTACTGAACAGTGCAAGACTTGCCTTCCTTCAATTTTTCTTTTATTCAGTTTTAAATTATGATAACAACCATTTCCTCCTCAGTTAACACCTTCATGACTTCTTGTTATATTTTGTCCCCAGGGCAATATCATCATTGTCATCTAATATAAATTTTGAAGACAGAACATACCACAATACCTCTTCAAGCCAAGTTACAATAATCAAAACTACCCTTTTTATGTGTATTGTGTATGATTATGAAACATAAACACTTTTTCATATAAGAGTACATTTTATTTTTCAAAAAGGCTATGGTACAGTAAAAAATGTGTATTCTCAACAGAAGCTCATATCTGACCAATGTTTTTTTGACAATAACTTTTTATATTCATTTTAACAAAGGTAAGCTGCCTTCCAGGTCCTACTTCTTTGTCATTCTCCCAAGGTCCTCCTTTTGCATGGTGTACAGCAGTTAATCTGTAGACTGCTGCACTGTATGCCAAATGGATATCACACATATTTTCAACCAATAATAAAAATTACAACTGTACTGATCTTAATCTTAACATAAATAAGCAGTTGCATGTAAGTGTAAATATCACACTTTTCTTGTACTGTACAGGCCTAGTCTCAAATTTAAACTTACAAGAAATTGGTCCCCATTCCCCATCCCCAGATTACTTTTCAAAAAGCCATCTTCACTTATCCCCTAACTGAACTTTCACCACCCAGCCCTTCATTTTCTCCTGTCTCTAAGGCATACATTAACAGGATAAAAGAGTAAACAACTGTTAATATTAAGAAAGGTGAAATGAAATGGGTAAGGTACTCGTATGATATATAATGACACATGCATCTCCATGCCAGATATTAACATTATCTGTGTTTCTTATGAAATGATCAATTTTCTTGGGGAGCGATCTATTATTAATTGTGATCCATGCATATCTCAATGGTAACTTATTTATTATGATACAGATCTAGTTTGAATGACCTTCACTGCATTTTACAGCATTTATACAGTTACATTATAAATAAGATTGCTGCATGATTACTGAATAACAGATTGAGATGAAAAAATAAAATAGCACCATTATTTAAATTACTAGGAACATATTTTCAGTCACATTTAATAATTTCAAGACTTAATGTTTACTTTCACTCTGTGGTAGGCATTGCTTAGAACACCACGGAGATTCCAGATATTCTCAAATGATTCTGGCTGAGTGTTGTAACCAGAATCAACAGCTTTGGCCCATATCTCCACCTATACAGTAACACAAAGGAAAATATATAAGTTACTAATGCCACAATAATACGCATATCACAAAAGAGCTTCAATGGATTAGAAATAACAGCCATACTCAAAATCATATCATGAAAATCTGCAGTCATATTTATCACAAAGAGTCGTTAAAATGTCTTCTTCTACTCTCGAAGTATATCATTGAATTACTAATATGTTAGTATATACAAACCACAAACACGCAGATTAACACAAGTACTGTGATGATAGAAAGTTGTTGGTGGAGTATAAATAATAGTATATTGATAACTCAGTGATTCAACTATTCAGCAAGTTGTTAAATTTACTTCACCTACAGCACTGCAATCCCACTGTGTTTAAAATTTGCAAAAAATAAGAAACAGAACTGTCACTAAGTATTAAATGAGATCATCTCAAGACAGCTATTCAGTTTTACTTTTTAACTGCATATTCTGAGAAATACTGAAAATACTGATATAAAAAAGAGGTTAACGGAAACTAAAAGTCTCTGGGAATATAACTGAATTTTCTTTTTATTTTTTAAATGATTCTACTGAATTGAGGGAAAATCAAATTAAGTTATCATCTGCATGTATAACTTGCTTTGTAAAACCTTTGAAGACACTGCAACTGTTTCTATAATATAGTTAACAGCACATGGATAGAAAAACACACCAATTTATAAAAGAAAATCCAATAGAAATCAATTCTGAGTGACAAAGTGCAGTGACCTTGAACCAAACAAAAAAAATCAATTAACAAAAATAACAATCACAGTGACAGTGTGAAGGAAACAGCAACTATTGTGAAAAGTCCCCAACAATGAAGTGCGATGTGGCGTTGCTTGCAGGTAGATAGAGAAGAAAGTAAGCTGGTACTTTACAAATTTTAAACAATATCCAAGTTAGCAGTTTGGTGTATCCAGGAATGAGAACAAAATGCTTTACAGCAGATGTCAACCTAGAAGACAAAATGTCGGATAGCTGGATTGTTGTCTTTGTAAATATTATAAATGAGGTGATACATAATGATGCTGATACTTGTACCATAAGTTTGACGAACTGCCTAGAATAAAACAAACTGAAAAATTGTTGCTATCATTTCACATTGGAATTATGTGCAATATTTACCTAATTCTATGATCAGGCTTTTCCAAAATTCAGCCTTTTAAAAATACAGGAATACATTTGTGGATTAAGCTTTGTCTGCTAAGGTGAACATTTTTATATTGTGCAATAGCTTAATATAGGAGGTGTCTTAAACTTGCAGATGAAACATTTGGTAGCTGAGGTCATGCATAGATTTAATTTGATCATTTCAGAGGAGTGTGTGGGGGACCAGTGTCAACACCTCAGTTGAGCACTAGGACAAATGTCGGGAAGGAAGTGGTAAACAGGCACCAAATTTCATCATGCTGTCAACCTTCTTACATACATTGCATTTTATGAACATCTACTGTGCTTAAACTGCTGTTTGCTGGATACAAATGTAATCAGAATTGAACTGACTTTACAAATGGACAAATACTGAATAGCAGTATACATTTCGACAAGAGATGAATTAATTCCAGCATAAATATATCAGTGAAGTCCGCCCTGATAGCTGAGTGGTCAGCACGATGGAATGCTGCACAAAGGGGCCGGTATTCGATTCCCAGCTGGGTTGGGGATTTTTCTCCACTCAGGGACTGAGTGTTGTGTTGTCCTCGTCCTCTCTGTCGTGTTGTGTTGTCTTCCTCATCCTCTCATCCACCGAGGTGGTGACAGGAAGTGCATCCTGCCACCCCTTCAATTAACCTTGCCAAATCAGACCAAACAATGCCAACCCTGCAAAAGTGCGGAACACAGGCATAAGGAAAGAGAGAGAAAGAGAGAGAGTGAGATAAATATATCAGTGAAGAACACTCAAATCAGAGCACAACAAATGAAGCTTGATGTTCAACGACAGTGGCACTAAAGCTGCTATTGCTCCATGGTACTGTTGATTTTGAAGGTTGGCAATAAATAATGAACAGCACCATTAACACACAGTGTCACAGTTTCTACCAACTCAACAATAGGAAGCTGAGAGAGCAGTATACTGTTGTCATTCACTTTGCTTAGATTGCCGGTGCTTTACAGAAAGTGACTTTTAGCACTCAATAATAATTGTAAATTACAGCTGTGGCTCTTTTCAGAGATGTGGACCTACAAGCTCAGAGTTCACAACTGCTTCACACAGACAATGTGACACTAATTTTAATTCAATAGTGATTGATGAATCAGGGGTCAATCAACTTGCAGCAGGAAGAAACTTGGTTGTCATGAAAGTGAATGTTTGTATGCACTATTATATGAAGAATAAATTAAAGACAGAATAAATTAAAGAATGTCTGTTCTACATGCCAAACTTTCATGACCAGGAAGGTTACATGAATTGTTCTTCAGTATGTATGAGAAAAATGCGAAAGGCAAAGGTCCCGAGTTCGAGTCTCGGTTGGGCACACAGTTTTAATCTGCCAGGAAGTTTCAGGATTACCAATTACTCGAATGCGTTAGAGACAGGAATTTTCCAACTGCATGCCTCACAAAATTCAAAGTAAGTACAGGCTGCTGCCCGAGCATGATCAAGAGCTTACATAACAATGCAGAAAAATGCTAGCTCAGTGACTTCCAACAGTGTTTGATGAGAAACTGCTTGTGTATCAGCATCAAATAATCAATTTGAGGAAACATATGGGCAATGTTGATCAGACAACTGTTTATTTTGATACACCGTCAAATAATACTGTTGATGTGAAAATTGTTACGTGTTCCTATAAGATGTTCTGGCAATGAAATGACAGAGTAACAGTAATACTGTGTGCTCTGTCAGATGGATCCTTCACAGGAAAACCATACCAGTAGAGAAAAGACTGATACAATTTGAAGTAACCTCTGCCACACACTTCATTAAAGTTTGCAGAGTATAGATGTGATGTAAAATAGAAACAACCTTAGGATAGTAATTCATTATTCTTCCTTGGTAAACAATCCAATGTTAAGAAGGAATGTCATCAACCAATACAAACAGGAGCTAAATGCTATGAATTACTGGAAAGGTATGTAAAAATGATCACAACTGTAGAATGGGGAGAGGACAATTGGGTTGAGAACCAAGCAGGCAATACTGAAAGACAGTCTGTTTCTCTTTGGTATAAAATAATAGAACTAATAACAATACCCATTTCTGTGCAAAAGTGAGATTGTGAGATAGATCTCAATGCATCCACAAGCAAGAACTGGAACATGGTAACTCTGCTTATGAACTATATTTTTCCTGTATATACTCAGAGGAAATTCATAAGCTAATCTATCTTGTTTACATTCTATTTATGTGACAATCTCTTGTTCATTGCACTATATAGTTACTGTATCTTAGAATTCTCTTTGCTAACTGTACGTAAGACCTTGTTGTCTAGGTTACATTTGCAAATCTTTTTCCTCATCTTTCTTTTCAGATTCAAGAAAGAGGCAAGGCGTTAGGGTGAGAGAAGAGAAGTATACCCCATCTCTGTCACTTGATTTTTGTAATAATCTTTTGTGTCTTGGTATGGTCCTCATACAGCGAGTACAAATTTCTTACTCATCTTAACTACTGATAAAATATTGATAATTATGTTTAGGAACCTCATTATTAAGTGTCTGTTCATCACAGACTTTCATTTTTGGCTTGATTACTTTATGAAGATTTACCTTTTTAGTTCTTGGAGGTATTGGTATCTCAGCCTTCCATAATGACCAAGCCCAATTGTGTGGTGCTTTGGCAGTTGAATCCTCGTCAGTTATTTCAGCATTGTGCCATGTTTTACCTTGGTCTACTGTAATGTCAACTCTAATTATCTTCTGACCACCACCAGACCATGCATAGCCTGAAGAACAAATTGTATACAACTAAAACAATTTGTTATAAAGTATCACCAACAATTTTTTTAAACATATAACAAACAAAACAAAATGGAAAACAAAAACTGAAAACAATATCCAACAAAATAAATTGGTCATCAAGTCCAGTGGAAACCTAAAGCAAAGTATAATCAGCTTTACCAAATAACAGTATAATGCTATTCTGGAAGAATAGAAAAAGTATGGTGAATATGTCTTTACTATCTATGTTAAAAATCACAAACTTGTTATTCCAGAATGAAAATTAAATTTGTAAATGAGAATGAATAACTGCTTATTGAACAAAATGACCTACTGACAAGCAGACAGGCTTGAAGCAAGGAAGATGAACTGCACAGTTTTCAGACTTCAGAGTTGAAAAGCATGTATAACCCCCATCCCTGCCACAGAGAGAGAGAGAGAGTTGTTTCCCCTAAGCGCGCGCGTGTGTGTGTGTGTGTGTGTGTGTGTGTGTGTGTGTGGGCGCGCACACGCGCGCGTGTGTGCGTGTACACACTATGACTGATATTTCTGAATGCTATGCAGTTTATCTTCTTTTGAATGTGCCTGTGTACCACTTGGTGCCTCATCTATTTTGCGCATATAGCATACCAGCTTGATTCAGGTGAATGTGTATACAAATTCCAGCACCAGTCAGGTATAATTTTATTTTAAATTGTATGTAAAGCCATTCCACACCCTGCAGATGCATCTTTCAGTGCTCTGGTTTCTGACCAAAGCACATGTGGGCAGTGTGGCTAAGTAACTCTGGATACAATGTAGTGGCTGTAGTTATTAGGAACAGAGCACAAAATGTAATGAGTTTTTAATAATTATGGACATACCACTATATTCAGAGTTATTAAAAATAAGTGCTATGAATCTGCCACACTGGCAAGAAATCATATGAAAGGAAACCAAAGCATCTGAAAATAAATCCAAACACTCACTGTCCAGAACTTGAAGTTACCTGTGACAAAAGAAGGAATTTATATATTCATTCATCTGATATTTACAGTCTTGACTGTTTTAGTATATGACCATGTAATTAATTTCACTAACATAACAGAAATTCTTATACCTTTTACAACAAGCTTCCCATTTACCAGGGAAACTGTCTCGCCTTGCAGTGGTGTACAGATTGCGGAAGTTACAGGAAATTCTTGAATAGCAGGTGATTTACTGAAATCTACAGTATCCCAGTCCACACTGGGGGAAAATCCTTTATAATCTCTCTGCTGCCACTGTGAGTCACTTTCCTCTTCAGAAACTATGATACGGCCTGTTCAAAAAGTAAAGAACATCTCAAGTATAAATTAGATACAAAAATGGTACTATCTAAAATGCCAGTTGCATCATAATGTATATTACATGGTAGCACCATCAGTGCAAATATGTTTAGTGATGTGCTGGAACCACTGTAAACTGATGCTGCATGCTTGCCAAAAATGATTTTCTGATTTATGATAAATATAACACTGTATATCACAACTGCAACACGGTTAATGGCATTTTTAGATGTGACTAATTTATTCACCATCTTTTCAGTCCTCCTACAATTGCCAATGATTTTCACCTCAATTTACATGTCAGCTCATTCCTTCAAATAATGTGAAGTCCAGGAAGAAATAACAGCAATATGGAAAGAATCAATTGCTATTCACTACATAAGAGTAGCCATTGAGACACAGAACAGGCACAATGAAAAAGAATGTGAGAAATGTTCAGCTTTCGGACTATGACCTTCATGAGAAGTATAAACACACAACTGAAACTGCCATGTCTGGGTGAAAGTCCAACGACAACTGCATCTCTTTATAAGCAGCAGTCTAGCTAGGGTAGGCAGTAGGGCGGGGCACAAATGGTGTGGGACAGCAGGGAAGAGGAGGGGGAAGATCCTAGTGCTACAAGTGGGAGTGTGCAGGGGTGGACAGGGTAGGGTTTGTAATATTATTGGGATTTCCGAAGTATGAAAGCTGTGAGTACCCTTGGAAAGGCATTCACCTATCTTTATATTACATGATCAACTTATGAGATGACACATATTCTTTGAAAGACGTTTGTTTTATATAATTTACGTAACTGTAAAGATGCGCATCTAGCGCGGACGCTAATACATCGATTGCGCAGTCAAAGAAACATTTTAACAGAAGCTGAACTGATGTTCTGCTTTGATATAAATAAAAGATGACAGTAAAAAAAAACTTGGTAAATCTTCAGATTTTTAATGCACTACTTCTGCTTGTAATGTGAAAATGTGAAGAAGGTCGACTTTAAGCTAAAAAAGTGAGCGGTCTTGCCAGCGTGCAGACAACATTATTAATTAATAACATTCAAGTAATTTATGTTTGAAACTGTAAATCGGCAAGTTATTGTTATCGAAGGTGTTGAACAGTGCAAGAATTGTCTTTAACAAAGGAGAAAAGTAATGACTGTAATTTGTGACAAAAACGTGAACACAGAAGCTAGCACAGGACAGGCTGAAATCTGATCGCACCTACAGTTAGAAAAGTACTTATGTAAGTTATATTGTTTATAAATAAGCCCTAATTTGCTAGTGAGAATTGTTTGAATATATTTAGTGTTTATCAGATTTCTTATTCTGTTCTTTTCCTTTATACTTTTTTAACCTACATGCCATATTATTTTTATAAATGTCAAACAGCCTTTACTACAGCAGAGAATACTGCGGCATCCTGGTCGTAGACAGAAGGCCGCTCCTTGTCTTCTATACAACTCATAGCTGCCCCATTTATTAATGATTTCATTCGCAAATACAATTTTTTTTACTGTTCATTGTTATAGGTCCCTTAGGTAATTATAAAATTCATACTGATTACGTAAAGAAATCCGGGCTGTTCTTTTCCAAATAATAGAAGTCTTTGCGTATTCAAAAACTAGCCTCCTTCTGACAACGATCAGGAGCCGACCAGAAGACGGACGTCTTCGACCGTTTTCGTGTCTCCTGTGGCAAAGCTGTGCCAAACTGGGAACACGACATTCTAATATGAAACGCAGATTTAAATTGAAAGAATTGAAATATTTTTAACCTAATAATTTGGTTTTTTTTTATCATACTAGAGGTTGCATAGTGCAGTATCATGAGGCTGTGCTGTGGGAGGGGGGAGGTGAGTGGAGAGAAGCAAGGAAGGAGAAATGACTGTGTATGTACATTGGTGGGACAGATGGCATGTGTAGTACTGGTGTGGGAGCAGGGAAGGGAACGTGCTAAACAGGTGGAGTAGAGAGACTAATAAATATTCAGGCTCGGGGTGGGGGGAGGGAGTTATGGGAACAAATGACACGTTACAGGAAGCGTTCCCATCTGCACAGTTCAGAAAAGCTGGTGTTGTTGGGAATAATCCATATGGCACAGGCTGTGAAGCAGTTATTAAAGTGAAGCACATTGTGTTGGGTGGAGTAGGTGATAGTGGGAGAATTTATGGAACAGATCTTGCACCTACGTGGATCGCAGGGACATGAGCCACAGAACAAAGGGGCTGTTAGGGACAAGGATATTGCGTATATTGACTGGGCAATGGAATACCACTTTGGGAGCAATGGGTAATATATTGGGGTAATATAGGAGGATATTCCTCATTTCAAGAACAATTAACAACAGTCAAAATCCTGGGGGAATGTGTCTTTGTTGCAAGAGAGTCAGTATGTGGGGGTGGTAGGTGACTGGGAAGACATGGCATGGAAGATATGTTTCTGGACATGGTTGGGAGGACAATATCAGTCTGTGAAGGACTCAGTGAGAACATTGGTATATTTGAAGAGAAACTGCTTGCCACTACAGACGTGATGAGCACAGGTGACTAGGCTGTATGGGAGGGACTTCTTGATGCGAAAGGGATGGCAGCTGTCAAACTGGAGATATGGTTGGTAGTTGGTAGGTTTGATGTGGATGGGGGTACTGTTGTAGCCATCCTCCAGGTGAAGGTCAACATTGAGGAAGGTGGCTTGTTGGGCTGAGGAGAACCAAGCAAAGCGAATGGGGACAAAGGTGTTGGGGTTTTGGAGGAATGTGCATAGGGTGTCCTCACCCTCAGTTCAAATCATGAAAATGTCATTAATGAATCTGAACCACATGAGAAATTTGGGATTCTGCATGGTTAGGAAAGATTCCTCTAGTGACACCTGAATATGTTAACATAGGATGGTGCCATGACAGTGCCAATTGCTGTAGTATGGATTTGTTTGTAAGTGACACCCTCAAAGGGAAGTAATTGTGGGCGAGGATACAGTAGGTCACGATGACCAGGAAGATGGTTTGGATTCAATAGGGCACTGAGAGAGATAGTGTCCAATAGCAGAAAGGCCATGGGGATTGGGGATGTTACTGTAGAGGGGTGTGGCATCGACAGTGGCATTGGATGGCAAATGGTTCGTTGGCTGACTGGGAAGAGGGGCCCAAACAGTGACATCATCAGTTCCATGGTCTAAGATTGCAGTCATTATGGGAAGAACAACACAAACAGCACAGTCCAGTCAAGGGGAAGGGAAAAGACAAACAAAGAGGGAAAAGGAACGTCACAGCAGCAGGAAGAGGAAAGAACAGGAGGGGGTTGGATGGAAACAGGGAAAGCAGGGGAGCCCCAAAAATGCTTCTTGCAGTGGGGCACCAGCTCTGCTACCGATCCGTCCTGATACCCACACCATACCATTATCACAAAACAGGGGGGGACAATACCATGAGAAGAAGACACAAGAAAAAGGAAAACAAAACTGCACAACAGACCAGACAAAATGTTAGGAAAAAGGCAGGGAGAACCTTGCTGGTGTGGAGCCAAGGCCAAGGTCTCCGTAAACAACACCTATGCTAACTGAGGGACTCAAATTCTAGAGAAAAATTCAAGGACTTAAACCTGTGAGGACAAACCACTTTCACGAAGAAAACTGAGGACAGATGTAACCATGTGATGGTCACCTGCCAACACCTGAGGCAAGCAAGGCAGGAGGGCATATTCAGTGCAAAGGGCCAGAAGGCGGGGGCAGTCTAGCATAACATGGATCACCATGAGGGAAGTCCCACAACTACAAAGGGAAGGGTGGTAGCTGATTGCGGCATAAAAACCCATGAATCAACCAAGTATGACTGATGCAAAGACAACAGAGGATGGTAGATTCCTGCAATACCCTGAGGGTCACTCATTGAGTCCATACATAACAAAACTCGGGTGAGGTTTTTTTTTTGTGTGTGGTTTTAGGGCGCACAACTTCAACGGTCATTAGCGCCCGGACTACGTTAGGAATGCACCGCGAGTCACAAGTTTAAAACAGCAACGAAACGGAAAACACGATAAAAGACAGACTGACAGGCATAGGATTAAAAAAGAAAACAGCATAATCAAATGTCCTTTGAGAGGGTTGTCAAATTGATAAAATGAAGAACGCGAGCAGCTGCTCGTGGGTCATCCGCTAAAATGGCTTCTACAGTACAGGGCAGGCCAAGATCAAGACGCAGGGTGTTAAAATCCGGACAAGACGTTAAAATGTGGCGGACCGTCAGCAATTGCCCACATGGGCAGAACGGCGCCGGCGCAGCCGTCAGCAGATGGCGATAGCTGAACCGGCAGTGTCCAATTCGTAACCGGGCCAAAACTACCTCCTCCCGCCGAGAAGGGCGTGAGGAGGACGTCCAAGCCACGGGAAGAGGTTTTAAGGCCCGAAGCTTGTTGTCTGTAAGTGCAGCCCAATCGGCATGCCACAACGATAAAATGCGCCGACAAATTACCCTGCTACAATCTGACGAAGGGACACAACAAGAAGCTGTCCGAGGCTGGAGGACCGCAGCCTTGGCCGCGGCATCTGCAGCTTCGTACCCGGGGATACCGACATGGCCAGGAACCCACATAAAGCTAACCGGAGAACCGACGTCCACCAGCTGCTGAAGAGAGCGTTGGATCCGGTACACGAAAGGGTGAACCGGGTACGGATCACTGAGGCTCTGGATAGCGCTCAGGGAATCGGAGCAGATGACATAAGCAGAATGTCGGTGGCGGCAGATGTAAAGAACAGCCTGGTAGAGGGCAAAGAGCTCAGCTGTGAAGACCGAACAATGGCCATGGAGCCGGTATTTGAAACTTTGTGCCCCGACAATAAAAGAACACCCGACCCCGTCATTGGTCTTAGAGCCATCTGTATTAATGAAGGTCATATTAATGAACTTCGAACGAAGTTCGACAAAACGGGAGTGGTAGACCGAACCGGGGGTAACCTCCTTCGGGAGCGAGCAGAGGTCAAGGTGGACGCGAACCTGAGCCTGGAGCCAAGGTGGCGTGTGGCTCTCGCCCACTCGAAAGGTTGCAGGGAGTGAAAAATTAAGGTGTTGAAGGAGGCGACGAAAGCGAACTCCAGGGGGTAGCAGGGCAGAGACATACAACCCGTATTGACTGTCGAGAGAGTCATCAAAAAAGGAACGATAAGACGGGTGGTCGGGCATTGCCAGTAGCCGACAGGCATACCGACAAAGCAGTATATCGCGCCGGTAGGTGAGTGGCAACTCACCAGCGTCAGCATGAAGACTCTCGACGGGACTAGTATAAAACGCTCCGATCGCAAGTTGTAAACCCCGATGTTGTATGGAGTTGAGGCGGCGTAAGATGGATGGCCGTGCAGAGGAGTATACGAAGCTCCCATAATCCAGCTTGGAGCGGACGATCGACCGATATAGGCGAAGTAGGACAGTTCGATCCGCTCCCCACGACATACCACTGAGAACACGGAGGACATTGAGAGAACGGGTACAACGGGCAGCCAAATAAGACACATGTGGAGACCAACTAAGTTTCCTGTCAAATGTAAGACCTAAAAATTTTGTTGTCTCCACGAATGGGAGAGCAACGGGACCGAGTCTTAAGGACGGTGGGAGAAACTCTTTGTAGCGCCAGAAGTTAATACAGACCGTCTTCTCGGCAGAAAAACGGAAGCCATTGGCGACACTCCAGGAGTAAAGACGGTCAAGAGAACGCTGAAGACAGCGCTCCAGGAGACACGTACGCTGCGCGCTGCAATAGATGGTAAAATCGTCCATGAAAAGGGAGCCTGATACATCAGCTGGGAGGCAATCCATTATTGGGTTGATCGCTATGGCGAAGAGAGCGACGCTCAAAACTGAGCCCTGAGGCACCCCATTCTCCTGGCGAAAGGTGTCTGACAGGACAGAACCCACACGTACCCTGAACTGTCGATCCATTAAAAAGGAACGAATAAAAAGAGGGAGGCGACCGCGAAGGCCCCATGTATGCATGGTGCGGAGAATGCCCGCCCTCCAACAGGTGTCGTAAGCCTTCTCCAAATCAAAGAACACAGCCACGGTCGGGCGCTTCCGCAAGAAGTTATTCATAATGAAGGTCGACAAGGTAACCAGATGGTCAACAGCAGAGCGGCGCCTACGAAATCCACATTGTACATTGGTAAGTAGGCGGCGAGACTCGAGCAGCCAAACCAATCGAGAGTTAACCATTCGCTCCATCACTTTACAGACACAGCTGGTAAGCGAGATGGGTCGATAACTGGAAGGCAAGTGCTTGTCCTTCCCCGGCTTAGGAATCGGGACAACAATAGACTCGCGCCAGCATGCGGGAACATGTCCCTCAATCCAGATGCGATTGTAAGTACGAAGAAGAAAATCTTTACCCGCAGGAGAAAGGTTCTGCAGCATCTGAATATGAATAGAATCAGGCCCTGGAGTGGAGGACCGTGATCGGCCAAGTGTGTTTTCGAGTTCCCGCATGGTGAATGGGGCATTATAACTTTCATGATTCGAGGAGCGGAAGTTAGGTGGCCTAGCCTCCTCTGCCTGTTTGCGGGGGAGGAAGGCAGGGTGGTAATGAGCGGAGCTCGAAACCTCTGCGAAAAAGCGGCCGAAGGCATTGGAGACAGCCTCAGGGGCCACAAGGTCGTCATTCGCGACCGTCAAGCCAGAAACTGGTGAGTGGACCTTAGTGCCAGATAGCCGGCGCAGGCTACCCCAGACAACAGAAGGAGTAAAACTGTTGAAGGTGCTTGTGAAAGCAGCCCAGCTGGCTTTCTTGCTTTCTTTAATAATACGACGACACTGTGCACGTAATCGCTTATAATTGATACAATTCGCCACTGTAGGCTGGCGTTTAAAGGTGCGTAAAGCACGTCGACGAGCACGTAAAGCGTCTCTACATGCCGCGGTCCACCAGGGGACCGGTACGCGACGTGGAGAAGAAGTAGGGTGAGGGATGGAATATTCAGCAGCAGTGAGAATGACTTCCGTGAGGTGTGCGACCTGACTATCGCAGCTTGGGAATGTTTGATCCTGAAAGGTCGCCCTGGAAGAGAAGAGCCCCCAGTCTGCTTTGGAGATGTTCCAACTAGATGAGCACGGAGAGGGGGTATGCTGCATGAGATGGATAACACACGGGAAGTGGTCGCTCGAATATGTATCAGAAAGTGCATACCACTCGAACCGGCGTGCAAGTTGGGGAGTACATATAGAGAGGTCTAAATGGGAATAGGTGTGAGATGTGTCCGAAAGAAAAGTAGGGGCGCCAGTATTGAGGCAGACAAGATTGAGCTGGTTGAAAAGGTCTGTTAACAGGGAGCCCCTCGGGCAGGATGCTGGAGAGCCCCAAAGGGGATGGTGGGCATTGAAGTCTCCAGTTAACAAAAATGGTGCAGGTAGCTGAGCAATAAGTTGCATCATGTCTGCCCTGGTAACGGCAGACGACGATGGAGTGTAAACGGTACAAATGGAAAATGTAAAAGTGGGGAGAGTAATGCGGATGGCAACTGCCTGCAGGCCGGTGTGCAACGTGATGGGATCGTAGTAAATATCATCCTGGACCAGCAACATAACCCCTCCATGAGCTGGGATACCTACCACAGGGGGTAGGTCAAAATGCACAGAGGTGTAGTGTGCCAAGGCAATTTGATCGCAAAGGTGTAGCTTCGTTTCCTGGAGGGCGACGACGAGCGGACGGTGCAAGCGGAGCAGCAACTTCAAGTCCTCTCGGTTGGAGCGAATGCTGCGAATATTCCAGTGAATAAGTGCCATCGTAAGAAAAGAAAAAGGAAGATGAAAGAAGGGGTCACCTCGAAGGCCGCTGAGGGCCTGGCTTCGAGCGAGCACTGCCGCCGCTATCAGTAGGTGGACAGTCATCGTCCATTGGGTCTATAGGTTCATCGGCCATCTTGAAAAGATGGCCGGGAGGGGGAGCTTCCTCCGCCGGTGAACGGCCAGATGTTCGGCTACCAGCGGTGCGGCCAGGCGAAACGGATGACGGCCTGGGGCGGCAACCGCTGGGTGGCGCAGGAGAAGAAATGCGCCGTGGCGGAGAAGGAGAACTGTGCTTCCTATTTGCCTTCTTGGAAGGTCGTTTGGTGGAAGTACCGGTCGAAGGCTGGGAGGTCGAGGTACGTAGGAAGTCTGCACGGGACGGTTCCTTCTTGAAGGCCCGTGCATCTGACTTCTGGGTCTTCGTCTTAGCAGAAGCTGATGAAGGGGCTGGTGCCTGTGGGGTGATGGGAGGAAGAGGAGACGTCGACCGCGCGATCTTAGCACTGGCCGAACGGACGACCGTGGTGCTGAAGGTCAGATCGCATGTCTGGGTTGCCACCTCCCTGGTAGTCCGAGGAGAGGCGAGGACAGTACTGTATTTCCCCGCTGGGAGTTGTGTGGGCTTCCTACTAGCCAATAGCTTGCGAGCAGCCGAGGTAGACACTTTCTCTTTGACCCGAATTTCTTGGATACAGCGTTCTTCCTTATAGACAGGACAGTCGCGGGAGGATGCGGCATGGTCACCCTGACAGTTCACACAACGAGGAGACGGAGGTGGACAGTCACCCTCATGGGCATCCCTGCCACAAGTGACACATTTAGCCGCATTGGAACAAGACTGTCGAGTGTGATTGAAACGCTGACACTGGTAGCAGCGCGTAGGTGTCGGGACATAGGGGCGAACAGAAATAACCTCGTAGCCCGCCTTGATGCGTGATGGCAGCTTAACACTATCAAAGGTCAAGAAAAGTGTCCGGGTCGGTACAAGGTCATTGTTGACCTTTTTCATGACCCTATGGACAGCCGTCACGCACTGCTCAGCGAGGAAAGATTGAATCTCCTCATCAGTCAAGCCGTCGAGGGATCTAGTATAGACCACACCACGAGACGAATTCAAAGTTCGGTGAGCCTCCACCCGGACAGGGAACGTGTACAGGAGTGTGGCCCGAAGCAGTTTTTGTGCCTGAAAGGCGCTCTCAGTTTCGAGTAATAAGGTACCGTTACGCAACCTGGTACAAGATTTAACAGATCCGGCTATGGCATCTACGCCCTTCTGGATAACGAAAGGGTTGACAGAGGAAAAATCCTTTCCGTCCTCAGATCGAGAAACGACGAGGAACTGTGGGGCAGGCGGTAGTACTTTTGTCACTGGTAGCTGGTCACGTTTCCGTTTTTGGGCAGAAGTCGAGAGAGATGGAGTGGAATCCATTGCGGAGGAATCCCCCATGATTGCCAGCGTCTCCGATGGCGCGCTCCTTCCTTGTGGGGACCCTCTCAGAGGGCACTCCCGCCTTAGGTGAATGTTTACACCTCAGGTCACACCTCCCGAGAAACAGACGGAGGGACCAATCAGCATGGTCAGAAGGTATCAGCTCAGGCAATCACCCTTCCCCGGGCCTGGCCTTTACCAGGGGGTACACGCGTGCCTTACATGTCTACCCAGGGCGGGGAATTACGCGTTACCCCGTCACCGGCTACGCGTGCGAACGCGTGGGTCGGCCTTCAGGCGCGCACAGGGAGGAAGGAAGAAGAGGAAAAAGGAGAGAGGGGGAGAGAGAGAGAGAGGACAGACTGTCTCAAACGCCGAGGCGGAGACCAGAGAAGGCAAGGAGAAGAAGGCAATGAGAAGGCAAGGAGAAGAAGGCAATGAGAAGGCAAGGAGAAGAAGGCAATGAGAGGGCAAGGAGATTTTGCAGGGGAAAGTGTAAGGAAGACAGTGAGGTGGAGAAGAGCAAAGAAAGGAACCAATCAAAGGAAGGAAGAAACGAGAAGTGAAAAAGCAAAATGACCGCAAATATAGGTCGCGGAACCGTCCGTCTCCGGACGCAGGCGCTAACTACCCCCTTGAGGGGGAGGGACTCCTGTTAGTCGCCTCTTACGACAGGCAGGAGTACCTCGGGCCTATTCTAATCCCCGGACCCACAGGGGGGGTCGGGTGAGTGAGGACCATTTATAGAAGCAGATGGCCTGATAAATGGCCATCAATTCCGCAATAAACACCCCACATGTGGCAGGCAAGAGATGGTATTCCATGCCACAAGATGACATAAAGGTCCATTCCACATGATCGACAGATTTACATCCATCGGTGTAAAGAACAATAGCATCTTGAAACTACTCCCAAAAGCATTTCGAACAAACAAGGGCACACCACTGGAGTGATGGAGGCTTTCAGACCCCATAAGAGACCCATCCGAATCCGGGGCCAAGGAAATAACCAATGGGAGGTGGTCGGCAGAGATTGTGGGGAAGAGGACAAGGAGGTGAGATGGAAATCATCGCAGAGAGAAGTGAGGCAGAGACCAATCAGTAAACCCACCCGAGGGCGAGCAGCAGGCAGGTGACAGCCCAAAGCTGTGAAAAGAATGGGATAGGAAGGGTAAGCAGGGGAAGAGTGGATAGTGATAACATAGGAAACTAGAAGCTGGGACCATTGACTTGTACGAGAGAGATCCCAACATCAACCAGAAGACTATCGACAGATCTAGTGCTAAAGGCCTTGGTGGCGAAACAGATACCACGACGGTGAACTGGGTCCAAGAGGAGCTGCGTGGAAGGGGCATTTGATCCATAAACTTGGCAACCATAGCCCAGAGAAGACAGAACTAATGCCCAATACAGATGGAGAAGGGTTGAACAATTTGCTTTCCATGATTCGTGAGCAAGGAAGTGAAGGACACTGAGTTTACGAAAACAGCCAACATTCAGATGACTGATCTGAAGCAACCAAGTAATCTTGTTGTGAAAAAGAAGACCCATGAAATGAGACTGGGGGTCACATGCTGGGTGTCAAGGCAGAGCTCTGAATCAAGATGGACCATAGTATGGCACAGAAATGCACCACACTCAACTTGAGGGAATAGAATTAAAAACCATGCAAGAGTTTCCATGTGGGAGCATGCCGTATGACACCCTGGAGCTGTCGTCCTACAAAGGCTACCGACTGGGAACTAGCTCATTTACAGAAATCAGCCCACCTACAGAGGGGGAGGCCACAAGTCCATTAACAGTGACGACAAAAAGGAGGACATTTCATATGGAGCCCTGTGGGATGCCAATCCCCCGGGTCCGCAGAGAGCTGAGAACAGTGCCCAACCTGGACTCTGAACAACCGGTCTTGACAAGAATTGGTGAATAAAGATCAGGAGGAGACCCTGAAGACCCCACTCATGGAGCGTAATGAGGATGTAATGGTGCCAAGTTTGGTCGTAGGCCTTACAAAGATTGAAGAAAACTGCAACGAGATGGTGGCGCTGAGAAAAGTCCTGCCAAACTGCAGTTTCCTATAGAAGCAGATGATCGATCAGAGTCCATCCCTCCCAAAAGCCACACTGGTAACACGATAAAAGATCTGAGATTCAAGGACACAACTGAGCTATCGAGCCACCATCCCTCTATTAACTTGCAGGGGACACTGATCATGCTGCTTAGCCAGTAAATATCAAGGGACAATGGATCCTTGCCATGCTTATGGATAAGAACCACAGTACTATCTCTCCACTGAGAGGGGAAAATGCTTTGGAGCCAAATATGGTTAAATACCTGGAGTAGATATTGTGGAGGATTGAGATGTTGAAGCAATTGCTTGTGGATGGAACCAGGACCAGGAGCTGAATCATGGTAAGAAGAGAGCATCAGAAGACGCTCCCATTCTGTAAAAGGTTCATTGAAGAATTCCACCTGTTAAGGGGTAAAACATAAGTGGGAAGCTTCTGTCCACCATTTCTGGATGGGGAAGGCAGCTGGACGGAGGCTGACACCAATGGTCGCGAGTCATTCCACGAGAACTGATGTATCTATACAAACACAACCTGGAAGGGCAAGGCCTGGAATGGAAGACTGCCACTGACAACCTTGGAGGGTGTGGAATGTAGCCCACACATGTGACAGAAAAACCTAGGGAGGAGACAAAGTGTTCCCAACACACCTGCTTGCTCTGTTTGATTAAGTAATAGGCATTGGCGTGAAGACATTCAAAGGTAATAAGACCAGTGGAGGACGGGTGCTGCTTAAGATGTTGCAAGGCACAATGACAATCACAGATGGCGGTAGCAACAGCTGTGCTCCACCATGGAACTGGCTGTCGGCAAACAGGGTCCGTCGAGTGGGGAATGGCAATTCTGGCAGTTCAGATTATCTTTTTGGACAGATCATGTAGACTTCATCAATACCACCTGACAAAAAAAAGTGTGAACACAACCTTGCAGATACATAGAGGCCAATCAGCATGATGGAAAGCCTAGCAGGGTTACTTGGTCATTGAGAGGTGGGATGGGAACGAGAGAATCAATGGAAAGTGTTCTCTGTCACATAGGTCATTGTAAGGTGACCAGTGTAAGGATCAAAGAAGAAGAAGGGGAGTGAGTAAATGATCAATGTAAGAGACAGTGTCACTTGTGGGACTAAAATGAGTAGGCGAACCGTCATTAAGATGGCACAGTTTGTGATCCACAAAAAATTGATCAATGAGGAGCCCCTGACTAGATCAAAATGCTCTGCCTCACAAAGGGTGATGGGTATTAAAAATCCTCACAAAGGAGGAAGAGAGGGGGAAGTTGCTGCAGGAGGCCTGTCAGGAGGAAGACAGAGATTTCAAACCATGACAGCAGAGTCCAAGTGGAGCCAGATGGCAACTACTTCATTGGAAGCCGATCCGGTCCTGACAGAAAGTATGGGACCCGCGAAGAGTTGGTGAGTGAGTAAAGCAAAATTAGATTCTTGGAGAACTGCTGAGTAAAAGACAATAAGGGACTGCAGCTGTGGGAAGTGGTGGTAGTATCCATTACAATTCCACTGAAGAAGCATGGACCAGGTATCCAAATGGGAGGCAAGCAGGTTGGCGCCAATCACCATGGGTCGCCATCCATCACCAATGAGGATGGAGTGACATCCATAAATAAGAGGTCACACTCAGGTTGTGAGGGGGGAGTTGACACCTTGAGGGGCAGTGGGGGAGGTGGGGGGCCTTGTTCTGAGACTTATGTTTCTTCTTCTTCTTCTTCTTCTTCTTCTTCTTCTTCTCCTCTTCATAGGATGAGGAGAGCAGGGTATGGAGGGAGAATAGGCTTCTGCAAGATCTGGAACTGACACTTATCTGGCCACTAAGGGGCAGCAGCACTTGGAGGGGAGAGTGTGTGTGTGTGTGTGTGTGTGTGTGTGTGTGTGTGTGGGAACTGCTGGGAAGCAGGAGAGGAGAAGGGGGGGGGGGGGGACTGGTGTAAGGAACAGGGAGGAGGGGGAAAGGACGTAACAGAGACAAACGTAGAAGCGATCGACAAAGGGTGAAGTCAGTTGTATTTCTGATGAGCCTCAGTATAAGATGAACGATCAATGGAATTATACTCCTGTATCTTCTTTTCTTTCTTATAAGCCGGGCAATCCAGTGAGCATGGAGAGTGACGGTCATGACACTTAACAGACACTGGTGGTGGAACACAGGGACTCCTCTTATGGAGTGGCCACAGTCACCATATAGAGGGTCCGCCGTACATCAGGAAGACATGCTCGAAATGCAAGCACTGAAAACACCTAATGGGTGGCAGGACATACAGTTTCACATCACACCGGTAACAATAACCTTGACCTTCTCGGGGAGGGTACCTCCCTCAAATACCAGAATAAAGGCACCAGTGTCAGTGCGATTGTCTTTATGACCTGTCTGAACACGCCAAATAAAACAAACACCCTGTTGTTGCAGATTGGCCCAGAATTCCTCATCAATTTGAAGAATGAGATCCCTATGAAAAATGATGCCCTGTACCATTTTAAAAGACTGGTGAGGAGTAATGGATACCGGGATGTCGTCAAGATGACCATAAGCATGAAGGGCTGCAGATTGTGCGGCAGAAGAAGTTTTGATCATAAATGAGCCCAATCGCATCTTACTGAGAGACTCCACTACACCAAACTTGTCTTCAATATTATCCACAAAAAATAATGGCTTTGTGGCAGTGAATGTATCCCTGTTTGTCCTAATGCAGATCAGGTAACAAGGAAAGTGTTTTACCCCAAGCCAGTGAGCCTGACCCTCCTAATAGGGTATAGCCAGGGAAGGGGAGGGAACAGAGTCAGAAGGAGTAGCATTAAATGATCCATTTACCAACTGAAGATATGGCTGTAGAAGAATGGCCAGTTTTTTGGAGCTTAATATGTTTCATATGCAATACACTCACCCCGATATCATCCTGGACACCAATCAGGGGCTCTCCCCATGGGTACCACCCAGCCATAGCAAAGGCCACCTGGCACAGCGGCCATTGCCCAGAGTGCTGATACTCCAGAATAACAAGCAACCACTCTTAGGTAAACATTGGTAGGCAGCAGCTCAAGTATCAGAAGTGTGATCCCTGTGTTATCAGGGGGTTCAGCCAGATGAGTTCATAACACCCCACCACACGGACTGGCAACACATGCTAGTGACCTAGTGGGATGGAGGGGGGCTATGGCGGGGAAGGAAGGGGGAAAGCTATCCACACCATAGATGCTAGGGAGGGAGTTCATCTTCAAATGACTCATACAATGGTCAAAAATTTAGAAGTGGAGATCAAACACCAAAGGGAGGCAAAAAACACCAAAAAGGAAGAATGAACAAGGGGTACAAAACCACAAGGTATACAGGAAACAAGATGGATAACCAGGCTGACGTAAGTAAGAACACTGTGAGAGGAGGAGGAGGGGCAGAAGAGAAGGAGCAAGGGTGGAACCGAGGGGACAGGGAAGGAAATGCAGTTCGGGAGGAAGAATGGGCTGCAATAACTCGGGGCCGCCATGTGCGAATTGATGAAAGAACCATGAGCCCCTGGGGGTTGGGTCATAAAGGAACAGGAAATCTGGAGAGTCAGTGGAAGAAATCTTTGATGTGTTTTATACAAAGAGTGTAGGTTACAGGTTATAGGCTGCAGGTACAGGTCCACAAGGTCAAATATTCTCTCTGTGTGGGTGCAGTAACTGGTCACAATGTAGCATCCAGGGTGGTTGCGTTTATGTGCTTTAGAAATCATTTATAAGGTAATTAGAAATCATTTATAAGGTAGGAGTATGGAGGGAGGGACACAGTGTGTGTGAGAGAGAGAGAGAGAGAGAGAGAGAGGTTGTATGTAGATGTATATGACAGCTGGTGGAATCCCTCCTCTTCATAACCACAGCTGTGGAGGCTTTATCAGCGAGTAAGATTATAAGGTCAGTATCCACCTCCTTAGCCAGATGGTTAGCATTGTTGCTTTCAGTGCAAGACGGGATTTGCGTGACATTACCTCCTCGGATTTTTGGGAGGTAGAGATCTAGAATGGAATTCATTCAGCTGTGTGATGCCAAATGAGGAGCCACTTAAATAAAAAAAAAAAAACAGCAGCTTCATTAGGATTCACTTACTTGTAATAACAGCTGGAGGGATTGACAACAAGCCGATCACATGTCCCATAATCATAGATCACTCATTGAACTGCCTTCTAAGTAGCAGCTGGCCAGTTACAACAGATCTGGGTGGTGTTTACATGGTTATGAGTTTGCGGGTTGCAGTTCTTTCTGCAGATGTGAGCTTGATGTTAGAAAATTTGGAAAAGTTAACAGGACGTGATTTGGGAACAGCTGAAGTGAATCACAGTTAAGTGGTGGAGTAAATTGAGTCAGACTGTGTTCAGTACTGGTTTTGGATTGACTCTGATTGGGAGGGTTTGTGGTGAAAAAGTGCTTCCACCATATTTGACAAACACAGCATGGCTAAATTCGAGAGTGGGGCAAAAGATAATGATGCTTTCATAATGATAACATGGTGAAAGTAACTTTTACCATGTGATTATCAGTAGAGATGACTAATCTGTATGGTGAGGGTACACAGAAATTGGTCCCCTACAAGATATCCAGAAAATTAGTAACACACTCACTTTGGCAGTACGGACCTACAGTAATCCTAACTGGTTTTTGGTACAATGTATAGGTCTTACTTTTGCATGAACCTTTGTAGATAGGTCCGCAGCTCGTGGTCTCGCGGTAGGGTTCTCGCTTCCCGAGCATGGGGTCCCGGGTTTGATTCCCGGTGGGGTCAGGGATTTTCACCTGCCTCAAGATGACTGGGTGTTGTTGTGTCATCTTCATCATCATCATTCATCCCCATTATGGTCGGAGGAAGGCAATGGCAAACCACCTCCACTAGGACCTTGCCTAGTACAGCGGTGTGGGTCTCCCGCATCGTCCCCTACGCTCTGTTACAGAGTATGGGACTTCGTCATCATCATCGTTTGTAGATATAGTCTTCATTTGATGTGAGGAAGGATACCATGTCTTAACAACAAAAGCTGTGTGTGAGTTAGAGGATACATACAACAATATGCAAAGTGACTCCAACAGCCTGAACAAATGTATACTTTTCTTGATATGGTGCTGTTTTCAAGCAGCTTTTGTGAAGTTTCAGCTCTGAATTGAGTAAGCATAAGATAGAACACTGCCTGAGGCAGTGGTTGGTGGAAAGCAGTAGGTGTTCAATCCAACACAGCCAGCTCAATGACTAACACAGGATGTGTGGTAGATACACAGGACTGACGTAAATCTGGCCTAGCCAAATACACACCCGCAGTTGGACTAAATCATAAATGGAAATGCCTAAGAGCTAAGTAGATGGAGGAGGAACCATTAGTTCCACTTCAGCCTCCAACAGCTGAATAAACAGACGAGGCTATGTCACACTGGCAAGCAACAAATGTGTTACTCAAGTCCACAGCAGTCTCTTGCAATTTTTCAACTTGATGAGCTTCTCTCATTCTACATGGAACAAAATGAATACCTTCAAATTCACAATTTTTGTATAATTTCCTGGAAAGCTGAGATCCATCTTAAGCAAGTTCAAGACAACGTGTCTTTCTCTCTGTCCTACTTTCTCTCTCTTGGAAGTCCTGTAGCTATGGCATTAGACTAATTGGGGACAGGTTCTGGGCAGGCTTGTTTAGGAATACCATTGTCCAGCCTATATGGATAGAATCCAACAACATTTGGGCCAGACATATCACTGATACTGCATTAGAACATTTCAGAAATGTTTCTCATACCTATCTGCATTAACATACATTTATTCACACTTCAAGCAAGCTGCCAATTTTCACACCAAATACAAATTCTGTCAAGGTCAACCTGAATGCCTCTACCATCACTCAAAGAAGACACTTTCCCATACAGAACAGCATCAACAGCAAACTGTCTCATATCATGTATGTACATGGAGATCACGAATAGTACATCATACTTCCCTGCAGCATTCCTGACATTACCTTTGAATCTGACTCATACTCATTACTTGAAAAGTCTTCAAGTCAGTCACATACATAAGAACCTATTCAGTACACACTGACCTTTGTAAATGATCAACATTGTGAATGATTTCCAGATGTTTTGAATACTGAATTTTTTAATATAGAATCTACCTGTTTGTCTGCATCCATCCATGATATAATGCAAGTTCCACACAAGTAATGTTTTATAAATACATACTGATTTATTAATAGAAGCTTTTATCTCTTTAGGAAACTAACTATATTCAAGCTTAGATAATTGCAAAGATCCTGCAGCAGTTAACAATATTGGTCCATAATTGTGCTCACAGATGTTTTCTGCTTTCTTATTTATGGAGTAGTATGTGCTTCTTCCCAATAACTCAGGACCTTTCACAACTGGTCCACAATAAATGCAATCAAAGAAAGGGGCCAATGCCATAAAGTATTCTCTGTAAAACCAGACTGAAATTCCATCAGGGCCTGGGGTCTTATTCATTTTCAACTGGCTCAGGTGCTTTTCAACATTAGCTATCCTTATTTCTATGCCATTCACCTGACAGTTTGTGTGGCAGCCTAAGGATGGTAGCTCTGTGCAATGTCCCCTCATCAATGATTCTTTAAATGCAAGATGTAAGACTAACTTTTCCTTTGTTGTCTTCTATTTCTGCATCAGACTAGTCAATGGTGAGTGAATAGAAGCTTCCAACTCATTTAGTGGTTTTAAATACAACCAGAATTTTCTAGGATTCTCAGAAAGATATTTCACTAACAAATGACAGTAGAACTTCCTAACTTTTGTGTTTCAGCGATTGTGTACCCATTTCCGGATTGAGAACGCAAGAATCTCACTTTCCTCAGCATTTGTGGTATTATAAAATCAATGCAAGTCTTTCCTGTCCTTAACCAACTTACTCAGCACATATTTACGTGGAGAACAATGCACAACAAGTACATGCTCTGCCCACAATTCCTATGTGTCTGTTGCATATAAATTAAATAATGTCCATTAATTTTATAAGTAGGATACTAATTAGTGTTATCTGTGCTGACAAGCATCAAAACTCTTCTAAGCTAATTAGATTCATTGACTCTTATAATACTATCCAACAGTGAAAATGTTTCGGCTTCAAAAATAAATTGTTCTTATGTGCTTCCATCTGCTGAATTAAAAAATTTCCATAAAAATGACTGAATAGCTTGTGCTTTGATGGTGCAATGACATGTCATTTTTTCCCAATCTACATTTTTGGTTTGGTGGTAATAATATTTTTGGGGTTGCCACACCTGTTAAATCACGAAACACAACATTCTCCAGATGTTTGTAGATTACAAATGATATTACTGTTGCTGTGACTGAGTTTCATATCGTTTGTGTTGTAATTAGTGCAATATTTCTGGTTTTCAAGTGTTCCTGAAGTTTACAATTTTTTTAATCAAAACACAGTGAAAATGTGTAATTTCAGTGAACATGTTTGTTACTTTTTCTGTGAAATAACATTTTTTTCACAAGACACAGTCTTATGTGGTGACCATGGTAAGTCAAGGGCTCTGCATACAAGTTACAACTCTTATTCCGCTATACAATGAAAATGGCCAAGAATTTTTTTTAAAAAAATGGCTTTCACTATGTCTATGATTTGGCAGAAACCTAGAAACCACACCGATAACTGCTGTTTTTGTTTGACTCCATGTACAAAGACAAGGTTGCCAATAAAGAAGAGAGGAACAGTAGATAGGTTACTAGTTTCTACTCCACCCCAAACTTATGAGCTTCAAGTACATGATGAAAACAATGTGGAAGAAGTAGTACCCATCGAGCTTTCCACATCCCTTGAGCCCAATTTTGATGAAAAAGGACACGAACCTCACAGGTTCAATAAAGCAGCGACCTTGTTTGAGACCCTGATTTGTTGAATGAGAAGCAGTGGAATCTTCTCCAATGTGAGGAAGATGTTGTCATAGGGATCCGATACCTCCTTTTTTTTCTCATTCAAGGGAAACAATTTTTTTCTCATTCAAGGGAAACAATCTTGCTGTTTCCTGCAACATTATGGCTTGATGAAATATTTGAATCTGAATCATGATCCAACTGACTGAAGGTTTTCACAGACTTCTCCAAGCTTAGTTTGAAAGCTGTATTACTCCAAGCAGTCTTCTATCATATTAGAACTCTTAGAATATTACTGTCATTGAAAAATGTGGAACCTTGTTGGCCTATGTAATTATGAGTAAAATGTATTGTTTTCTCTTAATCCATTAAAAGAAGAAGAAGAAGAAGAAGAAGAAGAAGAAGATGTCCCACAAAGGAATTATCCAGATGGGATGGGAATTGGTAGCTGTAATGTACATGTACCGACAAAAAAAATTATTACAATTCTGGAAAAAAATCAATGTTTTATTCAAGAGAAAGGGCTTCACAATCTGAGCATGTCAACAGTATGTTGGTCCACCTCTTGCCCTTATGCAGGCTGTTATTCAGCTTGGCATTGATTGATAGAATTGTTGGATGTCCTCCTGAGCGATACTGTGCCAAATTCTGTCTAACATGTTAAATAGTCAAAATCCCAGTATAGTTGGAGGGCCCTGCCAATAATGCCTCAAACATTCTCAAGTGGGGAGGCCAAGGTAGAGTTTGGTAAGCACAAAGACAAAAAGTAGAAAATCTCACCTTGTGTGGGTGGGCATTATCTTACTGAAATTTAAGCTCAGGATGGACTGCCATGAATGGCAACAAAATGGGGCATAGAATATCGTCAATGTACCATTTTGCTGTAAGGGTACCGCAGATAAGAACCAAAGGAGTACCGGTATGAAAAGAAATGGCACTCCAGACCATCATTCCTGACTGTTGGGCTGTATGGCAGGTGACAGTCAGGTTGGCAACCCATTGCTGTCTGGAGCATATTCAGACACGTCTTCCACTTGGAATCACATTGACTGGAGTAGAATTGTCTTAAGTGATGGGTCCCACTTCAAGCTGAGCCCTGATGGTCAGTGAAGACATGTCTGGAGACACCCTAGACAGTAGTGGGATATCAACCTCACTGTTGCCTGTCATAAACCCACCAACCAGGAATGGTGGTCTGGCATGCCATTTCTCTTCAAGGCAGGTGCTGTTTGGTTGTCATCCATGGTACCCTTACAGCACAGCGGAACATCAACGATATTCTATCCTCGTTTTGTTGCCCTTCCTGGCTCAAGTCATCTGGATCCTCCCCTCCAACACCAGATTTTCTGAACTGCGCAGACAGGAATTATCTTTACAACACATTCTCCATTTCCGAAATTATCCTGACCTCAACCAATGGAAACTACTGTCTCCACACCATCCACCCAACAGTTTCCACCTCCTTTGTCCTATGACTTCCTCCCTATTCTTGTCGCTCAACCTCTTTGTGTGCCGCCCTCTGGCAATGCACTCATCCATCTTTATTTATTATTTATTTATTTATTGTTCCATGGGACCAAATTAAGGAGAAGTCTCCATGGTCATGGAACGAGTCAATACATGAAATTATAACACGATAGTAGAAACAGATAAAATGAAATACAAGAAACGTATTCAGGTGACAATTCATAAGTTTAAATAAAGAAAATCAACAATGTAACACTGGAATTTGCTTAATTTTTCAGCTCTTCCAGGAGCTCCTCGACAGAACAGAAGGAGTGAGCCATAAGGAAACTCTTCAGTTTAGACTTAAAAGCATTTGGGCTACTGCTAAGATTTCTGAGTTCTTGTGGTAGCTTATTGAAAATGGGTGCAGCACAATAGTGCACTCCTTTCTGCACAAAAGTCAAGGAAGTGCATTCCACATGCAGATTTGATTTCTGCCTAGTATTAACTGAATGAAAGCTGCTAACTCTTGGGAATAAGCTAATATTGCTAACAACAAACAACATTAACTTTAAATGCGAACATTTTTAGGTTAGGCTTTACCGTGACTGTTACTGACATTAAATGAAACAACAAGTTCACTGTTACCAGTCACCGTTTTATTTATTTCCACGACGCGTTTCGAAGGTTTAAACCTCCATCATCGGGTGGATTTACATTAGTAAGTATTACATTTGTGTGTGTGTTGTGTTACGATTTTTTGGAGGAACTTGTGGCACTGCCTAGTGGAGAAACGAGACAATATTTCAGAATTGGTTTAGGATTACTTTTGACGAAAAATTAAACTGATATCTAATGGTAAACATTAAATAAGTAAACTACAGTACCTTCAGTGATCACAGGTTCCTTTTGCTATCGTAACACATCACATGTATACTGCCACATTTGTAAACAATTATGGCGTCTGGAATCAGCTGGGTGCAAGGTTCGTATAGCAGAAGTGAAGACATAATCGCAAAGTGCAAAGAATATACATCATAACAATATTATTACAGAATAATTGCTTTAAGCATTTGGCGGTGTTTGTTTTGAGGTGTCAAATATATGTGTGTGTACTTCAGGTGGTATATAAATCCAATTCTGACAAGTTAAAACAGCAGACATTCGTACTCGTTTATACAATCAGGTGAAATTTTAAAATGGCTTAAACTTCATACTTATTGATAACAATTAGGTGAAATGTTACTGACTGTAATTACAATGATCATATTGGCTACAACAGTAAAATCATACATACATTACACTCTTTGATTGGGGTTAATAAACAGATGTGAAGTGAGGGGCTGGAGGCAGAATGAGAGGAAACATTTACATGGCAAGGAGTCTTAAGATTGCATGTTGCATATATTAGCTGCCTAAAGGAGCAGTCACAGTCCAAACATTCAATTTTGTACACACCTGTGTGATGAAGTGGGTTTCGTGTGCCGATGTTGTGGGGTAACTTCTGTCCAATCTTGTTGTCTGTTATAAAGGATATGCTTATGCCTTTCCATTTGAAGACATTGGCAATCTGGTATGAAATGTTACCCAGAAAGGGGATTGTATGGAAGGTGTTATATTCTTTTTGTTTTTTGTGTTGTGATTCCTTTGCCATTATTGAGTGTTTTAGGGTGTCTACTATGGAGCTGTTATAACCATTTTCAATAACTGTTTTTTTTATTATTTCAATTTCTTGATCACATTTATCTTCTGAGAGTGGTAGTTGGATAGCTCTATTAATCATGTACTGGAATGCTGCCATTTTGTGTGCTGCGGGGTGGCAAGAGGAGTTGTGGATTGTGGTATGTGTTGTGGTAGGCTTCCGATAAATTTATACTGTGTATTTTTGTGTTTATGTAGGTTGGCATTAATTATCTGTATCCCTTCAACTCACATTAATGAACTAATGGACCTGCTTGAATTCACACTTTCACACAACTATTTTAAATTTAACAATAAAATCTACCAACAAACAGATGGTCTGGCAATGGGCTCAATTCTTTCTGGATTGCTGGCAGAAATATTTATAAGTAACCTAGAAGACAAAATCCTGAATTCCAATCACCCCCTCCTGAAAAATATCATCTACTACTACAGATATGTAGATGATACCATCACTTTAATCCAAGGCACTAAAGATGACATCAGTGAGTTGAATCAGTTTTTCAACAACTCCCATGAAAACATAAAATTCACAGTTGAACACCAACAAGATGACAGTATAAATTTCCTAGACCTTACCATTAGAATAAAGAATAACAGACATCAGTTTGAAATTTATCGGAAGCCTACCACAACACATACCACAATCCACAACTCCTCTTGCCACCCCGCAGCACACAAAATGGCAGCATTCCGGTACATGATTAATAGAGCTATCCACCTACCACTCTCAGAAGATAAATGTGATCAAGAAATTGAAATAATAAGACAAACAGCTATTGAAAATGGTTATAACAGCTCCATAGTAGACACCCTAAAACACTCAATAATGGCAAAGGAATCACAACACAAAAAAACAAAAAGAATATAACACCTTCCATACAATCCCCTTTCTGGGTAACATTTCATACCAGATAGCCAATGTCTTCAAACGGAAAGGCATAAGCATATCCTTTATAACAGACAACAAGATTGGACAGAAGTTACCCCACAACATCGGCACACGAAACCCACTTCATCACACAGGTGTGTACAAAATTGAATGTTTGGACTGTGACTGCTTCTACATAGGCCAGACAGGCAGATCATTTGAGATTAGGTTCAAGGAACACATGGCAGCACTAAAAAACAAAAAATATCACACATCAGCAATAGCTACCCACCTGCATGAAACAAAACACCATGTTAACAACACAAGTATTAGCATCTTACACATCCAACCAAAAGGCAGAAAACTAGACATCCTTGAAACACTCCAAATATACAAACATCAAATGAAACAACCAGAATCCATCTTAAATGACAAAAATGACAATATTTACAATAGTACCATCTCCGTTTTCAGCAACTGCCTACACTCATAAAAATGCACACACACACACACACACACACACACACACACCTAATATTTACCATAAATATTGACAGCTGCCAAGAGTACAAGAGATTGACCTCATTCACAGATAATTCATCACACCAACAGCTTGTACCCCTTGTCAGCTTAAAACTGTATGTACATCATATACTGGCACAAATGTGTATCTATCTGCATATTTTATAGCATTAACCAATGTATTACCCCAACCTTTAGGCAGCTAATATATGCAACATGCAATCTAAAGACTCCTTGCCATGTAAATGTTTCCTCTCATTCTGCCTCCAGCCCCTCACTTCACATCTGTTTATTAACCCCAATCAAAGAGTGTAATGTATGTATGATTTTACTGTTGTAGCCAATATGATCATTGTAATTACAGTCAGTAACATTTCACCTAATTGTTATCAATAAGTATGAAGTTTAAGCCATTTTAAAATTTCACCTGATTGTATAAACGAGTACGAATGTCTGCTGTTTTAACTTGTCAGAATTGGATTTATATACCACCTGAAGTACACACACATATATTTGACACCTCAAAACAAACACCGCCAAATGCTTAAAGCAATTATTCTGTAATAATATTGTTATGATATATATTCTTTGCACTTTGCGATTATGTCTTCACTTCTGCTATACGAACCTTGCACCCAGCTGATTCCAGACGCCATAATTGTTTACAAATGTGGCAGTATACATGTGATGTGTTACGATAGCAAAAGGAACCTGTGATCACTGAAGGTACTGTAGTTTACTTATTTAACGTTTACCATTAGATATCAGTTTAATTTTTCATCAAAAGTAATCCTAAACCATATTCTGAAATAGTGTCTCGTTTCTCCACTAGGCAGTGCCACAAGTTCCTCCAAAAAATCGTAACACAACACACACACAAATGTAATACTTACTAATGTAAATCCACCCGATGATGGAGGTTTAAACCTTCGAAACGCGTCGTGGAAATAAATAAAACGGTGACTGGTAACAGTGAACTTGTTGTTTCATTTAATAACAAACAACATTACAGGAAATATATACTGTGAGGGCAATGTCAGAATTCCCAGACTATTGAATAGGGGTCGACAAGACGTTCTCGAACTTACACCACATATAGCTCGAACAGCCTGTTTTTGAGCCAAAAATACCCTTTTTGAATCAGAAGAATAACCCCAAAAAATAATACCACATGACATAAGCGTATGAAAATATGCAAAGTAGATTACTTTTCGTGTTGAACTGTCACTTATTTCAGATACTGTTCTAATGGTAAATAAAGCAGCATTTAGTTTCTGAACAAGATCCTGAACATGGGCTTTCCACAACAGCTTACTATCTATCCGAATGCCTAGGAACTTGAACTGTTCCGTCTCGCTTATAATATGCCCATTCTGTCTGATCAAAATATCAGTTCTGGTTGAATTGTGAGTTAGAAACTGTAAAAACTGAGTCTTACTGTGATTTAGCATCAAATTATTTTCCACAAGCCACGAACTTATTTCATGAACTATATTATTTGATAATGTTTCAATATTACACACAAGATTCTTCACTACCAAGCTGGTGTCATCAGCAAAAAGAAATATTTTTGAATCACCTGTAATACTAGAAGGCATATCATTTATATATATAAGAAACAGCAGTGGCCCCAGCACCGACCCTTGGGGAACGCCCCACTTAACAGTGCCCCATTGGGACTGAACATTACTACCACTCTCAATATTGTGGAGAATTACCTTCTGCTTTCTGTTCTTAAAGTAAGAGGCGAACCAATTGTAAGCTACTCCCCTTACTCCATAATGGTCCAACTTCTGCAGTAATATTTTGTGGTCAACACAGTCAAAAGCCTTCGTTAAATCAAAGAAAACACCTAGCGTTTGCAACCTTTTATTTAATCCGTCCAAAACCTCACAGAGAAAAGATAATATAGCATTTTCA
Organism: Schistocerca nitens; assembly: GCF_023898315.1. NCBI lineage: Eukaryota > Metazoa > Arthropoda > Insecta > Orthoptera > Acrididae > Schistocerca > Schistocerca nitens. The sequence continues at coordinate 1,268,043,579 of NC_064614.1, read as the reverse complement.
GTTGTTAAACCAATTCTAAAACCAAACTGTACATTTGACAGCAAATTTTGTGAATTTAAATGCTCCAGTAACCTTGTATATACAACCTTCTCGATAACGTTAGCAAACACCGATGGCATAGAAATAGGTCTATAATTGTCAACATTATCCCTGTCTCCCTTTTTATAAAGTGGCTTCACTACCAAGTACTTTAACCGGTCAGGAAACCGACCACTCCTAAAGGAAAAGTTACAGATATGGCTAAGTACTGGGCTAACATACATAGAACAATACTTCAGTATTCTGCTAGATACCCCGTCATATCCATGAGAGTTCTTGGTCTTTAGTGATTTAATTATTAACTCAATCTCCCTCTTGTCAGTATCATGGAGGAGCATTTCAGGTAACAGTCTCGGAACACTTTTTTCTACGAGCGCTTTATGATTCCCTGTTGGGACTAGGTTTCTATTTAGTTCACCTGCTATATTCAGAAAGTGATTATTAAATACTGTACATATATGCGACTTATAAGTAACACGGATATTCCCACTACGCACTGATTCTATATCCTCGACCTGTCTCTACAGACAAGTCACTTCCTTTACAACTGACCATATGGTTTTAATTTTATCCTGAGACTTAGCTATTCTATCTGCATACCACATACTTTTTGCCTTTCTCATAACTTTTTTAAGCACCTTACAATACTGTTTGTAATGGGCTGCTGCATTTATATTTTGACTGTTTCTAATGTTTTGATATAATTGCCACTTTGTTCTACAGGATATTCTTATCCCTCTAGTCAGCCACCCAGGCTGCCTGTTTGTGCTAGTACCCCGTTTTGAACGTTCTACTGGAAAGCAACTTTCAAAGAGCACGAGAAAAGTCTTGAGGAAAGCATTATATTTATCGTCTACTGCATCAGAACTATAAACATCTTGCCACTCTTGTTCCTTGATAAGGTTTACAAAGGTCTCTACAGCAACTGGATCAGCTTTCCTAAAAAGTTGATAACTATATTTAACATGAGTTGCAGCACAAAAATCTTTTAGAGTTAAAACTTGTGCATCATGATCTGAAAGGCCATTCACTTTTTTGCTAACAGAATGCCATTCTAGTAATGAGGAACGAACAAAAATGTTGTCTATGGTTGTTCTACTGTTCCCTTGCACTCTCGTTGGAAAGAATATGGTTTGCATAAGATTATATGAATTAAGGAGGTCTACCAGCATCCTCTTCCTTCCGCAATCACTTATACAATTAATATTGAAATCACCACATATAACTAACTTTTTGTATTTCCTATAAAGTGAACCAAGAACCTCCTCTAGCTTTAGCAGAAATGTTGCAAAATCGGAGTCTGGGGATCTATAAATAACAACAGTTAGAAGTTTAACTCCACTAAATTTAACCACACCTGCACAACATTCAAACACCTTTTCAGTGCAGTACTTTTAAACGTCAATTGACTCAAATGGGATACAGTTTTTCACATACATGGCTACTCCCCCACACTGCAAAGAGCCAGCCAACCTGAATCCTGGTAAAGGAAGCCTCTGAATTATCTCCTTATTTAAGAAGTGTTCAGATATACCAATAATTTCAGAGTCAACATCTATAAGCAGTTCACTAACTTTATCGCTAATACCTCATATATTTTGATGAAATATACTAATTCCCTCATTACTCGGATACCTAAGCTTTGTCAAAAGTGGTTTCTTTGTTAGAGAGACTTCTCTTAAGCAGGAATACCTATCAGCTGACTTCAGTCTAAAAAAGGTGCAGCTCTAACACCCACTAGTATAGGAATTTTCCCATGAGTGATCCCACCACCCCCACCTATGCTGTCACCTATAAGCTTTGCCAACCCCCCCTTTCCATACCTGTTGAGGTGCAGGCCATGTCTAGTGAAACCCGTCCTGCTGATAGACTCCACCGACAGCACTGAAATGTGACCCATGCTTTCTGTCATCAGCGCACCCCCAAGTCTCATGTTATTACGCTTGACGGCTGTATTAAGATGAGGCTGATCGTGATGCTGAAACAGTTCCACGAAATGCACATTCGTGTTGCCAGTCTGAGTGGCTATCTTTTCCAGGTCACCATCTATGTCATACTCCCCATCCCTATCAATACTATTACCAGCCCCACCCAAAATCACTACCTGATCCTCTTTAGTAAAATCCCTACATAACCCCCCTATGTTAACAGTCACCTGAGCTAATCCTGCATTAGGCTTCACAATGCTGGTGACCTGGTACTCACTCCCCAACACTTCCTGTAACTGCTGGCCTACACCTCTACCATGAGAACTACCTAACAGCAGAACCTTCTTCTTTCTCTTAGACTTTGCAACTGTCCTAGCCATCGTAACTGCTGAGGTCTGCTGCATACTTCCTACATCTACAGCTACTAGAGATTCCTCTCCACTAGACTCTGACAGTTGGTCATATCTATTGCAAACACCAATAGTAAAACTATTATCTGAAAATCTCCTTCTCCTAGCAGATCTCTTGCCAACAGCCAGCTCCCATTCCCCAACCCCCTTCTCCCTCCTCATCCTATCTAGCTCCCCCTGTGTGTTTTTCAACTGCACCTGAAGGGCACAAATCTTACGCTCCTGCTCCTCTATCAACTTACTCTTGCTACATAACCTGCAGCTCCAGGAGAGGATCTCACCAGAATGCCCACTGGCTTCCCCACTGCATTGCCCCCAATGAAAATACTTCGCCGAACGAAAGCGCTGGCAGGTCGATAGACACACAAACAAACACAAACACACACACAAAATTCAAGCTTTCGCAACAAACTGTTGCCTCATCAGGAAAGAGGGAAGGAGAGGAAAGACGAAAGGATGTGGGTTTTAAGGGAGAGGGTAAGGAGACATTCCAATCCCGGGAGCGGAAAGACTTCCCTTAGGAGGAAAAAGGACGGGTATACACTCGCACACACACACATATCCATCCACACATATACAGACACAAGCAGACATATTTAAAGACAAAGAGTTTGGGCAGAGATGTCAATCGAGGCAGAAGTGCAGAGGCAAAGATGTTGTTGAATGACAGGTAAGGTACGAGTGGCGGCAACTTGAAATTAGCGGAGATTGAGTCCTGGTGGATAACGGGAAGAGAGGATATATTGAAGAGCAAGTTCCCATCTCCGGAGTTCGGATAGGTTGGTGTTAGCGGGAAGTATCCAGATACCCCGGATGGTGTAACACTGTGCCAAGATGTGCTGGCCGTGCACCAAGGCATGTTTAACCACAGGGTGATCCTCATTACCAACAAACACTGTCTGCCTGTGTCCATTAATGCGAATGGACAGTTTGTTGCTGGTCATTCCCACATAGAATGCGTCACAGTGTAGGCAGGTCAGTTGGTAGATCACGTGGGTGCTTTCACACGTGGCTCTGCCTTTGACCGTGTACACCTTCCGGGTTACAGGACTGGAGTAGGTGGTGGTGGGAGGATGCATGGGACAGGTTTTACACCGGGGGCGGTTACAAGGGTAGGAGCCAGAGGGTAGGGAAGGTGGTTTGGGGATTTCATAGGGATGAACTAACAGGTTACGAAGGTTAGGTGGACGGCGGAAAGACACTCTTGGTGGAGTGGGGAGGATTTCATGAAGGATGGATCTCATTTCAGGGCAGGATTTGAGGAAGTCGTATCCCTGCTGGAGAGCCACATTCAGAATCTGATCCAGTCCCGGAAAGTATCCTGTCACAAGTGGGGCACTTTTGTGGTTCTTCTGTGGGAGGTTCTGGGTTTGAGAGGATGAGGAAGTGGCTCTGGTTATTTGCTTTTGTACCAGGTCAGGAGGGTAGTTGTGGGATGCGAAAGCTGTTGTTAGGTTGTTGGTGTAATGCTTCAGGGAATCCGGACTGGAGCAGATTCGTTTGCCACAAAGACCTAGGCTGTAGGGAAGGGACCGTTTGATGTGGAATGGGTGGCAGCTGTCGTAATGGAGGTACTGTGGCTTGTTGGTGGGTTTGATGTGGACGGACGTGTGAAGCTGGCCATTGGACAGATGGAGGTCAACATCAAGGAAAGTGGCATGGGATTTGGAGTAGGACCAGGTGAATCTGATGGAACCAAAGGAGTTGAGATTGGAGAGGAAATTCTGGAGTTCTTCTTCACTGTGAGTCCAGATCATGAAGATGTCATGAATAAATCTGTACCAAACTTTGGGTTGGCAGGCCTGGGTAACCAAGAAGGCTTCCTCTAAGCGACCCATGAATAGGTTGGCGTATGAGGGGGCCATCCTGGTACCCATGGCTGTTCCCTTTAATTGTTGGTATGTCTGGTCATTTCAAAGACACCATTTCAAAGACACCAACCACTTTCTCGAACGCCTGGAATCCTTACCCAATCCGTTACCCCCAGAAACCATTCTTGTAACTATTGATGCCACTTCCTTATACACAAATATCCCGCACGTCCAGGGCCTCGCTGCGATGGAGCACTTCCTTTCACGCCGATCACCTGCCACCCTACCTAAAACCTCTTTCCTCATTACCTTACCCAGCTTCATCCTGACCCACAACTTCTTCACTTTTGAAGACCAGACATACCAACAATTAAAGGAAACAGCCATGGGTACCAGGATGGCCCCTTCGTACGCCAACCTATTCATGGGTCGCTTAGAGGAAGCCTTCTTGGTTACCCAGGCCTGCCAACCCAAAGTTTGGTACAGATTTATTCATGACATCTTCATGATCTGGACTCACAGTGAAGAAGAACTCCAGAATTTCCTCTCCAATCTCAACTCCTTTGGTTCCATCAGATTCACCTGGTCCTACTCCAAATCCCATGCCACTTTCCTTGATGTTGACCTCCATCTGTCCAATGGCCAGCTTCACACGTCCGTCCACATCAAACCCACCAACAAGCCACAGTACCTCCATTACGACAGCTGCCACCCATTCCACATCAAACGGTCCCTTCCCTACAGCCTAGGTCTTTGTGGCAAACGAATCTGCTCCAGTCCGGATTCCCTGAAGCATTACACCAACAACCTAACAACAGCTTTCGCATCCCGCAACTACCCTCCTGACCTGGTACAAAAGCAAATAACCAGAGCCACTTCCTCATCCTCTCAAACCCAGAACCTCCCACAGAAGAACCACAAAAGTGCCCCACTTGTGACAGGATACTTTCCGGGACTGGATCAGATATTGAATGTGGCTCTCCAGCAGGGATACGACTTCCTCAAATCCTGCCCTGAAATGAGATCCATCCTTCATGAAATCCTCCCCACTCCACCAAGAGTGTCTTTCCGCCGTCCACCTAACCTTCGTAACCTGTTAGTTCATCCCTATGAAATCCCCAAACCACCTTCCCTACCCTCTGGCTCCTACCCTTGTAACCGCCCCCGGTGTAAAACCTGTCCCATGCACCCTCCCACCACCACCTACTCCAGTCCTGTAACCTGGAAGGTGTACACGATCAAAGGCAGAGCCACGTGTGAAAGCACCCACATGATCTACCAACTGACCTGCCTACACTGTGACACATTCTATGTGGGAATTACCAGCAACAAACTGTCCATTCGCATTAATGGACACAGGCAGACAGTGTTTGTTGGTAATGAGGATCACCCTGTGGTTAAACATGCCTTGGTGCACGGCCAGCACATCTTGGCACAGTGTTACACCGTCCGGGTTATCTGGATACTTCCCACTAACACCAACCTATCCGAACTCCGGAGATGGGAACTTGCTCTTCAATATATCCTCTCTTCCCGTTATCCACCAGGACTCAATCTCCGCTAATTTCAAGTTGCCGCCACTCATACCTTACCTGTCATTCAACAACATCTTTGCCTCTGCACTTCTGCCTCGATTGACATCTCTGCCCAAACTCTTTGTCTTTAAATATGTCTGCTTGTGTCTGTATATGTGTGGATGGATATGTGTGTGTGTGCGAGTGTATACCTGTCCTTTTTTCCCCCTAAGGTAAGTCTTTCCGCTCCCGGGATTGGAATGACTCCTTACCCTCTCCCTAAAAACCCACATCCTTTCGTCTTTCCCTCTCCTTCCCTCTTTCCTGATGAGGCAACAGTTTGTTGCGAAAGCTTGAATTTTGTGTGTATGTTTGTGTTCGTTCGTGTGTCTGTCGACCTGCCAGCACTTTCATTTGGTAAGTCACATCATCTTTGTTTTATATATATATATATATATATATATATATATATATATATATATATATATATAAAATAGAGGGAAACATTCCACGTAGGAAAAATTATCTAAAAACAAAGATGATGTGACTTACCAAATGAAAGTGCTGGCAGGTCGACAGACACACAAACGAACACAAACATACACACAAAATTCAAGCTTCCGCAACAAACTGTTGCCTCATCAGGAAAGAGGGAAGGAGAGGGAAAGACGAAAGGATATGGATTTTAGGGGAGAGAGTAAGGAGTCATTCCAATCCCGGGAGCGGAAAGACTTACCTTAGGGGGGAAAAAAGGACGGGTATACACTCACTCGCACACACACACACATATCCATCCACACATATACAGACACAAGCAGACATCTCACAAGCAGATATATATATATAACAGAGGGAAACATTCCACGTGGAAAAAATGTGTGTATGTTTGTGTTTGTTTGTGTGTCTATCGACCTGCCAGCGCTTTTGTTTGGTAAGTCTCATCACTTTCTTTCTTTATATATATATATATATATATATATATATATATATGTGTGTGTGTGTGTGTGTTCTCTTTTCTGTTGAAGGCTTTGGCTGAAAGCTATTGTATAAGAAGCATCTTTTCATTGTACCTGTCTATGACTTAATGTGTCATCTTTACGGTAATTAGCGCTCTATCTTTTCCTTATATTGTTGATTTTCTGACCTGGAGTGTCCATTGTTTGACTAATCCATTATTTTATATACGTTCTATGTCTCATTAGATATTTCAGAACATTCTGCTTCAGGTTTCATCCAGCACTCATAAATTTTGGTAATAATAAATATAAGATACGGGTGCTGACCTGTCACTCATCAAACAAAAAAGATATGGAGCTCAAGACATGCACATATAAATGGATGATAACTTGCTACACTTTTAGATGAAGTTCTTACACACTCACACACAGGATATATGAACTTCATTCAAATGCTTAACGAGTTATCATCCTTTTCTGTGTGCATGTCTGCTGGTCCACGTATCTTCTACCTGGCGAGTATTTATTTTGGCATGTGTGTGTTTATTTGTATCTTACAAAGTTTGATTTCATTGACAGTTCTGCTATAGTCAAGCCAGCCTGATTTTGATATCCGGTGATCTGCATTAATGCAAATAAGTATAACAACATAGGGTTCAGCAAAAATATAGGTCTATGCAAGAATGAATGAATGAACGAACAAATAAATTAATTGCATAGAAAGCATAAGACTGTTTCACATAATGACTTAAGATTTGCTGCATGAATGGAAAAATTTTTTAAATGAAATAATGGTATAACAAAATATCAATAGTTACCCAGCCACTTCACTTGCCGTGCTCCAATCACCCCAGGAACAATAACTCTGACAGGAAATCCATGGTCTCTTGATAAAGGCTCTCCATTCATTTCATAAGCCAGGAGAACATCATTTCTTGGATCAATGGCTTTTTCAAATGGTACTGATGCTCCATATGGCATATTCGAAACATCTGTATCAAGACCTTCAAACTGAAATATTTCTCAGCAATGAAATTCTGTTGAATTCCTACATACAGGAAGAACAAAAAGAAAAAAGGAGAAAGGAGAAGAGGAAGACAGGAAAAAATATTTAGAAGTCATTATATAGATTCAAATCATTTTCATTGTATACAATAAAAATGGAAAAATAGTAATTTTCAAATCACAGCAAAGAAAAGTAGCAGAAAACTAAAACTAAAATATTACTGATTGTGAAACATTAATTAAAACTGAAGCTTTTGTAGGAACATTTCCTTCTCTTCATTATGGAAAGCCTACTCATGTACATAATCCCAAGCAGGTATACACTACTGGCCATTAAAATTGATACACTACGAAGATGATGTGCTACAGACGCGAAATTAACCAACAGGAAGAAGATGCTGTGATATGCAAATGATTAGCTTTTCAGAGCATTCACACAAGGTTGGCGCTGGTGGCGACACCTACAACGTGCTGACATGAGGAATGTTTCCAATGGATTTCTCATACACAAACAGCAGTTGACCGGCGTTGCCTGGTGAAACGTTGTTGTGAGACATTGCTGCTCGCGCTGGTCGAGATCCAATGACTGTTAGCAGAATACGGAATCGGTGGGTTCAGGAGGGTAATACAGAATGCTGTGCTGGATCCCAACAGCCTCGTATCACTAGCAGTCGATATGACAGGCATCTTATCCACATGGCTGTAATGGATCGTGCAGCCACGTCTTGATCCCTGAGTCAACAGATGGGGAAGTTTGCAAGACAACAACCATCTGCACGAACAGTTTGACGACATTTGCAGCAGCACGGACTATCAGCTAGGAGATCCTTGACGCTGCATCACAGACAGGAGCGCCTACGATGGTGCACTCAGCGATGAACCTGTGTGCACGAATGGCAAAACATCATTTTTTCGGATGAATACAGGTTCTGTCTACAGCATCATGATGGTCGCATTCGTGTTTGGCGACATCGTGGTGAACGCACATTGGAATCATGTATTTGTCATCGCCATACTGGCGTATCATCCGGCGTGATGGTATGAGGTGCCATTGGTTACACGTCTCGGTCACCTCCTGTTTGCATTGACGGCACTTTGAACAGTGGACGTTACATTTCAGATGTGTTATGACCCATGGCTCTACCCTTCATTCCATCCCTGCGAAACCCTACATTTCAGCAGGATAATGCATGACCGCATGTTGCAGGTCCTGTACGGGCCTTTCGGGATACAGAAAATGTTCGACTGCGGCCCTGGCCAGCACATTCTCCAGATCTCTCACCAACTGGAAACGTCTGCTCAATGGTGGCCGAGCAACTGGCTCATCACAATACGCCAGTCACTACTCTTGATGAACTGTGGTATCATGTTGGAAGCTGCATGGGCAGCTGTACCTGTACACGCCATCCAAGCTCTGTTTGACTCTAATGCCCAGGCGTATCAAGGCTGTTATTATGGCCAGATCTACATCTACATCTACATCCATACTCCGCAAGCCACCTGACGGTGTGTGGCGGAGGGTACCCTGAGTACCTCTATCGGTTCTCCCTTCTATTCCAGTCTCGTATTGTTCGTGGAAAGAAGGATTGTCGGTATGCCTCTGTGTGGGCTCTAATCTCTCTGACTTTATCCTCAAGGTCTCTTCGCGAGATATACATAGGAGGGAGCAATATACTGCTTGACTCTTCGGTGAAGGTATGTTCTCAAAACTTTAACAAAAGCCCGTACCGAGCTACTGAGCGTCTCTCCTGCAGAGTCTTCCACTGGAGTTTATCTATCATCTCCGTAACGCTTTCGCGATTACTAAATGATCCTGTAACGAAGCGCGCTGCTCTCCATTGGATCTTCTCTTTCTCTTCTATCAACCCTATCTGGTACAGATCCCACACTGCTGAGCAGTATTCAAGCAGTGGGCGAACAAGCGTAGTGTAACCTACTTCCTTTGTTTTCGGATTGCATTTCCTTAGGATTCTTCCAATGAATCTCAGTCTGGCATCTGCTTTATTGATGATCAGCTTTATATGATCATTCCATTTTAAATCACTCCTAATGCGCACTCCCAGATAATTTATGGAATTAACTGCTTCCAGTTGCTGACCTGCTATTTTGTAGGTAAATGATACGTGATCTATCTTTCTATGTATTCGCAGCACATTACACTTGTCTACATTGAGATTGAATTGCCATTCCCTGCACCATGTGTCAATTTGCTGCAGATCCTCCTGCATTTCAGTACAATTTTCCATTGTTACAACCTCTCGATACACCACAGCATCATCTGCAAAAAGCCTCAGGGAACTTCCGATGTCATCCATGAGGTCATTTATGTATATTGTGAATAGAAACGGTCCTATGACGCTCCCCTGCGGACACCTGAAATCACTCTTACTTCGGAAGACTTCTCTCCATTGAGAATGACATGCTGCGTTCTGTTATCTAGGAACTCTTCAATCCAATCACACAATTGGTCTGACAGTCCATATGCTCTTACTTTGTTCATTAAACAACTGTGGGGAATTTTATCGAACGCCTTGCAGAAGTCAAGAAACAGGGCATCTACCTGTGAAACTGTGTCTATGGCCCTCTGAGTCTCGTGGACGAATAGCGTGAGCTGGGTTTCACACGACCGTCTTTTTCTAAACCCATGCTGATTCCTACATAGTAGATTTCTAGTCTCCAGAAAAGTCATTATACTTGAACATGTGGTTGTTCTGGGTACTGATTTCTCAGAATCTATGCACCCAAATTGCATGAAAATGTAATCACATGTCAGTTCTTGTATAATATATTTGTCCAATTAATACCTGTTTATCATCTGCATTTCTTCTTGGTGTAGCAATTTTAATGGCCAGTAGTGTAGTAATGGGTGAGGGCTTGTAAATTTCATGAGGGAAAAATCCTTATAGAAATTTATGTGTCTAATTTATCACATTGTGGATCTGGAAATTCCTTTCAGAGTGAAACTGTGTGCCAGACCAGGACAAGAGCTCAAAACCTGGCATTTTGTGTGAAATGCTCTTACCAACCAAACTACTGAAGCATAACTCTCAAACTATGTTCACAGCTTCCCTTCTGCTAGTACTTCTCTCCTACATTCCACACTTCACAGAAGCTCCACAGTTGCGCCCACATAGCTCAATAAGTAAGAGCATTTCTGGGTTTGAGTCCCGGTCTGGCACACAGTTTTAATTAGCCAGGAATCTTTAAAACAGTACATACACAGCTGCAGAGTGAAAAATCATGGCAAAGGATACTTCCATTGCATGTTATACTACACTTTTTCCCGATTCCATTCATGTATAGAGCTTGAGAACATTGGCTGCTTAATATCTTCACAGTTGCTGCTGCATCCCTATCAAAAAACCTCTATCCAGTCACAGATTTTGTCTGATTATCTCAAATGACCTAACTTTCATTACTAAGCATTAGTGTGGTGCAGTGTCAAGTACTTTTTGGAGGTCAAGAAATAATGCATCTAAGTAATTACCTTGATCCATTTCAGTCCTTCTCACTTGAAAGTGCCATAAGACTAACATTTCATTGAACAACAATCAGTTCACCATTGTACATCCACATAAACTAAAATCTTCTATTGCAATTGCATATTCTCAATATGATCTGCTAAAACATATGAAAATCTTTCTTTTTGCAATTCTGTCATTTTGCCAAATATACACTTATATCCACAATCTGCAAACCACTGTGAAGCAAGTAATTCTTCGGCATTGATAAGGACACTATCCACACCTACAATCACATTTGTATTCCTCAGCCCACTACATGGTGTCTGACAGATGGCACAAAGTCATTTATACCCGTTTCTATTCCACTGGTGGATTTGCATGCACAGAAAAATTATTGGTAATACTCTGCACAAGCCCAGATCTCTGTAACTTTACTGTTGTGGTCGTGACAACAAATGCACATTGGACGATGCAATATGTTTCTTGACTTCTATTGAAATATGCATACTCATAACTTTTAGAGTAAGGTGAAAGCACAATGCTTTTCTTATAGTGTTTCCAGTTAGAGTCTGTAACATCACTAATTGACTTTTGGAGACAAAATTATAATATAGTAATTCAAATCACTAAACAAAATTAATATAAAGATAAATAACACAAAATTATCATCGGAACTAGAGGTCCTCGTCAGGTTAAAAATAATGGACAAAGCTCTTTATGGAATCATTTGGGAGGTGTAAATCAGCATCTAGGAACAGACCTCATGGGTATCAAAGATGCAAAACTGCCAACTCTTAACCAGTTTGACAGCTGTCATCTAGTCAAGGCCAATCAGTCCCTTTCCTACGGTTTTGGTGCCCACGGTCACCACATTTAATGTATAAAGAAGCTCTACGAACATGCTGATAACTTTTTAAAATCTTTTTCAGATACACAATATTTTTCCTAGCTAGACAAGAAACAAATCACCTGCATTATTCATCCAATTAAACCAGCAATACCCTGCACTATTCATCTCATTACATCAATAAAGCTATCACCACTAAGAACCAGCTGCTCACCATACATGCATGGAAAAGTTCAACCCCATCCTTCAACAAAACTTTGACCATCTACACATGCCTGAGATAGGGGATATCCTGTCCAAAATCCTTCCTCATCCACTAACAAGGGGAGGCCATGACATTTGGAATGTGGATTTTCTGTAAACTTTGTACACTAGTAGTATTCCATGAGGACAACAAAATGTGTAAGCAGTAGCGCGTACTTCTCAAGTGTTACTGAGAAAATCGCAAGATAATTTCGGTGGTCAAATATATACCTGTGCGTGGGCATTTTTACCATGAACCAGCGGCAGCTGAGAGGTTAGCGTTCAAGACCCGTAATCGCTGGATCGAGTTCCATTTGTCAGTTTTTTTTTATTTCTAACCAGTCATTTTCTTTACTATTTATATTACAATTGATATAATGGGAAAAATATGTGTAACTGGATGAACTTTTATTAAATTTACAATGTTATTTGGCAGACTACAAATTTTTATTATCACAAATAATGTAATATTCATAACTATCGACTAGTAAATGACCAAACACATAAAGTGATAGTGAAAATGTATGCTTGGCCGTGATTTGAGAACTCCCTTATACCTGGAAGGAGCCCAAAACGACTTGTTACCTCCAAGGTTTGACCGGCACAGATGGCTTTTGAAAGATGTACAGTTAATTGTCGCTTTCGACATTACGAGTACAAGTTGCACGATGGTATTTTTCGTTAAAACATGGAAAACATAAGGTTAAACGGCACCAGCTGCATTGAATAAATGCTATGGTTCCGCATATGCAAGGTCTTTTGAGGTTTTCCGTGGAAAAACAAACCTCGTAAACATTTTCAAAAACGTCTCTTTCAGACAATAATTTGGAAGCAAACAATGCATACCGCAGCATTTCCTTAAATATCGGCGCTGATAGTTGGTCATGCAGTATCGACTGTATTTAACTAGTGTCTTCACGAGAAGCAATTTCTCATTCTCTTTCAATTATATATGAACAATTTTGAAGACAGGGACAAGCATTCATTTTGAGTATCACTTTATGTGTTTGGTCGTTTACTAGTTATGAATATTATATTATTTGTTTATAAATAGTAAAGAAAATGACTGTGTTAGAAGGAAAAATAAAAAAAAAACTGACGAACAGGACTCGATCCATCGACCCGGCGTTTACGGGGCTTGAACGCTAACCACTTGGCTGCCACCACTTCATGGTAAAAATGGCCACGCACAGGTATATATTTGAGAACCAAAATTATCACACGATTTTTTCAATAATGCTTGAGAGGTAAGCGCTACTGCTTACACATTTTGTTGTCCTCAGGGAGTACTACTAGCGTACGAAGTTTACAGTAAATCCGCATTACAAACGTCGTGGCCTCCCCTTGTAAGTAGTTCTCTGTTGCTCATGCAACTTGCACAATATCTTGGTCTATCCCAATGCCACCCCTGCACATGATTCTGCTCCTCATGTGTCTTACTTTGTGACTGACACAGATACCAAACATGCCCCATATGTCCATCCGTCAGCAGTCCTGTCACAAGCATTCCCCTGCCCATTCAGATAGAACTATATGTGAAAGCAGCTGCACCAAACACTGGCTGCACTGCAATTACTATACAGCGTATTAAGTGGGTACGAAGACTAACCAGACATTTACCCTCATGAATGCCCAACACCACACTGTCGCTAGCCAGAAACTTTACCACCCATTTGCTGAAATTTGTACTTATAAACACACACCAATGTGATCTCCCCCTCCACCACCAGTTCCTCAAAACCACACAACCATAATCCACTTATTCCTACCCCTTTGCTCTCACTATTTCTTATAGCTTCCTTTTCTGTCCCCCTTCTCCCATCCTGACATCACATTACCACTCCTCCTTTCACATTCCTTCTCTCCCCCTTGATATTTACCTGCCTAGCCAGAGCCGATCCCTTTTTCTCCTTGCACTCCAGCTTTCTGCTCTTTGCATTCATTCTATTCGTGATCCTCTCAAGTCAACATGCTGTAATGCCATCAGTGATGATAGTTGTAGCAATTTTCAGTCTGACGCAGCCCTCCGTGACAGTGTATCCTGTGCAAGTTCCTCTATTTCCGCATAGCTACCGCAAAATATTTCAAAGCTTTAGTTTTCCTCTACAACTTTTAGCCTCCACACTTCCCCAGATAACTAACTTGACACTTCTTGATACCTCTCTCTGTCAAGTCGTGACATAAAGCTCTTTCCTCCACATTTCAATACAACACGTCTTAACTAGTTATCGAGTCCACACATCTAATCTTCAGTATTCTTCTGTAACACCACATTTCCAAAGCTTTTTGCCTCCTCTTCTCTTCATTGCTTATCATCCTCATTTCACTTCCACTCATTTACATTTTCTACAGTTTTTACAATTTTGAAACAAATTAACCATCCATATATGACAACAACATACAACATGCAGCAGAACAAAACTTGCACAGACATACTGTAACTCTTCAATGGAGAGTTTTATCTTTTCTTGAAGGTTTCTGTTTCAGTTGTTATGCTTTTAGTTTTTAATATGAAAAGGAAATGGTATTCACTGCCATCATAGTATGGTGAATACTTATACATTTATTCAAGGCCACAATGAAACCTTAGGGATGCTAAAAGTGTGGTTAACAATGAACCTGTCTACTCTTGTAGATAATGATATTGATTCTGCAATGGAAAACACCAAGATAACTGAGTCAAAGAGGTTAGGGGCCTACCAACTCAGGTATGACCGCACTTCCTTCAAATTAGCTAGTCACACTATCTAGAGGCCAGAATACCCCTATAAACAGTGGCAAGTGGCTCTACCATTATACTGTTCACTGAGTGAGGACAGTGCACATCATCCTTGTGACAAGCTATTGAAACCTTGCTGCTTGCTACTCGACTGGACTGAGGGTTGCTATCAGATTATTTATTGCCATGCAGATAATGACTTTGTGAGGCCTTACAGGCCTTCTGGTATCTTTCTTCCACCATCTAGTTTGCTCACTCGTGCCAACAGAGCTTGTTCAGATTTTTGTGAACTGTAACTTGTTCTGTGGTTGTTCCATTGGTTACTGATAAGAGCTGTGCATGTTGGTACATGAGAACCGAACAAGCATATACAAAAGGGGCAAGGAGGATTCTCGTCATAGTTCAAGGGCACAGGACTCGAACCCAGACCACAGTCAGTAAGGCAAACATGGCCCCCGAGTTTCTTAAACTTTGGCAGCAACAATTAATTCTGCAACAGCAACAACTTCAACAGGAATAGGATTGCTTGGGACAGTGGATGGACTCGCATGCCCAACTAATGCAGCAACTCCTGCTTCAAGCAGCAAAGTTGGTACACCAGCTGCAGCCATTTCCACCTTTCCAGCCAGACACTTAGGAATGGGGCAGCTATAATAGGTGCCTCTCCATTCCTACAACTTCTGATGTGGCATTGTAACGAACATGTTTTCTGTCTACTAATCATAACTTGTTGAATTTGCTTCACAAATGCAAGTCCTTAGTAGACCCAGAAATAAGAATGTTCAGAAATTTGTAAGTTACTGTCTTTACATCACGAACAGAAGTGTCATGTAAACAATATTAGAAATTTTTCAATACCATAAACACATTAATCAGTCATATGCCACATGGGCAGCTGAACTTCAAGCTCTCTACAGAAAATGCCATTTTCTGTGTGCTACATTGAATTGCAATCAATCGTATGCAGAGTCCCTTGTGCGAGACATTATCATTCTGTTTGCTACAGACTAGGAAACTTTCACAAGCACTACAAATGGACAATCCAGCCCTAGAGGAGGCTCTCACACTTGATGAAGTTCACAAAGTTTCATGTGAGCTACAGCATTCATTTGAGGAACAAGACATATCTTCTACTGACAGATCATCCTGTTCCCTCAGAAAACTGCAGAACCAGGTCTCACTCTGCTTAACTCCTAGTAATAACAACTCTGTGTCTTCCATTCAAAGACAATGGTACACAAGGTTCAAGGATTCTGAAAGTGACATGAAGAGTATAAGTTTTGGACATCTGAGTGTGAGTAACGCAGATGTGGAACAGATGCAACAAGCGTTTATCTGGAGTCCAACCAAATCAATTTATCAAGTGCCTCGACAGTTGCAGGTACCACCAACCACAATGCATAGGGTGCTAAACAAGAGACTGGAGCTTCATGCCTACAACGTGCAGCTTCAGCATGTTGCTTCAACTTGATGACAGACCAAAGTGCAAACCAAATTGAATTGAGATTCTGTATTGTATTGACAAACTGACACAATATGAGGATCTGGGGCTCTGAAAACTCCCATTTTATCGTTGAAATTGTACACAACAGTCCACAGACAAATATGTGGTGTGACCTGCTTCAGGACCATGCGATGCAAATGCTTTTCTTTGCAGAGGTGTCAGTAATACGGATATGTTGGAATAATTTGCATTTTCACAGATTGAATAACTACAAACTGACACCATGCTTTTCAGGATGGTGCCACTTCTCACTGGGCCTCTGGACGGCACAGTTCTAGGTGACTTGATTGGCAGGAGAGGGCCAATTTTCCTGCCCCAATAGGCAGCTTTTGTGAATGTGGGACATACAAGAACTGCAAGCTTGCATCAGAGATGCAATTCAAACATTAATGAGGACATGTTGAGCTGGAAATGGGAGGAACTGGAATATTTCTTGGGTATACTGTGTGCTACAAATGACTCACACACTGAACTCTGGTTAATGGCTACTAATGCTTTTGGTGTGTGTGCCTAGGCATGCATAAGAGGGAGAGTGTGTGTGTGTGTGTGTGTGTGTGTGTTTGCGTGTGTGTGTGGGGGGGGGGGGGGGGGTAGAACTTGCCCCCTCCCCTTCCTCCTTGAAATATCGCAGTAAGATAATACTACAGCAGTTACGACTATCTCTTTGGAAAGTGTGACAACAGACACTCAATTATGGAGCATGGGCTTCATTCATTTGTGACTCATTTTCCGTTCCATAATAATGGGCTTGCTATTGTACTGTGCATCAAACAAAGGCAAAAAAATCAGTTTTTGACAATATAATGTAAATGGAGAGATAAAAAATCTATTCACCAAGTGGCAGCAGGAGAACACACATATAAGAAAGGTTTTGCATATGCAAGCTTTCAGAGCCAGTGGCTCCTCCTTCCGGAAGAACGGTGGGAGAGGAAGGAAGAAAGGTGAGGAAAAGGACTGGTGAGTTTTAGGAAATAGGACAGAGTTCAGAAAAGTCACCCACAACCCCAGGTTAGGGAGACTTGCCAGACGGTAAGTCTCCCACATTCATATTGGCCACTGTGTGCTATTGGAGCCTGGCTGCCTGCTACTGCTACATCTACATCTAAATGACTACACAGTAATTCACAATTGAGACCTGTCAGAGGTTTTGTCGAGCCACTAGATTGGACTGTAGACTGCTCTTTAATTATTTATTGCTTTACTGATACTGAGTTTACAAGAATTTGCCAACTTTCTGATATTGATATCATTCTTCCACCATCAAGTTTTCTCACTCACACAATACCAGCATATTCAGGTTTATGTGAACTGTAACTTGTTTTGTAGTTGTTTAATTGTGTATTAATGAGAACTGTGCATGTTGGTAGACGGGAACCAAGCAAGCATGTACAAATATACAAATGCTTAACCACCAAGACATCTCTACCTGAAACTGGTCTCCTCCAATATGGCAATCCTCCAACACAGCTGGTCAAGTAAGTGACTCTGCAACTGTACAAATGATGTAATGTTGCAGTTTGCACAGTATTATTGTGAAGCACTATTCATGTGCAGTAGCGACAGTATCACCTTAAGCACTGGGTTCTTTGTTTCTTAAGGTGTGCTACCTCAGTTGGCTTTCAGCGAGCTCATTCCATACACAATTCAGCATCACTGTCTCTCAGAACAAAAGTTCCAGGTAGAGTAGTTGGTAATCTGGCATGTTACATTTTGCCTCTAATGCAATTAAGACTCTGTCAGAAGAGAAAAGTGAGGAAGTTCACACTTGTCCTACCACATCATGACTACTTGCAATGGAAGACCCACCAACACCACTGTTTCCCCACAAGCACAGTTATATGCGCAACTATGTCCCAAGTTTCCACTCTAACACCATACTCAGCTTTCCAATCAATTGCTTCATATTTTATCCTTTTATTTGCTGTTTTGGTGACTTTTCGTAATTCTTGAAAGTCAGTGTAGTTTATAATAAGTTAAATCAGTATATCGTTCTCAATATGCAGTTACAGGAATTTGGGATGGAAACTTTTTTCTCTGTGAGCGTTATGTGCTATAATCTCTGTATATAAAGGCAATGTCCCGACTGATTGAGTCCTGTGTCGTCACTGCCCAGCCCAAACCACTGTGGATGGAAACTTGAAATTTGGTGAGGGTGTTGATCGTATACTATATGCATTGTTTAAGAAGTGATTTTTCGAAATTCCACACACAATACGAGGTGAAATAAGGGATGAAAGACTTTTGAAAATATGTTGCTCCTAAGGCAATTTTGCAGCTAGACCTACGAAAATTGGTATTTGATTTGTCGGTCAGAAATACATGTTCCAGCATTTTTTGGAATCTTACCTCTATGGGGGTGAAGTAGTGGGTGGAAGGGTTTCTTTTTCTTTTTCTTTTTTTTTTCAATATATTTGACTTCTCAATTAGAAATAAAAAAAATAC
Organism: Schistocerca nitens; assembly: GCF_023898315.1. NCBI lineage: Eukaryota > Metazoa > Arthropoda > Insecta > Orthoptera > Acrididae > Schistocerca > Schistocerca nitens. The sequence continues at coordinate 1,268,024,697 of NC_064614.1, read as the reverse complement.
ATGTTTCAGTGTTTTTGAAAATTCAACATGTGAGGAGGTGAAATAGAACCATACTGACTCACTGACTCATCCTCACCCACCCTCAATTAATAAGTATAGAAACTTAAACATTTGGTGTGGGTGTGAACCTTATACTGTAGGCATAATTTAAGAAGGTATTGTTCAAAATTCCATTCATAAGGGGGCGAGATAAGGTAAGAAAATTTTTTAAAAATATTTTTTTATGCAAGGATGGATTTTTTTAAAATATGCAAGGAAATCTGAAGCTAAATTTGTGAAAATATGTATTTGCTTCACTATCAGGAACAAAAAAATACGTGTTGCGCTGCTTTTGGAAATTCAACCCATAATGGAGTGAAATAGTGGCTGACTAAGAAAATATTTCATTACATTAAAAAAATATTTAAAGCTACATCAATGAAAATACCTATTTTACTTCTGAGTTGGGTATAAAGAAATATGCGATATGGAATGAAATTTCCTGTGGAAATATTAACTCAAGATGGTAGGAGGCACGATTAACAAAAATCTAGGACTTTTGGTCAGATGTGCATTTGGAAAAGCCCATGCTACTGGGACCTTAATTAGCGTGAAAAGTGTAGAATGTTTTGCAATTTTGATTAAAGAAAAAAAAACCTGTGCAAATCATGTAGTCTATGTCAGTGAAGCAGCAGGAACTAAGCTAGTTATCAATATATTCACCTGGACGTGCTGTGCCTTCGGATGATTGTCTTTATATCCAGCAGCTTTCAGAACATCAGCAAGTTTTGCACCAGACCATACTGCATTACCTATAGCTGCCTGTCCCCATGACAGACCTTTGATTGCTTTCACCTGCAAATAAACAACACAGAGATTAACCAATGTCTGCACATCAAAGAGATGTAGTAACATTACATTTGAAACACTACTTATTACCTTAGCCATCTCACTTCGTCGATTTCCAGCACACTGCACAGCAGCTGTGACAGTATGTTTTGGAAACTTGGTCTTCAACTCATCAAGTGATAGCACCAAACCTTTAGCATTAAGACCTTCAACCTCTAACTCATAAGTTGACGGGTCAACATCAGGTACAGGTAAATGATTGCGTACATAAAACAGGTGACTGAAACAAGTTAATGGACTCACTCAAAGGTGATTTCATCACAGTATGTAAATAAAGATGTTTAGTATAATGATGATTAGTTATGTGAAACTAGATTTTCATCATGAAAGGAAACAATATTAAATTAACACGATAATGCATCGAAAACATTTGCATTTATATTTCTGAAATATCAAACTAAACTATTTACATCAAAACGAGTGAGGTACAGCTTGCATAATATAAGGTGGAACTTGCACAGAAATGCATTTTGTCCTGAATGTTCGTTTTTCTTAGGGGCGGTCGCCACAGTTGCCTGTCACCTGCTGACCTACACACTTTGAATGTTCTTGTTGCTGTCTCTTCACTATATAACATGGAACCACAGTCTTCAAGCACCATGCATGCAGGGAAAGCTCTTCATAATCAGGGATGTGTCATTGTACACAACGTCATTAAACTTATGTTGGAGAGGCAAACGAGGAAGCAATAATCTCATTAAAAACTGTGCTTCAGAGAGTTGCAGGAATTTCCAGCTATTCAAATTGCAGGAGAAGAAGAGTAAAGGAGGGGTAAAACAGATATGCAAGTGCTTTCCAAGGCTTCACTGCTTCCAAAAGATGCAGAAAAAGGAGAGAAACTTTTATTTTTAGGTAATATTACTGAACACTTTGTCACAGGGGTGACACTATATTCATGTGACCCCTGTGGTTTATTTTTCATTTTCAATATAGCAGCGAGTGACATTGCTTGTTATGATACATTATTTACCCCTTTTTTTTTGTTTTATGAGATTTCCTTCAGACAGTGCGATGTTGGACTTATTTTGCTTTGGTTGAGCCTGTTCATTTTTATGTGGCTATCTGCATTTCTTTTTTCAATAGTCTTGTCAGAAACTACTGACTTTGAAAATCTATATTATTTGTTGAATTACTGATTGTACTAACATAACTGTTAATACTACCATTTTCGGACTTGGTATCTGTAGCTTGTAAGTTATGAGAGACATGCACTTGTGCATAGACTTCAGCTATCAAACTGCTTCTTCTCTACTGCACAGGGCTTGTTCATGCCAGAGCCCACACTACTACCAGTGTCCTCTCTCCTACAGTGCTATCTGTGTTGATACTGGATAACTTATTCTATGCACGCTCTAACAAAGGTTGGACATGAAGTTAGCTGGACAATACCTATGATTGTCAGTACATCCTGCCAATGTCTAGGTCATTCTATGTGGCACACTTTGTTTTATTCAGATTGGGTGACAAAGCTAACTCCAGAAAACCTACATCAAAATGGTGGGCCAGGGGGTTAAAATTGTGCAATGCGAAGTACTTCTTTCTTTATTGCATACTATTGACAGGCGTGTCTGATTGGCAGCATCATGGGTGGTGGCTGGGCAACAAGCAGTGTTTCCACCACCAGAGGGGACCCAGCATCTCGTGATGGACTATTTAAATGCAGCTGCAGTGGGCAGCAGTAGACTCAGGGTGCAGTCAGTGACTTGCTATTAATCGACTGCGTGTAGCGAGGGCAGTGACTTCGCGGCCAGTGGTACGCTTAGGCGGCAGCTACGTCTAAGACAATAATCAGTGCTAGTCTGAAGAACTAGTTGTTGTTGTTTGGCCAGTGAAAACTGCCCTGTGGAAAACTACTTCAGACGAGACAGTTGGACATTTATTTGTACTTGGCATATGAGTAATGGCCAGAAACCTGGTATGTGTGTCAATTGTTGATGAAGGCCTTAATGGCCGAAAGCCTTAATTGTGAAAGTTTTTTTGTTGTGCCTATCTGCGACTCAGCATCTCCACTATATGGTGAGTAGCAACTTTCCTTCTCATAATATTGTTACATTCAAATCATGTTAATATTATGTGGAAAATAATTCTATTTTCTAAAGTTTGTGCTCACACTACCATTTTTTCCTTGCACATCACAATGAATAACAAAATGAAGAACATATCTTTCTTGAAAGCAGTCTTCTAGGTGTATAAAAGGGTTTAATTGCTACCACAGGATGCAGGCACATGCTACATTAGCTTTGAAATACTCCCTTAACACCATATGGTATGCAGCTTTGTGCTATCAATTTTTTCAACATTCTGTCCTAATATGAGGAAGTGGGTTGGACAATCATCTGTAAAAACATTATTAACAACATAACAGAGTCCGCATGGTTGTGTGTGTGAATGTGTGTTCGCTTACTAGAAAATGAGCAAGTGCTTGAAAACTAGTACTAACTGTTTCTATTATGTGTTTCTATACACCAAGCACCAATCCTCTACAGGTAAGTCACTGCCTTCCCTTATTTTACATACGTTTCAATCTAGGAATTTCCATTAATGATAATTATGGCATATAAATTTTAAGTAGTCATAATTGGAAACATATGTTGCTGAAGACAAGGGCAATGATGTTACTGATAGGAAGTCATATTTTTGTGACTATTTTGTATGACATTTACACTAATATCTACTGAAACAAGTAGTAACTGTCATAAAAACTATTTTTTCACAATATTCTTCTTTTCTAACACCTCTCCATTGAAACTGCCCTCCACGGGTGACTATAATATAATACCAACAGTAAAGTTCCAGTAAAATACATTATTAATAAAAGTATTCTGTACCTAACATGGACAACATTTGTTCTGTTATGTCCTCATCGAGAGTTATGACCGAAACTAGTAATTCAAGAATGTATTATAAAATTGCCAACAAGAATATCTAAAACATTGTATCAATATAGTTCACCTACAATGAAAGCGGTTATATTCTGTTATTAGAATTTACTGTCAGAGGAAACGCATGTTTTTTGAACCACTAGTATGCAGCAACGAGAGGGGGTATTGACTTTGAATGAATGTTGGCAGACTGCCCACATAATACAGTTTCAGTCGCTATGGAGCGTGGGAGCATAGAGCATCATGTGTTCATTGTCGAGCAGTACTTTAGAAACAATGATTCCGTAGTCACTGTCAAAATTTTAGAGTTGGACGTCGAGGTGCAGTGCCTGATCGAAATACTGTACTCCGATGAGTTGCAGCATTTAGAAGTGCTGGATCTGTGATGAAAAAGAAACCACCTGGTCTTCCCCGTTCAGTTTGTACTCCAGAAAATGTAGACCGAGTGAGAACGGCAGTTCTTGCTAGCCTGAAACGATTGGCTAGACGACAGGCTGTAGCACTGGGTACGTCGTTCGCTTCACCGCATCTTACATGATGACCTTAAGTTTCACCCGTATGGGATAATGATTGTCCAGCAGCTTAGTGAAGGGGATTTTGTGCAGTGCAGAGAGTTTTGTCATGTAATGGGCAAAATTTTTATGGAAGATGCAGACACTGCAGTCTTCATAAGTGATGAAGCACATTTTCATGTTCAAAATTGTCAGTATTGCGCACCGGAGAACCAACATGAATTACACCAAAGACCTCTCCACAATTTAAAAGTAACAGTGTGGTGCTGCATTTCAGAGATGGGGATTGTTGGATCCTATTTTTTTTAAGAGGAGGGAACTGCGGTTACTGTGACATCAGAGCGCTATGTTAAAATGTTAAACAACTTTCTTCATCCAGAACTTGAAAGGGGTCAAGTGAACATGAGAGAAATATGGTTTCAGCAGGATGCTGCCACAGCTCACATGGTGAGAGCATCCATGGAAGTGCTTCGAAAAATGTTCCCAGGACATGTTATTTCGAGATATGATGATGTTTACTGGCCCCCTCACTCTCCGATTTGTCAATATACAACTTCTTTTTGCGGGGATATTTAAAATCAAAAGTCTATATGAACAAGCCTTACACAATTGATGACCTGAAGAATTCCATTCATCAGGAAATTGAAGCCATGCTGAATGAAATGTTGGAGAGAGCCATGCGTAACTTTCGGGAGAGGATCCAAATTTGTATCCAGCAAGAAGGACGTCATCTCCAAGACATTATTTTTCAAACCTACCTAAAGTATTTATATTTCAAAACTGCATTAAAAAAATCTATCACTTAATGCTTGTTTTTATTATTTTTATCAAACCGTATCCCAGTCATTCAATAGTGAAAAACATGTGTTTCCTCTGCTCCACTCAGTACTATAACATTAATGCCTTACTATACTACACATACGAAGGTGTTATGAAGCTCTCCACTAGTAATGATAAAGGTGTCTCTGCATTGAAAGGCTTCTGGTTGGATGGCTTTAAGGCTGGATGTCTCCGTGGCTCATAAGCATATGGATCACTGACATTGTCCATTGCATTGTTTTTCTCACTTTGGGAGAGATTTCCTGCAACAGAAGGCAGCTCTATTAAAACTTCAGCAATAAATGAGATTCTTTGTGAAGACAATGACAAGTATATTTACCTAGATGCACACAACAACAACAAATATTAGTGAAATTTTTAAAACAATCACATCAATAAGAAACTTAAGATGGAATATAAATGTATATGAACATTGGTAACTCCTCACCAAACAGGCACCAAGTAATGAGAGGGAGAGGGGGAGTGTGGGTGGGAGAGGGGTGAAGGGGGAGAGAGGGAGGGAGAGGGGTGAAGGGGGAGAGGGGGAGAGAGGGAGGGAGAAGGGTGAGGGGGAGGAGAGAGAACGAGAAAGAGAGAGAGAGAGAGAGAGAGAGAGAGAGACAGAGACAGAGACAGAGACAGAGACAGAGAGAGACCTGAAAACTAAGCAGTTCATCACCCTTTTTCGAAGCTTATAAAATTACAAGACTGAATTGCTGCCCAGCAGTTTCCTTCAACAGACAAAATATTTTGTGCTGATAAGAGACATACAAAATTGTACACAGCACTATGCTAGCTTTCGGAACTATTAGTTCCTTCCTCAGGGAGGAGGGAAAGGTAGGTTGGGAAAGATTAAAAATAAAGGATAAGTCATGTAGACACCACAATGTGAGGGATCCTCCTGTATGTGAAGAAGAGGAGACAATTTTCTAAATATCATCTCTTTGATCAGTGCCTCTTCCATTTATTGAGGTGATTACATACGTCTAAACTGAAAATCATCCAAAGTCATTGCACAAATATTACCCGTTTCTCTTTCAAACTATTTATTCTCCCAAACACAGCAGAAGCACTATACTTATAAAGTAATGTAAACTATTAAACAATGGAAAATTCAGTATGGAATGTAACAATATTACGAAAAGGAAAGCTACTATTCATCATAAAGCAGAGATGCTGAGTTGTAGAAAGGCATAACAAAAAGACCCTCAGCCATTAAGGCCTTCGTCAACAATAGAAAACACACACACACACACACACACACACACACACTCCGTGGCAAGAGGAACAGGACTTCTGGTCAGGACAATATATGATTATAAATACAAAATCAAATAGGGGTACAGCAGGAGTGGGTTTCATACTAGCTAAGAAAGTAGGAATGCAGGTAAGCTACGAGTACTATGAACAACATAGTGAACACATTGACATTGCCAAAATAGATATGAACACCACACCTACCACAGTAGTACAAATTTATATGCCAACTAGCTTCATAGATGATGAGGAGATTGAAGAAATGTATGATGAGATAAAAGAAAGTATTCAAATTTAATCATTGCTAACACTTGGTTTAAGAATCATAACAGGAGGCTGTACACATGGAAGAGACCTAGAGACACCAGAAGGTTTCAGATTGATTATATAATGGTAAGACAGAGACTCAGACACCAGGTTTTACATTGTAAAACATTTCCAGGGGCAGATGTGGACTCTGACCACAATTTATTGGTTATGAAGTGTAGGTTAAAACTGAAGAAGTTGGGAGAAGGTTAGAAATTAAGGAGATGGCACCTGGCTAAGTTGAAAGAACCAGAGACAGCTGAGAATTTCAGAGAGGCCATTACACAATGGTTGACTAGAACAGGGGAAAGGAATACAGTAGAAGATGAATCAGTTTCTTTGGGAGGTGAAATAATGAAGACAGTAGAGGATCAAATAGGTAAACAGACAAGGTCTAGTAGAAATCCTTGGATAACACAAGGAATATTGAATTTAACTGATGAAGGAGAAAATATAAAAATGCAGAAAATGAAACAGGTGAAAGGGAATGCAAACGTTTACAAAAATGAAATTGACAGGAAGAGCACACAGGCTAATCAGGAACGGCTAGAGGACAAATGTAAGGGTTTAAAAGCATATTTCCCTAGGGCAAAGACAGATCACATCTACAGGAAAATTAAAGAGGCCTTTGGGAAAAAGAGAAGCAGCTGTATGAATATCAAGAGCACAGATGGAAAACCAGTCCTAAGCAGAGAAGGGAAAGCTGATAGGTGGAAGGAGTATATAGTCTGTACAAGGGACACAAAATTGAAGGCAGAAAGGGAAGTGAACATAAATGAAGATGAGGTGGGAGATATGATTCTGCGAGAAGCATTTGACAGAGCTCTGAAAGATCCAAGTTGAAACAAGGCTCCAGGAGTAGACGATATTCTGTCAGAACTACTGATAACCTTGGGAGAGCCAGATTTGACAAAACTCTTCCATCTGGTGTGCAAAATGTATGGGACAGGCGAAATACCCTCACATTTTAAGAAGAATGCAATAATTCCAATTCCAAAGAAATCAGTTGCTGGCATGTGTGAAAATTACCGAATTATCAGTTTACAAAGTCATGGTTGCAAAATGCTAAAATGAATACTTTACAGAAGACTGGAAAAATTAGTAGAAGCCAACCTCGGGGAGATAAGTTTGGATTCCAGGGAAATGTAGGAACATGGGAGGCAATATTGACCCTAGGACTTATCTTAGAAGAAAGATTAAGGAAAGGCAAACCTACATTTATAGCACAATGTTGACTGGAATACTCTCTTTCAAATTCTGAAGGTGGCATGGGTAAAATACAGGGAGCAAAAGGCTATTTACAATTTGTACAGAAACCAGATGGCAGTTATAAGAGTCGAGGGACATGAAAGGGAAGCAGTGGTTGGGAAGGAAGTGAGACAGGGTTGTAGCCCCTCCCCGATGTTATTCAATCTGTATATTGAGCAAGCAGTAAAGGAAACAAAAGAAAAGTTCAGAGTAGGTATTAAAATCCATGGAGAAGAAATAAAAACTTGAAGGTTTGCTGATGACATTGTAATTCTGTCAGAGACAGCAAAGGACTTGGAAGAGCAGTTGAACAGAATGGACATGGTCTTGAAAGGAGGATACGAGATGAACATAAAAAAAACAAGATAAGGATAATGGAGTGCAGTCAAATTAAATTAGGGGAGGTGAAGGGAATTAGGTTAGGAAATGAGGCACTTAAAGTAGTAAATGAGTTTTGTTATTTGGGCAGTAAAATGACTGATTATGGCCGAAGTAGGAAGGATATAAAATGCAGATTGGCAATGGCAGGAAAAACATTACTGAAGAAGGGAAAAAAAATTGTTAACATCAAATACAGATTTAAGTGTTAGGAGGTCTTTTCTGAAAGTATTTGTCTGGAGTGTAGCCATGTATGGAAGTGAAACATTGACAATAAACAGTTTAGACAAAAAGAGAATAGAAGCTTTTGAAATGTGGTGCTATGGAAGAATGTCGAAGATTAGACGCGTACATCACGTAGCTAATAAGGAAGTACTGAATAGAGCTGGGGTGACAAGAAAGTTGTGGCACAACTGCCAAAAGAAGGGATTGCTTGATAGGACACATTCTGTGACATCAATAAATCACCAGTTTCATACCGGAGGTGAGAGTGGGGGGTGGGAAGGCAAAGGGGTGGGGAGGGGGGAGGAGGTAAAAATGGTAGAGGAAGACCAGGAGGTGAATACAATAACCATATTCAGAAGGATGTAGGTTGCAGTAGTAATTCAGAGATGAAAAGGCTCACATAGGATAGAGTAGGATGGAGTTGTTGTTGTTGTTGTGGTCTTCAGTCCAGAGACTGGTTTGATGCAGCTCCCCATGCTACTCTATCCTGTGCAAGCTTCTTCATCTCCCAGTACCTACTGCAACCTACATCCTTCTGAATCTGTTTAGTGTATTCATCTCTTGGTCTCCCTCTATGATTTTTACCCTCCACGCTGCCCTCCAATACTAAATTGGTGATCCCTTGATGCCTCAGAATATGCCCTACCAACCGATCCCTTCTTCTAGTCAAGTTGTGCCACAAATTTCTCTTCTTCCCAATTCTATTCAATAACTCCTCATTAGTTATGTGATCAACCCATCTAATCTTCAGCATTCTTCTGTAGCACCACATTTCAAAAGCTTCTATTCTCTTCTTGTCTAAACTATTTATCGTCCACGTTTCACTTCCATACATGGCCACACTCCATACAAATACTTTCAGAACGACTTACTTACACTTAAATCTATACTCGATGTTAAAAAATTTCTCTTCTTCAGAAACGATTTCCTTGCCATTGCCAGTCTACATTTTATATCCTCTCTACATCGACCATCATCAGTTATTTTGCTCCCCAAATAGCAAAATTCCTTTACTACTTTTAGCGTCTCATTTCCTAATCTAATTCCCTCAGCATCGCCCGATTTAATTCGACTACATTCCATTATCCTCGTTTTGCTTTTGTTGATGTTCATCTTATAGCCTCCTTTGAAGACACTGTCAATTCCATTTAATGGCACTTCCAGGTCCTTTGTTGTCTCCAACAGAATTACAATGTCATCGGCGAACCTCAAAGTTTTTATTTCTTCTCCATGGATTTTAATTCCTACTTTGAATTTTTATTTTGTTTCCTTTACTGCTTGCTCAATATACAGATTGAATAACATCGGGGATAGGCTACAACCCTGTCTCACTCCCTTCCCAACCACTGCTTTCCTTTCGTGCCCCTCGACTCTTACAACTGCCATCTGGTTTCTGTACAAATTGTAAATAGTCTTTCGCTCTCTGTATTTTACCACTGCCACCTTCAGAATTTGAAAGAGATTATTCCAGTCAACATTGTCAAAAGCTTTCTCTAAGTCTACAAATGCTATAAACGTAGGTTTGCCTTTCCTTAATCTATTTTCTAAGATAAGTCGTAGGGTCAGTATTGCCTCACGTGTTCCAACATTTCAATGGAATCCAAACTGATCTTCCCCGAGATCAGCTTCTACCAGTTTTTCCATTCGTCTGTAAAGAATTCGTGTTAGTATTTTGCAGCCGTGGCTTATTAAACTGATAGTTCGGTAATTTTCACATCTGTCAACACATGCTTTCTTTGGGATTGGAATTATTATATTCTTCTTGAAGTCGGAGGGTATTTCACCTGTCTCATACGTCTTGCTCCATAGATGGTAGAATTTTGTTAGGCCTGGCTCTCCCAAGGCCATCAGTAGTTCTAATGGAATGTTGTCTACTCCCGGGGCCTTGTTTCGACTTAGATCTTTCATTGCTCTGTCATACTCTTCACGCAGTATCATATCTCCTATTTCATCTTCATCTACATTCTCTTCCATTTCTATAATATTGTCCTCAAGAACATCTCCCTTTTATAGACCCTCCATATACTCCTTTCACCTTTCTGCTTTCCCTTCTTTGCTTAGAACTGGGTTTCCATCAGAGCTCTTGATATTCATGCAAGTGGTTCTCTTTTCTCCAAAGGTCTCTTTATTTTCCTGTAGGCAGTATCTATCTTACCCCTAGTGATATGTGCCTCTACATTCTTACATTTGTCCTCTAGCCATCCCTGCTTAGCCATTTTACACTTCCTGTCGATCTCATTTTTGAGACGTTTGCACACCTTTTTGCCTGCTTCATTTACTGCATTTTTATATCCTCCTTTCATCAATTAAATTCAATATTTCTTCTGTTACCCAAGGATTTATATTAGCCCTCATCTTTTTACCTACTTGATCCTCTGCTACCTTCACTATTTCATCTCTCAAAGCTTCCCATTGTTCTTCTACTATATTTCTTTCCCCCATTCTTGTCAATCATTCCCTTCTCCTCAAATTCCCACCTTTTTGCAGTTTCTTCAGTTTTAATCTACAGTTCATAACCAATAGATTGTGGTCAGAGTCCACATCTGCCCCTGGAAATGTCTTACAATTTAAAACTTGGTTCCTGAATCTCTGTCTTACCATTATATAATCTATCTGACACCTTGTTGTATCTCCATGCTTCTTCCATGTATACAACCTTCTTTTATTATTCTTGAACCAAGTGTTAGCTATAAAATTAAGTTATGCTCTGTGCAAAATTCTACCAGATGGCTTCCTCTTTCATTCCTTTCTCCCATTCCATATTCACCTACTACATTTCCTTCTATTCCTTTTCCTACTATCCAGTTCCTGTCACCCGTGACTATTAAGTTTTCGTCTCCCTTCACTATCTGAATAATTTCTTTTATCTCATCATACATTTCATCAGTCTCTTCGTCATCTGTGGAGCTAATTGGCATATAAACTTGTACTACTGTGGTAGGTGTGGGCTTCATATCTATCTTGGCCACAATAATGTGTTCACTATGCTGTTTGTAGTAGCTTACCCACATTCCTATTTTCCTATTCATTATTAAACCTACTCCATTTGATATTGTTCTTCCTGCCACCGAACTTCAATAATTCCCGCTATATCTAACTTCAACCTATCCATTTCCTTTTTTAAATTTTCTAACCTACCTGGCCAATTAAGGGATCTGACATTCCACACTCCGATCCGTAGAACGCCAGTTTTCTTTCTCCTGATAACGACGTCCTCCTGAATAGCCCCCGAATGGGAGACTATTTTACCTCCGGAATATTTTACCCAAGAGGACGCCATCATCATTTAACCATACAGTAAAGCTCCATGCCCTCGGGAAAAATTACGGCTGTAGTTTCCCCTTGCTTTCAGCCCTTCGCAGTACCAGCACGGCAAGGCCATTTTGGTTAGTGTTACAAGGCCAGATCAGTCAATCATCCAGACTGTTGCCCCTGCAACTACTGAAAAGGATGCTGCCCCTCTTCACGAACCACACATTTGTCTGGCCTCTCAACAGATACCCCTCTGTTGTGGTTGCACCTACGGTACGGCTATCTGTATCGCTGAGGCATGCAAGCCTCCCCACCAACGGCAAGGTCCATGGTTCATGGGGGGAGGTAGGATGGAGAGCTGCAACAAATCATTCTTCAGCCTGAGAATGACAGCAACAACAGGAGACTGTGCTTTTATTTCTTATCAAGGTCTGACTCAGTATTTGTTAAGTTTCGTTCAGACTACAGGGTGTTTCAAAAAGAATTAATGTATTTCAAATGCATATATTCATTAAACTTTAAGACATATGAATATGAAACCTTACACACACATTTACGAACCTCTCAAGTTCAGATTACAGATGTTCAATATGTCCTCCATCAGCAACACAAACAGTCACATCAATACTCAAATTCTGCCCATACTCGGGCAAACATGTCCTTCGTCACTGATTAGATTAGATTAGATTAGATTAGATTAACACTAGTTCCATGGATCATGAATACGATATTTTGTAATGATGTGGAACAAGTCAAATTTGCCAATACATGACATAATTAAGTTAATTTAACAACATAATTAAGTTAATATAACAACTTTTTTATTTTTTATTTTTTTAATTTTGTTTTATAATTTTTATAATTTTTTTTCTTTTTTTTCTTAATTTATATCTAAAAATTCCTCTATGGAGTAGAAGGAGTTGTCATTCAGAAATTCTTTTAATTTCTTCTTAAATACTTGTTGGTTATCTGTCAGACTTTTGATACTATTTGGTAAGTGACCAAAGACTTTAGTGGCAGTATAATTCACCCCTTTCTGTGCCTAAGTTAGATTTAATCTTGAATAGTGAAGAGCATCCTTTCTCCTAGCATTGTAGTTATGCACACTGCTATTACTTTTGAATTGGGTTTGGTTGTTAATAACAAATTTCATAAGAGAGTATATATACTGAGAAGCTACTGTGAATATCCCTAGATACTTAAATAAATGTCTGCAGGATGATCTTGGGTGGACTTCAGCTATTATTCTGATTACACGCTTTTGTGCAATAAATACTTTATTCCTCAGTGATGAATTACCGCAAAATATGATGCCATATGCAAGCAATGAGTGAAAATAGGTGTAGTAAGCTAATTTACTAAGATGTTTATCACCAAAATTTGCAATGACACCTATTGCATAAGTAGCTGAACTCAAACGTTTCAGCAGATCATCAATGTGTTTCTTCCAATTTAATCTCCCGTCAATGGACACACCTAAAAATTTTGAATATTCTACCTTAGCTATATGCTTCTGATTAAGATCTATATTTATTAATGGCGTCATACCATTTACTGTACGGAACTGTATGTACTGCGTCTTATCAAAATTCAGTGAGAGTCCATTTACAAGGAACCACTTAGTAATTTTCTGAAAGACATTATTGACAATTTCATCAGTTAATTCTTGTTAGTCAGGTGTGATTACTATACTTGTATCATCAGCAAAGAGAACTAACTTTGCCTCTTCATGAATATAGAATGGCAAGTCATTAATATATATTAAGAACAACAAAGGACCCAAGACCGACCCTTGTGGAGCCCCATTCTTGATAGTTCCCCAGTTTGAGGAATGTGCTGATCTTTGCATATTATGAGAACTGCTTATTTCAACTTTCTGCACTCTTCCAGTTAGGTACGAATTAAACCATTTGTGCACTGTCCCACTCAATCCACAATACTTGAGCTTGTCTAGCAGAATTTCATGATTTACACAATCAAAGGCCTTTGAGAGATGGTGGTGTTCGGTTATTCAGATCATTCAAAATTTGATTGGTGAAAGCATATATGGCATTTTCTATTGAAAAACCTTTCTGAAAACCAAACTGACATTTTGTTAGTACTTCATTTTTACAGATATGTGAAGCTACTCTTGAATACATTACTTTCTCAAAAATTTTGGATAAATGATGTTATGGCAGTATGGATCCAGTTCCTCAACTCTTCCAGGTTCTGTGGGAGTGGTGGTACTTAAATGTTGTCTTCAATGAAACCCCACAGGAAGAAGTCAGAGGGTGTCAAATCTGGTGACCTTGGAGCCCAGCTGAGACATGCTAAGTCACCAGCTTCTTGACGACCATTCCGATGGTTCGGTAGAGTTTCATGCACTTGGCGACCCCAGTGAGGGGGTTGCCCTGTCTTATTGAAAAATGAAGCTGTCTTTGTGCAGCCTCAGAAACAACCAGTTTTGTATCATAGCAAGATACTGGTGACTGTTAACTGTGTTTCCATCAAAGAAGAATGGGTCGTAAACACATGATAGGGATATCGCACAAAACACATTGACTTTGGCCGAATCTTGTACATGTTCAACGGCTGCATGTGGGTTCTGTAGGCCCCAAATTCAAACATTGTGTTTGTTTACCTGACCACTAACATGGAAAGTTACTTCATCACTGAACATGATGCATTGTGCGAAAGTGTTATCACTGTTAATAGCATCCAGAATCTTGTTGCAAATGTCACATGTTTGTGTTGTCATCAGGACACAGAGCTTGTAACAGCTGTAACTTGTACAGCTTCATAACCAACCAATGTCTCAAAACACGCCGAATTGTTCTTGTAGGCAGTTGTAACTCCCGACTGGCATAACAAGTTGATTTTGAAGAACTACATTGGAAAGCAATTTGAATTCGTACAACATTTTCTTCAGGATCACGAGGGCAGCCAGGACTCTTTCCTTTATATACACATCCTGTATGGAGAAACTGTCAATTCCATCTGCAAATGTTCCACCCATTCGGAGGATCAATTTGGTACCTCAAACTGAAATGTTTTTGCATTGTAATCACGGAATTGCACTTCGCAAACTCGATAGCACAAAATGATTTCTGCTGTAGAGTAGCCATTTTAAACATATGATGGTTACCAAGCAAAACAGAAGACAACTGATATCTAGCGGTTATTAATATAAACTAGACTATGTATTTGTTTCTCCAATAGCCAAGCCGAGACACTGTGATCGATAGTTTGGACAAAATAATACTTTGCAACACGTATATTCTTTTTTAAACAACCTGTATACTTCATTGTAAATAACTGCATCATCTGCAGAAAGACTGAGGTTACTATTGACATTGTCCACAAGATCATTAATAAACATCATCAACAGCAACAAATCCAATGTACTAACCTAGGGTACACCCAAAATTACTTCTACAGCTGTCAACAACTTTCCATCCAAGATAACATTTTGTGTCATCCCTGTGAAGAAATCCTCAATCCAATCACATATTTCATCTGATACCTCATCTAATCGTACTTATGATAATAAGCGTAGATGTAGTACTGAGTCAAATGCTTTTCATAAATCGAGAAATAACGCATCTATCTGACTGCCTTGATATATGGCTTTGAGGATGTCATGAGTGAAAAGCACGAGTTGGATTTCACAAGATTTATGTTTTCAAAATCCATGCTGGTCAGCAAGGAAGAGGTAGTTCTGTTAGAGATTCTTCATTATGTTGGAGCACACAACACATTCTAAGATTCTACAACAAATGGATGTCAAGGATATTGGATGATTGCTTTGCATATCACTTCCGATACCCTTCTTGTGCACAGGAGTGACCTGCGCTTTCTTCCAACTGCTGGGCACAGTTTTTTGTTTGAGGGATCTACGATACATAATAGTTAATAGAGGGGCTAAATCAGCTATGAATTGGGTATCGAATCTGGGACTCCATCAGGCCCTGGGGCTTTGTTTAATTTTAATGATTTCAGCTGTTTCTCAATGCCCTGACACTAATATCTATTTCACTCATCTTTTCAGTGGTATTATAATTAAGTTGGGGCAATACTCCTGGGCCTTCCTTTGTAAAAGGACATTTGAAAACAGAGCTAAGCATCTCAGCTTTTGCTTTGCTGCACTCAGCTTCAGTTCCGGTCTCGTCCATGTGTGATTGCTGGATACTAACTCTGGTGCCATTAACAGCATTTGCATATGACCAGTATTTCTTTGCATTTTGTGAAAGATCATTTGGCAATATTCTGCTACGGTCATCACTGAAGGGTTCGCACATTGCTCTCTTGACAGACACATGGGATTTCATTCAGCATCTCTCTATCTATAGCCCTACACTTTGTTTTATACGTATTATGCAGTAGTCTCTGTTTGTTTTATTTATTTATTTTTTTTTTTTTAATTAGTGACTGTATACCGTGGAGGATCTCTCCCATTATGAACTGTCCTACTGGGTATATATCTATCCAGTGCATGATCAACTGTTCTTTTAAACTTGAGTCATGGTTACCCTGCATGCTCCTGTCCTGAGCTAAGAGTTTCGAGCACCTCACTGAGGTATGACAATTGTTTCTCTGTCTAATTTGCTGAACATATAAATCCTTCTACTTGTTTTAGCTGTCCTTTGCATTTTGGTATTCATTGTTGCTATAACAGCCTCATGGTCACTGATACCAGTGTTGATACGGACTTTCTCAAAGAGGTCAGGTCTGTTTGTTGCCATTAGACCTAATATATTTCCAACATGAGTGAGGTTCTGAACTTTCTGTTCTAGCTTGTTTTCAGAGAAGGCATTTAGTAATGGTCCACGGGATGTCTTGCCACACCCGTCACTGAGAAACCTATAATTATCTCATTGTTGGATGATTGAAGTCTCCTCCAACACTTACACTATCATTAGGGGACTTACGTACAAGAGAACTTAGGTTTTCCCGAAAGTTTTTGGTTACATCAGGAGGAGAATCTGTGGTCGATAGAAGGACCACCCATGATACTGAGTCTTGCTCAAACAGTCTCACATGCTGCTTCAACTTCTGTCTCAGTAAATTTGAGTTTCTTGTCTACTGCTACAAGTACACCACCTCCATTTCCCGTTTCCATATCGTTTTGGTGTATGCTTAAATTTTTCCCAAAGTTCTCACTACTGTCAGCTTCACATTTACCAGCTATCTGTACCTAATATTATGTGAACTCCAGTTTTTTACTTTTTCTCTCTCTCATCTACGGGAGGCATTTCCTTGGATTTTATACTGATAATTCTGTGTTTTCCACAGTTATTGTTATTTGAACTGGATGGACAGTTGCCAAATGTAAAAAAAAACTTGTGTGCACACCACACACAGTCAGCTACTTGGGTAGCTGCCTCTGATGAATAGTGCACACACATGTTCCACAGGAAATCTATAATTATCTCAACTGATTGTTGAGGGACCCTACAACTCTCACCACTATGGCACAAGTCTAAGAAGTCACAGCCTGGCTTGTCACAGAACCCTTGGAAGCTCTGGTTCAAGGTTCCTATCGATTAAGAACCAGAGGGTCAAGATCAATTCTGGGGACAATGCTGCAGATTGTGAGCTTCATAAAACCTCCACGTTGCTCATGGAGGCTGGTCTTTTTAACCCTCTCTGGTAGTTACCTGAATGATCCAGTATGATCCTGGAGTTCAGACAACAGGCATCATTTGTTCCAACACGCACCACAATTGTAGCCGGTTGCACCCTGTTCCCTCAAAGGCCGCCAGCCTCTTCAGCATGCTGTATGAGTCATCCAGGCTTACTCAGTGAGTGTGCCTGGTATTCCTTCCTACCCCTTGCTGCATTTTCCTCAGGGATACCATTATTTACTGTACGTTTCACCTGCCAACAATTAACAGACCCTACCCTTTGGCGTTTGCCTCCCCTTGACAGAGGACAAAGCAAGTTTCCCCAAAATAGGTGAAGTGAGTCCCACTGGCCCAGTTTCAGTTTCAATAAGAGACAGCACTGCAAACTTGTTTCTTAGAGGGATCAGTATAGCACCCTTAGTAATCCTTGCTCCCTGTCTGCCTTTACAGGATGCCTAAACCCAACGCTGACACACCACCCACAGTCAACTGAAAGCATAATGTTGGGGCTTGTCTTTCCTGCAGAAAATACACTTAATTTTAGAACATTTGTGACAAAGGTATTTAATGTGTGATGTATACAGCAATGACTTTGGACATTCACTGACAATAATGTTCCTAAAGCCATGCATTATAGTTTGCATCCTATATTAAGCAAGTACTTCAATAGTTTTCCATGAAAAACTCTGCAGTTATCTGGAAATGCACTGAAAAAACATGAAAATCAATATTTCACTAAAACATTATTTCGTAATCACATATTTATCATTTAGACATTTTGGATGACTCTAATGACAAGACTACTAAAATCAACACAAATAAGTAATATATTAGTTTATGCAAAAAGAGCACACTGACCTACCTATCCTGTAGCCCTCCAACATTTCTAGAACATTTGGTTGCTTGTGGACAGCATATAGTGCCCAAAAAGGCTCTAATGATCCTCCAGCAGCCATAAGAATCTTATCACCACCCGGGTGCTGCTTAATAAATGGTGTTATGTCATAGACACCATGGCCAAATGTAACCCAAACACCTGAGCTCTTATCATTATGTTTAGCAACTTCATCGAGTGAATATTCAGGCAATCCTGACTTGTATTCGCCTGGTAACTGCTGTGATGCTGCAAGAACTGTATCTTGGAATTTCTGGTGACCTGAAACAAAAAACATTAGGATCTAAATAATTTTTCACATGTTCTGTCACAATGCAGCATACAGACAATTAATGAGTTTAATGAAAGGCTGAGTATTTCTTTGCTACACATGACACATATTCCATTTTAACAGCTGGAGATGGTCATATAAACTGAAACTGGTAATTACAGCAATGTAGAATTTTTAAATGAAATGATTAAATTAATGAGTAGATTTATTAATGATCATGGCAGCTTTAAAGAAGGAAAAAACCTGCACTGAACATGTAAGTTTAGTAGGCCTTCTGTTCTTAAGTAAGGGAATACTAGTTAGTATAGGACAGAATAGTTCAAGTAGTAAAAATTATGAAGTAAGGGATATTAATCAGCATGAGCACCAGTAGTGCAATAAGAAAACATGTACTGAGACACATTGACATCTCAAAGCAAAATGTCCCTTGGTCTTAATTGTCAGCTTGGTTTTTTTAAGCAGAAACAAACATTTTTGTAATCTTCAAAATGGCAGTCAGTATAAGTGTACATGCTCTTACTGCTATAATGAATTACTGTTATGCAGTCAAAAAGGTAATGTGAGAAGAGAAAAAGTGAATTCTCAAAGTTTAGTGAAAGTATGTCAAGTTTACAGAGTTCCAAGAAATGTAGGCACATGCAAACCCATACTCACCCAACGATTTATCCTAGAAGATCGACTGAAGAAAGGCAAACCTATGTTCATAGCTTTTGCAGATTAAGAGAAAACTGCTGACAATGTTGACTGGAACACACTCTTTGAAATTCTGAATGTAGCAGGGATAAAATACACAGAGCAAAAGGTTATTCACAATTTGTACAGCAATGTGACTACAGTTATAGGCACTGATAGCTTGTGCAAAATTTTACCAATGTGGTACAACGTAGAGGCCTATAGTCTACTGAGTTGCATAGGTAGTAGTCGTACCTACATTGAATATATTAATTTTATGTATATAAATAAAACTGTTTACACATATTTAAATTTTAAAATTAAATGTTTAACAATGTGAGGAAAAAAAAAAGTTATGGTAGCACAGGAAATCAAACCCAAGCTGATGGACTGCCAGTCAGTGCACTTGACCACTGCACTACTGAGCTAATACATAAACTGTTGCACAATAACCCCTCATACTTTACATGTAAATCCATAGACAACATTTTGCCTTTTCCGAGGACCCACTCTCACAAAATATCCCAGGAACATGAAAGGGACATCTAACTGCTTCTACTCACATAATCTGAGCCAAATCGGTGAGCCTCGTCCCGCATCCTCCTGTTGTTAGATTTGCATTTGGAGTAGATCTACCTAACTCTTGCAGTCTCACTTTTTCCCTCAGAGATCTACTGGAAAAGAGCCTCTTGAGTAGGTCATCTACAGAATACACTCTCTCACTAAATGCCCTTGTATAATCACTTTTTAACATCACCATCAATAGCCTTTTGACTTACAAGGGTAGTAATCACTGGATATATTAATTTTTCATATGCAAATGGAACTGTTTAAATATACTTAAATTTTATAATTAATCAATTAATAGTGTGAAGAGTAAAATACAATTTTTAAAAAGTTATGGTAGCTGTGGGAATCAAAGCCAAGCCATCCAACTGCCAGTCAGTGCACATGAACATTCAAGCCATAGTGCTTTCCATCAACTGCTCCTCAGAAATCTCTCATACTCTACACTTGCACAATACTTTATGTGCACCTTCAATGAAACATACTGACTCGGTGCTGTGAACAACATAGCACTCATAGTGCTGGAAGAGATGATACCAGATCAAAGCATGCCCAGTTGGAAACACACTGCTGCATCCCTGCTCCGAGGTGATCGTAGCCCAGCTGACCATCATTTCAGCACTCAACACTGAGATCTAGTTACTGTGGCTAGACCATTACAAAAACATGTTTTTGTCATTTTATCTACACGCCAGCATGCATTCAAAGAGAAATAGCATAATTTAGTGTGATATTTACAGTATGCTGTAGCACATTAGCACATGATAACTAGCTGCCACTGGTTATATGAATCAAAGGAAAGATTAGATGAGAAGGGAGAAAGACAGGGTTGTAGGCTATTCCCAGTGTTACTCAAACTATGCAATGAGCTCAAGAAACCAAGGAGAAATATGGAAAGGAAATTAAAGTTCTGGGAGGATAAATTAAAACTTTGAGGTTTTCTACTGACATTGTAATTCTGTAGAGACAGAAAAAAACTGTTAAGAGTGTTTGAATGGAATGGATGGTGTCTTGAAAAGAGATTACATGATGAACATGAACTAAAGTAGCACTGAGGCAAAGGAATGCAGTCTAATTAAATCAGCTCATGCTGAGGGATTTAGATTAGGAAACAACTGATGACAGTTGAAATAAAAAGGATACAAAATGCAGACTGGCAATAGCAAGAAAAGCATTTCTGGAAAAGAGGAATTCATTGAAGTCAATGGTCTTGCCACAGTAGTAACACTGGTTCCTGTCAGATCACCGATGTTAAGTGCTGCTGGGCTGGGCTAGCACTTGGATGGGTGACCGTCTGGTCTGCCAAGCGCCGGTGGCAAGCAGGGTGCACTCAGCCCTTGTGAGGCAAACTGAGTAGCTACTTGATTAAGAAGAAGCAGTTCTGGTCTCGTAAACTGACATATAGCTGGGAGAGCAGTGTACTGACCACTTGCCCCTCCATATCTGCATCCAGTGATGCCTGTGGGCTGAGGATGACATGGTGGACAGTCAGTACCATTGGGCCTTCATGGCCTGTTGAGGTGGAGTTTATTTTTTTAATTCATTAACCTCTAATAAGTGTTCAGAAAAAATTTCTCAAGATGTTTATCTGGAGTACTGTATGGAAATAAAATGTGTATACTAAGGAAGTAAGACAAGGTAAGAATAGAAGCTTTTGAGATGTGATGCTCTAGAAGAGTGATGAAGACTGGATGGGCATGTCTAATAACTAATGAAGAAGTTCTGTAGTGAATTAGGGGAAAAAAATTATGGCAAAAGTTGATTTCAAGAAGAGGAAGTTGATAGGACCAATCCTGAGGCAAGGGAGGATTGTCAATTTGGTAATAGAAGGAAATGTGGATAGTAAAAACTGTAGAGGGAGACCAGGCTTGAATACAGTAAGCAGCTGCAAACAGATGTAGGTTGCGGTAGTTCTGCATAGATAAAGAAGCTAGCACAAGATAGACTAGCATGGAGAGCTACATCAGATGAATCTTCAGACTGAAGATGACCAAAACTACAACAACAACAATAATCAACAGTCTAAGAAGAGGAAATGATAGCCTGACATACAAAAATATGCATCTGAGATCAAAGCAAAACATGCATGAAATGCCACAAGATACAGTCAATGTATCAGAATTGAAGAAAGTAAACACCACAAAGCAACAGGTGCAAAAATAACACCTAAAATACATAAAACAATGTTTCTAAACGTGAACAAATTTCTTCGTAACAGTGTCACAGCAAGTGGCTCAGGACCGAGGTTTAATTCAAGTATTAAAATAACCATGTTTAACATCGAGTCGAAAGTTACAGTTATTGAAAATAGCCTAAAATTCCAACAATTATATGTGAAATTTCTGGAAACAATAAGCAATATGTTGTGAAAGTAAATGCCATAAAACATGTACATGTATTGTGGGACAGTCAGAGGTATAGCCGAAATTGTAAAAAGAATTTTAACAGTGCCAAGATTTGTGTCATCAAGAAACCTGGTGCTAAAATTCAAGAAGTCTTAACATGCTGTGATGCTGAAACTGTAAAAAAATGATTATTGATCCTAATAGGTGGTATTAACAATGTCACCTGCAATGAAGGTTATGATGTTGAACAAAACTGCAAGGGAAAATTTTCATTGCTTCATCATTCCAAGATATTTGTTATCAACATTCCAAACAACCAGGATTTGATCCCACAACCCTGTGTAAATGAGGCTATCTCATAATCAGACTTTGAACTAACAAAAAGCTGGAGGTTTTGTGGTAATACTCATGTTGCAGATGGAAGTAATTTTAGTAGAGAGTTGTTCATTAACTGTGGCATCCCCTAAACATGTCAGGAGAAAAAGCATTATATGCCCTTCCAAATTCAGTGGTTATGGAACAAAAGAACTCCACACTTGTAACCTATTTCCCTTCAATGGCTTCAACAATCTCATTGTGCAGGCTCAAAATATCCTAAATGAAACAATTAACAGTGAGACAATCTTGTAAATGATGCCATAATCACCTTTGACTGAACAATTATTTATCTATAAAACCAACTATTGTAATTTAGGTAGCTTTACCATTATCAAATGGGATACTGCAAAACTGTGCTTTAGTACATGTCAAAACTTAAAAAATATTTGACACATGTACATGTTGTCATCATTTCTGCACGTTAGGTATTTAACGTCGTCATGTGACTTATCTTGGCAAATGCCATCTTTCAAAGCCCCAGTTTTTACAAAATGCTGGAAAGTGCATTACATGCATAGCTTACAAATTTTGAGCTTCTGAAACATTATGAAAGTGTCACTTCCTGACTTTCCTTCCTTATACAGCAGTACGACACTTGCAACTTTTCAGTAGTAGTCTTCACCCAGGGACTATGGAACAAAAACTGAATCTAATCTAATCTCATCTAATCCCATCTGGATTGCTCTATCAGGAGAACACAGGCCATAGCTGTAATGGCATTTATGGTACTCCTGCATACATGAGATTCTTTTTTTTCTGCTTAATACAGACAGCACCTAAACTTGAGAATCTCTTGAAAATGTTTCCACTTCGTTGAAATCATTGTTAGACACATTTCCTGTGGTAACAAGGAAGCAGAAACATATCAAATAATTAACCTAAGAATTTATGGGCCAGCTGAATTGAAGGACAGTATTATCCAGAACTACCACTCTATAAGGCAATGAAGGAGAGTAAGAAACTGTTTAAAGAATCTATCACAGAGTATGAAGTAAAATAAAGGCACATAAGCAGTCAAGAGTTGTCTGAGATTTCAAGACAATGACAAGTCATTTCCTGTAGGGTATTCAGACTTTTTTTAGTACATGTTTGCATTATAACATTCATGGGCAAAGGCACCTTGGACAAGTTCTACTCTTTAATTTTATTTTCCAGGCTCTGTACTTCCCAGCTCACATTGAAAAAGATAAGGTGTTACTGATAGGAGTATTATTAGGGGTCTGCTCAGTCTTCTCTAAACTATAGCGCTCTTGCCTTTAACAACATCATTTTTTGTTGTTGTTGTATCATTCTTGGTGCACTTTCAGTGTCTTCTTTAGTCTGTGTATTGCTTCAAAGAAGACAATACAACATACAGCCACCAACCCACCAACACATCCTGCGATGGTGTTGACAATTCAGGGACACAGGCTGCCTCTGTCTGAGCGACCACCTGTTGCAGAGGAAACAGAGGAGAACATCCAAATGTGTTCCTTCAAAGCCCAAAGAAATACACATGTCATGCAAGTTGCAAACTGGGCATGCCTCAGCCAACTGTGTGGAAGATTCTGTGGAAGTGATTACATCAGAAACCGTATCACGTAGAGCTGTTGCAACGTTTATGGCTGAATGACTGCACCATCTGACATGAATTTTGCGAATGTATCCAGAAAGCAATGGAAGGTGAAGAAATTCCCTGCCAAATGATGTTCAGTGATGAGGCGTCGTTCCATATAATCAGTAATGTGAATCATCATGGAAAATCCCAGTGTTACAGTGCAGATCAAAAGAGATTCTCCAAAGATGAATATCTTCAGTGCTGTGTGATAGAGCAATGTTTACAGGCCATACTTTTCTCCTTGGGAAAACTGTGATGGGTATGACATACTTAAGTACATTACAAGACTGGTCGTTTCTGAGACTGATAGCTGATAACCCTCACTTCATATTCCAACATGATGGAGCCCCATTTCATGGGCATGGAAAAGTGTGTCGCCATCTGAACAAGGAACTGCCAGACGGGTGGGTTGGACAATGTGCTCAGGACGATTCAGCGCTCTTCAGATGGCCCCCAAGGTGTCCCAATTTTTTTCTTTGGGGATATGCGAAAGACCGTGTGTATGTACCACCTTTTCTAACAACATTGGCTAAACTCCAGGATCACACCACTGCTGTGCTGGTGAACATCGGAAGGGACATGCTCGAACGTGTATGGACTGAGCTTGACTACCGCATAGATGTGTGTTGTGTAACACAAGGAGAGCACATAGAACACTTGTAATGATGTGTAAGAAGCTTGAAAATATGCTTTTTCATACAAAGTATCAATCACTATTTTGTATGTAAAACTTTGTGAAATACACTCATCCAAAGCCTGATGAATTGTTTGTAATCACCCTGCAAGGTTTCATCCCATTCTATTTGCATATGGAGTGTGGGTATATGGTTACTTAAACACCTCTGTATAAGCTGTAATTAGACTAATCCTGTCTTTGCAGTTTCTATGGGAGTAATACATAGGAAGCTGTGGTATATTCCTAGATTCCTCCCTTAATACTGGTTACTGTAACTCTGTAAGTATGCTTTAATGGAATTGAAGATTTTGTCTTCCAGTGTCTGTCAGTTCCAGATAATCTGTCTTTCCAAGACACTCTCCTGTGAGTCAAACAAACCTGTGTCCATTTGCATTGCCCTTCTTTGTATGGTTTCAACACCCAGTGTTATACATGTCGTCTTGCCAGCAATGCGTCATTTCAGGCACCATGAAGTCACATTGGAGGCAGGTAGTATCAAGCATCCTCTAGGGTTCAGTATTAGGGGTTATACTTCTTCACAGTATGCCAATGATGCGTCAGCAATTTTGACCTACTGCAAATACCACATGTATGCTGATGACCTCCAGTTGTAGCTACGAGCAAAATCAATAAACAGAAAACAGCTATTGAGAACCTCAATACCAACGGTGGTGGAGTTAGGCGTCAGCAACCGCTGATGGCCTCATGCCAGTGGGAGCCTCGCAAAAATGTTGATGCTGTTAAATTTTACTTACTTAGTTGTCCATCTGTATTTCCGTACAAATGAAATAGTATTTATCTAGGGTCACCTGGCAACATTATGACAGGTAAGCCCCATTCAAAGATGCATCTAAGATGTACACCTAAGTGGCAGCACACCAAGTGTACAAGTTTGGGACTGCAGATTGGTTCTGGCAGGCCTACTACATTATACAATTCGCACGGGATATACTTGTCGTGAATGAGTGCATTCACACTAGATGGCAGTAACGTATGGAACTCAAAGGAGACTGTTTTGTTTTGAAGTCATTCATACAGACTAAAAAAAATTAAATAAAGATGTATGTTAATTAGAAAATACATTACTTTTCTTTACAGCATATTCACAGCCCACTTGGTATGCACAGTTTTTCCGAACTGACATTACGATCCAACAATGAGCAAATGCAACAATGTAATATGGAAGAGACAATACAGGCAGGGGCACTGTCTTGGCCAGTAATGCCAGCTCTCTGAAACCAATCATACCAAGTGACACTTTACTCTCTTTTCAAGTTACTGAGCTGGTGCAAGTGAACAAGTCTTTTATCTCTGAAGGTGGGGTTGAACCAGTTTCAACCATACATACCAAAGGAGCCCTCTGATGGTAAGTGATTATACAAATACATTTCTTGGTGTATTTATTTAACTGTTATCGTACATGACAAAATAAAAAAAAAATATTCTGCCATGTATGATAATCACACAGCCTGTTCGCTCTATACTACGACATTGTGTACTTTTAAGTACCCTACAGCACTTAACAATGTACTTAGCACAAAATGTTTTTTATATCATCATCATGTCTGGAAAACCCTCAAGAGACACAGACAAAGGGAGAAAACGGGAATCTGATGCACCAAAAAGAAAAAGGAAAGCTGAGATGATTATTTCCAACCACGCTATGAGTTCGAGTATGATGAAATTTCTTAAGAAAACTTCAGGTGTAACTGCTCCAGAGGCCTCTGATGAAGCTCTCATCCAAGCATCTTTAGTTTCTGAAGCAGAACCAGCTTCAGGGTCGAATGAATCTGTTACCCTTTTTGATACATCATCAGAGGTGGTTGAAACTGCTGTGATCTAAGACTGTGAGCCAAATAAAGACTTCAAAAGTGATAATCAAGAGTAAACTATTCACACAAGAGTGTCATTTATAGAATTAGATCTGGGAAAGTGGGTATTTCCAGTATAGATTTGCATCGTCATGATTTAAATCAAAATGGTCCCCACGAAAACCTAGAGAAACCTGATGAAAGTTACCCCAAAGATGCAAATGAAAGACAGTTGACTAAATTTCATTGTACTAGAAAATTGAGTGATGGTGAAAAGCAACATTGCAGATGGTTAGCTTAAGATAAAGTTTATTTCTTTCCAAGTCGACTTTTTTCACATTTGCAGACACAGATGGTAAAAGAAGGATGTTGTGACCGGAAAGATCTGAGTAGGATATTGCAAAGGCATGAAAAAAGTCAAGGATACATGGAATGCATGATTAGATTGATGGAATTCTGTAGAGGAATCAAATACAGAAAAACAATAGATACTAATTAGGGAATCACAAAAGTATTGTATAACTTGTCTGAAAGACTGATCGATATTATAAAATACTTAGCTTCACACAATATGTGGTGTTTAGAGGACATTGAGAATCCCTTAACCTGATTAATAGTGGAAACAGTGGAAATTTTATAGACCTATCTAAATTGTTATCCAAATATGATGTAACACTATAAGAGCACTTGCAACATATTAATGAAAAGCAACTTTGTCAGCATGATCTGAGCCACAACATACAAAATGAATTAATTACATTAATGTCCAAATCTGTTATCAACAAAATTCTAAACAGAGTCAAACAAGCAAAATATTATGACTTCATTCTCGATTGTACCAGGGATTCAAGCCGTGTGGAACAAATGTCAATAATATTAAGATTTTGTAATTCCTCAATCAAAGAAAGAGAGGAGCATTTCTTTGGGTTTATTTCCATCACAGAAGTAATGGGAGAGTATTTAACAAATGCCATTTTAAGAGAACTAAAAAATAATGGCCTAGACATCCAAAGCTGTAGAGGACAAGGATATGATAACAGAGCCAATATGGTTGGCATCAATAAAGATGTTAGCACAAGAATATTCAATATTAATCCATGAGCTTTGATCACGCCATGTGGATGTCATTGTTGGAATTTGCTTTTACTAGATGCCGCTAACACTTGTACAACAGCTAAAATGTTTTTCGGCTTCATCAATAAAGTTAATGTGCTATCCACAAAATCAAGCAAGTATTGGGATCTCATAAAAACTACATTGAAATTAACATTGAAACCGCTGTCTGAAACATGATGGGAAAGTAGAATAAGAGCTGTAAGACTGTGAAGCAGTTCTGAAGGAAATGTTAACTTTTGACTTGCGATACACATGCCGGCCGGTGTGGCCGTGCGGTCCTAGGCACTTCAGTCTGGAACCGCGAGACCGCTACGGTCGCAGGTTCAAATCCTGCCTCGGGCATGGACGTGTGTGGTGTCCTTAGGTTTAAGTAGTTATAAGTTCTAGGGGACTGATGACCTCAGATGTTAAGTCCCATAGTACTCAGAGCCATTTGAACCATTTGCAATACACATGTGGTACGAGATTTTATGACATGTCAACAATACAGGGTGATTCAAAAAGAATACCACAACTTTAAAAATGTGTATTTAATGAAAGAAACATAATATAACCTTCTGTTATACATCATTACAAAGTGTATTTAAAAAGGTTTTTTTTTCACTCAAAAACAAGTTCAGAGATGTTCAATATGGCCCCCTCCAGACACACGAGCAATATCAACCCGATACTCCAACTCGTTCCACACTCTCTGTAGCATATCAGGCGTAACAGTTTGGATAGCTGCTGTTATTTCTCGTTTCAAATCAGCAATGGTGGCTGGGAGAGGTGGCTGAAACACCATATCCTTAACATACCCCCATAAGAAAAAATCGCAGGGGGTAAGATCAGGGCTTCTTGGAGGCCAGTGATGAAGTGCTCTGTCACGGGCTGCCTGGCGGCCGATCCATCGCCTCGGGTAGTTGACGTTCAGGTAGTTACAGACAGATAAGTGCCAATGTGGTGGCGCTCCATCCTGCTGAAATATGAATTGTTGTGCTTGTTGTTCGAGCTGAGGGAACAGCCAATTCTCTAACATCTCCAGATACTGTAGTCCAGTTACAGTAGCACCTTCGAAGAAAAAGGGACCAAAAACTTTATTGGCTGAAATGGCACAGAAAACGTTCACCTTAGGCGAGTCACATTCATACTGAGTTGTTTCCCGCGGATTCTCAGTGCCCCATATAAGGAAATTGGGACGGTTGACTTTCCCGTTAGTGTGGAAAGTTGCTTCATCACTAAACACAATCTTTGAAACGAAAGATTCATCTGTTTCCATTTGAGCAAGGATAAAATCACAGAAATCGATTCTTTTAATCTTATCAGCTGCAGACAGTGCTTGAAGCAATTTCAGACGACATGGTTTCATAACTAACCTTTTTCGTAGGACTCTCCATACAGTTGATTGTGGAATTTGCAGCTCTCTGCTAGCTCTGCGAGTCGATTTTCATGGGCTGCGAACAAATGCTTGCTGGATGCGTGCTACATTTTCATCACTCGTTCTCGGCCGTCCAGAACTTTTCCCTTTGCACAAACACCCATTCTCTGTAAACTGTTTATACCAACGTTTAATACACCACCTATCAGGAGGTTTAACACCATACTTCGTTCGAAATGCATGCTGAACAACTGTCGTCGATTCACTTCTGCCGTACTCAATAACACAAAAAGCTTTCTGTTGAGCGGTCGCCATCTTAGCATCAACTGATGCTGACGCCTAGTCAACAGCGCCTCAAGCGAAAAAATGTACAACTAAATGAAACTTTATAGCTCCCTTAATTCGCCGACAGATAGTGCTTAGCTCTGCCTTTTGTCGTTGCAGAGTTTTAAATTCCTAAAGTTGTGGTATTCTTTTTGAATCACCCTGTATAAGTAAACTATGGCAATAGGTTCAAGTAAACTTGAAAGTCACTATTGACACTTTATGTTCATTTTGTGACTGGATTAAAGAATTCTGCAACACAGGATTTGAAACAAGCATTGCAGAAGCTTGATTGTTTGTAGGAAAAGGCAGTTACAAAATTGAGTCTCAGTTAAAAATAAAGGCACAGAATAAACAAATTTTCAGTTATGAACAAACTGAAGAACCTACACAATCTGTGGAAATGCAATAGAGTTAGCTTTTCTTAACACAATGATAATAGATGCTATGATAGTCGACACTGAATGTTGATTCAAAACGCTCAATGAACATTTTGAACTATTTGGTTTTATTTACAATATGAGTTATTTGAAATCATTATCCAAGGGCAACCTTCGCAAACATTGTGATGATTTAGGTACAATACTTTGAGATGGTGAAAATGGCAACATTTAGCCTTTCGAAGTTTATGAGGAACTCCAAGTTTTAAAATCCACCCTACAGGATTCAATCAAAGATGCAAAACAACTTATTCACTACATATTAGAAAATAATTTGGAAGAAGTATATCCAAATCTTTACATAACAATTAGAATAATGCTCACAATTCCGGTCAGTACAGCTTCCGCCAAGAGAAGTTTCTCAAAGTTAAAATTGATTAAGACATACTTAAGAAGCAAGATGTGCCAAGAAAGACTATCTGTGTTGTCAGTTCTATCAACTGAAGTGGAAACAGTGGCTGGTATTAACCACAATGTAATCTTTAAAAAAATTCAGTGAGGCGATAAGACAGAAGTTTTGTTTATTTTAATGTGTGTTTGTTTCACGTAATTTTTGTCATTGCAATAATCCCTGTATATTATAATAATAAAATTTGTGTATAATGTGCAATATCAAAATTGGCACAGGATATAGGGTTAGAGCTCAACCCATCCAAACCCCATGCAGTACTGGTTGGTCACTGCAGACTCATAAGCCTGAAAAATTGGTAATCTCTACCATCTTTGACCATGTATGGGACAAATATCAACTTTTCTTCTTTGGCAAAGAGTCTAGGGGTAATAACAGATGAAAATCCAAATTGGATTGAGCACATAACTGCAATGTGCATGAAAGCATCAGCCTCTCTCCATGCCCTACAAAAATATAAAACGCTCTTCCCTCTTGACCTCAAAAAGAAACAGGTGCAAACACTTATACTTCCAATCACTGATTACAGCGATGTTATCCTGCATGGCCTTTCTCAGGAAAGCTCCTGGATTATAAATTCCTGTGTTAGTTATATTTGTGACATTCATCTATTTCTTTATATTTTACGATCATATGCACAGATATCCTGGTTGCATGCAAACAAGAAGAGAGGTTTCCATACCCTCTGTCTCCTCTACTGCCTTATCAACGTACAGTGTCCCCTAATACTCCTACATGAACAATGAGGCAGAAACACCCGTTCTCATTAGAGCAAAATCCTTTCTGTCCCTATCCTTTGTTCAGCCACTTCTCAAAGTTCTTCACAGCAGAAGGAGCCCGACTCAGGAATAACCTCCCACATTACTTTAGAGAACTAAGTAACATCTCCAGCTTCAGAAGACATTAATGACATATCTACTAAAGCAACAATAACTGAAGTAATGCATGCACACTTGAAAGCCACAGGCATTAGCAGTGTGTTGACATCTGCGAGAGTGCGCCACGAGAGAGAGATACTGTGAACTTCCGATAGAAAAGTGGCACAGGCAAGTGCCTATTTAAACCGTGTCGCACTACGGTTGCAACAGTTATCATGTTATTATTGCTTGCATAAATTTGCCTTGTCTTATTGTATTCAGTGTATGTTATGGTGATTGGCGCACATGCCACAGTCTAATACAGTTATACTAACATTCTTGGTTGTGTTGTGTGTCCAAGTTACTACACAAGTGATGACAAGGGTGGGATTTTTCTCCACGTGGTTTTTCAGTCCCTGGCTATTCTTCCATTGCATCTACAATTTCTGATAGTGCTACTGACGAATTTTCACACTGGATGGTTGACCAACACGGGTTTCCTACTGTGATGCTGCAGCATCTCAGTCAACAGTAGGACGTGTTCACCACAGCGCAACACAATCAGACCCAGGTATTGCAAACACTTGCCTCTGTTTTGGCCAGTTCAGGTCCGTTTCAATCTATGTCACCTGCT
Organism: Schistocerca nitens; assembly: GCF_023898315.1. Classification (NCBI taxonomy): domain Eukaryota; kingdom Metazoa; phylum Arthropoda; class Insecta; order Orthoptera; family Acrididae; genus Schistocerca; species Schistocerca nitens. The sequence goes on along the minus strand of NC_064614.1, from coordinate 1,267,992,975 downwards.
GAATCACCCCTTGCACCTCTTATTTTACCTGTCATCCCCCATCCCCCACCATTTCTGGATTACGATGAGCCTATCAAAGGATGGGAAGCATGCAAAAAACAGTTGCAGCAGCATTTTTATGCATTTCGACTGACTGATGTTACATTATGCTATGCTATGCTTCTTTTTGGCTTGGTTATGGCCTTACCTGTATCAACTCCTTTGCCAACTGGCACACCAGCAGGATCCAACTTCACTCTCTTTTGATAACATGTGTGCCTTCTTTCGAAATACTACTGTAAACGGATGCACTTCATTGCAACTCGAGTTAAGTTCTATCAGTGTTGCAAGAAACTGGAATATTCCTATAAGACTTTGGAAACTGAACTTCATGGTTTAAGCTGTTGTTTTCGCTTTGTCACTGATGTACATAAGGAGTTGTATGCCAACCAAATAGTTTGTGATGCAATCATTTGGTTAACATCCAATCGAGAGGTTCATTAGCAAACCCATCAATGTGAAAATTCCTCCCTCTCCGATGTTCTGACCAAGGGCTGTGGGTACTCAAATTGAAGTGTGGTGTGAGGTTGCAGAAGTTCAACCCACTCCCACTCCCACTCCCCCCCCCCCCCCACCCCACCCCACCCTACTGTTTATTGGGCGGTTTACAGGTACCAGCTGTCCACACACGAACAAAACATTACGGCAGCCAGCCCCCCTCACTGTGGCAGCAACGTTCACTGCAGCAACAGCAGCACAGCAAGCCCAGTAATGAACAACACCCCAAGTGCTCCATACTTCCCTCTTGTCTGATGGATTTTGTCATTCAGGATAGGCCAGATTGTCCTAAGCGGCAGGCCATTTGGCATCAATGCAACAAAATGGACCACATTGCTCCTCCTGGTAACACGAAATTCCAACAGCCTATTGCAGACACTGATATGGACATCAGTTGCGTATCGGCAATCTCTATTGCACCCAATAAGCTTTTTATTTATGTCAAGGTTTATCAAAAAAATTTGCACATGCAAGTCAACACTGGTGCTGCCATGTCATTACTCAACTTGCAGACTTACATGGACTTGTGTTCTCCTCCTTTGGCACCAGTGTCAAGTACAGGGTGATTATAATTAAAGTTAAACTTTCAAACTGCTGTATAAAAAACACCACTAGTCAGAATGATGTCCAGTTGCACCAGAATATTATCGGAGAAGGGGGAAAACATATAGCAGAAGAAAAATAAATAGTTACAAAATGTAGCAATAGATGGTGCTGTAGGCATTATAATTTAATAGTCGTTGACTACAAATGACAAATGAATCATACAACAATTGCTAAGATGTATGTTTGATACTAAACAAACTGTACTACTCAGTGTGCATGGGTGTATGGATGTGATAATGTTAGTTACATAAGCCCATCCACCACAGCAAGGTCATATCACATCAGATGGGAAAAATCAGTTTTTAATTGTCCTGAGGCCAAAAACTGCACAAAAAGCATCAATCACATCAGTTTTTAATTGTCCTGTGGCCAAAAACTGTATAAAAAGCATCAATCACATGGGTTTTTAATTGTCCTGAGGCCAAAAACTGAATAAAAAGCATCAATCAAAATCAAATCGGATTATTAATTTCCATGTGACTGGTGCAAAACATGTTCAATATGCTGTCCACCGTTTTCTGCAACAAGTTGAAATCGAGAAACAGCATGCTCCACAATTGATCGAAGTATTTTCGGGGTCACATTCAGAATGTATTGTGCAATGCATGCCTTCAATGCAGCTCAGTTTGCAATTGGAACACTCAACACAACAACTTACAGATAGCCCCACAGCCAGAGGTCACATGGATTAAGATCAGGTGATCAGGATGACCAGGCTGTAGGGCAATGGCGGCTGATAATTCTAGCATTTCTGAAATAGCGCTCCAGCAGTTGCTTAGGTGAATTTGCAATGTGTGGAGGTGTGACATCTAGCATAAAATGATCCCATCCACATATCCATGCCGTTGGAGAGCTGGAATTATGTGGTTGCGCAAAAGACACTCAAAGCACTTACCAATGATGGTACAGGTAACAGAACCAAAAGCACCTGTCTCTTTGAAAAAATATGGCCCAATGATAAATGATGCGCTAAACCCAACCACCACCTTTTCAGGATGAAGTGGTACTGGTTGATTTGCGTGTGGATTTTCCATTGCCCATATTCGACAATCCTGTGTGTTGACGTATCCTTTCAGATGGAAGTGGGCTTCATCTGTCCACAAAATCTTCCACGGCCAATCATAGTCCACTTCCACGTGAGCAAGAAATTTCCAAAGTAAAGGTCTCTCTTGCTAGCAGGTCAACAGGAAACAACTCATGTACATGGGTAATTTTGAGTGGATAGCAAAGAAAGACATTTCGTAGGATTTTACGCACTGTGCTCATGGGTATGTCCAATGTTCAGGCATTTCTCTGTGCACTACACGTTTGCACACCTCCACTCGTCCCCTCCTGCACTGCTGTGGGCACTGCTTCCTCTGATGTCGAATCAATTCGTTTCCTCCCTCTTACAGATTGCATACCAAAAGAACCCATCTTTTCGAATTTCCGAATCATTTTCTCCAGACCCATGGCAGTCATCAGACCAATGCCTTTTTTCAAGCAGAACTTCTGCAGAGTGACATGTGCACAGTCATCATTCTTGTAATGCACCCTTACAAGCAGAGCACGATCCTACACTGAGACAGTCATGGCGAACATCACAGTCGTGAAAGGAGGAAAAGCCATGTACCTGGCGTGTTTATACCAACTTCAATGGGTCGTGCGCATGACAGGTGTTTTCATTTATGTATTCTGACACACACAGTGCCATCTATTGATCAATTTGCACACTATTTTTTTTTTCTCCTGCAATACATTTTCCCCTTCTCCGATAATATTCCGATGCAATTTGATGTCATTCTGATCAGTGGTGTTATTTCCACATCATTTTGAAAGTTTAACTTTAATTACAATCACCCTGTACATAGTCCCCTACAGTAAACGAAGCATTCCAATATTAGGAAGTTCCTGAGCTCCAGTCACATGTAAATCTGTGGTTCAACCGCTGATGTTTCTGGTAGTGAGCAATACACGCACTGAAAATTTCTTTGGATGTCTTTAACCCTTTCAGGTTTACTATTTCTGATGAAGTTAATCTCATCTTTGATAAGGTGTCTTATACACAACTTCATTCCTTATGCTCTGAATTTTCTGCCCTGTTTTCTGTGAGTTTGGGTTGTGCCACTAATTTCAAAGCACACATCACCAAGAAACCTTCAAGCCAGGCCCTGTTTCTTTCGGGCTTGCCCAGTGCCAATTGTGCTCCATGACCAAGTCAAGGCAGAGCTCGTCCAACGATCACATCCAGCAAATGGGCTACTACCTTAGTCATAGTCAAGAAGCCATCAGGACAGGTATGACTTTGTGGTGATTTCAAAGTTTCTGTCAATGCTCAGTCTATCACTGACGTGTTTCCCTTGCTGCGCCCTGATGAGCGTTTTGCTAAGCTCACTGATGGTCAGTGTTTGTCCAAGATCGACCTCTCCAATGAATATTTGCAGCTTCCCATCCATGCTGACTCTCAATGGCTCTTGGTCATCAACACATCTTTTAGCTTGTATCAATACTTGCAGTTACCATATGGCGTGGCAAGTGCCCCGGCGATTTTTCGAAGGTTTCTTGAACAACTCACAAGGTTGAAATTTTTCACTCTGCAGCGGAGTGTGCGCTGATATGAAACTTCCTGGCAGATTAAAACTGTGTGCCAGACCGAGACTCGAACTTGGGACCTATGCCTTTCGCGGGCAAGTGCTCTACCAACTGAGCTACCCAAGCATGACTCATGCCCCGTCCTCACAGCTTTACTTCTGCCAGTACCTCATCTCCTACCTTCCAAACTTAACAGAAGCTCTCCAGCGAACCTTGCAGAACTAGCACTCCTGAAAGAAAGGATATTGCGGAGACATGGCTTAGCCACAGCCTAGGGGATGTTTCCAGAATGAGATTTTTCACTCTGCAGCGGAGTGTGCGCTGATATGAAACTTCCTGGCAGATTAAAACTGTGTGCCGGACCGAGACTCGAACTCGGGACCAATGCCTTTCGCGAGCAAGTGCTTTACCAACTGAGCTACCCAAGCACGACTCACGCCTCATCCTCACAACTTTACTTCTGCCAGTACCTCATCTCCTACCTTCCAAACATAACAGAAGCTCTCCAGCGAACCTTGCAGAACTAGCACTCCTGAAAGAAAGGATATTGCGGAGGCATGGCTTAGCCACAGCCTAGGGGATGTTTCCAGAATGAGATTTTTCACTCTGCAGCGGAGTGTGCGCTGATATGAAACTTCCTGGTAGATTAAAACTGTGTGGTGGACTGAGACACGAACTCTTAGAGCACTTGCCCGTGAAAGGCACAGGTCTTGAGTTCGAGTCTCAGTCCGGCACACAATTTTAATCTGCCAGGAAGTTTCATATAAGTGCACACTCCGCTGCAGAGTGAAAAATCTCATTCTGGAAACATCCCCTAGGCTATGGCTAAGCCATGTCTCCGCAATATCCTTTCTTTCAGGAGTGCTAGTGCTGCAAGTGTCACAGGAGAGCTTCTGTTAAGTTTGGAAGGTAGGAGACGAGGTACTGGCAGAAGTAAAGCTGTGAGGATGGGGCATGAGTCATGCTTGGGTAGCTCAGTTGGTAGAGCACTTGCCCGCAAAAGGCAAAGGTCCCGAGTTCGAGTCTCGGTCCGGCACACAGTTTTAATCTGCCAGGAAGTTTCAACTCACAAGGTCTGTGCCAACTACCTTGATGATATTGTGGTCTCTGGCTCCTCCACTGTGGAACATTTCAACAATTTACTTATGCACTTTCGGTGTTACAGATCACCATGTTAAAATTCAATTTGGAAAAGTGCCACTTCTTGCAGCCTTCTATCTTGGGTTCGAGGTCTCTAGTGCTGGTATCAAATCCCTTCGTCTGAATGTCTCTGCTGTTGTGGCTCTTCTGCTTCCTATGTCGGTCAAGGAACTCCAAGTTTTTTTTAATGTAAGATTGCTTATTATCACTAGTTTTTGCCGGTGGCAGTGTCAGTTACACAACTGTTAGATGCCTTGTTCCATAAGGGGACAGCTTTCCACTATCTGTGGGTGTGTGTGACACAGTGTTTTCCAAAAGGAAGTCTATGTTACAATTTGCACCTTGCCTCATAACCTACCAACTGGGTCAACATTTAGTGTTAGCAAACAGATGCATCCCTGCATGGGCTGGGGGCAGTGTTAGCTTATAAATATTCTTTTGGCTCCAAGTGACCTATTGCATATGCGTTGAAGGCGCTTGATTCGGCTCAGACAAGATATTCACAAATAGAGAAAGAAGCCCTCGCCATTGTTTATGCTTTAAAGAAGTTTCATGTTCTCCTGTATGGTGTAAAATTCCATCTCATCATGAATCACAAACCATTATTTTCTCTCTTTAACTCCTCAGTGACATAGCCAGATAAAGCAACATATTGCCTTCAACTTTGGATGCTGTTCCTCTCTCAGTACAACTACAAGATTCATTTCTGCCCCACAGTTAAACAAGCGAATGCTGACACACTGTCCCATCTTCGGCTGGCCCACACCCAGTTTTTGATTGGGAGAAGTTACTCTGTTTTCATGTTGACGAATGCAGTCAACAAACTGTTGGTTTTCCAATCACTAGTGCTCAGGTCACTCAGGCTAGTGCTAACGATCTGATTTTATGGTAACTGATACAATGTGTACAACATGGCTGGCCTGAGGCACCTCCATCATGGTCATCTGACTACCTCCATAACTACTCTGTATTTCGGCATCGTTTCTCTGTCACTGATAGTGTTCTACTCCTTGATACAGGCTATCCAGCTCCTCACATAGTGGTTCCCTCAGCTCTCCATTCAGAGATACTGCAATTGCTGCACACTCAGTGTAGTAGCCACAAGAAAGATCACGGGAGGCGCACATTGGCACGGCGCGTCACGGGCGGTAGTTGCCGCAAGTAGAGTCCCGTCCACCAGAGGGCACGCGAGAATTCGGACGCGACCTCTGCCGGCGTAACAACAAGAACAACAACAACAACTCCAGCAGCACAGGCCGTGCCCAGTCAGTCAACATCGGGCATGCCTAGGACACAGTCCCGGTCTACGCTAAGTGAAGTGCGACGTAAACGTGAACAGTGTTACTACACTCATCACTGGGGGATGTTATGCACCAAGGCACTGGCCCAACGTCATATTTCTTGGCCCGATTTGGATGGCGACATCAGTCAATTGGTTGTGGCATGTTCTCATTGTGCTTTGCAGCAAGCTCCCCATGGGCAATGTTGTCTCCACGGCCGCAACTTTCACGGGCCTGAGACTGTCTCCACATTGATTTCACTAGCCCTTTCCTTAATGCATACTGGCTAATAGTAACTGAAGTGTTCTCTCCATTCCTATATGTTGTTCGTTGCCCATTAAGTTCGGCCTCTGCCACTGTGGCAGCCCTGATGAAATTTTTTTCCATTGAAGGGCTTCTGGCAGCATTGGTCTCTGATGATGACCCTCAGTTTGTGTCACAGGAGTTTGCCTCTTTCTGCAATACCCACGGGATTCACCACATTTTCGCCCCGCCCTTCCACGCACAGTCCAACAGTGGGACCGAGAGATTCAAAATGCAAATGAAAAAGTTCGTGACTCGGTCCCTGTCTGAAGCTGCTTTGGATCAATTTCTGTCTTCCTATCACTTCACGCCGCTGGGCAACAACAGCCCCACCAAACTCCAAGGGCATCAACCCCACACACTCCTTCATCTCCTGCAGCCTGGCCAGGGACACCAACCTATGCAGCCATCGTCCCGTTTCTGGCCCAGGGTGGCTATCTGGGCATGCAGGTTTGGTCGTCGCCCAAAACGGATTCCTGCCATCATCTCTCAATACCACAGCTGCCATCTCTGTGACGTCTGTTGGGAGGAGGACCTCTGTGTACATCATTAAGACCAGATGCACCTGTGTGTGGACGACAGGACAACCTCAGGCGGGTCACTGTAGTATCCCCAGTCTGCGACACTCAATGGATCACCTGAAGCAGCTGGGACCCTGCCATGACACACGAGGTGTCACCCATCATTGGTGGACGAATCTGGTGAAGCTTCTCCAGTGCAGCTTTTCCAATACTATTACCAGTATTGATACGACCGCCCTCAACACTGGAGCCGTCTCCTCCACCTCAGCTGCCAACTGCAGGGCCACCACCATAATGTATGGAACCATGATTCAGGTAATTGAACATGTATCAATAATTACAGATTTCTGTAATTGTATATATATGTTTGGATGTAGCTGCATTGGGTTGATGTGCTGGTGGATATTGTGTGGTATGACTCCTGTAGTTGATAGTATAATTGGTATAATGTCAACTTTATCCTGATGCCACATGTCCTTGACTTCCTCAGCCAGTTGGATGTATTTTTCAATTTTTTCTCCTGTTTTCTTCTGTATTTTTGTTGTATTGGGTATGGATATTTCAATTAGTTGTGTTAATTTCTTCTTTTTGTTGGTGAGTATGATGTCAGGTTTGTTATGTGGTGTTGTTTTATCTGTTATAATGGTTCTGTTCCAGTATAATTTGTATTCATCTTTCTCCAGTACATTTTGTGGTGCATACTTGTATGTGGGAACGTGTTGTTTTATTAGTTTATGTTGTATGGCAAGTTGTTGATGTATGATTTTTGCTACATTGTCAAGTCTTCTGGGGTATTCTGTATTTGCTAGTATTGTACATCCACTTGTGATGTGATCTACTGTTTCTATTTGTTGTTTGCAAAGTCTGCATTTATCTGTTGTGGTATTGGGATCTTTAATAATATGCTTGCTGTAATATCTGGTGTTTATTGTTTGATCCTGTATTGCAATCATGAATCATTCCATCTCACTGTATATACTGCCTTTTCTTAGCCATGTGTTGGATGTGTCTTGATCGATGTGTGGCTGTGTTAGATGATACGGGTGCTTGCCATGTAGTGTTTTCTTTTTCCAATTTACTTTCTTCGTATCTGTTGATGTTATGTGATCTAAAGGGTTGTAAAAGTGGTTATGAAATTGCAATGGTGTAGCCAATGTATTTATATGAGTGATTGCTTTGTGTATTTTGCTAGTTTCTGCTTGTTCTATAAAGAATTTTCTTAAATTGTCTACCTGTCCATAATGTAGGTTTTTTATGTCGATAAATCCCCTTCCTCCTTCCTTTCTGCTTAATGTGAATCTTTCTGTTGCTGAATGTATGTGATGTATTCTATATTTGTGGCATTGTGATTGTGTAAGTGTATTGAGTGCTTCTAGGTCTGTATCACTTCATTTCACTACTCCAAATGAGTAGGTCAATACTGGTATAGCGTAAGTATTATAGCTTTTGTCTTGTTTCTTGCTGTCAATTCTGTTTTCAGTATTTTTGTTAGTCTTTGTCTATATTTTTCTTTTAGTTCTTCTTTAATATTTAAAGGCATCTGTTTTTTCCATCGCTTCTATGCAGTCGCTGTGGTTATCCAATATGTAATCTTCTTGTTCAGTGTGTTTTCCCTTGACTATGCTATTTTTCTTACATTTGTCTGTACCAAAAGCCATATTTATATCATTGCAGAATACTTCTGTTATCTTTAGTAATTGGTTGAGTTGTTTATTTGTTGCTGCCAGTAGTTTTAGATCATCCATGTATAGCAAATATGTGATTTTGTGTTGGTATGTTATCCATATTATATCCATAATTTGTATTATTTAGCATGTTGGATAGTGGGTTCAGAGCAAGGCAGAACAAGAAAGGACTTAATGAGTCTCCTTGGTATATTCCACGCTTAATCTGCATTGGCTGTGATGTGATATTATTTGAATTTGTTTGGATATTAAGTGTGGTTTTCCAATTTTTCATTACTATGTTTAGGAACTGTATCAATTTAGGATCTACTTTGTATATTTCCAATATTTGTAGTAACCATGAGTGGGGTACACTATCAAAAGCTTTCTGGTAATCAATGTACGCGTAGTGTGGCGACCTTTGTTTAGTTTTAGCTTGATATGTCACCTCTGCATCTATTATCAGTTGCTCTTTACATCCTCGTACTCCTTTGCAGCAGCCTTTTTGTTCTTTATTTATAATTTTGTTCTGTGTTGTACGTGTCATTAGGTGTTGAGGTGCACTTCTTTAGCCAGAAATTTGCTATTTTATCTTTTCCACGGGCTTTCCAATTGTGCGTAGAATTAATTGCTTGGGTGACTTCATGTTGCAAAATTATCACTTCAGGGATTTGTGGTATCATCTTGTATGTGTCTGTTTCTGCTTGTATCCACCGTACATGTCTGTTATGTTGTACCGGGTTTGACCATATGTTGCTCCAGAAGTGTTCCATGTCTGTTATGTTTGGTGGATTGTCTATTTTAATGTGTGAGTTATCTATTGTCTGGTAAAATTTCTTTTGGTTTGTGTTGAATGTTTGGTTTTGTTTCCTTCTATTTTCACTTTTTTTGTATCTTCTAAGTTGTTCAGCCAATGCTTGTAATTTCTGCTTCTTTTCATCTAATTGCTCTATCGCATCTTGTTGTGAGATTTTACCTAACCTTTTTCGTTTTTTGTCTGATATTTCATTTCTTATAAATTGTGTTAGCTGTCCGATGTCTTTTCTCAGTTTTTCTATTCTGATCTGTAACCTGTGTTGCCATGCTGGTTTTGTGGGTCTCTTCTGTGTGTTGGTTGGTTCTGATCTCTGCCTAGTGTGTATATTTAGTGTACTGAGTGCTCCTATATAAACCAGTAGTTGTAACTCTTCCATAGTTGTATTTTCATTTATTTTGTTGTGTATGATTGTGTTGATAGTTGTTATTGTTGTTTCGACTTGTGGGTTATTTGGTGGTCTATGCAAGAATGGTCTAATGTCTGTATTTGTGTCTTTGTATTCTATATATGTCAGCTGAAATTTTTCTTCCATACCTAACATGTGTGTCACTTCGCGTTCTATTTGTGCTTGTTCTGGTGGCTGTCTTAAGATTTCATTTTCCTCTGAATGTTTAAATGATGCATGTTGTTCTTTGTTTGTTTGCTCTGGGATGTTTGAGTCCATACTGTATTTTCTTCTTCTTCTGATTGCACATTATTTTGTTCCAGTATTTGTTGTACTTGTTGTTTGATGTTTTCTAATTCTGACTGGGATATCCTGTTATTTTTTATTATTACACGGATCTGATCAGCTAGTCGTTGTTCTGTCAAAAATTTTAATTCTGGGTATCTGGTAATAAATGTTGTGTATAAGTGTGATCTGTATCCAGTTGTGTTGGTTCCCAAGTTAGTTGCTTGATAATAACAGAACATGAGGTGTTGGTTAACTTCATCTGACCATCTCATACTCTGTCTTTGTTTTCCTTCTAGAGTGGCTGCAGGAAGCATATCCTGCAAAACACCTCTATTTGGATTTAAATCATTTTCCGTGTGGCTAGCAGTGTCGTTACCATTGTGGACGGGCATAAGGTTCAAGCTCGTCCCCGACCGTGACAGTGCTTGTCCGAGGCTTCATTAGTTCTGTCCTGAACCAACTAATCACACTACAATGAGGATTAGCCCTATTAGTGGTTTGTTCTTTTCGTCGCCTTTTACGACTGGCAGAACATACCGGAGGTCTATTCTTTTCCTTATTATTATTATTACTATTATCATTATTATTATTATTATTATTATTATTATCATCATCATTATGACTGGCAGAAGCAGTGGTATTGGCAGTATTAACTTTATTAGTTCATAGTCAGTATTATTTGCTCTTGCCATTTATCATATTAAAATTATTATTTCTTATGTAACTATGATGTAAAAAAGACACTGTATGTATGAAACCCTGATTCGATGTAAGATATGGCCTGATGGCCCTAATCAGATGAGGTTGAGTACATAAATAAATTAATAAATAAAATAAAATAAAAAAGTATTTAATAAAGGAGCCACATACTTCAGCAATATTCCTGGATGCGTAGCACAGGTGCTGTATTAATTGCGTTTAAATTAAAATTCTTGACAAAAATCACACCAGAGTTTTTATTTCCACAATAGATTTAATGCTAAGCGATGTACAAGAAAAAAAAAATCACAAGTAATTTGAAAAATGCATGGAATGGAAAATACCTCTGATGTAGCTGTAAACACCCCATGTTATTGTTGTGCCAAAGATAGCCACTGCTGCAGGAAAAATATAGTTAGTCTTCTTTCTCTGAGGTGGCTCTGTAGAAAATTTTGAAAACTGTACATAAATAGCCCCAATGGACCCATGAGGTAACACTGCTTGCCGCTGAATATAGCAATTCCTGTAAAGGAAATTATGATTATTTATTGAACTTGCAGACAATAAGAAAATATGTTAAAAAAAGAGTGAAAAATCGCTAATTTCCAATGATAAGAAATAGTACTATCAATTAAAATCCTTCTGGATGATATATTAGCTAATGTTGCAGAATAAAACACGGCTTCCATTTGAAACAACTTGCACCATTCTTCCTGTGAACGTGAAATTTAAAAAAAGCCATAAATTTGTGCTGATGTCAGATTATTAGAATAATACTAACAAGGAGTAGAACACGCAAAAAGCAGATCACTTACAAACCTCTTGGCTGACCATTTTTAGTACATTAAAACTGAAGAAACTGCAAAAAGGTAGGAATTTAAGGATATGAGACCTGGAGAAACTGAAAGAACCAGACGCTGTAGAGAGTTTCAGAGATAGATTAGGGAAATACAGTAGAAGAAGAACGGGTAGCTTTGAGAGAAGAAATAGTGAAGGATCAAGTAAGAAACTTCCTGGCAGATTAAAACTGTGTACTGGACTGCGACTCGAAATCGGAACCTTAGCCTTTCATGGGCAAGGTCTCCTACCTTGGTACTCGCAGAATTGAAATTGTGAGGACGGGTTGTGACTCATGCTTGGGTAGCTCAGATGGTAGAGCACTTGCCCGTGAAAGGCAAAGGTCCTGAGTTCGAGTCTCAGTCTGGCACACAGTTTTAATCTGCCAGGAAGTTTCATATCAGCACACACTCCGCTGCAGAGTGAAAATCTCATTCTCATTTTCGAGGATCAAGTAGGTAAAAGAATGAGGGCTAGTAGAAATCCTTGGGCAACAGAAGAGATATAGAATTTAATTGATTAAAGGAAAAAATATAAAAATGCAATAAATCAAGCAGGCGAAAATGAATACAAATGTCTCAAAAATGAGATTGACAGCCATGACACAACTCTTCCATCTGGTGAACAATATGTATGAGACAGGAGAAATACCCTCAGACTTCAAGAAGAATATAATTCCAATCCCAAAGAAAGCAGGTGTCGACAGATGTGAAAATTACCAAACTATCAGTGTAATAAGTCATGGCTGCAAAATACTAACACGAATACTGTACAGATGAATGGAAAAACTGGTAGAAGCCGACCTCAGGGAAGATCAGTTTGGACTCCATAGAAATGTTGGAACACACGAGGCAATACTGACCCTACACCTTCTCATAGAAGATAGATTAAGGAAAGGAAAACTTACATTTGTAGCATTTGTAGACGCAGAGAAAGCTTTTGATAATGTTGACTGGAATACTATTTCAAATTCTGAAGGTGGCAGGGGTAAAATACAGGGAGCAAAAGTCTATTTACAATTTGTACAGAAACCAGATGGCAGTTATAAGAGTCGAGGGACATGAAAGGGAAGCAATGGTTGAGAAGGGAGTAAGACAGGGTTGTAGCCTATCCCCCATGTTATTCAATCTGTTTATAGAGCAAGCAGTAAAGGAAACAAAAGAAAAATTTGGAGTAGGAATTAAAATCCATGGAGAAGAAATAAAAACTTTGAGGTTTGCTGATGACATTGTAATTCTCTCAGAGACAGCAAATGACCTGGAAGAGCAGTTGAATGGAATGGACAGTGTCTTGAAAGGAGGATAAAAGATGAACATCAACAAAAGGAAAACGAGGATAATGGAATGTAAGCGAATTAACTCAGGTGACTCTGACGGAATTTGATTAGGAAATGAGACTCTTAAAGTAGTAGATGAGTTTTGCTATTTGGGAAGCAAAATTAACTGATGATGGTCAAAGTACAGACGATATAAAATATAGACTGGCTATGGCAAGGAAAACATTTCAGAAGAAGAGAAATTTGTTAACATCAAGTGTCAGGAAGTCTTTTTTTTTTTAAGTATTTGTACAGATTGTAGCCATGTATGGAAGTGAAACATGGATGATGAATAGTTTAGACAAGCAGAGAATATAAGCTTTCTAAATGTGGTGGTACAGAAGAATGCTGAAGATTAGATGGGTAGATCACATAACTAATGAGAAGGTATTGAGTGTAACTGGGGAGGAGAGGAATTTGTGGCACAACCTGACTAAAAGAAGGGATCGATTGGTAGGACACATTCTGAGGCATCAAGGGATCACCAATTTAGCACTGGAGGGAAGTGTGAAGGGTAAAAATCATACAGGGAAACCAAGAGATGAATACACTAAACATATCAGAAGGATGTAGGTTGCATAGAGGGAGACCAAGAGATGAATATACTAAACAGATCAGAAGGATGTAGGTTGCATTAGGTACTGGGAGATGAAGAAGCTTGCACAGGATAGAGTAGCATGGAGAGCTGCATCAAACCAGTCTCTGGACTGAAGACCACAGCAACAACAACAACATCCATTCCATTCAACTGCTTTCACAAGTCCTTTGCAATCTCTGATTTACACCATCATCAGCAACCATCAAAGTTTTACTTTCTTCTACATGGATTTTTATCTCTTTTCCAAATTTCTGCTTGGTTTTCTTCACAACTTGTTTGATGTACACACTAAATAACATTGGGGATAGCCTAAAACTCTGTCTCTCTCCATTTTCAACTTATGTTCCCCTTTGATCATAACTGCAGTCTGGTTTCTGTACAAATTGTGAATAACATTTTGCTCCCCGTATTTTATCGCTGCTACCTTCATAATTTTAAGGAAGGTATTCTAATCAACATTGTCAAAAACTTTCTCTAAATCTACAAATGCTGTAAATGTTGTTTTGCCTTTCTTCAATTTATTTTCCAACGCAATTTGTCAAGGCAATATTGCCACGTGTTCCTAAATTTCTCCAGAAACCAAACTGATTTTCCCTGGGATACATCTCTATCAGTTTTTCCATTCTTCTGTCAATAATTTGTGTCAGCATTTTGAAACCATGACTTATTAAACTGACAGTTTGGGTGACATTCACACCTGTCAACATCTGCCTTTAATGGTATTGGAAATTTTACATTCTTCTTGAAGTGAAGGGGTATTTTTAATATAAATAATAAATGGGATGAACTCTATTCAGTTCTGTTGAAGCATTTTGACTTTTCCCATCCAGTTACAACAACAGCAGTTTCTTGGCTGTATATTACTTTACAAATCACCTGGGCTGCATATTTTGAAAGAACAATATAACAGTCCCAAGCAAAGTATGAAATCAAACCACCTAAATTTTAGGAAAAAGTCCACAGTGAATCAACAGTATAATCAGCAAATGTAGCCATGCTGGCTGGAACTTCATTAAGAAATACTGCAAACATATACAAACAAGAAATGGGAAGCAATAAATATCAGACAAGACCAAGAAACTGCTTGGAACATTCTTAACAAGCATTTTAACTTCACAATTGGCACCATAATCTTGGACACAGATCCACTTATCAACTTGATATACAGCTACACGACAGATATTGGCTTTGAATTTGAGGGTGTAAAAGAACAAGAGATACGCAAAATAATTCTACAGCTAAAAAACAAACACTCAAGTGTCCGGGATAGTCTTTTTGGACACCATAAATGCTGAGGTTAAGCCAATTACATATCTCATCAATTGTAGCATCAAAGAAGGCATGTCTCCCAGTGCACTGGAAAGAAACATTGCTGTTCTTATCTTCTTCTTATTCTTAAAGTGCCATCTCTCTTCAGAGGTTAGTAGTCATTATAGATAATCTTATTTTGACTCTGCAGATGCAGACAATTGTAAGGAAATGCAGCCAAATCACTCTCAGATTCTGTAGCCACGACATTCGTTTTCTCTCTGCTGATGTTTTCCCTTCAACTTTTCCTAACATTATGAGTCTTAGAATATTGCACCTTTGATATGCTAGTTTTCTGGTTTTTGTTTTTGTTCCTCAATTTCTTATTCCTACTGATTCACCTTAGAGCCTCTTCATTGGTAATGCTTTGTGCCCAGGATATTTTTAACACTTGCTGATACAGCCACATTTCAAATGCTTCAGTCTTCTTCATTGTTGCCTTATTAAATGTCTTTGCTTCCATCCCATACAAGAGTACTGGGATTGCATAATGTTTAATTATTCTGATAAAAAATGATCTCGCCTAAAAATGGCATCAGTAATTTGTTTAATTTGCAGTGACACGTGTGTGTACTTTCAAAATGCCGTTCATGCAGCAGTGCTATGTCATCCGAGAGGTCCCCTCAGATATGTGTGTGTGGAGGTGGGGGGGGGGGGGGGGATTGGAATTGGTGGGAGAGGGAGAGGGGAGAGGGGAGAGGGGAGTGGGGAGTGGGGAGCGGGGAGCGGGGAGCGGGGAGAGGGGAGAGGGGAGAGGGGAGAGGGGAGGAGGGAGGAGGGAGAGGGGAGGAGGGAGAGGGGAGAGGGGAGAGGGAGGGACGGAAGGAGGTAGGGAGAGAGATCTCACTGTCAGAGTCTACCACAGGCCCCAGTCTATTTAAGGCTAGCCGAGCAACACTCAGCCTCAGTTCTCTATGTGTGTCACTATAGTTCTTTGCATACATAATTCATGGCTGCTGAATGTTACTTAAAAACTGTGTTCAAGTTGTTAATGCTTCTGTGGAATAAAAGTTTGTTCAGTCTACTGGTTGCATTGTACTCATACCTACGTACAACATTATTGTTGACGAGTGTAGTCCTGTTCTAGACACAAATTTCTACTCTGATTGTTTTTCCATTTATTCTCACGCTGGCTGATGGTGTTTTGGAGGACATTTTACATCAGTTGGTTGAACAGCAACAATCGTTCACCATGGTGTTGCGCCACAAATCACAGGCATTGCCCAATTCAATTCAGGTACATCAATCATTGGCTTCTGTTTTGCCTGGTCAGCATACTCCTCAGTCTGTGTCACTGACTGTTTTGCCCTCCGTGGCCACCATTGTTCATCTGCCTCCCTTTTCCACATACCATGAGTCCGTTTAGGAATGGGATGCATCCAAGAAACATCTGCGAAAGCTTCCAGGATAACTGATGCTACTTTATGCCATGCCATGCCATGTTCCTTTCATGGATATTGCCAAGAATGTATCAAGTTCTGTGTCAACTCATCCCTTTTCAGGATCTGTCTCCTTTAACATTTGTTCAAACATGGGAACTTTTTTCAAAATACTACTGTAAGTGCACCCATGTTATTGCATCCCAGGTTGAGTTTTATCATTCTAGGAAGCAACCACATCAATCCCATCGAGCATGGGCGGCTTAACGCCACTGCTTAAGTTGTTGCCATCATTTTGTGTTTGATGTGCATGAAGAGCTGTATGCTGATCAGATGGCAAGAGATGCTATCAATCGTTCAGCTGCGGATAGCGAGGTGCGAGAGAATGCCCTCCAGAGTGAAAGTCGATCCCTCTCTGAGGTTTTAGTTATTGCACAAGCATTCGAGGTATCGCAAGCTGCGAGTAACCAAGTTGAGTCATGATGTGAGGTATCAGCAATACAACTCCCTCCTCCACACCACACTTTAGGTAGTTCTCTGGGGAAAGATTTGGTCACAGCAGTCTGAATACCACCACAGCACCAAGACAGCCGGCCTCGCTCCCAGCATCAGTCGCATCAACAAAGTAAACAGCAATGCATGTGTTTCACACTCCTATCCTGCCATTATTGTTTCATTAACTGTGAGTTCCCTAACTGCCCAAAATTTTGTGCTATCTGTCATAACTGTAACGAAAAAGGTCACATTGCTTCTGTTTGTAACGCAAAAATTCAGCATACTGATCCTAATGTGGATATGAGTGTAAACATTGTAATGGCTATTTTTGTTCCGCCAAACAAGCTTTTCATTGACTTTATGGTTTTTATTCAGTTCTGCACATGTAAGTGGACACAGGAGCTGCGGTAACCTTGTTAAACTCACAAATTTATATGGACTTGGTCTCCCCTCCGCACTTCCCTGTGTCACGAAAGTTAGTAAACTGCAATATGCAGAGTATTTCTGCTCTCACACAATTCTCTGTCCGAGAGACTTACAAGTCAATAGTTCAGTCACTCACATTTCTTGTTGTAGATAGCACACCAAGCTGAGTCATGATGTGAGGTATCAGCAATACAACTTTTGGTTTAAATGCTTTTAAGTTGTTTGATTTTACCATTTAAGATAAGTGAATTTAGTATCTGAGCAAGTGCTGTATACACAGTTAAATGTATTAAGGTCCTAGTTTTCCTCTTTGTTCTCTCCTGGATTGAAGTGTGCCAACAATTTTCAAATTCACATTACCATGAGACCTTCAGCTAGGCCTCATTATTTCTGGTTCAGTCCAGTTCCAATGGCACTCACAGAACAAGTCAAAAATGAATTACATTGCCTCACAGAATCTTTGGCCTATTACATCAAGTGAATGGTCTACCACCTTAGTTATAGTAAAGAAACCATCGGGCCAGTTACACATCTGCGGCGATTTTAAAGTTTCTGTTTACGCACAATCTATAGTGAATTCATACTGGATACTGCGCCCGGACGAACTCTTCATGACGCTTTCAGGGGGTCAATACTTCTCAAAAATTGTCTTATCGGATGCCTATTAACAACTCCCTTTACATATAGACTCACAACATTTGATAGTTGTCAATCCCCCTTTTGGACTATAGCAACATTTGTGGCTGCCTTTTGGAGTCGCCAGCACTCCCACAATTTTTCAATGTTTTTTGGGACAACTTACAGCGTCTGGGCCAGGCTGTGCAAACTATTTGGGTGACATCGTAGTTTTCAGTGCTTCCATTGAGGAACATTTACAAAATCTCTATAATCTTTTTTTCCATCCTCTGGGCAGCCGGGTTGAAGTGGAAATTAGAAAAATGTCAATTTTTTCAACCTTCTTTAGTTTATTTTCAGTTAGAGGCTTCTCACAAAGGTCTCAAACCTCTGCATCAACATGTTTCTGCTATTGCATCACTTTCATGCCCTACACCAGTCAAAGAACTTTAGGTTTTTCTATGCAAAGTCGCCCACTACCATAAATTTTTACATGGGGCAGTGACAATCACACAGCCGTTACATGCATTGTTGTGCAAAGAGACTCAAGTTTTGGTGGTCACCGGCTTGTAAAACCTTTTTCCACCCTTAATACCATGTTGCAGTCTGTGCCCTGCTTAGTTAGGTACCAACCAGGCATCCACTCGATCCTTGCGACAGATGCTTCACAGTACAGGTTGGGGGCAGTACTGGCACATAGTATCCCAATGGCTCCAAGGGCCCTACGGCTTATGCCTCAAAAATGCTTACTCCTGCTCCAACTAGTGCTCTCAGATAGAACAACAAGCTTGGCCATTGTGTATCCCATGAAAAAATTCCATGTTTTTCTCTACAGTACCAAATTCCACCTGGGCACCGATCACAAACCATTGGTTTCCTTATTCAGTCCCTCTGCATCATCACCAGATAAAGCAGCACACCACATTCAACACTGGGCTCTTTTCCTTTTGCCTTACAGCTATGAGATTCATTTCTGCCCTACGAGTCAACATGCAAATGCTAATGCTTTGTCCCATCTGCCAGCTGGTCTGGACCCAGGATTTGATCAGGAGGAACTGCCTTGTTTCCACACTGATGTTGCTGCGCAACAGACAGTTGGTGGTTTTCCTGTAACTAGCACATGAATCACGAAGGTTGTAGCTTCATATCTCATTTTGCAGAAAGTCGTAACATTCGTACAACATGATTGCCCGGATTCACCGCCTTCTTGTGCATCGACCCCCTCTGTAATTATTTCATCTCCTGACAGTGATTGTATGTTGTGGATGGTGTTCTGCTTTTAGACGTAGATCACACGCTCCCTCGCATGCTGATCCCCTCACTGCTTCATTCAGAGGTTCTCTGTTTATTACATGCAGATCATAAGTGTGTTACACTGCCTCCTGTTCACAGTGTG
This sequence comes from Schistocerca nitens, assembly GCF_023898315.1. Taxonomy (NCBI): domain Eukaryota; kingdom Metazoa; phylum Arthropoda; class Insecta; order Orthoptera; family Acrididae; genus Schistocerca; species Schistocerca nitens. The sequence continues at coordinate 1,267,973,795 of NC_064614.1, read as the reverse complement.
AGACACACCAAGCAGCTCCCCAGGTGTCGTCGTCTCCTTGGCCAACACAGTCACATACACATGACCGTATACATGTTGATTTCATTGACCACTTTCTCTATGCTTATTGGGTGTCAGTCGTTGACACATATTCTCATTTTCCGCATGTCGTTCATTGTGTTTCCACATCCATAACTGCAACTGTCAGAGCTGTGTCCAAAATTTTTTCACTTGATGGCTTGCCCACAGTGTTAGTGTCTGATGATGGCCCACAATTTCCATCGCAAGAGTTTGCAACAATTTGTGATTCCTGTGGTATCTGTCACATCCTCACCCCACCGTTCCATCCACAATGTAATGGTGAGGTGTAACGCCTAGTGCAAATGTTCAAAACTCAGATGAAAAAGTATGCTGCCAACTCTTCGTCCAACGTTGCCTTAGATCGATTTCTCTCCTCGTACCGTCTTATGTGAGAAGAGCCCAGCAGAACTATTCTACGTGCGCCAGCTGAGAACACTACTACACCTCCTGTGTCTGCCACCTGGACATCAACCCATGCAGCCACCGTGCCTTTTCTGGCTGGATGTGGCTGTCTGGGTGCACGGTATCAGACATTGCCCCAAATGGATTCCAGCTGTCATCCCCAGATGCCAGGGGCAGCATCTCTGTGACAGCCACACAATGGATGGCCTCTGCTTGAGGCACCATGACCAGCTTCATCTACTCCCACATGGGCCAGGGCATTGATCCTCATTGGCTGAACCAACAGTTGTGAGTGTGTGTGTGTGTGTGTGAGAGAGAGAGAGAGAGAGAGAGAGAGAGAGAGAGAGAGAGATCACTGTCAGAGTCTTTAAGGTTAGCCTCAGTTTTCTATGCATACTGCTCCAGCTCTTTGTGCAAGTAATTGGTTTCTGCTGAATGTTACTTAATTACTATGTTCAAGTCATTAATGCTTCCATAGAATAATGTTGTGTTCAGTTTCATGGTCGTGCTGTAATTATACCTAATTACAACACAATTCTATTGTTCACTGCAGACCAGTACATACAAAAGAATCAAAGGAGAAAGCACAAACCCACAGACCCATATAATTAATTTCCACATTTCTTAAGATTTTTGAGTTAGTTGCACTGGTATGCCTTAATGCATTTTTCACTAATAACAATCTTCTTGCTGAAGACCAATGTGGATTTTGAAAAGATCACAATACTACAACAGCTGTCACAGAATATTTGCACAAAGTCTATACATATCCAGATGACGGAAAGGATAAGGTGGGCTTATTTGTTGATCTCACTGAGGCATTCGGTCTAGTTAACCATGTCTAGATGAAGGAAAGGATAAGGTGGGCTTATTTGTTGATCTCACTGAGGCATTCGGTCTAGTTAACCATGTCTAGATGAAGGAAAGGATAAGGTGGGCTTATTAGTTGATCTCACACAGGCATTCGGTCTAGTTAACCATGTACTTCTCTTGTAGAAACTGAGGGCAAGCAGTATCACTCACTCACACACACACACACACACACACACACACATCTTGAACTCTTTTCTATATACATAAAAAAAATTTTACCAGTTGATGACTATAAATTATCAAAATCTGGTCAGAAAAATGAACATTAAGTCTATGTAAATACTAACACCACCTCTTTTTCTCATGTATGTGAATTATTTTGTGCAACCTTCAAAATCCTATTGATGATGTGACACTTCTCTGCTGTTTTATGGTGACAATAGGAAGGATATAACATATTTTTTTACACATGGGCGCATCACAAGCAGTAAATATTTTAGTAACCAGAGGCCTAAATATCAGTGCCACAAAAATCACAGTTACTGGACTTCAAAGCAGGCAACTCATGCCACAGGAGTATATTAAATGTTTGTGGAATTTCTTATACAGACAATGAAGACTGTAAACTCCTTGATCTACACTTGCATGGCAACATTCAATGAGAAAATCGTGTTAACTTTGTACGCATGAAAATAAGAAATGCACTGTCTTGCTAGGCAACAGTCCAAAATTGTATATTATGAAACACTGAAAGAATTCTACACTATATATATTCCGTGCACAAATATGATATGTATTAAGCCTTTTTACATAACATGAAGTTTACAAAAGTCATCATTTGATTGGATTTTTACTGATCTCAGAAGTCCTTCGTTGTTACACATGGGTCTCAGACATGTCAATAAACTCATGATAAGGAATAACAATAGTTACATCTTTAAAATGAAATAAATTGGCTTAATACCAACAGTATTCAAGAAATCATTTGTCTTGGTTATTAAAGACCCAAGAAGAATAACAGAAAACTCTGTTGAATGAACTAAATAGCTGTAATCCTATAGTAGTTGCATGAGAAAATACTCAACTTAGTTATTTTAGACTGATATTCACAAATTCTTTAACTGTATAGAAGCAGTTCTTCGATAGTGACATTTTTACTCTTGTTCTTAATTCTTTCTATTTGACTTTTAAACTTTTGGGTCACTTGCAATATAAAAGGAGTCCCGTGTGCTTTACACTGCTGTTTCTTTAGATAGTCTTTGACTAATTATAGATACATCAGTGGAATCATGGGTCGGATGAGAGTGGATATCTACTTTTTGTGAAAATATGTAAATTTTCAGGATAAAAAAAGACTTTTCATGAATATAAATATAAGACACTGGCAGGATACAGTGATCCAGAATTAGATTTTTAATGCTGGGAAAGGGTGGGGGTGTGGGGGTGGGGTGGGGGGGGCATTTGTTTCATTACCCTAATTATTCTCTTCTGCATAATTAATATCTGTGCGTGACATGCTTCAGAATGTGACACAAGTTGGTGACCACATACAAATAGATATCTATACAAAATAAGAAATTCTGTAAATTACTTGAGGCTAATGCCAGATTATTTCATTAAGTAGGGCCACTGCAGTTTTCCTTCATTTGTGAGTAGCTCAGGTGTTAGAAACAGTGATGGCAAATAACAGGTGTGTCTGGCTTGGAGTCATGGTCATCGTGTTAAGCTGTCGTTAATACTGAACACAATAAATATCTAACCTGATGCAAAAGATTTAATCTGTTAACAATACAGAATTTTTGGCGCTTCCAATGGCTTGACAGAATCCATTATTCTGTAGTTGCTAGTTCTGCAGAGTCGGCATGAGGGTATTTGTTTTCAAGCATCCACCGTGTTCCGTAGGTATCATCTCAAAGGGGAACTTTCTGTGATGTGGAATGGGTCAAGGTGAACATTAAAAAGACTAGCAAATTATAGAAACTTAATCTATGAACTGTATTAACAGTAAGCCATTAATATACGTTTTACTGTTATTCGTGTTTGTGCCATCTAATTTTAATCAACAGAACTTTTCAATCCTTGATTCTAGACTTTCAGATAATCCACAGAAAGAATTGTTAATGAGATTTTATTCTCTTTTGAACTGGATGACATTCCTAATTTCTTGCTTTACGTTAGATGTGTTTTTGAATACACAGCACATAACACCACTCTGAACCGAAGACACAATGGCGAAGACAACACAAAAATTGTTTTTGTATATTGTGTGATGATTGTGTACATCATGTTTCAGATGGAACCAATTTTTACTGTCAGTACCAAAAACCATTGAGACTTCTGAACAATGCACAGTTGCCTACATTACACAACGTTTGCTTCTGCACAAGAAATTCTTTATTTACTTTAAGTGCACCACCTCAGAAGAAAATTCCGTAAGACAACTCAGAGTGAAAATATGCCAACACTCTTCTCTTTGTGTCAGCACAACGAAAGATGCTTTTAAGGGCAAAACACACTGAACCAATTTCCTTGAGTTGTTTATCTGTGTATTGCCTCAGTTTTAATGCGCTATCTGTCTGGATCCCAAATAATCCTATATACGGCATTTCTTTACTGTTTAAGACAACATTCTTCAAAATGTAAAGCTAGAATGTCTAAAAGTAAATTGGTTGATTCATTAGCATCTGCACTGCTAATTATTTTATTACATTTTATTGAATCCATTTTACATACTTTAGCTTTGAGCCAATAACTGGTCTTATAATTTTCCTATGTTCAGTTGAAATTTCAGTTGTTTTATTGTTAAAGAGTTTGTCTGAGAAATAGTTCCTTGCAATTAGAGCAGCATAGTTTCACTGTTTCAAGTTCTGTTTTGTTTAGATGAAAATTACATATTACACCTTTAATGAAGGTCTAATATGTAATTTTGGCCAAGAACAGAGTTGACCACCTGATGGCACAACATGCTGCTGAGCACAAAATGTTCAAGCTCAACCCATGCCATTTGGAGTCTTCCTTTCAGCTCCAACTATTGCAAACTATGTAGGTTGACATCCACGCAACACATCCCTCACTCCTGTAATCTTCCTGGTCTCTCCTTCTGCTAACCCTTTGTTCCCACACCATTTTCCCGACAGTCCCCCCTTCCTCTGTCCTGTCACCCGTGTGTGTGTGTGTGTGTGTGGTGTGTGTACACTCTAGCTCATCAAAGAATTTCTTTGCATATTAGATTATCTTGGCATTCCACCTGCCCTGTGGGTTCTCTTTTACGTAACAGAAGTTAATGGATCTTAATATATTGTGCAAATGAATGACATTTATACTCTTAAAGCTAATATCCATTTATATTCTTAAAGCTAATATCTATTTCAATATCACCAAATATTAGGGCTAATATTCTATAATCTTTGTCTTTGGGTAGCAAGAGTATCAGTTTCTTCAACAGCTCCACAAATAAGTCTTCATCGTGATTTGGGGCAATATACTGTAGCTATACTACAATTTCTTGTTTCAGTGATGTTATGTCTGCAGCTTGAAATTTTTTCTCTATGCAGAGTTCCCTTACATCTACAGCTTCACTGATTAGTTTCACACTATTTTAACTTATATACCACCATGTTTAACACTTGTTCTACAGTAGCTCCTTGCAAATGCATAACCAAATGGTATACTTAATTTGCATTATTCATTGTTAAGCCAGGGTTCATTTATTGGAAGTGCGCTGCAATTTCAACTTTTTCAGCCTTTATTTAATTCCGTTAAGTTTATTCTTATGAGAATGCATGTTAATGACTAACCAAATTACACTTCAGTGTTCTAATTTATGTCAGCCTACACGATTTTGTTCAGTACACATCATTGTGTTAGATGTGGACCAACTCACTAGACAGCTGGTCCCTTTCCTTAGTTTTCCCGAATGTCAAATATGGCTATGGTTTCAGAGGTTTCGATGTTTTTCTTCTATGTTCTTTTTCATGTAAATGGATATATTTAAAATTATCTATTTCTTACTTATATGACTGAGATGGAATCAATGTTTTGTGGGCTACGGCATTCCTTGTTTATGCTACCCATATCTGTAAGTATTATATTTTTGTATTTTCTACAGATTCTTTCAAAGTCACTATTAAATTTTGTAATTTTTATGTTTACACGGGACCCACTAAGTAGATCACATCGTTCAAGGGCACTAGTGATTATTATGAAGGTGTAGTATAAGTCACAACGTTTTTTTAAGATCCTCTACTGTTTCCAGCTGTTTCATTTAGTGTACGGCCATTAACATCTACTTCTGGTGCTAGTAAGTCATTTTCGCTTGTCTGACAGAGTAACACAAGTCTTTTTGAGATTAAAACAAACTGTTAGTTGTGAGCTATTTGTATACCTGTTCAGCCATTATCTGAGCTGTGTCTTGGCAGGGTGAGTTTGGATCCTTGATTAGTATGTATTCATTTGTTAATGTAGGGGAACTGAGCAAAAACTCTAAAACAAATTTTCAGTTATGTTACATGGACCTGTGTGTCTCGCCCATCATTCATCTGCAGATACGTGGTTGTCTGTTTCCTTTGATTTTTTTTAATACCATACTATACAAACCATCCCCCCCTCCACCCCCAAAGTATTTAAATTCCCTTACATTTACATTTAAATTTGATATTTTTTTATTACTTAAATATGCTAAGTAAATGCAGTGATAGGAGCAGCCTTGTCTGACATCTCTCCTAATTCAAGCTATTTTTTTACTGCCTATATTACACGCTTCTGAGTTATGGAATGATATCAGCCTCCTACCTTGCCAACCTAGTTTTAAATATTTCTATTTTGTGTTACCAAATGTTTTTACTATAACAATGAGTACAATAAAGGTACATCTGGTGATTAACAGCCATCTGACTATTATTTGAATATTTGTGGCTTCTCTTGTCCCAAATTTGATCTGAATCCATAATGTTATGGTACACAAACTGATCATTTTTGTTCCTTTCATGATTTATTTGCAAAACAAAAAAGAGAATGTTCTGCAATAACAGCACACCAATGAATTTCCAGTTTCAGAGATTACAGCAGTTCTGTATTATATAAAAGTATGAGGTAACTGCAATCTGTTAACTTGTGACACAAGCTCATGCATGAGGCCTACAATTATCATACAATTAACTGAGCACACACATAACATTGCTTAGGTCGCTAAATAAGAAAAATCAACTTGTTACAAAAGCTATACTGAAGCATTCTGGACATGGCCCATCATCAGAATATGGTAAACAAACTTGATAGAAGTGTTGTTAAGTGGTAGCTCTACTAATGTTAACACTAACTAGCCAAACAACAGCTGTGTTAAGTCTCTTCAAATGAATTCTAATGTTAAATGTCACAAGTAATGTTTTTTTTCTTAACAGCTGCAATTTCCTCAATGTTCACATTCTGGTAAAATATTTTACAACAACATATTTTATCTGTCATTACTCTTATGTTGTAATTTTAAGTACTGACACATTCCATGACCTAGGAGATTTGCTCCTAAATTGGGTCCGAGAAAACTAGATGTGTAAAATAAAAAAATTAATCAGCACTTTGCTGACTGAAGTCCAGGCAATGAAACCCGAGAGTATGATGAGTTTTTAAATCAACTCTCACATTTCATCTTCTGCTGTTTGTAAAAAATTCACTAATTCTGCATCAGCTGAAAGCAACGTCTAGCAATAGAAATTAGTGAACTGACTAATAAACACATTATTATAGATGACCATTCACCTATCCACTACAGCCGCCGACACTACACCGATGTCCTGCAGACATTCTAGCTCCAAGACGCTTCTTTATGAGGCACCAGCTTTTTAGCTAGCTGTGCACGCAACGCTATCGGCACTGTGATCATGGGACTATTCTTCATCTACGGTAATGTGTTTCCACACACGGTTATCATTCTGCCTGCCTATACTGGTCAATGCAAGCGAGTCCCACACTGGGCTTCATCCCAGCCACATCCTGTGACCCATCACTCAGAGCCACATCGCATGCTCACCTGGCTCCTTGCTAGGTCGTGACTGCTATGCCACAGGTGAGCCGTCGCTGGTGGGCTTTTGCTCTGTAGCTATCGCAGCTTACGTCCCCAGCCACAGCATTACACTGGATTCTTGTGAAGCTCACGCTTACATGACCACAACTGGCTGGCAAGCACCATGCTTGTCAGATTCAGAGGAGCACTCTTAGGTGTATTTACCAGATGCCATATTATGTTAACATTTCTTTGCCTTTGATTGTGCAGTAAAATATTACAGACGCCTACCTTGGAACAAGTTGTTATTTTTGCTGCCTTTGCCACCACACAAGGGGACAAAACAAATTATTTAAAAAAAGTTATATTCACAATGAAAGAGTAATGCTAAAACCTGAATACATGTTTCCATTTAAATAAGCCACTCACAAGTAGGCTCTAACATTATGTGGGTTACATGGTTCTATTCAGTCACATTGTATGCATACATGGTGTTCTCTCCTAAGAGTCATCAAGAAGTGTTCTCTTGTGTTGTGGCAGATATTTGCAATTTTGTTTTTGCAGTATGTAGCTTGAGTCAGTCATCACCTCCCATCCCAAAAGAACCTGCTCATCAGATCTTTCATGCAGCGCCCAGTGTTGACAAAAAGCGTTGGTTTGTTTCCCGTTACAAAAAAATTCTTTTCAAAGCAGAATTGTATGTGTCGATTTGGTAGAGTGGTCCCAAAGAGTCTAGTGTGATATTTGTTTTATCGATATGTATTAACAAGACAGTAAAAAACAAAATATAACCAGTGCTCCAACAGCAAATGAGCAGTGCTGTTGTATGGTGGTAGCACTGCACGACCAAGGTGGTGCTGTCATTGCTGGAGTATCGGTTATTCTTTGTGTTTTATTGTTGCCGTTAATACATATCAATAAAACGAATATCACACTAGACTAATCTGGAACTGCTCTATTGAATGGGCAAGCAAAATTCCACTTTAAAAATAATTTTGTCTGTAATGGGTAATAAAAGGACACTTTCTGTCTACAGTGAGTGTCACGTGAAAGATGTGATGAGTAGTATTTATTCGGGCTGATTCCAGCTACAAACTGCAAAAACGAAATTGCATATATCTGCCAAAACACCCAGAATATGCATCTGTTAGGAGAGACACCCATTACAGTAGCATATAATGTCTTAAATCAGCTGTTGCATCACAGGTTTGAGAAAAAAGTTGTGATGCACTGTGTAGGTAATATAGACCCAAACAAAGTCTCATCAGATGTGGGATTAAGGAGTAAAAATACAAAAGTTGAATAACATGAGCATTCTAATGTCTTATGTTTGATTTAAGTTTCTTTCATTATGTATAAAAACAAAATAATGGAAAAATCTAAAAAATACTGTTTACAAGTGTTTGGGGAGAGTAGGATAAGAAGGGTAGAGGGATTGGAATAAAGATGTGAGCTGTTTTTGTCATCATAAACAAAGAATTAAGTTCATTTTATCATCGTTGTATGTTAAATAGGTCTAAATGTAATCATGCAATTGGCCAACATGTAGCTATATGCAGGTCTAAAATACAGATAACATGAACTTATGCCACATCATAATAAACGTGTGTGTGTGTGTGTGTGTGTGTGTGTGTGTGTGTGTAGGGGAGAAGGAGGGAGGGAGGGATGGAGGGAGGGGGAGGGAGAGAGAACAACCAGCATGACCCATACAGTGTATGGAGTCTCACAAAGTGTATCACTAATGAAAAACAAATGGAACCAGACATGAGACCAACTCATGCTGGAAGCACAAACAAAGATACAAAAAAAAAAAAAATTACGCTGTGCCTGCACTTTATTTACAGATGGTGGTATATATTATAAAATGAAGAAATTGAATGGTAATTTTCATTTATACTTTGCCTCTTTCAAGAGGGGTCAGAATGGATTTATGTACCCTGTTGTTAAGATATTCAACAAGCTCCCATCCAACACAAAGCAAGAAGCCGGCAATCTTTACCAATTAAACAAATCAGGAACTGAATGATTCTTTTAACTACATGACAATTAGCAATGTTTATTATAAAGCTGTATGACAAGTATTGAAGTACACAGAGCTCAGTATTTAGAGACTTAAAAAGTATTTTCTTTGAAAAAAGACCACTGTAATCAAGTAAGTCTTATACTACTAATAACAGATTAACATGAGCTATATATTACTGACCTGTGGTCAAGAGTAGCACATTTGACTAGTAATTAGAATGTCATGGATGCCAGATTTGAATCTAGCCACGGCTTAAACTTCAAATAAAAATCATCAGCAATGGTGGCCAAAGACTTTCAGCATAAGATGTCACCCTCGTCGCAGAGGAGCAGAAGAGGTTCAGGGAACTCTCCTATCTTTTGGGATGGGAAACTGCCCCTAAAAGACAGAATAATCTGTGATGATTGACAGCATAAGGATGCAGAAGGCACTGGAAACCACTGTCTTAAAGACACACAGGTGTATTCACAGGACTTGTGGCCTGTAATTGAAAAAGTGTTATGATGATGCCTCCTCTGGCAAAAGATTCTGGGTTAGCCCTCCTTTCAGATCCTTGGGAGAGAACTGAAAAGGGGGAAGTGACCATCAGAAAAAAACGTAATAACCAACAAAAGGATAATATTCTACAAGTTGGAGAGTGGAATGTCAGAAGTCTGAATGTAATAGGGAAGCTAGAAAATCGGAAAAGGGAAATGCAAAGACTCAGTCTAGATATAGTGGGGGTCAGTGAAGTGAAATGGAAAGAAGATAAGGATTTCAGGTCAGATGAATTCAAGGTAATAGGAACAGCAGCAGAAAATGCTAAAACAAGAGTAGGGTTTGTTATGACCAAGTAGGTAGGGCAGAGAGTGAGTTACCGAAAACAATTCAGTGACAGGGTTATCATCAGATTTAAGAGCAAATCAACAGTGACAACAATAGTTCAGGTATGCAGGCCAATGTCACAAGCAGTAGATGAATAGGTCAAGAAAGTATATGGGGATAAGGAAAGGGTAATTCAGTATATAAAAGGAGATGAAAATCTAATAATCATGGATGACTGTAATATGGCTGTAGGGGAACAAATGGGATAAAAAGTTATAGGAGAATATGGGTTTGGTAGCAGGAATTAGTGGAGAAAAATTGAAGAGTTCTGCAACAAATTTCAGCTAGTAATAGCAAATAACCTGTTCAAAAATCACAAGAGCAGGAGATACACTTGGAAAAGGCTTGGAGATATGGGGAGCTTCCAGCTGGATTACAGCATGGCCAGACAGAGAATCCGAAATCAGATACTGGTTTGTAAGGCATACCTAGGAATAGATATAGATTTAGACAACAATTCTGTAATGATGAATAGTAGGCTGAAGTTTAAGAGAATTGTATGGAAGAATCAGTGTGGAAGGTAGCAGGGTACTAAAATACTGAGGAATGATGAGACACATTTGAAGTTTACTACAGATGTGGATACTGTGACAAGGAATACCACTGTAGGCATTTCAGATGAAGGGAAGTGGACATGTCTAAAGAGCAATCAAAGGTGTTGGAAAAACAAACATAGGTATTTGGAAGGTAACTGCAAAGGAACTTTGGTTAACAGATGAAGCACTTCAGTTGAGCGATGGAAGAAGGATGTACAAAAATGTTCCGTGAATACAGGAATACAGCAATACAAATCATGGAGGAACAACATAAATAGGAAGTGCAGGGAAGCCAAGGTGAAATGGCTGCAGAAAAAAATGTGAAGAAATCGAAAAAGAAATGACCATTGGAAGAACTTACACAGCATATAAAAAAGTCAAAACAACTACCAGTGAAATTAAAAGCAAAGGTGGCAACATTAAGAGTGCAATGGGAATTCCACTGTTTAACGCACAGAAGAGATGGATAGGTGGAAAGAGTACACTGAAAGCCTTTGTGAGGAAGAGGAATTGTACAATAACATGATAGAAGAAATTGGAGTCGATATCAAAGGCACAGGGGATCCAGTATTAGAGTCAAGATGTAAAAGAGGTTTGGAAGAGCTTAGATCAAAGACGTCAGGTGATATAGATAACATTCTATCAAAATTTCTAAAATCATTGGGTGAAACTGAACCAAACAACTACTCAAGTTGGTGTGACTTGTGATATATCACCAGATTTTCAGAAAGATATCATCCATTCAATTTCAAGGACAGCGAGAGCAGGCACTTGCAACAACTATCTTACAATCAGTACAATAGCTAATGCGCGCAAGTTGCTGAGAAGAATGATACGCAGAAGGCATACAAGAGGCAGTCCTGATACCATGCTTGATAATCGATGCACGAAACTGAAGAAAAATTTAGACATGTTACTAGGATTTGCCTACCTATAAAAAATGGACAACAATGTAAAAAGATGCAAGATGTTTGAAATTCTGAAAAAAATAGGAGTAAGCAATAAGTAAAGATGAGTACTATACAATATGTACAAAAACCAAGAAGGAACAATAAAACTGGAAGACCAAGGACAAAGTGCTCAGTTTAAAAAGGGGGCAAGACAGAAATGCAATCTTTTGCCCCCACTGTTCCATCTACACATTAAAGAAGCAATGATAGAAATAAAAGAAAGATTCAAGAGTGTCATTAAAATTCAGGGTGAAAGGATATCAATGATAAGATTTGCTGATGACATTCCTATCCTGAGTGAACCTGAACAAGAATTACAAGATCTGTTGAAAAGAATGAACAGTCTAAAGAGCAATATGGCTTGATAGTAAAATGGAAAAGGACTAAAGTAATGAGAAGTAGCAAAAATTAGAATAGCAAAACTTAACATTAAAACTAGTTATCAGGAAGTAGGCGAAGTTAAGAAATTCTGATGCCTTGGAAGCAAAGTAACTCATAATGGGTGAGGCAAGGAGGACATAAAAAGCGATTAGTACAGGTAGAGAGCGCATTCCTGCTCAAAGTAAATCTACCAGTATCAAACATAGGCCTTAATTTGAGGAAGACGTTTCTGGGAATGTACATTCTGAGCACAGCATTGTATGGTTGTGCATCACGGACTGCAGAGAAACTGGAACAGAACAGAATGAAAGCATTTCAGATGTGGTGCTGCAGAAAAATATTGAAAATTAGGTTGATTGATAAGGAAAGAAATGAGGTGGTTCTCCTCACAACCGGCAAAGAAGGGAACACATGGTAAACACTGACAAGAAGAAGATACGCGATGACAGGACATGTTAAAACATCAGAAAATAACTTTCATGGTACTAGAAGGAGCTTCAGAGGGTAAAAACTGTAGAAAAAATGGAGGCTGGAATATATTCAACAAATAATTGAGGATGTTGAGTGCAAGTGCTAGTCTGAAGTGTGGAGTTTGAGATGGGGTGCATCAGACCAATCAGAACACTGATGACTCAAAATGAACCAAGGAGGAACTCCATCATAGCCAGTCCCAAGCCTGTTCGATAAAGGAGGATGAGGAGGAGTTGTACCTTGTACAGAAACCTTGTTTCACCTGGCCTGAGTGAAAATAGCCCACCTTGTGAAAGCCTCTTGGCAATGAAGGCAGAAATGAAGTTCAGTGGTACAAAGCAAATGACAGTAAAGGCAGGCTTGTTCTTAAGGTTAACATAAAAATCAGAAATTGAAAGCTAACCATGTCTGTCCTACGATGGGCTGTGTTTGGTCAGTGTCTGTGCCTCATGTTAGGGGCAGCAGGAAAAGAACGTCAAGACTAACAATCTTAGTTTTAACTCTTATACACAAATGTTCCAAAAATAGGGTATTTATGATGTGTGATAGCAAAAATCAGCACCACTCCACTCCTGAAAAGAATGCAAGCAGGCATCACACAACGAACAGTTGAAGGATCCTGAACACCTTTGTAATCAAAAGTTGAAATTTAGGAGGAAACTGAAATCTGCAACCACAAAAAAAGCCAAGCTGGGAAACCTCAACAAACAACAAACTTTTCGAAAAGCAACAACATCATGATAGCAGCCATCTAAGAAACAAGATAAGGTGATGACCTAACAATGGATAGTGAGGACTATCGATTTTTTACAGGCAAACTGGCAGTCAGACTTTCCAACTCAAATCTCATAATTTTATGAGCAGCCTTCACAGCTCACAAAAGGAACTGAAATGTTATTGATTTAAATCCTTCACTGTAAGACTATCTGTTTTAACAACTGAAACCAAGAATAAGCACTACTCACTATTCAACTCTCATGCACCAACAAATGAAGACACAAAGAAGAACGAAAAGAACGAAAAGGAAACTTCTGGAACGGTCTGAAAACCAGGCTGTTGAAAAGTTCACAGAAATAACATAATAATTAACAGATAGTGAAGATGCTGAGTCACAGATAGGCACAACAAAAAGACTGTCATAAATAAAGCTTTCGGCCACTAAGGCCTTCGTCGAAAATAAACACCCCCCCCCCCCACACACACACACACACGAAACTGTAGTCTCAGGCAACTGAAGCCACACTGGGAGCAGCACAATGATGGGAGTGGCAACTGGGTGGGGGTAAGGAGGAGGCTGGGACAGGGAGGGGGAGGATGTGCAGACAGTGAAGTGCCACAGGTTAGACACAGGGCAGGGGAGAGGTGGGGAGGGGGAGTGGAAAAGGAGAGAAGTAAAAAGACTGAGTGGAATGAGGGCTTTGTAGTGCTGTAATGGGAACAGGGAAGGGGCTTGATCGTTGAGGACAATCATTAACCAAGGTTGAGAGCAGGAGGGTTACGGGAACGTAGGATGTAATGCAGGAAAAGTTCCCACCTGCGCAGTTCAGAAAAGCTGGTGTTGGTGGGAAGGATCCACAGACTGTGAAGCAGACATTGAAATGAAGGATGTAATGTTTCGGAGCGTGCTCAGCAACAAGGTGATCCACTTGTTTCTTGGCCACAGTTTGTCGATGGCCATTCATGCATGGACAGGCAGCTGGGTTTTCATGCCTAAATAGAATGCAGCACAGTGGTTGCAGCTTAGCTTGTAGACCACATGACTGCTTTCACAGGTGGCCTTGCCTTTGATGGTATAGGTGATGTTTGTGACCGGACTGGAATAGGTTGTTGGGGGAGGGGGGGGGGGGGAGGATGCATGGGACAGATCTTGCATCCAGGTCTATTACAGGGGTATGAGGCGTGAGTTAATGGGTTGGGAGCAAGGGTTGTGTAGGGCTGGATGAGTATGTTGTGTAGGTTCATTGGATGGCGGAACACCATTGTGAGAAGGATGGGAAGGAAAGTAGCCAGGACATTTCTCATTTCAGGGCACAACGAGAGCAGTGAAAACCATGGCAGAGAATGTAATTCAATTGCTCCAGTCCTGGGTGTTACTGAATTGCGAGGGCCTACAGAGGAGCATTCCCCTCTTATCTTAGTACCATCCAGGACTGGAGCAACTGAATTACATTCTCCGCCACAGTTTCAACTACCTCTCGTAGTGCCCTGAAATTAGGAATGCCCTGTCCACTATCCTTCCCCCCATCCCACAACGGTATTCCAACATCCACCAAACCTACACAATATACTCATCCATCCCTACACAACCCCTGCTCCCAACCCCTTACCTCATAGTTCATACCACTGTAATAGACCTAGACGCAAGAGCTATCCCATACATCCTCCCACCACCACCACTTACCCCAGTCCAGTCACAAACATCATCTATCCTATCAAAGGCAGGGCTGCCTGTGAAACCGCTCATGTGATCTACAAGCTAAGCTGCAACCACTGAGCAGCATTCTGTGTGGGCGTGACAACCAACAAGCTGTCTGTGCGCATGAATGGCCACTGACAAACTACGGTTGGCTGGTTGGATTAAAAGAGGGGGAAAGGGTCTGAACCACGGAGTCATCTGTCCCGTGTTCTGAATAAAACAATGCCACAAGTGTTAGAATAAAACAAACGAGACCGACAACTCAAAACGGAATGAAAGGAAAAATCACAAGAACAATTAAGGGCAATAAACATGTAATTGGAAAAAAGGGGACAAGAAAACCACAGAAACACAAGAAACAGGATGAAGAGATTAAAACAAAGCAGATTACCATGGCTGGCTGACCATGAGAATAAAAAAGGAGAAGCCAGCTACACTGCAACACATTAAAACATCCACCCTAGAACCACTAGGGTGGAGGACACAGAGGGACAAAGTACATGCGCAAAACTTAGATCAAATCTTAAAACCCACCCTCGTGAGTAAAATGTAAAACTAAATCGGCCGATGGGGCATTGTCAGATAAAATTAGCGGCAACTCATCCGGTAACCCAAGATTTTGTCGCTGGGCAGACAAAGTGGGAAAGTGCACCAGAATATGGGCCACTGTGAACCAGACACCGCACCGACACTCACGCGGGTCTTCACGGCGCAGGAGGTAAACGTGGTTCGCCCAAGTGTGGCCGTCCGCATGTAAAGCTTCCACACATTCGTAGTCTCCTTAATCACAAGCAGTTTGTTGTGTGTACTGTTATGCCATTCTGTCTCCCAAAGCCAAAAAACCCTACGGCGTAAGTCAGAACGCAGGTCAGGTTCAGAGATGCCCATCTCCAGAAGCGGTTTCTGCTTAGCCTGTTTGGCCAGTCTGTCAGCAAGTTCGTTGTCTGGGATGCCGATGTGTCCTGGGGTCCATACAAACACATGGAATGACAGGACCTGTCCAGGGCATAGATGGACTCCTGGTGGATGTTACCAAAGGATGGTGAGGTTAGCACTGGTCGATAACTTGTAGGCTGCACAAGGAGTTAGTACACAGAAGAAACGATTCCCCGGGGCACGAACAGATATACTGAAGTGCACGAGATATGGCCACCAGCTCTGCAGTGAATACACCGCAGCGATCGGGCAAGGAATGCTGTTCAAAATGGCCTTCATCAATGTAGGCAAAGCAAACATGACCATCAGCCATCGACCCATCGGTGTAAACCACTTCAGAGCTCCAGAACATGTCAAGAATTGAGAGGAAGTGACAGCGGAGAGTGGCAGGAATAAGAGTCCTTAGGGTCATGCGAAAGGTCCAGACGAATCTGTGGCCTAGGTGTACGCCATGGAGGTGTATGCAGACAGACCTCAATGGGATATGGTAAAGGGAAGGACTCCAGTTCAGACAGAAGGGGTCGCATGTGAACTTCAGTCATTAGTCCTGACCTTGGCTCCCGATGTAGGAGATGAACTGCTGCGGGTGGAAAAAGGAGATGGTAATTCCGATGCTCAGGAGAACTACAAATGTGTGTAACATAACTGGCGAGCAGTTGTACATGTCAGATCTGCACTGGAGGGACTCCGGCCTCCACCAGGACACTGGTCACTGGGCTCGTTCTAAAAGCTCCCATCGCTAGGCGAATGCCACAGTGGTGTACTGGTCGAGTACATGCAACACTGAAGGCACCACCAAACCATAAACCAGACTCCCATACTCAAGGCAGGATTTAACAAGGGCCTTGTAGAGCTGCAGCTGCGTATAGCGATCTGCACCCCAGTTGGTGTTGCTCAGGCTGCGGAGGGAATTGAGGTGGTGCCAGCACTTCCGCTTAAGCTGACAAATGTGAGGTATACAAGTCAATCGAGCATCGAAAACAGTCCTAAGAATAGATATGTCTCCACTACAGTGAGTGGATCGTCGTCATGGTAAAGTTCTGGTTCCAGATGAACGGTAAGATGCCGACAGAAGTGCATAACACACGACTTAGCGGCTGAAAACTGGAAGCTGTGGATGAAAGCCCATGACTGCACCTTGTGGATGGCTCCCTGTAGGTGCCACTCAGCAACACCAGTACTGGTGAAGCAGTACAAAATGCAGAAGTCATCTGCATACAGAGGCAGTCAGACGGACGGCCCTACAGCTGCTGCTAGACCATTAATGGCCACTAAAAATAGTGATACACTCAATACAGAGCCCTGCGGGACCCCATTCTTCTGGATATGGGGGAAACTATGGGAGGCACCAACTTGGACACGGAAAGTATAGAGTGACAGGAAATTCTGGATAACAATCGGGAGTGGGCCTCAGAGACCTCGCCCGTATAATGTGGCAAGGATATGATGTTGCCAGGTGGTGTTATACACTTTGCATAGATCAAAAAATATAGCAAAAAGGTACTGGCATCTGCAAAGGCTGTTCGGATGGCAGACTCGAGGGACACAAGATTATCAGTGGTAGAGAGCCCCTGGCGGAAGTAGCCCTGACATGGAGCCATTAGGCCACAGGACTCCAGGACCCAACCCAATTGCCGACACACCATACATTCCAGCAGCTTAAAAAGAATGTTGGTGAGGCTGATGGGCCAATAGCTATCCACATCAAGTGGGTTTCTATCGGGTTTGAGCACTGGAACTACGGTGCTCTCCCACCATTGCGATGGAAAGATGCCATCACACCAGATCTGGTTGAAGATGATGAGGAGATGGCGCACACAGTGATATGAGAGATGCTTAATCACCTGACTGTGGATCCGATCCAGCCCAGGAGCTATGTAGGAGCAATGTGAAGGGGTGCTGAGGAGCTCCCACTCCGTAAATGGGGCATGTAGTGAACAAGAGGACTTTCCTTTCCATCCGTAGTTTGAGGGTGCAAAAGGCTGGGGGGTAGTCCTCCAACGCAGAGGCTTGAGCGTAGTGCTCAGCAGAGTGCTCGGCAATCGCATTTGCGTTGGTACATAGCAAACCATTGATGGTAGTGCCAGGGACTCCTGTTGGGGTCTGGTACCCAAAAAGACGTCTGTTCTTCGTCCAGACTTGGGAAGGTGATGTATAGCACCCAATGGTCAAAACGTACCTCTCCCAACACTCCTGTTTCTGTCATTTTATAAGTTGGCATACATGGGCACAGAGCTGCTTAAAGGCTATCAGATGCTCTAGGGATGGGTGCCGCTTATGTCACTGTGGAGCTCGCTGACACTCTGTAATTGCCTCAGTGACTTCCAGCGACCACCAAGGGACTGTCTTTCTCTGGGGGCACCCTAAAGAGCGAGAGATCGCGTTTTCTGCCACTGAAACGATTGTGGTAGTCACCTGCTCAACTATGACATCGATGTTACCCTGTGGAGGGAGAGTCAATGGTGACATCAGAGGTGAAAGTTTCCCAGAACAGCTTGCTTAAAGCCCATCTGGGCCTGACACCGGGGGAGTGACAGGAAGATGGGGAAGTGGTCACTACCACACAGGTCATCGTGTGTTCTCCAGCGGATAGATGCGAGAAGTCCTGGGCTGCAAACTGATAAATCAATGGCCGAGTAACTACCTCAAGCCACACTGAAATGTGTGCCGGCCCCAGTATTTAAGAGGCAGAGGTCAAACTGAGACAGTAAAATCTCAACATCTTTGCCTCGGCCAGTAAGCACGGTGTCGCCTCACAGGGGATTACGGGTGTTAAAATCTCCCAAAAATAGGAAAGGTTTAGGGAGTTGATCAATCAGTGCAGCTAATACATTCAGGGATACTGCACCATCTGGAGGAAGATATACATTGCTGACAGTTTTTTCCTGTGTCGTCCGTATTCTGACAGCTACAGCTTCAAGAGGGGTTTGAAAGGGCACAGTTTCACTACAGACTGAGTTTAGGACATGAACGCAAACTCCACCAGACACTCGATTATAGTCGCTATGTTTCCTGTAATATCCCTTATAGCCGCGGAGGGTAGGGAGGGTAGGGGTCCGCATTGCCGGGAACCAGGTTTCCTGGAGAGCAGTGCAGAAAGCAGGTGTAAAGCTTAACAGTTGCCGTAGCCCAGCCAGGCAGTGAAACTACTGCAATTCCACTGGAGGATGACATCATCATGAGACTGGGAATGTATGAAACATTCAATGAGGCAGTTTATGCCTCAGGGTCACCTGCTGCCACCGACTTTTTGCCTGAGCAGTCTATATTCATTGTGTCTGAGGATCCAGCGAGATACAGGTCCTCAGCAGCCGCCAGAATCTCCACCCAATCCTCAGACGCAGAGCTTGTAGGTAGCGGTGATGCGGGTTCCACCGCAAAGTCCTTGTTCATAGGGGTCTTCTTCAATTTCTCATGCTGTTCCTTGGGTTTCCCTGACTGGGAGGAATTCACTGAATCAGTCTCTGGGACTGAGGATGAGCGTGAAGCTCTACAACCAGCTGCTTTTGGGCTCTTCGGCCACTGGCGGGTATCATCTTTCCCACTAGCAGAAACCTGGGGAGGGAGTGACCCAAGGGATCCCTTCCTAACGAGAGGAGCCGAAGAAGCCTTACACTTCTCTGGCTCAGAAGTGGGGACTGAAATCCCTGATGGTTGGAGGGGTGTTGCTCCCAAAGTAGGTGGTGCAGGAGCAACAAGGAGAGAAGTGCCCCCCACCATCAAGGGGGCAGGTGTAGTCTTCCGGTTCTGAGAGGCAACAAAAATTTGAGGAACTGATGGGGCAACAACTATTCTCGTAGCAGCGGTGTATGGAGAGGGCATAGGAAGGGATCCCTTGGGTCACTCCCTTCCCAGGTTTCTGCTAGTGGGAAAGATGATACCCGCCAGTGGCTGAAGAGCCCAAAAGCAGCTGGTCGTAGAGCTTCATGCTCATCCTCAGTCCCAGAAACTGATTCAGTGAATTCCTCCCAGTGCTCAAATTTCCTCTTAGGTCAGTCGGTCCAGGGTCTTATATTCCATGATTTTTCTCTCTTTCTGTAAAATCCTGCAGTCTGGCGAGCAAGTTGACACAGATGGGAGACAGGGCACATGGAGTATTGGGATGCGATGGATGTCCACAATCTCGACAGGTGGGGCTGGAAGTACAGTGGGAAGACATATGGCCGAACTTCCAGCAATTAAAGCACCGCATCGGGAGAGGGATATATGGCTTGACATCACAGCAGTAGACCATAACCTTGACCTTCTCAGGCAATGTGTCATCCTCGAAGCCCAAGATGAAGCCACCGGTGGCAACCTGGTTATCCCTCGGATGCCAATGGATGCGCAGGATGAAATGAATACCTCGCCGCTCTAAATTGGTGCACAGCTCGTCATCAGACTGCAAAATAAGGTCCCTGAGGAATATAATACCCTGGACCATATTTAAGCTCTTATGGTAACAGAAACATCCCCCAACTTGTCACAAGTGAGTAATGCCCGTGACTGGGCAGAAGATGCTGTTAGTATCATAACTGACCCAGAGCGCATTTTGGACAAGCCCTCCACCACCCCAAACTTGTCCTCCAAACACTCCACAAAAAACTGAGGCTTCATGGACATGAAAGATTCCCCATCACCTCTCGTACATATGAGGTACCGGGGCGAATAAGCTTCACTACCATCCTTAGTCTGGCGTTCCTCCCATGATGTGGCCAGGGAGGGGAACAACTTGGGGTCATATTTCTTAGCATTAAAGTTAGACTTTGCCCACTTAGAGGCTGCTGGCGGCAGAGCACCAGCAATAGATGATGTACTACGCTTCATGGCGTGTCCTCCGCCCTGATACCAGCCACTCCGACCAGGGGCCCTCCCCATGGGCTCCACCCAGCTGCAGCAAAGGCCACCTGGCAGGATGGCCATTGCCGGGAGTCCTGATGCCCCAGGGTGATGGGCATCTACTCCTGGCATACATAGGGAGTTAACGGTGAAGACATCAGCAGAGTGATGCCTATAGGGAGCTACAACCAACAGGGTACATGGCGACCCCACCACAATGGACTGGCTACCGTGCTGGATATGAGGTGCAATTAAAATATCAAATAAAAAGATAGTGCTAACAATAGTTGGTTTTAAAAAGGTGTATGATTCAATAGATAGAAAACTCTGGAAGTAACTAAAAAAACGCATCTCATAGTTCCTTCAAAATTCTATCAGGACTCAGACAAGGAGAGTGTGTGTAACTATTATTAATCAGTTGTGTGTTGCAAAAAAATTATAAGAGAATGAAAAATGATAGAAAACTAAAAAGTTAAAAACTGCATAAAACTGAGTACATAGAAACAAGCAATAAACTGTTTGGCCATTGCACACAATTTCGTAATAATAGGTGGGAGTAGTGTAGTACTTCTGAAGGAGAGAGCTGAAAAGACAGGTCCTCAAATATTGCTTGAAATGACGAAATACATGACTTATGTAACTAACTTGAAAGGAATTATAACAACAAAGTATGGCAACATGAAGAAAACAAAAACTTAAAATATCTGGGTGAAAAATAATCATAAAAAGTGGGAAATTACAATTAAAAACAGAACTGAGAAAATTAAAAGAGCATAAATGAAACATAGAACACTCCACAGTAAAAATATTTTTTTCTAAAGATGTTAAATTCAAGCATTATGATACAGTTGTAAGTAACAGAAGGTTAGAAACATTACTTTATCTAGATACAAAATGGTGTTAGAAGCTTTAAAAGACACAAAGAACCACCGTGCAGAAAATATTAGGCCTAATCAAGAACAAAGATTGTTTTGAGACCAGATAAGGAAATATAATCATTCTGCCCTAAAATGAAAGGTGTGTTACTCTTTATGGACATCTAGAGAGAATGAATCAAGACACCTTAACAAAGAAGATCCAAACATTCTTACAAATCAGGAAAAACCAAAACACACAGAAAATGTGTTTGTGTGTGTGGAGGAGGGGGGGGGGGGGGGGGAGGTCGACCGAAACGTCCGATCCCACCTGTCAGCTTTGACCCGTGACGTAAGGCTGTTCTGGTGTGTGACGTCACGAGGGTGCGGAATTTATTTTGTGAGAGTGGTGTGTTTATAGGTGTCATTTTGATGTGATCGGTGGTGCTCTCTGGTGGTGGGTTTGTGTGATCTGTGTTAACTGATGTTTTTGGTTTAGTGTGCGTGTGTGGCATGTTTATAGGTGGTGTATTGTTGTGGTCAGTGGTTCTCTCTGGTGGTGCGTTTATGGGTAGCATGTTACGTGGCATATGGGGTTCATTTGCGTGGTAGCTTTGAATGTGTATGGTATCGGTAGTGACTGTGCTTTCAGCGGAATATTTTTCAGTGAGTTAACGATTTTGCTTTTTTTTATGTCGACGTTACTGTAGTTTTTTTTCTGTTCGGCGTGTGTGAATTTTGGTAAATTGCTTTTCTTATGTCTTTGGTAAGTATGGATATGACTGGCAAGGTCAACAGTTTTTGGTTGTCGGCAATGATGGGAGACAGTGCGGGTCTAATAAAATTTCTTCAACTATTTGGATTTTTGGATGAAGTCGTGAAGCATTCAGTGTGTCGTGAAGAAATGAGGCTTACTAAAGTTCCGGCGTCTCGGACCAGGGACGGCTGTATGTGGAGATGTTGTAAGGATCACAGTTCAAGGGAAGTGTTCGATTCCAATTTGTGGGATCAGGAGCTGCTGTTGAACTATATAGGTCAAGGGAAGTGTCCGATTCCAGAGGATATTGTGTTTAGTGGAATTTGGAGAGCTTTGTGTTGTCGGTTTTTTTCATCATTTTGTGTGGTTCGGTATGGTGGTGTGTGTCTAAATTGTTTATATTTACTTTGTCCCCACCCAAAAACCCCCAATTTCCCACGCTTGTCCTGTTAGTTTCATTAGGTTTTTTGTGGAATGTGTGTGTGTGTGTGTGTGTGTTGGTTTTTCAATGTATTTTCATGTTTGTGGTCATGTTCACGTAATTACGTCATAGGCACCATATTGGAGTCGTAGTGTATGGTCATTTCCACCATATTTGTGACGTCATGGGTCAAAGCAGACAGGTGGAATCGGACGCTTCTGTATTTCCGGGAGGGGGGGGGGGGGGGGGGGAGGCGGGTGCAGGCACGACAAAGAGCACTTAGAAGAAATGCAGACTGCACTGGACACCTTAACTGAAACAAATTCATAGTAGAAGTTTAAAAAATCAGAGGTTTTCAGGATGATACAACAAACAGAAAAACAGCTGGAGTCAAATGGTCAGATGAGAGGAAATTACCTCATTCTTAGAAAATGAAGCGAATTTTGGAAAAGGATGAAGGAAACAACAGCTTCCTTACTGACTCGCTCAATTAAAATTATATGACATAAGTGTGAAAAGTGTTAAGAAGTGTAGTTCTAGTTTACTGTTAATACAGTATAAAGTCTCTGCTATGTCTTTGTTTAACAATAATGTATACTGTGACTCATTCAACTCTGATGAAGGTTCTCTTTATTGATGGTACCAATGGAACAAGATGATGGATGGACGGATGGATGAAGATTGTGATACTGAATACACTGGAGCAAAACAGTAACAATACTGCACTTACTAAGTCAGGTACATAGTACAGTACAACTGTGGTGTCTTTCACATGCACTTCAAATTTTCAAGAAAGAACCGAAGTACAACCCTAAAAAACGTTTCTAATAGGTGTCTTTTTGTTATGACTTTCTGCGACTTAGCATCTCCACTATATGGTGAGTAGCAAGGTTCCTTTCATTATATTGTTTCTAATAGTAGAATAATTTTATAGACCTAGTGTGGCTGAGTACATGAGCAGATAGTGAGCAAAAGTTCATCCTGTGCGAAATAAGTTTCATGTAATACATTATGAGAAACTAGCCTTAGAAATTAGTGTTACAAATTAAACCACAATTAGAACCATTGATGTACAATATAAGATAATATTGTCACAAAATTGTATTTTTTAAACTTTGGTACTGTAGTTTATACTGAGCAATCTATTTCATGTATTTACCATGTAACCTATTATATATCCCTGCTATCTATTGTGTAAGCATGAAAATGTGTCATATGTTATAAGTATTTGGCTGTACAAGAGTAATTCACAGGAGCTATAAAAATCACAATTGCGATCACAATGTACATGATGTTATAGTACATAATTGTATGTAATGTCCATAAACCACAGAGGCAAATTTTAATTTAATATTAAAAATGTAAAACTCAACAATAATGGTCAATCTGCAGTTCACTGACGCATATAAGAGTCTCCAACAACAATTAAACTAAAACAAAGTATAGCTACAGAGAACAGTGGCAACTTCAGAGACTGGAAGATGGGGATGAACACTTCCAAATTTTGATATCAACTAATGGTGTAATGGGGAAGAATGCACCTCATACCATAAAATTATTCAGTTTGCTTTTAAGTACAAAAGTCCCAGTTAATTCATGGAAACAGTTTTTATTTTAAATTGTATTATATTTTTACTGGTCCTTTAGATCATACTTAAGTACATCACGATACAGCACAAGTCAAGAGTAGGTGGTATGATGACAGATGATAGTAAGTATTGTGAGGATTACATTTAAAAGGTATATTTATTCACATAATGGGTATTAATCTGTTAGAAAATTTAAAGAAAAACATAATGAAGGAATATTTGAACTCTGCAGACTATAAAATCATATCATTGAAGTATAATAGGTCACGGGCTCTAAGATTTACATTCTTTAAATTCATACTCAGCTGCCTGTTTACTCACAGTTCCACAGCCTGTATAAATTAATTTGACATATACTTCATGCCCAGATATGTCGCTCTTTAACTTTAAGAACCAGATTATTAAAATTTCTGAATGCAGTAAAAGCAGACTATATTATAAGTATCCTAAGACTAATTTAAAATGTTTTAGTTCTGTGATGTTCTTTGTTGGTATCGGGATATTTTTGTATAACTTGATCCCCATATCTATAACACCTTTGTTATAGTTTAGTTCGTTGGGAAAACGACCTCTGCGAGTTTTTCAGTCTTGTGTGTGTTTTTCTATTTTTTTACTGTTTGTAGAATATGGTAGTTCCAGCACAACTAGACTGGCATGGGCAGGTAATATATTCAGTTTAATACAGTAGTTACACGTTCCTAGCTCGTGCTGTCTTCCAAAGAGAAACCGTGTTCTCCGTATACTTGGGATATTAAACTGTGGATACTATGATACATATATGTCGCATTTACAGTATACAACTTCCAGTAATAACAGGGCGAAATTGCCGACATATATAAATGCAAAGTGAAGCCTTGTGCCAGCATCACCAATAAAATCTGCCCCTCATAACGTTGATTCTATAACAATCACCGTGTCCTCTTATTTCACGCACTTCAATATATTTATTTAATTAAACATTTACCCATTATTACAAATAACTGGGAATGACAAACATTCTACATTACTCCCCGGGGAATAAGTTTCATTTAATATTCCCTAGAACTCATTAATTGCTGTATTTGTAAACTATTTTTTCTTTTTTTCCCAGACACGCCTTTCATGAATACTACAAAGCTATTTACTAGCGGATTAACATAAACTGAGAAACTTAAAACGAAAATTTTCTATTTGTCTGCCACAACTAGGCCACACAATGTCGTCACAGGCATCCCAAACGTAAACATGCCAAAACGGAGATTGTCTCTGGTAAACCAACAGAAACAGAAAAAATATTATGCGTTGCGCAAGGTAATGAAACTCTATATTACCTGCGAGATAAAAATGTAAAGATGTAATGCCGCATGATCCTTCTTAACTGTTATCGAAGGGATTTGATACGTAACGCATTGTACACGTAAGTAACGCATTATCAAGAAATCGTATCGAGTGTAGTGACGTACACGATAATACAAAATAAGTAGTGGGACACCTAGCGAAAAGAATCATGACGAGTCAAGATATGAGGATACGTTTCAAAATGACGTAATTTTGACAGATCTAGCTTATCATTCATGTGCATAACTGCAGACAGCTTACAATTACAACTGACATGTTTTTGCCAACTCGTCATCGATTATTCCTAGACTTCCTGGGCCTTCAACGATGTTGACATTCTAACTGCTCATCTTATCGAGGAGTGCATGTGTAACAAAAGAAATACAATACATGATAGCCTCAAGAACATTTCATATCGGACGAGTACCTATGCTAATTTATGTGTCTAAAAATAAATCTGTGAAATTACAACGTTCCCACAGTGATATTGCAGACGACATCCGTATACGAATGCCACCTTCAAAACCGGGTAGCGTTCCCGTATTGTTATTATACTGTCTAGTCTCTGACTAGTTTCTTTTACGTGCCGGACAAAAAGAAGCATCAGAAAAATTCGTACACCGTTCACAGGTAGGCAAATCTGAACATTATTTCTTCAGGATCTTAAAGTATATATTGTACTGTATTCAGTTTACTTTTTCCGCCTGTACAAATCCCTGGAAAACATATTTCCTCCATAACGAGATTTTCACTCTGCAGCGGAGTGTGCGCTGATATGAAACTTCCTTGAAAATTAAAACTGTGTGCCGGGCCGAGACTCGAACTAGGGGACGGAGTTCGAGTCTCGGTCCGACACAGTTTTAATCTGCCAGGAAGTTTCACCATATTTCTTACTAGAGCCCCATCACAGAAGCGAGTGGGGTAAATAATACTCGGTTTGTAATACAAACAGTATCACGGCCTCTTAAAACGCAACATATTTTCAAATAACATACATCTACAGCAAGGCCGGCCACAGCATGTCAAACTTGACACGTGCAGGACGTGTGGGGCGTGTGCGTACCAAGGCTCACCTCTCCTGGCTTTTCTCGGTCCTTGTTGGAAGTATCCAGAATAGCGCGACATTTAATTTAGTATTGCTGTGTTGCTTTTTTCGGTCGGCATAATTGTATTCAGTTCGGCAGAATCGTGGTGTCAGCGCTGTTTACCTTCAGCTGATTTTCGTGACATGAAGGATGTTAACACGCCCAGTACCTGTTGACACAAAAACACGAAATCTAGAGATCTATCGTCACAAGCCTTAAAAAATGAATGGGAACGAAGAAGCGAGGGATGCGAATTCTAGATGTATACTGTTGCAGTCGCGTAAGCAATGGGTACTCCTAATCTCTTATAAAACGAAAGTGATACAGTATTTCGACCAACACATGTGTGTATTTACTTTTTTTTGTTTTTTTTTTTTGTTTGTTTTAGGGTGCAAAACTGCTATGGTCATTAGCGCCCCGACATTTGTGTATGTGTGTGTGCATGAAAGACCTTTTTTCCTATTATGACACCAACTAAGTCACGATTACATGGCGATCTCAGTGCGAAAACCTGTGGAATTTTCTGCATCTGTCCGTATGCTGACTGTGTTGTCATTTAAATGCGTCGCATTTGGAGTTTTCCCCTCCTCATGCTCAGACAAAGTGGTGCAGTGGTGGTGGCGGAAATGTGACAACCAGGCTGAGCGCTATGGCACTTGTGCCAGGGCACAACCCACAAGCCAATTTTTTGGCCAGACCTGATCTGCAGTCTACCTGTAGCTTCATAATGGAACTTGCATTTCTACATGGAAGAAACTAGTAGATGACATGTATGATAAATTAATAATACACAATATTTTTAGTATGAACACAGAAACTACCCTAAAATAAGTGTCATGAAGAGTACCAAATTTATAGTAGATAAAATACCATCAGCCTTTTTTAAATTAATACATTAATTTTAAACTTCAAAAGTATGACAACACCGAAAAGTCCATCAAAAATCTGAAGCCCACAGAGCAAACTAAGTAACTGATAGTTTCTATAATGTCATGTTACAACTGCCAAAGAATATTAATAAATGCAATAACATTTAAAACACATGTAATTTCACCCTCTCCCAAACTGGCCACAAGATTGGTAAGGAATCTTCGCAATACAGCATTTCATTCCCCCAACAAGATGGTTAATAACTTGGGCAGAGTCGTTGGTGCAAGTAGATCTGTTAATACATTTCCCCAATGCAGTCAACATGTGCCCCATGGGATTTAAGTTGGGGGAGATGTCAGAATATTAGCCGAATATTCTCTTGTTCCAACAGCACCTCCACCAGTGCAGTTCGATGCAAGCACACGTCGTCATCCATAAAAATGATTTCAGGGCCGAATACTCCCTTGAATAGCCGCTCATGGGAAAGGTGTAAAGTTTCACAAAAATCTGATCAGTGAATGGGCTGTGTTTAAAGATTTGCGATGGTCACAAGAGCATACGCACTGGAACAATGAGGAGTGGGCTCATGTGTCCTGTGTGCTTTTCTTCGATGAGAGCACATTCAGTGACTCATGGCATGCCTTCAAACCCCAAGTGATGGGAACAGGTAATCCATCCAGGAAGATTATCGAATATTATTGTTTTGGTGTCAAGGCGTTATGGTGTGGGGAGGTGTAATGTTGCATCCGAGTACTGACTTCCAAACCTTTGAACATGCTACACTCACTGGCCAACGTCATTGTGACACTGTACTCCACCCTCCATATGCGTCTTTACAGGGGTGCATTCGACATCGACTTCATTTCTATGAATGACAATGCGCAATTACATCAGACAGTGCAGAGGGAGGAGCTCTTGGAATGAGAGCATATTTGGCAAACAGACTGGCCTGCCCATTTTTCTGACTCACTTCCGCATACACCAATGACCATCCAGCATTTGTCTGGTCTACATGAACATCTTCATCTACATGGATACTCTGTAAATCACTTTTTAAGTGCCTGGCAGAGGGTTCATGGAACCACCTTCACAACAATTCTTTATTATTCCAGTCTCGTACAGTGTGTGGAAAAAACGAACACCCATATCTTTCTGATTTGGCTTATTTTGTTATGATGATCGTTTCTCCCTAGATAGGTCGGTATTAACAAAATATTTTCGCATTCAGAGGAGAAAATTGATGATCGAAATTTCGTGAGAAGATTCTGCCACAACGAAAAACGCCTTTGTTCTAATGATGTCCATCCCAAATACTGTATCATTTCAGTGACACTCTCTCCCCTATTTCATGATAATAGAAAATGTGTTGCCCTTCTTTGAATTTTGTCAATGTACTCTGTCAATCCTATCTCATAAGGATCCCACACCACTCAGTATTATTCTAAAAGAGGACGGCAGTCTCCATAGTAGATCTGTTACCTTTTCTAAGTGTCCTGCCAATGAAATGCAGTCTTTGGTTAGCTGTCCAACAACATTTTTTTCGTGTTCCTTCCAATTTAAGTTGTTTGTAATTGCAATTCCTATGTATTTAGTACAATTTGTGGCCTTTAGATCTGACTGATTTATCGTGTAATCGAAGTTTAATGGATTCCTTTCAACACTCATGTGGACTACCTCATAATTTTCGCTATTTAGGATCAATTGTCAATTTTCGCACCATATAGATATCTTTTCTAAATCGTTTTGCGATTTGTTTTCATCTTCTGATGGCTTTAATAGTCGCTAAACGACAGCATCATCTACAAACAACCTAAGATGGCTACTCAGATTGTCTCCAAATCGTTTATATAGATAAGGAACAACAAAGGACCTATAACACTTCCTTGGGGAACGCCAGAAATCACATCTGTTTTACTCGATGACTTTCTGTCAGTTACTATGAACTGTGACCTCTCTGATAGGAAATCATGAATCCAGTCACATAACTGAGACGATATTCCACAAGCACACATTTTCTCTACAAGCCGCTTGTAGAGTGAGTGAAGACTAGTTGTGTTTCACAAGGACGATGTTTTCTAAATTAGTGTTAATGATATTGGCCTGTAATTTAGTGCATTACTCCTGCTACCCTTCTTGAATATTGATGGGACCTGTAAAATTTTCCAGGCCTTTGGTACAGATATTTCATCAACTGAACGGGTGTATATGATTATTAAAAAAGCACTCTGTCTTCAAGCCACAAGTGGCTCAACGGGACCATCCGACCGCCGTGTCATCCTCAGTTGAGGGTGCGGATAGGAGGGGCGTGTGGTCAGCATACCGATCTCCTGGTCGTTATGATTGTTTTCTGTGACTGGAGCCGCTACTATTCGGTCGAGTAGCTCCTCAATTGGCATCACGAGGCTGAGTGCACCCCAAAAAATGGCAACAGCGCATGACGGCCTGGATGGTCACCCATCCAAGTGCCGGCCACGCCCCACAATGCTTAACTTCGGTGCTCTCACAGGAACCGGTGTATCCACTGTGGAAATGCCATTGCCCATATGATTATTAAGTATGGGGCTATTGTCTCAGCATACACTGAAAGCAACCTAACTGGCGTACAGTCTGGACCATAAGACTTGCTCTTGTTAAGTAATTTAAGTAGGTTCACTCCTCCGTGGATATCTACTTCTACATTACTGATATTGGCAGCTGTTCTTGATTTGAATTCTGGAATATGTACTTAGTCTTATTTGGTGAAGGACTTTCAGAAGGCTGTGTCTAGTAACTTTGCTTTGCAAGCGCTATCGTCTATAGCATTTTCATTGCTATTGCACAGATTGCATTGATTGTGTCGTGCTGCTAGCATACTTCACATACAACCAGAATCTCTTTGGATTTTCTGCAAAGCTTTGAAATAAATTTTCGTTGTGGAAACTATTATAAGCATCTTGCATTGAAGTCTGTGCTAATTTCCAGGCTTCTTTAAAAGATCGCCAATCTTGAATATTTTGTGTCCATTTAAATTTCCAATGTTTTTTTCGTTGTTTCAACAACAGTGATCTGACCCATTTTGTGTAGCAAGGAGGGTAAGATCCATGTTTTTTTTTTCAAAATTGGAAGGAGTGGAGATTGTCTTTCAAGAAGGCATCAAGTGAACTTTTTTCTACTTTTTTGAAAAGGTATATTTTTCGTTTATTTTTGGAGGGTTTGGGGGTTACAATATTCAATCTCGCTACGACACCCCTGTTTTCACTAATCCCTGTATCCATTTTGATGTTTGTTATTAGTTTTTCATCTCAAGTGTCACCACCATCTGGAGACGAGGTAGAGCGCTTGCCATTTATGAGTATTTATATTAAATCAGAGATTTTATGTGTGTAGAATTTTTTATAGGAATTTTTCATTTTGGTTGTTGTAGGATGCTGTAAAAGGCGCAAATGTAGCAAGTTATTTCCTACTCTATTTCAATGAGCAGTTCTTCCAAGAAGGTGCAGCATGTGTAAACATATACTACGATGATTAAACAGGAGAAGAATTGGGAACAAGGTCACAGGAAATCAAGAAATTGTTCAGTGTTTTCATTATAATGGGATGTGTAAAATACACTCGAGCAAAATTATATTGCCAATGTGCATTTTGGCTTCCATTTGTTACTAACAAAGAAGGAAGGTTAGAGTTTAATGTCCTGTTGAAAATGAGGTCATTAGTGACAGATTAGGAATCGATGGGGAAAGAATCATCAATCCCTCATCAAAGAAACCATCCCTGTATTTTCCTTAAGTGAATTACAGAAATCATGTATAACCTAAATATGGATGGCAGGATGGGAATTTGAAATGTATTCCTCCCAAATGCAATTGCAGTGTGCTGACCACTATGCCATTTCACACGGATTGTGGCTAATGCCATGCCAAGAAATCATTTTTTGTCATTGTAATCCATTCAAAAAGTTCTGAGATCTGTTTTATTCCTGGTGTATAAGTGACGTCTGTATGGTAACTACAGCGACAGTTTGAACTAACAAATGTAAGCAGCAGATGTGCATTCAACCAGTCTGTTGTGAGCAGGCAGTCTTATGTAATGGACATATGGCTGTAGTGTGTTACTGTTGTTAGGCTGCAAATCGCAGTGCAGCAACAAACAGTGTGTGTGATAATAGTAATTTTCGCCTCACAAACCTTAATATACGCTCAATAGTAAACGCCCGATGGCCTAAAGTTATCAAACAGTTGTAAAGTAAAAGAAATGATCCATCGCATAGCAGTGACAGAATCTATTATTCTTTATCTTTCTGTTCTTGCACGGTGCCTGTAAATCTCTATGTACATGTATCGATTAATTACATAAAAAAGAATTCTGTTGTTTCAAGACAAATGAGGCATTGGGCGCCTCACCTTATACTGTTTGTATTCCATGAAAGGCGGACGCAGACTTGCTACATTCCGCATCGGTATTTTATATTTTATGTGAAAATATTTAGTAAATATGCTAATTGTTACTTTTCTAATCGGAAAACATGTAGTTTCTTGTAATTGATTACGAACAGACAGCATCGAGAGGGCATTTTGACTGTTATGTATAAAGTATTTAACCACAATGGTCATTTATTGTAATTTAATATAAAAAGGTATGTAGCATTAAAAAACATGTGTTGAAAGATAATTGTGCTTATTTTAGTAAATTAACCTTGATGATTTCCATCTCCTCATTTACTTCAATGATAATTATTTTGTGTTAGTTCATCACCAGAAATTACGATCATGCTGATGGGCCGGACGTAGCATGAGGCAGAAGGAACGTTATTGTTTTCCTATTATTTCTGAATCAACTCTTTTTTTAATTGTATAGTGTTGCATTTCGTTTAAAGTCTATAAATCTTCTGGTCCCTTAGTGTTGTTCCGGATATGAATACATCGCGACTATAAAAATGCACAGAAATGATAATGTTTCTTCTGAGCGAACTCAAATAAACCAATCTGCTGCTCTTATTCAGGTATTTAATGCTCAACGTATGTTATTATAATAGTGTAATCAATCCCTGATTCTGTTGCCAAGTGGCCCACCAAAATATTAACTTTTTCGACATTAAAAAAAAAATGTAAAATAACAATTCTTTTTATTCCCCCCTCCCCCCCCCCCCCAAGAGCAACGCTACATGTGTCACTGACACTCCATGACCTCAGCAGAGCATTTGACTCCATCTTGATCAAGATACAGCTTACTAAGCAAAAGTGTTAAGATACTGTTGATGTTGTTCTGGTAACTCTTCAGTCTTATGTTCAAAACCGAAGGCACATACGTCAGTCCATGGAGCAGTCCACAAGAACAAAAATTAGAGCATGTTTTGCTACATGGTTCCTCTTATGACGTCTTTTGTTCCTTATCTATGTCAGTGATACAGGCTGCGACAGACACATTGTGATACCTCCGCCAGGGGCTACTTACACAGACACAAAGCGCTAGCAGCTCAGGAGAAATCTGGCTGGACGCCATGTGGCAAGTATCCAAGACATGGACAGTGGAGCCATTCTGTAGCCACACAGGGGGCAAGACAGTGGATGCCTTCACCTCGCTTACCAATGGACGTGTTGCAAAGGGCCTGGTGGACAATGAGAAGCATGCCAAAAACTGATGCATCCCTGCCACCATCAGAACAGAGCGTCAAGAATGTCCACATGAAGGCATGTGAATTCTTCCGGCCTGGCTTAGAAAGCAAAAACGTGCCGTTAATTCCAGCACCCGACAGTCACTGGAAGGAGCATACAGAAAGCGTGGGGAATTCGCACAGGGAGGAATGCGAAAGAAGTAACTTGCTTAAAAAGGTGTTTCCTGGACAGGAAGGACTTCTTCATAAAACACGAATGCCAGCAGGTTCTTAGAGGCACAAATATGAGAAACTGTCCAGGCCTCACGCAGAGCTTGCTGGTGCAAGTAATTGGTGTGTGGCCACTTTTGCAACAACTTTGGAATGCAGAAAAACATCGGAATAATGTGCCACCAACGCTAATGAAATCGTGAGAAATAAGCCAATTTTCTAGTCACACACCAGATACGAAATTTCCATCCAGCACGTAGGAGGAATGGTCGTGAAACGGCGGTCAGTAATTAGGTGGCATTGCAAATTGAGTCCGCCAATGACAATGCTGCGAGAGAAGAAAATGCTGAGGAATCGTTGAGTTGAAGGATGGACAAAGAGTGAAGGGACATTCGATGAGACAGTGCTGAAGCAAGAGGAATAAGGGACTCTTCAATCCATCCAGCTTCCGATACTGTGATAACGCTGATTTGGCTGTGGCAACACATAGCGGGAAGTATGGACATTGTACCTGGGCCTCGCCACAAAGCCGTGTGTGCCGATGAGGGTAGCCGATTCGCGACGCAGAGCTCCAAGGCGATACGCTGTACTGACGCAGCGCCCACTCTAAAGCAGCACTGCACAACAAATGATCACAAATGATGGTGAGATGGTTCGTCCTCCCCCTCCTAACCCTTGATAAGTGAGTCATGTCGACGCCCACTTCAATCGGCCCTGAGGCTTGTAATTTTGGTTTTGGATTGTGTAACAGGTCTGAAATAAATTATTTCTTTCATATTTTAATCATCTAAGCAGTCTGTTCCATTCAGACATCAACCCCTTCATCTCATAACCTTTTGTGTTTAGTTTAATTTAATTAATGATGTCACCTAATTATTGGCTCCCAGCATGGGGCAATCTCATTGGTAATGTGCAAGTTATGTGATGTCACAAAGAATTTCTTGATTCACTACAATATGTTACATTTTGCTGATAACACAACACTTTTGGCCATAGGAAAAACTGTTGTGCAAACTCTACTAGCAACGGATGTGATATTTGAAAACCTCAAAGAGCAGTTCATCAAGAATAAATTAATTATTGACAGCAAACTATCAATGAATAAGCTCTGCTGTGTGATATACCTCCTGAGGAAAGTAAAGGGTGTATTAACTGACAAGTTCCTTGTAGCACTGTTTAATGTGCTATTTCATAGTCACATTAATTACGGCGTGCAGTTATGGGACGTTCTGCAGATTGTAAGGACATATTAATGCTACAAAAACCTGCCAGGATCATTACAAGGGAAGGACCAGAGGACTGCTAGCCTATATTCACTGAGTTAGGAATAATAACCATTTTCACTCAGTTTGTTCGTTTTATGTTTCATCAATGTAAAGGAAAACCAAGGGGCTTCCAGCATGCTTCAAGAAATACATAATTACGTTACCCATAACGATAGAGATGTAGAAAAACCAAGCTGTTAACTGTCTGAAACACAAGACACATCTCTGTAAGTTGACTGAAACATATTCAGTACATTTCCTGCAAAAGTCCAATATCTGCTGCCAAGATTATTTAGAAGGAACATTGTACAGGGTTTGAAACACAACCTGTTATACTCGGTTGTAGATTGTTTTCAATAGAAACTCAAGAGACAGGAGAAAATAATATTGTTTCTTACATGTCTGGTATGTCCTTGTTGCACACAACTTTCCTTATATATTATATGAAAAGATATCAGTGATCATGGACTGTAAAGATTATGTGCTGACCTTACATTTTTCCCTATAGATGGCAATCTTATAGACTTTGAATCCAGTTCCATAGATGCCCAACCTGCTGAAGGTCTTTCTGCAGTTCATCCTCCCATTTCTTCTTTAGTCTTCCAACTAGATGAGCTCCATCAGATTTTTCATAAGCAAAACCTATACCTGGTACATATCTGGCCTCCAGTCAATTGCTCCGTCAGGTTTATTCTCTGTGCTTTTACTAGGTCATTGTAAATACCTTTATTTATATATAATATAATAAAAAAATTGGCTACAGAGAATACGCAAAAAGGCTTATGGGGATTCATGGATGAATGTTTGAGTGGTTTAAAAACATTTTAGACAAGGATAAGTGTGACTGGAGGTCCACAAGAGCGAAGGCCATCCTACCTCAAGTTCATCTAAAAGAATAATGCAGAAAATTCGTGATCTTTCGAGAAACGACCATCACCTCTCACGCAGAGCTATCGTACTGAAGAACTGACGATCTCTAAATCAAGTCTTCACGATATTCTCAAGAAAGAGGAAAGTGTCTGCAAATTTTGTCCTGCACATATTGATTCCCAAAGAAAAAGAAAGATGCATGGATGATTTCTGTGACTTGATTGAAATAGTAAACATGGACATTTTTTTCTGGAGAAAATAATCATGAATGATACTTGGTGTTATCAACAAGAGCCTACCATAAAACGACAAAGAGTGGATTGGGTTCTGATGATTCGTTAAGAATGAAGAATGGCAAAACTGGAAGGGAAGACAATTCTCATTGCCTTTATGTATGTTCAAGGCATTATATGTAGGGGGTTGTTCTCATCGACATGCTGTAAATGCCTAATATTATTTCGGTGTCATGGAATAGTTTTGAAAGTGACGTTAAAATGACTTGTACTTGTCCATTACATTGTGTCGACTTCTATCGAATTTCGTGGTTTGCACCGAGTTCTTCAGAAGTAAGGTAAGTGAGGAGGGGAAATAATGTTGGTTGTGGGATGGGTTTTTACTCGAACCTGGCTCAGTAGTCGCGATAAAGGCACTGTAATCGTGTTAACACATTGCCAGCACATAGGGGATGATTTGTAAGGGAGAAGCTAGCGTCACTTGAACTTTACAGATAAATATCAATTAATGACATATCGATGGTAAAACCCTTCAGAGGTCCTAAGATGAAAGATGACTGTTGAGTTCACATGTTTGATTTTGATGTTAATTCAGAAAGAAAAACACACAGTAAATGTGTAGATGACTCATAAAGATTTCTCCTGTATTCGAATTAATTATAGTTCATCTGTTGAATCATTTGTTGGACAAAATCCTATACACCTGACTAATTAAGCACAGAATTAGTACACACACTCTAGAAACAATGCTTATAGAATCCAAAAACGCATGAAATTTATTTGACAAAAGCGAGATACAAAGTAATTTGTTGCATAGTATATATTTCAATCTGATTAAGAAACCAAAGTTGTCACACAACTCTCGTACTATATATTGTTCAAGAGCAAGGTCTGAGGCCATCCGTCTGCGGTTTTTTTTTTAGAGAAACTTGTAGCAATTACTGTTGTGGATGAACTTATGATATAATTTTATAGCAAGAACACAACACTTTTAGGAATAGTGATCCTTTAATGTCTAAAAGATGACTCGTAGCAACAACAAATACTTCATAGAGTAGAAGCATGGAAAATAAAAAAAAACTCTTAGGAGCAAATAAATTCGCAACACAGAACCAAGCACCACCATAGGCGTGGAGAGGAAACACAGTTCTGATATTTTATTTTAACACTTCCCCTAAATCAAACTGTGATGCACTGAACAACTTTTAAATAAAAAATTAGGTGTCAAAACACATAAGTTACGAAGTCCTATCTTGGTACATATTTCTTTAAATTCGTTTGATTATAAATTCGTTGTAGGAAGCATGTCACCAAGTTGATTTTCAGATAACACATACTATGCATTGATATCACCATTTTGATAGAGTTCCCACACAAAATAATACTGTACTTCGATGTGCTTCGAACGTTTGCGGAACTCTGCGTTTTTCACTAATTTAATGGCACTTGCATTGACAATGAGCAATACGGGCGTGTTTCTTTTTCCACAGATGTCCTACAGCAGTATGTTAAGCCATACTAACTCCTTGGCTCCTTCACTTGCAGCAACGAACTCTGTTCAGTGGTAGATAGTGCAATTGATTTCCGCACTTGAGATGTCCACGATACAGCTGTGTCGCCAATCATTGAAACAAAACCATTTGTTGACCTCTGTTTTAG
Source organism: Schistocerca nitens (assembly GCF_023898315.1). Classification (NCBI taxonomy): domain Eukaryota; kingdom Metazoa; phylum Arthropoda; class Insecta; order Orthoptera; family Acrididae; genus Schistocerca; species Schistocerca nitens. The sequence goes on along the minus strand of NC_064614.1, from coordinate 1,267,936,407 downwards.
TGTTGCCAGCAAAGTCAGCATCAGTATAGGCACAAAGTTTACTGACCGATGAAGTATAGAAGAGACCTAAGTCTGAAGTAACACGAAGACATCTGAAGATACGTTTTACAGCGTTCCAATCAGAAGAAGTGGGTTTAGCTATAGATCGAGCAACTTTTGAAACAGCATAAGCGAGATCTGGACGATTAGAGCATGCCAGGTACAACGTTTTTGTCAAGAGTATTGCTATATTCACTGTCTAATTGTTCATTATCACACGGAATTTTTAATGGTTTTGAATCAGCGATGTTAAAACGATGTAGAATCTTCTCTGTGTATGCTCGCTGTGAAATAAACAAACCAGACTCGCTTTGCTCTATATGCTTATCTAACAATGAGTCTGAGGATCCCACTGTTATTTTGAATTCAGCCTTTAACATTTCTAAAATGTATTCACTGGACTTTCAGTTGTTCCTGCGATAAGTCCATCCTTAAGCAATCAGGAATTTTTCTGTTTTCCTTTGTCGAATATAAATGCAAGGATCCGCTGTCTAACCAATAAAGCTACTTTTTGTCATGAATGAATGAAACTTATTATTCCAACAACGAGGCGATTGTTTAAATTCACACAATGATTTCTTGAGGCGAAAAATATGACCTGACTTATCATCGAAATTTTCTGACTGAGCCATGTATATTTCTGTATCTGAGTCACCATATAAAAATGCAGTTCTAAAGTCGAACTGACCAAGATTGAAATTTTCTTCGGCTGCAGCCGCTATGACAGCACGAATAACGCCATAACGAGCAAATGGACTAAAAGTTTCAACATAATCAAGTCCGGCACGTTGAAACATTCACGCACAATAAAGCGAGCACGGTATCGATCAATCGATCCATCACTTTTTCCTTTAGACAGTTCTACCAAGTCCCACGTCTCATTATCTTCAAATGCCTTCATTTCTTCTCTCATTGCAGTAAACCACTCATTGGAAGTACTACTTTCCATAGCTTCGTTTAAGTTTGTCGGTGCAAGCTCTTCATGGAATGCTTTGTCACGAAAACAAATGCATTTGCTTCTTGAGATTGGTGGTAGCCTAATTCGTAGTCACTAAATTTTACTGGGGGATGTATTTCACGAACCGGGCGTCGATTTGGTAACTCATTCGAATATTCTTGGTCACTAATTTCAATCAGATCAACAGTAGATTCACTTTTCTCTCCTGTTTCTTCAGATACGGATTTAGTTCCAATTCAATCGAATTTCCAGTTGTCCACAGCTTTTCTGGTTGAAAATCAACATTGCATGATTTCATCACGCAATGATTTGACGATTCAAAGAAAGAATCGAATAAGGTGTATAGTCGCTGCAATGAAGATTGCTCATATACTGACGTAAGGGTATACCAAATTTCTTTTGCGTCAATCTTCTTCCTTACATGTATAGCAGGTTCGTCAACACTCGCCGTTGGAATGATAGGAGCTGCCCACGCATTATCCCATTGTCAGCGCCGATATGCGTCAGACGGTTCTTCTCCTTCCACTAATGACGGATACTGACATGTACCATCTATAATCGAATAAAGATAATGTTCTTTTAAACAAAGTTGAATTTGCCGTTTCCATGTTTCCCACTGACCTTCACTTGACAGTTTGCGATGTCTGTACGACTAATATCATCTCTCAACTGAAGTGCTGTGTCTGAGATTCCAAAAATTTTGCAGTCTCACTAATATCCTAAAAAATAGTCTGGCGAACGAATCCTATAATTCTCAGGGTCCGAAGCGTTCAATCCTGGGCCCATAAACTGTAGTGGATGAACTTAGGATATAATTTTGTAGCAAGAACACAACATTTTTAGGAACAGTGATCTTCCTCCTTTAAAATCTAAAAGATGAGTCATAACAACAACAAAAAACTGAATACAGTAAAAGCATGGAAAATAAAAGAAACACTTAGGAGCAAAGAAATTCACAACACAGAATCAAGCACTACCGTAGGAGAGGAAACACGCTTCTGATTTTTTACCTTAACAGTTATATTTATATTCCTGTTCTCACAAACATTTAGCCGTTTCTTTGTGTATTTTGCATAATTTACGATGATAAGGTTATGTAGGAACCTAAGAGCACAATTTAAAATGTTCCAAGTAAATGATTAATTATTATAATTATAATTTATTATTTGTGTTTTGTAATGTAGCTCGTTTGTTGAGAGATAAGTTGGCCAGAAACCTAAGTGCATAACTCAAATTGATGCAAGTGAGATGTGTAGCGATCTTATTTAAAATCTTGGATCTTACAGACATATGATTGGTTTTTCGAATGTGACATCATAGAGGCGTGGTGTATTTGAAATGGATTGTTTTAGGGCTCGTGTTGTCGTCGTGGTGGCATACTCTTATGGTGGATGTTTGTGGCCATGATATGGTTTGTGGTAATGGTTCAGTTGAATTGCATCTAGTTTTTGGTAATTATTGGTTAATTATTTGTTTTTGGTTCTTGAGACCCTTAGTTTTAGCTTCAGATTGTTGGTGCTTTTGCACTAAATGTTTGTGTGTCATTTGTCATTTGCTTTGGAGTGTTTGAATATTTTGTTTTTACAGTATCGTTTTTATATGTGCTCTTGTGTGTGTGTATGTGTAGCATGTTTTGTGACCAGCCTTAATTAACCTGGAGTCCCTTACAATTCGTAAGTATGTTTTTATGAACTTTTTCATTTACTGAAAGATCATTTATTTGGAAGGATTTGTTTTTGATATCAGTGCATGCATTTCAGTTATTTATGCCTAACACAAGCTGTGATACTGTTTGTCATGGTTAGTTTTCAGTTTTCAGTATCGCTGTCTTTTCTTGAGCCATATAGATAAAGCAAAAATTTGTATCGAATTTTGCGATTTTTGTATTTCATTTTCGTTCCATTTGTTCTAGATGAATCCATGTATGCCATTTCTCGACTTCTTATGGTTGCTGTGGAATGAACTTGGCTTTATTAACTTTTTATTAAAATTGTCCCTACCCAACCCCCCCCCTCCCCAACGTTTTCCACAGTTGTCTCGTTCATTTCATTTTATTTGCTGACTGAAATATTTTCCGAGTTTTTTTACGTTTGTTTATTAACATAATGGTCTATCTTATCGTTGCCATCTTGAGGAATGTAATGGGCCTGTTATTAAATGCTATCTTTGGCTGTCTTAGTAACTAAGGTAAAATGTCCTCTTTATATGTAATAAAACATCATTAGGTAAGGGAGGTGGGGGGAAATGAGACCTTACACACACCCACACCCACCCAGCCACCCACCCACCCACCCACCCACACACACACAAATAACGTTTCACATGTGGCTGAACACTTCCTGTTTCCTTAAGTAATGTAACTATCCAGCGAACAGTCTGGACACTTGGATGATGTCGTCCAGGATACCGAGCAGCATACATAGCACACGCCCGTTGGGCATTTTGATCACAATAGCCATACATCAACACGATATCTACCTTTTCCGCAATTAGTAAACGGTCCATTTTAACATGGGAAATGTATCACGAAACAAATTCTGTCCACACTGGCAGAATGTTACGTGATACCACGTACTTACACGTTCGTGACTATTACAGCTCCATCTATGTCAATACGAAAAATATGGTCCAACTTAAACATTCATATTTCTTTATGTACTACACGAATATGTAATAAAAAATGGAGGTTCCGTTTGACCTACCATAGCGCCATCTAGTGGATCAACCACAGCGCCATCTGGTTTACCCCTTCAAGCTAGACAAGTTTCATTCTCATAGTCTTTTCGTTTGACGCTAATTTCGTGGGATATTTGGCCCAGTCACAATCAATGGACCACGCTGTATATTATGTATGCCAGTGAATATATGAAAATATTATATCAGTGTGTCATTTATAAAATTCAATATTATATTATCTCTGCAAATTTTCGCAATTAAGCACTTAAAGTGGATGTGGTTGAGACAGCCATTCTTACAATTTGTTTGCCACATCCCTTGTTATGTTCACAAAATCGAACAAACCCACTCCTGAGGGTGCGGATTAGACAACCATTCTTGCAGTTTGTTCATCTACATCCCGTGCCATGCTCACAATTTCGAACACACTCACTTTATATGTCAATCGCATCGAATCTTACAGAATGTATTTCTATTAATGTAGCTATTAAGAATACTTAACAATCGTGAAGGGGTATTAAAAATATTTGAACGTAGGAAGACGCACACGCGTTCCTGTCGACTTCGTAATTGCATGCTTTCAACCACTACACTACAGTGAACTGATGGAACTTTCGACTTTCACCGTAGGGTATCTTCTTAAAGTCTCATCTTGGGATTTCCTGAAGTGTCTTACCATCAATGTCATTAACTTTCATTTCATTATAACTAATTTTACCAGATGTCCTTGTGACAGCATATAATCATAGTATGTAAGTCAAAACAACGAAATCCAGTAGGGCACCTCCACATTGCTTCACCGAAAATGAAATGATCTAGTCGAGAGCTATCGAGTTTTTTGGCCGCCTTGAGTGCTATGGAAGTGATGTCATTTGATCTCACTACCCAGTAATCCCAGTTCACACTGGCCATCACATCAAAACATGTCAATACATTCCACAACATATTTTACATTGCAGCATTCACACTGCGAGTCAACAGACCATCATGTCTCGTTAATCTTTCTCTCAAAGAAAGTTTAGAATGCATAATCATCTACTAACATCTGAGGTTAACGTATTTTCTCCGTGCTTATTAATGTTCTAGCAGTTTAATGTGTGCTTTTGTTTCTTCTTAAACTACATAATAACAGAACAGAGCTGCATGTAATATGAAATTAAGCTGCTGAAGCGATTTCTATTATATAACATTTAAAGTGAAAAAGTCAGCTCTAATGAAGGTGAAAAATATAGTTATTCATGGTGTTATTAGTTACATAAGAAAAAATCAGAATGAATAGGTAAAGATGCTCTATTTATTCGCTTGTAAATAATGTTTCATGTTTTGAAATGTTATTTCCCTCATGAGGACTTTTCCACACAAAAGTGTACATACTTATGAAATTTGCTTTGGCCATTGACAAACTTTATCGTTGTTAATTCCTCAATTACAATACTATACTCCAACTTTCTGTATCAAGGAGGTAACTCGTAACCCCACTTTCACCATTTTGTTCTAGGCTACTGACATTATATAATGTGATGTGACAGACAGTGTGAATACCCCCAGACATTATGGTGATGTGATATAATGAACAGTGTGAATTGGCCTTAAGTGAATGACACTGGCTTCTCCCTTTGGAGGGTGCATTGACTACAGTGGAAGGGGAGTGATTTCTTCTTGCTTCAAGACAATGTGCCCAATTGCATGACTGCAATTGTAGTTCAGTTTCTAGCGAAGAAAGAAGTGCCAGTTTTCAACCACCCTTCATATTCACACCTTTTGTAGCTGAATGAATTGTTCTTTTCCCCAAAATAATAATTCACATGAAGAGCCAACACAAGTTAAACAAAGTCCCAGTGAAGGACTTCTCTGATAATTCTACATGATTCTATATGGTGTGGATTGTAGTGAAAAGAACACTTGAAGCATCAAAACCACCATCTTCATTTCTCTGTTTTTTCTAACCGGTCTCAAAAGTATTTAAATATAAATAGTCTTGCTGAACTATTGATGCTGTAAGAACCAAATTCGCCAAGCAACTGAGGATCTGTGGATAGAACTTTTCCATTGATGGGCAGATGATGCCATTTTGTGATCACTCCTAATTGAAACATTATGTCCCAAACAAGCCCAGACTAATGGGACTGAAAAATTTCGGTTTAGCCACAGACAGTGGATTACCACTGGATTTTGAAATTTATTAAGGCAACTCAACTCCTTTGACATGTACAGAACCATGTCTTGGACAAGGAACTGTTTGTGCTTAGGAGAACACTCCCACAGGGACTGCAAAGTTATTTTGTTAGGTATTTCTTCACATTGGCTCTTGGATCAGTTGATAAGGTTATGGTTTTGCATCAATCATGCCATCGGCCGAAAATTCTAGCCATAAAAAAACCATGGATCACTAGAGAGATTGAAGTATCTTGTGAAAGGAAAAGGGAAATTTATCTGTTGGCAAGAACAAGTCCTGCAGTAGTTTCACAGTACAAAAACTAAGAATTACTAGGAAATGCTATTAAAAATCAAAGAACATGCACATAATGTCAGAAATCAATATTTCTGACAACAGACTTAAGGCTATATGGAATGTAGCAAAACGAGAGAGAGGACAACCAGCCACAGAACAAGACAACATTACTACTGAACTGATTGGAAGGGCTATAAATGATTAGTCACAAGTGGCAAATGCATTTAATAATCATTTCTTAAATATAGTAGAAATCATAGGGACAAAAACATTAATGGCAAAATCACAGCAGTTAAAAACGTAACTTCCATAAAATTCTGTCATATTCACTTCTCCTCCTGAAATTAAAAACATTATACATTCTATCAAAACTAAAAACACATCTGGTTTTTATGGTGTTTACAATAGAGCGCCAAAAATTTGTTCCCATATAATAGGCCCAGTCTTATCTGAATTATGTAATGGATCAATAACTCGAAGCATTTTCACAAAAAACTAAAATATGACAGATGATAAGAGAAATGTCAATGACTGCCTAGCTGTTTCACTGCTGACATCATTCTCAAAAACTTTTGAGAAGATTATGTATTCTGGAATAGTATCTCAACTTAGTAACAATACTATCCTTAGCAAATCACAGTTTAGGTTTCAGAAGAATTGCTGTACTGAGAATGTTATTCGAACCTTCACAAAGCAGATTTTACAACCATTGCATAATAAAAGAGCGCCAACTGATATTTCCTGTGACCTCAATAAGGCAACTGCTTGTGAATCACAGTATTGTTCTGGATAAATTGACATTTTATTGGGTTGATTGTACAGCTATTCAGTGAATTATGTATTTAACCAAAAGAATGCAGGAAGTTGTAATTAGTAATTCAAGCAAAATAGTCCAGGTGGATGATACCGACTGAGGAGAAATCATTTATGTTTCTCTCCAAGGTTAAATCTTAGGTCCACTACAGCTCCTTATAAACGTCAACGATCTTCCATTTAGTACACAACAAGCAGAATTAGTTCTTTTTGCATATGACACTGGTATTGTAATCAATCCAAGCATATGTACAGAAACAGAAGAGGAGGAGAGGAGGAGAATACTGTTGAACGTCCCGTCGACAATGAGTTCATTAGAGATGGAGCACAAGCTCGGATTAGGGAAGGATGGGGAAGGAAATCAGCTGTACCATTTCAAAGGAACCATCCCAGTATTTGCCTGAAGTGATCTAGGAAAATCACGGAAAACCTAAATCAGGATGGCCAGACACGGGATTGAACCGTCGTCCTCCCGAATGCGAGTCCAGTGCACTAACCACTGCGCCACCTCACTCGGTGAAACAGAAGAAATGATAAACAAAATTCTTGAAAGTATAATTCATTGGTTTTCTGCAAATGGTCTCACCTTCAAATTTGAAAAAAAACATGACATATTCAGTTTTTCAGAAGTGATAAGTGTAACACAAGGCAAGGAATAATAAATAGGATGGAAACTCCAAAATTATTAGAGGTTGATACTGATAAGAATTTAAATAGGGAGAAACACATTTTGGATCTCATAAAACAAATTCGTTCAGCCACATTTGCACTTCGAATCATTGCAAACTGTGGGGAGCGATAAGCCAGTAAAATGACATATTTTACTTACTTTCAGTCAATAACGTCATATGTAATATATAAAAAAGAAGTTCTTCATTGCACAAAAAAGTGCTGAAAGAATGTGGTGCTCATCCATTCTACATCCACGTGATTACTCTGCTATTCACAATAAAGTACCTGGCAGAGGGTTCAATGAATCACGTTCAAGCTGTCTCTCTACCATTCCTCTCTAACGGCGTGCGGGGAAAACTAGCACTTCAATTTATCTGTGCGAGCCCTGATTTCTCTTATTTTATCGTGATGATCATCTCACCCTATGTAGGTGGGTGCCAACAGAATGTTTTTGCAATCAGAGGAGAAAACTGGTGTTTGAAATTTCATGAGAAGATCCTATCACAACAAAAAACGCCATTGTTTTAATGATTGCCACTCCAATTCATGTATCATGTCCATCACACTATCTCCCCTATTTCGCGACAATACAAAACGAGCTGCTCGTTATCATCGTGTAAACACCTGTTTAAGGAGTTGGGCATTCTAAGTATTGCATCACAGTATATTTATTTCCTCATGAAATTCGTTGTAAATAATCCACTACAATTCAGAAAGAACAATGATGTACTGTACATAATTATAACACCAGAAGGAAAACTGACATTCGTAACTCCTCAGTAAGGATGTCTTTAGCACATAAAGGGGTGCAAAATGTTGCAACAAAACGTTCTGGTCACTTACCCAATGATATAAAATGTCTGACAGGCAGCAAAGTAAAAATTTGATAACAAAGTGAGAAAGTTTCTCATTGACAACTCCTTCTGTTCCATAGAAGAATTTCTGTCACTGTAATGTGTAAAAGGTTTTGGGTAAAAGTTACTACCTCACTTATGTATATCTTTTTAATTTTTGAAAAAGGCCATAGAAATATTCAGAATGTAATGGTATGAACAAATTAATTTTCGATATGAATGTCAAATGACTTGTTCCACATCATTATGGTCTACAGTGCAAAATGATACATGGAATATGTAACTAACTAACTAAATAACTAACTACATTTAATTTTATAGCAACAATCCATCGATTTTCAGTCACCTGATTTGCTTTAGTTTCGTAAACTAATTTCCAAGATTTATTTTTCTCCAGAGAATTTAGTTTTTCCTCCAGTACTTTCTTCAAAATGTTGTGACTGCACTGCTACTTTATGATGCCTTGATGTTTCAAAAAAGCAGCATTCTTTTGTTGACAGGCTGAAACTTCTCAGTAGCATGATGGTTTATTCAAATTTATCTGCTTACATAACTTGTGGGCTCCTTGGTTTTCATTCCTTACATCTAAGTTGCTCTCAACAGGTCCCTTGCTGTTATACAAATGGTGCTCACATTTTCGTTACTTATAACTACAGCTTGGTACATACAATCCCGTTAACTATCCTTTTAAAATCATAATTTTACATCCAGTTTCTGCAGTCTCTACATTTTCATCTCCATATGACACAAACACACCCACCCACAAACACATTATATATATATATATATATATATATATATATATATATATATATATATATATACATGCACACACACACGCACGCACACACACACACACACACACACACACACACACACACACACACACACAATTCATTTTTCAGGAAAAGAATCATGATACCACTATCATCATAACAAACCACATACGTTTTTGAAGATTCAGCATCAATCAAACTTCTTTCATTCTTGTATGAGAATCTGTGCAATGCTTTCTGATCCAAATATCACCAAATTATCAAAATGACCTTCCTTTTTCAAGAATATCTCTATTGGAGTCTTAGCTTTCATTCTGATGGAACCAGTTCGATTCTGAGAATATGTTTCAGACAAAAACGCCCCATCCCTCAATGTGTTTCGTTGGTGTTCATCAGAGGCAACAATGTACCATCTCATAAAGAATTATATTTTCTTATTCAGCAGCCCCATACTGCTGAAGGGTATATTGTAGAGCAATTGTATATTTCAGTCCAATTGAAAGAAGGCCGATTAGGACCCACAAATGTTAGATATGGAAATGAATATCTTGTAAAAGTCGTTTGGAGACATTGAAAACGCTAGTAAGGGAGCTATTTGCCGAAGACGAAAATCTTTTTCTACTGTAAAATGAATTTTGAATTTCTGTTGAGCAATGTTACTGGCTTCATACAAAAACCTAATACATGTTTCTTAATTACAAATAGCAGAGCGATATCTGACAACTGGAGACACTCTGCAGTACATGTATCCCAGACTGAAAAACACTATTTCTAAATTTTCGTGTTAAATACTCGGATGCTATTTACAATACACAGAATGTACCCCAGAAAGTAAGGTTTTGTCTCAACAGCTCTGACAGGTCTCATTCTCTATAAATATGTTTTCTCTACAGACAGAGTACTTAGTTTCATAATCAAACTTTGTACTACTGTGCAGAACAGTAATTACTTAGTGATTGCCCCAATGCAAAAACTCTTGTAATCATATAGAATTTTAATTTGGGTTATGAGTAACTTTAAATCTCCAATGGCGAAAAATAAATTTTGAATTTCCAGTTCATCACAATATTTACGCTCAATGACTACACTAAATAGTATTATCATCGTACTGAAATTAAAAATAATATAGCATTGATACTGAGTCTGGATAGGCACAACATTCCATCCTAGTTTTTCCACTGTTTGAAATTAAAAATACCTTTGTAATATTGACTTTTCTTCAGTATATGATACTCTCAGTTACAATATTATTCGAATCTGAATACTTTGGCATACTACAAAGTATATATTTACTTAACTGAAGACTAAGCCAATTACTTTCACACGAGGTTAATTTTTGCCCCCAATAAAGCCTTATACCAAATCACTTCAGTATTTACATTTCATTTTATAGCAAAAAACCAGTCCATTTTCGATTACTTTATTTGTTTTAATTTGTGAACTAGTCCCCATGATTTGTTTTCCTTCAGAGGATTATTTTTTTTTCTCCATTGTATTTTTCCATTCTTGAAAAATGACTAACTACACTGAGTTTTTACAATTCCTTGGTGTCTTACAAAGGAGCATCATTCTTGGTTGATGGGCTTAAAATCACCAGTAATGTGATGGTTTCTTCAGTTTCGAGCTTCATGGAGACTACAGCTTCCTCTGTAATCATTTACTGCTTCCCTGTTGTTCTCAACTTATCCCTCGGTGTCATACAAATTGTAGTTACTTTTTTCGTCACTTATAGCTGCATCTAGGTTCATACTATCTGTTCAAAATCAACATTTTCACATTCAGTTTCTGTAATGTCTTCCTTTTCTGGTACATCTCACCTATCAACAATCCTTTTAACCTCTTCCATAAGTGGCTTCATTAATTATTTGCAGTTGCATTTAGCCTCTCTGCATACACACACATACATCTTTTTCATGAAAATAAAAATGATACCAACAACCATCAAACTTCTTCCATTTTTATATCGTAATCCAAGTATAGCATTCCATTCCAATACCGCCAAACTATCAAAACGACCTTTTTTCCTCAAAAATGTTTCAATTGGAGTTTTGCTTACAATTGTCTTAGGTCCAGAGCGATTCAGAGTGCAGCCAAAATTGCTTCACCCCGCAGTGCCTTTGGTAGGCATTTCGCGAAGCAGAGCCAAGCATGTGCCATGTCACGAGTCATTCTATTTTAATACTCGGTAATTCCATTCTGCTGAGGTGTATACAATGCGGTGATGTAATGTTTCAGTTCAGCTGAGTCAGCAAACTTATATACATCTTTATTATGTAACCCCTTGCCATCAACTAAACATAATTCTTCCAAAATAACAGCTACTTGAGTCTTTATAATTCTAATGAATAGTGGTAAATTTTCTTTAATTTCATCTTTGTGTTGCAGAAGGTATGTTACCGTGAAACCGGAAAAATCATATTTAAAAGAAGCAAAATATCGATGATCCTGCAAATAATTTTCTTCCATTGTTATCAAACACCTGCATTCACTAATTCTCTTGGTTTAGTGGATTTCTGCACTCTATCAGTAAGAGGTAGCTGATGATCTTTACCATCTCCCAAAAAAGCTGCCATCAATTGTAGTCTCTATAAAACGCTCCTTCAATATCTAGTAGATATACTCTGTATTTTGATGATCAATTTTTTCATGCCATCTTTGCAAAGTATCATCAGTAGCAGCAACAATGCAAACTTTTCATGTCAGGCAACCTTCACAGCCCAACAATAAAGCTATTTTTCGCCACTGAATGCTGCAATAGCATTTGCAATATTGTTTTTGAAAATACACATGAGTTCATCTTTTCAGTTACTTGATTTATTCCTTTATTTAGTAAGTCTATGATCCAGTTGCACAACACCAAACATCTTCAAAAAATCGCTCCATTTATGTCTGTTGAAGACGTCTACATTACATCAGTTCGACCTGTACTGTATGCATCACTAAGTGCTCCATTTTTGGCACTGTCCATCTTCCTTCGACTTTTGAGATAGTTGATACATAGTGTATCAATCATGCTGAATAGTTGTGTGATGTGTTGCACCTCTGTCAATGTAACATTCATCATAGTTCAGTATATTTTATATCTACAATAAAAGTATTGTGTCTTACCATTAAAGATTCCTGCTCAATTTTTGAACTGCCTGTGTGACTACAACTTCTTAAACCTCCCACTGATGTTACACTAATTGACAACATAGTATTCACTTTTATCTTGTGTACAGTAATACAACCATTTGATCGATGGACCTTTTTCTTATATTTTAAACAAACTAAACCTGTTTTGCACCGTTGTGATAAATGACCTACTTTGCCACATTAAAACCACTCCCTGTCTTTATTCCTTTTACAATGAGACGTTTTTGATATATCTGGTTCAGATGAAGTTTGTTTGCACCTTTGTTGCTGTTTGTTACTCTTAAATTTCGACTGCATTGTTGTAATAACATTTTCATTATCATGATCTGTTCTTTATAGCTCCTAATTAAACACAATTTTTGTAAGTAATTCCATGTCTTCTCTTCAGCAGGTAAATTGTGTCATGTAACATAAATGTAATGGAAATCTGCATGCAGCATGCAAAATTTTAAAAAATAATGCATAAAAATCACTAATCGGTTTGTGTAACAAAGAAAGTTGAATTGCACTTCATAAAACTTAGCTGGATGGCCTTATATAACCGTCAGGTGCTCTGCACACAAAGTTGTGAAATGTGTGCAAGTACAAGAACTTTTTGGCTAAGCTAAAATATCTGCATAAATCTTATGCAGCTTACCCCAAATTAGTTCAGTCAAAAATGACCACAGAATGTCATCTGGGGGGGGGGGGAACCCTCGTGGAGTCACAAATTTTTATATTAAAAATCCTAACCAGCTTGGGGGGAAAAGGGAGGTGAAGAAAGTGACTATTTTACAATTTTCTCGAATAACTCGTAAACTGCGGCTTCTAGCGAAATTGTTTCCCACTGCATAAAATTCATTTTCCCTTGATAAAGGACTGAATTTCCTTTCGTTATTCGGCATAGTTACTATGCTACATCAAATTAAGTGAGGCTTGCACAGAATTTTAATGACTTTTGCAGAGGTGAAATGCATTTTGTAAACTTTGCGTATGATTGATTTTAGCGCAAACATTGCTGTGTCTGAAATGTAGGTGAGAAGCGAAATATTATTTATAACTGGCAGCAGAACGATATCTCATTTCATTCCCAAGATATTGGTTTTCGTATCTATTGAACTGTTGTGCACGATTCGCCGATTTCTGTCCTAGCACATGGGGAATCATATGGCCATAACAATCCTCATATTTTGTAAACGGTTCAATATATATCGAAACGAGATATTTTTCAATTGATAGCACACAAAGAGACATGTATATTTTATGATTCATACTTGAAACTTTTTATTCGGTGAGATATGGAAGTAATCCGTCTACAGCAGTGAGAGGATCAGTCTACAGGACTTGCAAACATTTCAATAGTGCTGTGTTCTCTAGGCACAGAGTGTGAGGGATTTTCAGCCAGCAGCTCACATATTGGTTCTGTAGCCTACTGGTTAAAAGGTGGAATGACAATTTGTCGACTTGGGTTTTATTCCCACTGCTGCCATAATTGTTTTTTAACTCCTTGAAATATTAAACAATTAATTATAACATTTGAATATATTTAAAGAGTCCAATTTATATGCATAAAATTAATATATATGCAAATTAGTTATGAGTACCCCTCTTGTAAGTCCAAAATCTATAGGCCACCACATTGCAGCACAATGGCAAAATTTTGAATGTGGCACCGCTGTATGGGGTTTGTCACAAGATGGAAAGACTGGGGATAGAGGTTAGAAACTTGGCAGAAAGTAGGTCGCCAAATTGTGGTCATGCACTTCCCCTCTTGATAGGTCTGCAAAATGAAGATTGAGCATGCAATTCCTCGTCTCTCTCTACTGGACTACACCACATAAAGCAACTATAGGATATTTCCCAAAGTTATACAGACCCTTCTGCAGCTTGCATTATGAATGACTGGCAATGCAGTGTGCAGACACTCCTGGGAGGAGTACTCTGCATATTGATATGAGTTGCTAATAACACAAAAATAATAAAAGCATGTGGATAGATTGTATATAAATATCCTCTCACTATTCTACACTGTTAAAGGAGAAATTGATTCATAGTCATCCTGTAGTTGTTGCGTTCTTCCAGGTAAGGCGACTTCCTCCACCATAATTGCTGTTCATTTTTCAATTTACAGGGCAAAATCTCCGGCATTTCGTGTCCAATTGCCTTTTGCAAGTAGACATAATAACTTCAGTGGGCTCATGTTTATGTATGGTAGTCAGCTATTTTCAGTTTTTTAAGTGAGTACCGTTCTAGCAGTTGTTAAGTAAGCTTTCTGCAAAAGACATTCCATAAACAAGAAGTATTTAACTTGCTGAGAAGTATTTAAGTTGTAAGTGTGATCTTGTAAGTAACCTGGGGAGTGATGGTCGAGAAATGAATTGTGTTTGTAAAAGTGTAATCTTGCAACTGTCTGTCATTCACAGCATACTGTAAAACCATATAACTACTTGTAGTCACTTGGTGGTGAATTAATGAATGACCAGAAAGTAACTGCATTTCTCTCAACATTAAATGAGCTACTAGTAGACTCCATAAATCTCTTCTGTTTAGGAAAGGCTCCATCTTGTAGAGAAAGTTGCACTGAGTGAAGCCACTTACCACACATAGCCAGCATTTCTTGAAATGTGGGTGTCAATATATCTGATGGAACAGGACTGAACATGTTTAAATCTAGAACAGTAATCTGTTGTAATGCTTTGCTTGACTTGTGTTGAACTATCTGAAGTTCCATAAAACTAGCTGAACTACATCTGGTACTGAGGGACCCAATTTAAGCCTCTTCAAGTCTTGGGAGTTGGTGAAGCTGCTGTGAAGCATTTGATACCCTCCAACTACGAGAAGTATGCCAGCCGTTGACTGCGGAGAGTATGAAATGAACATTTTCGAATGCACATTGACAACATGTTGCTCTTGGGCCAATCTCTTCAGTGTGGTAGACAGTTGATAGCTGTGGCCATTGAGCTTTTTCCAAAATAGCTCTTTTAAGAACTGCAAATAAATACTCACTTTATAGACCGTAAATAACTCCACTATGTAAACAAGAGCCCAGTAAAGTTATTTTATATACTCACATGAGAGAACTGGACAAGAAATGCTGGGAAGGTACAGGTTGTCTGTAAGCTGAAAAACTATCTGCATTGTTGGCAGGAGAAGTGGCCTTTCCCAAAAGAATGCTACGACTGCCATACAGGATTCCTAAGAATCAATTTCCCGGTTACTGTAGATCATGTGCAGAGATTTACATAGGTTTTGTCCAATGCATTTCTTGCATAGTATTATTAGTATATAATATCTGTATGCCACATAGTGTTAATCCACTGTGTGGAAAATAAGAGCAGGTCTGGACATTGTGTTGCCAGTGATTCATAAAGTGAGCAGCACAAGAGTCTGTATAGGTTTGTGAAACGTCCTGAAGTTGCTTATTGTGATATGTTTCAGCAGAGAACTATGAAGGAGGGATGCACATTACCACACTCCTGCAACCTATCTCCCTCATGCTTCCACCTACCACCACCACCTTTCCACCCGGTTACACCACAGATTGCACTTCATCCCTTAATACGGTTCTACTGCACCTTCATATGGTACAAACATTTAGTATTAGATCTTAACGCAACTTATTTAAAACCAGACAGTAATTTTATGCCAGTAAAACATTATTTTTATTAATGTACAATTTTCCATCCTGTACATTGCAGTAACTATCAGTCCTATGGAAAAAAATGGATGAGACTCTTTTTGTGGGAAGTTCACATTAAATTTAATTTTATACTTGTAAACAGGTTCGCTAGAAGACGCAGTTTTCGAGTTGTTAAAGAAAACAAAAAAGTGACCTTTGAATGACGTCTCCCCACACCCCCATGCGCAGACCCCACTGACCAGGACTTTTAGTACGATATTCATTACACTCTCCCCTACCACTGTACAAACATTTGTGACTACACGAATTTTTCCCCCAATTTTCCTTCCTCAGCTAGACTGTCTCTCATCAGCCATTATGTTGTGCTTTGCACTTCCATAACGCGCAGTTATCGTTGAAACCGGTTACAACAATCGCACTTCATGAAAACCTTATCAGCCACCCTCTGCTACTATGCCGATAAAACTAAAATTCCGTTTAAAACGAAACATTTATTTAGAACATCACAAAAGTACGACAATACCAGAAGACCACATCAAAACAATCAAACCAAAACCAACACTACACTGAAGTGACCTCAAGAAGTTTCTATAATGACAATTGAAAATCTTCAAAGATTGGCACACACACACACACACACACATACACACACACACACACACACACACACAAATATATATATATATATATATATATATATATATATATATATATATATATATACACACACACTCCTGGAAATGGAAAAAAGTACACATTGACACCGGTGTGTCAGACCCACCATACTTGCTCCGGACACTGCGAGAGGGCTGTACAAGCAATGATCACACGCACGGCACAGCGGACACACCAGGAACCGCGGTGTTGGCCGTCGAATGGCGCTAGCTGCGCAGCATTTGTGCACCGCCGCCGTCAGTGTCAGCCAGTTTGCCGTGGCATACGGAGCTCCATCGCAGTCTTTAACACTGATAGCATGCCGCGACAGCGTGGACGTGAACCATATGTGCAGTTGACGGACTTTGAGCGAGGGCGTATAGTGGGCATGCGGGAGGCCGGGTGGACGTACCGCCGAATTGCTCAACACGTGGGGCGTGAGGTCTCCACAGTACATCGATGTTGTCGCCAGTGGTCGGCGGAAGGTGCACGTGCCCGTCGACCTGGGACCGGACCGCAGCGACGCACGGATGCACGCCAAGACCGTAGGATCCTACGCACTGCCGTAGGGGACCGCACCGCCACTTCCCAGCAAATTAGGGACACTGTTGCTCCTGGGGTATCGGCGAGGACCATTCGCAACCGTCTCCATGAAGCTGGGCTACGGTCCTGCACACCGTTAGGCCGTCTTCCGCTCACGTCCCAACATCGTGCAGCCCGCCTCCAGTGGTGTCGCGACAGGCGTGAATGGAGGGACGAATGGAGACGTGTCGTCTTCAGCGATGAGAGTCGCTTCTGCCTTGGTGCCAATGATGGTCGTATGCGTGTTTGGCGCCGTGCAGGTGAGCGCCACAATCAGGACTGCATACGACCGAGGCACACAGGTCCAACACCCGGCATCATGGTGTGGGGAGCGATCTCCTACACTGGCCGTACACCACTGGTGATCGTCGAGGGGACACTGAATAGTGCACGGTACATCCAAACCGTCATCGAACCCATCGTTCTACCATTCCTAGACCGGCAAGGGAACTTGCTGTTCCAACAGGACAATGCACGTCCGCATGTATCCCGTGCCACCCAACGTGCTCTAGAAGGTGTAAGTCAACTACCCTGGCCAGCAAGATCTCCAGATCTGTCCCCCATTGAGCATGTTTGGGACTGGATGAAGCGTCGTCTCACGCGGTCTGCATGTCCAGCACGAACGCTGGTCCAACTGAGGCGCCAGGTGGAAATGGCATGGCAAGCCGTTCCACAGGACTACATCCAGCATCTCTACGATCGTCTCCATGGGAGAATAGCAGCCTGCATTGCTGCGAAAGGTGGATATACACTGTACTAGTGCCGACATTGTGCATGCTCTGTTGCCTGTGTCTATTTGCCTGTGGTTCTGTCAGTGTGATCATGTGATGTATCTGACCCCAGGAATGTGTCAATAAAGTTTCCCCTTCCTGGGACAATGAATTCACGGTGTTCTTATTTCAATTTCCAGGAGTATATATATATATATATATATATATATATATATATATATATATATATATATATATATGTATATATATATGTATATATATATGTATATATATATATATATATATATATATATATATATATCGATTAAACATTGATGCTCTCACAGATAGAAAACATGTGACAGATATTTGTCACTCCATCTTCCTCCATCAAAAACTAATATCTGTATGTCACAAGTTCCTTGTGATGGAATGCAGCTACTATCGCTAATACCGATTGGGACATCGTTTTCAAATGGATTATAACTTGCAAACCACTCAATTTGGTTACAGATGTTTTCATTGGGACCCGAGTCTAAAAGTTCACCTCCATTCCTGCATGCTACTGTGGAAAAAATTGAGTTCACCTCCATTCCTGCATGCTACTGTGGAAAAAATTGCTTATTAGGCAGTCAGCTCTCGATTTATACAGACTCTGATCTTGATTCTTTGACATAGGGTCTCTACACGTTTTTGGATAATGACCAGGTTTATTACACTGGGGCAAACGTTTCTGCAGCCTTTTCCCGAATGTCCAGGTTTGTTACATTTGAAGCATTTGCCCAGTTTCTCTCTTTTATTTCCAAAATGAGGGTTGTTCTTAATATCGCTGTTCTTCTGTTGTTTACATGCCAAAAACGCCTCCCCCTTTGTATCTTCCTGTATATTTAGACCCTTTTTCCCATCAACAATATTGAAATCAAATTTACTAGACTTCATCGATCAGCATGTAGGTATTTAGGGCAACATGTCTCAATCAACAGAAAGTGAGCCCTTATTAGATCGTTTTGTTGTCTGTCTGTCTTTCTGTGAGCCTGACTGTTAAAATCCCTTTTTCTCAGGAATGGGTAGACGTACCCAGTTGAAATTTATATCACATACTACAACCTACGGTCCCTTAGCGGCGTAAAAAGTTTAAGATTCTAAACCAAGCAATCAAAAGACACTGCCATTTTTGTTACATACTTTGATACTTGCAAACTAATTCATCAAAACTTGTAAGGTACTTCTCGTTGACCTACAATAATTAAAACTGGCAAGAAGTAAGGTTTCACAGAACAAGGACCGGAAAAATTGGAAAATTGATAACTTGTAATTATATCACACGAAAAAAAAATTGTTTTGCCATTTGTTTTCCAACAACAGACTTGAAATTAAAGCAATCAGTAATCCTGCATTTAGGCTGAGTGGATCACAATGGTAAAAGTCAAACATCAGGTATTGGAATAACTTTATTGCCCATATGATGTGTTTCGAAATTCATTGACCATCAGATATCCAGTAGCCATTACGGAATGTACAGTGTTATTACAAATGATTGAAGCGATTTCACAGCTCTACAATAACTTTATTATTTGAGATATTTTCACAATGCTTTGCACACACATACAAAAACTCAAAAAGTTTTTTTAGGCATTCACAAATGTTCGATATGTGCCCCTTTAGTGATTCGGCAGACAGCAAGCCGATAATCAAATTCCTCCCACACTCGGCGCAGCATGTCCCCATCAGTGAGTTCGAAAGCATCGTTGATGTGAGCTCGCAGTTGTGGCACGTTTCTTGGTAGAGAAGGTTTAAACACTGAATATTTCACATAACCCCACAGAAAGAAATCGCATGGGGTTAAGTCGGGAGAGCGTGGAGGCCATGACATGAATCTCCACCACGACCGATCCATCGGTTTTCCAATCTCCTGTTTAAGAAATGACGAACATCATGATGGAAGTGTGGTGGAGCACCATCCTGTTGAAAGATGAAGTCGGCGCTGTCGGTCTCCAGTTGTGGCATGAACCAATTTTCCAGCATGTCCAGACACACGTGTCCTGTAACGTTTTTTTCGCAGAAGAAAAAGGGGCCGTAAACTTTAAACCGTGAGATTGCACAAAACACGTTAACTTTTGGTGAATTGCGAATTTGCTGCACGAATGCGTGAGGATTCTCTACCGTCCAGATTCGCACATTGTGTCTGTTCACTTCACCATTAAGAAAAAATGTTGCTTCATCACTGAAAACAAGTTTCGCACTGAACGCATCCTCTTCCATGAGCTGTTGCAACCGCGCCGAAAATTCAAAGCGTTTGACTTTGTCATCGGGTGTCAGGGCTTGTAGCAATTCTAAACGGTAAGGCTTCTGCTTTAGCCTTTTCCGTAAGATTTTCCAAATCGTCGGCTGTGGTACGTTTAGCTCCCTGCTTGCTTTATTCGTCGACTTCCGCGGGCTACGCGTCAAACTTGCCCGCACGCGTTCAACCGTTTCTTCGCTCACTGCAGGCCGACCCGTTGATTTCCCCTTACAGAGGCATCCAGAAGCTTTAAACTGCGCATACCATCGCCGAATGGAGTTAGCAGTTGGTGGATCTTTGTTGAACTTCGTCCTGAAGTGTCGTTGCACTGTTATGACTGACTGATGTGAGTGCATTTCAAGCACGACATACGCTTTCTCGGCTCCTGTCGCCATTTTGTCTCACTGCGCTCTCGAGCGCTCTGGCGGCAGAAACCTGAAGTGCGGCTTCAGCCGAACAAAACTTTATGAGTTTTTCTACGTATCTGTAGTGTGTCGTGACCATATGTCAATGAATGGAGCTACAGTGAATTTATGAAATCGCTTCAATCATTTGTAATAGCCCTGTAGATATGGCATTTCAGGTTGTAGTATTTGTAGACTAATAATAAGAATATTTAAGCTTAATTATGTTCACTTTCAACAATACTTTGGTTAATTCCGTCTACTAATAATATTTAAAGTGTGTTTCTAAGATTAAGACAGCTAAATAAGTTGAATGTGGTTGGTTTTGTGATACAGTGATCGCGCGCCATCAGAGCACTATCTTTTATGGATTTTCATTTTAAGAAATCGAGCTTTCAATCTAATGTGCTTTATAAAGTTTGATTATCACTGTTACTATCATGCAAATCATTTGTCACACTGAAACTTAAGGGGATACGGAATCGGATTTTGGGTTAAAAAATCGAATTTTTTTTTATTGGCGTATTATATTCTGCCATGTTTCCTCTTTAAAATGACGTATCATACATAGCTCTACTACAATTATAACTATTTTATTTTTATATATTTGTGAGATCGGGTATTGCGCTTTAGTTATACACGTCTCTCGTGGCTGACCATGAACTTTTTGGCAGTACCTTTAAAGTGACATGAATTCAAATATCCCGGTTTCCAGCGACTATTTATACACTAGTTGCCCGAAAATGTTTCTCTCTGGTTTCCTCAAGTTACTCTTTGACTTTGTGGCGGGACTGTTTTGTAAACAGTGTGATATAAGAAAGTAGTTGTTGTTGAGTTATTTCGTATTTAGTGCTTCATTTTTCGCAGTGAAAATGCCTAGAGCTAAAGCAAAAGTATTTAAAAAGCGTGTGAACTGGCAAAAGAAAAGAAATAATGATTCATTAGCAAAGCAAAGCAGTTCATCATCATCACTGTTGGAAAATGTGAATCCACTTATTACTGATTTGCCGAACGAACTTACACCAAATGAAAACAGTGCTTCTCATAAAAAACTAAGAGATTTGGAAGAGAAATATAATTTACTTGATAGAGGGAATGAAGTTTTTGAACTCATTGATACGAATATATTGTGTGAAGCTCTTGAAAACAGTTTGTGCTGCAAAAAATGTCATGGAAACGTTTCTCTGAAAGTAGAATCCCATGTTGGCCTGGCTGCCCAGTTTAATTTAATATGCAGTGTTTGTAAATACAGCTGTAAGTTTCCAAGTTCGGTTTCAGTAACTGTAAATAATGGATACAAGAAAACTGAACTTTATAGTGTAAATATTAGGTTAGTTTATGGATTGCGAGCAATTGGTAAGGGCAAAGCAGCTGGTGATATGCTATGTGGTGTTCTAAATCTTCCAAGTGCACCTTCAAAGTTTGAAGCTTACAATTATGTACTAGGATCTGCAGTTGAAGATGTAGCACAGAAGTCAATGCAGGTTGCTGTGGAAGAAGCAGTGGAAGAAAATGACGGCAGTCGTGACCTCACAGTGGCGTTTGATGGCACGTGGCAGAAAAGGGGCCACACCTCCAACAATGGTGTTGTAACAGCAACTAGTGTTGATACTGGCAAGGTTATTGATGTTGCAATAATGTCTAAATACTGTAGGTGCACAGGCAGGCTGAAAAATGAACACAGTGATGACTGTATTGCTAATTATTATGGTAGTAGTGGTGGCATGGAGGTTGCTGGGGTGAAGAAAATTTTTCATCGCTCTTCACAGTGGTATAATGTTCGCTATGTCCAATATCTGGGAGATGGTGACTCTAAAGCATTCAAAGAAGTTTTGGAAAGCAAACCATATGGGAACAGTGTAAATATAAGCAAACTTGAATGTATAGGACATGTGCAGAAGAGAATGGGTGCCAGGCTGAGAAGGTTAAAAATCAGTTATGAAAGGGAAAAAACTAGATGATGGGAAAACCTTGGATGGCAGAGGAAGATTCCATAATAGACCACATTCAGAACTGCTATGGCCTTGCAATCAGGCAAAATACAGGCAATCTTGAAGAAATGAGGAGAGCTATATGGGCTTTATATTTCCACACCGCATCCACGGATGAGCATCCACAACATGGTTTGTGCCCCAAAGGTGAAAACAGCTGGTGTAAATACAATAGGGGACTAACAACAGGAGAGAAATACATTCACCACCACAGTCTACCATCAGCCATCATGGCAGAAATAAAGCCCATTTTCAGAGATCTGGCTGACAGAAGTCTTCTGATGAAATGTCTTCACGGAAAAACGCAGAACCCCAACGAGTGCTTGAATAGTGTGATATGGCATCGTCTCCCAAAAACAGTGTTTGTCGGAATTAATACACTACATTTTTGTGTGTATGATGCTGTGGCAACCTTCAATCTTGGAAATATAACTAAATGCCAGGTCCTTCAAAAGTTGGGTATGTGTGTTGGTTCCCGTACGGTACGTGCTATGTTCTTTTTAGATCAGCACAGACTAAGGCATGCTGATAATATAATCAAGACATTAGTGAAAAAAGCAAGACAGGTGCAGAGGGGTGCCAAAAGAAGACTTGAAGATGATTATGAAGACTGTGAAGGGGGTATTAGCTACGGATCAGGAATGTTTTAATCTTCTTTCTCCGTTTCCCGTAAGTTTACTTTTTACTTCATCTAGGAACATTATCTCAGGTACTGGTCAACCTAGAAGTCTGAAATTTTTATGACGTAGTGACATAGGTCCCTATTACATACTGAAACAACGATTTTTTAATTACTTGATTTACAAAAGACTTAGGGGTGATAGTCTAGTAAAAAGCGATGGAAAAAATTTACTTAAAAATAAATGTACAATATCTCTGTAAGAAAATACTTTGACAATAAACTGTTGTTTCAGTATTGTTGTAACATATGAATGCACATACAGTAAAATTTTTACCTCTCTGTCTCCAGTAGTTTGTGAGAAAATGTTCCCTATAGTAGGCATATATTAACATTGCGGGGATAGGTGATTCCGTATCCCCTTAATATTATCATGGTCCTGTGTGACCAAGCTTTCCCATTCGCCAACAACGACCCTTGCACCTGATAAAAATCACGTATAATGATACAGGTACTAATTAATCTTTGGATTATTCGACGAAGCAGCATAGGTATAATTCTATCAATTAATTTCGAAGGTTACGAAATTTTTTTCGAATTATATTGTTCTCTTGCTATTGTCATTGTGATGTGGCCTTATTTCACAAGCATTTTACTTTCAGTTCCGAACATTTATAAAATACACACAGGTGAGAGTATAACATACCATTACAGACTACTTCATAGTAATCACTGTGACCTTTGTGACTTTCTGAAATACAGAATGACTAACTAATGGGAAATGGAGAGATGAATGTTTGATATTACATACACTGGTGTCAAAAATTAAAGAAACAAACCGTTATTTCCCCGTCATGTGTCTAATTCACGATATAATCAAACAAACTGTCCATCCGACGTGTTCTCCACGGAAGATGGCAGTCTGGTCAACGGACAACCATGCCAACGACGACATCAGAATACCTATGAAACGAGGTAGTATTTGCCAGGTAGCCCCCTACCAGACTCTCTTTAGTGGAGGGCCATAAACGAGACAGGACAGTCGCAAATGGATAAAGCCCAATGGCTTAATGTGAATCGTTTTGTTGTTTCTCAGTTGTGGTGACAGTTTATAGACACCGAAACTGTATTTCGAAGACCAGGGTGGGGCCGACTACGTATGACTTCAGAAGAGAGGACCGTTATTGGCTGCAAGGGCAGGTCAGTACCGCCTTAGTAACGCACAGCACCTGGCATATGAGCTCACAGCGTCCACTACACGTCTTGTATTGAGACAAACGGTGTGCACAAGGCTTCGACAGAGTGGTCTTTATTGTCGGAGACATGCTATATGTCTATGTCTGATGCACAGAGGAGAACGTCTAAAGTAGAGTCATCAACAAGCCACCTGGTCAGTCGAACAGTGGGCCACTATTGTTTTCACGGATGAGTCCCGATTTAGTCTGGAGAATGATTCTCGGTGGATTCGCATCTGGAGGGAACGTGGAACAAGATTTCGGCAATTTAACCATTGTGGAATGAGACTGTCATTGAGGAGGATCCCTGATGGTTTGGGCAGGGATTATATTTACCACTCGAACCCCTCTTCATGAAATTGTATGCTTGAATTGGAAAGGTTTAACTGCTGTCAGGTATCTTGACGAGATCTTCGGACCTCGTCTTCAGTTGTTGCAAGGTGCTGCGGGCCCAGACGTCATACTGATGGACGATAACGCTCGACCTCATAGAGCATGTGTGGTTGACGTTTTCTTCAAAATGGAAGATATTCCGCGCATGGCGTGGCCTTCTCGCTCTCCCGATTTCAATCCAACAGAGCATGTCTGGGATGCACTAGGGAGACGGCTTGCATCACGTCAGCATCTACCAACCACTCTCCAGTACTGACTGATGACATCATTCACAGCACTCCCCACCATTGTCAGGCCCATATTGCTGCCAGAGGTGGTCACACATCATACTGAGTACATTAATCAGTTGTCGGTACGTGTGTGCAAATCCATTAAGTTGGAAAAGACAAAGAACATTTTCGTCTACCATTATGCATGCTGCAGTTGTCTGCATTATGTATTATTTACTTTATTTCTTCTTTACTATCACCTGTTTATAATATTTTGTGGCAAAATAAATGCAATGTTGCAAAACTTCCTTTTGTTGCTTTAATTTTGGGCACCACTGTATATGTGTTGTATTATGTTGTAAATCTTGTTACTTCTTTATTATGTCCATAAGTTAACGGATGTTCGAGATATACGAAAAATATTATGTCGTGGTGATACTGTGTGGATTAAACTGATGGGATGATATAGAAACATGTAATATATGGGGCATGTTAGAATGAAACCACATAGAGTGCCTGTAACAGTCATTGGAGACAGAGGTTGTGTGTATCTGGAGCACAGTATCTGTGTCATAGGGAATCAATACTCTTCACAAGCCAGAATCTTCAGTATGGCATTGTACAGCTTTTAAAAAGACAGCTGGACCTCCAGAATGAACACCTCATTGCATGTTTAAGACAAAACTGTTTTACTCTCTAATATGTGCAGTTTAACGTTTAATGGATGCACTCAAGAATGTCTCACTGATACATTTGCTTTAAATAGCTGAAAATGGTACTTTAACAAGTGTGGAAAATTATGAAACACAGAAATTGAAAATTCTGCAGAAATCAAGAATACGGTAGGATGTGTCACACACACACACACACACACACACACACATATAAATATATATAAGTGACATGAAGCTATAAATCTAATCTCTTTTAAATGCCCAGCTATGAAATTGTAACAGATGACAAAAATTCTGAAACATGGAAATGAAACATGTCCAATTGTCAAGTATAGGGCAGTATGTACAGTATGCATGGACACACCTGAAAAACAACTTTTCCACACCACAGGGCAAAAATGCACAATGTGAAGACAACATTTGTGTAAATGACTGTTTTATGGTAGATTAACATTTTCCATGTTGTTGTTTGAAACTGGTATATTCTTTACTTTGTGTTTCTAAACCAGAAAATCCTAGGATAACATGAATGACAAAAAAGTATAACATTACTTGGACATAGACTTATTTGACTTATTTTCATGTGAAATGTTCGAGAATCTGGTAAGTTTATAACTGTCAATCCTTGTGCTAGTTTTACTTTTAGGAATTCCTCCCACTGGTAACCTACAGAAACATAATTAATCGTTTGTTATATTATGGTAACATTTGTCACTGTCTACAGTCTGATCTCTACTTTCACATATGTCTGAAAGCTTTATTTACATTTTCTTCTACCGATTATTGATTTTCCTTATGAGGATCTTCCTATCACTTTGGTCTTATTTCATTTGTATCTTTCTTAGTCTCAGATTCAATTAGTTTATTTCAGTAATCTGGCAGAAAGGAGAAAATTCTTGGAATCTCACCAAGAACAACTGAGAGAAAATTTGGAATACATTTCACATAAATTTTCTCAGCATGTTATAGTCTTAGGTGGAGATTTCAATTTACCAGATATAGACTGGGACACTCAGATGTTTAGGACGGGTGGCAGGGACAGAGCATCGAGTGACATTTTACTGACTGCACTATCCGAAAATTACCTCGAGCAATTAAACAGAGAACTGACTTGTGGAGATAACATCTTGGACCTACTGATAACAAACAGACCCGAACTTTTCAACTCTGTAAGTGCAGAACAGGGAATCAGTGATCATAAAGCCGTTGCAGCATCCATGAATATGGAAGTTAATAGGAATAAAGAAAAAGGGAGGAAGGTTTATCTGTTTAGCAAGAGTAATAGAAGGCAGATTTCAGACTACCTAACAGATCAAAACGAAAATTTCTGTTCCGACACTGACAATGTTGAGTGTGTATGGAAAAAGTTCAAGGCAATCGTAAAATGCGTTTTAGACAGGTACGTGCCGAGTAAAACTGTGAGGGACGGGAAAAAACCACCGTGGTACAACAACAAAGTTAGGAAACTACTGCGAAAGCAAAGAGAGCTACACTCCAAG
Source organism: Schistocerca nitens (assembly GCF_023898315.1). Lineage (NCBI taxonomy): Eukaryota > Metazoa > Arthropoda > Insecta > Orthoptera > Acrididae > Schistocerca > Schistocerca nitens. The sequence continues at coordinate 1,267,909,162 of NC_064614.1, read as the reverse complement.
TTTAAACGCAGCCAAAACCTCTCAGACAAACAGAAGCTAAACGATGTCAAAGTTAGTGTAAGGAGGGCTATGCGTGAAGCGTTCAGTGAATTCGAAAGTAAAATTCTATGTACCGACTTGACAGAAAATCCTAGGAAGTTCTGGTCTTACGTTAAATCAGTAAGTGGCTCGAAACAGCAAATTCCAGGCACTCCAGGATGATGATGGCATTGAAACAGAGGATGACATGCATAAAGCTGAAATACTAAACACCTTTTTCCAAAGCTGTTTCACAGAGGAAGACCGCACTGCAGTTCCTTCTCTAAATCCTCGCACAAACGAAAAAATGGCTGACATCGAAATAAGTGTCCAAGGAATAGAAAAGCAACTGAAATCACTCAACAGAGGAAAGTCCACTGGACCTGGCGGGATACCAATTCGATTCTACACAGAGTATGCGAAAGAACTTGCCCCCCTTTTAACAGCCATGCACTGCAAATCTCTAGAGGAACGGAAGGTTCCAAATGATTGGAAAAGAGCACAGGTAGTCCCAGTCTTCAAGAAGGGTCGTCGAGCAGATGCGCAAAACTATAGACCTATATCTCTGATGTCGATCTGTTGTAGAATTTTAGAACATGTTTTTTGCTCGCGTATCATGTCGTTTTTGGAAATGCAGAATCTACTCTGTAGGAATCAACATGGGTTCCGGAAACAGCGATCGTGTGAGACCCAACTCGCTTTATTTGTTCATGAGACCCAGAAAAAATTAGATACAGGCTCCCAGGTAGATGCTATTTTCCTTGACTTCCAGAAGGCGTTCGATACAGTTCCGCACTGTCACCTGATAAACAAAGTAAGAGCCTACGGAATATCAGACCAGCTGTGTGGCTGGATTGAAGAGTTTTTAGCAAACAGAACACAGCATGTTGTTATCAATGGAGAGGCGTCTACAGATGTTAAAGTAACCTCTGGTGTGCCACAGGGGAGTGTTATGGGACCATTGCTTTTCACAATATATATAAATGACCTAGTAGATAGTGTCGGAAGTTGCATGCGGCTTTTCGCGGATGATGCTGTAGTATACAGAGAAGTTGCAGAATTAGAAAATTGTAGCGAAATGCAGGAAGATCTGCAGCGGATAGGCACTTGGTTCAGGGAGTGGCAACTGACCCTTAACATAGACAAATGTAATGTATTGCGAATACATAGAAAGAAGGATCCTTTATTGTATGATTATATGATAGCGGAACAAACAGTGGTAGCAGTTACTTCTGTAAAATATCTGGGAGTATGCGTGCGGAACGATTTGAAGTGGAATGATCATATAAAATTAATTGTTGGTAAGGTGGGTACCAGGTTGAGATTCATTGGGAGAGTCCTTAGAAAATGTAGTCCATCAACAAAGGAGATGGCTTACAAAACACTCATTCGACCTATACCTGAGTATTGCTCATCAGTGTGGGATCCGTACCAGATCGGGTTGACGGAGGAGATAGAGAAGATCCAAAGAAGAGCGGCACGTTTCGTTACAGGGTTATTTAGTAACCGTGATAGCGTTACGGAGATGTTTAGCAAACTCAAGTGGCAGACTCTGCAAGAGAGGTGCTCTGCATCGCGGTGTAGCTTGCTCGCCAGGTTTCGAGAGGGTGCGTTTCTGGATGAGGTATCGAATATATTGCTTCCCCCTACTTATACCACCTGAGGAGATCACGAATGTAAAATTAGAGAGATTCGAGCGCGCACGGAGGCTTTCAGACAGTCATTCTTCCCACGAACCATGTACGCGACTGGAACAGGAAAGGGAGGTAATGACAGTGGCACGTAAAGTGCCCTCCGCCACACACCGTTGGGTGGCTTGCGGAGTATAAATGTAGATGTAGACCTAATTTTGATCAATTTCACGGGTACCTCATCTCATTTCCTTACAAAAATTTAAAAGTGTCGATTGTTATTATTTCTTCTTATTCGAAATGGTGCATACAGATCACTGATCTCTTGGAGATTGTTCAGGCTTTCCTCAGACTTGTTCTGTGCTTGTTACTACTATAATGATTGTTGAATACTCATTCTGGGACAGCATTTGTCTGGCGCCTGAGAAATGTCATTTAATCATAATGACGCACATTTACCATAAATAACACACCGCTATTTAATAAGATGTTACATCTATGCAGTTCATTATGTACTTCACATTATTACACTGTTTTTAACTATCGATTCCATAATAATACATCATTAAGAAAACTAGCGTTTACAGACAGATCAGCGGTCTAGGGAATAGTTTGCTAGATATTGCACAGCTCACAACAAACGAGGTGAAAACGTAAATAATTCGTTTTCTCTGAAAACAAGGATGATGATGAAGAGGTCCCATACACCAAAGAGCATAGGGGACAATGCGGGAGACCCACACCGCCACCGAGCGAGGTGGCGCAGAGGTTAGACACTGGACTCGCATTCGGGAGGACGACGGCTCAATCCTGTGTCCGGCCATCCTGATTTAGGTTTTCCATGATTTCCCCAAATCGCTCCAGGCAAATGCCGGGATGGTTCCTTTGAAAGGGCATGGCCAACTTCCTTCCCCGTCCTTTATTAATCCGATGAGACCGATGACCTCGCTGTCTGGTCTCCTTCCCCAAATAACCCAACCCCCCAACCCGCTGACTAGGCAAGGTCCTAGCGGAGGTGGTTTGCCAATGCCTTCCTCCGACTACAATGAGAATGAATGATGATGATGAGGACAACAGCCAGTCATCTCGATGCAGGGAAAACCCTTGACCCCACCTGCAATCGAACCCAGGACCCCTTGTGTGGGAAGCGAAAACGCTACCACAAGACCACAAGCTGTGGACAACTGCACCATTATTAGGCAGTATTCACAGCACTGCCACTACTCATGAGAGCAGTTTGTGTAAAATCGGCTGTGGAAACAATACAAACTTTTACTTTTAGATGACATTATGCATGTACAGAATATTGACAGATTAGAGGACCTCAAAAATCGCCGCAAAATTGGCTAGGATGCGAAAGTAATCAGTAAACGATACAGATCAGCGGTCTAGGGAATAGTTTGCTAGATTTGGTTCTAGGACGAGGATGTTTTATATCCTTTTACTTTAACTGCATGCATGTGGTTGATGATTCTACAGGTAGTCTGACAATACACTTTTATCTGGCATGACACTACAGAAAAATTAATTTCCTCATAAAGTGAATACAAATTAAAGTCAAAAGAAAACATCAGTCCAATAATCATCCTAGCCAAATACACAGTCAATGTTCACAGAAACACTAAGTCCTGAGAAGATTGCCAGTAGCTGTTGGGCGGCATTGCACACTGTGTAGACTCGGCAGGAGTGCTCCAACAGAGGGCCCACCGAAGGTGGCTTGCGCGAATGGCCTGGAGCTGCCTGCTGGAGGTTGAGCCATGTCTTAAGTACACAGCAGGTGGAGGAGTATCCGTGGTCGCTTGATGCCTACATGACCTGTGGATGCAATCTAATTCCCTCAATAGCATTGCTGTCTTTGCTGCTGTGCACACTGCCTATGAACAATGATGGCGGTCCCTGGTGGCGCCTGCTAACATGTAGTCTCTCAACAGATTGTTTGTATTCAGTACCGGGTCTGAGCGTATGGTGTAGTAGCGAGGCAAATTGAAGTGAGATGCCCCTGTGGGCCAGGGGCAGGCAACCTGCAGAGTGTGGACATTGTGTTGGAAACGTGAGTGATTGACAAATGGCCTTATAATACGCGTCCTTTCCCCCATAAGGAAAAGATGACAGAGCCATCTTGACACTATCCAGATATCCTGTAATGCGTCCCTCAGCTGGGGACAGCGGCCAACCAAGAAGGAGCCAGTGTGCATCCACCAGAAGGGGCTCCTCCATAGGGTCAATACAAAGAATATCCAAGGGAGCAGGGAGCAAAGAAAGCCTGAAATAATGAAAAATGCAGGAACACTGTTGCATTGAAGGTGCAGACTTAGTTGGATGATGGAGTGGTCCGAGGGAAGGACCACAGGGCCAGGGATGACCAGCTGGTGGCCCACAAAGCAAACCTGCCAATTAGTGAGGTGCATGTATACTGCTGGAAATGTATGACGGAAGCCACAGAAGCAGCCAGTGGAATGAAGGAACTAACATATCTATGGGGTGTCGATAGGTGCCAGAGGTACTAGGAGTGGGGCTCAACTAGCATGGACACTGGTGCAGCAGTACAGCAGGGCACGATGAGACAGTAGCTAAGGGGTGCCAGTGGAACTGGGAAACAACTTGACCAATGCAGCTGTTGGCCTGATGGTGCAATGGAAATGGATCACCAACAGCACTGGGAGACAGGGCTCTACCAGTGCAGCTACAGGCATGTGTGACAGAAACAGCATAGTGTCAACAGGTGCCAGTGGCGCTGAGAGAGAGGACTTGGCCAAAGCACCCTTCAGAAACACAAAGGTGCTGATGAACAGTGAAGTGTCAATGGAATGCTGGCAGCACTGTGAAACAGAAGTTGACCAATGCAGATGACGAAAAACATGAAGATGTGACAGCTGTGAAGCCATTGGGGCAATAGTCACCAGAAATGTGGGAAAAGGGCGCACGTGGAGGGTAGACATGATGCAGGATGAGCACAGATGCTAGAAAACATGAAGATGTGACAGCTGCAAAGCCAGTGGGGCAACGGTCACCAGAAAAGAGAGGAAAGCGCACACCTGCAGGGTAGAGGTGGGACTGGTTGGTGGGAGCAATGTAGAGAACGAGAATAACTCAAAGCCCCTAAAAAGTGAAAATGTCCTTCCTATTATGGCTAGCAACAGGAGGGTTTGTGTCACCCTGCAGCCTCTTGCGAGTGAGGACTGCTGCTTCAGCAGTTTTACCCATTTCTGACCTCATTATAGGCTGTGTAAACCCACTGGTGTAGCTGTTGTCAGGAGATGGTATCAAGCATGTTGTCTATGCCTGTTTTTGACCATCTTCTATTGTGGCATCTTAACAAAAGCATCTAGTCATTGCATGAAGTTACCAGTCAAATACCTGAATTAAAACTTCTACTCTGGGACAGCTGCCAAGGACATCTGCAATTTTCAGGATTCCACCATTACTGTTTATTTCCAGTAGTCTAAACACTAGCACTTTTACTTGCTCGCTGGATTGTGCCTCTAATTTCTTATCTTAGAGTGCCCTAGCTGGCTTCCAATGTACAAGTCAATACACCACATTGGAAGCTGTGTAACTGTGTAGAATTTGTGGTGCCCCGTATATATTTACAGCTTACTGTATCTAATTCCAGCAAATGCTGAGACAGCTGTGGCCTGTTGGGATGTGTGTGGCTTTTTGTAGTGCATGTAGACTGAGATTGATTTTAATGGAACATTACCCTTAATCCTATCTGTCCTACTTTTTGTTTTATATGTATATTTATTATTTTTATTTTATATGATGTGTCCGGTACTGTTTTACTGAATCGTTCAACGACGAATAAATGAATAAAATAAAAAAAATAATAAAGAGGGCTTGCCTTGAGGGCAAGTAACGTATTTGCAAATTGAGGACATTAAGCACATTTCACTGATTGGTGCCGTCACTGCAAGCTATGCCTGTCGCCAAGAGCTGTGTGCATCGTGTAACCCTACCGCCATGCCAGTGCATTACATCCCATTTGACATTTGGTATAACGCTGACGGAAGGACACCTCATACAGAAAGTGCCACCCATAGACTATGGCCACTTTTTCTGTATTTTTTTTTATTTATGTCACTGTGGGTCGCATTTAATTTTATCAAGGCGCCTTTTGTAGGGCACATTAACGTTGTACCACACATCTGTGTATTTTGAAGATTGCTCAATGTAAATCAGAAGTATACTTCTCATTCAGATGTCCTAGCTCAGCATATGGGAACTGCCTGAATAAATCTGAGGTATCATAATTTCTCCGAATACATTTTTTTCTAATAAATAAAGAGAAGCGACAGTCTTACTATTACTTTGAAAATCTATGAAGAAACACGATGTCTGCATGCATCTGCTCTCTAATAAAGTATTCTGGTGCAATTAGCGCATATGGTGGTCACGTTCTTTCGATTTTAATGTACGTAGACATATAGTTGAGGAATCAGCTTCATGACTAAATAATTGACTGACTTATAGATTGGGGGTGGGGGGTCTACGTACTGTTCATTGTGATGATATGTTCGCGAGGCAAATGTTAGTATGGTATGAAAAATATTTCGTACACAAATGAAGAATGATATAATATTTAATAACAACAGCGGATCCCAATAAAAGAGCAGGTGTTCACGTTAGTGTGTGTGTGTGCTAAAAATAAATGAAAAAAATGGATATAACGCCCAGCTTCTTATAAATATTTTGATTTGATGCGACTATATTGGTGTTCTGTGTTGTCGCGCAAGCAAACCACTAGGTCGACTGATGAATCACTTTTCTTTAAGTGTGCTCATATTTCTTACAAATTTCACATTTTATATTTCGATGGAAATCGACCTATCCATTTAATTTAGAGAAAGAATAACTTAAAGATTACAAGTTGCCGTATATATTTATACACAGATTGTGTAACGCAACGGCTGTGTACTTTGGGAGATGCTTAAGGCCGGTATTACACTATCAAATTTCTTTGTCAAAGATTTGATCAAAGATGTGATCCAATATTCCGTCCAATATATTTGACAAAGATCTTTGACGTAGCGCTACAAGGGGTACACATGCGGAAAAGAAGTGGGTGGAAAAAAATGGAACCATACATACGAGGTTGACAGTCTTAAAAGTCCTGGGATTACAACTTGATAATAAATTCAGTTGGGAGGAGCACACCACAGAACTGCAGAAACGTCTTAACAAATCTGTATTTGCAATTCGAGTGTTAGCAGACATAGGCAACATAAAAATGAAAAAGCTTGCATACTTTCATTCCATAATATCATATGGGATAATATTTTGGGGTAAATCTTGAAGTCAAACAAAAGTTTTCAAGGTCCAGAAGCGTGTAATACGTATTATTTGTGGAGTAAATTCACGGATCTCCTGCAGAAACCTCTTCAAAGAACTGGGTATACTAACTACTGCCTCTCAGTATATTTACTTCTTCATAAAATTTGTCGTAAATAATATATATCTTTTTCCAACAAACAACTCAGTTCATACATACAATACCAGGAACAAAAATGATCTGCACAAGGACTTAAAAGCACTTACTTTAGTTCAAAAAGGGGTCCACTACTCAGGAACACTCATCTTCAATAATTTGCTAGGAAACATAAAAAATTTAGTTAGAAATAAAGATCAGTTTAAAAGGAGCGTGAAAGACTTACTACTGGCCAACTCCTTCTACTCCATTGGCGAAATTTTTAATAGAAACTAATGATGTATTGTATTTATTCATACTATTAGTATTTTCATTTCAGCTTAAAAAAAATCGACATGTTCCACATCCACGAGGATCTCCTCAGCACGGATCTATGGAACGAAAAACTAATCTAATCTGGGTGAAGACGTGGGTTTTACGACGACACGATAAAAGCATTCAACAAAACTTGTTACGTGAGCTTACAGTGGAAGACGTCAAGTCGTACATCAATTACTTAAGAATGGATGAGCATACATTTCTGTATGTGCTCAATGAAGTGTATCCTCGTATCACAAAGCACAATTTTCACTTAAGAACTGCTACATCTTCAGAAGACAGGCTCACTATAACACTCCGATTCCTTGCTACAGGAGAGGGTTATGTTAGGTTAGTTTAGGTTAGGTCTCCAATCTTCTTAATCTATTTTTGTATTCAGGGTGCCTCACGTTGTAAAGCGCCTCATCAGCTTCAGACATCTCTATTAATTCTGTAGTTGTCGGCACACACCAATTGTATTTACCGGCAATGGTTAAAAAACACTACAGACGACAGAACGCTGCAGCGATGCTAGCGCTCCGCGTGGTAACATATCGCATTGCAGTGAACATAAGACAAGCGATTTCTTTGATCAAATATACGGCCTCGGCCTAGATTTGATCAAATATTGGACGACATTTGTCAAAGATCCCTATTACACCATCAAATATCTTTGACAAAGATATTGGACAAAGAAATTTGATAGTGTAATACCGGCCTAAGACAAATATAAATATTATTTGTTTATAATTGTTTGGACGTGATCATTTATAACGTGCGTAAATATTAAATATCCTATTGATGGCACGTCCAGCGGCTGGAAGGAATAAAGATCAGCTTTTTTTGACAGCTGAGTTTGATTTTCATTATTGGTACTCGTGTTAGAGTCAGAGCACGCGCATTTCAAAAGTGCCGCTTGCTTGATTGTGAAGTAGGTTATGCGTAGTTTTCAACGCAAATTTTTATTTTTGAGTAGAGCAGGAAGTTATTTGACGTCAAAAAGGTGACAGCAAATCTGGACAACGAGGAGGATATCATGATTGCCGCATCTGAACCACAGGTAGGCATGACTACAGTTGATACAGCGTTTGTTTACGTTTCGGGCACCAACCTTTACGCATATTTTGTTGTAGGAGTTTGTGCCTTTCGGACGGCATCATCTACAGAGACATCCGGGAGATGTAGTAGTCGAAGCTATTAACCGGCAGCACCATCCAGACTCCTCTCTGCTTCATCGTCTGAGCCAAGTTGCAATATCAGAGGATACCAAGGTAAATACAAGGTGGTCAAAATAAAATTGGCACGAAAAATGTTTTCGCAGTTTCATGACTATATAATATGAATAAGAAAGAGATCATTACGAAACCACACAGACACTCAATAAAGTGACAACTCACACTGCACTTGAAGCGTATGCAAGAGTTCTTGAGATGTTTTGTGAAGAGAGGACAGTAGGCTAAGGCAGTAAATCTCCAAGTTTTCAAGACCGCTTGATATCTCTTCCTGTAACTTTTGCCTGTGGGGGGTGTTGAAGGATTTCATACACACAGTACCCACACAATGGGACAGGTACAGTAACATATAGAAAACGTTATTGCTTCCGTGCTTCAGGTAGACCTACTACACATTCCAATTTAATTAACTGGTGTAACTTATTTTGTATCAGATTAATAAATATTTTTGGTGCAACAGCTATTTTGACATCTCAATGCAAGTTGTACAACACCACAAGAAAAGCAACCACCGTTGCCTTTTTTGAGTTAGGCATTTCTAAGTACAATTTTCATGAACAGCCATTCACACTGCAATGTTTACTTGTCAGAGCTCAACTGTTATTTAACATTTGTATAACCGACTTTATGATCACAGATGCCACAATATATTTCAGGTATAAATGTTTAAACAATTGAAAATCAGGATGGAATGTTTCATTATCTTCTAATTGTTATGAAAGCAATGGTTCAGGGAGAGAGGCTTCATGACTTTTCCTCAGGGGTTTCTGTTCGTACAAAACAGCACAATATTCTCTGAAATTTAATTGTTGAAAAGTATGCTCCAGCTTTTATGGTCTTCACACTGTGTTCTTACAGTAGGGTACTATGGTGGCATTCTTATCATCTTGCAATATGTATATCATATCGTTATTGCCCATATACCCTTTTAAGGCCTGTGATTTTGTAGTACAATGTTTGTCAAAAGTACAGACAGCCTACTCAAAATTGGTGACATTTATCATAGAAAAAGTGAATATGGCATTCCAGTAGGACAGAGAAAACTTAGTGTAATGATATAACCTTTAAAAAGAATCATTACTTCTTACACCACTTTTGTCACAGTTATTAATGCATCATCATCATCACAATTTTTTATTGTTATTGATCCATTTACAATGAAAAATAAATAAAAACTAAAAGCAACTAGGGCCTAGCATCTGTTTAAAACAACGAATTTTTATATTGTTATACAAAGCGATAACAGATTAGATGGCGAGACTGTTTGAAACAGTTTCTGAATCTTTCAGACAGTCTTTATTTTAAACTAATGCTAGTTGCTTTTATTTTTTTATTTAATTTTCATTATGAATTTTCTTTCTGTTTCCTGTAGACCGTAGATTATATTTTATTGGTCTTGTTATCTACAAAGCAGCATGTGCACAAGACATGGACACATCATTTTATACAGATGAAAGTAATTTCTGTACTTAGTTATTTAAGATGACAACAATACACCACATACATTAAGTATTTATATAGTATGCTTCACAGATGTAAATATTCTTCAGTGGGGTAAAAGCAGAGTTGATATGAAGAAAACTTTAAAATTTCTCCAAATATTTTGACATCAGTCATTGCTTTTATGTTTTTGGGAAGTTCATTAAAAAAGTGTTAACTCCCATGTGGAAAGTACAATTTTGCCGCAGGGATGTGTTGATTTGGGTTATATGTAAGTTAAATAAATCTTCGTTGAGTGCACGTTGATTTAAAGACAAATTCTGAATGTATGTTTGCGAGAAGGAAAATTAAAAATGGTGCATAGGCTCAAGCAGTTGGCACACACTACAGATACCTGATGATGCATCTGTCCAAAATGCTTAATATTGGAATAATAAAGTCAGCTTACAACCACTCAATGACTTTTTCCTCATCAACCTTTTCAGCAGTTTGCAGACTGCACATATTTCTTAAACAGAAGTTTATGTGTATCTCTAGATTTGCAACCAAACGTGTTTCTACTAGCCCTGTTTTGCAGTTCAAAAGTGCTGATAGTTGCTTTGCACTTTCCCCGAAAAGTGGCCCCATATTTAAAGCAAGAATGAAAATAGGCATTGTGGCTCAGAAATCAAACATACATATACTGTGAGACATTTATTTGGTTAGCTTACAGTCACAAGTGACAACTCTAAAGAAAAATAAAGAATAAACATCAAATTCTCAAAAGCAGTTACTCTTCCATGGAATAAACAACAGACTTCACTGGTTGGTCTTTTGTTCCCACAGCGTCATATGCATTCAATGGGGTTTTCTTATTACAGCAGGATTTTAGTGTGCAAAGAAGGAAGCATGTCTTGCTGAGTTTTGTGTTGAGGTATTCACTGGTATCACTAACCATGATATGGTTGTGATTACCAAAGTGCATAGGACAAATAAAGGAAGTAGACAGATATCTGTGTCCAGTAAACCGTAGTAAAAAGCAATAGTGTTATTTCTCAATGTGGAGGTCAGGAGATGTAGACTAACTATGGCTCAAGTTTAAAAGAATAGTTGACCATTGCTGCATAGATATGTGCACAGTAGAACTGTTCATTATGGAAGGGACCCTGCATGGAATACAAGCTCTTTAAAGAAACGTATAAAGAAAGAGAGACTACTACATAATAGGTATAAAACAAAGCATATTGCTATTCAGAGGGAGATGCAGAATGAAATGCATTTGGCTGTCAACAGAGCAATGTGTGAAGCCGTCAGTGACTGTCACAGTAGAATACTGTCAAATCATCCTTCACAAAACCCAAAAAAATTCTTATCATATGTTAAGGAACCAAAGTTAGTGTCCAGTCATTAGCAAATGAGACAGGAAACGAAATTGAAGGTAGCAAAGCAAAAGCTGAAATGTTTAACTGTGTTTTCAAATCTTCCTTTACAAAGTAAAACCCATGAGAATTGCTCCAATTTAATCTCCATATCACTGAAAAGGTGAGTGAAATACGTGTTAACATCAGTGCGTTGAGTAACAGCTGAAATCATTGAAACTGATCAAAGCTCCAGGGCCTTGTGGCATCTCTATCAGATTCTATACAGATATATCTAAAAACAAAGATGATGTAACTTACCAAACGAAAGCATTAGTATGTTGATAGAGACACTAACAAACACAAACACACACACAAAATTCAAGCTTTCGCAACCCACAGTTGCTTCTTCAGGAAAGAGGGAAGGAGAGGGAAACACGAGAGGATGTGGGTTTTAAGGGAGAGGGTAAGGAATCATTCCGATCCCAGGAGCGGAAAGACTTACCTTGGGGAGGGGGGGGGGGAGGGGGCAAGGGACAGGTATACACTCGCGCGCACACGGTGTAACACTGTGCCAAGGTGTGCTGGCTGTGCACCAAGGCATGTTTAGCCACAGGGTGATCCTCATTACCAACAAACACTGTCTGCCTGTGTCCGTTCATGCGAATGGACAGTTTGTGGCTGGTCATTCCCACATAGAAAGCTTCACAATGTAGGCAGGTCAGTTGGTAAATCACGTGGGTGCTTTCACACGTGGCTCTGCCTTTGATTGTGTACACCTTCCAGGTTACAGGACTGGAGTAGGTGGTGGTGGGAGGGTGCACGGGACAGGTTTTACATCAGGGGCGGTGCCACTGAGTTAGCCCCTCCTCTAAGTATAATTTGTCGTAGATCCCTTGAACAAAAAACCGTGTCCAGTAGTTGGAAGAGAGCACAGGTCACACCCATTTACAAGAAGGGTAATAGAAGCGATCCACAGAACTACTGTCCAGTATCCTTGACATTAATTTGTTGTAGAAACTTAGAACATATTCTGAGCTCAAACATAACGAGGTATCTTGAACAGAATCACCTCCTCAGTGCCTACCAGGACGAATTCCAAAAACATCAATCATGTGGAACCTAACTCACATTTTTCTCACATGACATACTGAAAGCTTTGGATCAAGGAAGTCAGATAGATGCAGCATTTCTTGATTTCCAGTAAGCATTTGACTCAGTACTACATTTACATTTATTGTAGTAAGTACAATTATATTCAGTACTTGTCGTTCATGTTGTTTGTTAATGACCTTGTGGACAACATTAATAGTAATCTCAACTTTTTGCAGATATACAATTATCTGCAACAAAGTACTGACTGGAAGAAGCTGCATAAATATTCAGTCAAATTTTGATAAGATTTCAAGGTGGCACAGAGACAGAAAACTTGTTACAAATGTTCAGAAATATAAAATTGTGCGCTTCACAAAATTAAAAAAAAAAAAAAAATGTAAAAAAATAGACTTTAATATCAGTGAATCACAGTTGGAATCATCCAACTCATACAAATACTTGGGTGTAACACTTTTTAGGGATATGAAATGGATTGATGACACAGGCTGAGTTGTGGGTATAGCAGGTGGTAGACTTTGATTTATTGGTAAAATACTGGGAAAATGCAGTCAGTCTACAAATCACTCTTACAACTCATTCTGGAGTGTTTGTGAAGTGTGTGGGAACTGTACCAAAAAGGAGTAACGGGATATTGAATGCATATAGAGTAGGACAGCACAAGTGGTCACTTTTTTTTTTTTTGTTTTTCATGTGGGAGAATGCCACAGGGATGCTGGGTAAACTAAAGTGGCAGACTGTTGAAGATAGACATAAATTATCTAGGAAAAGCCTACTTTCCAAGTTTCTAGAATTTGTCTTTAAATGATGACTCTAGAAATATATTACAACTTCCATGCTGAATATTTCTCTTCGTAAATGGCACCACAACTGTTTTCTTAGGATTAACTCTCAGATCCTGTTTAATGCACCATTTTTGCACAATGTCCAGCCCTCCTTGTGCCATATCCCTGACCGTGTCAGTGAATTTTCCAAGTTTTATTATGACAAGGTCATCTGCGTATCCTTGGCAGAAGCATTGTCTGGAATTTAGTTCTCAATGAGTTCTTTCGCCGCTAGATTCCACAATAGAGGAGACAAAATGCCTCCTTGTGGGCAGCCTCTAGTGGTCTTAATTACCATCTTTTCATTCATCATGGTAGCCTCTACCTACCTTCCACTAAGCATGGCTCTGGTCCACCTACATATAGTGGTCCCCAGGTCATGAACCTCTGCTGCTGGAATCGAAGGTGATGTTACTAAAGCCCCCCTCGATATCCAGGAAGATGCAGAGGGCTATTTATTGGAAGTGAAGTGCTTTTTCCACCTTCCCAACGAGTTGGTGGAGAGCTGTCTCACATGATTTGCCTGGTTGGTATGCATGTTGGTTCAGGTGTAGAGGGACCCTACTTAGCCTCCTCTCCCCAACATAGACATTAACCAGTTTTCCAATGTTTTGAGAATGGAGGAGGAGAGACTGATTGGTCTCATATGCTTGGCCTTGGTAAGATCAATTCTCCCTGGCTTTGGAATGAGGGCATAATTCACAGCCCTCCAAACATTGGGAATGATTCCTATTGCTAAGCTAACCCTGAATAGCCTGCATAGGACTCTTATAAGCTTTCCTCCTGCCTGTTGCAGGAGAGCTGGAAAAATTCCATCTGGGCCAGCTGACTTGAACGGTTGGAATGTACCCACTGCCCACTGGATTTTGTTGAAGTTCACATAGTCCTTGGCCGATTCCCAGTCCTCTTTTCAAGTGCCTGAGAACCGTTGTCTCTCTGGGGTCACACACTGGTCTGTGTTAGCTGGCAGAGCATATTGAGGAAAGTGAGTTTTGAGGAGCAATTCCAGCTTCTCATGCGCTCTCTTTGTATATTCCCCATCCTCCTTCCTCAACGTACCTCCTGGATTAGTTGGTACTCTAGTGAGAATCTTGTGAAGTCTGGCTTGTGCAGCCGTGCCTTCCACTTCCTCACAGAATGCCTTCCAGGATGCCTCCTTTGCTTGTCTTATTGCAAGATTGTAACTGACAAGGGCCTCACGATATTTAGCCCATTGTCCTTTACGTCTTGCAATATTAAACAGTCTCTGTACCTGTTTCCTTTGCGTTTCGAATTTGTTACTCCACCAAGGAACACTCCTATTTGTGCACTTCCTGGTGACTGTGCTGTTGTACTGATATGAGGTCACTATGGCAGAGGTAACAGCCCTTGCTACTTCCTCAAATTCTACTGGCTTCCTTATCGTGGTTTTAATTTCCGATAAGCCTAAGTCAAGGTTCCTCCTATATGTCTCCCAATCTGTTTTCCTGGGATTTCTAGAAGTCATGGCCTGTCTGATTCCAATTTAAACCTTGTATTTAATGTACATGTGGTCTGATGAGGATGGCTCCAACACCACATGCTATTGTTTGACATAGCTACCCATTGTCATGGAACCAAATGTTATGTCAATTACTTCTTCCCTTCTGCTATTCCAGAATGTAGGTTCATTGCCCCTATTCAGGACTTCTAAGTTGTTAGCTGAGAGGAATTCAAGAAGGTACTCACCTCTACTGTTGGTGTCCTTGCTGCCCCACACTAGCATGTGGGCATTGGCGTTGCACCCCACCAGCAGTTGGTCACCTTGCCGATGGCAAGTCTCTACCAGTCTCCAAGCAACACTTAAATTCCTGTGGATTCTTCCTGAACAGCTGCAAACCATCCTTGCAACACTTCACACGAAACCATTTTTGCTTAAGCGTGAGCAATCGCAGAACCCACCTTGCGGATAGCTTTCTCGTGTCCAAATGTTTATGCAAAATATTATATACCTGTTCATTCCAGATGCCCACAGCACTAGCAATCTCACGCGCATTAATTCTTCTGTCATCCATCACCATTCCAAGGATTTTATCAATGATTTCTAGAGCTGTAACCTCCACAGGGCGTCAAGAACGTTCAGCATCACTTGTGCCCAGATGGCCACTCCAAAAATTTTGAAACCACTTATAAACTCCAGAATGAGATTTTCACTCTGCAGTGGAGTGTGCGCTGATATGAAACTTCCTGGCAGATTAAAACTGTGTGCCCGACCGAGACTCGAACTCGGGACCTTTGCCTTTCGCGGGCAAGTGCTCTACCAACTGAGCTACCGAAGCACGACTCACACCCGGTACCCACAGCTTTACTTCTGGCAGTACCTCGTCTCCTACCTTCCAAACTTTACAGAAGCTCTCCTGCGAACCTTGCAGAACTAGCACTCCTGAAAGAAAGGATATTGCGGAGACATGGCCTAACCACAGCCTGGGGGATGTTTCCAGAATGAGATTTTCACTCTGCAGCGGAGTGTGCGCTGATATGAAACTTCCTGGCAGATTAAAACTGTGTGCCCGACCGAGACTCGAACTCGGGTCCCGAGTTCGAGTCTCGGTCGGGCACACAGTTTTAATCTGCCAGGAAGTTTCATATCAGCGCACACTCCGCTGCAGAGTGAAAATCTCATTCTGGAAACATCCCCCAGGCTGTGGTTAGGCCATGTCTCCGCAATATCCTTTCTTTCAGGAGTGCTAGTTCTGCAAGGTTCGCAGGAGAGCTTCTGTAAAGTTTGGAAGGTAGGAGACGAGGTACTGGCAGAAGTAAAGCTGTGAGTTCCGGACCTGAGTCGTGCTTCGGTAGCTCAGTTGGTAGAGCACTTGCCCGCGAAAGGCAAAGGTCCCGAGTTCGAGTCTTGGTCGGGCACACAGTTTTAATCTGCCAGGAAGTTTCACTTATAAACTGTTCTAATCGAAGGTGCAGAGTCACTGTAATGTTTACCAAGCTTCTCTTTAGTCTCCTGAGGCGTTTTGCCTTTCATAAAGTAATGTTTAATCACCACACGAAATTCTTTTTTGTCCATTTTTTGACAATCACTTGACTTCCTTGATTAACACGAATGCCAAAACATAGAAATAGAGGGGCTGGCCAGTACTTACCTCAGCTCAGTACAGCCGATAGATACACAAAAAACAGAACCGAAAATTCACATTCCTAGCTTCCGGAACAAATGTTCCTTCATCAGGGAGGAGAGAGGGGAAAGAAAGGGAAGAAGGGAAAATGGATTCAGTTACTCACAACCCAGGTTATGAAGCAACACGGAAAGGAAAACAGGGAGGGTAGCAAGGATGGAGGCATGGTTGTCAGAGGGAAGCCAAAGATCTCTCGCAAGCTGCAGAGATATTGAGTCGCAGGTAGGCACAACAAAAAAGACTCTCAGAAAGTAAGCTTTTGCCGACAAGGCATTTGTCGAAAATAGACAACATAAATCTGAGCCCCCCCCTCCCTCCCCCCCCCCCCCCCACACACACACAAACAAACAAACAAACACACAAGTCTCTGGCTGTTTGCCAAAAGTTCACTTTCTGACATTGTGCCTATCTGCACTATATGGTGAGTAGCAACTAATCTTTCCATGGTATTGGTACCACAACGAAATCCACTTTCTGACATTGTGCGTATCTGCACTATAGGTGAGTAGCAACTATCCTTTCCATAGTATTGTTACCACAACGAAATCATGTTTAAACTGTTTTGGTTGGCAGGAGAGCCAACACCGTGTTACTAGAAGGAGGCTGAAAGGCACGCGGTTTAGCTCACGCAGGCTGGCGTGAGTTCTGGAACAGGACAAGGAAAGTAGAATTTAGAAAAACGGACGTAGCTGGTGGAATACTTAACTTTAATCCATTAATGAAGAATGTCGGTCTTGCCGGTACATGATTCATAATATCAATAGTAACTGATAATGGCGCCTTGCTAGGTCGTAGCAAATGACGTAGCTGAAGGCTATGTTAAACTATCGTCTCGGCAAATGAGAGCGTATTTTGTTAGTGAACCATTGCTAGCAAAGTCTGTTGTACAACTGGGGCGAGTGCTAGGAAGTCTCTCTAGACCTGCCGTGTGGCGGCGCTCGGTCTGCAATCACTGATAGTGGCGACACGCGGGTCCGACATATACTAACGGACCGCGGCCGATTTAAAGGCTACCACCTAGCAAGTGTGGTGTCTGGCGGTGACACCACATAAACATAAAAGGATATGTTAACTCGCCAATAGAACTTGCGTTAGCATCATTTGGTTACAGATGACAGCCTATCGGTAAAGGAAAAGGCACAAATTTTGATGCAGTACCATATAATGTAAAATCAAGGCAATAACACAAGAAATAAAAACTGTCTGTAGGCATAATTTTCTTATATTAGTTATCACCCAAAAATATGTTCACATTTTACAGTCTTGAATAAAGAAAACCCACTGATGATGACAAAGAGGTTCTGAAACATATTTGGGTCACATGAAAAAATAGTTTTGAATAACAGGCTGACCCTATATCCCATAAGTTTTACTGCAATCATGGCAAATACAAGAACTGCAATTCCAAAAGATGAATACTTGCTATCTTTATTGCATTATTCATAAAAAAAACCTCCCCCCCCTCCCCTCATCTTCTTTGTTGCTCAGTCCTTTCCTTGCACCCACATCCAGTTGCATAAACAATTACTCGTTTACTACCAAGTATATGGTAATACTGTTTTGACTGTAAACAGCTAGCAGTGATGGAAACAATTCTTGTTGGCAGAATCGTGAAAACTGGCGCATAAGGGCAAGCTTAGATGATGATCAGCAGTGTGAAGAGGAGCTGTATATGAATGGTAAAATAGCTGTGTGGAGCCAGGGGTCGATGTCAAGTCATAGAAATCCAAACAGCAGTAAAGTGATAAAAAGTAGTTACACAAGTGAAACACCATTGCAAGCTGCCATCTGGTGTACATTCCATGTTTCTTCTTCTGATAAACCTATCCTTAGCTGGACAGCTGGAAGGGCCCCAACAGAAGAACCAGAAGGTATGTACAACCAAAGCTTGTTAAAGTAGTTATATGTACACAAGTAACTTTGATGTTGTTGTTAATATCTCACTAAAGTTAGTGTGTTGTAGAAAAATTATACTGTGGGCACTTTACAGGGGCACCTACACCTGCTGTTTGCTTAATAGATGCTGAAAACATAAAAGTTTATACTCAAGATGGCGAAGATTATGTTTCATCTCTTCAGTTTGAGGTTTGTATTTCAGTAGAATAATAATAAACTGAAGTTTTGAGTTATATAAAATCCTATCTGATCAATTCAACTTGTTATTGGATCCAAATGAACAGCAGAAATATACTTAAAAAGAATTAAGAGCACTTGATCCTCAATTTCATTGCAAAACATAAAAAAGCCTAAATATTTGTTTAAAAAAATCTTCATGTCTCCCATTACCATCACAACTGTAGTGTTTGAAGTAAGTCTAAAGTTTGTGTAAGTCAGTGAGTCTATATATGTCACATAAAGACATGAGGTGCTTCTGCTGTTGCATTTATAAAGTCCCAAATATCTGTCTAATGCTGTTAATCGTGGTGCACTCACCTCAGAGAAGTTGGCCAGAGGTGATATAAAACCCATGTCCTGGGTCTCTTAACAGTCTGTCCTTTGCATACTTCTATGATTATATCCCTTTTTCATCCTGCTCAGTATGAGTCCCATGTAGGCGAGCAATATTCTAATGTGGCTCATGTAACTATTTTGTAAGCAGTCTCCTTTTTAGATTGATAGCATTTTACCAGTATCTTAGCAATAAACTAATATCTGCCACTGGATTTACTTAAGATTCACTCAGGTATTTGTATGAGTTGACTTATCCAATTAGGATTCATTCATATTATAGTCGTGTGAACTACTTATTGTTTTGCAAAGTGCACAATTTTACATTTCTGAACATTTGAAGCAAGTTGGCAATCTTTGCACAGCTTTGAAATATTATCAAAGTCAGACTGGAAAATTTTCACTTCTTTCATATGTTGTTGTTGTCTTCAGTCCATAGACTGGTTTGATGCAGCTTTCCGTGTTACTCTATCCTGTGCAAGCTTCTTCATCTCTAAGTACCCACTGCAACCTACATCCTTCTGAATCTGCGTAGTATATTCCTGTCTTGATCTCCCTCTACGATTTTTATCCTCTACGCTGCCCTCCAATACTAAATTGGTGATCCCTTGATGATGCCTCAGAACATGTCCTACCAACTGATCCTTTCCTCTAGTCAAGTTGTGCCACAAATTCCTCTTCTCCCTAATTTTGTTCAGTACCTCCTCATTAATTATGTGATCTTACCATCTAATCTTCAGCATTCTTCTGTAGCACCACATTTCAAAAGCTTCAATTCTCTTTTTGTCTAAACTATTTATCATCCACGTTTCTCTTCTATACATGGCAACACTCATACAAATACTTTCAGAAAAGATTTCCTGACATCTAAATCTATACTCAGTGTTAACAAATTTCTCTTCTGCAGAAACTCTTTCCTTGTCATTGCCAGTCTATATTTTATATCCTCTCTGCCTCGACCATCATCAGTTATTTTTCTCCCCAGATAGCAAAACTTATCTACTACTTTAAGTGTCTCATTTCCTAATCTAATTCCCTTTGCATCATCTGATTTAATTCAACTACATTCCATTATCCTCGTTTTGTTTTCGTTGACGTTCATCTTATAGCCTCCTTTGAAGACACTGTCAATTCCACTTAACTGCACTTCCAGGTCCTTCGCTGTCTCTGACAAAATTACAATGTAATCGGCAAACTTCAAAGTTTTTATTTCTTCTCCATGGATTTTAATTCCTCCTCCAAATTTTTCTTTTGTTTCCCTTACTGCTTGCTCAGTATACAGATTGAATAACATTGGCGATAGGCTACAACACTGTCTCACTCCCTTCCCAACCACTGCTTCCCTTTCGTGCCCCTCGACTCTTGTAACTGCCATCTGGTTTCTGTACAAATTGTAAATAGTTTTTTGCTCCCTGTATTTGACCCCTGCCACCTTCAGAATTTGAAAGAGGGTATTCCAGTCAATGTTTTCAAAATCTTTGTCTAAGTCTACAAATGCTAGAAGTGTTGGTTTTGTTTTTCCTTAATCTATCTTCTAAGATAAGTCATAGGGTTAGTATTGCCTTATGTGTTCCAACATTTCTGTGGAATCCAAACTGATCTTCCCCAAGGTCGGCTTCTACCAGTTTTTCCATTCGTCTGTAAAGAATTTGTGTTAGTATTTTGCAGCTGTGACTTATTAAACTGATAGTTCAGTAATTTTCACATCTGTCAACACCTGCTTTCTTTGGGATTGGAATTATTATATTCTTCTTGAAGTCTGAGGGTATTTCGCCTGTCTCATACATCTTGCTGACCAGATGGTAGAGTTTTGTGAGGGATGGCTCTCCCAAGGCTATCAGTAGTTCTAATGGAATGTTGTCTACTCCCGGGGCCTTGTTTCGACTTAGGTCTTTCAGTCCTCTGTCAAACTCTTCGCACAGTATCATATCTCCCATTCCATCTTCATCTACATCCTCTTCCATTTCCATAATATTGCCCTCAAGTACATCGCCCTTTTATAGACCTTTCTGCTTTCCCTTCTTTGCTCCATTTGCACTCTTGATATTCATCTAAGTGGTTCTCTTTCCTCCAAAGGTCTCTTTAATTTTCCTGTGGGTAATATCTGTCTTACCCCTAGTGATATATGCCTCTACATCCTTACATTTGTCCTCTAGCCATTCCTGCTTAACCATTTTGCATTTCCTGTTGATCTCATTTTTGAGACGTTTGTATTCGTTTTTGCCTTCTTCATTTACTGCATTTTTATAATTTCTCCTTTCACCAATTAAATTCAGTATCTCTTCTGTTACCCAAGGATTTCTATGAGCTCTCGTCATTTTACCTACTTGATCCTCTGCTGCCTTCATTATATCACCTCGCAAAGCTACCCATTGTTCTTCTACTGTATTTCTTTCCCACATTCTTGTCGTTTGTTCCCTAATGCTCTCTCTGAAACTCAGTACATCATCTGGTTCTTTTAGTTTATCCATGTCGCATCTCCTTAAATTCCCACCTGGATGATTTTGCAGCATCTTCAGTTTTAATCTACAGTTCATAACCAATAGATTGTGGCCAGAGTCCACACCTGCCCCTGAAAATGTCTTACAATTTAAAACCTGGCTCCTAAATCTCTATCTTACCATTATGTAATCTATCTGAAACCTTCCAGTGTCTCCAGGCCTCTTCTATGTATACAACTATCTTTCATGATTCTTGAACCAAGTGCTGGCTGTGATTGAGTTATCATCTGTGCAAAATTCTACCAGGAGGCTTCGTCTCTCATTCTTTAGCTCCATTCCATATTCACCTACTACTTTTCCTTCTCTTCCTTTTCCTACTATCGAATTCCAGTCCCCTATGACTATTAAATTTTCATCTCCCTTCACAATCTGAATAATTTCTTTTATCTCATCATACATTTCTTCAGTCTCTTCGTCATCTGTGGAGCTAGTTGGCATATATATTTTTACTACTGTAGCAGGCGTGGACTTCATGACTTATCTTGGCTATAATGATGCGTTCCCTATGCTGTTTGTAGTACCTTACCTGTGCTACTATTTTTTTTTATTCATTATTAAACCTACTCCTGCATTACCCCTATTTGATTTTGTTTTTATAATCCTGTATTCACCTGACCAGAAGTCTTGTTCCCCCTGCCATCGAACTTAAGTAATTCCCACTGTATCTAACTTTAACCTATCCATTTCCCTTTTTAAATTTTCTAACCTGCCTGCCCAATTGACATTCCATGCTCCGATCCATAGAACGTCAGTTTTGCTTCTGCTGATAACGATGTCCTCCTGTGTAGTCCGCACTCAGAGGTCTGAATGGGCGACTATTTTACCTCCAGAATATTTTACCCATGAGGACGCCATCATCGTTTAACCATACAGTAAAGTTCCATGTCCTCGGGAAAAATTACGGCTGTAGTTTCCCGTTGCTTTCAGCCGTTCGCGGTATCAGCACAGCAAGGCTGTTTTGGTTAATGTTACAAGGCCAGATCAGTCAATAATCCACACTGTTGCCCCTGCAACTACTGAAAGGCTGCTGTCCTTCTTCAGGAACCACATGTTTGTCTGGCCTCTCAGTAGATACCCCTCCATTGTGGTTGCACCTTCGGTACGGCTATCTGTATAGCCGAAGCGCGCAAGCCTCCCCCCCCCCCCCCCCTGCAGTGGTTATTGAGCTTACTTACCTCAGTTGACATTTTAACTTTTTGTTCCATTTATTAAATGATAGATACTTAGAATATGTGTAAGTAATCAGTGCCTGACAGCACAGTTATTGCCACAGCGCGCGCGCGCACACACACACACACACACACACACACACACACACAGAAGGTGTCTCTTCAGTTCCCAGTACAGGACACTATGAGTGCCACTTCCATCCACTGTCATCACCAGGCACATTTTGCAGCCATGATAACAGCAACTACCGTCACCTGAAGATGTCTGACAGTTGTGTTGATGAAATATTGTGGGATCTGCACAGTGTTATCCATTGGCAAACATGAAGAAGTGTATTTGCAATAGACACAGCGGGAAACCCTGAAAAGTCGTATCTGGTGCCTCTATGGGGAGGAGATCGCCAGTGGCATATGAGAGCTGAACGAATTATGTAATAAGGGAGGTAAATTACAGTTAACAATGACAGTTTTATTGAGTTGGCATTACAGGCAAACTACCCCTACGTTTGCTAAATTAACACCATACTGGCTCTGCATCCACTAGTAAAATTAAGTAATGGGCTAGTGCAGCTCTAGTGAGAAAGAGGGTACATTATACATGACGGGAACTGCACAGAGTGCCCATGAAATTATCACTACACCTAAAGACCTCTTCAAACCTCTGCTGTATCCTGGGACCGGGTATATAGCACTACCTGGGTGCTAGCTGACTGGACTAAACAAGAAGCTAAAGTTTGCCAGATGGCAAAGTATGCCTGTCTTTGTAAACTGAATGCTGAAACCAAATACACCACAACAATGCAACTTGTTTAATCGCAGGGACAAGATTATGGACAGCATACCAGTTTCAGTGCTTGAGGAAGGTCTGACCTTTGCACCTGGGCAGCCCCAATGCGAGATGTGATAGCTGGGATGCAATGCATAATTTTGAAACTTCCCAGTGACATTGCAGAAGAGCTTAGGAGGGACGCGTGTCGAATTTTAATATAATCCTCACATAGAAAGTTCAGTATTACTTCAGGCAAAGGGAAGGCTCTGTG
Source organism: Schistocerca nitens (assembly GCF_023898315.1). Lineage (NCBI taxonomy): Eukaryota > Metazoa > Arthropoda > Insecta > Orthoptera > Acrididae > Schistocerca > Schistocerca nitens. Next base: position 1,267,885,544 of record NC_064614.1, on the reverse strand, counting down.
TGACTTGAGAGCAGACAGAGACCCTCATTTTACCTGCCAGCAAGAGAAAGGCCACTATCCTTCTCTTGTGAATTGAATACAACAAGAGTACAGATGCACTGCTCAGTGACCTGTGTATTGCAAGCTAAGTGAGGATCTGACTGGCAAGGTTCAGAGAAAATCTCTAAACCTTCTCAAGAAGAATTCCATTCCACCTAACATCAAGTCAATCAAGTTCCCCCAAGAAGGTACGGCCTACTGAAGATTCACAAGGGTGGATCACCTCTTAGTGTCATAGTAACCAACTTTGAAGTGCCTACCTATTTCTTAGCTTAATATCTTGCTTTGTCGTTGGGACCTGTCCTGGGGAACTGTGGCCTTCATATTCAGAATTCAGACGACTTTGTAGGAGGTTTTGGCCAGCTTAGATGATGTATCTTTATTTGTGAAAATGCTTCTGTAGGACTCATTAGAGCTTATTAACAGTTTGAGAAACGCATTGTGGTATTGTTTAAACGTGTGCTTACCTCAACTTATTTCTTTTTTAATGACCATTATTTTGAACAAGTAGATGGTGTCGCCATGCGAAGTGCTCTGTCTCCCATAAAAGACCTAGAGGAAAGAGCACTGCAGTCGACAAATCTTCAATCTTCCTCCTCCTGGCCATATGCTGGCAGTACATGTATGGTTTGGCATCATGGAATGGAGCCACTACATCTACATCTACATCCATACTCCGCAAGCCACCTGACAGTGTGTGGCGGAGGTTACCTTGAGTACCTCTATCGGTTCTCCCTTCTATTCCAGTCTCGTATTGTTTGTGGAAAGAAGGATTGTCGGTATGCCTCTGTGTGGGCTCTAATCTCTCTGATTTTATCCTCATGGTCTCTTCACGAGAGATACGTAGGAGGGAGCAATATACTGCTTGACTCCTCGGTGAAGGTATGTTCTCGAAACTTCAACAAAAGCACCTACCGAGCTACTGAGCGTCTCTCCTGCAGAGTCTTCCACTGGAGTTTATCTGTCATCTTCGTAACGCTTTCGCAATTACTAAATGATCCTGTAACGAAGTGCGCTGCTCTCCGTTGGATCTTCTCTATCTCTTCTATCAACCCTATCTGGTACGGATCCCACACTGCTGAGCAGTATTTAAGCAGTGGGCAAACAAGTGTACTGTAACCTACTTCCTTTGTTTTTGGATTGCATTTCCTTAGGATTCTTCCAATGAATCTCAGTCTGGCATCTGCTTTATTGACGATCAGCTTTATATGATCATTCTATTTTAAATCACTCCTAATGCGTACTCCCAGATAATTTATGGACTTAACTGCTTCCAGTTGCTGACCTGCTATATTGTAGCTAAATGATAAGTGATCTTTCTTTCTATGTATTCGCAGCACATTACACTCGTCTACATTGAGATTGAATTGCCATTCCCTGCACCATGCGTCAATTTGCTGCAGATCCTCCTGCATTTCAGTACAATTTTCCATTGTTACAACTTCTCGATATACCACCGCATCATCCGCAAAAAGCCTCAGTGAGCTTCCGATGTCATCCACAAGGTCATTTATGTATATTGTGAATAGCAACTGTCCTACGACACTCCCCTGCGGCACACCTGAAATCACTCTTACTTCGGAAGACTTCTCTCCATTGAGAATGACGTGCTGCGATCTGTTACCTAGGAACTCTTCAGTCCAATCACACAATTGGTCTGACAGTCCATATGCTCTTACTTTGTTCATTAAACGACTGTGGGGAACTGTATCGAACGCCTTGCGGAAGTCAAGAAACACGGCATCTACCTGAGAACCCGTGTCTATGGCCCTCTGAGTCTCGTGGACGAATAGTGCGAGCTGAGTTTCACTCGATCGTCTTTTTCGAAACCTATGCTGATTCCTACAGAGTAGATTTCTAGTCTCCAGAAAAGTCATTATACTCGAAGATAATACGTGTTCCAAAATTCTACAACTGATCGACCTTAGAAATATAGGTCTATAGTTCTGCACGTCTGTTTGACGTCCCTTCTCAGAAATGGGGATGACCTGTGCCCTTTTCCATTCCTTTGGAACGCTACGCTCTTGTAGAGACCTACGGTACACCGCTGCAAGAAGTGGGGCAAGTTCCTTTGCGTACTCTGTGTGTGTAAAATCGAACTGGTGTCCCATCAAGTCTAGCGGACTTTCCTCTTTTGGGCGATTTTAATTGTATCTCTATCCCTCTGTCATCTATTTCGATATCTACCATTTTGTCATCTGTGCGACAATCTAGAGAAGGAACTACAGTGTAGTCTTCCTCTGTGAAACAGCTTTGGAAAAAGACATTTAGTATTTCGGCCTTTAGTCTGTCATCCTCTGTTTCAGTACCATTTTGGTCACAGTGTGTCTGGACATTTTGTTTTGATCCACCTACCGCTTTGACATAAGACCAAAATTTCTTTGGATTTTCTGCCAAGTCAGTACATAGAACTTTACTTTCGAATTCATTGAACGCCTCTCGCATAGCCCTCCTCACACTACATTTCGCTTCGCTTAATTTTTGTTTGTCTGCAAGGCTTTGGCTATGTTTATGTTTGCTGTGAAGTTCCCTTTGCTTCCGCAGCAGTTTTCTAACTCGGTTGTTGTACCACGGTGGCTCTTTTCCATCTCTTATGATCTTGCTAGGCACATACTCATCTAATGCATATTGTACTATGGTTTTGAACTTTGTCCACTGATCCTCAACACTGTCTGTACTTGAGACAAAACTTTTGTGTTGAGCCATCAGCCACTCTGAAATCTGCTTTTTGTCACTTTTGCTAAACAGGAAAATCTTCCTACCTTTTTTAATATTTCTATTCACGGCTGAAGTCATCGATGCGTTAACCGCTTTATGATCGCTGATTCCCTGTTCTGTGTTAACTGTTTCAAATAGTTCGGGTCTGTTTGTCACCAGAAGGTCTAATATGTTACCGCCAAGAGTCGGTTCTCTGTTTAACTGCTGAAGGTAGTTTTCAGATAAAGCACTTAAAAAAATATCACTGGATTTTTTGTCCCTGCCACCCGTTATGAACGTTTGAGTCTACCAGTCCATATCTGGCAAATTAAAATCTCCAGCCAGAACTATAACATGGTGGGGAAATCTACTCGAAATATTTTCCAAATTTTCCTTCAGGTGCTCAGCCACAACAGCTGCTGAGCCAGGGGGCCTATAGAGACATCCAATTACCATGTCTGAGCCTGCTTTAACCGTGACCTTCACCCAAATTATTTCACATTTCTGATCTCCATCAATTTCCTTCAATACTATTGCACTTCTTATCGCTATAAACCCGCCTCCCCCTTCACTGTCCAGCCTGTCTTTGCGGTATACATTCCAATCTTAGTTTAGCATTTCATTACTGTTTACATCTGGTTTCAGCCAACTTTCTGTCCCTAGTACTATGTGGGCATTGTTACCGTTTATTAATGAGAGCAGTTCTGGGACCTTTCTATAGACGATCCTGCAGTTTACTATTAGCACATTAATATTGTTATTCCCTGTTGCATTTTGCCTACTCCTACCTTGCCGTGTCTCAAGAGGCGTCTTGTTGGGCCTAGGGAGGGAATTCTCTAACCTAAAAAACCCCCATGTGCACTCCACATGTACTCTGCTACCCTTGTAGCCGCTTCCTGCATGTAGTGCACGCCTGACCTATTCAGGGGGACCCTACATTTCTCCACCTGATAGCGGAGGTCGAGAAATTTGCACCCCAGATCTCCGCAGAATCGTCTGAGCCTCTTGTTTAAGCCTTCCACTCGGCTTCCGACCTTTCTGCTATTTCTCTAAGGGGCTCCATCACCCGCCTAACGTTGGAGCTCCCAATCACTAATAAACACCTCGCCCCATGTGCCTGCTCGGACCTTGCTGAAGGAGCGGCCACATGTCCACCAACAGGCAGAGCGGGTGGTGCCATACGGCCAGCCTCCACATTGACCTTCCGCCTCGTGTGCCGCGAACGCCGCTGAACCCCCCACTCCCCTTGGGGAGAGGGTGGCCCAACCGCGCCCGGTACCCGCGAAGATGTCTCGACAGCAGGGACAGTGGGTGAAGCATGTAACACCTGGGGTGTACCATGCGATGCACCAGACTCCCCACTGCTGCTACACTCCGAGGCAGCAGCCTGGAGAAGGCTGACCGCGGCCATCAACACGTTCAGCTGTTTGCGAACAGTGGCCAACTCCTCCTGCGTCCGTACACAGCAGTCACACATCCTATTCATCCTACCTATGTTTCTGTTGCATTTTAACTCACTCTGTCGGACTATACAGTTTACTGTGGAATTGGAGAAAGGTGGCAGCTTACCATTCCCGGATGACATTGTTGGAAGAAAAACCTACTGAATGCTGGGACATAGTGTCTACTCCAAACCAACTAACACAGAGTTATTTGCTGGCTTCCTGGTACATAGAGCATAAATTGTCTCAGATCCCGGCAGACTGCCAAGTGAGCTGCAACACCCAAGAACAGTGTTCCAACAGAATGATTATTCTGATAAACAAATATGCAATGTGTTCCAAGCAAATGTAAAGATGTAGATGAAGATTCTGAGGCACCCACTGCAATTGCTTTCTTGCTGTATTTTGGCAGCATGTCTTCAAGAATGGAAAGTGTGGTGTCACCGCTAGACACCACACTTGCTAGGTGGTAGCTTAAATCGGCCGCAGTCCATTAGTACATGTCGGACCCGCGTGTCGCCACTGTGTGATCGCAGACCGAGCGCCACCACAAGGCAGGTCTCGAGAGACTGACTAGCACTCGCCCCAGTTGTACGACGACGTTGCTAGCGACTACACTGACGAAGCCTTTCTCTCATTTGCCGAGAGACAGTTAGAATAGCCTTCAGCTAAGTCCATGGCTATGACCTAGCAAGGCGCCATTAACCATTTGTACTGTTGCATGTACCTCAAGATAGAGTCTCACTTGTATCATCCAGAATGCTGTATACCAAAGGACAATATAAAAGTTAAGTGTTCTAGTAGCTACGTTCTTTTCTTTATCACATTCATTACGAATCCTGTTCCAGACTTAATGCCAGACGGCGTGAGTTGACGCGTGCCCTTTCGGCTACTTCACTGTGGACTGGCTGCCTTAACAGTCCATTACAGAAAGAATCCTTAAAGAGGCACATCAAGTGTAGTTTATCAGCAAAACTGAGGAATTTATTGTTTTTGGTCAGAGATGATATCAGTTTTAGAAAACACCGCATATATAAGATCCCACGCCAGTGTAGGAAATCTTATACAGCGCAGATGTGTTGCACCATACAAGAACATTGCGTTGAACACCAGTGATATACACATCTGGACCAATCTGATAAATCAGCTACAGCGGAGCATGCCTGAATAAAGAACATTATGTGTTTTACAAGAAGACAGGTTTTATTGTCAGCATCATCATTCTGGGATTATGTGGTACTGGCTGCCATGAAATGAAAAGAGAAGGAACCAGATGCTCTGAGTGTGTCTGGCAGCACATTTATCCCCCGGTGCACACATGGAAGCCCTCTCTTCAGCTCTGAGTAGGTGTCACTATGAATGCTGCTTCCATCCAGCTGTTGCCGCCTTCCCATGCGTGCGTAATCCCTACTTCTGGCCAGATGAATTTCAATAACAATGTGTAATTATCACCTGTCACATCCTGTATCAGTGACGAAAGCATCTACTACCAACGGAAGATGTCGAACAGTTGTGTTGGTGAGATATTCTTGTACTCAAACTATGTGACAAACCCAAGAAGTTTATTTGGAGTAAAACAGAATTAAAAGTTCATTTAAAGCTTATTTACTGTCACTAAACACTTTAATGATAGTCACTGTGCCAACAAGAAGTTTCATTATTATTGCAAAAGAGATCAAAAATCTGCAAAGACTTATATAAGAGTCTACTCTATTTACACAAGAGGCAATTTATAAATATGTATGGGTTAGTAGTAAGCTTTTAATTTTCACATAAAATATGAAGTTGGTTAATTAATTTTTGTTCATTTACAGGTTCATGTGTGTGGTCTTGGTATACATTGAATAGCCCCCACCACAGTACTGTATCATACCACTAGAGGGGGAAAAAAAAAAGGTTCAGGCTACTGATGAAGTGAAGTATTGTGAGGTAATTTGTTTTCAGCAACAGAAGAAAATGTTTAGCTGTATCAGGAGGATCCAGTTGACTTCTTTAACTGTCTGAATTTTTCCTGACACAGCAGACCATTTTCCATTGCTGTCGAAAAAGATTACGTTACATTACATTATGTTAGCACATGATGCTGTAAAAGGCAGACTGCCAATCGCTAGTAAAGCATTTTCAAAAAAGATGAATTTGTTAATATCTATTACAAAACTAAGTGTTAGGAATTCTTTTTTGAAGATATTTGTCGGGAATGTAGCTGTTTATAGAACTGAAACATGCATAAGAAGCATTTCAGACACAAAGAAGACAGAAGCTTTTGAAATGTGGTTCTGTAGAAGAATGCGGAAGATTAGATGAGTAGATCAAAAAACAAATGAGGAGGCACTGAATCGAATGGGGGGAAAAAAGAGGTTTGCATCGCAACTTGACTAAAAAAAAAGGGATTGGTTGATAGGACACATCATGAGGCATCAAGAAATTGTCAGTTTGTAATTGAAGGAAGTGTGGGGGATAAAAATCTGTGAAGGTGACGACTACTACTACTACTACTACTACTACTACTACTGCTGCAGCTACTGTGTTTTATCAAAGAGTTGTGCAAGTTTGCTTTAGCTCCTCTAGAGGTGTGCTATGGTACTGTGGCAGTACTGCTGACATACAATTACAAACAAATAATTGAGACGGGAAAGTAGTCACCAGTCATTCGCAGTTCAGTCTGCACTTTATTGCAGATCTATGTTTCAGCTGCAGTATAGCTATCATCAGTATGTATGAAGTGCATCATGTAGACTCAGTAGTTTTATAAGCTGAGTCTGCATGACTTGCTTCATATACACTGATGATAACTATACTGTAATTGAAATTTAGATGTGCAATAAAGTACAGATTGAATTGCGACTGATTGCTGACTTTCTTTCTGTTTGAATTGCATCACAGTCACTGTGCACAACAGTTTCACTGGAATACAGCTCAATGAAACCAATGATTAATTAGATAATTGTACTTTTTTGAGATGATAATAAAACTGTTATGACCGCTCCTCATACATGTTACCAAATTCGTGGAACTTCCTACAACTGACGCTACGTGGCCGTGGGACATTACTTATTGGAGGCCAACTGGAGACCATATGCAATGATTGTATTCTACTATGGCTCAGTGGTGAGTGACTGTAGCATTGTTTATGTTGCTCACTTTAAGAAATGAAGGAAGGGTTTTACATAATATTAAAATAGACAGCAAGTAACAAAAATGGGCATTGTGTTGTCATCATCATTGATGCACAAGTCACCAAAAAGACTTGCACTATGTCACTGAATAACCCCAGATGGGGTCATCCAACAAGTAATGCCTTACGATCATTTCATTTCACAATATAAAATACAAAAATTGGGAGCAGTACTTTTACATCACTGACAGTGAAGTTACTTCATTTCCCTATTGACTGTATATTCTTAAAATGACATTAATATTAAGTTATATTTTCTGAGCAGACTTTCAGGCACATATGTTTCTGCTGTGTAGCCTACTAACACTCTCAAAGGATATTCTAGACTACAAAATTTTATGTTTCAGATGTTTTATTAACTGAAATGTTTTCCTGCTAAAAGTATGCATTTTTGGGTGCAAAACAATTATGGCTACAAGATATTCCAGTATGTCTTTGATAGGTTTGCATTCTAAAATTTGAATTATTATGCAATAGAATTTTTCAGTAGTACAACCAAGGCCTGCACCATGTCATTCATTGTTGGGAGAAATGTTTCACACTGGAGAATGAATACATAGAGAAGCACTAACAGCAGAACACAACTTGAGTTTCTCTAGTTGATAATTAAAACTTTCTGACTATTCCTCTTGCATTCCTATCACATGGACGTACATATAAAACGTACACAATGGAGTAAAAAAGGAATGTGCAAGAGCTCTGGTTGCAACATGTACACAACTGCCAAGATGGTGCACCGTGTATATTTGAATGCAAGAACAGGGTGGGTAAAAGTACACAAATGGAATCTGAACCAGATTTCATATCTCTCCCAGCTATAGTGACTCGTTTTCCTTGACAAAACTTTATCATCTGTGTGACCTGTTGTTCTTTCAAATTTGTTGCTGAGATTTCAAAGTGGTCAAGTACTTGAAAGCCAATCAAAATTATGTTTCCATCCTTACCTAATAAAAGCTCTCTCCTGTCATAATATTGTTTTCTCTTGTAATTGCTATTAAGCGAAAAATTGTTGTAAGTTTTCCCTGTAATTTAATTCAAAGTACTGAGGAAGAAAACTCAAACATACTGTTAGAGACATATAAGGAATGTTTGCTTACCAGTAGTTGAAAGGAGTGGTGTTAGAGCAGGGATCATGCACAGAAGTAGAAGGGGAGGGGGAATAGTACTAAATTTGTTCTTTGATTAGGTAAGAGAGAGAGAGAGAGAGAGAGAGAGAGAGAGAGAGGGAGAGAGGGAGAGAGAGAGAGAGAGAGCTAAGAAACCATGATGAAAATCATAAAAGTGCAGGATTAAAAGAAAATAACTTCACACACTAGATGTGTCCAGAGACATGATGCGGGAAAAGGATCAGAAATGTCATTGCATTAGCTACTTGGATTTATGGTATAGTGTATGGAAAATGCGTTGTAGGCAGTATGTTGCTCAGAGATGGATGCTAACTTTCAAAGAAATAATTTTCAGATGGATATTGTTGTGTCAGCTGCTGTGGGTGTCGGAACTGACACAAACAAGGAAGGAGAGAAGTTACAATGACTGGTGGCAAGAATCCAGGTCATCTGTACATTAAACTTTCAGATTGTTACAATACTTAAACTTTAAAAAGAAAATAAATAAAACTTAACTTGATGTATGTGCTTTTGTGCCTCCTATGTGCAGTTCCTTATACAGTCTATTACAACTTGTAGAATGCAGGCTAAGTATCTTTTTCCTAATACTCAGTGCTGATGGTCTCAATGTCTGCAACCGAACTGGGCCAAACAGTGATGGGCGGCTGGTTAAATCAGCATTTATAGGGGGTGCTGAACTCTGTCTTCCTAGAGGTATGATGCTGCCCCCTTTTCTGGTGGCGTGCAGGTTAGTGCATTTTTGATGTTGTTTCACGGTGCTGTACTGGTCGGTGTGCAGTCAATGCTTTAGGACTGCTCCTTCTTCCCCTCCAAAATGTCGCAGTGTTGTTGTGTAGGGAGCCATTTACGACAACAGGAGGGAAGGCAGGAAGCTGGGTGGCACGAGGAGAAGGGAGCCACAACTCGGACCGACACTGAGCCCCCGGCTGCTCCCCCACATCCGTCCCGTGCTCTGAGGGGAATGTCAGTTGGTAACCCCTGAAAGGGTGCCCAGCCTCTTCCTCAGCTAGTCCAATGAAAAATGGAGAGGATGACGACGATAATGGCGAGGGCAGTGCATCCACAGCAGATGCCGGGACGAGCGCTGGGAAGTTGAGCTGCCGCAATGGTAAAGGCGATGGGTTCAGCTTCATCGGTTCCACAGGTCGTGTGGAAGAGGCACTGAGGGCGACCGTGTTGGCCTCAGGATCCCAGTAGGATGCAAAACTGTGGACAGAAAATCTGCAGAAGAATCTTTCAAGCGACAAACGTGAATCTGGTTCTGATGGCAGAGCAGAAACCCAGCAGGACCTCGAATTAAATACAAGCAAGCACCCAAATTTCGAAGAATCATTCTCTCTCCCATCATCTGGTGAATAGTACTACGGGATGTAGTTGAGTTCGTGACCACTGCAAATGGATATATGCTAAAAGAGTCTATAAAAATAAGTCAACAAGTGTTCCCGAAGGGACCAGCAATGTCAATATGCACTCATTGTCACGTTTGCAGCTGCACTGATAGATTCTCAGCAGAAGCATGACACTGTGACATCATTTACTCAATGTGAGTGTCCATGTCCGGCCAAGTACAGTGCTGACACACTATGTATTTTCTGCGTGCTGTTCCCCAATGTCCTTGGTGAGCCACTCTTTAGGACTAAGCACGCGTGATTGTCCAGTCATTCTGAAACATTTTAGGAATAAGCAAGCCCCGATTGTCCAGAGCCATTTCACAATAAAATCACACTTAGCTGGACGGAGAGGCTATGCTGACGAGCAAAATATCGATGCACGAGGGAATTCTGAACGTTTTGCACTGAACGAGGCCAAGCAGAACAGATGTAGTGCACAAAATGTTCAAGTCACGGTCTGCTTCTATGGTTTGTGCAATTTTCCTATAGTTAAGTGAAAAAGTCTGTAAAAGCTCAGGTTCTTGCACATCGATCTGACAACGAGATGCGACAGTAGCATCGAATTCGGAACCGACAGGGAGGCGACAAAGGGTGTCAGCATTTGCTTGCCGGTACAATATTTCATACTGATACTGTGACAGTAACAATGCCAAATGTTGCAGCTGAGCCGTGTCTGGTGGAACTGGTTTGGCCGGATGAAACAAAGACTGAAGTGGCTTATGATCCGACACTAGTTAAAACTTCTGACCACCAGATAATGGTGAAAACTTTGTCATGCCATAGACAATAGCGAGTGCTTCCTTCTCGAGTGTGGGAATAGTTACATTGAGTCTTGGCAATAATTTGGGAGTGAAAGCAATCGGTCTGTCCAGTGAAACAAATTTGTGTGAGAGTACAGCTCCGATTCCGTACGAATAAGTATCCACTGTGAAAACCGTAAACATAGCTTGATCGAAATGAACAAGGCATTTATCTGTCAAGGTATTCCTGACACCATTTGGTCCAAACAAAAGGCACATTGTTCCAGTGCAACCAATGCAATGGAGCCCCGATATGGGCTGCATTGGGTATAAATCGGACATAACATTTCAACTTTCCGAGAACTAACTGCAATCCCGTTACATGTCCCGGGTGGCCAGCAAATGTGATTGAAGGGGATGACCACCTTGGCTATTAATAACGTGGCCTAAATACTGTATTTCAGGCTGAATAAGGGCACCTTCAAACCTGCAGCTGAAAGCACATGAAAAAGCGGATGAATGTTACTGATATTTTCTTGTGGTGCATGTCCTGACACTATAATATCATACGAATAATTTGAACATAATGGAACTTTTGCAGTAAGCTGTTGTAAGTAGTGGTGCTGTATGACGAGCACGGAAGCACTCTCAAAGGGTAAGCGCAAAAATTTGAGCAACCCTAAATGTGTGTTGACCACAAACACTTTCCAAGACTCCTCATCCAGCAGAATTTGGGAATACACATTGCGTGAGTCAGTTTTTCAAAGATAGTGGACTTCACCAAGCCTGTCCATTAATTTCTCAGGACGAGGGAACAGGTAAGTATCAATTATTGTTTGTGGGTTCATGGTGGATTTAAAGTCAACACAAAGATGAAGTCTTCCAGGAGGCTTTGGTAAGATTACTAAGGGAGCAACCCATTGACTAGCTCGGAGAGGAGCAATAGCACCATTGTCTTGTCATTCTTGAAGTTTACTTGCAACTTTGTCTCTAAGTGAGTGAGGCGCAGGCCACACCTGACAAAAACTTAAGTTTCGCATTGTCTTTCACTGTAACATGCACCACAATTGAATGAGCATTGACAGAGGCGCTGAACTCTGTCCACCTGGAGGTGTGGCACTGCCTGCTCTTTCCATTGGTGCGTGAGTCGGTGCCTTCTTGATGCCATTTTGCAGTGTGGTTGATGCTTTAGGGCTGCACAGAAATCAAGAGTAAAAATAGGGTAACAAAATGTTAGGAAAGGGGGAATGAATAAATAAAATTTCACAAAGGGTATCAAAAGAGAATATGAATGAAGGTGGAGAATGCAAAATCTAAATGAAATAGGATTGAAGGACAGTGAGAAGTATGGGGCTAGAAAAATTAATCATAAATTAACTACAATTAAATTGATGAGATGTGTGTACATGTGGGTGATCTCTGTAGTTTGGAACCATATTTTCCAGGATACATTGATCTCTCCTGCAAACACTTGTGCTTACTACTTTGAACACAGGCACTGCCTCTCATATTTTTACTTATCTGCCACACAGATTGCTTTACCTGATTTCGTCTACTTTCTCTCTCTCTCTCTTCTCTTTCAGGGGTTTCCCTTTCTTCTGTGTTCACATACTGCTTTCTCTCTGTTTTCTGTTAACACCTTTGTATATTGTATAGAATATGGGTGGTATTACTGGTTGTTTCTTTGTATTGCTTTTAGATACAATCACAGTAACATTCTTTTTATTGTGGCTAGTTTTGGCCACATCTTTTATTGTTGTAATTTTCTTCTCCTCCTCATATTCATTCCTCGATATACTGTTTGCCTGCAGCTTTTGTGAGTATTTTTACCCTTGGCTATTAGATCGATGCTAAGTCTAACAACTCTTCAGTACCTTTCATATGTCCTTTAGGGCTGGTTTGGAGCTTTGCAACTTACCTTCTCCCCCCCCCCCCCCCCCCCCCCCCCCCCCCCCCCCGCCAGTCTCCTTCTTCCAACAAAGGAAGAAGGAAATTTTAAATGCTAGAGATTCAATCTCTTTTTTTCCCCCTTTTGTTGTATGTTATCAATCAGACTCCAGTTATTCCTTTACTAACTGTTGGCAAGCAGATGTCCATCCTTTTTCATGTATAGTTTCACTATTTGGTATTTTACTGAAAAATAAGTGTTGCTGCTGTTGAGTGAAATTATAGCAGCAGTGGGGCAAAGCAGTTGCAATTGATTGATACTCAGCTTTTAGAATGTAGCGTTATCTGTAGAGGCAAAGGTGGAGAAAGTGAAATGTGTGGAAAGTTAAAACTGATAGCAGGTAGAATAAGAGGCTACTTTTACTGTCAACAGAAAAGACCTGAATAAACTGATGGGCAGGAATGAAATTAAAAGCAGATTTCTGCAGCTGAGATTACAAGGATAAGTACAATGTTTCTTGCCTTCCAGAACACTGTTGATGTACTTCTTTACTATTATGTAAAGAAAAGGTAGTTATTTTCAGAAATCTCTTCATGATTTCTGCTCATATACAACCCAGTATGTTTTCAAGGTACACAAATATTAGCAAGACATGTGTAACATTGTTATTGATTTATGGAACTGTTTCTGGGTTACTGCTGTCTCCATAATTGAATTTGTAGTTAGTTATAATAGCTCTTTAAAATTTTTTCATATGTTAGCTATTTTCTGCAGGAAAACAGTATCCCAAGGCATAAAAAAAGCTGTGTCTATGCTATAGTTAATAACTGATTTTAAATACAGAAAATACTATATGGTATGTAAAATCTGACCCCCTGTCACATCCTCATAAAGCATACTTACGTATTCTGTGTATGTGTATATTGTGAGCCATTAATTTTCATCATATTGCATTAACAATGTATTCTGTGTATGTGTGCATTGTTAGTCATTAATTTTCATTGTATTACAGTAACAATTGATATACCGTTGTGAGATGATCCTTGGATGAACAAATAAATAAATAAATAAGCAGAAAATAAGTCTCTGTATCATTTAAAAATAAATAATTTAAAAATAACTATTCTGAAATATTGAACAGGAATCTTGGTAGCATGAAACTGTAGTAACCCAGATCTGAAATGGCAGTCATTATGAGAATTTTGTAGAGGTTTAACTTATTAATGGAAGAAGCAACTCATGAGTGACTTGCACATCCAGTTCTTGTGTACTGCTCACCTGTGTGTACACGATTACTGAGTTAAAGGGGATTATATGGACAGCAGTGTCTGCTAGGAGCCCAAATTCAAACAAATTCCATGAAAAGAATAAATGTCTGAAATTAAAAAAAGAAAAGAAAAACATCTTGAGGTTTGTCGATTTCTTTCCAGGTGTCTGCAGCATGGCCCTGCAAGTACGGCCTCCTACTTGAACGAGCAACAAATGTTTCAGCACCCCATTTTGATTATGAATTTGATGAAAATCCACCTACAATTTTTTCATTATCACACCCTTTGGATGATGTTACCCCGGTAGTATCAAAACATGGTAAGTCATTTTACTTTTATTTCATTTCTATTTTTTTTTAATTTTCTGTTTTATTTAAATTTGGCATGTGGTCTGCTGTCACTTTTGAGTTATTGGTGTATTCAGCCACCTTTCCATAGGGAAAGTGTTATCTGTTAATTTTCTCTTATGATAGTATCAAAGAAATGACAGTACAATATGTGAAGCTGATTTATAATTTATTTTCAATTGTATATTAATATATGACCAATTTGGTCGGAGACCATTTTCCAGTGCCTATAGTACAACATGATACAGGACCATTTTCGTGCAAAAAGGCTGTTGGGAACCCATAATCCAGTACCAGTTGCAGGATAAGGACAACAAAAATTATTTTCAATATTTCATGTAGTTATTGACTAAATTTAAAAAAAAACCTAAAATGCTGTCATAATCTACTCAGTACAAGACACAGCCTTATGTTAAAAGTTTGACACACGAAGACAAATATTACAGTTAGAAACTATGTGTTTGTTTTTAGGCAGCACAAGTTCATGGACTTCATTCAGCCAGTATTTGAGAATGAGAGCACTAAGCGACTTCCAGCAAACTTTGAGCACGATTTCAGATTTTTTCTAAACTTTTTCTCACTTACATCCTTACTGTCAAATATTTAACACACAAATATTTAACACACAAAGTAATCTGATATTTGAATCTGTGTTATACACAGGAGTTTGATTCCTTAAAGAATCTGGAGTTTACTGGTAGGTACTACTTGGAAAGGAGAGTAGTGTTGCAGTTACACATCAGTTGCTAAAGTGATATGAGAACAACTAGAGTAGAGATGATACAGCCACTGCTTGGAAAAGAGCGTAGACAGATAGCATGTACCAGCAAACCTATTATGTATTCCAGTCTGGCCATTCACCTTTTGCATATGAACTATCCTGGGAGAAACTAAATAATTTCGGGGACATATTATAATTCTCTATCTTTATATGATTTCAGATTTGCAATGGACCATTAATAGAGACTAAGGGACCTTAACACCGAAGCTTATCTAGGCTTGCAGAAACTAATGTTTTTTATAGCATCTCAAACTTGAATGAGATGACACATACATTGGACAAAGAAACAGAATAGAAACAGTTCTGTACATGGGAAACGTTATTGCCATTCATGTTTGTAAAGTACACTATGAAGTATTGCATTGTAATCTTTCAGATTTTACTGTATTACATTAAGTTGTAATCATTCAGGCTTTCCCGGTGATATGTTGATATCTTGAGGTGTCTCAGTTTTTCCTTTTGTTGTCCATGCACAATATTTCAACAATGTGACACCTTGTTTGTTATTTTCGGGTCTAAAATCTGGATTTTTGTAAATTTGGATACCAAACTTTGGAGGTCATTTTGACTGGTTATTTTTGAATCTAGGGTATTTTGTGTAGTAGACAATGTTGCAGAGGACACTTTTCTAAAAACAATCATTTCAATTGCAATGCTGTAACTTAACCCAGTGCAGAGAAATTCGTATTTTTGCTAAACTGAAACTTCGTCGCGTGCTTACAAATGAAAATGGCCGCCATTCAGTAAAGATGAAAGGGAAATTTTTTTTGAAAATTGTTTTGAACTTCTCAATTATAGGGTAAAATATTTAAAAATAGTCAAGCAACCAACTTAATTTTTATTGCACCACGTCATTTGGATTGATCCTTTTGTTTCCTAAAGTGTCAGCAAGTTATACGCCAGTGTATAAAACCTTTACCATTCAAATAAATGATAAGTTTTACAGTCTGAGGAAAGTATATTGTCACTTAACGTGGAAATTTTCTGGGGCCCCCTCTGGGTTTCCTCAGCTGTACCGCGCAGCTCGATTGTGGTTACACAACACAGAGCTGCCATTGCACAAGCGCGCAGCCTCCTATGTTTACCAAGAGGCTGCAGGCGATTCAAGCAGTCTTTATGCCACTGAGCCCTGCCGTGCTGCATTAGGCGATACAGACGACGTCCCTGTTTCACCATTTACAAGGCTGTTGATGATTTGGAGATTACTACAGTGGATGGCATTGCAGCCCAAGTTATGTTGCAGGACCGGTCTGTATTTTGTGGATGTGTATTGAATTTTACCTTTACAAAGTATTCAAAGAACAGGTTAAAAATACTATTATTAGCTGATATGGGCAGCTCACACAGCCCAGCCATCAATCACATTTAGCATGGTACCTTTATTATGCCAGTTTGCATTCCTCCCTATTATTTCATTTGATATTTCAGCATATGGCAGTTGCTGGATCCAGATGATGATATCTTAACAGCCTGAGTTTGAAAAGGCACTTTGCCGTATACTTTGAGTCAAATAGTGTTTTCCATTTCTTGATTAACACTCACCACAGTCAAACAGGATGGCTCCCATCTGGATGCTGTGATCATTTCCTTGAAATCATCATGTGTTTCCATCAGTGCATTTGTGTTCCCTAATCCAAAATTTTTGTCGCTCTCTTAAGTACAAATGATTGGAAAACGGTGAAGTTTTTATTTCGACCGCCAGCAGAACCACAAAATACATAAGATGCTGCAGGTGGAACTTTCATCATTCAGGGAAATGATATGAATGATCATTTTCCATAGTGTGAAACAAATCTCTTCTGCTGCAAGCCTCTTGCTTTCCATATTTTGAGGTGATAGTGCAGACAAAACAAGAAAAATATGTCCAGTAAACATGGCTACCTTAAGAGCAATGACCACTTTCTTTATCTTCGTTATGTGAAACACATCTCTTCTATTGAATAAGTACTCATAGCTCTTAAGGTATGCCTTTAGAGTCCAAGTTTACTAGACTTTTTTGCTTCAAACGTTCATCCCTGTCCTATCCCTGAATATTGACCATTCCTGCATATAGGTTTTCAGTGTCCTCATCCAGTGTATGAGTGACAAAGTGTAAAAGGAAGACCTCACTTCATTTGCGCCCTTTTGTGCAGTGCATTCAGGATAAACACAAAACACAGATTCATCTGTTGCAAGAAAATCGCAAGTTGCTGCTTAAAGTAAATGTCACTGGTTACTGATTACCATATTGGCAAGGATACATTTTTTGCAGAGTCCATGCAGACAGACATCTGCTTTTTGTTTTTCCTCTACTACAGTTTACTGGGCAGGAGGGGGACTGTGCTCTCTCATGAGCAGATGAGTCCCCACTGACTTGCCTGTTTCTTTCCCCTGAAAAATTTAACTAACCGGTTCTTTCTGCCCCACAGCAAAACTTTGAATGCTAATGTCTCTGGATATGCTTACCCCTCCCCCCCCCTCCCTCCCCCAGTTTTAGCATAGCAGCGGATGTGTATGATCAGTCTGAAATGAAGTGTAGCAATAACTCACTTTCGAAAAAAGTGACTTACCTATTTTTCTTTTTCCTGACCATTCAGTTTAAAAATATGTTAAATAACTATTTAGTACATCGACTGCAGGTCATCCGGTTAACACAACTATGGTTTATAAATGAACCATGGAGTTACATGCCAAAAACAACTACATTTCACATTCAATCACAATGTACCTGGGGTATGGCATGACATAATCAAGTTCAAAACAGAATGGAATTAGGGTTATCAAGATTTAAGTGAGTTTGAACGTTGTGTCATAGTCAGCGCACAAGCAATGGGACACAGCGTCTCCGAGGTAGTGATGAAGTGGGGGTTTTCCTGTACAACCATTTCACAAGTGTACCATGAATACCTCCAACTTCACTGTGGCTGGGAAAAGTTTCTGGAAGAATGGGACATTGGGAAGAGTGCCAACTGAAGAGAATCGTTCAACAAGACTGAAGTGAATCCCTTCCTCAAATTGCTGCAGGTTTCAGTGCTGGGCCATCAAGAAGTATCAGTGTGCGAATCATTCGATGAAACATCATCGATATGGACTTTCAGATGCGAAGGCCCACTCAAGTATCCGTGATGACTGCATGACACAAAGCTTTATGCCTCGTGTGGGCCCATCAACCCCAACATTAGACTGTTGATGACTGGAAACATGTTGTCTGGTCGGACGAGTCTCATTTCAACTTGTATCGAGCGGACGGAAGTGTATGGGTATGGAGACAACCTCATGACTCCATGGATCCTGCATGTCAGCAGGGGACTGTCCAAGCTGGTGGGGACTCTGTAATGGTGTGAGGCATGTGCAGTTGGAGTGATATGGGACCCCTGATACATCTAGAAATGACTCTGACGGATGACATGTATGTAAGCATCCTGTATGATCACCTGCATCCATTCATGTCTGTTGTGCATTTCGTCAGACTAGGGCAATTACAGCAGGACAATGCGACACCCCACAGGAGCAGATTTGCTATAGAGTGTCTCCAGAAACACTCTTCTGAGTTTAAACAGGTCTGGTGGCCACCAAACTCCCCAGACATGAACATTATTGAGCATATCTGGGGTAGATTGCAACGTGCTGTTCAGAACAGATCTCCAGCCCCTCGTACTCCTACGGATTTATGGACAGTTCTGCTAGGTTCATGGTGTCAGTTCCCTCCAGCCCTACTTCAGACATTAATCGAGTCCATGCCACATCCTGTTGTGGCACTTCTGTGTGCTCGTGGGGCCCCTGCACGATATTAGGCAGGTGTACCTGTTCCTTTGGCTCTTCGATGTATAAGGATGCAGAAAAATAGTTGCAAGAGTGACAAAGAGGAGAAGGAAGAAATCTCTAATGTCAGTCAAAATTATACGCGAGACATATTTTGTCATTCAACTTCCCAATCTCCTTATCAAGATCTGACAGAATATTTGTGTAGCATTTTTTTTTTATGCAGTACCTTGTTATAAACAATCGCAACAAGTACGACAAAAAACTTTCTCGAACTCAACACTATTAAGAAACACACGAAGAAAGGGAAAGAGGGAATAAAACACTATGTAAAAATTCAAAATCTCAGGACAATCTTGCTATTATAAATTATTTCTTCCATTACAAATATTCATATTTTTAGAAAAGTTATTGACATTTTTCCCAGCTTTCATCTTCTTTGTGCTTAATGTGAAAGTTATACCTATTTATATGAAAAATGCATTAAATTTTGCTGCGAGCCTCGTTGTCTTCTCACAAACTGAAATCCTTCTTTATTTAATATACTTTCTACTATTCATGGGTAGCAAAAAGTAAGGACTCATTAGAAGCAAAAATGAATGAGACATTACGTCTACATCTACATCGACAGCAGTACTCTGCAGTTCATTCCTAAGCTCTTGGCAGCTGGTTTATTGAAATATCTTCAGACTATTTCTCTTCTGTTCCGCTCTTGAACGATACGTGAGAAAATGTACACTTAAATCTTTACACCTGAGCTCTGATTTCTCTTATTTTATCGTGATGATAATTTCTCCCTATATAGGTAGGTATCAACAAAAAATTTTTGCACTCGCAGAAGAAAGTTGTTGATTGAAATTTCATGAAAAGATCATGCTGCAACTCAAAAATGCTTTTGTTTTTATGATTGTCACCACAACTTGCTTCTTTTTCAATGTCCTTCATCAACCCTTCCTGGTACTGATCACACACAGCACAGCACTACTCCAAAAGATGATGGTCAAGTGTAGTGTAGGCAGTCTCTTTAGTAGACCTGTTGCATCTTCTAAGTGTTCTGCTAACAAAACTGTCATTGGTTTGCCTTCCACGCAATGGTATCTGTGTTATCACTCCAATTTAAGTTGTTCATATTTGTAATACATAGGTGCACAGATGGGAATTAGCCTCACAACAAATTCTTCACTCCCGCATCCCCTCTGTCCTATCATCTCCTCCCCATTCTCGTCTCCTACCCTATTTATTTTCTGCCCTCTGCCAGCACACCCGCCTGTCTTCCTCACTCCTCCCCTTTTTATGGATGGCTCAGTATTTCTGCTTGCGACTTGCAATGACTTGTTGAGTCCATGCCATGTTGAGTTGCTGCATTATGCCAGGCAAGAGGAAGTCCTACACGAAAGCAGGAGGTGTCCCATTAGTTTCAGCACCTCAGTGTATTTATTATTTTCATTTAAGTATTTTACTTTTTTGTCTGCATTATTATCCCTTTCCTCTCTCCACTCCCATCTAATTCCATCTTCCCTTTTCCTAGTTCGCAATTGTACTGGTCATTTCTCTTCCTCTTAATCCATCTTTACTTCTTACCTTGTCATGATTTCTGGGCAAAAGCTGGCACTCTGCTTACTGATGTATTATATTCAGTCTGCTTTCTCTGATGCTTCTCCTTTCACATTCATTTCTTTGTCCTCATAATGGATGGGTCCCTCCCATTAAGGGATCTAAGTGATGTGCCCTTCCTTTTTCAACTTCCCAAACCTATCCCTCCCAAGTAGTTTGGAAAGTTAGGATAAATATCTCACAGCCTGATGGTAAATACTGACCAGCAATTCTGTTTGATAATTCTCGTTTTCTTGAATGAATTTTGTGTTTGATTCAAATGGTTCATAATTACTCCGTTCTTCTTCCTTATGGCTATCCTATGCCTGTGCTTCTTGTTGCACTCAGCTAATGCAGAAGCTTATTCTGTTGTATTTGTCCCAATTACGTGGAAATGCACCTTTAAATTGTTTTACGAATGCAAACAATGGATGTTGCCTATCAGTTGGAAAGACTGGAATTGTCCGTTTGTGACATTATTCTTGTCCATGGCACTGGATGTGATGGTGATAGTCAACTTCATTTTAACTTCCATAACATCAATATTTGTTTTTGCATGATTTGATCTTACCAGTTTCTGAATTTTCTGTATTTTCATGCAGCTTTTATTGATTGTGCCAAAGTCTGACAGTTATTCTGCATGCCTCAGGTCATCATAATTCCCCTCAAAGCTCTCTAGTACCCTTGCTAAATGCATCAGTAGATGAATTTTTAGGCTGACAGTTAATTTCTGGTATCTTTTGATTACTTTCTTTGATTTTATGTACAATATACACCAGCAAAGTGTACATGATGCAGATGACTTGTGTCTTCACTATTCCGTAGGCGGTTGCGAAGTGCTCATTGCATTTGCTGCAAATACTCATTGGTCAGCAGCTTACATTCCTTAGCATGGCCGCAGTATATTAATGTTAGGTTCAATAATTTCAATTTTAAATTACAGTGGTCATTGTAATTTTATGTGAATGTGAAGAGATGGCTGCTGTATGGTATGTGGCATTGAGACCATCTGTCAGCACTGAATGATGTCCCTGTGTCAATTCCTACTCTGTATAAGTGGAGATGAGTAATTATCACACCTGAATGATCTTTTGGCTTTAATTTTGTCTGCCAGAAAGTGAGACACACTGTCACAATGATTACTGACCATTTGGGCATTACATGTAAATTGAATTGTAGTCTCAGCAGGTTTAGCTGCAATCCTCAGTAGTAAATTTTGGCAGGTTGTATAGTCTATTGTAGGATTTTGACATTCATAATCATATTTCAAATATGCAGTACAAATTTTTCTCTTGTCTTTTTTTAATACTAGCTTTCTGTCTGTGGCCCCTTTCCTTCACATTTTATCCAGATTATTTGACTGCACTATGAGCACCTTTCCCTCTGTTTATTGATATACTTGTCAATAATGTCTGAGTTGAAAATGAGAAGTTGTACAGAATTTACAAAAGTTCTGTTCTTAAGACTAGTCCTAAACTAGCTGGTGACATAGGTTGTCTATGCCACTGTGTATGTTGTTCAGGATAATGTGCATTGTAGATTATCTGTAATGGATTTACTGAGGATATGCTATACGTATTACATTTGTAGCTGACACATGGAGATGAATTAGGTGATCATATTTTTTCCCCTAGTTATTACAATATGGAACAAGATGTAGAATCTAACGTCAGACATGAGAATATAAAATTCCTAATTTCCTCATGATAATGATACATACAATGTCAGATATGTGGTAGCTTTTGTTCCAGAGTTTCTTTCAATGAATAAAGAGGAGAATAGATTGATAGTACCAAACCCCAGGGATTAAGCAGAAATTTGAACACAATCCAAGGTCAAGTGGACGACTGGGTGCTCTGTATGCATGACGTTATGGTTAGGAAAGCTAGTGTTTGCGTTAATTTTTGTTTGTGTGTTTTTGTTGCTTCCTGGTAATTTTGAAATTTTCTAACTTATATTTTACTTTAATTTTGGAATTCATTTTACTGAAACAAAAAGTGTCTGTGTTTTACAAATGTTCATAATCAGTTTCAGTCAGGAAAGTTATGGCAGAATGTAAATGGTTTAGAAGTAAAGGAAACCACTCACCACATAGCAGAAGCATTGAGTTGTTGACAGACAGATGCAAAACAGAATGAAAACCATGCTACCTTCTGGGATAAATCCTTTCACAAGCTAGAATACAAAAATGTATAGGAATGTGCCCCTGCCGCCCTCCCCCCCCCCTTCCCCCCCCCCTCCCCACATACACACACAGGGCTTGCTGAACACATAAAGCCAGTATTGCATTTCGACAGGGTGCTTTGGGGATTGGGGTTGCATCAGTTGGGATGAATAGAGGGAGAAAGAGTGGTAAGCAGGACAAGGGGTTTGGGAGCTTTGGCAAGTGCATGGGTTAGGCTTGCGACATATGGTTATCAGAGCAGGTGAGGTTTGGTGTACAGTGAACATGATTGGGAGGTGTGGCAGGAATGGCACACTGGTGGGTAGAGGGTATGGGGACAGTGGCTTAGCAGAGATTGAGGCTGAGAAGAATACAGGAGAAGAGGATGTATTGTAAATATAATTCCCATCTATTTAGTTAAGAGAAGTTTGAGGTGGAGGGAAGGAACCAGATGGTATGGGTTGTGAAGCAGCCATTGAACCCATGCATTTTGTGCTGTGCTTTGTGTTCGCCTACTGGGTGGTCAATTTTCTTCTTGGCCACAGTTTGGGGTGGTGGCCATTCATTCTGGTGAACAACTGGTTGTGGTAGTCATGCCCACGTAAGATGCTGTGCAGTAACTGCAGCAGAGTTGGTATATGATATGCCTGGTTTCACAAGTGGCCAGCCTGTTACAGAACTGGAGATGCACTGGGTCAGTGTATTGAGTAGCTCTGGCATTAGGTATTCTACAGGGATATAATCCTTATGGCAAGGGAGAAGTAGTAGTATAGGAATAGACCAGGATTTTGTGTAGATTGGGTGGGCTGTGGAATACCACCTGTAAGATATGTCAGAAGGATCTTGGGTAGGGTATTTGTCATTTCTGGTCATGATGAGAGATGATCAGAGTCCTGGCAAAAGATATGGTTCAATTGTCCAAGTTCATGGTGGTACTGGGTGACGAGGGGTCACTACTTTGCCAATGATTCTTGGGGGGGATGGTGGGAGGATTTATCTGTGTGAGGATGTGGTATGGGAAATGTTTGCAGACCAAGTTTGGGACACAGTGCCTGTCTGTGAGGCTTTTGTGAGACCTTTAGCATACCGGGAAAGGGAAACTGCAGATCCACTATCCACAAGTGACCAAACTGTATGGGAGTGATTTTTTGGTGTAGGGGTGGCAGCTGAGAATGTCGATATTGTTGATGGTTAGTGGGTTTAATATGGACAGAGTTACAGATGAGCCATCAGAGAGATGGAGGTTAACATCCAGGAAGGTGGCATGTTAGGTTGAGGAGGACCAGAATAAGCTGGTGGGAGAAAAGGTATTGAGGTCGTGAAGGAATGAGGATAGGATGTCTTGGCCATAGGTTCAGATCATGAAGATGTCATAATGAACCTCAAGTAGACAATGGGTTTTGGGAGGCTAAAAAGGCTACCTCTAGATGACCCATAAACAGGTAGGTATAAGAGGCTGCCATGAAAGTGCTTATGGCTGAGTCGCAGATTTGTTTATATGTGTTGTGATGAATCATAGTGACTACTCGACGGAAGTGTTCTGCCAGCAGTCTGACTCCTCCACCTACATGTGTTACCATAGTGATCACATCCTAGAACTCCACTGTAACCTGCAATTGCTACTGAAATGCTTAGACCCATATGAGAATATCTCCTAAAGTCCATCTCCTGTCTCACCCCAATGACCCCACTGTACATTCACTTTCTACGTGCTTCCCAAAATTCATTAACTCATCAATCCTGAATGCCCCATTGTGGCTGCTTATTGTCTCCACTGTCCTTTCTTGTTGACCAACAGCTCCAACCAATTGCGCTAAGCCTAGCCTCTTGTATCAAAGATAACAACCACTTTCTCAACCGACTCGAGTATCCTCACCCTGTTACCACCTGAGTCCCTACTTGTCACTATTGATGCCACCTCCCTTCACACTAACATCCTTAATGTACATGCCCTTGCTACTATTGGAACACTACCTCCACACATGTCCTTTCGACTCCACACCCACTACCTCATTCCACATACACTGTACCAAATACATCCTAACACACACTATTTCTCCTTTGAGGGAAAGGTATATAAACAAATCCAAGACACATCCTTGGGCACCCGCGTGGTACCCTCCTATGCCAGCTTGTTTATGGGGCATCTAGAGGAAGCCTTCATAGCCTTCCAGAACCCAAAACCCCTTGTCTGGTTCAGGTACATTGGTGATTTCTTCATAATCTGGATCCAGGACCAAGACACTCTATCCTCATTAATCCACACCTCAGCAACCACTCTCCCATTAGCTTCTTCGGATCCTCTTCAACATGATGAACCATCTTTCTGGACATTGACCTCCACCTTTCTGATGGCACTATCCACACCATTGTCCATGTTAAACCTATTAAGCACCAACAGCACCTACATTTTGACAGCTGTTAAACACACTAAAAAGTTGCTCCCAAACTGTCTGGCCACCTGTGGACGGTGAACCTGTAGTGACGAGAATTTCCGTGCCCAGTATGCTGGAAGTCTCACAAAGGCTTTCACAGTCAGGCACTAAGCTCCAAACCTAGTCTGCAAATGGAGTTCCCATGCCTTATCTTCAAACACTCCTTATCCTTCGCCTTCCCGAAAATGAGGCACATCCTACTAAAGATTGTTTCCATCCCTCCGAAAATGGTATTCTGTTGCCAGCCTAACCTATACCACATCCTAGTCTACCCCTATAGCTCTCCCCCATGCCGCAGGTGTCATATCCCTGTAAATTATCCATGTACAAGACTTACCCAATCTAGTACCTTCCGCCGCGGAAGTCGAACATGCGGCAGAACAAATGGACGTGGTCAGCCCATAGAGGGCTCCGCCTCCGCGGCGGCTATTCTGCGCAGCGAGGGTGCCACCGCTAAGCCACATGCAGACAGCGGCCAATAGCCGCTCCCTCCGGTTTGGTATATAGGGGCCCGCTCTGCCTTAGTCCAGCCAGTCTGGTACTCGCTCTGGATTTCATTTCTATCTCGTCGGTACTGCGTTCTGGTCGTTGCTCGTTGTTGACATTTGCCTGGCTCTGGTTCCGAGTGGATTTACATTTGGTGTTTGGTGTTATGGTTTCTACAAACCTCCGTTGTTTATCTCATCCTTGTTGTGTTGCTCATAGTCGGTCGTGGTCGGTTGTTGTCAGTTGTCGTTGGTCTGCCGTCCGACTCGTCCTGTGTTTACCCGGTGGTGCGTGCTCCACCGCCGGCGGCTTCCCCACCTGGCGGCTCCGATCTGCGGCCCAAGGTGTTCCCGCTGTTGGTTGTGGTTACTACACCCAATACACTGACCCAGCATATATCACTCCAGTCCTGTCAGAAGCTTGCCCCATCCCATCAGAGACAGGGTCACTTGTGAAAGCAACCAAGTCATGTGCCAGCTCTGCTGGAGTTACTACACAACATTTTCTGTGGGAATGACTGCCAACCAGCTGTCAACCAGAATAAATCCAACCATGTCCAAAACTAAGTTGACCACACGGTGGTGCAACATGATGCTGAGTACGACATGCTAGAGTTCAGTGGCTGTTTTGCAACCCATGCCATCTGGATCTTTCCCTCCAACTCCAGCATTTCTGAACTGTGAAGGTAAGAGTTACCCTTGCAAAACATCCTTCACTCTCTCCAGGTGTGTGTGTGTGTGTGTGTGTGTGTGTGTGTGTGTGTGTGTCTTGTGAAAGCTAACAGCATTTCTATTTTTCTTTCTGTGCACCTGTTCATGACCCAATGCTTCTGCAATTTGGTGAGTGGTCTCCTTTTCTCCTGAACCATAGTTAACATCAGTGCAAATATAATAAGTTTGATGCTTTTTTTCCTTGCAGTGACACTCTCAAATATATGTGATCCCTGCCAGAAAATTGTATTTGTCAGTGAGGAACCATCTGTATGTATGACATATGACTCAAATTGTGGACTTCACAGTGTGTGGAAAATAAGAAAAGTGCAATCAGAGGTAATTATTCAGTAATTTTAGTGTATAGGTTAAGTTAAAGATATAATGCTAAAAAAAAAGCTAGAATCAGCTACACCTTTTTAATGAATGATTTATTTCACCCTCATTAGTTTTTGGCCTAGGCCCTTTGTCAGAGGTTGACAAGGGTTTTTTGGTATCCATTTCATATCTTTTATTCTGTAATTAAAAAAAAAAAAAAATATGGTTTTGTATTCTGCAAAAACTGTTACATTATATGCAAGATCCTTACATTTTACGAGCAGCTTTACCTTATACACTACAACATAGAGATCTGCTTCATTGGTAGATGACATGACATGGATTATGTTTTGTGTGGCTTCTTGCAATTTAAAGATTCACTGACACAAAAGCGTATTTAAGGAGACAAAATGGCTGTATTGGTATTTTACCAAACTTGAACAGAGGTTAATTCCGAAACTTCATGAAACTCAAGTAAATGTTTCCACACCTGCATGCTGTGAAAATTTTTGTTTGTATGTAAGAGAAACAGAATAACTTCTTCCATAAAAAAATATGAAGTCATGAATGTAAACGTCTGTGAATCATTTGGAAAGTTACTCTGGTGCTGATTATGGGATTGGAGAATATGTTGCAGATTATGAAGCAGCCCCATGGCCTCTGCCTTTGCTAGCCCAACTCACATCCACTTCTAGCCCTGCCCTGTGACCCTCACTTTTCTCATTCTGCACTCTCACCCTTCTTTCTTCTGTTTCTCTCATCCTGTCACTATCTGCCACTCTGAATCCATTCCTCCACATCATTGTGCACTGCGTGCAAGGCCCCCTGTTTGTGCCAGAATGACTTCACAGTCACCATATTCCTATCCATTGCTCTTGCTGCCTTTGCCTCCCTGATACCAGGCACCCTTCCTCACAATCCTCTAACCTGTCACCCAGTTGAGCTTCAGTGCCAGCACAAAACAGTTGCCCAAGACAATGTAGCCGTCCAGGTGCATATGTTTGTATGTTTATTCTGTTAGTTCTGAAGAAGGATTCATCAAGAAGCAGAACAACATTCTCACTTCATGACATGCTTAATTGGAACCTTCACTCCTTCCATAATTTATATATAACCATGGACTTTCCTACTATATTTACTGTCACACTGTGTAGATATAGCAGTTTTTGCAGTATGAATTAGTGAACCCCATCATTAAATCACAATAGTTGCTGATAAGCAAGGCCATATTGGTCTCTCATTTTAATAGAAGTATGAAGTGAAATATTATAAAGTGCAATATTAGCCATAAGAGTGTGCTTTTAGCAGGTTAGTTGTTTAGCCTGTTTTTTATTTTAAATTTTTGTTTATTGACTAGGAATGTCGCTTCTTCTATCCTGATCAGTCAAATACTACATTGAACCACTCGAGTGCGTCCACATTTATGGGAAATGCAAGTGTTATATCCAATAGCAACCGTCTCTCTATTGGAGCCACACGTATTTCGGCTCCTGTTACTACTGCTGCTTCTCTTAGTGTGGCAAATGTCACTGCTGGCCTGGTATCTGTCTCAGGAATTGCGTCTTGTCGAGGCAGTCCAGTGCTGCCTTCCTCTGCTCGAACGTCTGCAAGTTCCTTCAGCCCTCTTGGGTGAGTTATTAAGCATTGCTTTAAAAATGGTAGCTATTATCAAAACTTTATACCAAAAGAAACACGTTAAAGCACCAGAAATTTGAAGAAATACATCTGTCAAAGTTGGCACTGTGCTGAAGATACATTTCTATTCAAAGCAGCATGATACCTCATGCACAGACTACTGATTTTGATTTTGATCTTGATCTATCTCAAATAAAAAATATTTAAGGCTTAATAATAAGTACACTAACCAAACATTGTAGGGGAAGATAAAATCACTTGCATGGAGTTTTGTGCACCAAACTTGTTTTTTAGTGTTGAAATTACATTTTACACAATTGACAATGTTAAGCACAATAAATAATTGTACTGCACAATATTACAGGTTAAATGGATTTTTTTCTGAGGTCCTGAGTACTTTCCATTTACGTTGTGCAACAAACATTTTTTTGCCCCTCTGTAAACTAAACTCTAGGCAATGGACAGTAGTCCACACAGTAATTAGAATGCATAATTGTTACAGGACACATGGTTATGATGCCACAACTGCGCACTAGCAACTTATATTGAGAAACAAAATGTTTTACATTGTAAATAATATTTTAATGCAGTGGGTAATTGTGGTGGCCCGGTGTAATGTTAAGTTCCCTCTACACATCTTAAGCATTTTCGTGGACTTACTTGTTGAAGAATGCTGGTTCTGCAGCACCGATGTCTTCTGCTAGCACCGGACGCTTCTCCGAAGATTTCACTGCTAGGAAGGGGAAATTTTCACTCTATCGCTCTCTCTCTCTCTCTTCTTATTCAAAAATACGCTACTCATGGAATATCATTCAATGCACCAGAAAATATTTATTTCCACTTTGTAAAAAAAAAAAAAAAAAAAAAAAAAAAAAAAAAAAAAAAAAAAAACTAAACTTTATGACGTAAGCCCACACATTACCGGGCACCCAAGATCAGTTAATTACACATTTTTGAACACAATTAATACATAAGCTTTTATCGCGGCTGACTATCCACGTCCAGTCCACGTACTCTCAACAGCAGTTCAACGTCTACTAAAACAGTCACTATCTCGAGTCACTCCATTTGTTTTTCAACAGCACAAAGCTACATTACTCTTTGCAGCCAGCCACGGAGCTTCTGGACCGTACGTGTTTATTCTTCACAGGTCGCGCTGAACACTTGCCAACACTGACAAACTATGGCCCTTCCAGTTTCGCCTGCACAAACAATAAATGGGTGCAGTATCCCATGCTCATCCTTACGCCCTGCTTTAAAATAATGCGTGTTCAAAACGGCTGGAACTCAAGTGTTTCCAGACTTTCGTAAAATTCTGGGGGCACTACATATCCTTCTCCTTAGCTCGAACACTCGTTATTTTGCTCACAACATATATTTTAATAATTTTTTTCTTAACACTTATCTTGTTACTTTGTATTACATAAAAGCATTATGTACAAAAACTCTCTTCCGTATCCGTTATTTCATTAAGCTGTTGGTAATATCTTTCATAGACATAGTAGTATGATAAACTAATAGTACAACAAGTATCAGCTATTTCCAATAGATTTATCTACTCTTGCTTCCAGGATTGAGCCAAAATAAATCCCTTCCCTTAGCCAGTTTCAAAGTTCAGGCATTATTCTGAGTCGAGTCTTTACTTTTTTTTTTTAGGAGCTGTTGCAATGATAACCACCAGTTTTCCGGGCCTGAAAAAAATTAGATGTACTGGGGGGTTTTCTCTTTTTTTTTCTATCTCCTCACGCAGGACTCGTCTTTTCTATTTAAAAAATTTTAGAATTCAAATTTACCAGGAGAAACTTTCCACTACAATCTCAGGTCACAACCCTTTCCCTTTGGGTTCCAATCTACGTAAGGGTTGATACAATGAAAACATCTTCTTCCTCATCCTTGGGTAGGTACGCCCCTTCCATTTATACTAAACTATGGTACAGGTCAATCCCCTGTTTGGTGCCCCTGCCCGCACAGTATAGGTCAGCCTCCTCTGGGTCTGCCTACCTGCCTCTCTTTCTCTCATGTCATCTATATCGGATGCGCCCTCCCTATCTTCTCTAACAATGATTCATAGTCTTGCCTCTTTCGTATTCCTCTGCACACTATTTTATTTAAAATTTCCTGGTAAAATTTCTATCTACCTCTCCTTTCCTCCTCCTGAGTCCTTCAGCCTACCTGCTTAAATTCTTCGCTTGTTTATTGCTTACAGCTCACTTATATAGCCTTAATACCTGAATATGTTTCGTCCATGGTTGTAACTTTATTTCTTTTCTTCGGGCTATCTGGTCTGCACTATCCTATTATTCATAAGAAACTTATTTGACTAGATACCTCTGGCTTAATATCTATTTCTTTTTATCTCCATTCACATTACTTTGTACTACTATAGCTGTGAACACAGGTGGATATACACTTTGTCCCCCCTTGTTCCTTTAGCTTATTTGACTCAATACCTCTGGCTTAATATCTATTACTTTGAGATGTGCAACCGTCATTACTTAGCACATGTGCTCGAGCCCTTCCTGAGCACTACCTCCCCCCTTATCTGTGACGTTTGTTACATCTCCCGATGCATTACTTGTCTGCATCTTTGTATTTAATTGTTTGAGTGTGGAAGTGTGATCGTACGTCCTGATTCTTCAGCCTACTAAGGTTCTTAGTTGAAGATTTATAGAAATCATGGAAAAGAGAAGGACTTCAGCAATAGAAGTATATGAATGTGGACAGAGGGAAAGATAGATTGGGACTCTTAAGAGAAGTAAGAAAGGAAATAAAAGAATTGGTTGCTAAGATCGAAGAAAGAAAGCAGACAGCCCCAAAGACAGGATACCTTTCCCACACCCCTTCCCCTGGATCCCCCCTTCGCCGGTACTTAAGTGAGAAGCCGGAGGAGGTATGATGTTCGGCGTCACCTGCAGAACGGACATTCTCACCGTCACCTTTGAAGTCCCTGAAGAAAAGATCTTGGCAACTCCTGTGGAACTGCAAATGATGAAGAACCAGTCACACTTGTTTGCGAGGGTTGTATGAAGGGCATGGTGTGTAGGTCGTGTTTGTGTCTATGCTACCCATCCTTTTCAAATTTAGATGTAAACCCTCCCCAATCACATCACACTTTACAAAAAATATAAAACATTCTATAAAAATAGAAATTATATACACTATAATCAAATAGTTATTCAGTTAGTCACTTCACTTTATATTTCATACACATGTTCAGTCTATGTCATCTAGGTATCATTCTTCCTAAACAGTACCATCATATTATATCTCCTGTTAGAATGTTACCCTGTTAATTTTATCTCATGCTTAGAGGTTACTGTGTATTCTAACTCCTTAAATTAGTCATAATCGTGTAGTCATAATTGGTCTCTTTTAATACTAATATGATAGGATAGCTTAAGGGCTATAAATAGATTACAGGATAGTCGAAGATTTGAAGGGAGTTCGGTGTAGGAAATCTAATGTGGAACTAACACCGAACCCAACTAGGGAACTGGCGGACGTCACTCAGCTCGTTGACACAGAACGTCAACGTCCCTGGGGGTTTTTGTACATATCGTTTTACATCCTTAACATTATACATTTCCTTTTCCCCTCCTGTCACAGGATCTACTAAATATAGGATTTTTTGGTGTACTATTGATTGAATATAATAAGGTTAAATCGTTTTAAGAAATGGGTGGGGTGTACCCCCCATCTAGTTTGAATTTAGGAAACTGTCTCGACAAGCCTGAATTTGATCCCCATTGCGAATCAGTCATCATGTCTTTATTTAATATAATATTTTGGGAAACTGTGCCTTTCTCTAGTTTCTCCTGCATAAGCTTGAATTCTTTCCTCAACGTTTCTTTGTCTTTCTTGGTGTTATCTAAATCGGAAGTTACTATAGGCAAAGAGATACCAACACTTAGTTTCTCTTCAACCTTTCATCCTCTTAATTCTTCTACTTGTTCTTCTAAGCCATTCCAATATATAAGCTCTGCAGTCATTAACTTTTCTTTGAAGTTCTGTTCTACGGTTTCCACCCGTGATTTGACCCCTGAAATTTGTGCCTGTACTAGGGGGAGCACCTTATCTTGTTTCTGGACATTGGTTTTTAGCGTAGTTAATTCTTGTTCGACCACATCAAATGTAACATTACATACATTTTTCAAAGAGTCGTATTTTTCATTAAACTGTTTTTCCAAATTACTACATTTACAGTCTACATCATGTTCTAATTTTTGAACTAATCCTTTTATATTGGCTTCATTTCTTTTGTTCTAAATCCTTAAATAAAATATTTGTCTGTTCACTCAGGGAATCGGACAATTCTTTTTTCAATTCTTGCATCTGATTACTTAGGATATTAACTTGAGCCTCTAGTTTTGTGTTTTGTGATTCAAACTGCACTTTGATAAACCTCATTAATTCGCCTAAATGTGGCCCCTGTTTTTCAATTCCCATAGCCCCAACAGACTCTACTGATTGATGTTCCTTTTCCATTGCGTTTTGTTTTGCCTTTAATCTAGTTATCATTAAAAGTACACTCGCTTATTTCCACAACACCCCACACTTCACAAACAATCAAAGGTCAGTAGCAGCTCACCCGGCGTCGGTGGAAGGCAGCGTTGGCACCAGTGTACGGTGGTGTCAGCGTCGATGGACGACGGCGTCGGCTTTTGTGGACGGCTGTGTCGGCGTTGGTGTGATGCGGCGTCAGCATTGGTGTACGGTGGCGTCGCTGTTGGTGTACGGCGGCGTCGGTGTTAGAGTGCGGCGGCGGTGGCGGCGTTGGTGTGATGTGACGTTGGCGTTGGTGTGTGGCGGCGGCAGTGTTTGTAGACGGCTTTGTCGGCGATTTGAGACTAACTGCAGCGTTGTGCGATTTTCTTGATTCCCTTAATTATTTCACCATTTATCAACATGATATTTCTGGATAAGTATCGTTGAATCGCTCTGCAGCCTCGCTGTTATCAGTTGCTATGGCAACTCCCAACTGGTTTTTTTTTTTTTTTTTTTTTTTTGTTTTGTATAACTTCCTTAATATTACCGCTTCTTTCTCACGTCCTTTCTTTACGGTCGCCACGTTCTTGCGGTGGTCTGTGTAATGTTAAGCTCCCTCTATACAGCTTAAAAGCGTTTTCATAGACTTACTTGTTGAAGAATGCTGGTTCTGCTTTCTTGCAGCGCCGATGTCTTCTGCTAGCACCGGATGCTTCTTCGAAGATTTCACTGCTAGGAAGGGGAAATTTTCGCTCTCTTGCTCTTTCTCTCTCTCTTTTTATTCAAAAATACGCTACTCATGGAATATCATTCAATGCACCAGAACATATTTATTTCCACATAGTACAAAAAAAAAAAAAAAAAAAAAAAAAAAAAAAAAAAAAAAAAAAAAAAAAAAAAACTAAACTTTATGACGTAAGCCCACACATTACCGGGCATCCAAGATCAGTTAATTACACATTTTTGAACACAATTAATACATAAGCTTTTATCGTGGCTGACTATCCACGTCCAGTCCACGTACTCTCAACAGCAGTTCAACGTCTACTAAAACAGTCACTATCTCGAGTCACTCCATTTGTTTTTCAACAGTACAAAGCTACATTACTCTTTGCAGCCAGCCACGGAGCTTCTGGGCCGTACGTGTTTATTCTTCACAGGTCGTGCTGAACACTTGCCAACGCTGACAAACTATGGCCCTTCCAGTTTCGCCTGCACAAACAATAAATGGGTGCAGTATCCCATGCTCATCCTTACGCCCTGCTTTAAAATAACGCGTGTTCGAAACGGCTGGAACACAAGTGCCTCCAGACTTTCGTAAAATACTGGGGGCATTACACAATATTGAACATAATAAAAGGTTAAAATGTGCAGTATTTAAGTATTGCAAGTTATGTTGTTGAAGTTTGTGGTTTAAAGAATAAGAAAGTAGATATCTTAGGTGTTGCAAAACAACTCAAATCACTTAAGAAAGGCAAGTCTTCCGGTCCAGATGGTATACCGATCAGGTTCCTTTCAGAGTATGCAGACACAATCATATACAACCGCTCACTTGACGAAAGGTCTGTTCCTAGAGACTAGAAAGTAGCACAGGTCACACCAATATTCAAGAAAGGAAATAGGAGTAACCCATTGAATTACAGACCCCTATCACTGACCTCAATTTGCAGTAGGACTTGGAGCATATACTGTACTCGAACATTATGAATCACCTTGGAGAAAACGACTTGTTGATACATAACCAACACAAATTCAGAAAATATCATTCTTGTGTATTTTTGAATAAGAAGAGAGAGTGAAAATTTCCCCTTCCTAGCAGTGAAATATTCGGAGAAGCGTCCGGTGCTAACAGAAGACATCGGCGCTGCAAGAAAGCAGAGTTCTTTATTCCCATGAAGTAATAAGTGCTGTTGACAAGGGATCTCAGATTTATTCCATATTCCTAGATTTCCATAAGGCTTTTGATACTATTAATCAAATTGCGTGCATATGGAGTATCGTCTCAGTTGTGCGACTGGATTCGTGATTTCCTCTCAGAGAGGCCACAATTCATAGTGGTAGACGGTAAATAATCGAGTAGAACAGAAGTGATATCTGGCATTCCGCAACTTAGTGTCATAGGCCCTCTGCTGTTCCTGATTTACGTAAATGATCTAGGTGAAAATCTGACCAGCCCCCTAGATGACACTGTAATTTACCATCTAGTAAATCGTTAGACGGTCAATTCCAATTACAAAATGATCTGGAGAGAATTTCTGTATGGTGCGAAAAGTGTCAATTGGCACTAAACAAAGAAAAGTGTGAGGTCATCCACAAGGGTACTAAAAGAAATCCGATAAATTTTGGGTGTATGATAAATCGCACAAATCTAAGGGCTGTCAGTTTGACTAAATACCTAGGAATTACTATTACGAGCAACTTAAATTGGAAAGACCATATAGATAGTATTGTGAGGAAGGCGAAACGAAGACTGTGCTTTGTTGGCAGAACACTTAGAAGATGCGATGAACCCACTAAAGAGACAGCCTACATTACACTTGTCCGTCCTCTATTGCTGTGTGGTGTGTGATCCTCACCAGGTTGGATTGACGGAGGACATCAAAAAAGTGCAAAGAAGGGCAGCTTGTTTGGTGTTATCACACAATAGGGGTGAGAGTGTCACTGATATGATACGCGAGTTGGGGTGGCAGCCACTGAAACAAAGGTGGTTTTCTTTGCGGCGAGATCTATTTACGAAATTTCAATCACCAACTTTCTCTTCCGAATGCGAAAATATTTTGTAGACACCCATCTACGTAGGGAGAAATGATCATCATAATAAAATAAGAGAAATCAGAGCTCAAACAGAAAGATTTAGGTGTTCCTTTTTACCACGTGCCATTCAAGAGTGGAATGGTAGAGAAGTAGTATGAAAAGGGTTCGATGAACCCTCTGCCAGGCACTTAAGTCTGAATTGCGGAGTAGATGTAGAAGCCCATTGTAGTTTAATTCAGTGTAGCAGTATGTGTCATTGTGGCAGTTTTTGGGTATGCGGCATGTTCCTATCAACCAGCCACATACCCACAAACAGTCACAATGACATATACTGCTACATGGAACTAAACCACAACAGTCTTTCATGTTCTTTACCCCAAAAACATCAACAATATAACTTGTAATACTTTGATACTATGTATTTTAACCATGTACTCTGTGTTCAATATTGCCCATTGCTTAAAAATGTTATTTACAATGTAAAACACGCTTGTGTCTCAATATAAGTTGCTAGTGCTCAGTTGTGGCCTCATAACCATATGTCCTGTAACAATTATGTATTCTAATTATTGTGTGTACTACTGTCCATTGCCTAGAGTTTAGTTTACAAAGATGCAAAAAAATGTTTGTTGCACAACACAGATGGAAAGTACTCATTTCAACAGTATCTCAGAAAAAAGATCCATTTAATTATCTATTATGCTTACTTAGCATTATCCGTTGTGTAATTTCAAAAATTAGAAACAAGTTTGTTGCACAACAATCCATGCAAGTGATTATATCTTTGCCTATAATGCTTGGTCACCTAAGAACCAGTGTCCTTTGCAGATGCTAGTTAGTGGTTTCCTGAAGATTGCCTAATAAGCTGAGAAGTAGTTTGAAATAATAAACAAAAATGAGTAGAACAGAAACAGTGTACTTATTATTAAACATTAAATATGGAATTGTTCTACCAAGAAGTAACGAAAGAATCCATAAATAAAAAATGGATACCAGAGAGGAAAATGAAGCAAAGCTGTGCATGCAGCAAGGAATATTTTGATCATTAACACAAATTTATGTAATTGTTATGGGTGATAAGAACTGTAGAAGAGGTGGAGAAGATGCAGAAGACTAAAAAGGTAAAAGTAATGGAATGACTGCCATGCTCAATAATCAAGGAAGTTTATGAGACTTAGGTACCAATGGCTTTTGGTACATAATTTGTTTCTATGGTCAAAAATCTGTTTCTGTGGTCAAAAACATATAATTAAGGGACTATCAATTGAAACTGACATATATACGTGCAGTAGTGAGTGTACAGGAGAACTTGTCACTCCAATGTGATGGATATATTTACTATATGTGGTACAGAATTACATGTAACCTAGAGGAAACTGGAGCAGATGAAATTCTTTCAAAAGGGCAAAATGAAAATATGCAGCAAACACTCTCCCACTGTAAATTTTTTTCTGTAATGATGACGTAAGTCTAGAACTCTTAGCTCTCTTTGGCTCTTTTTTGGGGAATTTGATATTTGAGGGTGTGAGAGGACCTAAATACCTGCCGTTGTGTACCAGCTGGTGCATACAACAGCTCAATAGTTCACATGATGACAAATTATGAAAATATTGCACTGTTAACAATATTTTTAAACAGTGGTGTCAGCTGGAAACAGATGATTGTAATAGTCATATGTAAAAAATTAGCAACAGTGTACAGAAGTTAGTTGTTGTATTGGAGATGGAATTGGACATGGAGGATCAAAGATAAGAAATGTAAAGTTTGGTGCACCACAAGGATCCATTATGAGCATTTTCCCATTTATATGCTAGGTGAATGATTTCCAATAGTCCTGCTAACTATTACCTTATTCCAGAATGAGGTTTTCACTCTGCTGTGGAGTGTGCGCTGATATGAAACTTCCTGTCAGATTAAAACTGTGTGCCGGACCGAGACTCGAACCCGGGACCTTTGCCTTTCGCGGGCTAGTGCTCTGAGAGCCAGTCCACATGCCGAACTACAATCGTGTGTCTAGTGAGCAAAATGTACGGTGTTTGTGTCGGGATTTCTTCAGAAACCTAGGAAAGTTTTCATTCTGTTTGGTGTGTGTCAACAACTCCATGTTTCTGCTATTCAGTGAGTAATCTTCTTTACTATTAAATCATTTGAATGAACCAGAACTACACCAACAAACTCTCCGAGTCTGTTCAGGAAAACTTCGAAGTATTTTGGTATAAGAGACCTATGGTCTCTGATGGCTCATTACAAAGTAATAATGTGATTATGATTTTTTCAGTTTATTACCACAATCACCCTGGTTTCTGTGAAAATGCCTTTACAGCAGTGAAGATGCCTATAATACGCAGAAACCAAAACATAAAGTACACAACAGAGAGTAATTCAACAACCATATGATTAAATACAACATTTTGCTCAGTTTGTGTTCAAATTGCTCTGTCAGTGTGCAATACAGCACGTAACAAATGTAAAACTTTCCTCACACAGAATTGTTCAAAATTGTTATCACCATGATCACAGCAGCATGTACAGCAATGCAGTATCGACTGTTTTACATGCTCCAGAATTCTAGGGTTTTGAAGTACTGCTTCTGCAGCTGTGATAATCCCAGCAGCCAGGCCTGTGTGTGTATTGCTTAGAATCTCGTCAACTAGGCTCTTCACATGCCCCCAGGAGAG
The DNA here is from genome assembly GCF_023898315.1 of Schistocerca nitens. Lineage (NCBI taxonomy): Eukaryota > Metazoa > Arthropoda > Insecta > Orthoptera > Acrididae > Schistocerca > Schistocerca nitens. Next base: position 1,267,847,650 of record NC_064614.1, on the reverse strand, counting down.
GAATTACATTGGTGTAATATCTGCTCACTGAGCTCAGCTGGCCATGGAACCAGGACCACTCTGACCAACCCATTCTCACTCATATGAAATACAATGACTCTTTAATGAGCTGCCAGAGGCCCCTTATACCAGAGTATACAGAAGATATCTCTCAATAACCTCTGAAAGTTTGTCAGCAGAGTTCTGGTTCGCCATATACTGATTGTCTCTCCTAAGGGTCATCAGGCACATTTTCTGTTATGTTTTGGCAGATATTTGCAATTTCGTTTTTGCATTGTGTAGATGGTGTCAGCCGGGACAATTAATGTTCGCCATGTCCTTCATGTGATGCCTAGTGTCAACAACATAAAGCACCTTCCCGATTACAACCAAAACCACTTTTTAATTTGGAATTTGATGTGCCCATTTGATAGAGTGGTCCCAAATTAGTTAAGTCTGATATTTGTTTTATCAGTAAGTATTAACAGGGACTAAAACATGAGGAATGAACTGCAATCCAGCAATCAGCGGGTGCCGAGACAGTGCTGTTGCTGCTGGAGTACTTATTAAGGAGATTTTTCCTGTTCCTACTAAAGCGTATTGATAAAACAAATATTGCTCTAGATTAATGCGAGGTTGTTTTATCAAATGGGCATGTAGACTCCATTTACATGACACAAAAACGAAATTGCAAATATCTGCTGAAACACCAGAGAAAATGCACGTGACAACTCTTAGGAGAGACACCCTGTATGTACCTCAAGTTGATGTATTTCATGTTATTGACTGCATGGTTTAATGAAGAATATTTGCAAATGTGCAAGTTCCAGTTTTATGTATTGTTGTGACTATTGTTTTCTTCCGATACCTAGTAAACATGCTTTCTGGGACATTGAAAGCTATATTTTGTTGGCTAGTTGGGGAAGTTTCTAAATAGATGGAGACATTGGTTAGACTTGGGCACCTGCTGTTGGATACTATCATAGGAAAGGGCCTGGCCTGGTTCTTCTGCCCAAGTGTGTGACCACATGCAACCCAAGGCCTGGTCCCCTACACTGTCACTAATCAGCTAAGCAAACCACCACTTCGTATTCCTGCTCAGTGGTAAGACCTGCTTTGTGAAACCCTACGTATTGATAGTTCCAACTGATATCAGCGCAACACGCCCGAAGTCAGCCATCATCATTGCTATCACCAGCCCCGCATCAATATGTGGTGCCTGGCCATGTCTCATGAATTATTCAGCAGGTCCAGACATATTAATTACACATCTCAATAACATTGTGACATATTGTAAAAAACCATTTGTTGTGTGTACATGTATATAAAAGTTTTAATAAAATTCCTGTTTTTAAATGATCTTTCCTTATTGTACATTTCTAAGATGATTGGTTCATTTGTGTATTTGGTAAGTGGTTGATCATATACAATAACCTAATTTACTGTTGAATATCCTGTTTTGTTAGCCTTTCTGCTTTTCGGTAATCTACTTTAAATTGAGGCAATATCAATAATTTTAGAATATGGATGTTTGGATTTGTAGGATTAGTGTGAGTAGGCAAGAACAATTGTGCTTTTTTGTTTTTATTGTCATTGCACCAATTTTAGACATTTTAATAACATACTGCCCTCATTGTTTCAGTGTGGTCTTGATAAGCCTTGTCATTTGAAGGATAATTTTTAATTTTTAACAACTAGTTAAAAATGTGCCTTTTTATCATGCAGGAACCGTGCAGCATCTCCAGGTGAGGCATTTGCACTGTTATCACCAGCCTCTTCTTGCCGTTCTGTCCGTCGTCCATCTGGTAGCCCCCTCTCTCTTGCAGACTCAAGACTGACAGTCAGTCAGGCTACTGACTACCATGTTGTACCGAAACCATTGTATCCAGAACTTTGCATTGAACATGTTTGGACAGAAAAATCAAGGTAAGTAGTTACTAAAATAATATGAAATAAGATTGTGAGGATATATTTAGCATCTCAATAATAATAATAATAATAATAATAATAACACATTCACATCTGACTAAATTATTTAACAGTTACATTGCAGACCCATACACTTACACATGGAATAACTTATCTGAAACCTAAAGATCAAGCGGACACAGCAAACCCAGCAAAATATCACCCCATAACATGCCTACCAACAATATACAAAATATTAACTTCAGTCATTACACAGAAATTAATGACACATACAACATAGTCATGGGTGACTGGAATTTGAGAATAGGAAAAGGGAGAGAAGGAAAAATAGTGGGTGAATATGGATTGGGGGAGAGAAATGAAAGCGGAAGCCGTCTGGTAGCATTTTGCACAGAGCGTAACTTAATCATAGCCAACACTTGGTTCAAGAATCATAAAAGAAGGTTGTATACATGGAAGAATCCTGGAGATACTAGAAGGTATCAGATAGATTATATAATGGTAAGACAGAGATTTAGGAACCAGATTTTAAATTGTAAGACATTTCCAGGGGCAGATGTGGACTACGACCACAATCTATTGGTTATGAACTGTAGATTAAAACTGAAGAAACTGCAAAAAGGTGGAAATTTGAGGAGAAGGGAATGATTGACAAGAATGGGGGAAAGAAATATAGTAGAAGAACAATGGGAAGCTTTGAGAGATGAAATAGTGAAGGTAGCAGAGAATCAAGTAGGTAAAAAGATGAGGGCTAGTAGAAATCCTTGGGTAACAGAAGAAATATTGAATTTAATTGATGAAAGGAGGATATAAAAATGCAGTAAATGAAGCAGGCAAAAAGGAATACAAACATCTCAAAAATGAGATCGATAGGAAGTGCAAAATGGCTAAGCAAGTATGGCTAGAGGGCAAATGTAAGGATGTAGAGGCTTATCTCACTAGGGGTCAGATAGATACTGCCTACAGGAAAATTAAAAGAGACCTGTGGAGAAAAGAGAGCCACTTTTATGAATATCAAGAGCGTTGATGGAAACCCAGTTCTAAGCAAAGAAAGGAAAGCAGAAAGGTGGAAGGAGTATATAGAGGGTCTATACAAGGGCGATGTACTTGAGGACAATATTATGGAAATGAAAGAGGATGTAGATGAAGATGAAATGGGAGATACAATACTGCGTGAAGAATTTGACAGAGCACTGAAAGACCTGAGTCGAAACAAGGCCCCAAGAGTAGACAACATTCCATTGGAACTACTGACGGCCTTGGGAGAGCCAGTCCTGACAAAACTCTACCATCTGGTGAGCAAGATGTATGAGACAGGCGAAATACCCTCAGACTTCAAGAAGAATATAATAATTCCAATCCCAAAGAAAGCAGGTTTTGACAGATGTGAAAATTACCGAATTATCAGTTTAATGAGTCACAGCTGCAAAATACTAACACAAATTCTTTACAGACGAATGGAAAAACTGGTGGAAGCCGACCTCAGTGAAGATCAGTTTGGATTCCGCAGAAATATTGGAACACGTGAGGCAGTACAGACTCTACGACTTATCTTAGAAAATAGATTAAGGAAAGGTAAACCTACATTTCTAGCATTTGTAGACTTAGAGAAAGCTTTTGACAATGTTGACTGGAATACTCTCTTTCAAATTCTAAAGGTGGCAGGGGTAAAATACAGGGAGCGAAAGGCTATTTACAATTTGTACAGAAACCAGATGGCAGTTGTCAGAGTCGAGGGGCATGAAAGGGAAGCAGTGGTTGGGAAGGGAGTAAGACAGGGTTGTAGCCTTTCCCCGATGTTATTCAATCTGTATATTAAGCAAGCAGTAAAGGAAACAAAAGAAAAATTCGGAGTAGGTATTAAAGTCCATGGAGAAGAAATATAAACGTTGAGGTTCGCCGATGACATTATAATTCTGTCAGAGACAGCAAAGGACTTGGAAGAGCAGTTGAATGCAAAGGACACTGTCTTGAAAGGAGGATATAAGATGAAAATCAACAAAAGCAAAACAAGGATAATGGAATGTAGCTGAATTAAGTCGGGTGATGCTGGGGGAATTCAATTAGGAAATGAGACACTTAAAGTAGTAAAGGAGTTTTGCTATTTGGGGAGCAAAAGAACTGATGATGGTCGAAGTAGAGAGGATATAAAATGTAGACTGGCAATGGCAAGGAAAGTGTTTCTGAAGAAGAGAAATTTGTTAACATCGAGTATAGATTTAAATGTCAGGAAGTTGTTTCTGAAAGTATTTGTATGGAGTGCAGCCATGTATGGAATTGAAACATGGACGATAAATAGTTTGGACAAGAAGAGAATAGAAGCTTTTGAAATGTGGTGGTACAGAAGAATGCTGAAGTTTAAATGGGTAGATCACATAACTAATCAGGAGGTATTGAATAGAATTGGGGAGAAGAGGAGTTTGTGGCACAACTTGACAAGAAGAAGGGACCGGTTGGTAGGACATGTTCTGAGGCATCAAGGGATCACAAATTTAGCATTGGAGGGCAGCGTGGAGGGTAAAAATCGTAGAGGGAGAGCAAGAGCTAATTTTCACTAAGTGTTAGTGGGACAATGTACACAGTTCTGCACAAACACAAAGTACAACACCTGCTCATTACCCAAATAAAGAGGAGAAGTGATTTAACAGATTATGAAACAATATAATTGTTGCTGTAGCTGTTGTTGTTGTTGTTGTTTTGGTTGTCTTCAGTATGAAGACTGGTTTGATGCAGCCCTGTTAGCTAGTCTATCGTGTGCAACCCTTTTCACTTATTCCATTTGAACCTGCTTAATGTACTCAAGCTGTGGTCGCTTTCTACAATTTTTACTCACAGCTTTTCCCTCCATTACAAAACTGGCAATCCCTTGATGCCACCTGTTATATCCTGTCAACTGATCTCTTCATTTAGTTAGGTTTTCCCCTGTTAGTTTCTGAACCTACTCAAAAGGTATTTGATCTACTCCTTTAATCCTCAGTATTCTTCTGCACCATCACATTTTGAAAGCTTCTGTTCCCCTCATCTGAACTGTTTATCGTCCACATTTCACTTCCATACAAGGCTTGATTCCAGACATACACCACCAGTAAAGATCCCCAAACTCTTAAAAAATATCTGATGTTAACAAAGTTCCTTTTTTCAGAAATGATGTTCTTGCTATTGCCGCTCTGTTTTATAACCCATCTTCCTTGGCCATTACATTATGTTGTTGCCCATATAGCAAATATCATCACATACTTTTAGTGTCTCATTTCATAATTTAAGTCCCTCAGCATTGCCTGATTTAAATTGACTATTTCCATTAACTTTGTTTAATTTTGTTGTTCATCTTATAATCCATTTCAAAGAAAATAACAGTTGCATTCAACTGATCTTCCAATCCATTTCCCTCCACAAAAGAATTACAAAGTCATCAGCAAACATCAAAGTTTTAATTTATTCTCTCTGAACTTTATTTCCTTTTTCCGATTTCTCCTTGATCCCCTTTCTGCGTGATCTGTGGATGGATTGAATGACACTTCAGGTAGATTACAACCCTGTCTCACTTTGTACTCTATCACTGCTTCTGTTTTGTGTCCTTAGACTGGTGTGTCTACAGTCTGGTTTCTATATATGTTGCAAATAAACTTTCACTCTCTGTATTTTATCCAGACTGTTATGTTCAGAATTTCAAACAGTGTAATCCAGTCAGCATTGTCAAAAACTTTCTCTGAATCTACATATCCTATAAATATAGGTTTACTTACCTTTAGCCTATCTTCTAAAATAAGTCGTGGTGTCTCTATTGCCTCATGTGTTCCTACATTTTTCCTAAACTCAAATTGATCTTCCCCATGGTCAACCTCTGTCAGTTATTCCATACTTATGTAAATAATTCATGCCAGTATTTTGCAAGCGTAGTGTATTAAAGTGATAGTTCAGTTTAATTCACACCTGACAGCATCTGTTTTCTTCAAAACTGTAATTATTGCATTCTTCTTGAAGTTTGAGGTTAATTTGCTAGTCATATATCATACAAATCAGGTAGAATAGTTTTGTCAAAGCTGACATCCCAAGGATTTCAATAATTATGAGTAAATGTTGTCTCTTCCTTGGTCCTCGTTTCACCTTAGGTATTTTAGTGCTCTGTCGTATTTCCCAATTCATATTCATTTACATCCTCCCCCTTCACTGTTAATATTGTCTTCAAGTATGTTTTCCTTGTATAGTCGTTTTGTATATTTCTTTCATCTTTCAGTTTTCCCTTCTTTACTTAGTACTGGCATGCCATCTGAGCTCTTGTATTCACCAGCTGCTTCTCTTTTCTCCAAAGACCTCTTTACTTTTGCTGTTGACAGCATCTATCTTCCCTCTCGCAATGCATGTTTGTAGAGCCTTGCATTTGTCCTCCAGCCATTTTGCAAATTCTAACAGTTTCAGTTTTTAGACATCCATTTTCTGTTTCACATGCTTCGTTCATTGCATTTTTACATTTTCTCCTGTTGTCAAGTATTTTTACTGGGCCTTGCCTTTTTGATCTTCTGTTGCTCTTACTATTTCATCTCCCAAAGTTACTCATTTGTTGTGTATTGTATTTCTTTCCCCTGTTTCTCACGATTTGAAAATCTCCACCACAAACAGTTTTTTCAGTTTATCCTGGTGCCATTTCCTAAATTTCCTCCCTTTTGGCAGTTTCTTCAGTTTTAATCTGCAGTTCATAACCAATCAATTAGGACTTGACCGTGCATCTGCTCTTGGAAATGGTTTGCAGTTTAAAATTTGAATTCAAAATTTCTGGCTTTCTTTATCTGAAGCCTTCTGTTGCCTTTAGGTCTCTTCCACATATACAACTACCTTTCATGATTCCTAAACCACCTGTTGGAAATGATTAAATCATGCTGTGTGTAAATTTCTGCCAGGCAGCTTATGTGTTTTTCCCTTTCTGCCAATCCTAACTCTCCCACTACTATTTCTCCTCTTTCCTTTCCTGCACTCAAATTACATTCTTCCATCACAATTAGTTTGTCTCTCTTTCAATCATGTGGATAATATCTTTTATATCATCATATGTTCCTTCAATCGCTTCATCTTCTGTAGAACATGTAGACATATAGATTTGTGCTAATGTGGTAGGTGTTGACTTTGTGTCTATGTCTTGTGTATGATAATGCATTCACTATGCTGTTCATTGTAACTTACCTGCATTCCTGTTTTCTTATTCATTATTAGGCCTACTCCTGCGTGACCCCTATTTGATTTTGTGTTTATTAGCCTGTACTCACATTAGCCAGAAGTCCTATTCTTCCTCTATATCCATTTTGAGTGAATCCATTTCCCTTTTTAAACTCACCTTACTAAAGGATCTAACATTCCATGCTCCGACACACAGAATGACTTTTTTTTTTCCTGATGGATAGCATGTGCCTGATAATCACTGTCTGGAGATCCAGTTGAGGAACTGTTCTTCTTTTGGCATATTTTACTCAAGTGACTGCCATCATCATTAGCCCAACAGCAGAGCTGCATGTCCCCAGGGAAAGGGGACGTGGGGGGGGGGGGGGGGGGGCAGAACAGGTGTTTGCAGTTTGATAGTTTGATATCAACATAGCTAGGACAGGTCAGTCAGTACTTCAGACTGTTGCCCCTATAAACATTGAGTACTGCTTCAGGAACTACAAATTTGTGTAGCCTCTCCACATATACCTCTCTGTAGTTGTTTCACCTATGATAGGGCTGTCTGTATCATAGAGGCACAGAGACCACTGCACCTCAGCAAGATTCATGGTTCATAGGAGTCCTGGTATTTTTATGTTATATCCTAAAAGTTTACCAGAGGCAGTTGTTGTAAAACACATTTCTCTCCACAGTTACTGACAAGGGCCTTACCAAATAGTCACATGATGATAATAGGACTTTTGTAGAGTCTTAACTTGCCGTTGCCAAGGATAAAGGTCCTGTCACACGATCAAATAATTTGTTAAACTTTACTAAGTTTGTTAAATATTTGACTGTGTATGGTGATATGTTTGTTAAATGTAGCGTGTGTTTGCTGTGTTTGAGGGAAGTTTCAATTGTTGGCAGATTTGACAAGACAGCAGACGTTGTTTGTATTGATGCTTTGCTGTGCATTTGAGAGCACTGGCAATTAACAAAATGGCAGAGCTGCTGCATCTTTCCCAGTCATATATTATGCAAGAAGAGATTAAGATGAAAATAAATATTCTAAATGATTAATGGAAAATCTCATATAAAGATGTGAAACAAATACTAACAAAGAGATAGAGGGGCTGGCCAGTACTTACCTCAGCTCAGTACAGCCGATAGATACACAAAAAACAGAACCGAAAATTTATGTTCCTAGCTTTCGGAGTAAATGTTCCTTCATCAGGGAGGAGAGAGGGGAAAGAAAGGGAAGAAGGGAAAGTGGATTTAGTTACTCACAACCCAGGTTATGAAGCAACAGGGAAAGGAAAACAGGGAGGGTAGCAAGGATGGAGGCATGGTTGTCAGAGGGAAGCCAAAGATATTCTACTGTAAGTACTGTGCCAGCTTCAAAACAAAGAGGATGCATACAGAAGTAAAGAGGTATATAGTATAAAGATAAACACAACTATGTAGGATGAAAAGATGCGTGAATGGCTAAAGAGGAAAGGGAAAGAGGAGAAGACTGAAGAGTAAATGGGAGTGAGGTTGTTTAACGTAGGTTCAGTCCAGGGGGATGGCGGGATGAAAGGATGTGTTGGAGTGCAAGTTCCCATCTCCGCAGTTCAGAGGGACTGGTGTTGGGTGGGAGAAGCCAAATGGCATATATGGTGTAGCAGGTTCCTAGGTCCATAGAATTATGCTGGAGGGCATGCTCTGCTACTGGGTATTGTACATCTCCTAGGCGGACAGTTAGTCTGTGTCCGTTCATGCGCTCAGCCAGTTTAGTTGTTGTCATACCGATGTCAAAGGCTGTGCAGTGCAGGCATGTCAGCTGATAAATGACATGTGTAGTTTCACACGTGGCCCTGCCTTGAACTGTGTATGTTTTACCAGTAGCGGGGCTGGAGTGGGTAGAGAAGGTAGTCTGGGAATATTGTAGGGTTTAACAAGGATGTTACGGAGGTTAGGGGGGCGACGAAAGGCAACTCTGGGTGGTGTGGGGAGAATTTTGTCAAGGGATGATCTCATTTCAGGGGTTGACTTGAGAAAGTCATATCCCTGGCGGAGTAATTTGTTGATGTATTCGAGGACAGGATAATATTGGGTGACAAGGAGGATGCTTCTGTGTGGTCTGGGGGTAGGAACATTGTTGTTGGACGGGGAGGAATGTATTGCTCGGGAGATCTGTTTGTGGACAAGGTCTGCAGGATAGTTGCGGGAGAGGAAACCACTGGTCAGGTTATTGGTGTAATTGTTGAGGGATTCGTCACTGGAGCAGATACGTTTGCCACGAATACCTAGGCTGTAGGGAGGGGAGCGTTTGATGTGGAATAGATGGCAGCTATCAAAGTGAAGGTACTGTTGTTTGTTTGTGGGTTTGATATGGACAGAGGTGTGGATGTGAGCTTCAACAAGATGAAGGTCAACATCCAGGAAGGTGGCTTGGGTTTTGGAGAAGGACCAGGTGAAATTCAGATTCGAAAAGGAGTTGAGGTTATGGAGGAAATTAAGGAGTGTTTCTTCACCATGAGTCCAGACCACAAAGATGTCATCTATAAACCTATACCAGGCCAAGGGAAGCAGCTGTTGGGTCTTCAGGAAAGCCTCCTCCATGCGGCCCATGAAGAGGTTGGCATAGGACGGAGCCATCCTGGTTCCCATGGCCATTCCTCTGTTTGTTTGTAGGTCTGGCATTCAAAAGTGAAGTATTTACGGGTGAGGATGAAGTTGGTAAGTGCGATAAGGAACGAGGTTTTTGGAAGATCTTCGGGTGGGCATTGGGAGAGGTAGTGCTCAAGGGCAGAGAGGCCATGGGTATGTGGGATGTTTGTGTAAAGGGATGTAGCATCTATGGTGACAAGAAAGGTTTCAGGTGGGAGAGGAGTGGGAATGGGTTTGAGGCGTTCTAGGAAGTGGTTTGTGTCTTTGATGTAGGATGGGAGTCTGCTGGTGATAGGTTGGAGGTGTTGGCCTACCAAAGCTGAGATACGTTCTGTTGGGGCTTTGAAGCCTGCTACAATGGGACGGCCAGGATGGTTCTCTTTGTGGATTTTGGGTAATAGGTAGAAGGTAGGGGTACGTGGCTCTGGTGGAGTGAGTAAGTCTATGGAAGCCGTTGTGAGGCTTTGTGAGGGACCTTGGATTTTTAGGATTTTCTGCAGCTCAGTCTGGATGGAGGGAATGGGATCCTGGATAACAGCTTTGTAGGTTGTGTCGGATAGTTGACGCAGTCCTTCTGCCACATACTCCACACGGTCAAGTACCACAGTTGTGGAGCCTTTATCCACCGGGAGGATGACAATAGAGCGGTCTGTTTTCAGCTCCTTAATGGCACGGGATTCAGCTGGGGTGATGTTGGGGGTTGTCGGGATGTTCTTCAAGAAGGACTGAGAGGCAACACTGGATGTGAGGAATTCTTGAAATGACTGCAAGGGATGGTTTTGGGGGAGGGGAGGAGGATCCCTTTGAGAAGGCGGTCGGAACTGTTCTAGACAAGGTTCAACACTGGGTCCAGTAATTGGGGGCTGTGTTTGGGTAGTGAAGTGATATTTCCAGTTGAGGTTCCGGGTGAATGAGAGGAGATCTTCAACCAGGGCAGTGTGGTTGAATTTAGGCGTTGGGCTAAAGGTTAAGCTTTTGATAGAACAGATGTCTCTGGAGGAGAGAGGGATCTGGATGAGAGGTTTAGAACTGAGTTGGGACTGGTGATATGTGGCATTTGACTGTGGTTATAGTTGAGATTTGGTCTGTGTGGGGTATGTACTGGGATGGGGAGATTGAGTAGGATGGCTAGGCTAGGTTTGTTGGCTATGGGGGGGGGGGGGGTTGTTGAAGGTTCTGTTGTGGTTGGTGTTTGTGAGGGATAGGGAGAGGGACCCCACTTCTTAGGTGTTGCACTAGCACTGTGGCTAGTTTTTTCAGGTAGTGTGTGGCATGGAACTCAAGTTTGCAGCTGGCTTCTAGGATGATGTTCCTGAGTGTGTTCTCCAAGCAAGGGTTTGAGAGATGGAGGACTTTGAAGAGAGATAGGAGTTGTTGGGAGTGGTGGTTACATGAAGTAGTGTAGAGATCCAGGACAAGTTGGGTAAGGGCTAAGGATTGAAGGTTCTGGAAGTCCAGGAGAGACTGGTGGAAGGAGGAATTGCACCCAGAGATGGGAACTTTTAAGGTAAGTCCTTTAGGGGTAATTCCAAAGGTTAAGCAGGACAGGAGGAAAAGGATGTGGGATTCCAATTTGGCTACGGTGAATGCATGTTTCCGGAATGAATGTAAATAATGTGGTATAGGATTAGGGTACATAGTGGGTAACTGGTGGTTAGGGAAATTAAATAACTAAAGTTAAAATAGTAATCATAAGAAGGAATAAAACACGGAAGGAAGAACGAGAAAGAAAGAAATTGTGTTGGTAATGTTCAATACCAAAGGAAGACCACTAAATAAGAAAAATACGGAAAAAGTTGACCAGACCAAGCAAGTTATGTCCAGATCAGGGGAAAAGAACACACGTTGCTCAAAAACAGAGATCGCGAGTGGCGCAAAAAAGATCGCGAGTGGCGCAAAAAAGATCGCGAGTGGCGCAAAAAAGATCGCGAGTGGCGCAAAAAAGATCGCGAGTGGCGCAAAAAAGATCGCGAGTGGCGCAAAAAAGATCGCGAGTGGCGCAAAAAAGTTCGCGGGTGGCGCAGAAATGTCCCAAAAAAATTTTCCTGTGGCAAAAAAGATAGCCAATGGCACAAAAATTTCACCAGCAACACGAAATCGACAGAAATGGATGATACTGGTATTGTTGGCTGGAAAACAGCGAATAACGAACATTAAAACAATGGAATGTTAAATAAATAAATCAATAAATAAAAAAGACAAGTGGACTATAAACGGAACAAGATAATAGGAGGAAAATGAAACTAGCACAGTTCGTGACGAAAATATTTATTTATGTATATATAAAACACTGAAGAAGGAAAGTGTTTAGATGACAGATGTAAGTGATACCTAACAAAAGGGACAAAACAATGAAGGATGTGGACCATATAGGTGATCTAAATGATTAATGGAAGAACATCCTGACAACACCCCAGCCGAATCCCGTGCCACTAAGGAGCTGAAAACAGACCGCTCTATTGTCATCCTCCCGGCGGATAAAGGCACCACAACTGTGGTACTTGACCGTGTGGAGTATGTGGCAGAATGACTGCGACACCTCAACCTACAAAGCTGTTACCCAGGATCCCATGTCCTCCATCCAGACTGAGCTGCAGAAAATCCTAAAAATCCAAGGTCCCTCACAAGGCCTCACAATGGCTTCCATAGACTTACTCACTCCATCAGAGCCACGTACCCCTACCTTCTACCTATTACCCAAAATCCACAAAGAGAACCATCCTGGCCGTCCCATTGTAGCAGGCTTCAAAGCCCCAACAGAACGTATCTCAGCTCTGGTAGGCCAACACCTCCAACCTATCACCCGCACACTCCCACCCTACATCAAAGACACAAACCACTTCCTAGAACGCCTCAAATCCATTCCCACTCCTCTCCTACCTGAAACCTTTCTTGTCACCATAGATGCTACATCCCTTTACACAAACATCCCACATACCCATGGCCTCTCTGCCCTTGAGCACTACCTCTCCCAACGCCCACCCGAAGATCTTCCAAAAACCTCGTTCCTTATCATACTTACCAACTTCATCCTCACCCATAATTACTTCACTTTTGAACGCCAGACCTACAAACAAACAGGGGAAAGGCCATGGGAACCAGGATGGCTCAGTCCTATGCCAACCTGTTCATGGGCCGCATGGAGGAGGCTTTCCTGAAGACCTAACAGCTGCTTCCCCTGGCCTGGTATAGGTTTATAGATGACATCTTTGTGGTCTGGACTCATGGTGAAGAAACACTCCTTAATTTCCTCCATAACCTCAACTCCTTTTCGAATCTGAATTTCACCTGGTCCTTCTCCAAAACCCAAGCCACCTTCCTGGATGTTGACCTTCATCCTGTTGAAGCTCACATCCACACCTCTGTCCATATCAAACCCACAAACAAACAACAGTACCTTCACTTTGATAGCTGCCATCCATTCCACATCAAACGCTCCCTTCCCTACAGCATAGGTATTCGTGGCAAACGTATCTGCTCCAGTGACGAAGCCCTCAGCAATTACACCAATAACCTGACTAGTGCTTTCCTCTCCCGCAACTATCCTGCAGACCTTGTCCACAAACAGATCTCCCGAGCAATACATTCCTCCCCGTCCAACAACAATGTTCCTACCCCCAGACCACACAGAAGCACCCCCTTGTCACCCAATATTATCCTGGCCTCGAATACATCAACAAATTACTCCTCCAGGGATATGACTTTCTCAAGTCAACCCCTGAAATGAGATCATCCCTTGACAAAATTCTCCCCACACCACCCAGAGCTGCCTTTCGTCGCCCCCCTAACCTCCGTAACATCCTTGTTAAACCCTACAATATTCCCAGACTACCTTCTCTACCCAGTGCTTCCTACCCCTGTAACTGACCCCGCTGCAAAACCTGCCCAATGCATCCCCCCACAACCACCTACTCCAGCCCCGCTACTGGTGAAACATACACAGTTCAAGGCAGGGCCACGTGTGAAACTACACATGTCATTTATCAGCTGACATGCCTGCACTGCACAGCCTTTGACATCGGTATGACAACAACTAAACTGGCTGAGCGCATGAACGGACACAGACTAACTGTCCGCCTAGGAGATGTACAATACCCAGTAGCAGAGCATGCCCTCCAGCATAATTCTATGGACCTAGGAACCTGCTACACCGTATATGCCATTTGGCTTCTCCCACCCAACACCAGTCCTTCTGAACTGCGGAGATGGGAACTTGCACTCCAACACATCCTTTCATCCCGCCATCCCCCTGGACTGAACCTACGTTAAACAACCTCACTCCCATTTACTCTTCAGTCTTCTCCTCTTTCCCTTTCCTCTTTAGCCATTCACGCATCTTTTCATCCTACATAGTTGTGTTTATCTTTATACTGTATACCTCTTTACTTCTGTATGCATCCTCTTTGTTTTGAAGCTGGCACAGTACTTACAGTAGAATATCTTTGGCTTCCCTCTGACAACCATGCCTCCATCCTTGCTACCCTCCCTGTTTTCCTTTCCCTGTTGCTTCATAACCTGGGTTGTGAGTAACTAAATCCATTTTCCCTTCTTCCCTTTCTTTCCGCTCTCTCCTCCCTGATGAAGGAACATTTACTCCGAAAGCTAGGAACATAAATTTTTGGTTCTGTTTTTTGTGTATCTATCGGCTGTACTGACCTGAGGTAAGTACTGGCCAGCCCCTCTATCTCTTTGTTAGTATTTGTTTCACATCAATAAATATTCTAAGCACAACATACAAGCAGGAGTGCAATAAAATAAATCGAAGCTCACTGGTTCCTAGATGTACAATGTTTATGTTACCACATTATGGTTTTTTAATGAACTTTCAATAGTGAACCAAGTAGAAGAGAACAAATTTTTACATAGATGTGTATTCTTTTTCATTGTGAGGGCCAAATAACTGTAACAAGTCCACTTAGAGAAAACTGGTAGTCCAGCCAGTGCAGGAATTGAGGAGAAAAAGCTGTAGTCTCAAATGTTTGTGCAGTGGGAGGAGAGAATATTTATGAACAACATACTAAACATCCCCATCTGTGGTATGAGAGCAAGTGGGTGGGGAGGCCTTTAAAGGTCAGTTCCTTCATTTTTCTTGAATAACTTGAGAACTGCAGCTTGTAATGTAGTGAAGATGTTTCCCATTGCAGAATGAAACTAAATTTAATTTCCTACAGAAATAGTTCTATTTATGTTTTCTCTAGGACTAACAGTTCTGCATTTCAAGGGATGGAAAAATTGCAAACTATTAAAAATAGTGTTTTAATCACGTAAAGTTAATATTTATCATTAAGCAAATTGCATTAAGAACAAATACAAAATGTGTGTACAATGTGTTGTGACAGTGCCACGATATTTAAAAGTGCCGTTACGTCAGTACGCGAACACGGCGATAGAGGCGCTCTGCAACTCGGGAGCATGGGAGCGCCACCTAGCTATGAACGGCGCCGGCCGCATGTCACGGCACGGCAGTCTAATGACAGATTCGGAGTAGGTAGCATGTAACCCGCTATTGTTCTACGTTTGTATATCCATGCAATTTATTAGTGATTAAAGGTTATAACACTTTTTGGCAACGAGGTCGGATATTTTTTTTCCTGCGTTGTGGAATTGTGTGTTCGTGTCGGGGCAGACATGGAACAGCTTATGCAAGCACTCATTGAACAACTAACACAGCTGACGGCTGCTATTCAGGCATTGTTGACGTCGTTTACTCATCGTCTGTCTTCCTCTTCGCTGCCTCCATTCCCTCCTTACGACGAGGCCGCTGAAGACTGGGAGGATTATGAGAAGCGTTTGCGGCAACACTTCTTGGCTTTCGGCGTTGTCGACACTCCTATGTGTAAGTTGTTATTTCTATCTTGGATTTTCCCACGGATCTATCAGCTGCTATCTCAGTTGGCCCATCTGCGGGAACCTGCCTCTCTGTCCTTCCAAGAAATGTGTGACTTATTGTCTAACTATTACCGAAAAAACACCCACGTCGTTGCCGCCCGCGTGGCGTTCTACCGGTGTCATAAACAGCCCCATCAATCTTACCGGGCTTGGGTGGCGGAACTACACGGTCTGAATAGGAAATGTCAGTTTGTCACGGACACTCATCATGAGTCTTATGCTGATTCAATGGTTAGGGACGCTATTCTACGGCTTGCTCCTGATAAAGAAGTTCGGCAACGTGCCTTACAACTGCCAAACCCGTCGTTGTCGGAAGTTCTAAATATCGCTCAATCTTTTGAAGTGTCTCACGCTGCTGGTGCGCAAATAGATGCGTGGGGTGATGTAGGCGCTATCCAGACAACTTTCGACATGGACAATTTGCCTGTTTCCCAGGGGAACGACGATGTGGCGGCGGTTCACTTCACTCGCGTCAACAACGTTGCGTTGGGCCGCAACGCTCGCAGCGAAAACAGCAACCACAGAAGCAGGTTCGTTCCGCACTTCCTTCTTGTCCACATTGTTTCGTACAGCATGACAGGGCCGCGTGTCCAAAACGTTGGGCCACGTGTAATTCATGTAGAAAAAAAAGGCCACATTGCTTCTGTGTGTCAGTCCCCTAAAGTTCCTGTCGACGAGGACGAGGCATCGGACATGGATGTTAACTGTGTGCTTTCTCAAACAAATAAGTTGTTTGTCACTGTTCGTGTTCTGGATAAAGACATTTGCATGCAAGTGGACACTGGCTCTGAAGTAACTCTCATTAATTCTCGCATGTATTTGGAGTTGGGTTCCCCTCCCTTGTCTCCCGTTATGCAACATCTGAGGACTTATAATAAGCAGACCATTCGTATCATTGGCCAGTTTGATGCTTCCACTGCCTACAAGTCTGTTGTTAGGCCCCTCACGTTTTATGTGGTGGATCATGCAGGCACTGAAAACCTGTTCGGTTATGATGCTTTCCAGTTGTTCGGGTTCTCCATTGATGATGATGTGCACCTCATATCTGAGGATATTCCGTATCAACAGCTGGATGGATTGTGTTCGGAATTCTCGTCAGTGTTCTCTGCTGGTCTGGGTCGTGCCAAGGATTTTGAAGCCCACATTACTCTTAAACCTACAGCTCGCCCTAAGTTTTTCCGGGCACGCCCTATTCCGATGGCATTGCATGCACCTGTCAAGGCTGAGATAGACAGGTTAACAGCTTCAGGGATTCTCCTTCCTGTTACCTCCAGCGAATGGGCATCGCCAATCGTGGTGGTTTCTAAACCAAACGGGAGTCTGCGATTGTGTGGTGAGTTTAAACCCACTGTCAACACTCAGAGCCTCATTCACACTTATCCTCTTCCCCGTCCTGAGGAGTTATTTACCAAGCTCGCTGGGGGCCAGTTCTT
The DNA here is from genome assembly GCF_023898315.1 of Schistocerca nitens. Taxonomy (NCBI): domain Eukaryota; kingdom Metazoa; phylum Arthropoda; class Insecta; order Orthoptera; family Acrididae; genus Schistocerca; species Schistocerca nitens. Next base: position 1,267,830,635 of record NC_064614.1, on the reverse strand, counting down.
TTCCAAACTTGACTTATCGGAGGTGAACCATCAGTTGCCATTGGATGCGTCTTCCAAGGAATTTCTCGTCATCAACACTCCTTGTGGGTTGTATCAGTACCAGCGGTTACCATTTGGCGTCGCTAGCACGCCGGCCATTTTTCAGCGGGTTTTGGAACAGCTCACGGCTTCCGTTCCCGGCTGCATCAACTACCTGGATGAAATTGTTGTCATGGGGGCCTCCACTGAGGAGCACCTTCGCAATTTGCGTTCACTGTTTCGGGTTCTGCATTTGGCTGGGTTGAAGTGCAATCTGGACAAGTCACAGTTCTTCCAACCCTCCATTGTGTATCTTGGTTTCCACTTGTCCCGTGAGGGTATACGTCCTCTACGTCAGCACGTTGCGGCCATTATCGCTCTATCCCGGCCGTCTACGGTCAAAGAACTTCAGGCGTTTCTAGGCAAGATTGCTTATTATCACAAATTCACTCCATCCGCGGCGGCAGTAGCTCATCCTCTGCATCAGCTGTTGCGCAAAAACGTCCCTTTCTGTTGGTCCGACGAGTGTGAGCAGGCTTTTGTCCGCCTGAAGGCTCATTTGCAGTCGGCGCCTTGTCTTGCCACATTCCGTCCGGGTCAGCACTTGGTTCTGGCGACTGATGCGTCACAGTATGGCCTAGGGGCTGTTCTCGCCCATCGGTATGAGGATGGGTCGGAACAACCCATCGCCTATGCTTCCAAGATCCTCAACGATGCGCAACGGCGTTACTCTCAAATCAAAAAGGAGGAGCTCGCTATCATTTATGCTCTTAAAAAGTTCAGCGTTTTTTTGTATGGTTCTAAGTTTCACCTCATCACCGACCACAAGCCGCTGGTCTCTCTGTTCAGCCCATCGGCGTCGCTTCCGAATAAGGCTGCTCACCGCCTGCAACGTTGGGCCTGAGTGTATATGACTTTTTGTAAAAGGAAGGGTACCGTTACATTCTGATAAAGCTTGTTGTTTACAGCTAATGTCTGCGTTGGAGTTTTTTTTATGGCAACTAGGACCATATCAGAAATTACCCGGACGACCTGCGCCTCGCCTTCCTTGTTCCTACCACTCAAGAAAGGATTGATGAATTAGCTATTACTTTCTATGGAAACAAAATAAATTATTCAGCAGCTATTATTGTACTTGAAGAATTGTGGTATTATAAGCCAAATCTAAACGATTTAATTCGGCAATTTAGGGATGCATATAGGGAGTTTGTGTTTATGCCTAATGGAATAAGATGTGCACATAGGTATTACGATTTCAGACAAGGACGTTATAGGCCTTTGTGGTATAACTACTAGAGCCTCAATAAGTAAAGCCTCAAAAGTCATACCCCACGGCCCAGCACGCCAATGCTGACGCATTGTCGCGATTGCCGATGGGCCCCGACCCGGTTTTCGATCGCGATGAACTACTCTGTTTCCACATTGATGAGGAAGAACGTCGTGCGGTCAAGGGTTTTCCACTTACAGGTTCGCAGGTCGCGTCGGCTACTGCGCGGGACCCGGTCCTGCGTCAGGTGATCGGTTTTGTTCAATGGGGTTGGCCGGACGACCAAGGGCCGGGCATCGGATCCCCTTCGCAACTACCATGCCTTGCGCCTTCGTCTGTCTGTTCGTGAGGGTGTTGTGCTTCTGGCCACGGATGGCGCCTCTCCACGGGTCGTGGTGCCAGCCTCTCTTCGCACAGATGTTCTCACACTGTTGCATGAAGGGCATTGGGGGATTTCTCGGACTAAGTCCCTGGCCCGCAGGCACATTTATTGACCCGGTATTGATTCGGACATCGCCCACATGGTCGCTGCGTGTGGTCAGTGTGCTCAACAACTGGCTGCACCCTGTACAATGCCCTCTCTGTGGCCTGATCCGGCGCAGCCATGGGAACGGGTGCACGCTGACTTTGCCGGCCCCTTCCTCGGCACTTATTGGCTACTGTTGATTGACGCCTTCTCGAAGTTTCCGTTTGTTGTTCGATGTCCGTCGCCCACCACTGCAGCGATGACGCTGGCTTTGTCCAAAATCTTTGCGCTGGAAGGTCTTCCATTCACGATCGTCAAGGACAATGACCCTCAGTTCTCTTCGCAGGCCTTCCGTGATTTTTGTACTGGACACGGGATTCATCATGTTACAGCACCGATTCATCATGTTACAGCACCACCCTTCTGCCTGCAATCGAATGGGGAGGTCGAGCGCCTTGTCCGCACTTTCAAAAGCCAGATGAAAAAATTCCTTAGTGATTTTTCCACAGATGACGCTCTGTTGCAATTTCTGAGTTCTTATCGCTTCACGCCTCTGGGTGATCGCAGCCCTGCTGAACTCTTGCATGGCCGCCAACCGTGCACTCTACTGCACCTGCTTCACCCTGTCAGGCCTTGTGCTGTGTCCCCTAGTGCGGGAAAATACTCGGTGGGCGCCGACGTGTGGGCACGAGGGTATGGATCTCGCCCTAAATGGATTCCAGGGGTGGTCAAGGCTCTTCGCGGCCGCCGGCTTTGTGAAATACGTACGGACGATGGCATGGTTGTTCTCCATTACGACCAGATGCGCCCACGAGTGGTGGCCACGCCGGTGCCACCGCCCCTTCTTTCGCCTCCACCAGCCCAAGAAGCCGGTCCTGTCGCTGCTGCCGATCTCCCGTGCGTGTTGCTGCAGCCGACGTCGCTACCGCTTCCGAGTACGCCGGAACCGGCCCCAGTCGCGACGCCACCTTCTCCGGGACCCATCTAGCTGGAGCACACTCCCAGGTCCACGACATCTATGGATACTGCTCCGGAGTTTTCACCCATCATCTCGTCCAGGAGGCACGTTCCACGCACAAGCTTCCGTCCTGGACATTTTTGACCATACTCTCGTGTTTCTCCGCGGGATCTTCTCGGGGCCTCCCAAGAGGCCATGGATGTCTCCGCCCTGTCCGTGTCTCCAAGGAAGTGAGTGTTTTTTTTTTTTCAAGGGGGGAAAAGTGTTGTGACAGTGCCACGATATTTAAAAGTGCCGCTATGTCAGTACGCGAACACGGCGATAGAGGCGCTCCGCAACTCGGGAGCGCCACCTAGCTATGAACGGCACCGGCCGCATGTCACGGCACGGCAGTCTAATGACAGATTCGGAGTAGGTAGCATGTAACCCGCTATTGTTCTACGTTTGTATATCCACGCAATTTATTAGTGATTAAAGGTTATAACACAATGTCTAATTCCAATAGAAGTGTATTAAGGGGTTTATGGTGCTCTGAGGTAGGGGAGGAAGGGAGTAGAAACACAAGGGAAGGTAGGTTGCTGGATTGTGGTCATGTGCTTCTCTCCTTCTTAGGTCTGCAAACTGAAGAGCGAGCAAGCGATTCCCCACTCTCTGTACCCCACCACATCGCACAAAGCAGCTACAGGGTGTTTCACAAAGCGGCATGCCTTTTGAATTTACTGTTGATGCAGTGTGCAGGAATGCCCACAGGTGTTTCTTTTCTGCAGAGTGCATTGAATACAGATACGAGTTAATAATAATACTGACAATGTTTTGGAAAGGATAGGTTGCAACTTACCATATAGCGGAGACCTTGAGTCGCAGACAGGCACAAATAAAGACTCCAAAACAAGTAAGTTTTCAGCCAAAGGCAGTCTTCTGATTTAGGCAACATACACACACATTCACACAAACGCAACTCACACACACACACACACACACACACACACACACACACACACACGGCCACTGTCACTCTCTGCTGAGGCCAGAAAGTGACAGTGGTCATGTTTGCATGAGTTGCGTTTGTGTGAAAGTGTGTGTGTGTTTGTATGTGTGTGTGTATGTTGTCTAAATCAAAAGGAGGCCTCTTGGCCAAATGCTTACTTGCTCAGCAGTTTTTTTTGTTGTGCATGTCTGCGACTCAACATCTCTGCTATAGGGTAAGAAGCAATCTGAACTGTTCATAATATTGTCATTATTCCATCCAGGATTTTCAATTGTTTGTTTTTACTAATAATACTAATGCATATAGACAGAATTTAAATAAATGTCTGAACATTGTTCTATAATGCTAGAGAGGAAAATGATTTGTAAGTGTGATGTTGTCAGTGTTCTTTGTAGCATTAGGGGAAAGGAATGGGATTGTTAAATGTAGCATCTTGCTGTTGTCTATCATTGACAGTGTCTTGTAAAGCCACGTGATTGTGTTGTAGTCATTTGGTGGTGAATTGATGAATGACCAGAAAGCTACTGCACTTCTCACACCATTCACTGTGTTAGTGGTAGATGCATAGATTCCTTCCATTTGGGTATTGCTAGACTTCTAGAATTGGCTGCACTGAGTAGAGCTACTTACAAAACAGCCATATTATACCTTCCAAGGTAGGTATGAATATGTTTGCTGGAATGGAACTGATCATGCTCAAGACTAGAACAGTAAACTGGTGTAATGCATTGCTTGACTTATGTTTAAATATCTGAATATCATAACACCTAGGTGACCTACTTCTGTTGCAGAGGGAGACAATTTAAGCCTCTGAGCCTCTTCAGGTGTTGGGAGAGCCGAGGCTTGGGTGATGCATTTGATACTACTCACGCTATGAAAAGTATTCCAGCCAGAGAAATTGAAATAGACATTGTTGAATACATACTAACTGCATGTTACACTTCACTGTGGTGGACGGTTGACAGTTCGAGCTTTTGAACTCTTTTTACGTAATAGCTCACTTAACAATTGCAAAGAAATACTCACCTGATGACTCCACTATATAAACATGAGCTCAGTAGAGTTACTTTGTCTACTCACGTAAGAGAACTGGATGGGAAATTCTGGTGAGGTATATTGCTGCCTGCAAAATGAAAAGTGAGCAATGCTCTTGTCGGGGGAGCTGCCCATCCCAGAAGAGTGTTACAGCTCCTGAATTTATTTCTCTTCGAGCAGTGTAGAACTGTGTGCAGAGATTTATGTAAGAGGGTTGGAACTTAAATAGTGGCAACTATTTATTCACAACTGATACAAAAGAGTTACATGTTTGCTCCTGTTACTGTCCTTCAAAGTAGTCACCAGCATTTTGTAGAACGTGTTGCCAGCGATGTGGAAGATGTATTATATCGTTAGCAGAGCCTGTTCTGTTCATGGTGTGAAAGAGTGGTCTATTGCCTGTCGAATCTCTGGAACAGGTGTGAAGCGAATGCCACGAAGTGGTTCCTTCATCTTCAGAATCAGATCAGAGTCACAAGTACTTAAGTACGGGGAGTATGGTGGATGGTACAGTACTTCCCAGTCCCATCGACTGAACAGAGCAGCCACACCTTGCGCTATATGCACCAGCACATTGTCTTGCAAAATGATGGGCGGGTTGCGCAGAAAGTGTTGCCACTTCTTTTGCAAAGCTGGTCACAGGTGATGCTCCAAAAACGAACAGTAATACTGTGTATTGATGGCCTGCTGGGGAGGTACGTAATGCGTTAGGATAACACTGTCACAGTTGTACACGAGAATCACCATAACTGCTCCATTCGCACCATCAACAGAACAGGCTCTGCTAATGATATACTACGCCTTCCATGTCACTGGCAACAGTTTGTACACAATGCTGGTGACTACTGTGAAGGACAGTAACAGGTGCAAAAATGTAATCTTTTGTCTCAGTTGTGAATAAATAGTTGCCACTATTTAAGTTCCAACCCTCGTAGATTCTCCCCAATTGTGTTTCTTGAATTAATATTATTAGGAACTCATATCTGTATTGCATGCAGCGTTAATGCACTTTGTGGAAAATAAACATCCCATGGGCATGTTTGTGTTCTGTCACCAGTGATTCATAAGGTGCACTGCAGAGGATTGGTATAATTTTCTGAAACACCCTGTATTTTTTGTGACATAGTGGAGTAGATAGACTGGGGCATGTGTCACAGTCACATTGAGCGGGAATCTTGGCTTGACTGACCAGATCATGAGGATGGTAAAAACCTCTGTAAAAAACCCTCAGTCTCAAGGTGCACTGCACTCCGATGAGGTGTGTGGCTGAAGTGAAACAGTAATTGGCGTGCAACCTCTGGGGAATCTGCCGCACCTTAGTTTTATAAGGCTTACCTATGCACGTGGGGTTCTCTCCTGATGGACTTTAATTTCCCTAGCTGCTCTTTGGATCAAGATGGATCCTTCAAAATTTACTCTTCCTCCTCCCAGCAGAAAGTTTGGTTTGCTGGTAGGTGCCAACACGCAGTGAAGTAAGAGGGTTCATGTAGCCACTCTTCTCAATTCAGGAATTATTGAGAGTGATGCCATTTACAGTAATTGTTGCTGGCAAGAATGCATTTTTAATAGTCGAGTGGGAAGAGAGTATTTTGAGAAGGTTTTGCCTTTATATCCAACAGGGTGGTTCTTTAAAATTAGTCAGGCGATTGTGTAATGGGACTCTGTTGGTGGAAACTTCTAGATCCTAAGTTAAGAACCTCCCGAAATTATATGCCGCCTTGGGGGCACTGGAGTAGATCAGACGTGATTCGTGTCCTAAATTCCTTGTGAGCTTCAATTCTCTGGGTGTCTTTCATGCTCTACAATGCTTCTACCCAGCATATAAAGTAGTCCAGAATGTCCAGGATGCTCTCTTTCAACTACAATTGCTGGAGAAGGAGGTGTCTTTCTGCTTGGTGCAATGTCATGTGGGTATTGCTGAGAATGAATGGGCAGATGTAGAAGCCAAGAGGGTGTGTCGCGATCCTTAGTTGGTGCGGTGTACCATCGCTGTGCATGCTATTGCCTCGCTGGTGAGATACAGAGTCTTACTTGGATGGGAGGATGAGTGGTTAGAAGTGACAGACAATAAACTCCATCTAGTAAAACCCACAATAGGGCAATGATGTATCTCTCTCCACCCATATTGACAGGACAGTGTCCTCCTTACTCGTCTTCACATAGGTCACAACCCTATTACATATGGCTTCTTGCACTGGTGGGAGGATCCTCCAATGCATGGTGCTTGTGGCATAGAGATCACTGTGCAACACATTTTGTTAGATAGTGTTTTATTGTCAGACCAGATGGCAGCAGCAGATTTGCTGATGGACTTAACCTCTGTTTTAAGTGACAATGAATGTGATTAGAGTTTTAAAGTTTCCTGAATTGTCCAACATTTTTTCTAAGATTTTAGAGAGATGGTCCTAATGTGTTGCCAGTGTGACTGGCTCACCCATGTTTTTTGTAAGTGGTCAGCTGGTCACATTTGCCTGTGCTGTTATTTTAGCTCTTCTGTCATTTTACTTGTGTTTTAATCACTCGTACAGCATCTTTTACTCTTTCTCCATTGACTTAAGGTGTGTGAGATGAGTGATTGTATGAGCAAATGTGATTGATGTTAGAGTGAGTGTAGGAGCATCATTTTGTAGGTTTCTTCCTCACTGTGTGCAACAATTTTAGTGATTTTATCCACATTCGTTCCTTGTAAAATGTGTCAGGATGCTGGTAAGCTCGCCGTTGAGCGCTTGTGAAGTCAAACACACACGCGCGCACGCCCACACACACACACACACACACACACACACACAACATGGTACACACATTTAGTACTTATTCTTAACCCGCTCCATTTAACAACAAGCATTAATTTTATATGAGTAAGTCACTATGCTTAATAATCTACATCTACATCTACATTCATACTCCGCAAGCCACCCAACGGTGTGAGACGGAGGGCACTTTACGTGCCACTGTCATTACCTCCCTTTCCTGTTCCAGTCGCGTATGGTTCGCGGGAAGAACGACTGTCTGAAAGCCTCCGTGCGCGCTCTAATCTCTCTAATTTTACATTCGTGATCTCCTCGGGAGGTATAAGTAGGGGGAAGCAATATACTCGATACCTCATCCAGAAACGCACCCTCTCGAAACCTGGCGAGCAAGCTACACCGCGATGCAGAGCGCCTCTCTTGCAGAGTCTGCCACTTTACCATTTCTCCATCCCCTGCAATACAGAAACTATTACTTTTGGCAAAAAAATGAATTTTGTGGGAAATTTAATCTAGTTTTATTTTGTACTGTGAAACATTGTCACTAATAGCTGCAGTTTTTTAGTTATTCAAGAAAAATGTAAAAATGTGATCTTTAATGCTCCCCCTCCCCTACCCAACTCCACACTTACACTCCACCAGTGGGGATTTTTTGTATGGTGTTCATGACACTCCTGCCTGCCTCTGTACATGAATTCGTGATTATGTGACTTTTTCCCCCGTTTGATTTTTTTGCTCTTCGTTGACTGGACTATGATGTAATGATCGGGCTCTGAGTGCAATATTTCCTTTAGCAGAGTTTCATAGGTATATTTCTCTTTCAGTTTCAACAATTCCCTACACCAGTGTCTTGTTTTCTTTTTCTTCTTAATATGCAGTGTTAAACTCAGTGCAAGAAAATGCCATTCCCACATGTGTCGAAATACTTAATGACACCAACAGCATCTACTTCAAAAGTGATGTTAAACAGCAAATTGTATCTGTTCATTTACAGGCATGTTTGACAAACCCGTGGATAGAAAATAGCAAATTTGATAAATAAGTTCAGTTGATTGTGTACAGGAGCCTGAACATCAGTAGCAGGGCGTGAAAGGAGGTTAGGATGGAAAATTGTTTAACCAGTGAAGTTTCAACAAAGAGGGTGCAGTAATATGCCAGAGACGTTGGATGGCTTTGGTAACACTAATGAATGAAAGAAGATTTACTCTATTATTTGACCATAGGAATGTGTCTTTCTTTTTGTCAACACCTTATGGTGATATGCATTGTTGAAAGTGAGCATCATGTGCTCATTTGTAAAAGAATAATGGGTATTTACAAATGTCTGCTTGTGTCTGTGTATGTGTGATTGGATATGGGTGTGTGTGCGAGTGTATACCTGTCCTTTTTTCCCCCTAAGGTAAGTCTTTCCGCTCCCGGGATTGAAATGACTCCTTACCCTCTCCCTTAAAACCCACATCCTTTCGTCTTTCCCTCTTCTTCCCTCTTTCCTGATGAAGCAACCGTTTGTTGTGAAAGCTTGAATTTTGTGTGTATGATTGTGTTTGTTTGTGTGTCTGTCTACCTGCCAGCGCTTTCGTATGGCAAGTCACATCATCTTTGTTTTTAGATATAGAATAATAGATATTGTAGACAAGGAAAAAAGAAAGATTCATTGTGAGATATTGTGAGAAAGGAAAAAAGAAATGTTCATCTTGAATGTAATCCAATGATATGTACCATGAGAGACCTGAATAAGTCACATTGACCAGTGTCAGTTTGTAGCTGTGAAGAGACACACTGTTGGGCTATGTAACTTGAAATGGGTTTCATTCGTGGCTTATATGGTCTGTTGGCAGCATTATGAATTCACATGCTGTTTTTCATGACATTAACAACATTACTCTTAAGTGTGTGTGTGTGTGTGTAGATAATTTCTTCCTTATTTAATAACAGTTAACTTAGGTGTCATATAAAAGTGACTGAGATATGAAACAATTGTTGTTTTGAAATATACTCTTCCCATTTTTCCTTTTAACGGAATCAGATATTTCGAAACAAAAATGCGTTTTTGTGCAGCGACGATGTGACACATTGTAAGCCTTTTCCAAGTCTACATATGCTATATACATAGCTTTGCCTTTCTTTAACCTATCTTCTCAGATAAGTCATATGGTCAGTATTGCCTCGCATGTTATTACGTTTCTCTGAAATCTGAATTGATCTACCCTGAGGTCAGCCTCTACCAGTTTTTCCATTCTTATGTTATGAATTCGTGTTAGTATTTTGCAACCGCAACATTTAACTAGTAGTTTGGTAATATTCTTTCCTGTCAGCACGTGCTTTCTTTGGTATTGGAGTTATTACATTCTTCTTGGAGTCTGTGGATATTTCACCTGTCTCATATATCTTACAAACCAGATAGAATAATTTTGTCATGGCTGGTTTTCCAAAGGGTCTCAAGAATTCTGAGGAAATTTTGGTGTACTTCAGGGCTTTGTTTCGATGTAGGTATTTTTGCGACCTATTGTTATCTCCCAACACTCTGTCATTTACTTACTTTTCCCATCATGTAGTATTGCCTTCAAGTTCAACTCCCTTGTATAGACACACTGACTTCTTCCACCTTTTCCATCTTTTGTTCTTGTTGGTTTTCCATCTGAGCTGTTGATATTCATACAACAGCTTTTCTTTTCTCCAGAGGCCTCTTTAATTTTCCTGTAGGTGGTACATATCTTTCCCTCTGTGATATATGCTTCTAAATCGTATCATTTGTCTTCTAGTCATTCCTCCGTAGCCATTTTGCACTTCTGTCAATCTTACTTTCTATACATTAGTATTCCCTTTCACCTGTTTTATTTGCTGGATTTCTATGTTTCCTCCTTTCATAAAATGAGTTCAGTATCTCCTGTGATATCCGAGGATTTCTACTAGAGCCCTTGTTTTTACCTATTTGCTCCTTTCCCCCCTTCACTATTTCATCTCCCAAAGCTACATATTTGTCTTCCGCTGTATCCCTCTCATCTGTTCTTGTCAGTTGTTGCCCAGTGTTCCCTCTGAAACTCTCCACAATCTCTGGTTGTTTCAAGTTTTCCAGGTCCCCATCCCCTTAATGTCCTAGCTTTTTGCAATGTCTTCATTTTTAATCTACAGTTCATAACCAATGAATTGTGGTCAGAGTCCACATCTGCCCCTGGAAAAATTTTACAATTTAAATCCTGGTTCCAAAATCTCTGTCATACCATTATATAATCAATCAGGAGTATCCAAGTCTCATCCGCATATACAGCTTTCTTTCATGATGCTGAAACCAAATGTTAGTGATGACTAAATTATGCTGTGTGCAAAATTCTACCAGGCACCTGCCTCTTTCATTCCTTTCCTCCATTCAATATTATCCCAACTATTTTCCTTCTCTTCCTTTTTCTGCTACTGAATTCCAGTCCCTCATCGCAATTAAATTTTCATCCTAAAATTTTTTTCTTTTCCTTTTGTTTTTGTGGAATTTTACCTGATCAATGCCTATTAATTAAATTTATGATATATTTGATACTTAAGTTTCATGTATTGCATAGCAACATGTTGAACTGGTAGTTCATATAATCTGAGGCATAAAATGTATGTATTATAGGGAAGGAATAGCGTGTGCTGCATCACACGCATTTCTTGTAACAGATATGGTTGGGCAGATGTATTTATGTTACATGCTACCAGCTCGAAAGCATCTGATGTGCATGCGTCTTGAATTGACCCATGAACAGCAGCTCATCTTTGGGGTTGCTTGTGCGATTCAAGCTAAAGATGCTGCCCCTCTTCCGGTAAGTGTCTGTGTGTGATAATGAATGTGATTTAAGAAATATAAGTTTATATTTTAAAAACATTTATTTTTCCCTCTTGCTATTTCTGCAGAAGATAAACATGATAGCAACAATAGATTTGTCAGGTGGTGTCGTGCTGTATACTGGTTTGAACATGGTTGCCAAAGTACATATTGGAGGAATTCCATCGGCATTAACCACATCATCTTATTTGTCTTCGCACTTAAGTCCTTTTCCCAGGTAAGACTTGTGTCTTGTGTACCATGTACAATGTTTCTGAGTCTAAATAAAATGAAATACTTTAACGTTTTCAGAATAAAGGTGTGTTCAATAATCCTTTTAACAGTTGAATCCAGTATGAGTATCATATACTGCTTTTTTCCTTTAGAAAATATGAAATAAGACTTCTGTGTAGAGGCCAGTATTTGTTACACCTAAGTTGGTTTCCAATATACACAAGCTGAAGGACTAACCACAAATGAACCCAAGGAGACTGTTGCCCAACTTAAATGTTGTAGAGTACAAGAATAGCTGTGTCACATGCAGCACCTTACGAAGTTGGCCAGTCCACAGTTAACTGTCATTTGCAAAATCTGACATTGGTAGGTGAAGGAGAAACAGTGATCTGTATTATTTATTACAGTTTTTAATAGTCTTAATTGCAATATAATACAATAGTAACTCAGTATGAGTTAACCATTTTTTTTGTCACTGGATACTATGCGGAATATGTCTATCAGATCCAAAAACTTCACTGAACACCATGTACCCTGCTAGCAAGAGTGTGTGAATATAATCTCTTGAGAAAGTTTTAATAAGTGTGAAAGTAATGTCACACATATGTAATGAATTGCATTATTTCTTTTCCAGTATTAGTATTCTTATTAAGACAAAGGAAGAAAGTTACAATGTTTAGAAGCCATGTAAAAGACTTGCAATTTTTGTTAGTTTTGTCAGATGATGGCAAAAGGTGATCTCTTTTTTTAATCCACTCTTGTATGTTTCGTAGTCCCCTTCATCCCTACTGACCACAACCATCTGAAAGCACACACGTAACCTTCTTTCAAACAGATGCAGTTTCTCTCCAACCATATGTTGCCCATTCCCCTCAAGTCACCTCCAGGTAATCTGATTTCACCTTGCCTCCCCAAATCCCATCCCAGTGACCTCAACTTCACACCTATGGAATGACCAGCCTTCATCCTACTCAGTGTCTGGTCATTCTATTTGCAGACAAAGGCTCCATTACCATGCTCTAGAATTGCACTAACTATTCTCCTGAAGGTTTTCACCAGCTTACCTGCATCACTCCCTATAAACTGTACCTCTATGGTCTTTTCTCAAAATTCCCCCCAGATGTCTTGCCACACCTTGGTGAATTCATGCTTGGCTACTACAGGGCCCCAGCCTTTGCAGCACCTCTTCCCTTTCTGTGCTGCATGTCTATCCTTCTGCTATTTTTTCCCCTTCCTTGGTTAATATGTCTGAGACATTTTTTGGAATGTGTTCTGAGGTTTTAACAGCCTAACATCAGAACAAACACCATCTAAATGATGACTAACTGACAACCTCAGCTGCCGACAGGTGTTGTTGATATACCTCGATGTGGACTGCTGAAAATGTGTGCCCCGACCGGGACTCGAACCCGGGATCTCCTGCTTACATGGCAGACGCTCTATCCATCTGAGCCACCGAGGACACAGATGAATAGCGCGACTGCAGGGACTTATCCCTTGCACGCTTTCCGTGAGATTCACATTCCCAACTGTCCAGCTTATTGGTCAGCTCCGTCACTCCTTTTTGTTACTCGATGACTTTACCATCCCCTTTGGGTCTCTTCCAGAACCTGTCTGAGAGGTGCACTCTTGGCTGACCTTCTCAATCAGCTAAACCTCATTTGTCTTAACATTAGAGCACCCACATTCCTTTCAGACACCATGCACACCACTCCCATTTGAACCTCTCGTTCTACACTGCCCATCTCGCCTGTCATCTCGAGTGGTTCTTTCTCTCTGTCACATACTCAAGCAACCATTTCCCAATCTTTATCCACTTGCTGACTCCTACCCCACCTATGTGCAAACCCAGTTGGCAGCTTTTTAAGGCTGACTGGAGGCTTTACTCCGCTCTGGCAACCTTCGGCAAACATTTCCCCAGTTGTGATGACCAAATAGAATTCCTTACAAATGTTACCCTTGCTGTCGCAGAACATTTTATTCCTCGCACTTCATGTTTACTACATGTCTGGTCCCTTGGTGTACTGAGGCATGCTGTGATGCAATTACCACACAGACACGTGCGCTCTGAAGTTTTAATCATTGTCCTATGATGATGAACTGTATTTGTTGTAAGTAGTTGCATATGCAGTGTTGTTGCATTCTTCGGGATAGCAAAAAAGCTAGTTGAATTTCATTTACTAGTTTTTTAACAGTTCCGCTTCCTCTTCCATTCTGTGGGCCAACTTCTGACTGCTCTCTGTGACCAAGGTCCATTCCCCAATTTCCAGCCTTATTGTAGTAGATGATGTCATTGTGGATCCCTTTGCTGTCTCCAACACCTCAGGCCGCTATTTTGCGGAGATTTTGAGCTTCACCCACTATCACCGCACCTTCCTCCATCAGAAAGGAGTGGAAGTGGCTCAGGTGATACCTTTGTTCTCTCAGAATCATGAATGCTACAATGCCGCCTTAATTATGAGGGAACTAGAATGTGCTCTCACTTCATTGCTATCTCCTGTTCCAGGGTGAGACGATGTTCACATTCAGATGATGCAGCACCTCTCTCTTGTGGGCAAGTACTTTCTCCTTCATACATACAATTGCATCTGGGCAGGTTGTAAGTTTCCCAGAAGCTGGTGTGAAGCCACTGTCATACCTGTACCTAATCCTAGTAAGGACAAATACCTTCCTTCTAGCTACCACCTGATTTCTCCCACCAGATGTGTTTGCAAGATGATGGAACAATTGATTCATGGTCGGTTTGTATGGTGGCTCAGTTCTCCTACTCTACTAACCACTGCACAATATGGATTTCGAGCGCGCCGTTCTGCAGTTGATTGTCTCTTCACTTTGTCAACCCATGCCATGAACAGTTTTCTGCGGAAATACCATACATTGGTCATATTTTTTGATTTGGAGAAAGCCTACAACATCTGCTGGTGGACTGGTATCCTCCATACGCTATACACACGAGGCTTCCAAGCCACCTGCCCCGTTTCCCTCCAGAATATTTAATACATCGCATTTACAAGGTACTAGCGGGTTCAGCATTGTTGGACACCTTTATCCAGGAAAACAGGGTGCCTCAGGACTCCGTCCTGAGCATCGTCCTCTTTGCTATAGCCATTAACCCTGTTATGATCTGTCCCTCGCTTGGGATCTCCGCTCTCTTTTTGTTGCCGACTTCTCGATCTATTGCAGTTTTCCATAGGCTTGTCTCCTTGAGCGGCAGCTTCAGCGATGTCTGGATCGTCTTTCCTTGTGAAGCATCGACAATGGCTTTCGCTTTTCCACTGACAAAACCGTTTGTATGAACTTCTGGTGGTGGAATGGCTTTCTTCTACCGCCATTACATCTAGAGCCTATTGCCCTTCCATTTGCTGAAACTATGAAATTTCTATCACTCATGCTTGATAGAAAAGTTTCGTGGACCTCCCATGAGTATTACCTGGCTGCCCGGAGTACCCAGTCCCATAATGTCCTATGTGTCTTAAGCGGTACTTCCTGGGGAGCAGATCAGACCACCCTCCTCCATTTGTACTGATCCCTTGTCCTTCAAAACTAGTCTATAGGTACTTTGTTTATGCATCTGCCCATCCATCCATCCAGCCATGTAATGCCACCTGAATACAACCCACTATTGCGGAATTCGTTTTACACTAGCCCCGTTGAGAGTCTCTATGCAAAAGCTGCTGTCATATCGGTGTAATGTTCTCCTCAGCTGGTATGCGGGCTGTTCATCTGCCATGCCTGGACACCCATCCTATGCCTCCTTCTTCAATGACTCCTTTGACTACCAGTATGGGGCATGTCCTCTTTCTCTTTTACCACCTGGAGTTTGCCTTTGGTTTACTGCTCCAGCAGATTAACATCATGCTACCTGCCATGTTCCCGGTGGGCATCAACCCTTCACCACCTTGGCTTTGTGTGGTGACTCATGTTTATCTTAAACCTCATTTGCTTCGTAAGAAAACTATTCTGGATTTGATCTATCAAAGTAAGTTTCTTGACCTTTGCTTGCAACTTAGCGGTAGTACCTTCATGTATACCGATGGTTGTAAAACTGACCCTGGTGTTGGGTGTGTCTTCGTCATTGGCACTGACGATTTTTGGTATCAGCTTTTGGAATACTGATTAATTCTAACAACAGAACTCTTCACCCTCTATCAGGCCACACAGTACATCCAGTGACCCCGGCTTTTTAATTGTGTCATATGCTCCGATTCTCTCAGTGCCCTTCACAACCTCTTTGTGCTACACCCTGTTTGTCCCTTAGTGCAACGGGTCCAAGAAAGCTTCCACTTGCACGCTCTTGAGGGAGCTACTGTGATGTTTATGTGGGTTCCTGGTTACATTGATCTGATGGGCCATGAGGTTGTTGATGCTGATGGCAAGGCTTCAGTCCTCCTACCTCGTTCCACTGACTCTTCCATTCCTTCTGATGATCTCCAGGTGGTCTGTCTTTGGCATCACCACTGGTATTCTCTTCATCTGAATTATTGGCCATTTTAGCAAATGATGTGCAGGTTGTCGACCGCGTTTTACTTTTTATCTGTCATAGCAATATGGTGAAGGACACTTAATCTTTAGTTTGGGACTTTTATTGTCTCTATGCCATATTTTGTGGACGTTACTCTCAGAGGAATTCATTGTTATTAGCTCTCTTTCCTTCCTTTGATTGGGCATAACATGTATTTGTTTTACCTTGTTTTTCATATTAGTGTTTTAAGGTAATGACATGCACGCATATGACCTCAGTTGTTTTTGCGCCCTAAAACACAACAAAACAAAACCTATCCCAAAAATCAACAGGACCTATAGGGGCTCTTCAAAACATTAGGTCAGTCGTAAAATCTGTCACCTGAGTCCATATTCCTCCTCCCAATGACAACCTCTCATACACTCACCTCTTACCACCTTCTCCCCAAATACAACACAACGGACGGGAAAGCAACAAGTAAAGTAGTCAAGAGGGAATACACATATTTAAAAAAAATGTAATTGTTGCAATGTGCAAGCTGTCAAAGAATGAAAAACAAAGCAGCAGCAAGATGCATGCTTACAGGAAAGGTAAGTGTCATTCATAGGAAAATTAAAGAAACAATTGGAGAAAAGAGAAGCAGCTGTTTGAACATCAGGAGCTCAGACGTCATGCGAGTGCTAAGCAGAAAAGTGAAGGCTGATAATTGGAAGGAATATTGAATGGCTGTGTAAAAGAAAGAAACTTGAAAGACAATATTATGGAAAGAGATGAAGAAGTTGATGAAGGTGATACAGGTCATACAGTACTGCGCGAATTTGACAGAATAGTGAAAGACTTCTGCTGAAACAAGACACCTGCCATAGAGGACATTTCTTCAGAATTTTGAAGTTATGTTTATTCTGGCTTTCAAGATATGTGAGACAGATGAAATTCCCTCATACTTAAAGAACGGTGTAACGATCTCAATACCAGATAATGATCAGTAAACTCATGATTGTAAAAAACTAATACGAATTATCTACAGTAGACATAACGGCTTGTGGAAGACCACTTAGGGACAGATCAGTTCAGGTTCTTGTGAAATGTAGGAATGAGCAATGCAGTACTGACCCTATGACTGATTTTGGGATATAGAATAAAAACAGTAAAATCCTCATTAATGGCATTTGTAAATTTAGAAGGAAAAAAAAGACTTAGAGAGTGAGAAGGGGCTTTATCATTCCCCAATTTCATTCAGTTTGCACATTGAGCAAACAGTAAGGGAAACTAAGAAGAGACCCAGAAAGGAAATTAGAGTATAGGGAGAAGAAATAAAAGCATTGATGTTCACCAGTTACTTTACTTGATTATTCTGCCAAATAGAGGGCAACGAACTTGGAAAAATTAATAGAACAGAATGGATAACGTCATGAACAGAGGTTTGAAGATCAACGTAAATAAACATAAAACAGTAAAACAGCATTAATGGAGTGTCGCTAGATTAAGTCAGGTGGTGAGTTAGATGTTGCAAGAGATGCCAAAAGAAGCACATGAGTTTTGCTATTTGGGCATCAAAATAAATGATGATGGCAAAAATAAAGAAGATATAAAATTTAGACTGGCAATAGTGCAAAAAAAAAAAAAAAAAAAGCTAATGGGAGAAGTATATTACTATTGAATATACATTTAAATGCTAGGAAGGACTCTCTAAAAGTAAGTGTAACCTTATATGGAAATGAAACATGGACCAAAAGCAGTACAAACAAGAAGAAAACAAACACTGAATGTGTGTAGATCAGGTAAGTGATAAAGTACTGAAGGGGCGGGGGGGGGGGGGGGGTTAAACATTATAGAGGAAGGCCAAGCCAAGGCTTGAATACAGTAAGCAGGCAGGGTGCAGTTGTTATGCAGATATAAAAAGGCCTGCACAAGATAGACTAGCATGGAGAGCAACATCAAATTGATCTTCAGACTGACACCACCACCACCACCACCACCACCACCACCACCACCAACAAAAACAACAATGACAACAGCAACAACAATGATAACAAGTGTCATTTAAGTTTTGTATTATTTGATGTAAGTGGCAGTTTTTGTATATAATACTGTAATTCAAAGCTTTTATTTTGTGGTTTGCATAACTAGCTTGTTAAACTGTCCTGTGTCTTAGACGAAGCAGTGCCATTTGGTCACCTAGTGGATCTGACTCTCTTCTGGACACACCAAAGTTTGAAGAAGCAGTGCGCCAGTTATCCCCCGTAGCACCACCACCAGCTCCGCCTGTTTCGCCAAATGAAAAAGTACCATTTAGTTCTTCATGCTTGGAAGGAAGTCCACAGGCTGGTGGCCAGCTTGTGCATATCCGTGATCCAGTTGCTAACAGAATTACATTGGCAAGTTGTGGTTGCATTTTTGTCTCCTGTTTTTCAATTTGCTGTGAAACTGACAACCTAGCTTTCTTAAAAAACAGTAAAACATTGTTCTTTTTTTACAGGAATATGCTGATGGCTCTCTGTTCCGTATGGCTCTCCCAGAACTTTGTACCTCACCATTAGGTATGTCAGATGCCATTTACTCCATTGTGACAAAGTGCTGATGTCTTCATAATCAATATGTTTCTATTTTTATCAGTGTGAAAATGCTCTTTCTCTTATACACTCCTGGAAATGGAAAAAAGAACACATTGACACCGGTGTGTCAGACCCACCATACTTGCTCCGGACACTGCGAGAGTGCTGTACAAGCAATGATCACACGCACGGCACAGCGGACACACCAGGAACCGCGGTGTTGGCCGTCGAATGGCGCTAGCTGCGCAGCATTTGTGCTCTGCCGCCGTCAGTGTCAGCCAGTTTGCCGTGGCATACGGAGCTCCATCGCAGTCTTTAACACTGGTAGCATGCCGCGACAGCGTGGACGTGAACCGTATGTGCGGTTGACGGACTTTGAGCGAGGGCGTATAGTGGGCATGCGGGAGGCCGGGTGGACGTACCGCCGAATTGCTCAACACGTGGGGCGTGAGGTCTCCACAGTACATCGATGTTGTCGCCAGTGGTCGGCGGAAGGTGCACGTGCCCGTCGACCTGGGACCGGACCGCAGCGACGCACGGATGCACGCCAAGACCGTAGGATCCTACGCAGTGCCGTAGGGGACCGCACCGCCACTTCCCAGCAAATTAGGGACACTGTTGCTCCTGGGGTATCGGCGAGGACCATTCGCAACCGTCTCCATGAAGCTGGGCTACGGTCCCGCACACCGTTAGGCCGTCTTCCGCTCACGCCCCAACATCGTGCAGCCCGCCTCCAGTGGTGTCGCGACAGGCGTGAATGGAGGGACGAATGGAGACGTGTCGTCTTCAGCGATGAGAGTCGCTTCTGCCTTGGTGCCAATGATGGTCGTATGCGTGTTTGGCGCCGTGCAGGTGAGCGCCACAATCAGGACTGCATACGACCGAGGCACACAGGGCCAACACCCGGCATCATGGTGTGGGGAGCGATCTCCTACACTGGCCGTACACCACTGGTGATTGTCGAGGGGACACTGAATAGTGCACGATACATCCAAACCGTCATCGAACCCATCGTTCTACCATTCCTAGACCGGCAAGAGAACTTGCTGTTCCAACAGGACAATGCACGTCCGCATGTATCCCGTGCCACCCAACGTGCTCTAGAAGGTGTAAGTCAACTACCCTGGCCAGCAAGATCCCCGGATCTGTCCCTCATTGAGCATGTTTGGGACTGGATGAAGCGTCGTCTCACGCGGTCTGCACGTCCAGCACGGACGCTGGTCCAACTGAGGCGCCAGGTGGAAATGGCATGGCCAGCCGTTCCACAGGACTACATCCAGCATCTCTACGATCGTCTCCATGGGAGAATAGCAGCCTGCATTGCTGCGAAAAGTGGATATACACTGTACTAGTGCCGACATTGTGCATGCTCTGTTGCCTGTGTCTATGTGCCTGTGGTTCTGTCAGTGTGATCATGTGATGTATCTGACCCCAGGAATGTGTCAATAAAGTTTCCCCTTCCTGGGACAATGAATTCACGGTGTTCTTATTTCAATTTCCAGGAGTGTATGTAACATGTACTATACCCCAAAATAATCCTGTGTTACAGTAATTGTGAACAGTAAACTAATATAAGTGAAATATACAAGTCTGGAGATATCGGCACTTGTTTTATAACGTTGCTCCTAAGTGATAAACAGGTATATTTGTTGGTTCTGAAGTAAGCTATCTTGTGTCTTAAATTGCATTTCTTACCTATAGGAATTCCCATTATCATTGTAAGAATGAGAAATTAGAGATTGGTTGGTATCTCGTTGACTGCAGTATTTTGTTTGTGTACATCAAAACTTACTATAATGCTATTTCATATTTGGATGGTGTTTTTAAGTCCATGTGTTGATGTGTCTTCCTTCTAAAACATATTAAAACTTTTTATTTACCATTTGAGCTCCATTTCATTATGTCAAAGAAACAGTTATTGTATGTGTCTGTTTACCATCACATTAGTTTTTGAAACCAGAATCGGTGCCAAATGATGCACAATTCATTCACATCTGTATAGTCCCTTTTCCAAAGAAAACTTAAATGGCTGTACTTGAGCTTGATGGAACAATATAAATATACTCTCTAATGTTCCAGTTCACTTTTGTAATTAGTTACTTTGTGTTAATCAAAGGAATTTTTTAAAATAGTGATTTTGTTACATTATCTGTTTGGTTTATTGGACTGATAAAATTCCCTTCAGCACTCGGCAGCTGACCATTGACAATTGTTTTACTTGTGGCATTAAAAGTGTGTCGCTTAGTGATGGTACCAGAAGTGATTCATATTTGTAGAACTGTATAGGACTTCAGTTCAAGTTATTTCAGATGATGTAAATTATTTATTTTGTAAGAAAAATGGTGCAGATTCTCATATAAATTGTTTATTATCACCACAGTTACAAATTCTAGTGATGAACGAAGCAAAAGAACAGTATATGTGTGTGGTGTCTGTTCTTTTGGACATGTACAGAAGAACAGACGCCGTACACATATAATTACGGTGATCACAAACAGAGGATCATTTCTGTGCGAATGCAGACATATGCTCGAACTCATGTGGGATTAGGCCTTGCCATGAGCATTGAGATTAATGGGCAGGGAGCACTACTTCCATAGTTGATGGAGTAAGTTGAGAAAGTGGGTCCACCGGGGCTGTGCTTGGGATAAGTCGCGCACTAATTCCTGTGTTCTCGTTGGCTTAGGGGCTAGAATGCCTGCCTAGTAAGCAGAAGACCCGAGATCGAATCCCAGTTGAGCACACATTTTCAACTCTTCCCCATTGATTTCTATCAACTTCCTGTACACAACTGATATTTGTAATTCGTTGAAATTTCAAAAGAACAGTACATTGCAACTGACATCTTCTCCCTGAGCATAATTTCCTCCATGTACACACAAAAACTACTCCGTAGCATTTGCCTTGTCTGGTGCGTCACATATGTCATCAGTTGGAAAACCTTTAAATCACCAATCCAAAGCCTGTATTTTCCGTTCTGACAATCATTGGACTTGGGTGATGAGCAATAATCACTTGACCAGGGTTTCACAAATTCACTGCTTGTGGTCATGGGACCCTCTTT
Organism: Schistocerca nitens; assembly: GCF_023898315.1. Lineage (NCBI taxonomy): Eukaryota > Metazoa > Arthropoda > Insecta > Orthoptera > Acrididae > Schistocerca > Schistocerca nitens. The sequence goes on along the minus strand of NC_064614.1, from coordinate 1,267,809,042 downwards.
CTTTCACCTGACCAGTAAAATCTTTTATATAATAATCTCGTTTTATTTACTCTTCAGTTTGCTTACCAGCATAATGTCCTTTCCCTTGCACAACCTTGATCATTTCATATTGCATAGTGCATGCAACCAGCTGCAAAATCAAACAGTACATTTGAATACTAACTTGAAGCATCTACTTGTTTCATTGTAGAACCAGATTGGTGTTTGTTGGCATAGGAATACTCTTTTAATCCCAGTTTGCTGTTGCTGATGACAAGTCATTCTTATCCAGGGTCTTTTGGAATTCAGAACAGTCCATAACAGTTTAAAATGTGTTCTTAGTAAATATATTCACAAATTCTTTAAGGCATTCACAATTGCTAAGACTCCAACCTCATAACCACTGTCTCTTTCCTTTTGAGTTTGTATTTTGTAGTCATATAGGAGGCTGGATGTTACTCGTCATCATCTGGAGAGAGTTTTGTAAAAACACAGCTTTGGCCTCCTTTGCTTGCATTGGTGAGTAGTTCAATTCAGTAAATCAAACTTTGGCAGTTGTAGAGTAATTTGAGAAAAAACTTCTTAAAGTGTGGTGTTAGCCCCAGGAAATTTTGTATTTTTGGTATAGATGTCGGTTCTGCAATGTCTTGAACAGCATCTGTCTTCTCAGTAGGAGGTCACATTTGTCCACATGTTCAAGAAAATCAACAGTTCTGTTCAAGAGGTGAAACTTTACAAATTTAATTTCCAAGCCATATTTTGCTGCAGTTTTTAATGCTAAGCTAACCCACAGAAGTGCCTTATTCTCACTCTTTGCTAGTATTATAATATTGTCGATGTAAATAATATTATATATATTTTATTTACTTGTTCCGTAGATCATGAATACGACATTTCGTAATGATGTGGAATGTGTCACTTTAACACATGTTTTACAGTTAATGCTTCATATCTAAGAATTCATCTATTGAGTAGAAGGAGTTGTCATTCAGAAATTCTTTTAATTTATTTTTAAATGTTGGTTGGCTATCTGTCAGACTTTTAATACTATTTGGCAAATGACCAAAGATTTTTGTGGCAGCATAATTCACCCCTTTCTGTGCCAAAGTGAGATTTAATCCAGAATAGTGGATATCGTCCTTTCTTCTAGTGTTGTAGCTATGTACTTCACTGTTATGTTTGAATTGGGATGGGTTATTAATGACAAATTTCATAAGTGAATATATGTATTGCGAAGGTACTGTGAATATCCCAAGTTCCTTAAATAAATGTCTGCAAGGTGATTGTAGGTGGGCTCCAGCTATTATTCTGATTACACAAGATATAACTTATTAGTAAAGTGTTTCACTTACACTGAATGAATACTTTCTCTCTTAATGACGAATTGCCCCAAAATATGATGCCATATGAAAACAGTGAATGAAAATAGGCATAATAGGCTAATTTACTAATATGTTTATCACAAAAATTTGCAGTAACCCTAATAGCATAAGTAGCTGAACCTATCTGTTTCAGCAGATCATCAATGTGTTTCTCCCAGTTCAATTTTTCATCAATGCACACACCCAGAAATTTTGAGTATTCTAACTTAGCAACAGACTTCCATTCATAGTCTATATTTATCAATGATGTTATGCCATTTACTGTACAGAATTGTATAAACTGTGTTTTCTCAAAATTTAGTGAGGGTCCATTTTCAGATCACCACTTAATAATTTTCTGAAAGACATTATTTACAATTTCCTCAGCTGATTCTTTCTTCTTGGGTGTGATTACTATACTTGTATCATCAGCTAAAAGAACTAACTTTGCATCTTCATGAATGTAGAGTGGCAAGTCATTAACACATATTAAGAACAATAAGGGACCCAGGACTGAACCCTGTGGGACACCATTCTTGATACCTCCCCAGTTAGAGAACTCTGCTGGTTTTTGTAGACTATCTGTACTGTTAATTTTGACCTTCTGCATTCTTCCAGTTAAGTATGAATTAAACCATTTGTGCACTGTCCCAGTCATACCACAATACTTAAAGCTTATCTAAAAGAATTTTATGATTTACACAATCAAAAGCCTTTGAGGGATCACAAAATATCCCAATGGGTGATGTTCGGTTATTCATTGCATTTAATATTTGATCAGTGAAAACATATATAGCATTTTCTGTTGAAACACCTTTCTGAAAACCAAATTGACATTTTGTTGGTACTTCATTTTTACAAATATGTGATGCTACTCTTGAATACATTACTTTTTCAAGAATTTTGGATAAAGCTGTAAGAAGTGAGATTGGGCGGTAATTGTTAGCATCAGAACTATCCCCTTTTTTATGCAGTGGTTTAACAATAGCATATTTCAGTCTATCTGGAAAAATTCCCTGTTTCAGTCAGCTACTACATATGTGGCTGAGAATCCTGCTTATTTGTTGGGAAAAAGCTGTTAGTACTCTGTTGGAAATGCCATCAAGTCCATGTGAGCTTTTACTTTTGAGTGACTTTATTATTTTCCTAACTTCAGTAGGAGAGATGGGTTGAATTTCAATTTTATCAAATTGCCTCTTCCATATATTACCTTGCTTTTTCTAATGAATTGCTGGAACCTATTTTCTCTACAACACTTAAAAATGATTATTAAAAATGTTTTCTACTTCTGCCTTCTTGTTAACAAACTTTTCATTGTGTTTGATAGAAATACAGTCTTCCTGTGCTCTCGGTTGCTCTGTTTCCCTTTTCACAATATTCCAAATTTTTTTAATTTTATTATCAGATGTGCTAATCTCAGACGTAATGCACATACTTCTGGACTTTTTAATAACTTTTCTTAATACAGTGCACTAGTTTTTATAGTGTTTCATTGTTTCGGGATAATTACTCCTCCTAGCTGTAAGATACATTTCCCTTTTCTGTTTACAAATTATTTTCATCCCTTTAGTAAGCCATGGCTTTTTACATGGTTTATTACAATTATATTTCACTGTTTTCTTAGGGAAACTGTTTTCAAATATACTCACAAAGGTATCATGAGATAGGTCTAACTGTTGCAAGCTTTCTCTAAACATTTGAAGTGTTAAATTGTTAATGGAACACACTTTTTTTGGAGGACTGTTTTGCATTACTGTATGGATATATATCTCATACTGTAACTAGCTGTGCATCATGATCAGACAGATCCAGCCATCCTGATTTAGGTTTTCCGTGATTTCCCTAAATCGTTTCAGGCAAATGCCGGGATGGTTCCTTTCAAAGGGCACGGCCGATTTCCTTCCCCATCCTTCCCTAACCCGAGCTTGCGCTCCGTCTCTAATGACCTCGTTGTCGACGGGACGTTAAACAACACTAACCTAACCATGATCAGACAGACCATTCTTAACAGGAAAAGTTTTTATTTGATTAAATTTATCTTTGTCTATGAAAACATTATCTATCAGTGTGCTGCTTTTCCTGTACCACCCGAGTAGGGAAATCAATAACCGATGTCAAATTGAAAGAACCAAGTAAAACTTCAAGCTCAAGCTTTCTATCAGACTTTCAGAAAATCCACGTTGAAATCCCCACAAACAATAATTTGCTTTCCTTTGTCTGACATGTAGCAAAACAAAGAATCCAAGTTCTTAAAAAATAATTGAAAATTTCCCAATTGGGACCTATACATGCCTACAATTATAAAAGTGCCTTTATTTAGTTTAAGCTCACATGCACATGCTTCTCTTTGTTTCTCTACGCAAAATTTTTTAGTTTCCAAATTTTTCACACTATGACTGATTTTAACATATATGGCAACTCCTCCTCTTTCCATAGTGTCTCTACTTACATGTGCTGAAAGCTTATATCCTCCTATATTTACCATTTCCATACCTGTGACTATACGATGTTCAGACAGGCATAGTACATCTAGTCCACTCTCAGTTTTTAAATCTTCTATACAAACAAGAAGCTCATCTACTTTGTTATTTAATCCCCTGATATTCTGATGCAATATATTAACATTATTTTTTCACTATACTGTTATGAGAATCTTGTGATATTTTCACATCTCTAGTACCTGCCTGTCTGAACTTTTCATTAAGCTTAATTTCAATCAATGTAGGATGACTGGATACTGATCTTAGCCTAACAGTACTCCCATGAGTTTCAGTGCCCCCCCCCCCCACTGCCTCCTAAAAAGATTTTGCTATCATCCCAGCGAGTTTACCCTTCCCTTTCCTATTGAGAAGGAAACCTATGCTTGACAAAGTAGCCGCCCGAAGCAGCTGATCTGGTTCCATATTGACCCTCCTGGCAGAGCTGTTCAATTGGGGCTGGTCATACCGCATGAAAGTAGGAACCAAGCCAACATTTGTATGGTTCGTTGCACATGCTATTTTTACCAGGTCACACTCAGTATTGTAGCCCTGATTCCTATCAATACTGTTTCCCACTCCACCCACTACCACAACATGATCCTGCTTTGTAAAACCTTTGCACAATGATCCTGCATCCTCTTTCACTTGGCTAAGACATGCACTGGGCTTGAAAATACTTGTGACCTGGTACCTGTCACCTAATTTTTCCTGCAAAATCTTGCCCACATCTCTTCCATGGCTACCACCTAACAACAGAACTTTCTTCCTACTTTTTTGCAACATTTGGTTTCCTAGTGAAAGTCTGTTGAGTGCTGACTACACTTAAATCTACTTGAGCCTCTTCCTTAGCTGACTGAGGTAGCAAGGCAAATCTAATATTTGTGCCAATGATGAAACTGTCTGAAACTGTTCTCTTTCTGTGGCCCCTGTTCCTTGCTACCACTTCCCACCTGTCTTTACCCTCTTCCCCCCTTAACCTCATTCAGTTCCTCCCTAGCACTATGCAGTTCAGCCTGAAGGGCTCTAATCTTCCCTTCCTGTTCTGCTATTTTCCTATCCCTTGAATATAATCTGCAATACCATGGAAGAGACCTATTTACTTCCCAAAGCCACTAAAGTTATGTGGAACACTAGTATACGTGTATACTATTGATATAGTAATGTAATGCAGTTAAACTAACGTTAAAAATCAAAACTTGTATACCCGAAAAATTAGGCCTAAGATTGTGTATGCACGATACGTACTTTACGCGTTTTGAGAGGAAATAAAAGATAGAACTTAAAACCTTTAATTTCCTGAGTAGATACGGTACTACTAAATATATGTCTAATGAAAACAACCCAAATTCTTCACTTAATACTTAAAGAAATCTCTTAAATTTATATGTAAACCTACGTCTAAAGTACGCCAAAACCGGCCCTTATGTTTTTTTTTAGAAATACTTATACTTTGTAACGAGTGAAACCTCCAATAGATAATATAATACAGACTCTAATTAACTTTGTTACGGTGTAATATTAACTTAATTGACAGTTATTATAGAATTAATTATTTATCTTGATGAGCTTAATTTTCAAGCGTGTGCGATCTGCGCCAGTGCTCCCAACCCTGAATTTAATAATCCAAATAGAACTTTCGTGAACCTGAACTGCCCTGAGTGCGTCACAAACAAAGTACTCTTTTGGACCTCCTCAAGATCTGAGTAAAACATCCATTCTATAGCTCTATACATGAAAGGAGGGAAAGGCAACAATTTGTCTACAGTGGATTGATGTGTAAAGCACAGTAACACATAACAGAAAACAGGATTGACATTAACTTTCAAACACTAGCTCTTTCTCCATAAGTGATAAACACATTTGCTCACAGCCACACAGTCATCCAAACACACTCTCTATGGCCATGAATGTGTGTACTGTTGCTGGAAAAAGAACTAGTGCTTGAACAGTAGTGTGAATGTCATTGTCTGCTATGATTAATGTGCTTCATTCATCGAAACCGCTGTAGGTGAGTGGTTGCCTTTCTCTTATTTTACGTATTTCTCCATCCAGGAATTTCTGTTCTTTAATGTAGCGTGCAGGCACTACTGGCATCTTGTAGTCTATCTAAAAGATCTGCTATAAGGGGCAACAGGTAGTGATCTTTCACTGTAATGTTATTTAATTTTCCGTAGTCTATACAGATTTGATGCTACCCAGCTTTTTTTAACAGCTACAACCTGGCTAGCATATTCGGATGAACTTGGTTCTGTTATTCCTTGATAAAGCCACACCTGGACTAAGTAATCAACAATTTCGCTCCCTTATAGTAACAATCTTCTCGATGTACTGTATGCTGGTTGCTCTTCCTCACAACAATCTTTATTTTGACATCAGTGGACTTTATGTTTATTGGAGTGTGATTAGTCACTAAATCTTCAAAATTTTCATTTGTTTCATCATTAACAGAGCTTCATATATCTTATTCTGGTTTTAAATGAAACAACAAGTTCACTGTTACCAGTCACCGTTTTATTTATTTCCACGACGTGTTTCGAAGGTTTAAACCTCCATCATCGGGTGGATTTACATTAGTAAGTATTACATTTGTGTGTGTGTTGTGTTACGATTTTTGGAGGAACTTGTGGCACTGCCTTCAGTGATCACAGGTTCCTTTTGCTGTCTTAACACATCACATGTATACTGCCACATTTGTAAAACAAATTCATTTAATGTCAGTAAGAGTCACGGTAAAGCCTAACCTAAAAATGTTCGCATTTAAAGTTATTCTGGTTTGTATGCAATACGGATACACAAGAGACGAGTTTCACTTTCTGTGTTCCCAATAGTAAGTCCATCCTTGTTTATTAAAATTTTGGTTTGATGTAGAAGATCATTTACATTTATTATTTATAAATTCATAACATCTCTCTTGTTGTTGTTGTTGTGGTGGTGGTGGTGGTGGTGGTGGTGGTGGTTGTAGTTTTCACTCTAAAGATTTGTTTGATGCAAATCTCTGTGCTAGTTTATCTTGCACAAGCCTCTTCATTTGTGGATAACTACTGCAACCGACTTCCTCCTGAATCTGCTTGCTGTTTTCGTCTATTGGTCTTCTTCTGTGATTTTTATCTGCTGCACTTCCCTCCAATTCAATACTGACAATTCCTTGATGCCTCAGAGTGTGTCCTATCAACCTACACCTTCTTTTAATCAAATTGCACCATAAATTTCTTTTCTCCCCAGTTCTGTTCAGTACCTCCTTATCTAATATTTGGCATTCTTCCGTAGCACCACATTTCAAAAGCTTCTATTCGTTCTTGTCTGAACTGCATATTGCCCATGTTTCAGTTCATACAAATTGCATTCCAGACATAGACCTTCGGAAAATATTTCCTGACTCTTAAATTTATGTTACCTATTAACAAATTGCTATTTTCTAGGAACACTCTCTTTGCTGTAGCTGGCCTGCATTTTATATCTTCTGTATTTTGGCCACCAGCAGTTATTTTGCTGTTCACATAGCAAAACTTGCCAACTACTTTTAGTCTCATTTCCTAATCTGATCTGTGCAACGTTGCCTGATTTAATTTGAATACGTTCCATTATCCTTGTTTTACTTTGGTTGACGCTGAGCTTACAACCTATTTTGGAGACACTATCCACTAGAGTCAACTTCTCTTCAAAGTTTTTTGCCTGTCTCTGAAAGAATTACAAAGTAAAATCTCAAAGTTTTTATTTATTCTCCTTGAACCTTAATCTCTCTTTCAAATTTAGCTTTTGTTTCCTTTATCGCTTTCTCAATGTGCATATGAAATAATGTCGGGGACAAGCTACAGTACTGTCTGTCTCCCCTCTCAACTGCTGCTTCCTTTTCAGGTACTGTATAACTGTTATCTGGTTTCTGTACATTTTGCTCCCTGTGTTTTACCTCTGCAGCCGTTAAAATTTTGAAGAGTATACTCCAGTCAAAATGTCAAAAACTGTCTGTAAGTCTACAAATGCTGTAAACATAGATTTGCCCTCTTCAGTCTATTTTCTAACATAAGTATTTAGGTCAGTATTGCCTCCTGTGTCCCTACATCCTTCCAGCACCGTAGCTCATCTTCCTGAAAGGTGGCTTCTATCAGTTTTTCCATTCTTCTGTAAATAATCTATGTCAGTATTTTGCAGCCATGACTTTTTAAAGTGATGGTTCGGTAATATTCACACCTATCAGCATCTGCCTTCTTTGTCATTGAGATTATTTGCGTTCTATAAATCTGGGGACCTGCATATTAGGTGGTATAGTTTTGTCGTGACTGGTTCTTTCAAAGATCTCAATAATTCTGAAGGAATATCATCTACTCCGTGGTTCGTGTTTTGACTTAGCTATTTTAGTGGTCTATCATATCACCCAACTCGTATTCATTTATTTCCTCTTCCTTTTCTGTAATATTGTCTTTAAGTTCATGTCCCGTGTACTGCTCTTCTTTATATTCTTTCCACCTCTCAGCTTTCCCTTCTTTGCTTAGTACTGGCTTGCCACATGACCTCTTGATATTCATACAGTTGCTTTTCTTTTGTCCAAAGGTCTCTTTTAATCTTTTTATTGACAAAATCCATCTCCCCTAGTTATACACAGTGTTTCCCAGTTCTGTTAGGACTGTGGCTATGAAAAATACAAGTAATGAATTATGTTCATAAAATCACTGTCTTTATCCAAAATAGTCTCCCCCTGAATCAGAACGCAGCTGAAATTGTTTTGAAACAGTGACTGTAGTCCTTTTTTGAAGCTGTGTTTAGTAGTGCAGTAAAATTTTCTTGGATGTCCCTAGTTGAATTTTAATGTTGTCTTTTCATTGCCAGCTTCAATTTGAGGAACAACCAAAGTTGCCTGGGGCCAAATCTGACAAATAGAGTGGGTGATCCAGGACTTTGATCCATTTTCTGGCCAAAAAAACTTGTGCAGAGTCCTCACTTTGTGGACTTGGGTGATGTCATTTAGGAGCACCTGGGAACCAGCCGCTTGATGTTCATGTCAAATTCAATGAATTCTTAGCCACTGATGCTGAAGGACTCAAAAAACTTGATGTTGCTTCACTTCTCCACAGCCATTTTCCGATGAGTGTCAAAGACGCATGCTGTTACATTCATGGCCAGGATGCCTGCTGCAGCAGTGCTAGCACTTTGATTTTCTACACAGCTGTTTTTGAAGCTTCAAGGATTGTAATGCCACAACTTGCTACGAGATAGCATTGCGGTTTGGAATTTCACACAAGAAGTCTTAACAGAACTTGCACATACTACAGCCTTGCACTTGTCCCCTAGCTGTTCCTGCATGATCATTTTGCACTTTCTGCCATTCTCATTGTTTAGAAATCTGTTTTTCCTTTTGTCTATGTCATTTCCTTTTTTATTTTCTCCTTTCATCAGCTAAACGCAGTATTTCCTGTGTTATCTGACGATTTCTACTAGACCTTGTCATATATCTAAAAACAAAGATGATGTGACTTACCGAACGAAAGCGCTGGCAGGTCGATAGACACACAAACAAACACAAACACACACACAAAATTCAAGCTTTCGCAACAAACTGTTGCCTCATCAGGAAAGAGGGAAGGAGAGGGAAAGACGAAAGGATGTGGGTTTTAAGGGAGAGGGTAAGGAGTCATTCCAATCCCGGGAGCGGAAAGACTTACCTTAGGGGGAAAAAAGGACGGGTATACACTCGCACACACACACATATCCATCCACACATATACAGACACAAGCAGACATCTCACAAGCAGACAAATATACCCGTCCTTTTTTCCCCCTAAGGTAAGTCTTTCCGCTCCCGGGATTGGAATGACTCCTTACCCTCTCCCTTAAAACCCACATCCTTTCGTCTTTCCCTCTCCTTCCCTCTTTCCTGATGAGGCAACAGTTTGTTGCGAAAGCTTGAATTTTGTGTTTGTGTTTGTTTGTGTGTCTATCGACCTGCCAGCGCTTTCGTTCGGTAAGTCACATCATCTTTGTTTTTAGATATATTTTTCCCACGTGGAATGTTTCCCTCTATTATATAGACCTTGTCATTTTACATATGTGATCCTCTTCTGCCTTCACCTATTCATCTCTCAAAGCTGCCCATTCATCATGTGATGTAACATGTCGTTTTGAATATTGTAATGTGTTACCTACTGTTTACCTGATAAACTGATGATCACAACCTTTGAAAATTTTATTTGGTAGTGAGTTTTGGATCATGTACTGTTGGAAAGTTTGTTATTATTTGTGCATGTATGCTAGCTTTTAAGGACGCCGTGCGTCTTCCAGATCGGGCAGTGTTGGTGGATTTGCTACACATTCTGGTACCTGCTGGTGGGGCAGTAATTCCATGGAGCCATTTCCTGGCTCAGGAAAGCAAGGCACCATAGAACAGTGTGGCTCCCATGGGCCCAGCACTTGTCTGCTGGGATGGTGCACCTGGGGTTCCTGAGCTGGGGACTGTTAAGCGCTGCTGGTCCTCTGTCACGTAAACTCTGGGTACGCTTCAGGAACCACTGTTCGACTTGGCAGTGGAATGTTGTGCGTTACGGGGAACAGGGATCGTAGTTTGACTGCTCAGATCACAAGGATGATAAAAACATCTATTAAAGAAATCTCAGTATCAAGATGTGCTGTGCGCTGACTCAGTGGAATAGTCATTAGTGGGCAACCTCTGGGAAATCTGCCGCACCTTAGTTCTATAAAGTTTACAAAGGCATGTGGGGCTCAGTCTAGGTGGGGCTGCTGGTAGGATCCAATGCGCAATCTAACCCAAAAGGGCTCCTGTAACCAGTCCTCTTGATTCAGAAATTATTGAGAGTGCTTCCATTTACAGGAACATAGCACATGTTGCTGACCAGAATGTGTTTTTAATAGCCAAATGGAAAGAGGGCAGTTTTTAGAAAGTTCCATCTTTCTGTATCCAGAGTGGTTTAGAGGGTATCGGTAGCACTTTAAAATCTATCAACTGCTTGAAAAATGGGACCCTGTTGATAGAAACATCTGTTTCTCTAGAAGTAAAGAACCTCCAGACAGCTCAATGCTTCTGGGAGTATGCAATCAAAACTGAACTGTGCAACACCTTGCACTACAGCAAAGGCGTTGAGTCATGCAGAGATGAGGCCAATATTCCCAAAGAGGAACGAAAAGCTGAGTGGGCCAAAGAAGGCATTGTTGATGTGCAAAACATCATGAATAGTGTGGATGGTGACCTGATCAAATGAGACACGTGTTTAAACTTACTTTTAACAGAGAAACTTCCAGAGCATGTTAAGGCAGGTTTTCTTTGCCTAAGCATGCAACCTTATTTTCTCAACCCATTGCATTGTTTTAAATGCCAGTGCTTTTGGCACACTACTCTAAGTTGTAAGGGAAAAGCCACTTCTGGCAAAACCGGTAAGGCCACCCATGAAAGAGTTGGTTGTTCATCTCCTCTGAAGTGTTCAAGTCCTCTAAGGATCATCCTGTCTGGATTAGGAACTGCAGTGTCTTCCTTGAAGAAAGGAAGCTGTAGGAGATAAAAATGAGTAAGTGCATCCCACATGGTGAAGCCAAATAAATCTGCAAGGCCATGCAGCTACCCACGTTCGCTGCCTGTTTTGCTTCTGTTCTCCAACAGCCAGTGCAAAATATCATTGCTGCTACACAAATGGAGGTTGCTAGTGTCAGCATTAGTACTTGTGTTTTGACACAATTCATGGGTACTGCTGCAGTTATTTCAAACTCCGTACCTCCCCCTTCAACATTAGAAAAGTTTGTGGTTGCCACCGTTGTGGAGGTCCCTGCCCTTGCAAGAGTTCAGTCTGGTCCTCTGTCCAGCAGTGGCACTACCACAGCCATGGTTGTGGCTCCAAAGCGTCCACTGTCCAGCAGTGGCACTACCACAGCCATGGCTGTGGCTCCGAAGCCTGCCCAGGGTGGAAAACCAAAGCCAAAGGCAAAGAATCAGGTCCTGACGGAGACGGGAAGTAGGCAGTCCGATGATGTTGACGTTTCTCTCTCTCTCTCTCTCTCTCTCTCTCTCTCTCTCTCTCTCTCTCTGACATCTCTCACAGTTTGTCTTTGGAACCAGTAACTGATGAACCTTGATGTTGCTTAGGACACTCGTCTCACTCCAATACCAAGACTCCACCCTCTACAGCCGCCCCTACCTGGCAGAAAGACAGGATGAGATTGCAACCCCACGATAAATGGCTCCCATACCGCAGTGGAACATTGATGGGTTCAGGACATGTGAAGGAACTGAAACTCCTAGTACAGGTATGCCCACCTGTGCTTGTGTTTGCATGAAACACATTTTAAAGCATATAATGCTCCTGTACTCCAGGGCTATACACTTCATTGCTAGGATGATCTGTTTGTTATCTGTCCAACTTCTTTCAAAAAATTTTAGGGAACTGTTCTTAACATGTTGAGAGGTGACTAGCTCATCCATTCTGTTTGTAGGTAGTCAGCCAGTCAAATTTCTCTGTGCCATTGCTGTAGCTTCTCTGCCATTTCTTTTATGTTTTCATCCTAGATACAGCACCTTTCACAATTCCTCCTTTGTTTTACTGTGAGTGAGATGGAGTGATTGTGTGGGTCGACACAAGTGAGGTAGGGGTGAAGAAGTGAGTGAATGTCACTTTGTAGGTTTACTCCACTTGGCATTTTGACATTTTTAAACCTTTTAAACACATTTGTTTCTTTTAATATTTGTAAGGACACTGATAACCTGTCATTCTGGAAACATCCCCCAGGCTGTGGCTAAGCCATGTCTCCACAATATCCTTTCTTCCAGGAGTGATAGTAGTTCTGCAAGGTTCGCAGAAGAGCTTCTGTGAAGTTTGGAAGGTAGGAGACGAGCTACTGGAAGAATTGAAGCTGTGAGGATGGGTCGTGAGTCGTGCTTGGGTAGCTCAGCTGGCAGAGCACTTGCCTGCGAAAGCAAAGGTCCCGAGTTCGAGGCTCAGTCCGGCACACAGTTTTAATCTGCCAGGAAGTTTACACATTAACAACTTCAGAGAAAAATACCCTCACTATTCTACTGTATTCCATTCTCCTGTTTCTATAAAATGTTACCTAATGCTTCCTTTGGAACTCTTAATAATCTCTGGTTCTGCCAAATTATCCAGTACCCATCTCCGTAATTGCCTACCTTTTAGAAATTTCTTAAGTTTTAATCTAAGCTCATAACCAATAAATTATGATCAGAGTCCACATCTGCCCCTGGAAATGTCTTACAGTTTAAAATGTCATTTTGAAGTCTCTTCCATACCATTATACTGTATAATCAGTCTGAAACCTTCCAGTATCTGCTGGTTTCTTCCATGTATACAACCTTGTTACGTGATTCTTAAACCAAGTGTTAATAATGATTGAATTATGCTCTGTGTAAAGTTCTACCAATTGCCTTCCTGTTTCATTCCTTTCCCCCAGTCCTTACTCTACGACTGTTTTTCCTTCCCTTTGTTTTGCTACTATCAAATTGAAGTCTCCCACAACAATAGAATTTTCCTCTCCTTTAGCTATCTGAATTATTTCTTTTACCTCATCATGCATTCTTTCAATCTCTTCATATGCAGAACTAGTTGCTGAATAAACTTGTACCACTGTGGTGGGTTTTGGCTTTGTGTCTGTCTTGCCTACAGTAATGCATTCACTATGCTGTTCCTAGTAGCTCACACACATTCCTATTTTTTTTATTCATTATTAGATCTTCTACTGTATTTCCCCTATTTGCTTTTGTGTTAATAACAGTGGTCTCACCCAAGCAGAAGTCCTATTCTTCCTGCCTTTGCAGTTGACTAATTCCCATTATATCTACCTTCAACCTGTTCATTTCGCATTCTAAATTCTATAACCACCTTACCCAATTAACAGGTCCTTTCTTTCATGCTCCAACATGTATGATGCCAGTTTTGTTTTTCTTGATGAAAATATCCTCTTGAGTAGTCCCCGCCCAAAGATCGGAGTGGGGGACTATTCTGCCTCCAGAATATTTTACCCAAGAAGGTGCCGCCATCATTTAACCATACATGCAGTATAAAACTGCATCCACTTGGGGGAAAATATTGGCTAGAGTTTGCCCTTAGTTTCAGCCATTTGCTGCTCTAGCGTAAGAAGACCATGTTGGCTGTTGTTACAAATAGCCCAAGTCAGTCAAGACCAAAAAAGATCAAATAGGGGAAATAGTTTGTGTAGTTGCAAATTTTTGTACAGTGCCAGGAATGGATGACATGAACAAAATCTAAAAATCCTGACAGGTGGGGTGTGAGTGAGGGGGTTGCATTGAAAGATCATTCTTTTATGTTTTTCGTGAATAACTCGAAAACTGTTGCTTCTAGCAAAAATGTTTCCCAGTACAAATTTAATCTACATTAAATTGCTTATAAAAAGTGCCTATTCATTTTTTCTCATAGTCTAATACACTATGTGATCAAAAGTATCTTGACACCTGGCTGAAAATTACTTACCAATTCGTGGTGCCGTCCATCGGAAATGCTGGAATTCAATATGGTGTTGGCCCACCTTGGCCTTTACGATGGGTTCCACTCTGGTTGGATACGTTCAGTCAGGTGTCGGAAGGTTTCTTGGGGAATGGCAGCCCATTCTTCACGGAGTGCTGCACTGAGGAGAGGTATTGATGTTGGTCAGTGAGGCCTGGCACGAAGTTGGCATTCGACAACATCCCGAAGGTGTTCTGTAGGATTCAGGTCAGGACTCTGTGCAAGCCAGACCATTACCGAGATGTTATTGTCGTGTAACCACTCCACCACAGGCTGCGCATTATGAACAGGTGCTTGATCATGTTGAAAGATGCAATTGCCATCCCCAAATTGCTCTTCAACAGTGGGAAGCAAGACGGTGCTTAAAACATCATGTGCCACGCGAAACAACAAGGTGTGCAAGCCGTCTCCATGAGAAACACGACCACACCATAACACCACTGCCTCTGAATTTTACTGTTGGTACGACATACGCTGGCAGATGACGTTCACTGAGCATTCGCCATACCCACACACTGCCATCGGATCGCCACGTTGTGTACCATGATTTGTCACTCCACACAATGTTTTTCCACTGTTCAGTCGTCCAATGTTTACGCTCCTCACACCAAGCGAGGCGTTGTTTGGCATTTACCGGCATGGTGTGTGGCGTATGAACAGCCACTCAACCATGAAATGTTAGTTTTCTCACCTCACACATAACTGTTATAGTACTTGCAGTAGATCCTGATGCAGTTAGGAATTCCTGTGTTCGTGTATGATGGTCTGGATAGATGTCTGCCTATTACACAATATGACCCTCTTCAACTGTTGGCGGTCTCTCTCAGCCAGCAGATGAGATTGACCTGTTCACTTTTGTACTGTACGTCTCCCTTCACATTTCCACCTCACTATCACACCAGAAACAGTGGACCCAGGGATGTTTAGGAGTGTGGAAATCTCGCGTACAGACGTATCGCACAAGTGACACCCAATCACCTGACCACGTTCGAAGTCCGTGAGTTATGCGGAGAGCCCCCTTTTGCTCTCTCACGATGTCTAATGACTACTGAGGTCGCTGATGTGGAGTACCTGGCAGTAGGTGGCAGCACAACATACCTAATATGAAAAACGTATGTTTCTGGGGGTGTTCGGATACTTTTGATCACATAGTGTAATTCCCACAGTGAGTGTAGTTCCCACGTTGCAAGGATGAACAAATCACAGATTATTAAAAGTAATGTTTTAATGGCAAAAAATTAATATTCTTTGCTAAATCAAGTCAGTTAAGAACAAAATATTTAATACTTGTACCACATCTATGTGCAGCAGAGCCATCCATTAGGATAAATTGTGTTCTAGGGATGTAGAAGGGTGACCTTGGGGGGGGGGGGGAGATTGATGCTTGAGGTAAGGCAGGTGATCGGATTGTGGGCTTATACTTCCCACATTTGTAGGTCTTCAAACTGAAGAGTGAGCAGGCAAGTCCCTGCTCTCTCCACCCCACTACATTGTAACAAGCAACTACAGAGTGTTCCACAGAGTTATACTGACTGTTTCACAGCTTGCCTTATGGATCATTGGTGACGACAGTGCACAGTTGCCCCCGGGGAATGTTTATTTTGCACAAAGTGCATTAATACTGTATTGAATATATATCCCTTAATACGCATTGCACTTAGCTGTGACACACACATTCCATATTTGTTCTTAACCCACCTCATTTAACAATAACAGTTAATTTTATGCCATTAAAACACTGTTTTTAATAATCTGCAAGTTTTGTATCCCCTGCAATGTGGAAACTTATTAGTCCTAGAGAAAAAATGAATAGGATATTTATTGAAGGAAATATAATGTAGATCAATTTTGTAATGGGAAACAAGTTTTACTAGAATCTGCAGTTTTAAAACAATTCAAGACAAACATAAATCAACCTTTCAATGTCTGCCCAGCCCGTCGCTCAAACCCCTCTGGTCAAGATTTTTAGTATGTTGTTCGTGGTACTCCTTTCTATCACTGTACTCTTCATTTAATAACAAAATTTGGAAAATGCTGATGAAACAAAGGTTGTTCCACTCTCGGTTCAAAAGAGAATGTGAAGGGGTTGACAGGCAAAATTTAGTAGAGAGGCACATGTCTAAAAAGATTGATGCACGAGGCGTACAACAACTACCACTGTCATACCTTAGCAAAAGATCTTGCCGAGAACCTCAGGAAATTCTGGTCGTAAATAAAATTGCTAAGCGAGTCAGAGGCTTCTGTCCAGTCACTCGTTGACCAGTCTGGTGTGGCAATATAAATTAACAAAAGGAAAGATGAGGTTTTAAATTTCATGTGTAAGAAATTGTTCATACAGTAGAATTGTACAAACAAACCTTCATCTGACCATCGCACAGTCTCCCATACGGAGGAAGCATTCCTGGTGTAGAGAAGTGACTGAAAGATTTCTAAACAAATAGGTCGCCAGGTCTGGATGGAATCCCAGTTTGGTTTTGCGAAGTGTATTCTGTGGCATCGGTCCTTTAGCTTGCGTTTACTGCAAATCTCTTGCCCGACCCAAAGTCACAAATGACTGGGAAAAAGCACAGGTGAGGCCTGTATATGAGAAGGATAAAAGAATGGACCCACAAAATTACAGACCAATATCCTTAACATTGATTTGCTGCAGAATTCTTTAACATATTCTCAGTTTGGCTGTAATACACTTCCATGAGATTGAAAAACTTCTGTCCACAAATCAGCACAGAGTTAGAAAACATTGCTTGTGCAAAACCATGCCTCACATGATATCCTGTGAACTATGGATGAAGGGCAGCAGGCAGATTCCATATTCGTAAATTTCTGAAAAAGTATTTGAACAGTGCCCCACTGCAGACTGTGAATGGAGGCACAAGCATATGGAATAAGTTCCCAGATATGTGAGTAGCCTGAAGACTTGTTAAGTAATAGGACCCAGTACATCGTCCTCTATGGCGAATGTTCATCAGAGATGAGGGTTTCATCAGGAGTGCCCCAGGGAAGTGTGAAAGGACATTGTTATTCTCTATGTAAATAAATGTTTTGGCAGACAGGGTGAGGAGCAATCTGATCATTGTTGAATGACTGTTGGAGTATACAAGATGACTTGGACAAAATTTAGAGGTGATGTGAGGAATGGCAGCTAGATTAAACATAGAAAAATGTAAGTTATGCGATTGACTAGGAAAAACAATCCTGTAATGTTGGAATACAATATTAGTTTTGTGTTGCTTGACTTGGTCACATTGATTAAATATATAGGTGTAAAGTTGCAAAGCGAAATAAAATGAAATGAGCATGTAAGGATTGCAGTAGAAAAGTAAAATTGTCAACTTCAATTTATTTGGAGAATTTAGGGAGAATATGGTTGTCTGTGAAGGAGACCATGCATAAACGCTAGTGCGACTCATTCTTCAGTGTTGTTATATTGTTTGGGATCCTCCCCCCCCCCCCCCCCCCCCCCCCATATTGAATTAAATTTACATACACATACAGGGAGCCTCCCTGTTTACGTTTCCCCTGTTGCTTCGTAACCTGGGTTGTGAGTAACTGAATCCACTTTCCCTTCTTCCCCTTTTTTCCTCTCTCTCCTCCCTGACAAAGGAACAAAGTTCCGAAAGCTAGGATACGTAAATTTTCTATTCTGTTTTGTGTATCTATCGGCTGTACTGAGCCGAGGTAAGTACTGGCCAGTCTCTCTATCTCTTTGTTAGTGACTGTATTATGAAAAGGATAGATTGCTACTCACCATATAGAGGAAGCGCTGAGTCACAGATAGGCACAGCAAAAAGATTGCTATACATTGTAGCTTTTGGCCAAAAGTCCGCTTCCTGAAGTAGAACACACACACACACACACACACACACACACACACACACACACACACACACAGTCAGTCCAGCCTCAGTGGCCAGAGACAGTGGTCATGTGTGTGAGAGTTGTGCTTGTATGAATGTGTGTGTGTGTTTTCTATTTCAGAAGAAGGCATTTTGGTCTTAGCTTAAATGTATAGCAATCTTTTTGTCGTGCCTGTCTGCGACTCAAGAGTCTCTTATATATGGAGAGTAGCAGTCTATCCTTTTCTTAATACTGTCATTATCAAAATACAGTCCATATAGCAGCTGGTCAACATAAATGATGACCACTCTGTAATGAAGACCGTTGGCAGCATATTTTTTTGGTTATGTACCAGCACCCTGGTATGGTTCAAGCCATGTCAGAAACCCATTACTGAGCCCTCGACACCAGAACTTAAATCCGTATCATTCAGATTAGCATTAAATAAACTGCTTTGTCCCATACTGCCAAAATAAGGTACCACATTTTTGTCAACTAAATGGTCACCGCCAGGCACCACACTTGCTAGGTGGTAGCTTTAAATCGACCGCGGTCCATTAGTACATGTCGGACCCGCGTGTCGCCACTGTCAGGATCGCAGATCGAGTGCCACCACACGGCAGGTCTCGAGAGACGTACTAGCACTCGCCCCAGTTGTACGACGACGTTGCTAGCGACTACACTGACGAAGCCTTTCTCTCATTTGCCGAGAGACAGTTAGAATAGCCTTCAGCTAAGTCCATGTCTACGACCTAGCAAGGCGCCATTTGTAACATTGCATGTATCTAAAGAGTCTCACTTGTATCGCCACAATCTCCAGATGTCTCATCAAGAACGATGTATACAAAGGATGGATTAAAGTTAAGTATTCAAGAAGCTACGTACTTTTCTTTATAACATTCATTACGTATCCTGTTTCAGACCTCACTCCATCCTTCGTCAGTTTGCGCGTGCATCTTGGCCGCCTCTTTCAATTAGTGTGCGTAGTGTTGGAAAGTCTGCCGACACTACAGTATGTACTCTGGATTTTTAATTTATCATGCTTATAAGGGAGTGAACCTGTCAGTGCCATCAAGTTCATCATTGTTGCAGACATGGGTATTTGACATAATGAACTTGAAGCTGTCCCTGGATATTGCATTAGAAACTGAAATGGTGTGTACATCAGATTACATCTTTCAGTACATGAAATTTGTTGATAAGACTAAATAACCACAAAGAAGAAAAATAGCTGGGAAACACTTCATTTTTTTCATTTGGGTGCAGTGAATTTTCTTGGTGTTCCATAAGTGACTGTACCAGTGAACGTGGAAGGGAAGGAAGCTCTACTTTTTGAACAATCAGTACCTGCATCATTAATCTGAAGTGACAAATTTGGAAATTGTACATTGTTAGACAAATTATTATTGCAAATTATGGTTGGAGCTTTCAGCTGTGTTGGTAGAACATCAGACAATGGAAACTCCATAAAGGAATGCAATCATTGCACAGCTTTTTATATTGGTATGACTACCAACTAGCTGTCCACCAGGATGAACGGCCACTGCCAAACTGTGGTCAAGAGCAAAGTGGATCACTCTGCGGCACAACATGCATCTGAACGTAACACAATTGATTTCAATGGCTGCTTCACTACCTGAGCCATCTGGATCCTTCCCTCCACCACCAGCTTTTCTGAAGTGTGAGGATGGAAGTTATCCTTAACACATTCACCTCTCCCCTACTTATCCCGACCTCATCCTTTAGTAACATACTGTCCCCACACACTCCACTCAGCAGTTTCCACCCTTCTGTCCTATCATCTCCTCCTCATACTCATCTCCCACACTGTTTGTTTGCAGCCCTCTACCAACAATTCTGCCCGTCTTTCCCCACTCCTCTCCTTTTTGTCCCCCCAGCTCCCTGCCCAACAACCTCCTGAGTCTGTGCCTGTTGGCAGCCCTGCACACTCCCTCAGACAGCATTCATCTCTCTCCCCACCCATACACACTATCCCTTCTCCTTCTCCACCTCCTCTGCTTCTGTCTCTCTGATTGCTGTTTGCATCCCAGTTGATGTTGTATTCCAACCTGAGATGCTGGAATTGGCGGTCTTGCGTGTGTGTGTGTGTGTGTGTGTGTGTGTGTGTGTGTGTGTGTGTTTTACCGATGAAGGCTATGACCGAATGCCTTATGTGAGTGTCTTATAATTGTGCCTGTCTGCAACTTGGCATGTCTTCTTTACGATAAGTGGCAATCTGTCTTTTCCTACATTGTTGGTAGAACATCATCAATATTTGGAACTTCTTCATCACCAGTGCTGTCTGTCAAATCATCTGTAGTATTGGTGTGTGGTAACATACCAACACCCAAACCATTTTCAGACATGCCATTATCAGTACTCCCCAGTGTTTCAAGAAGTTTGTCTAACATTACAGCAAGAGAAATTTTCGAAAACATTATATCTGATTTGTGCGTGCATAAAGCTAATGTCATTCTAGAAGTATGTGTTCAAACAAACTGTCACTGATGTATCATGCATGCAAATATCCATATTATCCTTTACTATTTAATGACATTTTGAGAAAATATGTGAAAAATATTTTTCTAATATATATAAGCACAGAGAAGTTATGCTTACCTGTCAACTAGAAAGTCAGGCCTTTCATCTGTTTTCATCAGGCCAAGTTTTCTCACACACGCAGAATAATGCTGACTCAACAATGAAATCTAAAGGCTGTTTTAGACAATGGTATTGGTCAGTTGATGAAGTGTGTACCAGTGCCATCTGTTGGAAGGTAGAAAAAAGTAGTAGTATAAGAAATTTTAAGCTCCTCTGCAAAAGTCGTTCCTGACTGCCAACAACCACGTCTGGTTGACAGTGTTTACACCTTTTGATTATTCTTCCTGTTGTGCATTCAGATGTGACGTGGCCAAACTTGTTGCAACTGAAGCATCTCTCTCCCTTGCTCTTGCGATTCCAGTCACTTTACCAGTGGTAGCACAGTTGAAATACTTTCTGTTAGGATCCCAAATGCACTTGCTGTGTTTGTTACTTGTGTCTTTATCATCTCTGTTACTGGAGTTCCTGAAAATTTCATTGCTGTAGGTTTTTTTTTGTTTCATTTGGGAATGACGTCACAGATCTTTTGTAATTTTGTAAAAAATATTTTTTTCCCTTAAACTCAGTGATGTAGCATGGATTTCTCCCATGTGGTGTGAGCCCTAAATTTGTCCCCCTCCCCCCTTTCCCCTTTTTTGCAATTAAGCAAAAAATAAGTGAGACCTTTGGCAATGCATAGCAATATTTGATTAATACTTATAATCGTAAGATAGGGACATTAGAATTTATTTTCCATGTATAATTTTTGGAGTGTCTTACATACTTTCCATTATGCTGAACAGATTGTTTTCGAAGATTATTTATGTGGCTTGTTTGACAGTTTCAACAAAGAAAATATACACATTCATGCAGTGAGAGGTAAATATTTGCTACATCTAAACCTAGAGGGCATGGGATTTCATAGCAATAAATTATGCTGTATAATAATCCTTTATCAGCAGGATCTTAGTAGGCATTTCTATCACCCATTGCACAACATACATTCAGTCCGTGTATGGACAGGCATGCTTCAATTAGTCATCTTACCAGTAGATGATTGGTCAAATTCAGTTAAACCAGGCTTTGTTGGGTTCAGGAGTATTTCACCACACACAAGTGTGGTGAATTTGCAATTGATATTAGATAGAAAATAATATTAATGATTAGTCATGCCAGGAAGTGACACAGAGTGCTAGTAGCAGAAGAGAATTGGAATGCTTATGCTGGGGTGGAAACCAGTCAATCTGTTACCAGAGCGCTTGGTCAAAACATTTACTCTAAAATGAAAGTCCTCGAGAATAGAGATTTAGAGGACCTAATAAGAAACCCTTCTGGAATCTAGAGCAAAGGCAGACATCCTAAGACATCCTATGGAGTATTGGGACAGATGGCAGATTTTTTATTTTGCAGCTATGATTCTCGAGGGTGAGTGATTATGTATTAACTTAATGGACTTACCTGTAGCTAGAGCTAATATCAGTGGCTTAGTGGTGGTGATGGAATATCCTTGTGCACCAATTTAAAGTGAATCTTGTAAGTATTTATAGAATGTCAGTAAAGATGTAATTAACATTCCATTTAGGGAGTGGGATGTAATTACTTTGCATAATGAAATAGTGTGTGTCTCATGTCACTTTGAGCACAGGGATGAGGGCAGCAGACATTCTGATGGATGTCGTGAAAACAGGAAAAGGAATGTCACAATTTCACTACGTTGTGAATTTTTCATCTCTAATGCCCTAGGTATCTTGTCCATCAGATAACAATGAAACCAAATAAAGTTTTACTATTGACATCAAAATCATGAATCTTGTATGTGTTTGTGTTGTAGTCTTCAGTCCAAAGATTGGTTTGAAGCAGCTCTCCATGCTACTCTATCCTATGCAGGCCTCTTCATCTCAGAATAACTACTGCAACGTGCAGCCTTCTTAATCTGCTTACTGTATTCATCTCTTGTTCTCCCTCTACAATTTTTACCTCCCACACTTGCCCTAGTACTAAATTGGTTATACCTTGTTGTCTCAGAGTTCCTTCTTTTAGTCATTTTGTACCACAGATTTCTTGTATCCCAAAATCTACCCAGTACCTCTTCATTATTTGCATGATCTATCCATTTAAGCTTCAGCATTCTTCAGTAGCAGCACATTTGAAAAGCTTCTATTCTGTTCTTGTCTAAACTGTTTATCATCCATATGTGGCTGCACTCCAGACCAATATCTTCAGAAAAGACTTCCTAACACTACATTCATTGTCAACAAATTTCTCTCATTCAGAAATGCTTTTCTTGCCATTGCCAGCCCATATTTTATATACTTTCTATTTCGGCCATCATCACTTATTTTGCAGCTTAAATAGTAAAGCTTGTCTACTACTTGTACTGTCTCATTTCCTAATCTAATTCCCTCAGTATCACCTGATTTAATTTGACTACATCCATTATCGCTTTATTTCATCTTATATCCTCCTTTCAAGCCCCTGTCCAATCCGTTCAACTGCTCTTCCAAGTCTTTTGCTGTCTCTCACAGCATTAAAATGTCCTTGGCAAATACCCAAGTTTTTATTTCTTCTCCCTGAACTTTAATTCCTACTCCAAATTTTTCTTTGGCTTTGTTTACTGCTTTCGCAATGTACAGATTGAATAACATTGGGAATAGGCTACAACCCAGTCTTAATCCCATCTCAACCACAGCTTTTCTTTCATGCTCCTTGACTCTTATAATTGCTGTCTGGTTTCCGTACAAGTTGTAAATAGCCTTTCGCTTCCTGTATCTTACCCCTGCTATCTTCAGAATTTCAAAGAGAATATTCAAGTCAACACTGTCAAAAGCTTTCTCTAAGTCTACAGATGCTATAAATGTAGGTTTGCTTTTCATTAATCTATAATGTAAGATAAGTCGTAAGGTCAGTATTGCCTCGTGTGCTCCTCAAATTGATCTTCCCCATGGTCAGATTCTACTAGTTTTCCGTAAGAGTTCGTGTTAGTATTTTGCAACCATAGCTTATCAGACTGATAGTTCTGTAATATTCACACCTGTCAGCATCAGCTTTCTTTGGCAGAATGCACCATTGTAATTGTGCGTTTTAATTTCTTGGCAAATCTGTAAGTGTCTTTGTGTTGTCCCTTATAGAAAACACATGTTACATGAGGATGTAAGACCTCACTTTGTAAACACTAGAATATGTTCACAAGTGAACTTGAAACACAGTAATCAACCCAAACATATTCAGCATCAGCAAGAAGTCTCGTAGTTCACAGAAGCACTAACTTACCTTATATTGACTGTAAAATGTGTACAAAGAATTGTGGGGGGGGGGGGGGGGAGAGAGATCTGTGATACTGGCTCTATTTCAGATGAGTTCCAAATAAAACGTCTTTCTTAAATTAAAATTTTATTCTGCACGTTTTTTGCAACACACCAAAATAACTAGATTTGTTAATCTCGCTGTGGACATAGTATATCTAAAATAATTTGTAATCAGTTTCAATGTAGAGAAGATTCTCTCACAACTAGCATTACTTACGGCAGCTGTGAGGAATATTCTATATGCTATAACTATATTTCGTTTCCCTTCTTCAAATTTGGACTCAAAATAAACTTTAAGAAATCCAGTGAGCTGGAATCAGTAAGTTCTTTCATACAGCTTGTTACAGTTATGAATGCTTGTAATTGCTCATGCACTAAGCTTAAACTCTTCTCCTGCAGGCCTTAAGGGAGGCATATTTTTCAGCCACTTTTTTGAGCTGCTGGAACTTTTCTCAAATTTCAGCAGTTTCTCTATTTAATGAAGAAAACATTTTTCATTTTAAATCATCTTCATGTGACAAGCTCACATCTCTACTTCCATCATTAGAAATGTACTGCCTCCTAATTTGTTTTGGAAATTCAACAGAAATGCAAGATTCTTCACACAAGCGTTAAGCCTATCTTATAGCCTTGTCTATGAATTCCGATCACTTCTCTTCCAACACAATTTGTAAAATGCTTGCTTTCTGAGCCCATTGACCTCAGTGAATTCTGCCATTTGCAAATAATTTTAGGCACCATTCACATCATGTGGCACCAGTTGCCAGAGATCCAGGAAACATAGAAATGACAGTATTATGAAAAGAATAGTTGCTACTCACCATTAGTGAAGATGCTGAGTCACAGATAGACACAACAAAAGGACTGTCAGAAAGTAAGCTTTTGGCCAACAAGGCCTCCATCAGAAACAGGCAGCGCATGCACGCACGCACGCGCGCGCACGCGCGCGCACGCGCCGACACACACACACACACACACACACACACACACACACACACACACAATTACTTTCAGACAATCTTTTTGTTGTGCCTCTCTGTGACTTAGCATCTCCACTCTTTGGTGATTAGCAATTATTATTTTCATAATATTGTCATATTCTGTTTTGGATTTTCCATTGTTTCATTTAAACAGAGAAATGAAAATGATAGCATCCCGGCTAACAGAGTTTCTGCATTGTTTCGTATGTTGAAGCTTTCGACTGTTTCTCTTAGCTTCTGTAGGATTGTAAAAATTTCTTTGTAATCATTTTGTGAGCTGTTTACTTCATTTCCTGTTTCTCTTAGCTTCTGTAGGATTGTAAAAATTTCTTTGTAATCATTTTGTGAGCTGTTTACTTCATTTCCTTGTGTGCTTCAACGTGTACCCTGAGTACTCTTCAAATTCTGGGGCAAAAGCTAGGCAATCTGTTACCACAGCACTTACTGACTGAAACATTCAATCAAAAATGAATGTCCTCCAGACTAGAGATTGAGAGAAACCCTTGCGGAGTCTAGAGCACAGGTAGACATCCTATGGGATTTGGGGAACTGGTGGTAAATTAGATTTATGTATTTATTTGAATTTTCAGCTTTTGTTTTCTGGAGTGAATGACTACATATTAAAATTTGAGGAAATTTAGAGTAAAAGTGATCAAGGCAATAAATAATATGTCAGATTCAAAATACTTCAATTATTTTGCAGGGCATCATACTTTGAGTCTTCAGCCGGTTGATTGCAACCCTTCAGTAGTTTGGAACAATCATTCAGCAAAATGTTAAATTGTAAAATTTTTCAAAAATGATTTTGGTGCAGAGAGACTGATAAGTGACGGAGACATGTTTTTTCAACTTTTGTAGAGATAAAATGAGCAAGAAAAAATAATTTGGGAAAGTTTTGGAGTTCTTAAAAAAACATGAAAAAACAAGAGGACTAATTGTTAGACTTTATATACTTCGTTCACTTGCTTATTACAATTCTTTTATCATCCTGTTGTAATGAACAAAGTTTTTTTGTTTTTACATCCATTTAGATCTTATTTAAGATCAACCGTGTTGTACTGAAAGCATTTAACAAAGTAAATAATATTGTATGAATTACTTTGAACTATATTTGCAAGGTGAGACTTTTTTTTTTAGACAACTTTCCAGTCATACAGGACATAAACCTCCAGTCCTGATATGTCGTGCTTCAAAGTGGCTGTAAAAATAGCAAAATATCCTACAATGTTGGACATTTCCAGACCTTGTTGGTGGTCTACATGTATTCGATCTATGTACTCATCTTCGATTTGGTCCATAACAAAAATGCATGAATGTATTTTATGGGCAACTTGAGCTCACAGTAAAATCCACTTTGATGGTTAGAAATGTGATTCAAGGTCACTTGACCTGGAGGAAGGAGAGGAGAAAGAAAAATCACTTGCCAACAAAGTGCATCTTTTGATGGTGCCTGTAGAGACTAAAGTTTTTATTTTATTTATTTATTTATATATATTCATTTAATCTGATCTGATTCGGGCTGTCAGGTCCTCTCTTACATTGGACCAGGTTTCACACATACAGTACGTTGATGATTTGAGTGTCTGAAGTGGCAACTGAACTGAGATAGACACCTATGTCTTAAGAAACAGGTATTGTACAAGTGTTAATTAATATTATGTATTTCGTCCTTACAGTTATGAACTGCTTGAAAGTGTTGAAGAATGTTCTTCAGAAGGATGTGGCAATGCAGCTACTGGTTCGCTGGTATGCTTCAAGAAATGCTCCTGGTTCACAAGACATAGCACCACAACAAGAATGGCAACTCTTTTTGGGTGTCCTTTTAGGTGACTGTGCATGATATTGTAAACTCTAATATAATGTTCATTTCATCAACATCTTTAGCTGAATACTGCATATTTCAGGTATTGTGACAAACATATTTGCAACTTAATGCAACATATTTCATCTATGAAACTGGTAGCTGTGTAAATGATTGATATTTATTTTGCGTACGATGTGAAGTATTGGGAAATTAGAAGTTCACAAAACAAATAAGTAATATCAGGGGAAGGAGGAAGAATGATATTAGGTTGGGACATACCATTTATTGGAAGCCCACTCTCTGATTTGTATCTTCAGGCTGATGCCTGTCGTCATCCGGATCTGTGTGAAAGGATACTTATTACATTGATTCACAGTGCCCATGCCATCCATTTCCCTGAAAGGTTGTCAGCTGGATTAGCCAGCCTAGAAGTTTTCTTTCACCAGAATAAGTGTAGTGAAAAACATCTCAGATGCAGGTTGTGTTATCAAACAACCTAAATTTGATGAATAATGAGAATTATGATGTGGCCCCTAAGTGTACAGCATTCTTTTCTTATGTAGATAGCATATACAAAAGTATTGGTCATTTTCTGAGGAAACACTTTTCATGCACTGTCTAAATTTAGGGCCCTTTTAAAGTTATAAAGTTATAACCCATTGCGAATGGAGCAAGGAGGGTGTAAAAAGCAGACCAGCACTAGCAAAAATGGCATTCCTGGCCAAGGGAAGTCTACTGTTATCAAACATAGGTCTTAATATGAGGAAAAAATTTCTGAGAACATATATTTGGAGCACATAATTGTGTGACAGTCAGACATAGACTGTGTGATTACCGGAACAGAAGATAAAACAAGGATAATTGGAAGCATTTGAGATGTGGTGCTACAGAAGAACATTGAAAATTAGGTGGACTGTAAGGTAAGGAATGAGATGGTTCTTTGCAGAGATGACAAGGAAAAGGATTTATGGAAAAGAAAGAACAGGAAGGTGTTGTTGTTGTTGTTGTTGTGGTCTTCAGTCCTGAGACTGGTTTGATGCAGCTCTCTATGTTATTCTATCCTGTGCAAGCTTCTTCATCTCCCAGTACTTACTGCAACCTACATCCTTCTGAATGTGCTTAGTGTACTCATCTCTTGGTCTCCCTCTACGATTTTTACCCTCCACGCTGCCCTCCAGTGCTAAATTTGTGATCCCTTGATGCCTCAGAGCATGTCCTACCAACTGGTCCCTTCATCTTGTCAAGTTGTGCCACAAACTCCTCTTCTCCCCAATTCTATTCAATACCTCCTGATTAGTTATGTGATCTACCCATCTAATCTTCAGCATTCTTCTGTAGCACCACGTTTCAAAAGCTTCTATTCTCTTCTTGTCCAAACTATTTATCGTCCATGTTTCACTTCCGTACATGGCTACACTCCATACAAATACTTTCAGAAACGACTTCCTGACTCTTAAATCTATACTCGATGTTAACAAATTTCTCTTCTTCAGAAACGCTTTCCTTACCATTGCCAGTCTACATTTTATATCCTCTCTACTTCAACCGTCATCAGTTATTTTGCTCCCCGAATGGCAAAACTCATTTACTACTTAAAGTGTCTCATTTCCTAACCTAATTCCTTCAGCATCACCCGACTTAATTCGACTACATTACATTATTCTTGTTTTGCTTTTGTTGATGTTCATGTTATATCCTTCTTTCAAGACACTGTCCATTCTGTTCAACTGCTCTTCCAAGTCCTTTGCTGTCTCTGACAGAATTACAATGTCATTGGCAAACCTCAAAGTTTTTATTTCTTCTCCATGGATTTTAATACCTACTCCAAATTTTTTGTTTGTTTCCTTTACTGCTTGCACAATATACAGATTGAATAACATTGGGGAGAGGCTACAACCCTGTCTCACTCCCTTCCCAACCACTGCTTCCCTTTCATGCCCCTCGACTCTTATAACTGCCATCTGGTTTCTGTACAAATTGTAAATAGCCTTTCACTCCCTACCAGGAAGGTAGGACATATATTAAAACATCGGGGAATAATTTCGATGGTTGTAGAGGGAGCTTTTTGAAGCTAAAAACTGTAGAGGAAAAAAGAGATTGGACACATCCAGCAAATAATTGAAGATGTAGGTTGGACATGCTACTCTGAGATGAAAAAGTTGGCATAGGAGAGAAATTCATGTGGGCCACATCAAACCAGTATAAAGACTGGTGACTTGACAGTTGAGGTGGAATGTGGTACGTCGGTCAGGCCATAATGACCGCTAAAGAATGATGGTATAGAGTGTAAGCGTTTCAAATGCTAACAACACAGAGAGTATGGCACACATTTTCAGTTACTGGGATAGTGCTATTAAGGAAGCTGTTGGGATGAATACAAACAAAAGTTTTTGCTTAACTTCCGCCTGGAATCTTGTCGTGTCCCTGTTCAAACAACTGTACGGAGTTAGTACTACTTTCATTGTTAATTAATATTTCACTGTTGTTATCTTTGGTTTTGTGGTAGCACTAGGTGTTAACAGTGTGTATTTCCACATATTCTGTCTTTTCGTTCACAGCTGGCATAGCCCCACACACCATGGGTTTAAGTCTCCTGTTTCATTTGCACATTGAAAATGGTGGTGTTCACGTATTGAAATATCAGCAGTTGTTGAGGAAGTTAACTACCTGCATTTTCATAAGTTATTTCAACATTTGATGTACAAGGAGAGGATCAAGTTCTAAATAAGAGACATTAAGTGTGATGTTAAGGTGGTCAGTTATCAGGGAGGTAGTGGCTGTCCGTTGAGAATACTATCTACACTCCCTGACAAAAAGAAAGATGTGAAGCACCCAGAAGACATGGTCAGATGACAGTGTACACATACACGCTACTGGTGGAGAAGTAAATGATTAGTGTTGCATTTCCCTGTAACAGGTAGAATGGTGACCAGAGTAGTGCACTAACGTTGTTCATGTTAAGTATCATTGCCAGGCCTAGTAGGGTATATAAGATGTGCGAACAGCATCAGCTGCTGAGTGATTGCTGTGAAGGACACAGAGATGCCGTGTACTTCTGCGAGACAGTGCTACCAGCACGTGACAAAGTTTGAAAGGGGAACCATTGTAGGTATCTGTTTCGGTGGCTTGTTGAATCGTGCAATATCTAGATTTGTGGGGAATTAGGATTTGACAGTGGCCCAATGTGAGACGACATGGGAATGTGAGGGCAGGCATACTTGTCAAAGCTCTGGTCAACTACATGTGACCACCGCAAGGGAGGATTGTCATATTGTGCAACTTGCCCATCTTAGCCCCTTCGCATCTCCATCTGTCATGTGAGAACAAGTAATGGAGTCTCTGCAATAATCTGTGTCATTCTAGACCATTGGTTGGAAAATAGCAGCAGCTGGATCAGAGAATTACCAGTGCGTGTGTAAGATGTTGCTAATACCACAACACAAACAGCTGCATTTGGAGGGGTGCCATGACCAAGAAGCACGGACTGCTGATGAATGACATTGCACTGCTCACGATAATTTTCATCGGCAAATATGGACGCAGTCTGGGTAGTGGCCCCATTCTTCCTATGTTGTGGAGAGCCACAGCAGGGTTACTTCTGTTGTCAAATGTGGGATACCATCAGGGAAGGCTTCAAGTGATGCCTGATAGTGATTAAAGGAACTCTGATGCACAACAGTATGTCATGGGCATCTTGCATCTTCAAGTGTTACTTCTCATGTGAAAAGTCATGCTGCTATTTTACAACAGGGTAGTGTTTGTCCGTGCTTGGCATGTATCTCTACGAACTGTCTGAGTGATGTTGGGGTACTCCCATGGCCAGCAAGATTCCTAGGTCTGCTCCTAATAGAACATATGTGGGTCCAGCTTGATTGTTAGCTCCATGCCCAGGCCTGTATCCAGTATATCAAGGACCAGTCACTACAGTTGTGGGCCTGCTTGCCTCAGGAGAGGCTACAACAGCTTTATGACACCTTTTCCAACCTAATCAGTGCATGCATCAGGCCTGAGGGGGTGCGTTATCATACTGATAAGTGGGCTCAACTGCCAAAGTATTTGTAAAAGTGATTCAATGTTGTAACCACTGAAATAATCTCACACATCCTCTCAACCTATGAAGTTGCATTTAGTTTCCTCCTCCCTGTCCCGGTGTTCCATAATTTTTATCAGGCATGTATTGTTAATAATTATCTCCATTTGGGAATTGAATCTTCAGCTCATGTATTGGTGGAAAACTTCCACATTTGCACTTACAATTCAAATACTGTAACGTGTTTATGACTATTGTTTTTGTAGTCTTCTATCTAAACACTGGTTTGATGCAACCCTCCATCTAAATCTAACCTGTGCGAACTTTTTCATATCTGCATAACTACTGCAACTTACAGCATATACCCGAGTATAAGATGACCCTGTTTATAAGACGACCCCCTTTTTTAAACAGGCTTCTTGAGAAAAATTTATTTTTAACGTATTCTGACTAATCAAAATTACAGAGTATTTTACTGACATGAAGTAGCTGCCTTAACATTATATCCATTCTAAATTTATGCCATTTATTGATCATCTACATTTTGATAATGTGACGAGAAATAAAATAAACAAAATAAATGGTTTATATCAATTTGTAGTTGGTATTCTTTTCCTCATTTTTTACGCAATAACCCTATTGTCTGTGGTATCAATACTTTGTCATCAACCTAATAGCAAACCAGCGAAATTTATATCATCATTGTCACAGACATTTTGATGTTTCTTCCAAATATGTTGTTGTGATTTCAGAGGTTGTGTTACTGTGGAATCTGACAACAAAGCTGTTTTTATCTGAGTACATATCAGGTTTCGATACTATACTGACAAGAATGTTACAGTGTCTCTTGCTGCCTGCCGCTCTTTCATCAGCTGTGTGGAATCCGCAGCTGTCTCACCCCCTTTTGTTCCCATCATATGTTGCGGTGAATGTCGAAACATTGCAGCATGAAACACACAAATACACCACTGGTGACTATCAAGACTTTTACCGTCTCCTGCAGAAATGAATACTGTTGTTGACAGTTTGTCTCATTTTAAAGTCTACTCAGTTCTGACTATGATAGAAGTTCCTAAAACCAAAGTACACGGTATAGATTCCCAGGGTTGGTAACATGACTTCAATTGTTGCTTGCTCACTGCTTCCCTCCCAGCACTCATCTAGTTCTAAGCCAATCTTGAATCACTGTTCCCTCTCTAACCCTTCTGTAGAGTTGTCTGTAAGCAATTGTGAAACATGGACTGCAATATTTTCTCTGATGTGAGACATGTGGAACAACAGCAAGTAATACATAAATAAAAGATCACAATCACAATTCAGTCCAATTCTCAAACTTCCTCTCGTCCTTCAATGTACTGACATCTGTTGGACTATCTCCAGACAGGTCTTGCTGCTGTATTTTATTCTCGCGACATCAATTATTCAGTTGAATATGACTTATTTAGTTTTTAGACATTTCATTCTGGTTAATTTTCCTTCTTGTTTCATCCGAATTTCACCATCATGTTTTTAAGCTGATTAAAGCTGGTTTTACCTACTATTGTAATATGCAAACACTGACCAGATTTCTCATGTGGAACCCACATAGTAAATCATTACAGTCTCTCATAATCAAATAAAATATTGATCTGAGTTCTGAATCAAGTAATGTTTTTTAAAGAACAATATTTCCCTTTTGGAATGTTACCTTTACTTAAAAAGCAGCACTAATGTTTGTACGTGGTATCTGTACATGAGTGAGAACTTTTATTGCAAAGCTGTCCAAATACAAGAAGAGTTGGTAAGATGATTAAATTTAATGCTATTTCCTCCTTTGTTTCACAAAATTGTCAAATTTTAAACACAACAACAGATTGTCATAGTGGCTAGTTCATAGTTTCTTGCATATCCCTTGCACCTAGCACCATGCGTTTCAAATCGCACATGATTGTTCGAGGAACATCGAAACTGTATTGAGTGCTTTAGTGTGTAGGAAAATCTTAAGCCTGTTCATACATGAGTGTCGTTTGTCCATCCCTGACTTCTGAATTCTTCAAAAACTGCACATGACCTCAATAGTCGAAGCTCCATCTGTAGATGTAAAACGACCCCTGTATATCTATTAAACAACGTAAAATGTTAATCCCAGCAGCAATAGTTTAATCTGTGAATATAAGATAACCTCATATTTTTTGAATGATGAAAGTGGGGAAAAACTTGCTATATAATCAGGTAAATACGGTACATCTATTTGAACCAGTTCACTGTAGCCAAGCCTTGGTCCCTCTACAATTTTTAACCCCCACAGTTCCCTGCATTACTATATTGATGAGTCAGGTCATGTCCTATGAATTTATCCCTCCTTTGTGTCAAGCTATACCATAAATTTCTTTTCTTGTCAATTCAATTCATCACCTGCTTGTTAAGTTATTGAAACTACTCATCTAATCTTCTGCATTTTCCTGTAGCACCATAATTCAGAAGCTTTTATTTTCTTCTTGGCCGAACTGTTTATCAGCCACATTTCACTTCCATTAATTGTTTATCCTGACTATGTCTTACTGAGTGGTCTCTGTCCAGAGATCCAAATGGGGAACTGTTTTACCCCCAGAGAGGATGCTGTCATCATGAGCCATACATTAGAGCTACATGTCCTGCTGAAATGTAATGGCTACAGTTTTCCCATGATTTCAGCTTTTAGCAATACCAATATAGCAAGGCTGGGTTGTCTGATAGTACAAGCCAGTTCAGTCAATTGTCAAGACACTTGCCCACGGAACTACTGAAAAGGGTGCTGCCCCCTTTCAGGTACCATATGGTAGTCTGGCCTCTCCACTGATATCCCTGTGATGCAGTTGCACCTGTGGTGTTGCTATCTGTATTGTTGAGGCATACAAGCCACCCAACCCTTTAATGTCCTTGATTTGTGGGGAGTTATGGCTGATACAATGCTGTTAAAGTGACACATGTAATTTGTTATTCTGGAGTGTGTTAAAGAACATAAATGACATTAATGGACATTTATCCATCCTAGAATCACAAATTAAATAATTAAAATATTTTAATGTATTGCTTTGTTGGAAAATACAGTGTCAAATATTCTGTGGTATAATGTGTGAGACATGTTGAATGAGTAGGAACTTTTGTCCCATAGGAAATAAATCAATAAATTGCCTCCAAAATGCAAATTTTTCAAATGTTCAATAAATCTCTAATAGAATAGACCTAAAAGACTAACTTACAGGAATATATTAGCATAATCTCGCTCACTGTTGTTAGAATGCTGTAGTAAGTTGTTTTGCTGTCGACCATCATCACTCTTGAATGAGAATTTCACTCTGCAGTGGAGTGTGCACTGTTATGAAATTTTCCTGGCAGATTAAAACTGTGTGCTGGACCGAGACTCGAACTCGGGACCTTTGCCTTTCGCGGGCAAGTGCTCTACCATCTGAGCTACCCAAGCACGACTCACGTCCCGTCCTCACAGCTTTACTTTCTGCCAGTAGAGCACTTGCCCACAAAAGGCAAAGGTCCCGAGTTCGAGTCTTGGTCCGGCACATAGTTTTAATCTGCCAGGAAAGTTTCATCATCACTCTTGCAGCTGAATTCATAGAATTATCAACATACAGTAATTGCAAAGCTACATCTTGTTAATTGAAACCTTTTGTTTACATATTCCTGGATACATGTTTAAATGAATTTAAAAATCTCTCAGAAAAGTCTCCATTATCAGACTCAAATTTGCTTCAGGGTAATTTTGATAGTTGACAGAGTATTTGTTTTAAAGTTATTATTATATTTTTTCATTTACATGTACTCGGATTGCACTGCAGAAAACAAAAAGGTGATAATATTTTCAGTTATTTGGTGCAAAATTATCTCCTTTCCTACTTCTTGCCTTCACACACACACACACACACACACACACACACACAGTTTTGTTATTTATATTGATGGTATAATTCCATCAGTTGGTGGATTGTAGAGTATAATTGCCAACTTTTAGCTTCTTTTGTTCTTAGATATGATAGGCTACGATGTTGAGCAAGTGCCTGTGATGCGAGCTCAACGTGATGGACCCGATTCAACGGGGTCCGACGGGTTTCATCACCTACAACAGCATGCTAAAAAACGTCGAAGCTCAGACATGGGTTCTTCAGAGGATTGGGAGTATCTGTTGCGTTCAGATCATCATCGGACTCTTGCTGCCAGCGTCACAACAATGCTTGGTTTACACCCACCTCCACCACCAAGTTCTGAGAAATCACATGAGAGTGCCACTCCAACAAATTCATCTGCATCACTTTTCTTATCGTTGCCTTTGTTGCATTATGCGCTACATCTGCTTTATGAGGTAAGTGTGCCTGTTGAAATGATGATGTTACTGTATTTGTTTGCAACTGTCTCAACTTACTGAATAGTGGCAACACTGACAGCAATGAGCAGAAAGATAGCAGAGAATTTAAAACCCCTATGCTGAAGATTCCCTTATCAGCAGCCAAACAGGTAAAATATGCCAACATTTAACACTGTGACACAAATTTGACATATTCCAACTTTTAGAAAAGGTAATAACACATTGTAGTGCAGCATAACGATGTACTATGCAGTTGTTTCATTCTGTTCAAATTTTAGCTGCTGAGAAAATATATAGATCGTGTTCAAAACAGAAAATCATTGTAATGCCAATTCTGGGGTAAGAACACATGAAGAATATATCCATTTTGGGAATACAGAGGAACAGATCCTTCTTCATTTGAAATATCTGGGATAAGATGTTTTACAATGTTAGATTTATGTGGTGAGAGTTCATAGGCTTTGGAACGTTAAGTTTAAAAAATGCTGAATGGAAAGATGATTCCGCTATCGACATCCACAGACTGCATAATCAGATACTCACAATTATATCTCCCTGGGCAGTGTTGTCAAAACAAATGTGTTGGAAAGAGTACTGAGTAAAATATTACTTGATTTCATTGAGAACATGTTTTTAATGTATAAATGGGAATATGTGAGTGTTGCAAAGGTCATTTTATAAACCTGACAAGTTTCTAAAAATTTTTAAGGAATTAGGCCAAACGACTTTATTGTTCAGTGTGTTTTTTGCACCTGACATCCACCCGAGGTGTGGTTGTTGTAGCTCCTGGGGACTCCTCACTCACCATCTCTTTTTTTGTGGACAACAAAAGACTTTTTTTGTTATTGAACTTTTCATTTGAAAGTTTGTTATTATGAATGAATCAGAAACAAGCTGGAAGAGGTACATGGTCTGAAGTAGCACTGAAGATCGTTTACCTTTGGAATAAAGGGTGTGTACTAGAGATCAGAAAGGAACTGTGTGTACTTCTCTTAAACTCACCGGTGAATTGTTTGATGTCATCTCTGAATTTCCCATTGCCATATGCTCAGAGACTTGGCTTGTGAGTCTCCCCTACTACCCATTTAACTGAAAACTCACCACTAGAGTATGTTTTTGGGTACAAGTGGACAATGCCAGTGTAAAAAGGGGGGAGAGTACACGAGTTTGTAACTATAATCAAGAACTCAAGGCATTGCTGCTACATACGCAACCATTGGCCAGCTGATTATTATATATCAATAAAATGACTGACTGGTTAGCAGTGAATATTGTTCTCTTGGTACGTGTGTGTGTGTGTGTGTGTGTGTGTGTGTATACATACGTACGTACATACTTATGTATGCATAAACTGTTCGATCAGACATCGGGATGCTCAGTGGTACCGACTGACCGACGTGTCATCCTCAGCCGATTGGTATCACTGGATGTCGATGTGGAGGGGCATGTGGCCAGCACAGTGCGCTCTTGGCCATTGCCAATTTTCGTGACTGGAGCCACTACTTCTCAATCAGGTAGCTCCTTAATTGGCCTCACAAGGGTTGAGTGCACCTGGCTTCTTCAACAGACTTGGACAGTGACCCTTCCAAGTGCTAGCCAAGCCCGACAGCACTTAACTTTGGTGATCAGACTGTAACTGGTGTTACCACTATGGCAAGGCCATTGGCTCGTTTGTGTGTATATACATGAATGAAACTTTCAAAGACTGTTCTGAATTATATATTTAGTCTCTCCTTCTAAATGGTCATTAATTATTAAAATAAATTTACAGCAGTCTACAAAAAAGTTGCAGAAATGAATGATAAACTACACAACTTGCTATTACCCCATAAACGCGAGTTGTCATAGCCAAAAGATCACACAAATATGATGCTTTTTGTTCGCAGGAACATAACAGTGATGGTCTGTGTCCAGTTTTCGTTTGACGGAACACATATGTGTCTGCTGGTGGAGGTGGAATAAACAAGAATACAACCATTTTCTTTGAATTGGAGAAACTTTGTATGTTTTTTGTCTGGAGCATGGAATATACTATCAAACTTTTTCCAGGCATCATTCTTCCTCAAGTGGTGCACATTTACAATTGTATACATTGCATCACTCAATTTTCATCTCATACCCTGCAAAATCACTCAAAACATAGCTCTGTTTGAGGCCAGCACATCCTGACAATCAATCATTTCGACGTGTCAGTACTATTTTACAACAGCAAGATATACACTCAACTTCCATAGTAAGTCACGACTAGTCTAATACTCTTGCATGCCTCTGTAAGAGAGAACGAGTCTATGAGTAAGAAGCGATCACAGCCATGAAACTTGTCATATTCATGGAACTACAGCAGGAATGAAGGAAGTTGGTAATAGCACTGATCACCTTGGTGTCTAGGGTATGCAATCCTCAATGTTAGACTTGTTCTCTCTGGTACATATGTAGCTGTAAAAGCACTGAAGATGAAAAGCACACTGGCCTGCACCTGAGGTTACAGCAGCAGAGATGGGAAATATCTGTAATGCAAGTTAGTAAATAAAACTTAAGCCTTCAAATGATTTTAATTACAAAGTTAATATAATAGAGGGAAACATTCCACGTGGGAAAAATATATCTAAAAACAAAGATGATGTGACTTACCGAACGAAAGCGCTGGCAGGTCGATAGACACACAAACAAACACAAACATACACACAAAATTCAAGCTTTCGCAACAAACTGTTGCCTCATCAGGAAAGAGGGAAGGAGAGGGAAGGACGAAAGGATGTGGGTTTTAAGGGAGAGGGTAAGGAGTCATTCCAATCCCGGGAGCGGAAAGACTTACCTTAGGGGGAAAAAAGGACGAGTATACACTCGCGCGCGCACACACACACACACACATATCCATCCACACATATACATACATGGACATACATGGGTGTCTGTATATGTGTGGATGGACATGTGCGCGTGCGCGCGAGTGCACACACATCCCCCCCCCCAAGGCAAGTCCCTCCACCCCCGGGACCGGACCGACTCCCCACCCTCTCCCACAAAAAACCCACATCCCCCCCCCTCCCCGACGAAGCAACAGTCCGCCGCGAAAGCCCGAACCCTGCTGCGCATGCCCGTGCCTGCCCATGCGTCCATCGACCCGCCAGTGCCCCCGCCTGGCAAGTCACATCATCCTTGTTCCTAGACACATCCCTCCCACATGGAATGCCCCCCTCCACTATATATATATATATATATATATATATATATATATATATATATATATATATATACAGAGGGAAACATTCCATGTGGGAAAAATACATCCAAAAACAAAGATGATGCGACCCACCGAATGAAAGCGCCGGCAGGCCGACAGACACACAAACAAACACAAACACACACACAAAATTCAAGCCCTCGCAACAAACCGCCGCCCCACCAGGAAAGAGGGAAGGAGAGGGAAAGACGAAAGGATGCGGGCCTCAAGGGAGAGGGCAAGGAGCCACCCCAGTCCCAGGAGCGGAAAGACCCGACCCTAGGGGGAAAAAAGGACGGGCACGCACCCGCACACACACACACACACACACACACACACACACACACACACATATACAGACACAAGCAGACATATTTAAAGACAAAGAGTTTGGGCAGAGATGTCAGTCGAGGCAGAAGTGCAGAGGCAAAAATGTTGTTGAATGACAGGTGA
The DNA here is from genome assembly GCF_023898315.1 of Schistocerca nitens. Taxonomy (NCBI): domain Eukaryota; kingdom Metazoa; phylum Arthropoda; class Insecta; order Orthoptera; family Acrididae; genus Schistocerca; species Schistocerca nitens. The sequence goes on along the minus strand of NC_064614.1, from coordinate 1,267,770,202 downwards.
GGTATGAGTGGCGGCAACTTGAAATTAGTGGAGATTGAGGCCTGGTGGGTAACAGGAAGAGAGGATATATTGAAGAGCAAGTTCCCATCTCCGGAGTTCGGATAGGTTGGTGTTAGTGGGAAGTACCGAGATAACCCGGACGGTGTAACACTGTGCCAAGATGTGCTGGCCGTGCACCAAGGCATGTTTAGCCACAGGGTGATCCTCATTACCAACAAACACTGTCTGCCTGTGTCCATTCATGCGAATGGACAGTTTGTTGCTGGTCATTCCCACATAGAATGCATCACAGTGTAGGCAGGTCAGTTGGTAAATCACGTGGGTGCTTTCACACTTGGCTCTGCCTTTGATCGTGTACACCTTCCAGGTTACAGGACTGGAGTAGGTGGTGGTGGGAGGGTGCATGGGACAGGTTTTACACCGGGGGCGGTTACAAGGATAGGAGCCAGAGGGTATGTGTGGATGGATATGTGTGTGTGTGTGTGTGTGTGTGTGTGTGTGTGTGTGTGTGTGTGTGTGTGTGTGCGAGTGTATACCCGTCCTTTTTCCCCCTAAGGTAAGTCTTTCCGCTCCCGGGATTGGAATGACTCCTTACCCTCTCCCTTAAAACCCACATCCTTTCGTCCTTCCCTCTCCTTCCCTCTTTCCTGATGAGGCAACAGTTTGTGGCGAAAGCTTGAATTTTGTGTGTATGTTTGTGTTTGTTTGTGTGTCTATCGACCTGCCAGCGCTTTCGTTCGGTAAGTCACATCATCTTTGTTTTTACATAATTACAAAGTTACTTTCTCTTGCCTTCATACATTCTTCATGAAAATTGAAATAATCTATCAGAAGTTTAAAGCACACAAAGAGGCACTTGATCAGTTATTTTATTCCTGGAGCATTGATCAGTAAAGGAAAAAAAAAGAGTGAAATTGTTATCAAGCAACTTTCTCAGGGTTTGTATCAGTGGTTTACTGAGTGTAGGTTTCATTCAAGAGTGATCTACCCGTAATTAGCTGTCAGGATTGGTTGTAGTTAGCAGGTTCTTATTAGTTGTCTCTGATGGGTAGTCACTAACAGCTATTTTACTGTCCACACCTGCTTTGATTCTTGCCAACAAGAGAAATGCTATGTGTGGGGCCTACAGAAATTATGATTGACATACGAAGCTCATTATTTGTTAAATATTTATATGATACTGGGAAATCCTGCATGGAATTCAAATAATGGAAAGGATGTAAATAAACTAACCACTTAACATATTAATTAGGTGTTGAGCAGTTGATAAGCCCATAAAAGACACTGAAAGCATCTGTAAGCTTTTGGACAAAGTCCTTCCTCAGAGCTAACAAAAGTGGTACTGCAGTCCAGTGCAGGTTTGTGTGTGTGTGTGTGTGTCTCTGTCTGTCTGTCTGTCTGTCTGTGTGTGGGTAGGTAGGTAGGGAGGGATGGGGAGGGCATGGGGGAGGGGACCACATGCACGCTATTAGCTCCGAGGAAGGTCATTGTTAGTAAGCATAGAACTTATTTCAATCTTTTTTATGTAGCTGTCTATCACACAATCCCTCAGCTATGCATATAGTAAGTGTAAGTACTCCCTCCATTATTTAAAACCTTAAAATCTCTCACAATCAGGGCTTAAGTCACCCTGCCAAGTTTCTGGACTTGTTCTGAGCACGTTTCAGCTGCCACTTGTTGGATAATATGAGACTGAAGGAAAAAAGCACAGTTGCTACCCATATACAAGAAAGGCAGCTGAAGTGAAGTACTAATCTACTGACCACTGTCATTGATATCTACATATTGTAGAACCTTGACATATATTCTGTGCTCAAACATATTGATGTGTCTTGAACTGAATGACTTTCTCCATGCCAGTCCCCATTAACTCAGAAAATTCACCCATTCAAAATCAAATTTATCTTTCCTCACACAATATCCTGAAAAACAACGGACCAATGCAGTCAGGTAAATGCAATATTTCTTGACTTCTGAAAAGCATTTGACTTAGTTCCAGACCAACACTTGATAATGAAAGTAAAATGATACAGAGTATGAAACAAAATTTCTGACTAAATAGAGGATTTCCTTGAGGTGAGGGAACAGCATGTTCTCATTGATGGAGAGTCACCAACAGAAGTAGAAGTAAATTTAAGTGTGCCCTAGGGAAATGTTTGGGACTCCTGTTGTTCATTTTGTGTATTAACATTCCAACAAACAAAATTAATAGTAACCTCTCTCTTTTTGCACGAGATTGCAGTTACCTATAATGAAGGGAGGCCTATAAAAGCTACCAAAATGTCCAGGCCAATCCTGATAAGATTTTAAAGTGATGTGAAAACTGGTAACTTGCTTTCAGTGTTCCAAAATACTACACTTAGTCTCATTTGACTACAATATCAATGAGACACAACTGAAATTGGTCAACTCATACAAATACTTGTAGGGATGTAAAATGTAATGATTACACAGGTATAGTAAGGAATGTTCTGGCCGAATGTAAATAATTTAGGTTTAAAGGCGACCACTGATTGAACATTAAAGCTGTTGAATCATCGACAGGCACACAAGAAAGTTCAGTTATTTGTCTCCTTTACTTCTTAATTATGTATAATAATACACCAAGTTCAGTCAGAGGTAAAAGATGGCAGACTTTGGTTAGTAGACAGGGTTCTGGGAAAATTCAATCACTGTACAAAGGAGATTGATTACAAAACACTTGTGTGACTCATACCATGTAGTACGAGGGTAGGCTTGAAAAGTAATGCACACATGCTTGTGGAATACAACCTAAATTACCACAAGAAACACGCCATGTGTCATATGGAAGGTAATGTCCCTCTCCATACGCTTGTGCAGTTTGAATGCATTGCGTTCATCTCGTGCATTTTGAGTAGTGGAAGTATGGAGATGTGTTCTAGTGCTATGACAGTCCGAGTTAAACAGTGTGCTGTTATCGAAGTTTTAACTGCTGAAAAAGCGACTCCTAACGAGATTCATCCTCATTTAAAGGCTATTTAGGTGGCGATGCTGTTGATAGGTTTTCTGTAAATCACTGGGTAATAAAATTCCATGATTGCAAATCTGGAAAATCCGTAATTGTTATATAATTGTTAATGAAACACACTGTGGATGTCCAGTCAGTGCCACACAGACAATAAACACCACAAACTAATTGACAGTTTGATTCAAAATGAGCAACTTCTGCCGTAGCACCACGATGAAGGAGATGACTTCCTTTTGAATATTGTGGTGGGGAACGAGTCATGGATCCATCATTAGGATGCAGAAGAAAACAGACAGAGTGCTGAATATCATTGAACATCTTTTCTTCAGGCAAAAAAGTTCAAAACACAACCATCTGCAAAAAATTCTTTTGTCTGTATTTTGGGATGCTCAAGTTTATGTGACTGATTATCTGGTATGAGGTGCAATCATAAATTCTTTTCAGAAAATAGAGACTCTAAAACACCACCTATGTCGAGTTTGTCTTGTTAGAGGTGGCCTGGCGCCTACACTCTTGCAACATTACAATGCTCATCCACACTCCTCATGTGCAACTGAAGTTGCTCTGTGAAACCTAAAGTCTGAACTGATTGCACACCCTTCTTACTCCCCACCCCCATATTGCGCTTCGCAATTTTTATTTTTTTTCCCCTCTGTTCAGGAGCGACCTCAAGGGTAATCATTACACCTCACAATTCCGTACAGAATATTGTGTTGTTACACAGCTGTACTACTCCCCAAACTTTAATAAGGTTGTGCATTGTAAATATAACTATAAACATATTGGGTGTAATGGGAAGTTATGAATCTTGTCAGAAATGTGATTATAATGCACACAACAAGCTAGTTAAAAGGCAGCATTTATTCTAACATTCACTGCTCCAGTATTGGCACAATACATTTGCTTTATGCTGTGGCTGTGCATCCCAAACATGTCTTATTTTTGAATGCCTTCAATTTAGTAACTTAATGCTACCATATATGGGAGAAACATCTAGGAATTTTTTTTAAAACCAGCCCACAGTCAAATTACTTGTTCATCTTTTCAAGTGTGCCTCAGCCAAACTTGGCATCACTCTGTATGAAGTAGAGTGTGTGCTGTGTACTATGATGGGTACACAACTTAAGACAAGGTGGATGACTTATACTAAAGCAAAAAAAAAAAAAAAAAAAAAAAAAAAAATCTGTACAGCAATACAACCATTGACATTCACAATCTGATTTGCTCTTGATCATAAAGTACCCCTCTGATAAATCAGAGCCTAAAAACAGATACAACTCTACATCTCTAGCTCTGTTTGTGCTCCTGCAAATGTATTTGCAAATGTGCACTGGCTTCCATGTTTGTCCTTTCCTCCATCTTTGCCCTTTCTTAAACCAGTTGACATAAGTGCCAGCATTTTATGTACATCCATTTTGGGATGAATACTGCAGCAGCAGCTACTGTTAAGTGTTATTATTTGGTAATAACGAAAGTTCTGGTAGAATGTAATTTAAGAGCAAAGCAGTCCACTCACTAAATAGCAGCAGCATTGAGTACTTCACAGGCACACACACATACAGAAGAGAAAGAAAACTGCTAGCGTATGGAATAAAGCCTTTTAATAAGCTATAATACACGAAATGCACGTGCTGACTGGACACGAAGTGCCTGGATTGCATTATGATAGGTGAACTAGGGTGCGGTGTGGATTGTGTTGGGTGGACTAGAAGGGGGGAAGGAGAGGGAGAGAGAGAGAGAGAGAGAGAGAGAGAGAGAGAGAGAGGAGGTGGAGTGAGAAGTGTAGGGGAGAGGCAGGAAGAGGGGTTGAGGTTGGGTAGTTAGTGGCTCAGAGGGAGGCAGCAGGTTTGCTGGCTAGTAATGCAGCAGGGAAGGATGGCAAATACATTGAGTACTGGAGCTGGAGGGCTTCAGTGCACAATTGGTGGGTGGGGGGGGGGGGAGGCATGTATTGGAAAGGGTTGATAGGACAAAGGCAGGGGAAACTATTGGGTGGGTGGCGTGGGAACTGTGGGTTAGCAGAGATTAAGGCCAGAAGGGTTACAGGAGTGAAGGATGTGTAGCATGAGTAACTCCCATCTGCACAGTTGTAAAAAAGCCAGTGGTGGAGGGAAGGATCCAGATGGTATGGGTTGTAAAGCACCCAGAACTCAAGCATGTTGTGCTCAGGAGCATATTGTGCCACTAGGGGTCAACTTTGTTCTCTACGGTTTGGCAGTGACCATTCCTGCTGGTGGACAGCAGGTTGGTTGTCATACGTACATGAAAAGCAGTGTAGTGATAGCAGCAGACTTGGTTTATGAGGTGGGTGCCTTCACATGTGGCCGGCCTCTGTTCAGTAGGGTAAGCCTGAGACAGAACTGGAGTAGGAAGTGTTGGTTGGGTGAATGGGGCGTCTTGCACCTGGGTCCTCCACAGTGGTATGATCCCTGTGGCAAGGGCTGGGACTGGAATGGCTTAGGGATGGACTAGGATGTTGTGGAGGTTGGGTGGGTAACAGAACACCACATTAGGAGGGATGAGAAGGTTCTGACAAAGGATGGGGTACAGGTGTTCTAGTCTGGGGTGGTATTGGCTGAGTAAGGGGTCACTCCATTGTCTCTGGTTCTTGTGGTTGAGGGGAGGATTGGGGGCATGTAGGGATAGGGCACAAAATATCTGTTTGTGGACTAAGTCTAAGGGATACTGCCTTTCTGTGAAAGCATTTGTGAGACTTTCAGCATACTGGACAAGGTAGTGGTTGTCACTGTAGACATGCTGTCTCTTGGTGACCAGGTTGTTTGGGAGGGATGTTTTGGTGTGGAGGGGATGTCAGCTGTCAAATTGCAGATACTATTGTTGTTTGGTGGGTTTAATACAGACAGAGGTGTGGATGGAGTCACCAAGAAGAGTAGTTAAATGTCCAGGAAGATGACCAGTTGGGTTGAGGAGGACCAGAAGGAGTGGTGGGAGAGAAGACGTTGAGGTTGTGGAGGAAAGATAGGGTGACTTGACCCTGGGTCCAGATCATGAAATTGTCATCAGTGAACCTTACCAGATGAGGAATGTTGATTTTGGAGGCTAGGAATGCTTCCATGAAATGGCCCATTGAACAGTTGGCATAGGAGGGTGCCATGCAGGTGCCCATGTCTATGCTGCTAATTTTTTTATATGCCTCATGATGAAATGCAGTGACTACCTGACAGAAGACTTCAAACAACTTGGGTTAGTACATTGTCGCCACATCCTCTATCCGACAGTTTTCCCTTCCTCTGTTCTGTAAACCTCCCTCCTCCGATCCTTGCCTCCAAGCCATCTTCACTGTACACATGTCTCTTCATTTGCAGACTCAGTCTGTATTTGTAGCTTTCTAATCGTAATGTATCATACATGTAGCTTGCAGAAGTTGGTTTGTATTATAGCTGGGTATATGAATGCTTAATTTGTATTTTCCACTTTACAGTTTTTCAAATTATTGGTATGTGACATCATACATGTCAGAAAAATTACATCAAGATGTTCAGCTGAATTTTTTGTTTACTGCTTGAGCTATTTGCTCCTTGTCATTGTATTTTATTCCCATTTTCCCTTTGTTTTTCTTTACTGTTGAATTTTTCTACTTTGTGAAGAGATCCTCTTTGCTCATTTTCTTCTTTTTACCTTGTGTATGTTACCTAGTTTATTTTCTAAATTTATTGCCTTCAGGTTTTAAATCCTGCTTCTATATACAAACTACATGTTCTTTTTTTGCATATCATGTACTATGTTCATGGCTTGATCATCTCTGAATGTACCAAATTTGGTATGTCATCTGATGACAGTTACCGGTTATTATTAAGTGAAAGATATTGTTCGGTGAGCACTTCATACTCTGTGGTAGTTAATCTTATTTAACCATAATCTGTTAACTGAGTCATGTTCTTCCTTAACAAGACTCACTAAAATCGTTTACTATGCATTGTGGACTGCTGTTACAGAAAAACTGTATACTATAATCAGATTTGTCAAAACAACAGTTCTCAAATTTCATACCATATCTGTATACGATATTTTTCATCATATGTACAGTATGCTTATGGAAAGACTTACTGGTCTTCAAGGAGGTGATATATAAACAAATCTGCAGCAGAGCCCAGGGCACCCGCATGGCACACTCCTGTGCCAACCTTTTTATGGGCCATCTGGAGGTAACATTCGTAGCCTCTTAAAATCCCAGACTCCTTGTCTGGTTCAGGTTCATTGATGATATCTTCATGATCTGAACCCAGGACCAAGTCACTGTATCCTCATTCTGTCCTCCTCAGTCCAACATGCTATCTTTGGTGATGTTGATCATCTCCTCTCTGATGGCTCCATTCACAGGTTGTGCCCATATTAAACCCATGAACTGCCAACAGTACCTGCGATTTGACAGCTATCACCCCTTCCACACCCAGAAAGCATTCCAAAGGAGCCAGGCCGCTGATGGGTGGCATATCTGAAGTGATGAGAATTCCCTTGTCCAGTATGCTGAATGTCTCACGAGGCCTTCCACTTGATGGGAAGGTATATAAACAAATTTGCGACACAGCTGTTGGCACCTATGTGGGACCCTCATATGCTGATATTGCTATGGGCCATCTAGAAACCTAACCCTTTGTCTGGTTCAGTTTCATTGATGGTATCTTCATGAACTGGACTCAGGTCAAGACACCCTATCCCCATTTGCCCATAATCTCAACACCTTGTCTGCCATACACTTCACCAGGTCATCCTCACCCCAGTATCTCACTTTCCTGGATGTTGACCTCCTCCCCTCTGATGGTTCCATCCTCACCTTTGTCCATATTAAGACCACTAAGCTCCAACTTGACCTGCTCTTTGACAGCTGTCACCCATTCCACACCAAAAACCAATATATCCTGGTCGCTCATGGGGTATTTGCAGTGATGAGAATTCCCTTGCTCAGTATCTGCAGGTCTCATGAGAGTCTTCACAGACAGACAGTACCCCTAAAATCTAGTTCTCAAGCAGAATTCCTGTGCTGTATCCTCACATACCTGTACTCCCCCCACTAGTCCCAAGAATAAGCTACATTGGCTTGTCCCCCTAGTCACCCAATATCACTTTGGATAGGAGCAGCTGAACAGTATCCTTCACCAGTGGCTTGATGATTTATGAGGGACACCTTTCCCACCCCACCAAATCTTGTATTACATCGGCCATGCAACCTACACATCTCCTGGTGTTCCCTCCCTATCCCACTCCAATTCACAAGGCCTTGCGCCAGCAGTCATAACCCTGTGGAAAAACTGTGCGCTAAACCTGCCTGATTCACCCACCCAGCACTTTCTACTCCAGTCCTGTTGCAGGCATAACCTACCAAATCAGAGGCCAGGCCATGTGCGAAAGCACCCATGTCATAAATCAACTCTGTTGCAATGCTGCACAGCTTTTGATGTCAGCATGACAAATAACCACCTTTCTATCAGAATGAATGGCTACTGTTAAACTGTGACCAAAAACAATGTTGATCACCCAGCGGCACAACGTGCAGCTGAGCACGACATGCTAGAATTCAGTAGTTGCTTCACAACCCAGGCCATCTGGATCCTTTCCTTCGCCATCAGCTTTCCTGAATGATGCTGGTGGGAGTTATCCTTGCAGCACATCCTTCACTCCCATAACACTCCTGGTCATAGTCTCCATTAACACACTGTCTCCACACACTCTACCCAACAGTGTCCCCTATGTCACCTCCTCACAATCCGTGCCTATGTCACTTTGATTGTACACTAGTTCAGTACCTGTGTGTCACATCCCAGCCATCCCCCCCCCCCCCCCCAATCTCTCTCTCCCTCTCTCTCCCCCCCCCCCCCTCTCTCTCTCTCCTCTTTCTCCAAGTTGTTAGCTACCTATCCCCAACCCCTCTTTCCACCTCTCTCTCTCTCTCTCTCTCTCTCTCTCTATCTGTGTGTGTGTGTGTGTGTGTGTGTGTGTGTGTGTGTGTGTGTGTGTGTGTGTTGTGTGTGTCAACCCAATCCTACTCTACACAACCCTCACCCCCTCCTCACCCAACCTTATTCCATCGGCTTATATATAAATTCGGTGTTGTGTGTGCAGCTGGCACAATGTAGGGACATAGGTGCATGCTTGCGGGTGTACTCTTCATAAAAGCTGGGAAATTTTTTTCTTTTGTGTGTGCCTGTTGGCATCAATGCTTTTACTGTTCAGTGACTGGTCTCCTTTACTCTTAAATTATTTATTATTCTTACTGCACATAAGTGCTGGTATGGCTCCTTAAATTAAATCTCATCAGTTTTTGTTCCCTGTCTTTGTCTGTTCTTAGCCAAAGCACTGACTGTGAAGGTCCTGACTTTGGTGGGACCTTAAAGTAAAATTGTCTTTCTGATTTTCAAAAAGGTATTTGTGTATGTGAATGCAAAAAGTTTCTTTGGCCTGTGCAGCTTACTTTTGCAAGAATATTAGGAAAGAAGAGGAAAAAATGAAACCTCTTTGATGAATTATTATTGATCCTTTATGTAAATCTGCATCGATATTAACTACATATTTTTGTGGAAGGGATTATTTGTTCTATGCTGTAATTCCATATTTTTAAATGAATTTGGCATGAACAACACTCCCTGGTAAATGGCATTCTTGAGTGTGATTATTATGAAATGTTGATGCTGGCTAGTTCTTCAATTGTAGAGACTATAAATAGTGACACCTATCTTATGTTTCCTTCGGACACACTCAGTGTTACACAGACTCCTCAGATACACAATGTAATATATGAGTACATTGTCAGTTCCAGTGACAGACTAAGATCAACAGTATAACTGTAAATTCCTGTTCTGTTACTTTTCTCTGTAACACATATAAGTTCAATGCATACAGTTTTTTTTGTATGCTCTTGTCTAAATGCCAGATAATTAAGAAATTTAATTACATTGTGCATTCTGTGTAGAAGGTGCTGGGTGGGACATGTGGCATTCCTTAGTTATAATGTTCCTAACTGCTTTATTTAACAACATTAATATTTATTTACCTGTCCCTTTAGATATGATCTGCATTTCTACAATGAAGTTTTGAACTTTCAATGCTGATTATCTAATTTTGTCTGTCTGTAATATTGTATTGCTCAGTTCATTGATGCTGCAAATTAATATACATCCCTTATATAACAGCTGACGTGAATTCTATTTACTAATTTACTACGGCACACACTAAAAAAAATAAGACTCACCATAAATGAGTTATTCAGTTGAGATGGAAATTAGTAGATGTGCATGTAAAAAAAAAAAAAAAAAAAAAAAAAAAAAAAAATTACAATTTCAGAAAAATGGGACAATTTATTAAAGATACAGAGTTAAGTCCACCTATGACCTGTACGCGAGTAGTTATTTGGCTTGATGCTCCAGATGTTCTCACTTGGGGATGACCTTGCTGGCTAAGGTAGGGTTTGGCAAGCACAAAGACAAGCAGTAGAAATGCTCACTGTGTGTGTGTGTGTGTGTGGGTATTATCTTGTTGAAATGCAAACCAAGGATAGTCTGGGGAACCTCCAGACGTGTCTTTGGCCTGGAATCTAAATGACTGGTGTAGAATTGTCTTCAGTGTTGAGTCCCATTTTGAACTGAGTGCCGATTGGCTAAGTGCATCAATCTCAGTCAAAAAGGAAGATAACCAAGTTCAGTAATCACAGTTTAAGTAAACAGTGTTTAAAATGTCTATGTGGTACACCAACGTTAATCACCAGGCAGCAAATGATCACCAGCCAACTGTGCAGTTTACTGCAGTTAACACTGTGTATTGTAATGGAAGGTGCATTGGAGATGCAGAGATGTTAACAGATACATGAATTTGCACATGACTGCCTATAAATTTTCTAGACAATCGCTGGTAAGTGACATAATTTCTCTCACATGCTCTCATTTTTGTCAACAAGCAGAAGCATGTTTATACCTTGCTCTAGTCCATTCATTTATGTTTGGCAAAATGGAAAAAGAACACCAAATTTTTCAAAGTACAAGATAGATATATCTCTCATGTTGATCAGTGCAAATGAACTTGAAAATAAAAGAACTGACGGTTGCAGTATAAAAGAAGAAATGTACAGCATCTTCTTTTGATCATTATTTTTTTAATTTTTCCCATTTAGTTTGAATACCTACATCGTTACATCATTTAAGTATAAATATCATCAAATATATGAATATAATAGAGGGAAAAATTCCACGTGGGAAAAATATATCTAAAAACAAAGATTCTGTAACTTACCAAACGAAAGTGTTGGTACGTTGATAGAGACAATAACAAACACAAACACACACACAAACAAACACACACACAAATTTCAAGCTTTCGCAACCCACGGTTGCTTCATGAGGAAAGAGGGAAGGAGAGGGAAAGACGAAAGGATGTGGGTTTTAAGGGAGAGGGTAAGGAGTCATTCCAATCCCGGGAGCAGAAAGACTTACCTTGGGGGGAAAAGGGACAGGTATACATTCGCACGCGCGCGCGCGCCCGCACACACACACACACACACACACACACACACACACACACACACACATCCATCTGCACATATACAGACTCAAGCAGACATATCAACGTACCAACGCTTTCGTTTGGTAAGTTACAGAATCTTTGTTTTTAGATATATCATCAAATATATGTTGATTAACACATCTAATTTTGATTTTTATCAAAAATGCATGTCTTCTTATTTCGAACTATATGCTACATTTAAAAATCCAGTTTTCATTGCAAACAAAAATTCATAATTATCAGTCTTTTGTAAAAGATTGTTAACCAAGATTGTAAATTAAATGCTACAAATTAATTTTTTGCGTATTATTGTATTTTACACATCACATAAATGCTCACAGCATTTGTTTAAAGCCGGCCGGTGTGGCCGAGCAGTTCTAGGCGCTTCAGTCTGGAACTGCGTGACTGCTACGGTCGCAGGTTTGAATCCTGCCTTGGGCATGGATGTGGGTGATGGCCTTTGGTTAGTTAGGTTTAAGTAGTTCTAAGTTCTAGGGGACTGATGACCTCAGATGTTAAGTCCCGTAGTGCTCAGAGCCATTTGAACCATTTGAATTTGTTTAAAAATATGTTTCTACATGGAATCGAATCCAGGTATGAGTACGCTCACTACTGCACAGTCACATTGCCTGTCAAAATAAATCTTTATTATTTCAGCAAGTTAAACAATCGCAATACTCAAAAAAAAAAAAAAAGGACTGAATTTCGCCCCCATCCCCAGAACGATCCCGAAACGAGACATTATTAGTGACGTGGAAGAAGCAATACGAGGGCTTCCAAAGGAGGAAGCAGAGGAAGTCACACGGGAAACTTACAGAATATTCAACAGATCTCGATTACCTAAAAATAACATATCTGCGGAAGAACGAGCAGCTCTCCGATCCCTTAGAGATGACCCTGATGTAACGATCCTACCAGCAGGCAATACTACAGTGCTATTAAGCACTGCCGAGTACCGGCAGAAAATAAACCTGCTGCTACAAGACGAGGCCTACAAGAGGCTGAAGAATGATCCAACCTTGATGATGAGTAGAAAGACGATAGCTCTGCTGATGAAATCCGACTTACCTGAGCCAATGAAGAAACATCTGTACCCCAGAACGCCAGCGATACCACGCCTGTAAGGACTGCTGAAGATCCATAAAGAAGGGGTGCCTCTGAGACTGATTGTGGACTCCATCAACTCTCACAGTTACGGACTAGCTAAATACTTAGTGACACTGCTCAAACTCCTTACGGAACACTGCAGCCACCATGTGAGAAACTCAGCCGAATTTGTAAAAATACTCAGGGACATGCGACTACAAAGGGAGGACCTACTCGTGAGCTTCGACGCGACGTTGCTTTTCACGAAAGTGCCCCTTCGAGACTCCTTGGCACTTTTAGCTCAGCACTTTGAACCACAAACTGTCAGCCTGTTTGAACACAAACTAACAACCACCTACTTTCAGTGCAACAAGGAATTCTATGAGGAAATCGATGATGTGGCCTTGGGTTCCCCACTGGCTCCTGCAGTTGCAAACCTCTGTATGGAATATTTCAAGGAGGTGGCCTTCCAAACTGCTAGCCAGAAATCAAAGCACTTCTTCCACATTGTCGATGACACTTTTGTCATGTGGGGACATGGTAAATAGGCGCTAGGTGAGTTTCTGGAGCACCTCAACAGCATCCATCTGAATATAAAATTTACGATGGAAATGGAGGAAAATTGATGCCTCCCCGTCCTTGACATACAAATTAAGAGGAAGGCAGATGGTTCACTACGCCATGCAGTACATAGGAAGAAGACACACACAGACCGATACCTTCATTCAACAAGCTGCCACCATCCAGCATAAAGACAAACAGTACTGACCACCCTGGTACATAGGGCGTGCTCCATCTGAAACAAAGACAGCCTACCATCCGAGCTGCAACACCTGAGGGACGTCTTCCACCAAAATGGCTACAGTGAAACGCACATCATCAGGGCGCTTAAAAGGAAGAAGGAAGCAGTGACAACCCAAGAAGAAGAAGAAGGAGGAGGAGGGGGAGTAGGACGACAATAAACAACTCGTGTTCCTTCTGTATGTGGGTCCACTGTCAGCCAAAATTGCACAACTTCCAAATACAATATCAAAACCATTCTGCGCCTACCACTGAAGACGAGGGAGTTCCTAGGTTCTGCCAAAGACCTGCTGAAGCTTAACACACCAGGAATATACAGCATCCTATGGGAATGAGGTAAACCATACATTGGACAAACACAGCGGTGTATATCTAAACACTGTGAAGAACATATTAGATGTGTGCGACTACGTCACACAGAAAAGTCGACCATAGCAGAACACAGCATAAATGAAGAACACACCTTCAAATTTGAAAACACTGATGCCGAGCATCTGGCTTCTGGGAAAGTATTATCAAAGAATCCCTAGAAATAAGGATTCAAGACAACCTGGCCAACGGGGATGAGGAATACCAACTCAGCGCAGCATGAAACCCTGCGATAGCAGCAATCCGTTTGGAGCGGGTCCGTCAATGTTCTCCACCACAGATGCAGACAGAATGCTTACACCGAGAACCAAACGCGGCCATTGGGGACGACCGCTACCCCCACCAACTCATGCATGCTGCCGGTCCGCTGCAGCCTCCCGAAGTCTAGTGGAGGAGGGGGGGGGGGTGACCATGCATATAAATACCCCACTCTCCGTGAATCTCGACACTTCACCAGAATATTGGTGGTATAACACTTCCCGAAACGTCGCGATGTATCAACGCTACCACCCAACTGGAGACCCGAGAAACCTTCATCAACAGTTTATGCCAGGAAAGCCTACAGTCACGTATATGATTGGAATATTTAGAAGTCAGTTTTCTCGAGAATTTTTGAGAGATGCATCAAACTTTGGGACAGGTATATTTGAGTTTTGAACTTCATGTACCATGAATATAAAAAAAGATTACAAACATCTGATTGTTGTGTAGTCCACTTGTTAGAGAAAAATAGGCAGTGCAGTCACTCGTGGAGGGGCAATTTAATTCTACTCCTGGTACGTCTGATTCATAAATTAATAAATTTTCTGCATTCGTCTTACATATAGGGTACAGCATATGGTGTGGTCTTGGGTTCCCCACTGGCTCCTGCAATTGCAAACCTCTGTATGGAATATTTCAAGGAGGTGGCCCTCCAAACTGCTAGCCATTGAGTCTGTCTCACCATGTCAAAATGCGTGCCGTCTTAATACCGTATGCTTGTAAAACTCTGGTCATCTCTCGAAAATGGGGAGTGAGCAGCAGTAAAATTTAACTACGGTCAAATCCTTCATTTAACATTGATCGAGATCAGTGCATCAGAATTTTGCAATGAACAACGTTAAATGCCAACTTTACTACAGTTAACTTTTAAATAATGACTAACTGACAACCTCAGCTGCCGACAGGTGTTGTTGATATACCTCGATGTGGACAGCTGAAAATGTGTGCCCCGACCGGGACTCGAACCCGGGATCTCCTGCTTACATGGCAGACGCTCTATCCATCTGAGCCACCGAGGACACAGATGAATAGTGCGACTGCAGGGACTTATCCCTTGCACGCTTCCCGTGAGTAAGCAGGATACTCCGGGTTCGAGTCCCGGTCGGGGCACACGTTTTCAGCTGTCCACATCGAGGTATATCAACAATACCTGTCAGCAGCTGAGGTTGTCAGTTAGTTGTCATTTATTCCAGGGAAAAGCTGCATGGTCATCAACAGTAACTGTTCTTTCGAGAACAAGTTACTGTCTTCGTATATATAGTTAAAGGCTACCCAGCCGTTGACCTTCGTCTTTGCGAATGCGCACAGGTTGCCCAAACTCTTACGGGAATCGCCAAAACGTGCGTGAGTAATGAGTGGGTGGGCAAATGTCTATAAGGTACAATACATATGTAGAATTGTGGACAGTTGGGAATGTGAGTCTCACGGGAAGCGTACAAGGGATAAATCCCTGCAGTCGCGCTATTCATCTGTGTCCTTGGTGGCTCAGATGGATAGAGCGTCTGCCATGTAAACAGGAGATCCTGGGTTCGAGTCCCGGTCGGGGCACACATTTTCAGCTGTCCACATCGAGGTATATCAACAACACCTGTTGGCAGCTGAGGTTGTCAGTTAGTCATCATTTATTCTAGGGAAAAGCTGCATGGTCATCAACAGTAACTGTTCTTTCGAGAACAAGTTACTGTCTTCGTATACATAGTTAACTTTTAGTCGAAGTCAGCGCACTTATTCGGATGATCAGCAAAGGTGTTCTGGTGACACTCTTGACAGCATAGTATACCAGTCTATCGCCCGCCACACAACCACAATCAAGAGTGCCATTTCTTTTCATAGCAGGACTTCTTTTGTTGCCATCCTTACAGCACAGTGATACATCGGTGACATTCTGTTCCCGATTTTGTTGCCCTTCATGGCAAGCCATTCTGGGCTTACATTGGAAGAGAATGCCCATCTGCACATGGTGAGAGTTTCTACTGATAGGCTTCATGCTTGCCAAACTCTGCCTTTGCCAGCGAGATCACCAGACCTGTCCCCAATTGAGAATGTTTAGAACATTATCGGCAGGACCTTTCAAGCAGCTCATGATTTTGGTGGTCTAATGTGCCAGTTGATATCCATCAGGAGGACATCCAACAACTCTATCAATCAATGCGAAGCTGAATAACTGCTTGCGTAAGAGGCAGAGGTAGACAATTGAATTATGGCTTTCTCAGTTTGTGAAGCTTTTTCTCTTAAATAAATCATCCAACTTTTCTGGAATTTTAATTATTTTATTGTATGTCCGTTTACATGCTGAGGCAATATAAACAAAACAAAAATGAAATTTTAATATTTTTTTCCGTCTAGTCACTATTGGCTTGACAAGAACCACCCATACACTTTTAACATGTGGAAACACATGATGGCTGTATTGTAGAAAGCAGGCAAAAATGTAATGTTGATGATGGGTGAATGTCTTCCTAAGGTTTGAAGCAACTATTGCAGGCCACTTGAGGGTATATACTGTGCAATATGAGCCTTCTCAGGAAAGAGACTGAAATATTTGATTCAAGCAGTAATTTATTTTGTCAACACAAGAAAGCAAACAGTTTTTTTCAATTTTTTATGTATTATTAATGTAGATATGATTTTTGTTCATAGGACTTGAAGCTGAACATGCTGATGTCAGAAGTATTACCATCATTAGCTCAACTTTTGTACCAGCTTTCAAGTGACTTGAAACTGCCAGCATATGTTGATCATTACTGGAGGGATTATCCAACACTCTGTCCTGCCAAAGTACTGAAGGTATTGCCGTGTATACTCATTTTCCTTTTCATGTAATGTACTTATGAAATTGGAATTGAGATATTACAGACCGTACACTTTACAGTTTAGTGTTACATGTTCGGTTTTACATGGGGGTATATAAGTCATTTACATTGTAACAACTATCTTACTTACTATAGCCATAAAAGAAACCAAATATACATAGACAAGAAAAAAGTAGTGTGTAGATAAAAGGAGAAAAAAAAAGGAGGAGTTAAAATGGCTGACAATATTGAGACATATGTGGGGTGTTCAAAAAGTAAGGTGACTTTATATTTTTATGAAAAAATATTCATTGATTCATCAATATTCATGTTGTCCCCTTCAAAGTAATCCCCCTTAGATACAATACACTTGTGCCTGCACTTTCTCCAATCCTTGAAGCACTTGTCGTAAGCACTATTTGGTACAGCCTTGAGTACTTCCAGCAATGCAGTTTATATTTCCTCAGTTGTTGAAAATCTTCATCCTTTCATTGGTCTCTTCAGTTTTGGGAACAGGAAAAAGTCACAGGGGGCCAAATCCAGTGAATATGGTGGCTGAGGCATGATTAATGTATTGTTTTTGGCCAAAAGATCTCTCACAAGCTATGATGAATGAGCAGATGCATTGCCATGATGCAAAAGCCATGAATTGTTTTTCCACAATTCCCGACATTTTTTTGTGTATTGCTTCTCGCAGACGGCGCATAACGTCAAGTTAATACTCTTATTGACCGTACGACATTGGGGCAAAAATGATGTGCTACGCCCTAATTGAGAAAAACAAGAGCAAAACTTTTCATTTGATTGAACTTGGTGTGCTTTTTTTGGTCTTGGCTCTGCGGGGTGCTTCCATTGGGATGACTGGGCTTTGGTTTCAACGTCATAACTGTAAACACATGTTTTGTCACTGGTTATGACCCTTTTGAGCAAATCAGGATCGTCATTGATGTCATTCAAGAGATCCTGAGTGATCCTCAGGTATCGGTTCTTCCGATCAAAATTGAGAAGTTTTGGAACAAAGTTTGCTCACACTTGTCTCATGTCCAAAACATCCGAAAAAATTGCATGACATGAGCCAACCGATTGCCAACCTCCTCAGCAACTTCTCTTACAGTTATTCGACAATTTTCCAAAACAATTTTCTTCACAGCTTCGACGTTATCATCTGTTGTTGTGTGCTGGAGTGTCCTGAGCGAGGTTTGTCATTGGCATTTTCTTGGCCATATTGGAAGAGTTTGTATCACTTGTAAACCTTTTTTTTACTTAGAGCAGACTCATCATATGCCACTGTCAACATTTTAAGGGTTTTAGAGCACTTGATTCCATTTTTCACACACACACACACACACACACACACACACACACACACACACACACACACACACACATATACAAAATTGATGCAAATTATTTGCTCCATTTTTTATAAGAATTGAAAATCTCCGAACACACTAAAACATACCTAACCTTTCTATCTGTCAGAAACAAATGAAATATGCTGTACACTTGAAACTGTGAACATACGTTCGGGACATGTGTACCAACATATCAAAAAGAAGATTGATAAGTGAATGTATGTTGCCCACACAATTTGAAAAGTCATATTATTTTTGAACAGCTCTCGTAACAGTGTAGCCGGCGATTTCCTTGCAGACTAATAATGTGAATTGTACAGAGGTCTGTTTATTTTGAATCTTGTTTATATTTGTCATTCGTTCCAAGGCTCGTCTGTGTTTTGAAAGCAATATATGAAGACTTTCTTACTGGCTTGCAAGGCCTAATGCAAGAAAGGATTTTCTGTTGGGCTTGTCTCCCTTAGCCTTTGGAGTTTCTCCTCCACCACAAGGCAGTGGTTCCCTTCTCATTTAATCCTCAGAAAGGAGGGTTTCCTCATCTGCCAGCTACACCATTCCAAAGTCTTCCTTCTCTGCCATCACTGCCATTAATGTCTTCACTCATAACCCTGGGCATGGGTTCAGTGTTATACCCCACAGGATTGGGTCCCTGCCTGAACTCAGCCATCCTAACACTCCGGCCTACTGAAGTGTAGGATGCCCACCCCCGCAACTTGGACGCGCCAGACAGGAATTACCCCAGTGGAGGAATAGGGAAGGGGACCCTACCTCCCTGGAGCCAGGTTAATGATTGTATATGGTGCCACAGTCAAAGACAATCAAGACAAAAAGATTATTTTTGCAGATGATATGGTGATATGGGGTGATAAAGAGGTAGATGTTCAGTTACAACTTGATGCGTGGAAGGAAATAATGAAACGGTATGGATTAAAAATAAATAAAGCAAGAGTGAAGTAATGGTATTTGGAAGAGAGAAAGGGATCAATGGAAACATTACCTTGAATGGAGAACCCCTCAAAGTGGTAGAAAGTTTCACTTATTTACGGAGCGAAATATCTAGGGATGGAAGAATAATTAAAGAAATTAATAGGAGGCAATTTCTACCAAACAATAAAACACCTGATTTGGAATAAGGAAGTTTCAAAAAAAGCAAAACTCTTTAGGTATAAGAATTATTACTTCCCTATTGTCACCTATGGTGGAGAAACATGGACAATGACAGAAAGGGACTGGAGCAGACAGCATGCAGGGGAAATGAAATATCTCAGAGCAGTTAAGGGAATAACAAAAATGGACAGAGTAAGGAATGTAGAGATTAGAAAGGACCTTAAACAAGAAAGTATGAGAGAAGAAATTGGAAAAAAAAGAGATTAAGATGGTATGGGCATGTTAAGGGGATGCATGGGCAGAGACTCCCCAAAATTATGGAAGAACTAAAGATGGATGGGAAAAGACCTAGAGGGCGCCCAAGAACACGGTGGAAAATGGGAGTGAGAATATCTGTGGAAAGGAGAGGTGTGACCTGGCAGCAAGTGGAGGAAGAAAAGTGGTGGGGGGACCGAGCCAAATGGAGAGGACTTGTCAGCACCCAGACCCGGCAGTAGCTGGAGCGGGATGCAGATGTAGATAGATATGTTTGTCAACAATGGTATTTAATAATATTATGTACTAATGTTTATATTGTCTTCAGTAACTTCCCTTGGCTGTAGTGTTTTCTGCTTCCACCTGTTGAATCATGCTTTTCCTCTTATCCCAACATCTCCTAACTTCAGAAGATTGTGTGGCGATTAAATACTACTGATAGTATATGCTTTGCCTTCTTTTTTTCTCATAATACTGTTTCTGCCAGTTGGACCCTCAATCCCAGTTCTAGAGTAGTTTCTATCTCTTTTTTTTGTTGTCTTTATTTATCTTGATTTTATTTGCAGTTTGTTGGTTCTTACAGTTTATCTTCGACATGTTGATTACCGACAACTCATTATTAATAGTGTTCTAGAATTTGAATCACAATTGCTAATCCATTATTGCTTCTGAACCTTTCCATGCAGCATATAAGTCTCCTGTGCTTGTTTTGGAGTGACCCATTCTTTCCTACAATACTTTTACTTTTTGTATTTTTAAGCATGCTCTCATGATGAATATAGTATGTTTTGAAGAATATAAATACACTGATGGAAAAAAATCGCAACATCGAAAAGTAATTAATGTAAAGTAATGAAATTTCGGGAATACATTTGTCTATGTAATATAAGTGATTAACATTGCAGGATCACAGGTTAATGTAAGTGCGGGATAAATCATTGCAAATCTGAAATACTGGTACATTAATAACCAGTGTAACCTCGCATGCAATCATGCAAACACGGATACATTTGTGTTGTACAGGTGCCAGATGTCAGTGTGTGAGATGGAGTTCCATGGCTGTTGCACTTAGTTGATCAATACAGGTATGGTTAATGCCGTTTTTGGATGCTGCTGCTGTTGTTGTCCGACTATGTCCTGATGTCCCGTATGTACTCAATTTGAGGCATCTGGTGATCAAGTAGGTGAAGGCGACATGTCGATACTCTGTAGAGCATGTTGGGCTGCAACAGCAGTATGTGACCGAGTGTTTCCTGTTGGAAAACACTCCCTGGAATGCTGTTTCATGAATGGCAGAACAATGGGTTGAACCACCAATTGATTTACAAATTGGCAGTCAGGTTGCATGGATTAATCATGAGAATGCTCCTGCTGTCATACGAAATTGCACCACAGATGATAACTCCAGCTGTAGGTCAAGTATATCTAGCACACAGACAGGATGGTTTCAGGCCCGCAACTGGCCTTCCAAAGATCACACGGTCATCACTGGCATCGAGGCAGAGTCAGATTTCATCAGAAAAGACAGCAGACCTCCACCCTGCCCTCCAGTGAGCTCTCACTTGACACTACTGAAGCTGCAAGAGGCTGTGGTTTGGTGTCAGTGGAGTGCACACTACAGGGCGTCTGTCTCGCAGCTGTCCTTGAAGTAACAGATTTGTAACAGTCCATCTTGTCACTGTGGTGCCATCTGCTGCTAAAATTGCTGCTGCGGATGCAGTACAATGTGCCAGGGCCATATGCCGAACACAGTGGTGTTCCCCCAAGCAGTGCCATGTGGCCGTCCAGAGCTTAGTCTTCTTGCGACTGTACATTCTTGTGACCATTGCTGCCAGCAATCGTGTACAGTGGCTACATTCTTGCCAAGTCTTTCTGCAATATCACAGAAGAAACATCCAGCTTCTTGTAGTCCTATTACAAGACCTCATTCAAATTCAGTGAGGTGTTGATAATGATGTGTTTGTTGTTTTAAAAATATTCTTGACCAATGTCAACTCACCACGTCCAATCTCAAAGGTAACTAATGCTTGTGACTGTTACAGTGTGTATTTGAAGCAAACCTGATTGACATCCTCATAGTGGTGCTACTAGCACTACTCTTACATGAGTGGTATGATATGTGAATAGACATCTTTCAGCTGTAGAAACACACCCACCAATATTCATTTATATCCCACAACTCCTTCTTGCTCTTGTGACTTTTTCCATCAGTGGATTTAGGAGTAAAGGAGACCACTCACTGAGTAGCAGAATTGTTGAGTCATTGAGGAGGCGACTCACTGAAACTGTTTACTACATATTGTGTATTACTGTTACAGGAAAGCTATATATTGGACTCAGATTTGTCGAAACTACAGTTTCCACATTTCATACCACAGATGCCTCCAGATGTTTTTCATCATATATATAACATGATTATGGGAAGACCGACTGAGCCATTTCCTTACATAAGACAAGTTAACAGGAGAACAAAAGACATTGTTCAGGTAAGTCATATAATTTCCACATTCTGATTTTCAAAGAACAAGTAAAGTATTTATTTCTTGTGACAAATCTGATGTAATTTGTTATATGATAGCAACAGTAGTTATTAATAGGTTAGAATATGTCAGAATGTGAATTTTTTTTAAAGCTGATTATTTCCAAAATTTCTTCTGTAGTGAAATTATATTGGAAACGGAAGTGAGCAGTTGTCTAAATTTAGTTGTTTGTTGTATATGGGACTTAACTCGTAGACACAACATAGGTGTAAGACACAGATAATTACTTCTACATGAGCTTAAACGTGGTAGCGGGATAGCATCGGAGCAAATGAACACAGGTCTCACAGTAGGTAGGAATTGGGTTCAGAGCTGTGTGTGGAGTTTGGGATTTAGATACACCATGGTTTCACTAAATCATATGAGGCAAATGCTGAGATGGTTCCATTGGTAGACTATGTCCAGTCTCCTCCTCCCTTCTGTCTGTTATGAGTTTGTGCTCTGCATCCAATACTCTCATTGTTAATGGTATGTTAAATACTGATCTTTCTTCTTTCGGGATATCAGTGAAAGATAAGGGCATTAACACAATGCTTAAACTTGAAGCAGTTAATGAATGGAACACAAACTGATGAGGAGGAGAAAAAACACTTCTGTACTGTAGCTCCTGAAAGTGAACTATGCAGGCACAAGTTAGAAAATGTCAGTAAAAATAAAAGCAAACCTAACTATTGCTGGATTGTAATGATGTATTAATAATATTGGGTGCATGCAGTTCCACAAATTTTTGATATTTGCAGAAACTTGGAGTTCATGGTAAACTTGGGAAGCAAATTTTTAATGAGCTCATTGAAACAGCTGCATTTTCTTTTCTGGAAAGAAATCTTTCATTTCTGTGCGCTGTAATATTGTGTGAAATAATGATGGAGGACAATTTTTACATGGCCCCATTCGACCCCTCTTACCCCATTCTGCACATTGGCAAGGACGCTCTGAAATACTTGTCAAATTTGATCCATCATCTGACAACTGTTCCATATTTTCCCACAAGCTCTAATCATTGTGGTGACTTCACTTACAAAAAATGAGAAAAAAAGCTTCAAAACACCTCAGAAAATGTATGATGACTCCTAAGTGAGTAAGCAACTGAATCCAGTTCTTATCAGCCAGTCTCAGTTTTGAAATGGTTATAATATTTGGTTGATATTATAAGAAAGGGGATAAATATTTTCCATGGGTTAATTGAACTCTGCTTTGTAACTTAAACAGTTCAGTTGATCAAATACCACAGGAGTAACACATGACAATGTTTTTAAACTGTTAACTTCCTTAGCATTGTTGTCATAAGTAAAGAGCTGCCCACTTCTGAAATGTTAAATATTATACTACCACTATACCCCAATCAAAATAACAAAGTGATTGACACTTGAGCATGGAAGCGGTAATGTTTATTCACGTTTGTGTGCACACACGATACGGCTGCAGAAGTAACAGCAGGGGGTTGTTTCCATTTTGGATACATTCACCCGCTGCCCATTAACGTACGGTATTGGGTTTTCTTGACAAGGTGGTAATGGTCTTATAACCTTTTTGCAACTACTAAAGGACATTCGGTCACGTAAAACAAAAATGCTACTAATAGAAAAAATCAAACAATGAAAATGAATCACTATTGTTATGTTACTGGTTAGGAGCGTAGTCTGCAACTGACTGTGGTATCTGGCACGTGAGGTACCAGAATGATATGGCGATGGCTGAAGTGGTACAGTTCACTCAGGTTTGTGTTTTCATTGCTGAGGGTACCTGCTTCCTAAACTGATTTGTCACCCTGATGCTGATTGCAATTATTGTTACTTTATTCCAACTTGATCGTCACCTTCTTGTAATATTCTTGATGCATTGTTCCTGCTATGAAGTACCACCAGTTGTACTGTGGGACTTCTTTTCCTTCTGCAGAGGGGTGAGGGCTATAAGAGAGCTTGTATTTACATCCACTAGTTACAAAATCACATAACTACTCTTTAAAGAACTCTCCTGCATTTAGCATTTCTCATAGACTATTAAAACAATGAGTGAACAGATTGCCCATTCACAACATGCTCATAGCCAGTCTGAACGTGATAACTCATCGAATGACAGAATAAGAGACTACATAATATTGCCTCTTTTGTTTGGGGCTAGACCATTGTTGCCAGGCCCTTTTTTCTCTGGAAACCACAGCATCCCCAAAGTGTGACTACAAAGCTTAAATGACTTTTCCGTTGCAAACAAAGACACTCATCTTGTTTGACCGTGTGCTTCCATTTCTCCCTTCATGTCTGCACATAAATTGAAAGAATGTGTACACAGTGTACTGTTCTCCCTACACTACTAATTAAAACCATTGTTTCTCCATGACAATCTTTCATCATTACAGTAGAGAAAAGTGAGACATGTTGCTATATTAAATAACAAAATGTACCACTGCATGATGGACAGACTGGAAGGCAATGAACAAGCACATTCTCTGATTGGTTGTTGTTGCTATGGTAGCTGTCCTGTAAACAAGTAGCTGTCCTTCACTATGTTATTCTGAACCAGCTATGTTACTGCTACTACTACTGCTGCTACTACTACTACTACTACTACTACATTAACAATAACAACAGCTTACATAATTGCAATTCATCTCTTTGTTTGGTACAATACTATTTGAGGCTTTGAAATTATCATTTCCAAGCTGAGTTATGTTTAAAAGCTATATAGCACAATGTTGATTGATGTGCTCTTTACTTTGTAGTTAGTTGCTGTAATTACCCAGGGTGCAGAGAATCCAAACCTGCAACTGGAACATTTTATACAGCCTGTGGTACCAGCAGGAATCAGAGGAGAAACACAAGAAGTTCTTTCAGCAAGGGATGCTGGACGCAGCGCTTCATATCCTTTTCCACATAGGGCAGTTCTTCTAATGGTGGAAATGGGTAAGCTAAATGGTTAATCATCACTGTTGTTTGGTGTTATGTTATATTACATACATTCTGTAGCAACTGCCTGTGTTCTGAAGGGTTGCAAATTTTTCCTTGAACAATTTTTTTTTCATATTTAGCCACACTTTTTTAAGACCAATGTTTATTCTGATCACAAATTGATAGGTGAAATGGCAATGTTCACCATGCTCTTGATTTATCCTGAGGACGTACTTTTGCAGAGAGCTACTTGCAAGAATCTGGGATGGAGAGACTCTCAGGACACGTCAAGAATTAGTGTGTATACGAGGGTGGAATGAAAAGTAATGCCTCCACCTTTGATAATTGGGTTTGGATGGGAATATTTTAATAAATCAAATGCAGAAATAAGCCTTAGAATGTGATTTTTAATTACCAATATTCATCTTTCCACATAATTTCCAGCCAATTGGATACATTTCTGCCGATGATGAACACGTTTTCTGAAGCCGTCACGGAAGAAGTCTACACACTGTTTCTGCAACCACAGTCTCACAGTTCTCTCAACATCTTCTTCAGAAGCATAAGGATGTCCCCGCAGATTGTCTTTCATTATTGGGAACAGATGGAAGTCAGATGGTGCTAAATCTGGACTGTATGGAGGATGCCGTATGGTGGTGAGATTCAGTCTCTGAAGTTCTTCTGTGGTGGCACGTGAAGTGTGTCGTTTGGCATTGTCATGCTGCAGGAAAACATTTCTCTTTTCCTTTCGGACCCTTGTTTAGCCATGATTTCAGAGTTTGCAGCATTGCGATGTAATGCTCTGAATTTATTGTTGTTCCACAACCAACGAAATCAACTTGGATAACACCATCTGCGTCCCAGAACACTGTGGCCATGATTTTTCCAGCTGAAGGCTGCGTCTTGAATTTCTTTTTCTGGGGCGAGTCTTTGTGTCCATAGACTAATGTTTTGTCTCCGGGTGGTAATGGTGTACCCACGTTTCATCTCTTGTCACAATTGAATGGAAATAGACGTCACCTTAATTCTCGTAACACAAGAGGAGTTCCTGGCAAATTTCAAGTCTGTGCACTTTCATTTCAGGAGTCAGCATCCGGGGTACCCATTGTGCACAGATCTTCCAATAGCCAAGCAAAGCAATAATGTGACCCATACATTCTTGTGAAATGCCGATTCTGCTTGCAATTTCTCTCTGAGTGATACGGCGATCGTCCTGAATCAATCTGTCAACATTTTGTGTGTGCAACTCAGTGTTTGCTGTCACAGTATGTCCAACTCTTTGGCACGCAGGTCAGATGTTCCCACCTCAAAATCTTTAAACTTACTAGCCCAACGATGCACAGTACTCACATCAACACAATCATCATAAACTGCGTTCATTCTCTGATGAATCTCCTTTGGGGTGACACCTTCTGCTGTCAAGACTTCAATGACTGCTCATTTCTTAAATCACATTGACCGACTATCTGCAGAGGGTTCCATACTTTACACTGTAAGAACACAACTGTTCAGTGCTACGGCTTCCTGCCAACTGGAGCTGTAGAGAAGACGCTACGAAATAAGCCAGTACCTGCTGCCAACTGCTGAAGAGTTACGAAGGTAGAGGCATTACTTTTCAGTCAATCCTTGTATTTTGCAGAAGAAAGGAACTATTTATCACTTTTTGCCTTACTTTCTTTTGTATTGTAACCACCACTAGCTTGCGCAGTACCATGTTGACAACTTGGATCGATGTCTTTGTAGGATCTGTGGCACATTCGAACCCTACCATCAGGTCTTACCAACCCGTCTGAACAGATCACGATTTTCCTGGTGTCTAGGGTCCAGCCGGTCAGGTCACGAGTCGAGGAAAGGCACTGCAGGTGATGTTGTGCTATTAGCAAAGGCACTCCAAGTCAGTTGTCTGCTGCTGTAGCCCATTAACGCCAGATTTTGCTGCATTGTCATAACAGATACATTCGTTGTATGTACCACAATAATTTCTGTGGTTATTTCACACAATGGGCTGTGTTTTTTTCATGCAGTGTTGTCTGTCCTTAAGCACTGACAACTCTAGACAAACACCACTGCTCTTGGTTGTTAAGTGAAGGCGTCAACCACTGCGTTGCCTGTGGTAAGATGTAGTGCCTGAAATCTGGTATTCTCAGCACACTCTTTACCCTGTGGATGTCAGAATACTGAATTCCCTGATGATTTACGAAATACAATGTTCCGTGTTCAAAGTCTGTTCATTCCCGTCACACGGCCATAATCACGTTGGAAGCCTTGTCAGATTAGTCACCTAAGTACAAATGACAGCTTCACCAGTGCACTGTCCTTTTATACAAGTGTACATGATACTGCCACTGCCTGTATATATACATATCACTATCCCATGATTTTTGTCACCTCAGTGTAATGTCTCATGGGGAAGAGATAAGTTCTTCTGTGGAAATTTTCAGGATGTGAACAGCATATACAGAGAGTACATAATGAAAAAAATTCAGTTCTGACTTGTGCTTCCACCTGAAGTCAAAACCAGATCTCTTTTCAAATGCTGTCTATTTTCAAGTAATGAAAGAATAAAGAGTTCACATTGTTATAGCTTATTCTTAGCAACTCGTTCATGATAAGTAATCATTACAACTTCATCACTGGAAACATTGTGAACATCAAAAACATAATATTTTAGCTGTGTTGCATAAAATATTGCATTACAGGGTAAACCCCTTTTTAACAAATCTCCGAGGATCCAAATATTTTTTCCTTAACTGGGGTTTTACCAGAGTACACATAAGGTGTGACTCAGAATCGTATTTCAGGCATGTTTAAGTGATGTAAGTGCTACGTAAATACCGAAATTGTGGATATACAGTACTATAAATTTAAATGCATAAATATAAAATTAATACACTTTTCATAGTGGTTTGGTTTTTTATTTATTTATTTATTTGTTATTTTTTTATTATTATATCGAGACGGCTTGTTTGTTTTGTCCTTCCAGCACATTGTAGTGAAAGAAGTTGTCATTCCAGTTGGTTGGTATAAGTTAGAATTGATTCATCTACTTAGCAGCAGTGAAACTTGGTCCAACAGTCTCCTTTTCATCATCATCATCATAATTGTATTTCTTTGCCATGTTGAAAAGTTTTATGTTAACTTGTCAACAACAATGTGGGTGGTTGCCAGCTTTTGCTGATCTGTAGGCTTTCTTCATTTGCAGACCTTAACTCCACAAAAGTAAAATTAATAAACAAGCAACAACACTATTCATGCTTTGGAGATTCAGTGACTTTAATGTCAGATAACATGACCCAAGTTGCATATTAGGCAGGGCAGAAATCAATTTCCAATTCTGTCACTCATCTTCTAGTATTGCTGCAAGGGAAGCAGAGTTATTGACTATGATCTAGTTATATGTCAACTGATTGAAATGGTTACCACTACATGCACAACATGACACACAGTACAACCTGTATGAATCTGAAAAATAAATTGGAAACTCACTTGGACATGCTAGAAATTGCATAAAAAATGCATTTTCATTTCCAGAGTGTTTCATGCAGAATTTTCCTACAGCGGCATTTGTTAGTAGTGTGAGGGAATAACATTGTTCTTATGGGAGTTTTGCTGGGACTGACTGAATTATATGTTGCAAGCAGGTTTGTTAATTCGGGATTCTATAGTAGTTGTTAGCCGAGGTGCAGACAGGTCTTGCATGTAATAAAAAGACACAATTTTAACGAATCCATCTCAGGTATTTTGTGGTCCTTGTTGTTTAGCAACTTTGACAAGACCAATTAAATAGGCCCCTTAAATATTTTTGACGCCATTTTTGAGAACTCTGAGGAAAGTTGTTTCCTTTATTCAGCTGTTGTTGACTAAAGCATCTCAGTGTTTTGCACCTAAAACCAATGAGAGTGGATGTCAATTCACCTATATACTTGCAAGAAGAGCAGATGGTAAAATTTAATAGCAGAGAAAAGAAGAGAGTGGAAACAATGCTTATGTGTTATCTCTAATGAACCATGGACCTTGCTGTTGGTGGGGAGGCTTGCATGCCTCAGCGATACAGATAGCCGTACCGTAGGTGCAACCACAATGGAGGGGTATCTGTTGAGAGGCCAGACAAACATGTGGTTCCTGAAGAGGGGCAGCAGCCTTTTCAGTAGTTGCAGGGGCAACAGTCTGGATGATTGACTGATTTGGCCTTTTGGCCTTGTAACATTAACCAAAACGGCCTTGCTGTGCTGGTACTGCGAACGGCTGAAAGCAAGGAGAAACTACACCCGTAATTTTTCCCGAGGGCATGCAGCTTTACTGTATGATTAAATGATGATGGCGTCCTCTTGGGTAAAATATTCCGGAGGTAAAATAGTCCCCCATTCGGATCTCCGGGCGGGGACTACTCAAGAGGACGTCGTTATCAGGAGAAAGAAAACTGGCGTTCTACGGATCGGAGTGTGGAATGTCAGATCCCTTAATCGGGCAGGTAGGTTAGAAAATTTAAAAAGGGAAATGGATAGGTTAAAGTTAGATATAGTGGGAATTAGTGAAGTTAGGTGGCAGGAGGAACAAGACTTTTGGTCAGGTGATTACAGGGTTATAAATACAAAATCAAATAGGGGTAATGCAGGAGTAGGTTTAATAATGAATAAAAAAAGAGGAATGCGGGTTAGCTACTACAAACAGCATAGTGAACGCATTATTGTGGCCAAGATAGACACAAAGCCCAAGCCTACTACAGTAGTACAAGTTTATATGCCAACTAGCTCTGCAGATGATGAAGAAATTGATGAAATGTATGACGAGATAAAAGAAATTATTCAGGTAGTGAAGGGAGACGAAAATTTAATAGTAATGGGTGACTGGAATTCGTCAGTAGGAAAAGGGAGAGAACGAAACGTAGTAGGTGAATATGGATTGGGGGGAAGAAATGAAAGAGGAAGCCGCCTTGTAGAATTTTGCACAGAGCATAACTTAATCATAGCTAACACTTGGTTCAAGAATCATAAAAGAAGGTTGTATACCTGGAAGAATCCTGGAAATACTAAAAGGTATCAGATAGATTATATAATGGTAAGACAGAGATTTAGGAACCAGGTTTTAAATTGTAAGACATTTCCAGGGGCAGATGTGGATTCTGACCACGATCTATTGGTTATGAACTGCAGATTGAAACTGAAGAAACTGCAAAAAGGTGGGAATTTAAGGAGATGGGACCTCGATAAACTGAAAGAACCAGAGGTTGTAGAGAGTTTCAGGGAGAGCATAAGGGAACAATTGACAGGAATGGGGGAAAGAAATACAGTAGAAGAAGAATGGGTAGCTCTGAGGGATGAAGTAGTGAAGGCAGCAGATGATCAAGTAGATAAAAAGACGAGGGCTAATAGAAATCCTTGGGTAACAGAAGAAATATTGAATTTAATTGATGAAAGGAGAAAATATAAAAATGCAGTAAATGAAGCAGGCAAAAAGGAATACAAACGTCTCAAAAATTAGATCGACAGGAAGTGCAAAATGGCTAAGCAGGGATGGCTAGAGGACAAACGTAAGGATGTAGAGGCTTGTCTCACTAGGGGTAAGATAGATACTGCCTACAGGAAAATTAAAGATACCTTTGGAGAGAAGAGAACCACTTGTATGAATTTCAAGAGCTCAGATGGCAACCCAGTTCTAAGCAAAGAAGGGAAGGCAGAAAGTTGGAAGGAGTATATAGAGGGTTTATAAAAGGGCGATGTACTTGAGGACAATATTATGGAAATGGAAGGGGATGTAGATGAAGACGAAATGGGAGATAAGATACTGCGTGAAGAGTTTGACAGAGCACTGAAAGACCTGAGTCGAAACAAGGCCCCGGGAGTAGACAACATTCCATTAGAACTACTGATGGCCTTGGGAGAGCCAGTCATGACAAAACTCTACCATCTGGTGAGCAAGATGTATGAGACAGGCGAAATACCCTCAGACTTCAAGAAGAATATAATAATTCCAATCCCAAAGAAAGCAGGTGTTGACAGATGTGAAAATTACCGAACTATCAGTTTAATAAGTCACAGCTGCAAAATACTAACGCGAATTCTTTACAGACGAATGGAAAAACTGGTAGAAGCGGACCTCGGGGAAGATCAGTTTGGATTCCGTAGAAATGTTGGAACACGTGAGGCAATACTAACCTTACGACTTATCTTAGAAGAAAGATTAAGAAAAGGCAAACCTACGTTTCTAGCATTTGTAGACTTAGAGAAAGCTTTTGACAGTGTTAACTGGAATACCCTCTTTCAAATTCTGAAGGTGGCAGGGGTAAAATACAGGGAGCGAAAGGCTATTTACAATTTGTACAGAAACCAGATGGCAGTTATAAGAGTCGAGGGGCATGAAAGGGAAGCAGTGGTTGGGAAGGGAGTGAGACAGGGTTGTAGCCTCTCCCCGATGTTATTCAATCTGTATATTGAGCAAGCAGTAAAGGAAACAAAAGAAAAATTCGGAGTAGGTATTAAAATTCATGGAGAAGAAGTAAAAACTTTGAGGTTTGCCGATGACATGTAATTCTGTCAGAGACAGCAAAGGACTTGGAAGAGCAGTTGAACGGAATGGACAGTGTCTTGAAAGGATATAAGATGAACATCAACAAAAGCAAAACGAGGATAATGGAATGTAGTCAAATTAAGTCTGGTGATGCTGAGGGAATTGGATTAGGAAATGAGACACTTAAAGTAGTAAAGGAGTTTTGCTATTTAAGGAGTAAAATAACTGATGATGGTCGAAGTAGAGAGGATATAAAATGTAGACTGGCAATGGCAAGGAAATCGTTTCTGAAGAAGAGGAAGTTGTTAACATCGAGTATAGATTTAAGTGTCAGGAAGCCGTTTCTGAAAGTATTTGTATGGAATGTAGCCATGAATGGAAGTGAAACATGGACGATAACTAGTTTGGACAAGAAGAGAATAGAAGCTTTCGAAATGTGGTGCTACAGAAGAATGCTGAAGATAAGGTGGGTAGATCATGTAACTAATGAGGTATTGAATAGGATTGGGGAGAAGAGAAGTTTGTGGCACAACTTGACTAGAAGAAGGGATCGGTTGGTAGGACATGTTTTGAGGCATCAAGGGATCACAAATTTAGCATTGGAGGGCAGCGTGGAGGGTAAAAATTGTAGAGGGAGACCAAGAGATGAATACACTAAGCAGATTGAGAAGGATGTAGGTTGCAGTAGGTACTGGGAGATGAAGAAGTGCACAGGATAGAGTAGCATGGAGAGCTGCATCAAACCAGTCTCAGGACTGAAGACCACAACAACAACAACAATATGTACCCATTAACTGTGACTTTTTTATTCAATTTTTCTTTCTTTCATGGTGTTTCTGCTTTTTAGGTCACTGGACACTGTCTTTTGAATTCATTAATGACTCACAGATACTGAAGTATAACATTGGCAAGGTCTAGAGTGAAAGACCCCAACAATTACTAGGAAAGAACATTCAGGTTTTTTGTGATCAACTTCCAGACAAAACTAGCCCATGTCAAATGACAAAGGCTCCAGCCATGTGATCTTCAATCTTAGCTGCATCTGCTGTGTTGCATTCTATGTGTACGTGACAACTAAAAAGCTGTCTGTCCACATGAATGGCCGATGCTGAACTGTGTCCAAGAGATGGCTGGACCACCCAGTTACTGAACATGCCACCCAGCATGATGTTCTTTACGTTAATGACTACTTGACAGCCTGTCCCATCAGGATTCTACCCATCACCACCAGCTTTTCAGAACTATGCAAATCAGAACTGCCCCAAAAACATATCTTTCATTCCCACAACCATCTGACTTCAACCTTTGGTTGTCTCTGTCCCTTCCTCTGCTCCCACTCCTGTACATACGTTATTTATATATCACCGACATACATAGAAGGTCCTTTCTTCTTCTCTACTTCTCTCCAATCGGTTTCACTCCCCCCCCCCCTCTCCTCCCCTCCCCTCCCGTGTACAGCCTTCCTGTGCAGCATCTAGCAGTCCTATCCTGTTGCCACTACATCTCTGCATGCTCAGGTGCTCAGGCAGGCAGTACTAGCATCTTTCTCCACTCATACCTGGCTATCTGTTGACCTTCCTGCCCCATGCTTCCTCCTTACCCCCACTATCCACCTCAGGTAGACTGCTGCTAACATTAGATGCAGTTGCTGTAGACCCTTAGCACCAAGTGGCAATGGCCATATGTGTGAGTTCTGGTCATGTGAATGTGTGAGAGCTTCACTTCTGAAGGAGGACTTTATCTGAAAGCTAAAAATTTTAGTAGTGTTCTTTTTCATTGTGCCTGTCTGTGACTTGATGTCTGCTCTCATACATACATTTGTGTGTGTTTCAAATTTCCTACTAAACCACTGGATCAAATTCAGCCGAATTTGCTTGGCACACATACAACTTTTTATCTGGGAAGAAATACTGCTAGCTCCAATAGAGGTGGGCATTGGGGTGAAAGGGATTGGTACCTCATGAATCTAAGCTACCCTGCACAACAGACATGTTGTACACTTAGTATCAGAACAGAATGCATTCCAGTGGGTGGACTCTGAGAGGGAGTGGAGCAGGAGATGGACACTGAGGGGGGGGGGGGAGGAGAGGACGAGATGGACGGAAAGGGGACAGTTAGAGATGGGTGTAAGAGGTGGATAGAGAGAGATGGGAGGAGGAACTAGACTGAAAGAGAGGGTTGAGTAGGAGATGGATAGACAGCAATGAGGGGGGAGGAGATGGACAGACAGAGCAGAGGGAAGAGGAGTTGGACAGAGGGAGGGGGAGGAGGAGATGGTCAGAGAGAGTTGGGAGCAGGGGGAAAGAATAGGAGGCAGGAAGTGGGTGGAAAAGGAATTGGGGGGGGGGGGGAAGAAGAGATGGACAGAGGGAGAGGGAGATGGGGATGGTCACACAGAGGAGGAGGGGATGGACAGGGAGGGGAAGTGGGGAGGAGATGGACTGTGAAAGGTAGGAGGAGGAGATGAAGATGGGCAGAGACAGGAGGAGGAGAAGATTAACAAGAGTGTGGAGGAAGGAGGAAAGGAATAGAGAGAGGGGGAAAGCAGTTGGAAAGAGGTAGGGGCAAAGAGGTGATGGACAGAGAGATGAGGGAAGAAGGAGATGGAAAGGGAGAGGGGTGAGTATGAGAAGGAAAATATGAAAAGAGGGAGGGAAGAGGAGTAGGATATGGATGGAGAGGGGGGGAGAAGGAGACTGGCAGAGAGAGGGAACGATGAGATGAGTTCAATATAGGTGCTGCTTCTGACTGCAGTTGAAGCAGAAGCTAAGAAGCGTGTACATACAGGGTAGATATGATTAAACTTCGTTACTTGAGGCAGTGTTGATGGAAAACTGTTTGCCATATGCATAGCCAACTGTGTAGGACTAATATTCAGACTGTGCGTTACAGGATTTGCATTGTCTGTAGTGTTTGTGTCATGACTTGCCATTAGGTACCAGTACTGGTACAGTGAAGTAGGAGGGATTTGAACCCCAGAGACCGAAAATTTCCAGGGTGAATGGCACACGCTACTGTGATTTGCTGTGCCAACATTTGATCCCTGCTCTGTGGGAGTGAGGGCTTTCGACTCAGCCATTCCTGTAGACAGACAACTTGCACGATGGAGCCCCACCTCACACTGCTTGTGAGGTCAGTCAGGTACTGTTTAACATGTTTGGAGCAAACTGCATCATTTACTGATCGTTCCAAACTGTGTGACCACCAATATCACCAAATTTGAACCCATGTGATTTCTGACTGTGGGGTTACCTGAAGGACAGGGTTTATTGATGAGACACTAACACATGTTGGGGGTTGAAGATAATTATAGTGAGGTACATAGCTGACATCCCACCCGAGATGTTTTAGGCAGCAGTAGAGCAGTCTCTGGTGCGGTTCCAGGCTTTTGTTAAAATGTGTTTCTTTCTGTGAGTTGCTATTTCTTTTCCACACGTCCTTACAAACGTTCCCACAAAGTTTCATTGTTCTACGATTCACTTGTTTCTCATGGGGCCTCTCTCAGGTAGTGAAAGTTTAATTACAACCACCCTGTATATTTTGTAACACATACTACCGACTGTAAGGGAAGAAATAACATGGGGGTATGAATAAAATAGCTCACAATATGGGTGGGGGTGCAGGTCGAGGCCCTAGTAACCTCTGATGTCCAGGCCGCCTTGCAAAGGCATTGTCCAGGCCGCCTTGCAAAGGCATTCCAGGCACTATACATGCAGATAGGCAAGCTTGAGCAAAGAGAGGATGGGAGGAAGACTATATAATGAGGGGGTGGAGGATGAGATGAGCAGAGGAAAGAGGCAAGAGGAGATGGATAGACAAAGAAGGGGAGGGGGAGATGGACAGACAGAGAGGTGGTACGACAACGTGGACAGGTGGAGGTGGGAAGCTGAGATTGATAGAGAGAGGAGGGAGGAGGAATGGATGGAGAGAGATGAGGGAGGGGGAGACAGAGAGAAAAGGAGAAGGGGGAGGTGTAGGTGGCATGTGGGATATGGAAAGTGGCAGTGGGCAGGTGGGAAAGGAAGAGGTGTGAGAAGGCAGGTGGAAGAGGTACAGGGTGTTTGGATGCAAGTGAAAGAGGGAAACAGAAATAGTTTATATGTGAAATAGTTTATATGTTTTCCTTTCTAATAGAAGATTAGAATAAATAAATATCTGGGCAAGACTGGCTACCTATCTAGTGAATATATAAAATGTGTGGATAAGAGTCCTCGAGCTGCCGTAGGGCCGATAACCTTGGTAACCTGTGACATGTAGGCTGTCTTGCATGACATATGTTTTGCGGGTAGTATTGGAATGTGTTTCAGGGGCTATATGAATGGATGTGCATGTCTGAGCACAAGAGAGGAGAAAGAAGAAGGTGGATAGTGAGAGGGGAGAATGAGATGGACAGACGCAAATGGGGAGGATGAGGTGGACAGATAAACAGAGAGAAGTAGGAGGATGGGATGGGCAGAGAGAGGGAGGAGGAGAACATGGAAAGAGGTAGGAGGGGAAGAGGAATTGGATAGATAGATGGAAGAAGAAGGAGATGGGCAGAGAGGGGGGGGGGAGGAGGAGGAGGAGGAGATGGATACAGAGAGGGGGAGGAGGAGATGCATGCAATATTTGTGCTGTTCGCATCTGCAGGCGAAGCTGCAGGTAAAAGGCTCTTTCTGCTAAATTTATTTAATGCAAATGGTTAACTCTTGGACATCGCTACCAGAATGCATTGAAACCACAAAAAAGAAAAAAAAATGACAAGTGTTGTTTTTGTAATGAACCCTTCAATTAGTCCGTGTAAAATTAATCAGTCCTAGTTTCACATGAAACTTATCATTGTTCTTCATTCACTAAAGCCATGAGAAACTTAATAAGAAGTTCGTAGCCTTAACTAGCAGTTGGCCTATGTTTTGTGAAAGTGTTGGTTGCTGTCTAATTATTGGTTTGCCCTGTTTCAAGTTTCACAATAAAAAGTGATCATCGTTGTGTGTGGGTATTAATTTTTCTTATATAATTGGTGGCCCCAATACAAGAGTAGTTCCATTGGTGCAAGTTTTTACTTTACAAAGATGTATGTTATATTTCTTGCTTAGTGCATCTAAAATTTGAATGTAGAATTGCTGAATACATTATTGCTTCTCATTACAGTTATCTGTTGTCATTGTTTGAAACAATTTGGGAATTATTTACAGATATCACTGCAGGAGACTTGCAACAGATGCCTGTTGGTGTTGCAATGCTGTTAAGTGAAGTTATTTATCTGAGCCGACAGAATCCACCTTCAGATTGGCCTGAGACAGCTTATAGACTTATAGCACGCCAAGACTTGGTTGCACAGTGTTCGCCAAATAGCATGGTTGACATTGGACACTCAAGGCGCACATCTACTGCGTCTGCACATGGTTCACTTCGTGTCCCACCATTGGACCTCGATACTGATGATGGCATG
This sequence comes from Schistocerca nitens, assembly GCF_023898315.1. Lineage (NCBI taxonomy): Eukaryota > Metazoa > Arthropoda > Insecta > Orthoptera > Acrididae > Schistocerca > Schistocerca nitens. The sequence continues at coordinate 1,267,733,313 of NC_064614.1, read as the reverse complement.
GAAATGTCGGACACTGAGGTTAGTTGCTGATGTTTTATTTTACTTTGTGCTGATTTTGAGAGGCGCATAAACAAGGCAGAAAATGGGGCTAAGCTTTTGAATGGTCATGCACAGCTTTGCTGCCTGAAATGGCTACATTGTAGCAGCACTGTACAGTGAGTTACAGTGCCTGTCCACTGCAGTCATTCATTCATTCATTCATTCATACATACATACATACATTGTATCCTGTACCTACATCAAGAACTACTATTTTGAAGGTGTCAAATACATCAAGGCGTACATTAACAAAATACAAGTGAATCATCAGAACTTTATTTCTGTGTTACATTAACAATAAACTATCATTATATTGCATAGCTTCTGTCAGCTACATTCAAACAATTAAATTAGAAATAGAACACTACTTTGGGGAAAAAGGCGTGACTCTCTCACTTACGCTAAATAGTGTGTTAGCATGTGTTGATCTCTTGTTGGTAGCTTGATATTTATTTAATTCTAGTTGTATTTTATGAACAAAGCAGTTAGCTACATCGTTAAGCATTTACCTAACGTAACACTTACCACTATTAACTGCCATGTCGCTAACAGAACTTTTCAGTCCTTTATTTTAAGTATTCACATAATTTGTAGGAGTTGCTCATGATGTATTTTTTAGTTTTATTTTGAGCTGGTTAAGATTCCCAGTTTCTGCTTTATGTTATATGAGTGCTTGTTGAATATCTTTGCACCAAAACATGCAAGTGCACTCTGAACCCTACAAAAGGATGCATTGTCTACACAAAAATTGCTTTCATGTATTGTGTTGTGGTTGTGTAGAAGAGTTCAGCTGACACTGAAGGTTTTTTTTTTTTTTTTTTTTTAGTGACAGTAATGGCTAAGGAGTAAACATTTTGAGAGGTGCTTATAAGAATTACAAGGTCATTAGAAATGCTTCTGCAAAATGTATGGCCAGCTGCTTCATACAATATTGTTGCTGCTCACTTCTGATAAATGTGGTATTTACTTCACTAAAAGATGGCCTGGATTATAAGACGACTCCCTTTTTTTTGAGAGACTTCTTTGAGAAAAATTTATTTTTAACGTATTCTGACTAATCAAAATTGCAAACTTTTTTATTGACATAAAGTATCTGGCAAAAAGGTTAACATTATACCTATTCTAAATTTATGCCATTTTTTTTATTGTCTACATTTTGATAATATAAGGAGAAATAAAATAAATGAAAAGAAATCATTTACATTAATTTGCAGACTGTTTTCTTTTCTACATTTTTCACTTACTAACCCTGTCACTGTGGTATATCTATTTTTAATCATCATCATCCTCATAGCACAGCTGTGAAATTTATATCTTTGTGGTCACAAATATTTGGCTGTTTCGTCCGAATATGTTGTGATTTCTGAGATCGTGTTTGCTGTGGAACCTGAGAACACAGCTGTTTTTATCTGAATACATATTGGAGTTTGCTTCTATACTGTGACATGATAACATTGCAATGTCTCTTGCTTCCAAACATGTTGTCTGCCCTCCGCTCTCTCATAGGTTGCATAGATGCAGCAGCTGACATACCCTCTTTCGCTCCTGTTATACATCATTATGTGTGCTGACAAAACTGCAGCACGAAAGACATAAGTACGCCGCTGGCCCCCATGTAGACTTTTATCGTCTCTTTCATGAATAAATTTGTATGTATTTGTCCAATTTAAAGTCAATCCAATTCCAACTACTAATGAATTCAGGCAAACTGCAGTTTAAATGTGGTAGAAGGTCCTAAAAAATCAAAGTATGCTGTATAAATTCCCATGGTTGCCAACACGACTAATTTGTTGCCTATTCACTACTCCAATCCTCACACTTATCTAGGTCTCATCCAAGCTGGTATCTCTATTCCCCCTCCAACCTTTACATAGTTCTGAACTTAATCAGTTGTGAAACACAGACTGCAGTTATCTTTTAGGGTGCAAGTCATGTGTAGCAGCAGCAACTAAGGTATAAATAAAAGATCACAGTCACAATTCAGCCCAATTTTTGAACTTGTGCTTGTACCTCCATCTAGTGACGTGCATTGGTACTACATCCACGACATGTCATCCTGCTGTAATTTATTCTTGTTACAACAAATACTCCCGTATTTCACGAAATGATCAGATTTCGAACAGAGAAATAGATGGTTGTTGAGAGTAGTTCATAGTTTCTCACATATTCCTTGCATTAGCACCACATGACTCAAATGTCACATGATTGTTCAAGCAACATCGATACTGTATCAAGCATTTCGGCATATTGGGAATTCTTGATCCTGTTCAAAAGTGAGTATCATTTGCTCAGCCCTGCTATTCAGTGTTCTTCAAAATAAATCTGCACGTGACCTCAATAGCTAAAGCTTCATGTGTAAATGGAAGACAACCCCTAAACACACTGTTAAACAATGTAAAAATTCTAATCTCAGAAGCAATAATTTAACTGTGAATACAAGATGACCCTTATTTTTTGAACAACGAATTGGGTAAATACAGTGAACACTTTTTGCTTTAGGTACACTGCTCCAGAAGATAATTCCATAAGACAAGAAGGAGCAAAAATAAGCAAACTAAATGACACTCTTTGCTTTAGGACAATAGGATAAGAAGTGCTTCTAAGTACAGAACACTCAACAGATCTTCTTGATTAGTTTATCTATGTGTTGACTCCATGCTAATTTGTTACCCAACTAGACAACAAATAATTTTACTCATTGCATTTCATTGAGCGTATGATCATTTTTGTATCATTTTTGTTCTATAGTTACATAAACGAAGGGGTACTCACGTATGTAGAACATGTGTATTTCTGGTGCTAACAGGTCATTATTGCTTGTTGGAAATGTGTATATGTGTCTTTGTATCAAAGGAAAATTCAGTCAAGAAAACTAATAAATTACAAGAAACAGTCACTGGCCAGCACTTATCTGCAGGAAAAAATGTGGAGTGCTGCCGATAGACACATACGAGGTGTGTGTAGAAAGAAACCAAACTTTTTCTGTAACAGCTTTATTGATTATTGTACAGCATTTTAAGCACTGTCCCCTCAAAATAATTACCTCCATTGGCAATGCACCATTCCCATCTTTTCTTCCTCTTTTGCAAAGCCTCCTGGAATGTATTTCCTGGGATAGCGAACAGGTATCTTGTCGCATTGTCCTGAATGTCCTCTACAGTTTGGAAACAATGTCCTTTCAACCTGGTTTTATGTTCAGGAAACTGGAAAAAGTCTGCTAGGCCTTGATCTGTAGAATACGATGGATGGGGGACAAAAGGAATGTGAAGTTTTGCTATATAGCTGCTGAAAGGAATGACACGTTAGCCAGCGCATTATCGTGATGAAAAATCCGAATCTGGTTTTTCCATAGTTAAGACCTCATCGTGCACACAGCATCCCTCATGCACACTAAGATTTGACGGCAACTTTACAAACATTAAATGAACATTCTTCGAATCACAGCATGAACTCTTATTGGTATGGTCATCATATCTTGATGTGGAAAGTTGTCCAAGCTTGGGACAGACATTTTGTCCTGTTGAAAACCCTTAAACCACTCACAAAGGTGTGTTCGTCTCGTACGGTGGTCCCCATGTGCTTGGCTAAGGAAGTTGTGATGAGGTTGTAGCAAAAAAATTTCACAATCACACACACACACACACACACACACACACACACACACACACACACACAACACTGTTCTTAAAGCTCTGTCATCAGCTCTTTCATTGTCACTTTGACACGTATGCAACGAGCAGCTTGTGTACATAGTCATTTCAGAGGCTGTAGCTCACATACTAACTTCAGAGCGAAATGTGGCAAATGGAAGTTTGTTGTCTAAACCTGCCGCTATGTACACTCAGCAGCTGCAGCACGCTTTCTCAGCTGGTTGGTGTATTATTTCAAAAGTTTGGTTTCTTTTTGAACACACCTCACATAAAAGTAAAATAATATATCTCATTTACTGTTACATGTGTCTGTCAGCAGTATTGCACATTTTTTGTCCTGAAGGTAAGTAGTGACCGGCGATTCTATTTCATAACTTGTTAATACAAATCTTTGTTTGCTTAATCCAAGCTCACTGCATAGTGGTTAGTCTCACTGCATCTAGATTGTGGGGTTCGATTCCTGGCTGGGTCATCAGGAGCCCTGTCAAATGCTCTTTGTTTGTGAATGACTTTGCTATCTTCTACTCTTCCTCTGATCTTATGACGATGACAAGGTAGCTACAACTGACCATTAGGAGGCTGGAAACCTGGGCCCAGACAACTGGTTTTCGGTTCTCACCTAAGAAGACTGTGTGTGTCAATTTTAATCGTGTTCATCGGAGTTTTAACCAACCAGAACTTACAATGGGGGGACCGTATTTTACTTTTTCAAGACACAGTGTGCTTTTTGGGTTTATTAATTGACTCAAAATTAACATGGCTCCCACACCTGAAAGACCTACAAAGAAAGGGCTTCCGGTTGTTGAACATTTTGAAATGCCTTGGCCGAAAAACATAGGGAGTTGACAGGTCCCGCCTCCTACAGTTTTATAGGGCATTTGTTTAATCATGCTTAGACTATGGCAGCGTGGTCTATGGATCAGCCCATCCTTCCTACCTCCAGATGTTGGATGCTGTCCACTAAGCGGGCATTCGGGTATTGACTGGGGCCTTTTGGACGTGGACTCACATTCAGGAGGATGACAGTTCAAACCCGTCTCCAGCCATCCTGATTTAGGTTTTCCGTGATTTCCCTAAATCATTTCAGGCAAATGTCAGGATGGTTCCTTTGAAAGGGCACAGCCGATTCCCTTCCCACTCCTTCCCTAATCCGAGCTTGTGCTCCGTCTCTAATGACCTTGTTGTCAACGGGACGTTAAACGCAAATTTCCTCCTCCTCCTTTCAGACCAGCCCAGTTCAGAGTCTGTGTGCAGAGGCTGGTGAACCACCACTCTGGATTCGGCGACGTATCCTTTTGGCTCGACAGGTGCTGAACATCTCGGCGTCACCTTAGTCGTTGGCATTTAGTTCAGTGATCCAACCCGCCTTCGAACGTCTATTCAGGAATTGGCCCCATGCAACCCAGCCATTTGGTATATGAGCTACGGCCTGCCTCAAGGATCTGGATCTCTTGGGCATGAAAATACATACCCAGGGATGGAACGCACTGCCGCCTTGGTGTCTGGGGAGGCCGAAAGTGATTTTAAGCTTGATGCAGTACCTGAAAAATTGTACTCCAGATATGGTTTTTACAAATTTGTTTTCGTCTATTTTAAGTATGTACCATCGTTTTATCATTATTTATACAGATGGATCCCAGCAGGGAATGCTCTCGGTTGTTCTGTGGTTTTCCCTGATGGGTTTTTTAAAGTGCGTCTTCCAGAACAATTTACAAATTATGATGCAGAGTTATATTGCATTCTAATGGCACTGGAGAGGGTTCACAGACATCACCGTATGGTTTTTTTTGTCTGTTCCGACTCTCTTAGTGCACTGCAAGCACTTCACCAAATGTATCCGATAGACCCACTGATTCAGCTCATCCATGACTGCTTAAAGCGGCTCCAACGCCGTGGCAAGGAGGTGATCTTATGCTGGATACCTGGCCACGTTGGGATACAGGGTAACATCATGGCTGATAAAGCTGCCAAGGAAACATGTTGGGATGGTGTTGTCCATCAATGTCCCATCATATTGCATGCCATTATCTCATTTTCTGGCAGATGCATCATGCGTCAGTGGGAGACTGAATGGTTGCAGGTGTCGGACAACAAACTGCGGTCACTCAAACTGACCACAAAAGCTTGGCGGACTTTGTGTCAGCCTCGCAGCTGGAAGGAGGTTTTGCTTACCAGACTGCATCGGGCATAGCCCTTTCACACATAGCTTCCTCCTCCGGGGGGAGGATCCACCTTTCTGTAAAGTTTGTTGCGTGCCTCTTTCAGTTCAGCATATTGTGGCTACGTGTGTCCTGTATACTGATAATAGGGCAGCCCTTGGTCTCTCTGGAAATCTGCCCAGCATTCTCGCAGATACCGATACCAGTGTGAACAGAGTGGTGAAATTTTGTGAACTGGTAGGGAAGGGCAGCAGACTTTAGTACGTTATAAACTGCTCTGCATGTGGGGACAGCCTTCATCCCCACCCATGAGATTTCCGGTTGATTTTTCATCAGGGCGCTGATGACCGTGATGTCGAGCGCCCCCTCAACCCAGCTCATCATCATCATCCAGGCTGGGTCAGATATTTTCTTCCTTCGGTGACTGGTGACATGCCAGAGAAGCTGAATATTGGACAGTAGTTTTACGTGTTCATGGAGAAACAATATTCAGCAGAAAAAATGAGTTTGTTGACTAAGTTATGTTATTTCTTTTGACAGTACCAAAGTTGTATCTAGGAACTGATAAATAGTTCTTCATGAAAATCATAAATGTTTTTCCTACAAATCAAAAAGGATAGATTGTTACCATATAGAAATATTGTCACAGACAGGCACAACAAAAGAACTGCTAAACATGTGACTTTTTGGCCAAAATGTCTTCATCTAAGGTAGACAAAACACACAATTCATGCAAGCACAACTCACACACATATGACTGCTGTCCGCGTGGCTACTGAGACCAGACTGCAAATGAATGTGCATGATGGGAGAAGCAATCTGGTTGTTGGGGGTAAGGAGGAGGCTGGGGCAGGGAGGTGGGGGGGGGGGGGAGATAGCAAGTTAGTGGTAGGGGATGGTAAAGTGCTGCTTGTGGAAGCATGCAAGGGTGTGGTGAGTACAGGTTAGGGCTGCTAGGTGCAGTTGGGAGGCTAGAGGGGGCAAGGGAAGTGGAAAAGAAGAGAAGTAGAGTAGGGGAGGAAGACTGTGGGTACGTTGATGGAATAGAAGGCTGTGTAATGCTGGAGAGTGAGCAGGGAATAGGGTAGGTGGGTGAAAGACAGAGACTAATGAAGGTGGAGGCCAGCACGATTATGGGTATGTAGGATATATTGCAGTAACAGTTGTCACCTGTACAATTCAGAGAAGCCGGTGTTGGTAGGACATATCCCGAAGGCATGGACTGTGAAGCAGTTACTGAAGTGAAGAACATTGTGTTGGGCGGCATGCTCAGCAACTGGGTGATCCAGCTCTCTCTTTGAGCTTTTGTTGGCTGTCACACCCACATAGAATGCAACACAGTGCTTGCAGTGTAGTGTGTAGATCACATGACTGCTTTCATAGGCCGTCCGTCCTTCCGTTGACTGGATAGGTGATGCTTGTGACTGGACTGGAGTGGGTGGTGTGAGGATCAATGGCACAGAATGCCATTCTGCGATTCTGTTGCTCCAGTCCTGGGTGGTACTTAGGAACAAGATGAGTGCTCCTTTGGCACTGTATGGTGGGACTCGGGGAAGTGATGGGTGACTGGAGAGATAAAGCCAGGACATACGTTTCTGTACAAGGATGGGAGGGTAATTTTGGTCTGTGAAGACCTCAGTGAGACAGTTGGTGTATTTGGGACCGCTCATCACTACACATGTGATGAGAACGGGTGGCCAGGCTGTATGGAAGCAACATCTTGATATGGAATGGGTGGCAGCTGTAGAAGTGGAGGTATTGTCAGTGTTTGGTAAGTTTGATAAGGACATAGTTACTGATGTAGCCATCTTTGAGGTGGTGTCAACATTGAGGAAGGTGGCTTGTTGGGTTGAGGAGGACAAGGTGAAGCAATTGGGGGAGTAGCTGTTGAGGTTCTGGAGGAATGTGGATAGAGTGTCCTCCCCCATAATCCAGATCACAAAGATGGACATCAGTGAATCCAAACCAGATGAGGGGTTCAGGATTCTGGGTGGTTTGGAATGAATCCTCTAGACAACTCATGAATAAGATGGTGCCATGTGGGTGCCCATTTCCGTACCATGGATTTGTGTGTAGGTGATGCCTTCAAAGATAAAGTAATTGTGTGTTGAGTCACCATATAGCGAGATGCTGAGTCGCAGATAGGCATAACAAAAATACTGTCTCAAATAAGCTTTTGGCCAGTTAAGCCTGCATCAAAAATAAATGACAGACACAGGCACACACTCATGCAAACGCAACTCACACACATGTGACTGTAGTGTCTGGCAACTGAAGCCACACTGCGAGCAGCAGTACCATTGTATGATGGGAGTAGCAACTGGGTGGAGGTAAGGAGGAGGCTGGGGTGGGGAGCGGGAGGGATAGCAAGTTAGGGGTGGCGGACAGTGAAGTTGGCGGACAGTGAAGTACTGCTGGGGAGCTCGCAGAGACAAGGTGGAGAGAGGGTAGGGCAGTTATGTGCAGTCGGGAGGTTAGATGGAGGGCTGGGGAGGGGCATACCAGAAAAGGAGAGAAGTAAGAAGACTAGGTGTGATGGTGGAATAAGGCTTGTGTAGTGCTGGAATGGGAACAGGGAAGGGGCTGGATGGTTGAGGACAATGATTAACAAAGTTTGAGGCCAGGAGGGTTACGGGAATGTAGGATATATTGCAGCGAAAGTTGGCACCTGTGCTGTTCAGAAAAGCTGCTGTTAGTGGGAAGGATCCATTTGGCACAGTCTGTCAAGCAGTCATGGAAATGTAGGATGTCATGTTTGGCAGCATGCGCAGCAACAGTGTGTTCCACTTGTTTCTTGGCCACAGTTCGTTGGTATCCATTCATGCAGACAGACAGCTTGTTCGCTATCATGCACACATAGAATGCAGCAAACTGGTTGGAGCTTAGCTTGTAAATCACATGACTGGTTTCGCAGAGAGCCTTGCCTTTGATGGTATAGGTGATGTTTGTAAGCGAACTGGAATAGGTGGTGGTGGGAGGATATATTGGACCTGTCTTGCATGTAGGTCTATTACAGGGGTATGAGTCTTGAGGTAAGGGGTTGTGAGCAGGGGTTGTACAGGGGTAGATGAGTATATTGTGTAGGTTCAATGGACGGTGGAATACCACTGTGGGAAGGGTGGCAAGGATAGTGGCCAGGTCATATTTTTACAGTCCATCCTGTATTTTCCATTGTTTGATAATTGTGTGTGAGGATATAGTCAGTCATCATGACCAGGAAGGAGGTTGTAAGTTTGGAATCAGTTAGACACTGGAAAAGGTGGTGTTCAATTGTGATAAGGCCATGGGTGGAAAGAGATGTTAGTGTAATTGGAGTTGGCATCAGTAGTTATGTGCAGGGTGTCATGTGATGGACCAGGTACTGTGGAGTCATATTGTGGAGTCTCAATGGGCAGGTTATGGATAACAGGCTGAAGATGTTGGTCTATAAGAGCAAAGATTCTCTCTGTGAGGGCACAGTAACTGTCCTCAAAGGGATGTTCTTAGTGGTTGGGATTATGGACTTCAGGAAGCACATAGGTGTTAGGAGAGGTGGGGTGAGGAAAGAGAGAGACTCATGGGAGCGGTTCTGGGAGTTGCCTAAGGATTTGAGGAGGGACTGGAGAAATCCTGTTGGATTTCTCGGATGGAGTTACTGTGATAGGGTTTGTAGGTGGACAAATCTGACTGCTGGCAGAGTCCTTCCACTAGGTAATCCCTTCAGTTCAGAACCATACTAGTGGAGCTTTTGTTAGCAGGTAGGACTATAAGGTTAGGATCAGTTTTTAGGTGGTGGATTGTGATTCTCTCTGTGGACCTAAGGTTAGCTTTGAATCTGAGGGATTTGGGGGATGATAGTGAGTCAAGGTTTGAGGTTCAGGAATTCCAGAATGTTAAGAGAGGGTGATTTGGTGGTGGGGGGAGGGGGATGGATCATGATTGGCTGGAGAAGTGAAGTGAGTCAGGCAGGGTTCCACATTGGTTTTGCAGTGAGTCCTCCTTATCCCCACCACACATATTGCGTCTCAAATAATGCGCATTTGCTCACAGTCTGGCCTCAGTGGCCAGAGGCAGTGGTCATGTGTGTGTGAGAGTTGTGCTTGTGTGAACATATGTGTGTTGTCTGCTCCAGAAGAAGGCCTTTTTGGCCACAAACTTACATGTTTAGCTGTCATTTTGTTGTGCCTATCTGCATCTCAACATCTCCTCTATATGGTGAGTAGTTATTTATCCTTTTCATAAGTTGTCATTATTCCATTCTGGATTTTCTATTGTTTGATTTTGCGTAACGGTTTTTCCTCCTTCCCACAACCCAGTATTGGCTTCCTTTGTTACTTTACTCAGTGTTCATCCCTTTCTTGCTCTGTTTTCCCATGTTGTACCTATCCTACCAAACTGCTCCATACTCTGACTTAATGAGCCACCCTGTATCAGCCATTTCATCCATAGACAATACACAGGTGCGTGACTTCACTGATTGATGGAGCAGTAACTCAAGTCTGATATTACTCCCATTGATATAATTTATCCGAGAACTTAAAATTGATCACTTTTCTTGCCTCACTCTCGCATATTTTCACATGTTATTTTCCATACCATCCTTTGACAAACAAATTTGTACCTCCTCCTACTAACTGCTCCTACTCTTTCTCCTCTTTCATCCCAGTACACACATCCCAGCCTCATCTAATTCAGTCACACCCATTGTCACCCTTCCTCAAACATATCCGCCAATTGATCTACATCCCCCATTATCATCTTTTTATTTATTTCTCTCTTTGATCTCATTGTGTTTTCACGATGTCAGTTCGTTTTGCCTCTCACTATCTGCCCTACTCCCTCGGGTTTCACCTTGTTTACCCATAGTTCATCTGTCCACCCATTTTGTGATTTGTTCCATGTATTTGTATGTATTTTACATTTTTCACGTGTATTTCTATGTTATTTGCCTATTTTTTAACCACTTTATCTTCCACTTTGGATCCTTTACTCCCTATCTCTGGCTGCAACCCATCCTTCCACAATGACCTGCATCTGTTCAGATTCTGACAGTCCTTAGCCCTCACCAACATAGTCTGCAAAACCATTTAAATCAGTTCCAAACCTCCTTACAGTACCTCCTCTCCATCCATAAAATTCTCCTGCTTTGCAATTCCAAATTCCTGTCCCCATCAGTCATATTAAAATTCCAGGAACTGGAGCAGAATGCACATCACCTCAAAAACCTTCTCTCCTTTTCCCAGTCCCTGCAGTGGAAACACTATTTCAGTACAAACATTACCCATCAGATTCAACCCAAAGCCAATGTTGAACACTCTCTGACTACATTCAGTCCTGCTGCCAGCCATGACCTAATCCCACTGCCCCCATATCACCCTCTGTTAACATTCCAGAATTTCTTAATATCAAACATTGCCTCACCGTCATTCCCCAAATCCCTCAATATGGAAACTAACTTTACACCTGCAGAAGGAACCACAATCCAGCACCTAAAAACTGATCCTGACTTTGTTATTCTACCTGCTGACAAAGGCTCCATCACTGTGGTTTTGAACTACAGGGGTTACCTGGCAGAGGAACTCTGTCAGCTGTCAGATTCATCTACCAACAAATCCTGCTACAGTGCACTCACTCCTGAAGTTCAACAGGATTTACACTCTCTCCTCAAATCCTTAGGCCCATCCCAGAACCTTCTCTCTCTCTCTCTCTCTCTCTCTCTCTCTCTCTCTCTCTCTCTCTCTCTCTCTCTCTCCCTCCCCCTCCCCCACCCCAACCCACCTCACCTCTACCGCTCCCTGACACTTTTACCTGCTACATTCTTCTTCAAGTCTGTAATCCCAACCACCAAGCACACCCCGTGGCCTGGCCAGTTACTGTGCTCCCACTGAGAGAATCTGCTCTCGTGGACCAATATCTTCAATCTATTACCCATGACCTATCTTCCTAACTAAAAGACACCAACCATTTTCTCCACTGCTCTCCACAGTTCCTGTTCCTTTACCACAATGACAATGTACCCTACTCATCACTACTGACTGTAACATCCGTAATGTCCATGGCCTTTCCACTATTGAACACTTCCTTTCCCAATGCCAAACTGATTTCAAACATATGACCTTCTTTCTGGTCCATATTCTCACCCACAATTACTTCACCTTTGAAGGCATCACCTACAAACAAATCCATGGTAAGGGAATGGACACTCACATGGCACCATCCTATTCATGGGCCATCTAGAGAAATCCTTCCTAATCACCTAGAATCTCAAACTCCTCACCTGGTTTGGATTCATTGATGGCACTGTGATACAGATTGAGGATGGGGACATCCTATCCACATTCCTCTAGAACCTCAACACCTCCTCCCCCATTTGTTTCACCTTCTCCTCCTCAACCCAGCAAGCCATCTTTCTTGGTGTTGTCCTCCACCTCAAAGATGGCTACATCAGTACCTCTGTCCATATCAAGCCTAAAGGCCGCAGCAATACCTGCACTTCTATAGCTGCCACCCATTCCATAACAAGAAGTCCTTTTTGTACAGTGAAGCCACCCACGTCCCTCGCATCTGTAGTGATGAGCAGTTGCTCTCCAAATATACCAATGGTCTCACCGAGCCTTTCACGGGCTGTGTGAGTTATGCTTGCACATGTATATGTGTGTTTGTTTTGTCTGCTTTAGAAGAAGGCCCTTTGGCCAAAAGCTCACACATTTAGCAGATTTTTTGTTCTATGTGATCCTTGATTTTCCTTTGTAATTGATCAATGATTAAGGCATATTTCCTGAAGATGTATATGTGCTTTAGCAACTACCATCTGTAAGACTGGAGGTAAGTAACCACTACTAATAACACACTTCCTCGCTCCTCACAGTCTTTTCAAAACTGTTTAAGAAAGCTTAAGAGTAATCCTATCAAGTGAGCAGAAGATTTTAATATTATATTTGAGACACCACCATAACCAGCAGAATTACTGCTTTTTAATGACCCAGTAAATTTCCTTATGGGTTGCGATTTTGGAACTGATATATGTTGGTGGTGCGTGCATTGTCTACACATGCATTTATGTTCAGTTTTTTAGTAGTGAGTGCACAGTTTGCTCCAGCTCTGAATAAGTAATGACTGAATTTGGTGGTCAATGATATGAAAGTGTCACTGTTACTTCCACACTGGAGGCTCAGTTTCATTTTGATCATTATTTTTACCTGTTTTGCATTTGATAATATTCCAGATTGTTTTGTCTTATTCTTGAAGTATTTTATTATTTGAGTATAGTGCATGAGGTTCTATTTATTTTTATTGTTATTATTATTTTTTTTAAAATGACAGGCGTGACAGCTTCACATTACTGGTGGTAATAGTGTTTCAGTTCTTGACTTCAGCTTGTCTCCAGGAGTTCTCCATCCATTGTCCTAGTTTTTGTTTGATTTTACCCCTACTTGCTTTAGTGAAAAATGATGATCAAAGTGCTGTTGGAAGGCGTTTGAGAAAGAGTTAAATATTTCATCTACACTGCTGGCATTATAAATTTCTTCCTGGCAGTCTTCCCTTTATTTTCCTCTAAACACTGAAATTGAGTCATTGTTTATGATTTTGTATTTCAATACTTTCTTCTATCACCTGTAGCTACATGGTCAGTATGTTCTATTGTCAAGATCATATAATCCATTGACTGTTGTGTTTGTAGCTAAATCACTGAAGGTTTGTTGGATCTAAAAGCAAATTGTCAATGGCTGTTGCACAATTCCCTTCAATCATTGTAGAGAATTTTACTGTGGCAAATAGTCCAAAACTGGAAATCAAGAACTCTAGGTGCCCTCCATCAGTACAATCAGACAGAAAATTAATACAAAAGTCTCCAAAAAATAATGTTTCTCCTATTAATTTTTAATAAGGCTGTCCTCATCTGAGTTATGAAGTGTAAGATATATCCTGCTGGTGGTCTGTGAACTGTCAGTGCTACAAGCATGTACTTCTCCCTGGTCTGCTGTTGTGGCACAGGATTAAAAGACTTGTTCAGCACAATATTAAACTTGAAAGGCTTGCAACTTAAGTCCACTTTTAGCATGTGTAGCCAACTCTGTTTTCCTTCTTGCTGGTTCTAGAGTAGTATGATATTACCTTTTATCCATCAAGATAAATCCACTCCATTAATTTCTGTGTGATTTTTTGGTGTGCACGACAAAACTGTTGACGTTCCATCTATCCATTCATGTTCCTTATTTATGTGAGAAATTTTCCTCTCTTATTGATGAAGCTTCTGGTATTTTGACTGAAGGCTCTAAATGAATTTTCTTTAACTTTCATGAATTTGTCCAAGTTGCAGAATTTAATTTCCTAGTAGCTGGTTCAAATGCAGCTCTATTGTTTCTGTTGTTAGGATAAATGTACTCCAGAAAAAGCCTAGTACACATATTGCAAATCACTGTTATAGGATGGGTATGTCAGATTGGATGCTCTTGGCAAAGTAATCTACCGGAAGCATTCAGATATAAACTGTATTAGGTATGATGTGATTGAGGGAAGGACAGTTCATCTGTTATACCAATGTGTGAATGTTCCTCTCTCCTGAGTGATTTTCCAAGCCCTTCATTGACATGCTCCACAGAATGCTTCATCCAGGGTTAATCATACAGCTCAAAGAGAGACATGATCTATGCATTAGTGTGAGGACATTCTCGGCAGTGTGTCTGGTGTCAGCTGGGACAGTGTAGTGCTCTCTCTCTCTCTCTCTCTCTCTCTCTCTCTCTCTCTCTCTCTCTCTCTGTGTGTGTGTGTGTGTTTTTTTTTTTTTTTTTTTTTTTTTTTGTTTTTTACTTCTGAAGAAGTACTGTATCTGAAAGCTTTGCTTATCCACCACCTAAACTATATGTTCAGTTGTTACCTTTACTTCTTTCATAATTTGCATTCAACAATGGACTTCCCATTATCACATTTTTATTTATATCTTGTTTCTTTCCTTTTGTTTGTTTATTGAAAATAAACCACTTCATTTTTATATAAGCTGTCTGTAATTAGAGTTATAAAAGTTTATAGTTGTAGGGAAGCTATCTTAATGGTTTGTCAGGTGAACCAACTACTCTAATAATTCTATGTAATGGGTAAGAGAAAAACCCACAACTATTATTCTTTGGATAAGCTTCTCGAATTACCTGTGAAAAGTTGGAGAGATGTAGTTGATCATGATGATCAAATGAAGGGAAAAGTGTAAATAAATAAGGAACTGTGATGGAAAACCTGAACAATCTACTTCAGCTTGACAATGATAAATATTGCAACTAAATAACAGTCAAGGTTAAATATACAAAATGCCCAGGGAGTATAGTGAGAAATTTAAGTAAATTGCAATACTGGAGGAAGAAATGTGTAGGAGCCACAAGGGTAGAAAGTTATAATAAAGAAGTGTACAGTATGAGAGGGTTAACATAGTTTAGTAAGTAGTTGGTTTTGGGTGTGCATATCATACGTGGCTGCAGAGATTCTAAAAAGAAAGCTGGGAAGAACATGTTGTTGCCTTGGTGGAATATTACAGCGAGAGCTTCAGCGAGTATTTCCTCCATATGATCGCTGCAGACATATATGCTGCTTATACTAAGCTGTTTTTCTGAACTGAGTTTTTGGTGACCATGTTATAGAAATGAAGCCATAAATTCTTAATTTCACACAAATATTAGTGAGAAATATGTGCAATTTATACTATGAACACTTTTGTACTCACAAAAATAGTTGAGACAGTGCAGGTACCATGATTGCAAATCTCATATTCTGCAACCACCATCATTTGTTTTAACTGAAGACCTCTGCAGATATTTCTGTTCTTAGAGACTGCCTTTCCCAACCTTCTTTAGGTGGTTGTGCCTTCTTTGATAGATGCAGCTTTGGACATGATTGTTTGTTTAAAGTTTCTGAATCCTTGAGACAAAAGGCAGTTTTGCAGATAAATGTAAAATAAATGTCAGACTTAAATTATTAGCTACTGACTAACTTTTTTCCTTTTAATCAGCAGACACTGAAACTACGATTCAGCAAAGATCACAGGGTAGCAGAAGTAAGGCGACTGCTGCAATCATCACAGCCAGTTAGAATTGCCATACCACAGCAGCCAGAAGTGTCAGACCACGAGTACATAGAAGAGCAAGAGAAACATCTTTATGCCCTGTGTACTCGTACAATGGCTTTACCTGTCGGAAGGTAAGAAATTTAGAACAGTTTTGTTGCATGGAACATAACCAGATTTTAGCTCATTAGACCACCATCAGTTGACAAATAACTAGCATCGACAAGGGACAGTAATGCGCAAGGAATAGAACCTTTAACTAAAGGCAGTACCCAACACACAGAATCGTGGTTATTACATTAGGTAGTAAATGTCAGTTTGAGTGATCATCACTGCTGTTGTGTACCAGATATGCTCCAATAGTTAGTGGCTTTGTGTGGTGCAACAGTGTCAACTATGTACACATTGATACATAATTATTATTGTTCTTTTTACGTTAGAAAGATGTGGGTTGCTATATACGAGGTACGATGATGGCAACCGGCTGACTAATGATATTATAGGTGTACAATAGTGTTAAATTACAGTAATAAAGTACACAGCTGCAAATAGATTTCAAGGACTTTTTATATAAAGTCTTTGTTCCTATTTATTTGTAATGGAAAGAGTAAACATATTCACCCAGTGTGTGTGTGTGTGTGTGTGTGTGTGTGTGTGTGTGTGTGTGTTTTGCTTCTCTTATTGCTTTTCCTTAGTGGATTTTTTACCAAAGCTATTTCATTCTCTTCTAATTTTTTTTGCAAAAGTGGACGTAACTGAGCAATGTGTGGCTATGAAATTTTGCAACGTACTCAGAAAAATTGCTGCAGAGACTGTTAGAAAAAATGCTGCGGACACTGTTGAGGTGTTGGAAACAGCTAATGAAAAAGATGCTGGGGGGATACTCAGATGTTTTTCTCTTTTCAAAAATGGCAACAGATCGAGTGATGACAAACCTTATTCTGGACGTCTGTCAATTGCTCGGATTGATGAAAAATCACGAAAATTCATGAACTTGTGCTCAAAGACTGGTGATACACCGTAAGGGGGGAGGGGGGCTGAGAAAACAGGCTTAACTGTATTGTGTTGGAGTTTAGTTCAGTGAATTTCAGCAGAATATGTGTGCATAAGGTTCTGACTGACCAGCAAAAAGAGTATCAAGTGAAAGCATGCTTTCAAAGAATTGCTCAAAACTGAGTTTGAAATTTTTTTGAACATTGTTACTAGTGATGACTCATAGTGCCACGGTTACAACCTTACAATCAAACAACAATCAAGCCACTGGAACATGTCATTCAAGCCTTGCACAATAAAGCTCCTCAAGTGAAGTCAAACAAAGATGACGCTCTTTTTTTCCCTTTATTGAATGTGAATGGGGAGTCTGGATTCAGAGTTTGTTCCACCAGGTCGGGTCAAGCTTTCAGTCCCAAACTTCAGATAAGATTTATAGGTCTGATCTGTGACAGATAAGGAGCTGATTTTTCTGTTATGACAATTCTTATGCTCACACAGCCATCTCACTGTGCCAATTGTGGCAAAAATGGCATGACTCTCATGTCCTACCCACCTTACGCACCTGACTTAACTCTGAACGATTCATTTTTGTTTCTGCAAATGAAGGAAAGTGTTAAGGACACTGAAATATTAGAAATTCTTATATTCCCATATTGATTAGGAACAATGGTACTATAGATAATCATCTCTGATAGATCTTTCAAATGCTTTGTTATTTACTATGCCTTGTATGTGTTGTGGCTACTTGTTGGACAGTTTTATCCCTGCATAATTTTGACAGATACTTGTATTGTCAAAATACAAGTTTCATTTTATTCTTGTGCTGTCAGTGCTACTGAAATTGTTTTCATGTTGACAACGCACTGTGGAAGATCTACACACCTATCCATTGAACATAACCATTAGTGGAAATTACAGCTTTTCTTAGCAGCTACTGAGGCAATGTTTTTTTTATGCCTCAAACTATTAACAGCAATAGCAGCACAATGTGGAAAATCTGTAAACTTACTTGTAAGTGCGTGTCACCATTTTCATACTGTCCAAAGGCTTGTCAACATATTGAGTCTTGTTGATGCCTCAGTAGCACACTATATGGAGAGTTCTTACATTTACTCTTTCCATTATTATATTACACCTAGGACTTTTCATTATTTCTTTCTGATTAGCTTTTACCAAATGTAGAATCCTTTGTACCTGTCAGACAGGTATGAATGAGACTGTGTCTTCTATGAAATGAGAATTACTAGAAGTCCTTGTTTTGCAGCTGTGTTGTAGAGTACATTGATGGAGCCAACCTGAGGACTCCATCTTGCTCTCTGTCATATTCTCTGAGTGTATCCTCAGGATTTGCTTACCAGATGTTGGAATTCTGGGAAATGGAGCTACAGATTAAGTAGCTTAGCATGGGAAATATTGTAGTACAGTGTAATGGTCCTCTGCATGTGATCATCTCACTCATTAGGCAAATAATCGTGTTTATGGGAGGAAGAATCATTATGGGATGACACAGGAAATGGACAACACAGGAAATGGACCCACAGTTGTGTAGTGATTGTGGTGTATAGATCCCTGTTTTAACAGCATATGTTTTATATCAAGATAAGAACTTTCTCTTGATTTTATTTGATGTTGGGAAAATGTGATAAAGGTTTTTAAGATTGTGTATTATGTATTCTTTACCACTTAAGCTATTGTTATTAATGACTTAAAAAAATATATCTGTTTTCAGTGCAATGAGCTGAACTCGTACTTTTTTTCATCAATGAGCAGCCAGCCAGACTCCCCTTTTAATTATTTTAGCTCCTGCTTTGTTGTTCTGCTGGGGTTCGTTTGCAGATTTTTCATCATAGCCTTAGTGCCAATTATTTTGTGTGTGTGTGTGTGTGTGTGTGTGTGTGTGTGGATGTGAGATGAATGCATGTGGGAGTAGGACAGAATGGATCAAGTGACAATTATCATTTTAACTTTCACAATATAAGTTTATAATGCTTGTATGTTCACATCTTTGCTTGTTTCAGGGGAATGTTCACATTAAGAACTGCAGCTCCTATCATAACAGAAACGCTTAGCATACCTCGACTCTGTCTGACAGGACGAGCAGCACCTCGTGGGACAACAGTCGATTTGTCACACATTGATGTTGTTCCCAATATGAACATGTGGCCTCTCTTCCACAATGGAGTTGCTGCAGGCCTCCGAATAGCACCAAATGCATCAGATATTGAATCTGCGTGGATTGTGTTCAACAAACCAAAGGTCTTGTGCAATTGTTTAATGTTTTGTCAATTGGCATAGCAACAGTGCATAAAAATACTTTTAAAATATACAGTAAACCCTCACTTTTACACTTTTCAAGGGACTCAAAAAAAAGAAAAAATGGTGTAAAATGCGGGAAAATGTAAAATATTGAAAATAATGTTTTAAGCTATAAAAGTTATGTATAGGAACCCCCTTCACTTATTATAAATGATATATGTATGTAATAGGCAATCAAATACTTGTCAGGGACTTGTTTATTATCTAATAAAACCTGCTGAAGTAACTGGAACTGGTAACTGGCTGCGAAGTAGAAACATTTGACTTAATTTCGTACATCATAACTGATGTTTCCAGAAAGCCTGCAGCTGTCATTCATTATTTAAATACTGAAACACTGCACAAGTCATGTATTTTTTCATGCTCAGGCAAGATATGCTTTGAGAATTTTTCCTCATTGTCAAATGCAAATATTCACATAATTATTTTGTATGCTGTTCTGTGTATCTTACACTATAATCGTCTTTTTGAGGTCATCAGGTACTGTGCTTTCTCAGTTATGTAGAAAACCACACATGCAAACTATCATTCACATTGTTTGTTTTTTAAATATCACAAAAGATACATATGTAAATATTGCACTTGACAAAAGAATAAATTCTCTAAGCACGCTTGCTGTGTATGAAAAAGTACATCGTAAGTGCTCTGTTTTTGTACTGAAAACATTTGAGCAACATAAAGCGAGCAAAGGTGTCAGCTAGCACTACAAGTGGCCAAATGGTGAAACACACTAAATATGCCAGAATGAGATTTTCACTCTGCAGCGGAGTGTGCGCTGATATGAAACTTCCTGGCAGATTAAAACTGTGTGCCCGACCGAGACTCGAACTCGGGACCTTTGCCTTGTTATTAATGGCAAGGCAAAGGTCCCGAGTTCGAGTCTCGGTCGGGCACACAGTTTTAATCTGCCAGGAAGTTTCATATCAGCGCACACTCCGCTGCAGAGTGAAAATCTCATTCTGGAAACATCCCCCAGGCTGTGGCTAAGCCATGTCTCCGCAATATCCTTTCTTTCAGGAGTGCTAGTTCTGCAAGGTTCGCAGGAGAGCTTCTGTAAAGTTTGGAAGGTAGGAGACGAGGTACTGGCAGAAGTAAAGCTGTGAGTACCGGGCGTGAGTCGTGCTTCGGTAGCTCAGTTGGTAGAGCACTTGCCCGCGAAAGGCAAAGGTCCCGAGTTCGAGTCTCGGTCGGGCACACAGTTTTAATCTGCCAGGAAGTTTCACACTAAATATGGTTCGACAGAGGTGTCACGATGATCACAATAATCACAAAGCTGCGCATGTGCAGTAGAGGCAGTTTGGAAGTGGTTGCAATTGGCAATGATACCTCCATTTGAAGGAACCTAGTTACTCCTACCAGCCATCACGTTATGTAAAGCTTGGCAGAGTCAGGAGATACGACATGAATTGTTTCAACTTTTACCTGTTTGTTGGTTCAGATGTGCTCAGTAGAGTGCCCTGTTGTCAAGAAACTTAACCACGCAATGTTTAATGGCCAACACTGTGCCAGCAGTATTTCACATGTTACATCAGTTTTTTTCTCCACAAACATTTTTTTCATAAAGCATAAATTGCAGGAAAATTATAAGTATGTTAATGCAAAATTGGGTATGAATTAACATTATGGACATAGGAAATTTGACAGAAATGATGAAAAATGTAAACAGTGGGAAAACGTTAATTCTGGGAACATAAAAGTGGGGCTATTCTGTATATACAAGGGTTGGAACTTTGATAGTTGCAACTATGTATTTACAGCTCGTAAAAAAATAGATACGGGTTTCAAAGTTTTACTGATCTTCAAAGTAGTCAGCAGCATTGTGTATAACCAATTGCCAGCAATGTGGAAGTCGTAGGATACGCTTAGCAGTGCCAGTGTGTTGACAGTTCGAGCAGCGCAGTCTATTGCCGGATGAATTTGTAGCAGTTCTGGAGCAAATGTCGTGAAGTGCCTCCTTCAGTTCAGAAATCGAGTTGAACTCATGAGGGCTTAAGTCAGGGGAGTGCAGTAGGTGCTACAGCACTTAGCAGCTCCATCAGTCAAACAAATCAATAACAGCTTATGCTGTATGTGCTTGAGCATTGTCCTGCAAAATGATGCTCAGGTCCTGCAGAAAGTGTCATCTCTTCTGTCTTTAAGCTGATCATAGGCTGTGTTCCAAAAAATGAACAGCATAGAGAAAGAAGTGGTGACACTTTCTGTAGGATATGAACATCATTTTACAGGACATTGCTTGGATGCAAGCTGTAACTGATTTGTTTCGTCGATTGGGCTGGGAACTGCTGTACCACTCACCACTCTCCCTTGACTTAAGCCTTCATGTGTTCAACTCGATTTCTAAACTGAAGGAAGCACTTCACGGCATTCGCTTCAGAACTGCTAGAAATTTGTCCAGCAATAGGCAGCGCCGCTCGAACTGTCAACACAACTGGCACTGCTGAGAGTATCCTACGACTTCCACATTGCTGGCAATAGGTTATACACAATGCTGGTGACTACTTTGAAGATCAGTAAAACTTTGAAACATGTATCTATTTTTTACGGGCTGTAAATACATAGTTGCCACTATCAAAGTTCCAACCCTTGTATATACAGAATAGACCCACTTTTATGTTCTTTGGTCTATTTCATCTTTTTATGCTGATTTCCGATCATGATAATAATTCGTTTAGCTTAAGTTTTACCTTTAAAAAAATAAAAAATAAGAAAGTTCTTTATATCCGAAGGTAAAAAACACTGCTTGGTGTAAAACTCACTGCTGATTCTTCTGTGCTGAGTTTTGAAAAATCCTTGTTTAATTAATTAACAGTGTTCCCTTTGCAATGAACATATTCAATTGCTGATGTGAAGGTAAAGCAGTGGTGCAGTCTCGTGACTAGACTATCGGCCTGACAGCAGGTACAGTGCCAGCCATTCTGTTCGTCACAGCACTAGGAGGCGGAAGGGTAGCAGGTTCCTCATGTCGGCTGTCTTTTTTCCCTGACAAAAATCTTCAGCATTCATTTTGACAGGAGGCTGAGTGGACCTGAGGCTGTATTGGAGGGACTGGAATGAGGAAAAATCCCCACCACTGTCTGATTGAACCTGGGATCTCCAGGGTCAGAGTTAAGTGCTCGGCTCACCTAGACCACCTTGGCCTCTTACTGAAATGGCACTGATTTGTAAAATCTTATTTATGGGTGACACAACCAATGAGACTGATCTATTGAGCACATTACTACCTTATTTTTTGTAGATATTTGAGCACTATGTTTTTAGGGCCTCTGAAGTGGTTTAGTATTTTGTCCTCCATTGGAAACATCAGATCCACAGCTTTTATATTATTTTCACTATCATAACTGCAGTGCTAATGATGCCAACTAGCAGAGATGTAACCAAAATAACTCGTGCAGCTAAAATCATGGCAACACAATCGATATGACACAATACTTTTTTCCTAAAGTCAAGAACAAACGAAGAGGCAAAGGTAATGCAACAAAAACTAATAACCTTAATTAACCCACCAAAGAGAAAACTTGTATACGGAAGATAAAGTAAATAAAAAACATAGTCATCCTGGAAACTGCTATACAAAGTGACACGGAAAAGATAGTGAACAACAAAAAGCTGTAAGAGACACTGATTTATAAACTGTCTTAGGAAAAGAAACCTTTAATGTTAGTGTACGACATCCCAGAGGATGCAGATGCGAATACACTAAAAGACACGATACACGTGCAGAAATGGCTAAGGAAGGCTTTGAAAGTTGCTTTACAGTACGATTTAGGACAGGACCAAGGGTAAGAAGAGTGATTTATAAAGTTATTGAAGTGGGCCCTGAAATTAGAACAGCTCTTTTGAGCTGAAGAAAAGTGTATCTCGGGTTTCGTTTGGATTCAGTGAAGGACTATCTAGTAGTGAAGTGGCGTGTTCAGTATCAAAACTTTGGTGATTTGGTAAAACATTGTGGTAAACAAGTAGTAATTTGTGGATATTGTGGGGAAGAAGGCCATATAAGGAAAAGACTGCAATAAAATCAAAAAACTGGCAGTGTGTGTGCCATGTAAATATAGAATAAAAAAATCCACAGTGAACAGAGATGAGTGTCACATGTATCAAACCCTCCTAACAAGGCAGATTTTAAGAATGGATTATAGGTAGGTGTCTTGTAACTCTAGGAAGCGATGAGAACTCTAATGACACCTTTAAGTTCCATCTATGTAAGAAATGTAAATCACCATTGAGGAGGAGGGATGCCGAAAGAACGAGAAATTTCAGGCAAAAAGTGAGCAGTAATTACCATAGAAAAAAGCATGTGACACAGGCCAATGTAGAGCATCGTGCACTTGCAAAAAAGCAGGAAAGATGCTTTTGGTGAAAATTCAGAACTGTGTGGTGTAATAGAGAAGCATGATCATAGGCGGATGTGGGACTGATATATGCTGCAGGTAATCAGGATTTGGTGACACAAACTGGGCAGTTGCATGTAGAAAGCAACTGCACACATCCCGAGGAATACACAGTGCTACCTATAGAAGTAAAACAAGATTTACCAATGATGGATGTGAATCTGCAACAAAAACAGTACGAGATTCAGAGCCAGTTCACACAGGAAGCAAATACCTACTACAAAGAAGTAAACAATAAGACACAGACTGGAACAGATCCTCGACAGATCTATGAAAGAATAGAGAACGTTATACTGCTAACTAGGCTGGAAGAGCTGATGACGTTTACTGCGATGTTAAAATATTTAGTAAGCTATAAGCATGGAGAAGGGGAGTGTATTACTTTTCCTGCACCTGATTTCATGGATAGAATCCATCTCAAGTGAGCAATCTGCCAACAGAAGTAGAAAAACTGGAGAAGTTATTGAAGCAGATTTCTGCCTCAAGAAATGAATTATTATCCTTAGATCCATTGTACAAGCACTGTGTGATGACACATGGTCATATAGCATGGGATTACAGGTGAGTAGGGCATGATTGTTGAATATATACCAATCATCCCTTATGGAGATAAAGATAGGACAACTTAATGCCATGAGAAGTGTCAGCATATTGCATGAGGCTAGAAGATTGGCAGAAGAGTTGTACTTAGATCTGCAGGAAAGATCCGCAGTATGCCAATAACTGCCCAGACAGTCACACAAGGGCAACATCCTGTCGCAGCAATAATAGTATTTAACAAGCCATAACAGTGACAAAAATATCACAGTACTTTTCAGAACACATAATCTGTGTGGAAATGTTGCCTGGAAGGGAGAGTTGCATCCTGGTTTCCATATAAATTCAATTTAGTTATGAGGTTGATGACATTTGCTAAAAATAAAGGATATTATCATATTTACTTGAGTATAAAATGACACTGAATATAAGATGACTTCCTTTTCTTAAGCAGACCTGAGCCGAAACAAGGCCCCCGGAGTAGACAACATTCCATTGGAACTACTGACGGCCTTGGGAGAGCCAGTCCTGACAAAACTCTACCATCTGGTGAGCAAGATGTATGAAACAGGCGAAATACCCTCAGACTTCAAGAAGAATATAATAATTCCAATCTCAAAGAAAGCAGGTGTTGACAGATGTGAAAATTACCGAACAATCAGTTTAATAAGCCACAGTTGCAAAATACTAACACGAATTCTTTACAGACGAATGGAAAAACTGGTAGAAGCGGACCTCGGGGAAGATCAGTTTGGATTTCGTAGAAATACTGGAACACGTGAGGCAATACTGACCTTACGACTTATCTTAGAAGCTAGATTAAGGGAGGGCAAACCTACGTTTCTAGCCTTTGTAGACTTAGAGAAAGCTTTTGACAATGTTGACTGGAATACTCTCTTTCAAATTCTGAAGGTGTCAGGGGTAAAATACAGGGAGTGAAAGGCTATTTACAATTTGTACAGAAACCAGATGGCAGTTATAAGAGTCGAGGGGCATGAAAGGGAAGCAGTGGTTGGGAAGGGAGTAAGACAGGGTTGTAGCCTCTCCCCGATGTTATTCAATCTGTATATTGAGCAAGCAGTAAAGGAAACAAAAGAAAAATTCGGAGTAGGTATTAAAATCCATGGAGAAGAAATAAAAACTTTGAGGTTCGCCGATGACATTGTAATTCTGTCAGAGACAGCGAAGGACTTGGAAGAGCAGTTGAATGGAATGGATAGCACTTGAAAGGAGGATATAAGATGAACATCAACAAAAGCAAAACGAGGATAATGGAATGTAGTTGAATTAAGTCGGGTGATGCTGAGGGAATTAGATTAGGAAATGAGACACTTAAAGTAGTAAAGGAGTTTTGCTATTTGGGGAGCAAAATAACTGATGATGGTCGAAGTAGAGAGGATATAAAATGTAGACTGGCAATGGCAAGGAAAGCGTTTCTGAAGAAGAGAAATTTGTTAACATCGAGTATAGATTTAAGTGTCAGGAAGTCGTTTCTGAAAGTATTTGTATGGAGTGTAGCCATGTATGGAAGTGAAACATGGATGATAAATAGTTTGGACAAGAAGATAATAGAAGCTTTCGAAATGTGGTGCTACAGAAGAATGCTGAAGATTAGATGGGTAGATCATATAACTAATGAGGAAGTATTGAATAGGATTGAGGAGAAGAGAAGTTTGTGGCACAGCTTGATCAGAAGAAGGGATCGGTTGGTAGGACCTGTTCTGAGGCATCAAGGGATCACAAATTTAGTATTGGAGGGCAGCGTGGAGGGTAAAAATCGTAGAGGGAGATCAAGAGATGAATACACTAACCAGATTCAGAAGGAAGTAGGTTGCAGTAGGTACTGGGAAATGAAGAAGCATGCACAGGATAGAGTAGCATGGAGAGCTGCATCAAACCATCTCAGGACTGAAGACCACAACAACAACAAGCAGCTCCTTGAGAAGACTTATTTTTTAACAAGTTCTGGCTAACCCAAAATTACAAGCTTTTATAGGTGTAAGGTATCTACATAAAAAGTTAACAGTGCATCTATTTTGAACTTATGCCATTGATTCACGGTCTACATTTTGATAGAACAAGAAGAAATACAATAAACGAAAAGAAATGGTTTACATTATCTTCACTACTTGTATTATTTATTGTTCTCCCTAACAGGACAGCTATGAAACTGAGGTTGTAATTATAGTGGGACCTGAGAATACAGCTGGTTCGATAATTGTGTGAGAATGTTACAATGTCCCGTGCTTCCAAACACATCGTCTGCCTGCTACTCTCTCAAAGGCTGTATAGAACCAGCAACCGACACAACCCCTATTGGTCCCGTCATACCTCATGGTGAACATGGACAACATTGCTGCATGAAATACATAAGTATGCCCCAGGACCCTCATGCAGAAATGTATGCTGTTGTTGACTATTTGTTGAATTTTAAAGTTATTTCATTTCCGAGTACAAATGGATTCGGGCAAACTGTAGTTTAAACATGGTAGATGTTCAAAAAAAGCCAAAGTATGCAGTATATGAGGTACGCAGTATAGATTCCCGTGGTTGGCAGCACAGCGAAATTTGCTGCCTGCTCACCACTCCCCTCTCCGTGCTCATCATAGTTCTTAGCCAAGCTGGTGTCACTGTTCCTGCTCCAATCCTTCCATAGTGCTGTGCTTGCACAATAGTAGACACGGATGCCAGTACCATCTAGGGCGCAGGCCATATGCAACAGTAACAATTAGTACGTAAATAAAAGATCACAATTGCGATTCAATCCAATTCACATCCTGTGAGCTAGTGATGCGCCTGTTGGTACTATCTCTACAACATGTCTTTCCGCTATAATTTATTCTTGTGATGACAATTAAAGTCAGTTTAATGTGATTTATTTTGTTTGTTAGGCATTCAATTCATGATTAATTTACTTTCTTGTTTCATCTGAATGACGCCCTCTTGTTCTAAAGCTGATTAAAAGCTGGTGACAATTTCACCTGGTATTCTAGTATGTGAACAGCAACAGACTTTCTCATTTGTCACCTGGTTTGTAAATCATTACAGTTTCTCATAACCAAATAAAATAATGACTTGGGTTCAGAATCAAGTAATGGTTTTTGAAGAACAAGATTTTTGCCTTTGAATATTACCTTTACTTTAAAACCAGCATAAATGTACGTATATTGTGTCCATATGTGTATGAGAACTTTTATTCCAAAAACTGTTCAAGTACAGCAAAAGTTTGGAAATTGATAGAATTTAATGCTATTTCCTCCTGTGTTCACAAAATTGTCAATTTTTAAGCAGAGAATTAGGTTGTTGTTGTGGCTGGTTCATAGTGTCTTGCGTATCCTTTGCAATAGAGCCACAAGTCAAATGTCATGTGATTGTTCGAGCAAGTTCAATACTGTAGTGAGCACTTCTGCATATAGGAAAATCTTGAGCCTATTCAAGTGAAAGCATTGTTTGCTAAGCTCAACCCTTTAGAATTCTTCAAAATAAATTTGTGCAAAACTTCATAACCAAAACTTCATTTATAAATGTAAGAAGACCCATTTATCAATTTATTAAAGAATGTAAAAATGTTGACCACAGCAGCAATAGTTTAATGTGCGAATGTAAGATGACCCCGTATTTTTCGAATGATGTATTTGGGAAGAAACCTCTTCTTATAATCAGGTAAAGATGATAGTCACGTAGGACGAACTGAGCCTCGTGTGTTCTCCATTGATGCAAATGCAAAGTCAGTATTGCGTCGTAGCCGCCTAACTGATGACAATGGAAGACAACTGGAAGCCAGTATGGAACTCAACATACAGGTACTGAATGCACCTCACAATCCATCAACCTATGAAGGGAGGGTTGGAGCAACATCAGATGCTGGCATCCCTTTAGCAAATATGGCAGCGGCGTGCCATGTGAAAGGCTGGAAGGTCGAAAGTGGAATGAAATCGACTGATCACAATACTAGGGCTGTTCAGAAAATTTTGGAACTTTGTCCACAAGATTTTTCCACACTTAGTTTTAACTTATTGTGCACTGTCTCCTTCGAAATACTCTCCTTCACAATTGATGAGCTGCTCCCAACACCATTTCCATTTCTGGAAGCAGTCTTTGGTATGCTTCTTGTTGGATCATTCGAAGTGCCGTCTGTGAATTTTCTTTTATCTCATCTGTCATTGCAAATATTCGTCCTCTCATTGGGGTTTTCAACTTTGGAAATAAAAAAGTTCACAGGGGCCAGATCTGGAGAGTACAGAGGATGAGGCACAAATGATTTTATATTTTGTGCAGTAGTCATGCACCAACAGGGAAGAATGTGTGACTGCATTACCGTGATGCAAGAGCCATGAATTGTCTCACCACATTTCAGGCCATTACCTTCTCACATTTTCTTGCAGGCACTGCAACACATCCTGGTGGTACCATCGATTAACAGTTTGTCCCTATAACACGATTACATGATGAGCTAATCCTTCAATGTCAAAGAAAACTATCAGCATGGCTTTGAAATGTGACTTGACCTGATGATTTTTTTTTTTTTTTTGGTCTTGGAGAACCTTTCCTGACCTACTGTGAAGACTGAACCTTGGTCTCAATATCATAATCATAGATCCACATCCCATCACCAGTTATGATTCTCTTAAGGAACATCTCCTTCTCATTGGAGCAATACAAAAGTTCTTCACAGACTGCAAGGAAACTGTCTTTCTAGTCTTCACTCATGAGCTGTGGGTTGAACTTGGCAGCAACACAATGTATTCCTAGATGCTGTGTCAGGATTTCGTGACGTGATCCAACTGAAATGTTACATTCTTCTCCAATCTTTCGGACATCAGTCTTTGATTGGCCCTTACAATTTCGTTGACATTCCTGACATGAGCATCGGTGGTAGATGTCGGGACGTTCTGAACGAGAGTCATCTTCAGCTTATGTTCAGCCATTTTTGTACCATGTGAACTATTTGTAACACTGAGTATGCCTTAAGCACTCATCACCATTGATTCTTGCATAATTTGGTGTGTCTCTGTATAGGTTTTCTTGGTTTTCATGTAAAATTTAATGCAGGCACATTGCTCCTCCAACTCTGCCATCTCAAAATTCGCAAACTGTGCGACACAACATTCTACTTAATACAACACTGAACAATAATAAACAGACATACAACAATGAAACTTACGGCAGTTACACATTTAACACAGGCATGTGCAGGGGTGCCAACCACAGTTTGCTTCATCACAACTTTGGTGTGGAATTATGAATGTTCTGGAATTTTTTGCACGGACCTCACATCATACATTACACCATCAGTAGAACAGAAATCCAAAACACCACAGAAAATGTGCACATAAGTCCCAAATATAATCAGAGACACTAACTGGGAAGAAGAAAGAAGGGTGTTTCAGTGTCCAGTTCTGGGTGATAATGTAGATATTAAAATCACAAGAACTGGTAGTGGCTATAGATAGAGCAATGAAAACATTTATACCTGTCAGCAGAGGTCATGCTAAAGGAGTACCTTGCATCTGGACTGAGGCCCTGAAGAAATTAAGATGTGAAACAAGAACTAGGAAGCTTCACCAGAGCAGCATGGCCCAAGAAGAAAGTGTCAGGTATGATAGCGTTTTAAGGAAGAGTTATGGGAGTCAGCTGCCCTGCTAATTGAAATACTACTTCCTGATGATGGAGAAGAAGGTGAGACAATCAGAGTAGGTTTCGAAAAATGTTGTTGTTGTTGTTGTTGTTGTTGTCTTCAGTCCTGAGACTGGTTTGATGCAGCTCTCCATGATACCCTATCCTGTGCAAGCTTCTTCATCTCCCAGTATTTACTGCAACCTACATCCTTCTGAGTCTGCTTAGTGTATTCATCTCTTGCTCTCCCTCTAAGATTTTTACCCTCCACGCTGCCCTCCAATGCTAAATTTGTGATCCCTTGATGCCTCAGAACATGTCCTACTATCCGGTCCCTTCTTTTTGTCAAGTTGTGCCACAAACTTCTCTTCTCCCCAATTGTATTCAATACTTCATCATTAGTTATGTGATCTACCCATCTAATCTTCAGCATTCTTCTTTAGCACCACATTTCGAAAGCTTCTATTCTCTTCTTGTCCAAACTATTTATCGTCCATGTTTCACTTCCATACATGGCTACACTCCATACAAATACTTTCAGAAACGACTTCCTGACACTTAAATCTATACTCGATGTTAACAAATTTTTCTTCTTCAAAAACGCTTTCCTTGCCATTGCCAGTCTACATTTTATATCCTCTCTACTTCGACCATCATCAATTATTTTGCTCCCCAAATAGCAAAACTCCTTTACTACTTTTTAAGTGTCTGATTTCCTAATCTAATTCCCTCAGCATCACCCGACTTAATTCGACTACATTCCATTATCCTCGTTTTGCTTTTGTTGATTTTTATCTTATATCCTCCTTTCAAGACAGTGTCCACTCCGTTCAACTGCTCCTCCAGGTCCTTTCCTGTCACTGACAGAATTACAATGTCATCGGCAAACCTCAAAGTTTTTATTTCTTCTCCATGGATTTTAATACCTACTCCGAATTTTTCTTTTGTTTTCTTTACAGCTTGCTCAATATACAGATTGAATAACATCGGGGAGAGGCTGCAACCCTGTCTCACTCCCTTCGCAACCACTGCTTCCCTTTCATGCCCCTCGACTCTTATAACTGCCATCTGGTTTCTGCACAAATTGTAAATAGCCTTTCGCTCCTTGTATTTTACCCCTGCCACCTTCAGAATTTGAAAGAGAGTATTCCAGTCAACATTGTCAAAAGCTTTCTCTAAGTCTACAAATGCTAGAAGGGTAGGTTTGCCTTTCCTTAATCTTTCTTCTAAGATAAGTCGTAAGGTCAGTATTGCCTCACGTGTTCCAGTATTTCTACGGAATCGAAACTGATCTTCCCCGATGTCGGCTTCTACCTGTTTTTCCATTCGTCTGTAAAGAATATGTTGTGTCTAGACAAGACAGCCTAGACACAATGAGAGGAAGCCGAAAGGCACGCGCTTAAACTCACGCAGGCTGGCGTGAGGTCTGAAACAGGATACGTAATGAATGCTATAAAGAAAAGTACGTAGCTTCTGGAATACTTAACTTAAATCCACATTTGTAGAACATCACTCTTGATGGTACATTAATAGAATCTCAATATCAATTGAATACGGCGCCTTGCTAGGTCATAGCAAATGTAGCTGAAGGCTATGCTAACTATCGTCTCGGCAAATGAGAGCGTATTTGTCAGTAATCCATCTCAGGCAAAGTCGGCTGTACAACTGGGGCGAGTGCCAGGACGTCTCTCTAGACCTGCCGTGTGGTGGCGCTCGGTCTGCAATTACTGACAGTGGCGACAGGCGGGTCCGGCGTATACTAATGGACCCCGGCCGATTTAAAGGCTACCACCTAGTAAGTGTGGTGTCTGGCGGTGACACCACATTCCTCCCCCGCAAATCGGCGTACGGTTGTGTTATAAGGCTTCCGCCCGCCGTGGGGAGTACCCCATGTTGACGTATGCGACGAGGTGGGTTGCCTAACAACAGGCGAGGCTGTGCCACCCGCACCCGGCCATTCGGTCCGAGGGGAGCTAGGAAACGCCTGAAAACCTAGTCCAGGGTGCACGCCAACATGTGGTGTATGTGCCCGTAGAGAGATAGGAGGGGCCGAAGGGTCGACCTCCATGGCGTCGGGGTACCCGACGGGCGAAGACGACATCTGGTCCGGAGCGGGCAAGAGTTCCATGTCGGAGGACAGCTGGTCACGGGAAGCAATCGGCGGCGCGTGACCCAGTGAGGCGCCTGGCGGTCGCAGCGAAGCATCCACTGCGGGCGTCGTCGGCGGGAGAACAGGTGGCGGCGGCGGCGCGTCGCCATGGGGCAGAATAGAAGGCAGCGTCGGTAACACGTGGGGATGAGGCTAGCCAGTAGATGGGTCCCCAGGGCGCTAACCGGACGGCATCGTCGCTGAAAGTAGACGGGGAGCGGCAGAACCCGTGCGACGAGAGAGGCGTAGCTGATTGAGACGCCGACGCACCTCACCAGAGGCCCCCAAAACCAGATACATAGCGCGGCCAAGGCAGCGAAGAATGCGCCCTGCGAGCCAACGCCGTGAACCTCGATAGGTGCGATAGTATACAACGTCGCCTGGAGCAAAAGCAGACGTCTGCCGCTGCCCAGGAACCTGCTGCGGCGGATGCAGCAAATACATCAAGGCTCGATGAGGACGACCGTGGAGCAACTCAGCCGGCGAGCGACCATCTCGGGGCTGAGAGCGATACGAAGACAAAAAGAGCAACAACGCGTCCTCCTGAGAATGCGACTCTTTCAACTTCAACATCTGGGACTTGAAAGTCCGGACCAAACGTTCAGCGACACCGTTTGACTGAGGCGAAAACGGCGCGGATGTCAGATGTTGAATACCATTGGCCATGCAGAACGACTGAAATTCTGCGGACATTAATTGTGGGCCATTGTCAGAAACAATAGTCTGTGGAAGACCTTCAATGCAAAAGATAGCGGATAACGCTTGGATGGTGGCTGAAGACGTCGTGGAAGACATCCTGACAACAAAAGGAAAATGACTGAAGGAGTCGACAACAACCAACCATCGAGCATTCGAAAATGGACCAGCAAAATCGATGTGCAAGCGTTGCCAAGGGGAAGTGGCTTTTGGCCATGCAAAGAATTTCCGCAGTGGTGCGGATTGTTGTTTGGCACACGCCATGCAAGAAGAGCACATATTCGTAATCGCAGCATCGATTCCGAACCAAGTACAATGCTGACGAGCAAGTTGTTTCGTTCGCACTATACCCCAATGTCCTTGGTGGAGAAGCCGTAAGACAGAGGACTGCAACGAACGTCGGACCATGACCCTGGACTGATCATTATCAGAACGCAACAGCAAAAGACCACATCGTACAAAAAGTCTCTCCTTGTGAGCAAAAAATCGGCGAACCAACGGATCCTCGATCCGTGACTTTGACAAGGGCCATTGCGTAGCAACAAAACGCAAAACGGTAGCAAGGACAGGGTCAGCAGCTGTGGCTGTAGCTACACGACGAAAATCGATCGGAAACGATTCGACTACGTCATCGGTTTCTTCATCAATGAACATGCAAGCAAGTTCGGAAGAGTCGAATGCTCTATCCTCAGCAACAGGCAAACGGGACAACGCATCATCATTTCCGTGCTTAGCAGTGGACGGATACAAGATATCGTAGCGGTACTGCGAGAGGAAAATAGACCAGCGAATGAATTTCTGCGCTGTACGTGGAGGTACAGGCTTGTTCGGATGAAAAAGCGACGTCAAGGGTTTGTGGTCTGTGATGATGGTAAAGTGACGACCGTACAAGAAATCATGAAACTTTGTAACACCAAATACGAGAGCCAATGCTTCTTTCTCGATCTGTGAGTAATTTCTTTGCGCAGACGAGAGCAATTTTGACGCAAAGGCAATAGGGCGATCATGCGATCCATCTTTGTGCGCAAGCACTGCACCAATCCCGAAATCCGATGCATCGACCATCAACAAAACGGGTTTCTGGGGATTGAATGGCGTAAGGCAAGTATTTGAAAGCAACGCCGATTTCAACTGGCGAAAGGCGCGTTCGCATTCCGTCGTCCAGACGAACGGAACACCTTTATGGCGTAAGCGATGAAGCGGAGCTGAAATGGAAGAGGCATGTGGGATATATTTATGGTAGTAAATTATTTTACCCAGCACACTCTGTAGCTGCTTCAAATTCTGCGGCGAAGGCAAGTCTCGTGTGGCACGGAGGTGCTCTGGACTAGGATGTATGCCTTGTGCATTGATTACACGTCCCAAATATGGTAAGTCACGAGCAAAAAACACACATTTGTCCTTCCGCAAGCGAAGACCATTTTGTCGCAAGACCTAAAATAATGTTCTGAGATTGGCTAAATGTTCTTCTTCTGTCTTTCCGGAGATCACAATATTATCCAGATAGTTTGCTGCAGTAGGGACCGAGGCACAAACAGTTTGCAGATATTGCTGAAACAATGCAGGGGCGGATGCACACCCGAATGGCAGTCTTTTGAATCGGTACGAACCAAGATGCGTGTTAACCACCAAGACGCGCTGGGATTCGTCGTCCACTGGTATTTGCAAGTACGCATCGGCTAGGTCCAACTTCGAAAAATATTTACCCGGGCACAGTTTGTCAAAAAGATCTTCCGGGCGGGGTAAAGGATAAGTTGCAATCACTAATTGTGGATTCACTGTTGCCTTGAAGTCCACACAAAGTCTCAATTTTCCGGAAGGCTTTGGCAAAATTACTAAGGGTGATGCCCAGAGAGAAGCCTGCACACGTTCAATCACACCTTGTGATTCCAAATCGTGTAAGGTTCCTGCGACCTCATCACACAATGCGTGGGGAACATTGTGCGCTCGGAAAAATATCGGTTGTGCGTTGACTTTCAGTTCCAAATGTGCTTTATAGTTCTTAGCGCAACCTAGGCCTGGTGCAAAAATGTCTGCAAATTCTTCACAGAGACGAGAAACACCGGCTGAAGGCACAGTCTCTAAACCAAACAAGTTCACTGCAGAAGAAGAACGAAGTACGTAACATGACACAAGTTTTGTTTGTCCCTTGTATGTGGCAAGAAGGCTGTACTGTCCTAACACAGGGATATTCTGATCGGAATAACTATTTAACGTAACATTTGCGGCACGCAACGGATGTGTGCCCAGTTGTTTGTACGTGTCTTTATTGATCAGAGAAACTGCAGCTCCGGTATCGAGCTGGAATGTGATCACGTTGCCATGAATGTCCAGATCTACAAAAAGTTTATTGTCCTGTTGACGACAAGAGCGACTGACTCGTGCAATTTGAACAGACACTGGTACAGAATCACTTGCTAATTGACGTGATTTCCGGCGACGTCGACGCACACTTTTTGTGGGACGAACACAGTCACTGTTAGAAAGAGTGGCACTGGGCGGAGTGGAATGAACTACATGAATTTCCATGGGCGAAGGTTCACGAGCCTGAGTATTCTTGGTTCGATTCCGGCGCGAAGCAAAGGGCCTGGAATGGTTGTTAGTGTCTGATCTGTGCTTTTTCTGGCAAACACTCTGAACATGTCCTGTTTTATTACAGAAAAAGCAAATAGCTTGGCGTGACGGGCAATTCTCACGCGAATGTCTAGTAGCACACCACGGGCATGACTTTAGCACTGCATTTGCTTGCTGCCTCGGGACACGTGGTTGAGAGCTTGATGGCAGCTGCGCGGACGAGCGCGAGGGCTGTTTACTGTTGCGTGCAGCTCGCCCGGCGGGCCGGTTGATGTGACACACGGCTGGCGAAGGTTCAAACGATTCCTGACCAAAGTCAAGTGTGTCTTGCCTATCCAATATGTCGATCACTTGTGGAAGGGAGGGATTGACTAGTTTCAAAATCTGTTCCCTTATACGAACATCAGAAACGTTCTGTGCAATTGCATCACGTACCATAGTATCGGAATAAGGGAGTCCACAGTCACACTCAAAAGCACAATCCCTTGTAAGGCCTTGCAAAGTTGCAAGCCACTCCCGATTAGTTTGACCGGCCGTACGTTTGGTACGAAAGAAAGTATACCTTTTTGCAACTACATTGACTGATTCCTTGAAATATGCATCTAAAGCAGACAAAATTTCTTCGTAGGACAGAGTTGCTATATCGCGTCAGGGAAACAATTTCACTATCACACGGTACGTGTGCACGCCCACGGCGGAAAGAAGAAATGGCTGCCGCTCGTTACCTTGAATCCTGTAGGCGGCGAGATGGAATCCAAATTGGCGTGACCACTCAGTCCAGCTTTCCAGTTCGGCGTCAAAGGGACGAAAAGGTGGTGCAACTGCGTGTTGTGGCTGCGGTAGCAGTGGAGCGGCGGCTGCCGCATCGTTTTGCTTTGCACGTTGACCCTGGACGAGCTTTCCAAGGACATCCAATAATGCCTGCGTCTGCTGAATCTCCAAGCGATAAAATTCGGACAGTACATCTGGAGATTGTGGCGAAGCCATGACAAGTAAATTAGGGCAATACGAACGCTAAATCCTCTTTTGAGACTCGTCGCCAAATATGTTGTGTCTAGACAAGACAGCCTAGACAATGAGAGGAAGCCGAAAGGCACGTGCTTAAACTCACGCAGGCTGGCGTGAGGTCTGAAACAGGATACGTAATGAATGCTATAAAGAAACGTACGTAGCTTCTGGAATACTTAACTTTAATCCACATTTGTAGAACATCGCTCTTGATGATACATTAATAGAATCTCAATATCAATTGAATACGGCGCCTTGCTAGGTCGTAGCAAATGTAGCTGAAGGCTATGCTAACTATCATCTCGGCAAATGAGAGCGTATTTGTCAGTAATCCATCTCAGGTAAAGTCGGCTGTACAACTGGGGCGAGTGCCAGGACGTCTCTCTAGACCTGCCGTGTGGTGGTGCTCGGTCTGCAATTACTGACAGTGGCGACAGGCGGGTCCTGCGTATACTAATGGACCCCGGCCGATTTAAAGGCTACCACCTAGCAAGTGTGGTGTCTGGCGGTGACACCACAGAATTTGTGTTAGTATTTTGCAGCTGTGACTTATTAAACTGATAGTTCGGTAATTTTCACATCTGTCAACATCTGCTTTCTTTGGGATTGGAATTATTATATTCTTCTTGAAGTCTGAGGGTATTTCGCCTGTCTCGTACATCTTGCTCACCAGATGGTAGAGTTTTGTCAGGACTGGCTCTCCCAAGGCCGTCAGTAGTTCTAATGGAATGTTGTCTACTCCTGGGGCTTTGTTTCGACTCAGGTCTTTCAGTGCTCTGTCAAACTCTTCACGCAGTATCATATCTCCCATTTCATCTTCATCTACGTCCTCTTCCATTTCCATAATATTGTCCTCAAGTACATCGCTCTTTTATAGACCCTCTATATACTCCTTCCACCTTTCTGCTTTCCCTTCTTTGCTTAAAACTGGGTTTCCATCTGAGCTCTTGATATTCATACAAGTGGTTCTCTTTTCTCCAAAGGTCTCTTGAATTTTCCTGTAGGCAGTATCTATCTTACCCCTAGTGAGATAAGCCTCTACATCCTTACATTTGTCCTCTAGCCATCCTTGCTTAGCCATTTTGCACTTTCTGTCGATCTAATTTTTGAGACGTTTGTATTCCTTTTTGCCTGCTTCATTTAATGCATTATATATTTTCTCCTTTCATCGATTAAATTCAATATATCTTCTGTTACCCAAGGATTTCTAATAGCCCTTGTCTTTTTACCTAGTTGATCGTCTGCTGCCTTCACTACTTCATCCCTCACAGCTACCCATTCTTCTTCTACAGTACTTCTTTCCCCCATTCCTGTCAATTGTTGCCTTGTGCTCTCCCTGAAACTCTGTGCAACCTCTGGTTCTTTCAGTTTATCCAGGTCCCATCTCCTTAAATTCCCACCTTTTTGCAGTTTCTTCAGTTTTAATCTACAGTTCATAACCAATAGATTGTGGTCAGGGCCCACATCTGCCCCTGGAAATGTCTTACAATTTAAAACCTGGTTCCTAAATCTCGGTCTTACCATTATATAATCTATCTGATACCTTCTAGTATCTCCAGGATTCCTCCATGTTATGGAAGACTATAGAAACAATCAATTTGTGTACTCCTTCACACATGAAGAAATTAGGCAAATAATTTTAAGGCTGAAAAAGAAAAAATCTCCAGGACCGGATGGGATCCCTGCTGAAGTAATACAAGTTGTATGTGACCAGTCAGGTAGTTACTTGTGTGAACTGCACAATGAGTGTCTCTTGCAAGGAAGTGTCGCTGTACCATGGAAGAGCACCAAAGTGGTAATAATTAGTAAAGGGCAAGATAAGGATCCAATTATACCCAAATTCTGTAGACCAATTTGTCTTTTGAACATTCTTGGCGAGATATTAGAAAAACTATTATGCAGAAAATTAAAAGTTCACAGACTATGAGCCCTTACTGGTACAGGTTTAATAGATGCAAGTCAACTGAAGACACAATTAATATGTAGCAATGATGATTGACATTACTGGTACTGTCCACAGAAATCAGTGTGTGGTCCATACTACAGAAGTTACGTGACAGCGGTAACATAAGTGGACTGGTCGCAGTTGCAGATGGTGTACTGTTTATTGTAAGAGGTGACTCTAGAAGAATGATGGAAGATAAATGTAGTGCAGTGCTCCATGAATTTGAGGGCTGGTGTCGAAGTGTTAAATTGCCATTAGCACCTCACAAAACAATGTACCTCCTGCTGAAAGGGAACCTAGTAAGAAACTCTGAAATAAAATAAAATTATGTAACGATTAGGAGAAGTCTAGTAAATAGATATGTAGTGGTATTTTGGATGAACATTGTAACTTTGTACATCACATAGCAGAAGCAGGCAGAAAAGGTACAAATGTAGTGATGAGTGAAATTATAACCTTTGCATCTACGTAATATCAGCTTCCCTTGAAGACAATCGGAGTATACTACCAATCTATATTAGCATCAGTCGAGGGTATGGTGCGAGCGTATGGGCTCATAGATTGCAGCCAGTGAAGCCAGCCTCATTAGTGAGAAGAGTTCAGTGGGGAGTGCTTCTAAGATCAACGAGCAACTACTGCACTACCCAGAATCATGCTTTGTTAGTAATTCTAGGAATATGCCCATTGGACTTGGAAGCTGGGAAAAGGGGAGCCTTTTACAGGGTAAAGAAAGGCAATTAAATGGAAGTATGAATGGTGCTTGAAACTGAGAGATCAAAAAAGCTAATAAAAGATCGTATATTACAACTGTGGAAAAATGAATGGGACACCTCAAGTAGAGGCAGGAGAACATACAAGTTTCTCCCTAACATCAGTGAGAGATTAAAAATGAAATTTCTTAAACCATCGAGTGGAGTGGTACATTACTTGACTGGCCATGGCCCTTATGCTACATATCTATACTAAATTGGGGAACAGATGAATGATGGCTGCACCTGCGGCAGTGTGGGCACACCAGAAGACACATTGCGGGACTGCACGCTTTGTGAAGATGCGGTGGGTAATGGCCCTCGGGTATTAAGGATGATGGATCCCAAAGCAGCATGGAGCAATTCGGCCTAGCACATCTTGGATGATACTGCAGCTGCGGTATCCAGAAAGACCAAGGAAGACTTCACGAGGCATTCAGCATGCTGTCATCCAGGCTAGACAACATGCTCTGCAGATGGAGAGAAGATAACTGAGATTGGTAACTCCAAGTGATCATGGAAGTGTGAACTTTAGGATGTAATGGCAATGTTTGGAATTACTTGCTATAGTGGATGTGCTGCTGAGTGCTCAAGGAATCCAGCAGACAATGTCTGTTGACCAGGGCGGTATGAGGGTGGATCCAGTAGCAGAAAACCGAGCGAGGTGGCGCAGTGGTTAGACACTGGACTCGCATTCGGGAGGACGACGGTTCAATCCCGCGTCCGGCCATCCTGATTTAGGTTTTCCGTGATTTCCCTAACTCGCTCCAGGCAAATGCCGGGATGGTTCCTTTCAAAAGGGCACGGCCGACTTCCTTCCCCGTCCTTCCCTAATCCGATGAGACCGATGACCTCGCTGTCTGGTCTCCTTCCCCAAACCAACCAACCAACCAGTAGCAGAAACAACCATCTGCAAGTTAAATGCACCAAAATAAATGAACAAACAGATTTGTAGTGCTTGTAGTAGCATTAATAATTGTGTAACTGCTTAAGGATTTCATGCTAGTCTTGTTGTCATAGAAGTAATTGTTGTATTTTAAAAATTAATAAGTAAATATCTTTTATCCCCCTTGCATGTATGTTCACTCTTCCTTTCTGTGTGTGTTTTCTACCATGTTTACTATCTTGGTTTGTTATTTGCAGTTTTCTTCAGTTATGTAGTGTCTTATCCCAGTTGTGTGTGTGTGTGTGTGTTTTCCCAAAGCTTACTGAACTTCTTTCAGTTTCTTGAATAACTGATCTTTGCTTCCTCTTACCACTTCATAGCATCGTTTTAATTATGTTACTAGCTGGTGTTTTATGTTGATACTAGCTGGTGTTTTATGTTGACTTCACAATCTTTTCTGCAGCTCATTGACCATGTTTTAATCTATTAGTAGCTGAGATTTCTTTCTTTCAGCCCATTTGCTAACATTTTTTCACTCCAGTTGTTGTCTTTGTTACAATGCTGTTCTTGTATAGCGGTGGTGATTACCTAGTATCCATCTTTTCCTCATCCATCTTGACTTTTTTGTTTCTGAATATATGGGACATAATATTTCTGTAACTCTTTGATGTCCTCCAGGATGTTGTGTTCCATTATGCTAGTTTCTGAAAATCCTCTGTCACCTACATATTCTTTGTTTATGGGTTTAATTTTCATATTCTATTGGGGGGGGGGGGTGTCGTTAACCCTGTTTTGCTGAATCACACTGGAAGTGTGCATTAATCAGTTCGCCATGTTTTCAGTTTATGGTAAAGGTCGGCTAAATGTGCTGCAAACAGATAACACACTGTGTGTAGAAACCTGCCATTGGGAGCCTGACATGCATGTGATCTCTTCTGCCTTATCTGCAATCACAAATTCATTCGATACAGAACAGT
Organism: Schistocerca nitens; assembly: GCF_023898315.1. NCBI lineage: Eukaryota > Metazoa > Arthropoda > Insecta > Orthoptera > Acrididae > Schistocerca > Schistocerca nitens. The sequence goes on along the minus strand of NC_064614.1, from coordinate 1,267,692,601 downwards.
ATTTCACACACAGATATTCCACTGTCTATGTGAATACTGACAATGAAAACTAAAGCCACAAACTTTGTTTTCATGTTAACTCAGACATGTAAAGGAATGAAAAGGAAGGATAGACACATGTGTATGTGGCCTTTACCTAGCACTGTATGCATTACTGTGTGTAAAAATCTGTGTAGCATATTTAAAAAATTAATTAATTATGTCAAGGATATTGGACAGTAGTTTTGTGGATCACTTCTACTACACGTTTTGTAGGTAGATGTGACCTGTGCTTTCTTCTAAGTGCTGGGCACATTTTTTTTTGTTCAAGAGATCTGTGGTGTACTGTGATTAAAAAAAGTGCCTACTCAGCCACATACTCAGTATGGAATTTAATAGGTGAAACTGTATCAACTCGTGCTCTCACTTCCTTCTCCAAATTGTTTGGATAATATGAAAGAGCCTCATGGCACAGTGAGAAAGCAAAATGTAATTATTATGTCTCTCCCCTCCCCGTTTCCACACATTCTTACCACCCTCTTTTAGCAGAACACCAAACACCCCACTTCAGCAGAAAAACGAGGGTTTGCAAGCTAGCAATCACACACACACACACACACACACCCACCCACCCACACACACACACACACGTTTTTTGTAATTTCTTTTGTGCCTCTTTGTTACTCATCTCACTCAACACACTGCCTCACTGAACTTCAGAAATGGCACATGTCGTCACCATGTTAAATTACCTGAATCTTTTTTTTTTTGAAATACAACTCTACATTGTCAAGAAGTACAACATAAATGAAAATTGTTTGAACATTTGTCTATGGTCCCACACCATCACAAAATAGTCATAAATTATTATTGATTTCAGCTGCTCACAGAAACTATCTCCGCATATTGATATTTTGTGATTGTGTTGGATAATAAATGTTCATTTTACTAGTTCTGATGCTGATAGTTGTTATATAGAAATGGGAATCGATTTGTGAAAAAATTAACATATGTGAAATGATCATGAGGTGCAATTTTGAAATAGCTATTACAGCAAATGACAACACTAATGTTAGTGTTGGTCTTTTTTGTTGTATCAAGTATCTTTTTCTTTACCTTAAAATTACATGGTCTCTTATAACAAATCTAGTTCATTCCTCTGTCTCTTGTGCAGGAGAGTGGTATATTTAAATCCCAAGAAAATGTCATCTCTCTTGCTCAGAGCAGCATTTGCAGTTAATGGGAAACTGAATCCCAGTGTTTTATTTCCACTCACAGGGCACAAGTGAAGCATATACAGAACATGCGGGGTTTCTGATGGCCCTTGGACTTAATGGGAATCTTATGAGCTTGGCAAGACTCAACATGTACGAATACCTTGTAAAGTGCCACGAACTGACAAGTGTTGGTCTACTTCTTGGTGTTGCTGCAACAAAGAGAGGTGAGAACATGAGATTGTGCTTGAACATCACTTTGAAGTTGTATATGCTCTCTGCAGTGTAGTTTTTTTTTCATTTGTTATTTTGAATTAAACTGAACCTGTCTTTAGATAATTATTTTACAAGTATTGGAAATTTAACCCATTAACTACGTATTTTATGTAGTTGTTATTGTTTGTTGTCCTGGAGGACTTTCGTAAGGTAGAGAGAATAGAAGACAAAAGTAGAGAAATTATTGTGAGTACAGATGAGCTGCAATGTTGTTTTATTCAGGTTTGGTTGTATATGTACAGATTTACTTAGTCACTTACCTCTCTGACAACAGCAAACTAGGTAGTCCATGCAGAACAGCAGCATATAGGTTTCTACTATACCCTAATGTATCCTTGTTGTGTTTCGAATCACCACAGGTAGCTACAGTCCTTACAACTAACGCAAGTGTCTGTGTCTGCTAAGATCTTTTTGAAACTAGATTTTAGTTATCCTCATAGTAAATAACAGTGGACTTAAGGTAAAATGAATTTGCGTACCAGAGAATAGGACAGTGTTGTCTGATCTTGTGTCCAGGAAATGTAGTGCAGTTTCGCTGAAATGGTGGAGCGCTCCATCGTTGTGCTGAAAATCCTCATATTGTGAACAGGTCACAGTAATACACGAGAAAAGAAATAGAAGTAATCTGCTGAATTGTAGACTCAGATTATTGACACCAGTTCACAATAAAATTTTGGAACATAAATTGTGTTTGAACATTATGATGCTTTGAAGAAAACAGTCAATTGACACATAGTAAGCATGGTTCAAATAATTATCATTCTTGGGAAACACAACTGGCCCTTTATTCACATGAAGCATTGAGTGCTCTCGTCAAGGGATCTCAAGTCAATTACATATTTCTAGGGAGTTTTGATACTGTTACTCATATGCAACTTCTAATCAGACTGTGTGTGCCTCTGGAGTATTATCTCCGTTGTGCGAATGGGTTTGTGATTTCAGCGATTTGGGAGTGGGGCAGGAAAGGGGGGGGGGGGGGGGCGAGAAGCGTGGTGCTGTCTTGTGACTCGCTGATCTTTCAAAGTGCCGCCGCGCAGTTACGCGCATCCTCTATATGCGGCGCTGTCTGCCAGCCATGCAGCAGCCGCGTCACCTGAGCAGCCAGCCAGCCAGCGGCCGCTAGACTTGGACTCAGTGCTGATTTGAAAGTTACCATGTACACGTCTTACTATGTCTACTTGCTCTGTGACTTACATGTGTTGTGTCGTTTTTGGAATATATGTGTTCAACTTGACGTTATAGCAATTGGCGACGAGAATGGGATTTTTCCTTTTCATCGTTGACCCACAGGTTTCCGTGGCTACTTTCGAGCAACTATTGCGAGGTCTCATTGTACAGCAAATGCTTCTCACATCGGTGATTTGCGATTTCGTCGCGGCATCAAATGCAGGGCATTTCTCGTCGTTGTCTATACCTCCTTTTCCTCCTTACGACGAGACAGCGGAAGACTGGTCTGATTACTAAAAACGTCTTCGACAGCACTTCTTGGCATTTCATGTCATGAATGAACAAGCATGTAAGTCTCTGTTCCTTTCATGGATTTCACCGCATATGTTTCGGTTGTTCTCGCAATTGGCTCCTTTGAAAGATCCTGCGTCTTTGTCCTTTGCTGGAATGTGCTTACTTCTGTCAGTCTATTTTCAGAAGCAAACGCGTGTGGTAGCCTCTCGTGTTGCCTTTCATCACTGTCAAAAACAACCGAATCAATCCTATTGCACTTGGGCTGCTGAACTTCACGGCCTCAGTAGAAAGTGTCAATTTGTTACTGAAGTTCACAAAGAATCCTACGCCTATTCCATGGGACGGGATGCTATTATCTGGTTGGCGCCCGACAAAGAAGTTAGGCAACGTGCCCTTCAGTTGCCAAATCCGACTCTAGATGAAGTCCTATCCATCGCGCAGTCGTTTGAAATTTCTCGCACCGCTGGAGTGCAAATAGAGGTGTGGGGTGACGTTGGGAAAATACAACCTCTGTGCGCTGTTGACGACGCGTGCGGCATGTACCCGCCAGACGACATGGCCGCAGTACGCTCTCAAGCACAGCCTCGGCCTACCCGTAAACAAACCTATAAGAAACTGCAGCAAAACCCCTGGTAACTTCCTTCATGTCCACGGTGTTTTACGAAATATTCACGGGAGGATTGGCCCCCACGTTGGGCCGTGTGTCACACTTGCAAAAAGAAGGGTCATGTGTCATCCGTTTGAAATCCGACCGCATACCTGATGTTTATGACCGTGACGCTGATTCTGCTTCTGTGTTGTCTGTCAATGGTACTTCTTCCCTTTCAGGGAAGTTATTCATCACTGTCCAAATACTTGGTCGGGATGTTCGCATGCAGTTGGATACTGGTTCTGCTGCCACTATCATCTATTCTCAGACGTATCTTCAGTTAGGTTCTTCAATCCTATCACCTGTCACTTGGCAATTATGGATGTACAATAAACAGAAGATTTCTCTCTTGGGACAATTTAATACTGAGGAATCTTACAAATCCGTCGTTCGCTCTGTTACCATATTTGTGGTCGACCATAGTAACGCGGAAAATCTTTTTGGTTTCGATGCCTTTCGCGTTTTTGGGTTCTCCATAGATGACTCTGTCAATATCGTCTCTGATGCTATTCCTTATGCTCAATTGGATTCCTTGTCAACGACATTTTTGTCCCTTTTTTTTTCTCCTGTGTTAGGCCGTGCAAACGATTTTGAAGCTCATATCACGCTCAAACCCACTGCTCGGCCTAAATTTTTTTGGGCTCGGCCCATTCCGGTGGCCCTTCATGATCGGGACAAACGGGAGCTGGATCGTCTCACTGCTTCAGGGGTCTTGCTTCCTGTCACTTCCAGTGAGTGGTTCTCTCCTGCCGTTGTTGTTGCTAAGCCCAATGGTGATATTCATCTCTGTGGCGATTTCAAAGCCACTGTATATGCTCAATGCCTCATCGACACTTACCCTATGCCCCGACCTGAAGAATTGTTCACTAAACTTGTTGGAGGCCAGTATTTTTCTAAAATTGACCTGTCAGAAGCTTATTATCAACTTCCTCTCAACGCTGCTCCCCGGCACTTTCTGGTCCTTAGCACGCCTTTCGGCCTCAATCAATACCAACGATTGCCATTTGGGGTTGCCAGTGTCCCTGCTCTCTTTCAATGATTCTTGGAACAATTATTGCTTCTTGTCCCTGGGTATATAAATTACCAGGACGACGTTGTTGTCACTGGCTCCCCCATTGAAAAACATCTTCAGAATCTCCGCACACTTTTTCATGTCTTACAGACTGCCGGTCTTAAGTGTAACCTTAAGAAATCAAAATTTTTTCAGGCATCTATCACGTACTTGGGGTTCCAACTCTCTCAGGATGGTATTCGTCCACTTCAGCAGACTGTCGCTGCGATCGATGCCCTTCCTCGCCCTACATCTGTTAAGGAACTTCCAGGTCTTCTTGGGGAAAATAGCATACTATCACAGGTTTTACCGTCTGCGGCTTCGGTGGCTCAGCCGTTGCATCGACTGTTGCATAAAAACGTGCCTTTTCACTGGTCTACGTCATGCGATGCGGCTTTCGAGAAATTGAAGACTGTGCTGAAACAGGCCCCGTGCCTGGCTGCCTATCGACCTGGCCAACATCTTGTTCTTGCCACGGACGCCTCTCAATACAGGGTCGGTGCAGTCCTTGCGCACCGTTTTTCTGACAGTTCTGAACAACCCATTGCTTATGCCTCCAAAACTTTCACAGATGCCTAACAAAAATATTCTCAAATTGAAAAGAAGCTTTGGCCCTTATTTATGCTCTTCATAAGTTTGTTGTTTTTCTTTATGGGTCCAAATTTCATCTTGTTAAGGACCACAGGCCGCTTGTTTCCTTGGTTCATCCATTAACGTCGCTTCCCAACAAGGCTGCACACCGCCTCAAGCGTTGGGCTCTTTACTTGTCTCGTTTCAATTATGAGATTCATTTCCAGCCGACGGCTCAACATGCGAATGCTGATGCACTGTCTCGCCTTGCCATGGGTCCTGATCTGGCATTCGACAGGGACGAACTTTTGTGTTTCCACCTGGATGTTGCAGAACAGCGGGTTGTGGACGGGTTCCCCATCACCGGGGACCGGCTGGCGGCTGCTTCGGGTTCTGATCCTACCCTCTCCCGGGTTTTATGCTGTATTGTGAAGGGTTGGCCAGATCGTCCGTCTGCTAAGACGTCTGATCCGTTGCGGAACTACTAAGCTTTGCGCTACTGCCTCACAGCTAGGGATGGTGTAATCCTCCTTTCCACCGACAATGCTTTCCTGCGTGTTGTGGTACCTGCGTCTTTGCGTGCTTCGGTCTTGCGCCTCCTTCACCAAGGGCACTGGGGTGTGTCTTGCACAAAATCTCTGGCGCGCCGTCATGTGTACTGGCCCGGCATCGACTCTGAAATCGCACACATGGTCGCTGCCTGCGGCCCTTGTGCGTCACAGTCCGCTGCCCCGAAGTCATCTTTGTCACTGTGGCCTTCACCTGAGAAGCCTGGGAGCGTATTTATGCTGACTTCGCGGGACCTGTTTAAGGTACTTATTGGCTACTCGTTATTGACGCCTACTCTAACTTTCCTTTCATTGTCCATTGCACTGCGGCAACCACAAGTGCTCTAGCTTGCATTTGCTCTTTGGAAGGCCTTCCCTCTCCTCTTGTTGCTGATAATGGTCCGCAATTTGCCTCTTCCGAATTTGCGGACTTTTGTGCCCGTCACGGCGTCATGCATGTCACGGCCTCTCTGTTCCATCCACAGTCAAACTGTGAGGCTGAACGACTGGTCCGCACATTTAAGGCTCAGATGAGGAAACTCCTGCTGCTGATGATGCGCTTCTCCAATTTCTGGCTTCTTACCGTTTCACCCCCATGGGTGACCACAGCCCGGCCGAGCTCTTACATGGCCGACAGCCCCGCACGCTACTTCATCTTCTGCAGCCTTCCACCTCACGGCTGTGGTTGCCTTCGCTTGGCTGGTTCACCGCCGGCAACCTTGTGTGGGTATGGGGATATTGCAGGCGGCCAAAATGGAGTCCTGGCTGCATCTTACGACACCGTGGCCGACGCCTGTATGAAATCCCGGTGGACACGGGTGTTGCAGTGCGTCATTTGGACCAGCTTAGGCCTCGTGTGCCGGTAACGCCTGTTCCGAATGTCGCTACACCACCTTCGGTTCTACCTGACGCTCAGGATCTTGGCATTTCACATTACTCACAACGCAGCCCTCTCACCATCATCTCAGTGCCAGCACAAGAACAGATGCCACCAGGAGACGTGCTCATGCAGGAACCAGATGACCATCATCTGTCGGAGCACCTCTACTTGCCTCCTTCTCCTACGGATGCCGACACATTGCCCATGTCTCCTGTTATAACAACTGGACTTGCCGCAATGGGCAGATTGGTGCACGGGGCCCCAACAGATTCGACCCCTACGTCTCCTGTCATCTCGACCCGTTGTCATCCGTCCGTATGGGAAGCCTCCTCCTCGAGACTTTACGGCCAGTCAAACAACACCTATGGACGTTAGCAATCTACAGGCCACCTCCATCAAGACCAGTGCAAAAAATTCAAAGTGGGGAAAAAGTGTTGTGACTCGCCGATCTTTCAAAGAGCCGCCGCGCAGTTACGCGTGTCCTGTACATGTTGCGCTGTCTGCTAGCCAAGCAGCAGCAGCGCCACCTGAGCGGCCAGCCAGCCAGCGGCCGCTAGACTTGGACTCAGTGCTGATTTGAATGTTACCGTGTACACATGTCTTACTATGTCTACTTGCTCTGTGACTTACATTTGTTGTGTCGTTTTTGAAATATATGTGTTCAACTTGACGTTATAACAGCAGCGTTGGGAAGCTGTGTCTGTGGGTTGGGGGGGGGGGGGGGGAGAGGAGAGACTGGTGGATGTGTTGGCAGAGAGTAGCGTGCAATGAGGGTGAGGGGACATGAATTGGTAGGAAATGATAGGACAGAGGGGGCAAAAACTGTTGGGTGGAGCATGTGGAGACAGTATGTTATCATAGGTTGAGGGCGGGAAAATTTCAGGATTGGAGAACTCCCATGTGCACAGTTCTTTCGCTGGTGGTGGAGGTAAGGATCCAGATGGCCCAGGTTGTGACGCAGCCATTGAAATGGTGATTATGAAGTTCAGCTGCATGTTGTTCTTGGCCACAGTTTGACAGTGGCCATTGGTAATTACCAAGAATCATCGCCTATCAAACACATGGGTCCCTAGTGATGTCTGTTGTATGTGTAAGTGGATGTCAACCATTCAACTCTGGTGGCACGAATTATGGTAAATGTTTAGGACCTCATTCATTGTGTACATGGACAGATACTCCTTTTAGCAATAGTTCCTTGGCAGATGTCTTTCTCTGAAAGATCAATAGTGGCTGCAGTTTTGTCCCATTAACACAGCAGGATAAAATGACTGTGTAATGAGTCTTTTCATGCCCTGAGGTTTTAACAGTAACACTTTTTGTGCCCTTGAAATCCACTTTTATATTTGCTGTATCTCCCACTGGAAGATGCTTGATAAGAAATTATAAGACACAGGTAAATAATAACAAGGGCTTATTACAACTGCAGTAGAGAGATTTAATAACAAAGGAAAACTCTTGTCAATAAAAAAAGAAAATAATACAGCTTCTCTGACACTAACAGGCATACGACTGTAACACACCGTGAACAAACGTAATGGTACGTGAAAACTGTGCCACTGATTATCCCTAAAGATGGAGGTTGAGCGTTCGATGTAGGTGGCTGGCAGGTATGCCTTGGGATATCGCTGGAAAGGTGCAGTTCCCACTGTGGTGGCTTCCAACCAGGCTCTTAATGGATTGGCCTCTAAAAACCGGCACATGAATTGGCCCAGAGCTCCGGTGGTGCAAACTGCCGATTTATTGACTTGCTCCACCATGTATAGTTAGGACAAGAAGGAATTCGTGCTGATCCAGTTCCACACAAGTGATATGGTGGAGGAAATAGGCCCATGGCACGGAGGACCTCTGGTGGTGCTTGTCCTGCCATCTATCGTTCTTGTTATGATCAACACAGTCAGGGAAGCAATGCTTTGTATATAAGTAAACCTGTTATGTTTCCTTGTCTGAGGGCTTGTGAATTCCTTTAGACAAAAGGTGGGTACATGACAGTATTAGATGGCACATTTCAACAATTTGTTCTTCGCACTCGGCTGGCATCTTCTGTGATACTTTGTCCTTGTTCTACGTACGAAGCCAATATCTTTTCATAAGTTGTGAACAACATTTGTTAGTGGATATTGCATTCACTTAATGAATTACTATTTTCAAAGAAACTGAAATTCCCACATGTCAGTTCTCTAAAATCCAAGTATAGATTTTTGCTTCAGGTTGTGGCCATGTAAGAGTTCCGCTTCTCACATTGTGTTTACTGTGAGGTGCTTTCTTTAACACTTTGGAGACCAAGCTAAGCCAAGCAGAGCTCGGGCTGCAATTTTGTTAAGAAGACTACACCCAAGTATAAGTCGAGCTGCAATTTTCTTGATGTGCAAGCCACCTATCTCTTGAAAACTGGACTCATTTTATTTGAGAACAATGTATGGACATCTTGTGTTCTGCCCTTTGACTGGTGCTGCCTTCTGTTATCAATTTATAGAATTATTTCAAAAGAAACATTAGCATACATAACAGCTGCTGTCGTGAATGGTTGAGTCAGTAAGATTGCACTGACGTAATTGTGTTCTTGTGTTTGTTAGGTTTTGCAGTTTGTTGTAATTCTGCTACAAATATGTCACATTTGTTGAGTGAGCAAGAAATTTTGGGAGCTAAAGATGAAGAAATTGATTAAAAACTCAACTTGCACTTTTTTCTTGTGAATATAATTATGTCATCATTACTTCAAAATTTGTAATCTATCAAGCAATTATAGTAAATATGAAGAATTAATCTTGAAGCTTGGCCCTTTTTTAGTATGTATTACTCTTGAAGATACACAATCACTTATTTGCCAGTAACACTTTAAAAAATGGCATGAATGGGTGGCCTGTTTCTTAGTCCCAGTATTCTTCTAAGTGGCCAGTCTCCAAAGCATTAAAACATCTTCCTGATCCAGCCAAGGACTTATCATTTTTTCAGTTAGAGGTTACCTGAAATGTCTTTGTGCATCCCTGTTTCCATGTCCTGTAGCATGTGTAATCGTACACAGCTTAAATGCAGTAGCATAACAATGCTGTTTTTTTTCTGCCATAGTTTTTAAATAAAACTACAGTATATATCTCCATACGAAACACAAGAAAAACTGAAGCTTTAACGAACAATATAAAAACCATTAACAATGGTGCACGTGCATCCACTGAACTCGATACAACAGGCATCTACTGAACTCTATACAACAGAAATGCTCAAAATTCACAAGGAATCTAACGGTGAATGTACTTCAAGCCGAAACATAGAAATTTTGAAGAAACGGAGCTTACAGGTACATACCTTAAATTGCTACTGGTACCTTAGACACATCTGATTTTTGGGTCTATTTTTGAAGCAAAAAAGTATATCTTATATGCTGGCAAATTTAGGCAGACAGTGCACCAAATCTGTAAGGAACAGTCAGATTTATCTGGAGTTAACAGGAGATAGTATGGAAGCTGTGCAACACCGCTAAATGCCAATTACACTGAAACTGGTGAATTTCAACAAAGGAAAATTTGCAATTGTTGGATACACAGTATTAATTAAACAAGAAAAATGGAGCTATGGTAATTTATAGGATCGGATCTTTTTATCATTGGGCTCTGTGTTGGAATATCTTATCAGTTTGTGTAGTTACAACAAAACAGTAGTAGGATTTACAACCTCGAGCACTTCTGTTAAATCTTTGTGTGGCTGTTATAATGTCATGAGTTCTTTGCAGTGTTGATGCTGTAATCATTAAGTTTTTCAGAGCTGACATTTTCTGCAAGTATTTTCGTGCCTTTATCATATAGCTTAGCTATATACTGTAGCATTCTAAAGTGCTGTTCCATGTAGTCTCTTGTTTATTGCTTCTAGTTTGTCTGTAGTGAATTCACATCATGAGTTTTTTCTGGTTTGTGTCCCCATGTTGAAGAATCAAGATGTATAAATTTACCCTAGTCTGTTAACTTTGTCTTTGTAACATGTTGTTTTCTTTTAGGCACTATGGATGTTGCGACAACAAAGATGATGAGTGTCCATATGGAAGCACTACTGCCGCCAACATCAATTGAATTAGATATTCAGCAAAATATTCAAGTAGCAGCGTTGCTTGGAATAGGTCTACTGTATGAAGGCACAGCACACCGTCGCATGGCTGAGGTGCTACTTTCAGAAATAGGTACTTTTATATTGATTTATAGCTTTGTGCTTACTTTATATCAATATAAGTGTGTGTGTGTTAGTAAAAGATATAGGAGGGTCAATGAAAAGACAAGGCCTAGTAGAAATCCTTGGATAAGACAAAAAATATTGAATTTAATGGATGAAAGGAGAAAATATAAATATTTGGTAAATGAAGCAGGCGAAAGGTAGTACCAAAGTCTAAAAAATGAGATTGACAGGAAGTGTGAAATGGCTAAGCAGGAATGGCAAAAGAACAAACGTTAAGATTTAGAAGCACATATCATGGGGAAAGATAGATACTATCTATAGGAAAATTAAAGAGACCTTTGGAGAAAAGAGAAGCAGCTGTATGAATATCAAGAGCTCAGATGGAAAACCAGTCCTAAAAAAAAAGAAGGGAAATCTGAAAGGAGTACATGGAGAGTCTATACAAGAGAAATGTATTCGAGGCCAGTGTTATAGAAATGGAAGAGAACATGGATGAAACTGAGATGGGAGATACAATACTGCAAGAAGTATTTGACAGAGCACTAAAAGACCCAAGTTGAAACAAGGCCCCAGAAGTGGACAACATTCTGTCACAGCTACTGATAACCTTGGGAGAGCCACGATAAAACTCTTCCAACTGGTGTGCAAGATATGTGAGACAGTGAGACAAGTGAAATACCTTCAGACTGCAAGACAGTATAATAATTCCAATTCCAATGAAAGCCGTTGCTGGCAGGTGTGAATATTACCAAACTGTCAGTTTAATAAATCATGATTGCAAAATATTAGCACAGATTCTTTACAGAAGAATGGTAAAATTGGTTGAAGCTGACCTTGGGGAAGGTCAGTTTGGATTCTGGAGAAATGCAGGAACATGTGAGGCTGTACTGACTCTTTGACTTCCTTTAGAAGATAAGTTAAGGAAAGGCAAACCTACATTTATAGCATTTGTAGACTGCGAGAAAGCTTTTTAAAGTGTTGACTGAAATACTCATTAAAATTCTGAAGGTAGCATGAGTAAGAAACAGGGAGTGAAAGGCTATTTATAACTTCAACGTAAACCAGACGGCAGTCATTAGAGTTGAGGTGAATGAAAGGGAAGCAGTTGTTGGAGAAGGAAGTGAGACAGTGTTATAGCCTGTTGCCGATGCTTTTCAGTCTGTACATTGAGCAAGCAGTAAAGGGGACCAAAGAAAAATTTGGAGTAGCAATTAAAGTTGAGGGAGAAGAAATAAAAACTTTGAGGTTTGCTGATGACATTGTAATTCTGTCAGAGACAGCAAAGGAGCAGTTTGAACTAAATGGGCAATTTTTGAAAGGAAAATACAAAATGAACAAAGTAATAGATGAATTTTGCTATTTGAGCAGCAAAAAAACTGATGATGGCCAAAGTAGGAAGGATGTAAAATGTAGACTGGATGGCAAGAAATGCGTTTCTGAGGAAGAGAAATTTCTCACGACTGTAGCCATCTATGGAAGTGAAACATGGACGATGTACAGTTTAGACATAAAGAGAATATAAGTTTAAGAAATGTGACGATATAGAAGAATGCTGAAGTTTAGACCGGTAGATCACGTAACTAATGAGGCGGTAGTGAATAGGTTTGGGGAGAAAAGAAACTTATGGCACCACCTGACTAGAATAAGGGATCAGTTGTTAGGACACATTCTGAGACATCAGAGGGATCACCAGTTTAGTACTTGAGGGAAGTGTGGGGGTAAAAATTGTGGAGGGAGATCAAGAGATGAATACAGGAGGCAGTCTGAATAGGATGTAGGGTGCAGTAGTTATTTGGAGATGAAGAGGATTGTACAGGATAGAGTAGCACAGAGAGCGGCATCAAACCAGATCTTTGGACTGAAGACCACAACAACAAAGCTGTTGGTGTATGGTAACGAATGCTTACAACTATGTTGAGTTCCTTGTTATGCAAAAGTATGATAATCTGTGTTGATCATCTTACCATTGTGAGCCCTATGTTACTAACTACATAAAGAGCCTAATGAATACTGCATGTCATTAACTAATCAGTTCGCCTGATACAGTGTTGATCAGATAGGAATATTGTTGCTCATGAAGAATATTATTGCTCATGAAGTACTAGTTCAAGTACTTAGTACTGTGGCCCTTTTCAACATCAAGGGGAAAAAGATATTAAGTTTGAAAGCTAAGAATTATATATTCACTCCTGTATTTGTTTTTGCCATGATCACACACAGTGTGAAAAATGCAAGTTCACCTATTATTCACACAGAGTATATACACCAGTTCTTCATATACAAGCATCAGGTACTTTGCTGGTTTTATTGGAAAAGACACATTGAATTTATTCGAAGAACAGAACGATTCTCGGATATAAAAGTAAAGCAATCATCAGTGTGGAGGCTGCATTGAAAACCACAGTTATATTGTAGGTGATAAATCTTTCTCCCTCTAGCCTGTGAACTGACTTATCAAGCCAATTGTGCATGGACCTACAATTTAGTATTGAATCCAAGTCATTGTGCTGTTGTACATTTTTTAGGTACACAAATCAAGTGAAAGTATCAGAAGATGACAGGAAAATAATATCAAAGACCATACGGAAATGGAAATGAGTGTTTGATGTCTTTGGCCGGGAGGCCCCTTACGGGGCAGGTCCGGGTGCCTTGGTGCAAGTCTTATTACATTCGATGCCACATTGGGCAACCTGCGTTCCAGATGGGGATGAAATGATGATGAAGACAACACAACACTCAGTCCCTGAGCAGAGAAAATCCCCAACCCAGCTGGGAATCGAACCCAGGCCCGTAGGACGGCAATCCGTCACACTGACCACTCAGCTATCGGGGCAGAAGAGAATCACAGTCCAAACTATTGGAGTGGATGGGTTGGGCCTTGCATCAGTTCACAGACAGAGATAGAACAGAACACTGACATTAAATATTTTACTTGTTCTGGAACTTTGGTTGTGGTGACAGATTGATCCATACTGTATGCCAATGTCCTGGTAAGGTTGAAACGTGATTGTTTGCTTATGAGGTGACAGAGCCCAAAAATGTGATGTCAAAAGAATAACTATAATTATTGTTATGGTGAATATGCGTTTTTGTTTTTCAGTGAGTGGTTTACATTAACAATTTCCATTATGTCATGGCTCAAAGCAGACAAATGGTGTCTGCCCATTCACTATTTCCTTTGGATTTATAGTGTAACACTTGCACCTTGAACCAACCTTACGATATGACAAAACAAAAACTTGGCACTTATCTAGTTTCATGAGCTTACTTTGTGAAATTTGAAAGCCAATTTGTCATAGTATTGTATGAGAATATGCTTATTCATTTATTTATATAATAAATTCTGTATTGAAATTAAGTTTTGAGGTCATTTATACTGCATGTCAAAAAAAGTGAAACAACGAGAATGGGAAGAGGTCACAATATGAAATTTCATGTAATAGAGGGCATGTGATGTTATTGTAGTGATTGCAAAATTGAGTAAAATTTATAAAGAACTTGGCAGTAAGAGCCCACTTATCAAGATGATTCTGCAGCCCTCCTGTCCTGAATGCATGAACTGTTTCTGTTAGGAAGGGTGTCATAAGGCAACTGTATCCTCTCATGAGGCAAGCTAGCCCACAACTATTATAACAGATATTCTGAATACTAGCATTGGAACAGAGTTGACACCTGAGCTGAACACACACATGTTCTATCAAGGACTGATCTGAGGATCTTGCTGGCTGTGGGAATACTTCAACATCATGGAGACAGTTCACGGAGACGTCCCACGTGTGGATGAGCATTGTCACTGTCCTGTTGAAAAGTGGCTCCACAATACTGCCATGTAAGAGGTAATACACGACAACGTAGGATGTCCCTGATGTAGATTGTGCTGTCAGAATACCCTTAGTCACTACCAGCCGTGACCGGAAATCGTACCCAGTGGCTCCCCACACCATTATGCCAGGAGTAACAAGGCTTTGCTTCTCCAGAACAATCGAAGACTGGGACCTCACCACCGGTCACCTCCATACTTGTTGATTTTGAGAAAAAAATATTTTTAATTGTTTAAACAAAATATTTTAGAGCTACAAGATGCAGTGTACTAAAAATGCTTGTACTCACTAATGCTGTTCATCCAGGATAGTGCAGAACCACGATGCATTGCTGAGCACAATACAGTGCCATTCGTCAGCAATCTGCGGTTCCCAGTCCTGGCACCACTCCATGGTGTTAACAGCAGCCTATGCACGAGATGGTAATTTCCTAGTCCGGCTGCTGCTAGTTTCCGGCCAACAGTGTGGAGTGACATAGTAAGTTACTTCTTGTTGTGAAGGAATTGCAGTGTGCTTGGCCACTATATGGTGATTGTCACCTGTGGCGGTCAAATGCGTTCAGCCAGAACCTTGGCTTGGAGTTCTGATGAAGTCTAATATCAGGCCACTGTCACATCGTAATTCCCCATAAATCTGTATTTTGCATGATCTGACCATCAGGCCAAGTTGAGACCCACTTTCAAACTTTGTCACATGCTGATAAAGCTGCCTCGCATGAGTAATCAGCATCTCTGTACCCTTTACTTGACATCTGACACTATTCCTGCCCCATATGTACCCTACCAAGCCTGATAACAACACTAAAAGCAAACTGCACTAATGCACTCTGGTGACCATTCTACCTGTCAAAGAGAATTGCCACTTTAATTATTTATGCACCCACTGATGGTATATATGTCTACCAAGTTACATTGACATCTGACCATGGCTTCCAGGTGCTTAACTTTCTGGTCAGGCAGTGTATAAATCAATTCACCAATTACTTTAATACTGTAGAACATCCACTGTTTGTGTTTTTTTCATTTAATAATATTTGATAATCCAATACCATTAGAAGTATATATTGCAAAATCACTTTACTGTTTGCATGTTATATAATCATAACATGAGTAATCTCTGCACTGTTACAGAACATTCTGAAGTATGTCTTTCTGATTACTAGTATACTGTCTGTCCAGATAGTAAACGCTGTTTGTAAAAAGAGGGCAGGTGCCAATAAATATGTCACCACACCAAGAGCTTAATAAGTCAAGTTTGCAAAATTATTAACTCTGATGTTGTATATAAGAATTAAGTGACTGATATGTGGAGAAATGTTGGAACAGGCAAGACAATGCCAACCCTAGAACTTATTTTAGTAGATAGATTGAAGAAACACAAATCTATATGTATGGCATTTGTAGATTTAGGAGAAGATTTTGGCAATATTGAGTAGAATTCCAAATTTATAAGAGATAAAATACAGGTAGTGAAAGATTATCCGCAATTCACAGAAACCAAACGGAAGTCGCATGAGTTGAAGGACATGAAAGGGAGGCTGTAATTGAGAAGGGACTGAGATAAGGTTGCAGGCTGTTACCCTTGTTATTGTCTGTACACAGTGAGAAATTTAGAGAGAGTATTAAATATTAAAGTTTAGGGATAAGAAATAAACACAGTAAGATTCAGCAAAAGATTGCAAAATTCTTGGATGACCGGTTGAATGGAAAGGATAGTGTCTTGGAAAGAAGTTACAAGATGAATATCAATAAAAGCAGAATGATGTTAATTGAGTGTAGTTGATTTAAATCTGATACTGAGTTACTGACCATGACTGAAGTAGAGATGACATACAATCAGATTGGAAATAGCTAAAACAAGCTTTTCTGAAAATGAGATGTGTATTGACACCTAATATAAATTTAAGTGTTAGGTAGACTTTTCTGAAAGTGTTTGTTTGGAGTGTAGCATTATATGGAAGTGGGAGGAGACTAGAAGTTTTCAAAATGTGAGTTACAGAAGAATGTTGAGGATTAAATGGATAGATGGGGCACTTAGTGAATATGTACTGAATTGAATTCGAAAGAATTCAGCACTACCTGACTAAAACTGTTTGTTCGCAGAAGTGGTTACTTGTGACTATGAGACGTGATTATGAGCATAGTTACATGATTAATCTCTATATGGGCAGTGTTATGGAGGCGCATCCATGACAAGGTGACAATAGGCGACTATTGACTGATCCACTTGGAATGAAATTAGTCGCTTGTAATTGCTTGTTGCTAGTACCCATCTGCTGCAGACACTTGTTATGGATGTAGATTGTGAAAAATGATTAGTATAGTGAGCTTCTGCACTTTCAGTTTGCGGTAGCGTTCTCGCTTCCCGCACCCGGGTTCCCGGGTTCGATTCCCGGTTGGGTCAGGGATTTTCTCTGCCTCGTGATGACTGGGTGTTGTGTGATGTCCTTAGGTTGGTTAGGTTTAAGTAGTTCTAAGTTCTAGGGGTCTGATGACCATAGATGTTAAGTCCCATAGTGCTCAGAGCCATTTGAACCACTTTCAGTTTGTGGTTGCTATTGTAATTCCACAGTATACTGCTAAACTTTTTTAGCAACAACAAAATTTTACACATTTAACAGTCAAATTAGCAAAATCTGTGTTGACCTGAATACATGTTGGAAGCATTTGCCACTTACCATTTTTGATACCGTAGATAGACTCAGTAACTTACTGTGTCTTTGAAAGGCATTTATCAAAATGTTGCCTTTGATGGCCTAAGTTGTGATGCAGAAAATGGCCATGTTAGATATTTTAAGAGGATATACTTCATCATGTATTAATCAAAGAACTTTTGGGGCCTGTTCTTGAAATCCTCACAATGATGCTGGATATCTCCCATAGATTTGTTTTTAACTAGTTTTGGTTTACTCAACACTTACAATTTCCTTTACCAGTTTGCATCAGACTCCTTGTCAGGTATGGATTGTCCAAAAAGTAAGTCATATCCACAGACTTCTCACTCACTGCAGTGTTTTGATCAACTGCCTACAGACACCAGTCACAAACTGAGAGCTCTGTGAAGTCACTTACAGCAGATTATCCCATTCATTGGACAATTCAGGTCACATATAATCATGTCCTCCCATAGTCTGGCATCAGCAGCCAGAGACAATGATCATGTGTGTGAGTTGTGCTTTTTTGAATACGTGTGTGTTTTCTACTTGAGAAAAAGACCTTTCAGCCAGAAGCTCCAATGTCTCATGTATGGCAAGTAGCAGTCTATCCTTTTCATAATGTTGTCTTTATTCCATCCTGGATTTTCTGTTGTTTGATTATTTTTGTAGTAGCTTATTCAAGTTGACAAGCAACTTGAGAATGGATAAGTTGACAGGACACATCCAAAAACAGCAACAACAATGTAGATCATATTTGGGGGAATTGCAATAAGATATTGTTCTTCCTTCAGTATTTTCAAGTAATGCACATATCATTTTCACTGCTACAGTGAATAAAAGATAAAGGAAGTTGGGTGGGTCAAAGTTTAACATTACATCATGACTGCGCTCTCTCACATTTGGTGTGTTTGGTTGTCTAGTGTTATTTGCTATCAGTGATGTGGCTGCTCTCATTTTTTCTTCTGAAATCTCTGGTATCAGATTGCTGTAGAGATTGAATGCCCACCAGATGAGATGGACCTTGATAGCTGATAGACGGCACTGTGGCTGTGCTGCATGCACATTAAGAGCGGGACACCATCTCATCACAGGAGTGCATCGGCTGGTATTTAAACCGTAGAACTGTTGGATAGCTACCTTGTGTGTCACCTGATTACTCTCTCTGGTTGCATCTTGGATTTGTCTCTCTGCTGTTCTTGATCTTACTGTCATCATTGTGGCAACTGCTTTGCACAATGCCTCAGTGTCGTAATGTTTTTGTCATTATCCTGGTGTGTTTTCTAGTCCATTGTCTGTCTGTTGCATATTATTCTCCGTACTGTTGGTATGGGTTACTCATCTGCAGGCAGCTCTCCCACCTGGCAACTCCCTATGATTCCGCATTCACCAATGTGTGCACCAATATCCTGAAATTAAGTGAAACTTGAGAATGCCTGGAGGAGGTCACCTTCTTGTCATTATGACATCTCAAGTTACACGCCTATGATGGCACCCCCATATCATGGGCCGATACCCAACCAGTGGTAGCTCATTTGTTCTTCTTTACAGGACGACCACCTGGTCCAGAAATGGAGAATAGTGATGATCGCGAGTCCTACTCTTTGGCAGCTGGCTTGGCTTTGGGGCTTGTTGTACTGTGCCAGGGGCAAGAACTAGATGGCCTCAATGACCTTGCTATACCAGACAGACTACATCATTATATGGTGGGTGGACATCGCCGGCCCCTTACAGGTCTGTTCTTTAATTTGGCGTGCAATCTGGGATACTAACAGCTAATTTTGTGTGTTCCTATTAACAAAAATCAGTGTGCTTGATTTAGGCTCCCAAAAAGAAAAGTATAAATCTCCAAGCTACCAGATTCGTGAAGGTGATGCTGTTAACATTGATGTCACAAGTCCAGGTGCCACCTTAGCTTTGGGAATGATGTTTTTCAACACTGGAAACAGGTCTGTGGAGAACAAATATTTTTATAAAAAACTGTATACTCACAAACCAAGGCTTATGTATTTGTGTTTAATTTCAGGGCAGTTGCAGATTGGATGAAAGCTCCAGATACACAGTACCTCCTTGATTTTGTGCGCCCAGATTTCCTATTACTTAGAATTGTGTCTCGGTCACTTATATTGTGGGATTCAATACTGCCTACTGTAGAATGGGTGGAATCAAATGTTCCTGATAGTATTCGTCCGTGTTGTTTAGTAAAACCACCAAGAATTACACCTCAGAATATTGATTATGAAACAATGAAGTAAGTATATCATCTTCTAGAGTTTGATTGTTTTAGTGGCATTGATGGACACTACATTAAGTATAGACTGTGGTTTCAGTAAATATAACCTTCAGTATTGCTATTCCTAAATCACATCAAGCAAATATAGTATGATTTGTGCGACAACACAATCACCAGTTTCCTTCCTCATCCTAGTCCATCTCTGGCAGTGCTTTGTCTCTGACAACCTCGGTGTTGATGTGATGTGGAACTGTAAAATACGTTTCTTCAGTTTTGTTGCCTGTATCCTGATATTTGCTGTAGAATACCATAGGCATTACTAGTTCCTTCCTACCAAGTCATGGTAGTCCAGAGCTCTCTTGGAATTAATAAATGTTAGAATAATTATGTGCATATCATTTGTGGCTAAAGGTCTCTTGAGTTTCTGCTGCACAGGAAACATCCAATATTAAATTCTACAATACATAATTACAAAGACACAGTATTTTTGACAGTATTTACCTTTAGCAGGCAAAATTCCAGCACTGCCTATTAACACATGTAAAAGTAAAAACACTTATAATAGTTTTTGGAACTATTAGTTCAGGGAGGAAAGAGGGCATACTGGTGAAGGTTATAAAGTAATAGTGGGAAACTCCCCAGGATGAGAGGAGCCCACCTGTTATGAAGATGAGAGATAATCTCAAATTCCCTTTGTCATCACAACTGAAGGTCAGCTATTCTGTCTCATTGTAATTTTAATGCCTGCAAGGATTCAGAAACAACATTTATGATATCCCATGTGCTGCTTTGTAACACAATGAACAGGTTTTGTATCATTGCAGTGGTAAGCAAATGAGGGAGGAGTTTTGAGAATGGAAACAAAGCTCACAGTACAGTTTTCTATTTTTATATTAATGGATGTGAGTAAAAATTACAGTGAATATCAAAATGAGGGCACTTGCAATATATGTCGAAAAAAATCCTTGTTTTATAGCTCCAATCTGTGACTTTAATCATACACTGCTTTTCTCATAACTTCAGGATATTTAAGCTCCACACCAATAAAATCTGACTTAGGTCATAGTAATACATGATTTAAAGAACAGTGTGCTGGCCTTTCATGAATGTAGAAGTCTACAGAACATGTGATGACACTCCTGGGCACAGTGTGTTTAAGAAGGCCCTTGTATTGCCAATACCTGAACACTTTGTCTCACTGTTGTGTAAATGAGAAGGTTTGGTGGTCCATATGTAAGTACGAGAGCATCATCTAATAAATTTCGAAAACACGGGATTAAGTGAAGAGCAACAAAGTGGAAGATCAGTTGCAAGTGACCCAGTTATACAGTCCATGCATCTGTGACCATCATCATCATCATCATCATCATCATCATCATTTAAGACTGATTATGCCTTTCAGCATTCAGTCTGGAGTCCCACTTATAAAATTCCTCCATGATCCCCTATTCAGTGCTAACATTGGTGCCTCTTCTGATGTTAAGCTTATTACTTCAAAATCATTCTTAACCGAATCCAGGTATCTTCTCCTTGGTCTACCCCGACTCCTCCTACCCTCTACTGCTGAACCCATGAGTCTCTTGGGTAACCTTGCTTCTCCCATGCGTGTAACATAACCCCACCATCTAGGCCTGTTCACCTGACTGCTACACCTATAGAGTTCATTCCCAGTTTTTTTTATTTCCTCATTATGGACACCCTCCTGCCATTGTTCCCATCTACTAGTACCTGCAATCATCCTAGCTACTTTCACATCCGTAACCTCAACCTTATTGATAAGGTAACCTGAATCCACACAGCTTTCGCTCCCATACAACAAAGTTGGTCAAAAGATTGAATGGTGCACAGATAACTTAGTCTTGGTACTGACTTCCTTCTTGCAGAAGAGAGTAGATCATAGCTGAGTGCTCACTGCATTAACTTTCCTACACCTCGCTTCCAGTTCTTTCACTATGTTGCCATCCTGTGAGAATATGCATCCTAAGTACTTGAAGCCGTTCACCTGTTCTAACTTTGTTCCTCCTATTTGGCACTCAATCCGTTTATATCTCTTTCCCACTGACATTACTTTCGTTTTGGAGATGCTAATCTTCATACCATAGTCCTTACATTTCTGATCTAGCTCTGAAATATTACTTTGCAAACTTTCAATCGAATCTGCCATCACAACTAAGTCATCCACATATGCGAGACTGCTTATTTTGTGTTCACATATCTTAATCTCACCCAGCCAGTCTATTGTTTTCAACATATGATCCATAAATAATATGAACAACAGTGGAGACAGGTTGCAGCCTTGTCTTACCCCTGAAACTACTCTGAAGCATGAACTCAATTTAGCGTCAACTCTAACTGCTGCCTGACTATCTATGTAAAGACCTTTAACTGCTTGCAAAAGTTTGCCTCCTATTCCATAATCTCGTAGAACAGACAATAACTTCCTCCTAGGAACCTGGTCATATGCCTTTTCTAGATCTATAAAGCATAGATACAATTCCCTGTTCCACTTGTAACACTTCTCCATTATTTGCCGTAAGCTAAAGATCTGGTCCTGACAACCTCTAAGAGGCCTAAACCCACACTGATTTTCATCCAATTTATCCTCAACTAATACTCGCACTTTCCTTTCAACAATACCTGAGAAGATTTTACCCACAACGCTGATTAAAGAGATACCTCTGTAGTTGTTACAATCTTTTTTGTTTCCATGTTTAAAGATTGGTGTGATTACTGCTTTCGTCCAGTCTGATGGAACCTGTCCCATCTCCCACGCCATTTCAATTATCCTGTGTAGCCATTTAAGACCTGACATTCCACTGTATTTGATGATTTCCGACTTAATTTCATCCACCCCAGCCGCTTTATTGCCCTGTAATCTATTGACCATTTTCTCCACTTCCTCAAATGTGATCCTATTTCCATCATCATTCCTATCCCATTGTACATCGAAATCTGAAACTTTACTGATCGTATTTTCACCTACATTGAGCAACTCTGCAAAATATTCCCTCCATCTGCCCAGGGCATCAACAGGATTCACCAGCAGTTTTCCTGACCTGTCCAAAGTACTTGTCATTTCCTTCTTACCTCCCTTTCGAAGACTGCTAATTACACTCCAGAATGGTTTTCCAGCAGCTTGACCCAAAGTCTCCAACCTGTTTCCAAAGTCTTCCCAAGATTTCTTCTTGGATGCTGCAATTATCTGTTTGGCTTTGTTTCTTTCTTCAACATAACTTTCTCTGTCTACCTGAGTTCTAGTATGTAGCCATTTTTGATACACCTTCTTTTTCCTTTTACAGGCTGCCTTGACTGTGTCATTCCACCAAGCTGTTTGCTTCGTCGTACCTTTGCACACTACTGTTCCAAGACATTCTTTAGCCACTTGTAGTACTGTGTCCTTGTACCATGTCCATTCCTTTTCCAATGACTGTAATTGACTACATTCAACTAACTGGTACCTTTCTGAGATCACTGTTATGTACTTGTGCCTGATTTCCTTATCCTGAAGTTTCTCCACTATTATCCTCCTACATATGGACCTGACCTCCTGCACTTTCGGCGTCACAATACCAATTTCACTGCAGATTAAATAGTGATCAGTGTCATCAAAGAATCCCCTGAATACATGTGTGTCCCTCACAGCCTTCCTGAATTTCTGATCTGTTATTATATAGTCAATGACAGATCTGGTTCCCCTGCCTTCCCAAGTATACTGGTGAATGTTCTTATGTTTAAAAAAGGAGTTTGTGATTACTAAGCCCATACTGGCACAGAAATCCAAGAGTTGTTTCCCGTTCCTGTCGGCCTCCATATCCTCTCCAAATTTACCCATAACCTTTTCATACCCTTCTGTTCGATTTCCAATCCTGGCATTAAAATCATACATGAGCAGAACACTGTCCTTGTCCTTTACTCTAACAACTACATCACTGAGTGCATCATAAAAACTATTCATCTTATCTTGATCTGTCCCTTCACAATGCGAATATACTGACACAATCCTAATTTTCTTGCTAGACACTGTCAAATCTATCCACATCAGTCGTTCGTTTACATACCTTATTGCAACTACGCTGGGTTCCATTTCTTTCCTGATGTAAAGCCCTATACACCATTGTGCTATTCCTGCTTTGACTCCTGACAGGTAGACCTTGTATTCTCCCACTTCCTCTTCTTTCTCACCCCTTACCCGAATGTCACTAACAGCTAAAACGTCCAACCCCATCTTAATTGCAGCTTCTGCCAGCTCTACCTTCTTCCCAGAGTAGCCCCCATTGATATTAATAGCTCCACATCTCGTTACCATTTGTTTGCCGAGTCATATCTTAGGAGTCCCTGGTTTGTCAATTAGAGGTGGGACTCCGTCACCTCCAAAGGTCCGAGGCATTTTGCTCTGATTGTTGCCAGCATCATATTT
This sequence comes from Schistocerca nitens, assembly GCF_023898315.1. Lineage (NCBI taxonomy): Eukaryota > Metazoa > Arthropoda > Insecta > Orthoptera > Acrididae > Schistocerca > Schistocerca nitens. The sequence goes on along the minus strand of NC_064614.1, from coordinate 1,267,668,688 downwards.
AAAGTACCAGGTAAGCAGGTTTCTAACCTTACTTGCCCCGGGTCCCATTGAGTTTTACCCCTAACGGTTGAGGGACAAACCGGTGGATTTGGTAGTCTTTGCCGTCTGAGCACAAAGGTGACCACGACTCAGAATATGTCCGAGATGCCCAGCCTTATTCCAAAATAACTGGTATCCCGACTGTCAGGACCACTTACTTGGCCACTCATACGTTGCCCGTGGTTCATGAAGTAGGACATGACAACAGGAATCCACACCATGAACCAACAGGACAAGAAATATTCTGTGCAGAGGGAGGTATCAGGTTAGATTACAATCTAAAATATTCCATGTTGCTATAAAGAAGAAATCAACATACTTCTCATACCAAGTGTGTATGAGCTCGGTTGTGAATGTTGACTTGGCTCTGTTAGTGAGGGAAGAGGCAGTACTAATGCCGTGATCAGATGAAACTACTTTCATCCAACCATAACTGTGGGTTCTCTGATTGTTCTGGAAAAAGGTCCATCAAACTAGAACATGTGGAAATATTAGTTCCTTTTATTACTAAATGAATAAAAGATTTTCTTAACGGTGACACATTTCTTTGCCACAGGACTGCTTGGTAATTGATAATTGTCATTGAGTATGAAAGCATCACATGATGCACTAGTTAATAAATTGTTCTCTTGACGTAAAATGTTTGACATTATAACAGTACAAGTTCACCTGAAACTTTAACAAACACTATGATGTTGACTGCTGTAGTTGAAGTCTCATTATAGTTGACCTCTTGCACGCTTGAACCTGTACTGACATCAGCATGCTGAGGGGGGAGGCATGGTCTTCAGGACTGTGTCTGATTCATTGTTGTGGTTTGCAGCAAGCCCTCCCTAATGTCTGTAGCATCGATTCGCATTGCCGACTTTGGTGTGGCACCGCAATCTCTGGGTGATACAACAATTAACGCATTTGTACCAGAAAATGAGTACTACACACAGTTTGGTCAGCATAACAGATTAACAGTGACAGAACATCGAGACTGGTGTAGCACATTTGTACAATTGGACAAGACCTTGATTTAGCCAAACAGCCACTTATCACCAAAAGGAAGATCAAAAAGGCTATCAAGACAGCAAAGGAAATGACCAACGTGAACTGCATGAACAGCTGTAAACCCTTGTTGTCCTGATTGTCTCCCTTTGATCCTATCATTCAGTCAAAACATTGTCTGCCAAGACACCCCTGCCATTTGACAACTGCTTAGGATTCCACTCTGATAAAGGCTGCCTGCAACAGTAGCTGAAGTGTGAGTAGTTTTCTGTTACATTACGACAGTCAGAAGAATTTTACTGAAATAGACTCCAGTTGTGAATACTTACACTCTTGCAGATTTCATCTAGTTTGTAGTGTCATGGCTAAATCCACTTTCTGAACTTCCCTGGCATGGAAACTGTGTGCCAGGCTGTGATATAGCTCTTTGTTTCAGGTGGATGAGATTTTAGCAGTAAGGCATTCTATAATTTTTAATGGACAACCTCGAGGCTTCAGTGCACTCTGCCTCTAGTGTGTTCTTTCAAAACCCTTAGTGGTTCTCTTCTGCTTACGGGATTAGACAAACACTAGTTGGAGAATAAATATCTATACCTACATCTATACTCAGCAAACCACTGTGAGGTGCATACTAGAGGGTGCATCCAGTAGCACAAGTTATTAGGTTTTCTTCCTGTTCCATTCATACTTGGAGCACAGAAAGAATGATTGTTTAATGTCTCTGTGCATGCAGTAATTATTCTAATCTTATCCTCACAATCCCTAAGTGAGCAATACATAGGGGATTGTAGTATATCCCTAGAGTAACCATGTAAAGCCGATTCTTGAAACTTTGTTAATGGACTTTCTTTGCATGGTTTACATCTGTCATCAAGAGTCTACCAGTTTAGAGTCTATCATTTAGCTACAATATAGCAGGTCAGCAACTGGAAGCAGTTAATTCCATAAATTATCTGGGAGTACGCATTAGGAGTGATTTAAAATGGAATGATCATATAAAGTTGATCGTCGGTAAAGCAGATGCCAAACTGAGATTCATTGGAAGAATCCTAAGGAAATGCAATCCGAAAACAAAGGAAGTAGGTTACAGTACGCTTGTTCGCCCACTGCTTGAATACTGCTCAGCAGTGTGGGATCCGTACCAGATAGGGTTGATAGAAGAGTTAGAGAAGATCCAACGGAGAGCAGCGCGCTTCATTACAGGATCATTTAGTAATCACGAAAGCGTTATGGAGATGATAGATAAAATCTAGTGGAAGACTCTGCAGGAGAGACGCTCAGTAGCTCGGAATGGGCTTTTGTTGAAGTTTCGAGAACATACCTTCACCGAGGAGTCAAGCAGTATATTGCTCCCTCCTACGTATATCTCGCGAAGAGACCAAGAGGATAAAATCAGAGAGACTAGAGCCCACACAGAGGCATACCGACAATCCTTCTTTCCACGAACAATACGAGACTGGAATAGAAGGGAGAACCGATAGAGGTACTCAAGGTACCCTCCGCCACACACTGTCAGGTGGCTTGCGGAGTGTGGTTGTAGATGTAGATGTAGATGTTTAGTATCTTTGTGATACTCTCCCATGGATTATACAAACTTGTGACCATTCTTAATGCTGTTCTCTGTATATGTTCAATATTGCCCATTAATCCTACCTGGTATGGGTCCCATACACTTGAACATTATTCTAGAACCAGCCACCCAAGTGATTTATAAGCAATCTCTTTTTTAGGCTGATTGTACTTCCCCAGTGATGTACCAATAAACAGAAACTACTACCTGCTTTACCCACGATTGAACCTATGTGATCATTCCATCCATAACCCTACAAAGTGTTACATCCAGGTACCCATACCAGTTGACTGATTCCAATAGTGCCTCAGTGATATTATAGTCATTTTTCATTTTGTGAAGTGCAAAAATTTACATTTTTGAATATTTAGAGCAAGTTGCCTATCTCTGCATTACATTGAGATCTTATCAAGATCTGACAATATTTATGCAACTTCTCTTAGATATTACTTCATTGTAGATAACTACATCATCTGCAAAAAGCCTGATTTTGCTGTTAATATTGTCTGCAAGCTCATGAATATACAAAATGAACATCGGGGCACACCCGAAGTTACTTCCATGTCTGACAATGGCTCACCATCCAAGATAACATGCTCTGTCCTCCCTCCAAAAAGTCCTCAATCCAGTCACAAATTTCACTTGATACCCCATATGATTGTACTTTTGACAATAAGCGTAGGTGTGGTACTGAGTCAAATGCTTTTTGGAAATAAAGAAACACTGCAACTACCTGGTTGCCATGACCTAAAGCTTTCAGTATGTCATGTGAGAAACAAGGCACAGTTCATTGTTCGAGAGATCTACTATAGATTATATATAGAAGAGGGGCTATCTCAGCAGCAAATTCAGTATAGAATCTGTCAGGGATTCCATCGGGGCATGGAGCTTTGTTCAATTTTAACAATATCAGTTGTTTCTCAACAGCACTGACACAAATACTTATTCCATTCATCCTTTCAGAGGTATGAGGATTAAATTGGGGAAATTCTCCTGGATTTTACTTTGCAAAGGAACATTTGAAAATGGAGTTAAGAATTTCAGCTTTCTCTTTGCGCCCTCAGTTGCAGTTCCTGTCTCATTTGCTAGGGACTGGACACTAACTTTGGTGCCATGAACAGCCTTTACATATGACCAGAAAATCTTTGAATTTTGTGGAATATCATTTGACAGTATTCTGCTAAGGTAGTTGTTGAAGGCATCAAGCATTGCTCTCTTGACAGCCAAACAGTTTGCATTCAGCATCTCTCTCTCTATAGCCCTACACTTTGTCTAATACTTCTTATGCAGCTCTTTAGAAGTTTCTGTACAATGACTGTGTACCATGGAGGTTCCCTCCTGTTATGAAATGTTCTACTGGTTACATATCTGTTTAGTGCATGGTCAACTATTCTTTTAAACGTGAGCCAGAGTTCTGCTGCAAGCTCCTGCTTTTTGTTGAAAGTTCCAAGTTCTTCATTGAGATACGACATTACTGATTTTTTGTCTAGTTTACTAAACCTACACAAGGTGATTCAGAAGTTTCAAGACTGATTCATTTCTGAGTATGGGAGCACGCGTGGACTGGTTCCGCTGGTTGGTGGAAGTAGTGGGGGGTCTCAGGGAACAAACTGACGCTGCGGCAGTTGTCTCCAGAACCCTGGAGAGTGCGCATCGCTTGCAGCTTGAGTGCATGTCATTAACCTCGGTCGAAAAGTGGGAGAGTCGAAAATGGAGCAGCATTATGCGATTAAGTTTTGCGTGTGACTGAACAAAACCACCACGGATACCCCCGGTATGATTCAAGAGGCCTTAAGGAAAAAGCCATAACCCGTGCAATGGTTTTCATGTGACACAAATGTTTCAAAGATGGCCGCAGGAATGTTGAAGACGATGACCACTCTGGGAGGCCGTCATCTAGCTGACTTTTAAACAATGACTGTTGTCTTAGTACTAGATTAATTGCCGATGAACTGCGACTCAGAGTATGGTGTGGAAGATTGTGATGGAGAATTCGAAGATGCGAAAAGTGTGTGCCAAACTGGTGCCAAAAGTTTTGTCAGTTGATCAGAAGAAACGGCACATGACTGTTTGCCAGGAAATGCTCCAATGGTTGAATGTTGATCTGAACCGTCTGGAGAAAGTGGTTACTGGTGATGAGACCTGGGTCTACAAGTACGATCCTAAGTCGAAGCGCCAAAGCTCAGAATGGCACACTGCTTCCTTGCCGAAGCCTAAGAAAGCTCGCATGAGCAAGTCGTGTGTGAAGTGCATGCTAATTTTTTTTTTTTTTGGTAAAGGAGTGATTCACAAGGAGTTAGTTGCTCGTGGACAGACTGTCACAGGTGACTTTTACACTGGAGTGCTCTGCCGCCTGAGGGATCGAGTTCGCCACGTCCTCCCAGCGATCAAGGGCAATTAGATCCTCCACCACGACAACGCGCCCGCTCACTCATCGCATGCTGCCGCCGAAGTTTTGATCAAGTTGAACATGACAACACTGCCGCAGCCACCCTACAGCCCCAACTTGGCTCCAAGTGACCATTTCCTCTTCCCCTGAATCAAGACAGGTCTAAAAGGAAAGCAATTTGACTCCATCGACGCCATCCAGCAGGCTTCGACGAGAGCCCTTGACAGCATGAGGCCCGAGGCCTTCCAGAAGGGCTATGAACAGTGGAAGATGTACTGGCAGCGCTGTGTTGATGCTGAAGGATCATATTTTGAAGAATTTTAGTCCACCGTACTTAAATGTCCAATATATGTCTAGTTCTGAGTTAAGGCTTGAAACTTTTGAATCACACCCTGTATATCTTTCTGCTTGTTTTAGGTGTCCTGTGTACTTTGGTAATTATTGTTGCCATAAACGCGTCATGGTCACTGATACCTGTTTTAATATGGATATCCTCGAAGGCGTCAGGTCTGTTTGTTGCCATTAGATCTGATGGATATGAAATAAATAGTTTAAGCACTCTTTGACGATTGGTTCCAGAATTTCATTCGGAAGTTGTATTTATTTTTCCTGTGTCTTGTATCTATTTTTCCTGCGTCATGTACATATTTACAGAAATAACATTCAATCAATTACCTGAATTAATTGATTGAACAGAAGAATGGTTTGAGTCAGGGAAGTGCACTTTCACCATTGCTCTTCATTGTAGTGAAGAATGATATAATGAGTACAGTAGCACAAGTAATTGGTGAAGGAAAGATGAAAGCTATGGTTTTGTAGATGATCTGATGATTTGGAGGAATAAGGAGGAGGAGGAAGTACAAGAGCAGTTAGACTTATGGGAACCAACAGTACGAGAATATGGGATGAAATTTAGTATAAGTAAGAGTGAGATGATTATCACAACAAGAACGAAGGAGAGAGGAATGACTGGAATAACAGTTGGTCGGGAACGATTGAGGAGAGTGGAGAGTTTCAAGTACCTAGGAAGCCTGATACAGGAAGATAAAAAAACGACGGAGAAATAAATGAGCAGGGGAGAAAAGTAGAAGCATTTCGGAAGAGTGTCAGAAGCCTGATATCGAGCAAGGATGTAAGCCTGATATCGAGCAAGGATGTACCCCAAATCAGTAAAAAGGTTATATGCCGGTCACACTATGTCCCGATCCTGACATAAGCATCCGAAACCTGTGTTATGAAAGGAAGAGAGAAAAGCAAAGTACAAGCTAGTGAGATGAGTACTGGAGTGACAAAGATAGACAGGTTAAGAATTGAAGGTGGAACCATTACTAGAGGAGGTAGAAAAATCAAGGTTGAGATGGTATGGGCATATTAAATTAATGGAGGGGAGGATACCGAGGAGGATACACGAGATGAAACTGGAAGGAAAGAGACCAAGAGAAAACTGAGAGACAGATGGCTGAAAGGAGTGGAAAAATGCGTCCAGAAGAAAGGAGAAGACTGGACGAAAGGAGAAGACTGGACCAAGGTGAAGACGGAGAGATGGTGGCAAGACAGAAGACGATGGAGAGGCTTATGTTCCTAACAGACCTGGTCAGAGGCTGGAAACTGTCCAGGATGATGATGATGTGAATTAATGATAATTTCCACTGTGATTCTTGAGTTTCTCCCGGCGTATTTGATAATCAAAATATCCACGGGTGTGCTGCCGGTCTATAGTGTCCAACGGGCACAATATTTCGGCGATCATACATGTCGCCATCATCAGGTGAACTGACGGACTGAGCTCCTGTGAACGTGCCAGCACAGAGATCCGTACGCTAAGGCTGCTCAGAGGGAACTGGGTTCGGTCACGATTTAAATACCCTCCGTCCGCGGCGCGCTCCCTCCGCCGTCCGCGCCCCGCGCCACGGTCGCGCGGTGGAACAGATTGCGACGGCGTCTGAGATGACGTCGGTGTGATGGCTCTGTCCGCCGTGGTCGTCACCACTATACGTTTGCTCGATTTACTCTTGATTAACCCAATCGCTGGTTCCCAAGCCTTGCTAAGATTATAGCCACAGTCACGGTTTATGAGGTCGTCATTGGTGCGAATTTCGATGGCCTCTCTAACAATGCTGTCCCAGTATCTCGACGTCTGTACCAGAATCCTCGTGCGGTCATACTCCATGGAGTACTTGTGAAAGGTAAATGTCTTGGGTTTAAGTCTTGGTCCAGCACAGAGTTTCAGTCTGCCAGTTTCAATTTGTCAGGAACATTCATTTCAGTGCTTACTCTGATGCAGACTGAAAATTTTCTTCATGAAGTTAACCTACTGATTAAAATTTGTCAAATTAGTAATTTACATAGGGTCTTGTCAGAATGTTATGGGAACAGTTGTTGGAACATGCTTGAACACATGTGATCAGTATAATTAAGCAATGTTCATGACTGCTAATTGATGAACAGTAGTATATTAAAAGTTCCATTAAAGATTCTCAGAAGTATAACCACACAATTTTTTGCAGTGAACCTCAGTTCTCCACAAAAGAAAAGTCTGTCTTTCATAGAGTGCCGATGACGGAATGTGAAACAGAACCTCACGGCATTAGAAGCTGTCAATCGCACTATAAACTTCAGCTGATTTAAGTGTGTGTTGAAATATTTTTGCAGTTACCATTTCATGTCTGTATTTCACAGCTCTCAATACTCTTAATTGTGTTTCTTATTTAACTTTTTTATCTCCAGGTTTTGACTCAAAAGTTTGTCGTGTTTGATATTTTATGATCTTATCATTATATATAATTTTCAATTGAGTTGTTCCTCCTGCAAACACACTATGTCAGAATACATTATTGTTCTTCCACTTGCATTTGCATTAGGCAGTTGTTCAATTTTTTAATGCCATTCTGTAACTTACAATTTTAAGACCAACAAACATATTACATTATGAGTCATAAATTATAAGAAAAAAATGTAAAAACTTGGTTCATAATAAACTTTAAAATGACTCATTTGTCAGCTGTTTTATGAAGTACATATTGTTGGTTGGTCTTATTTGTTTGCAGAATTAAAACTGTTTGCAATTACAGGGGATGAAAGTCGTGCATTTATGCCTTGAATAAGTTATTTAAGAAGGTGTGAATATAGAAATTGATCAGTCTATATCAGATTGATTTGGCAATGTTACTAGTAAATTGTAACAATCAAACCAGAGTCATTGATTGTGTCATTTGCCAGGTTTTATTGGCCAGAGTATTGTCATTATGATAGTGAATTGACTCTGAAAGTGATTTATTGAAGTGATGTTTTATTCCTTTATTTTGTGCACAAAATTATAAACTGAAACACAGTTATGCAAAAAATTTAACCATTAGAGTGACACAGACTTGATGTGTCATAATCCTGAAAACAAATATATCTTCCCCAACGCAATAGCTGTAGTGTACATTGCCAGGTTAGAGTTTGTGACAGACATACCAGAAGAACATTAAATATGAGACTGTGCATACATGCATGCATGCAATTGTGTGTGGGAGGGGAAGAGGGGCCGTCACATGCGTGTGGTTGAGTGTCAGTCAGCTTTAGTACTCCGGTTATTATTTGGCAGCTGCTAAACAGATGCCCCTCTTGTCCTCCATGTTCTGTTAATATTATTTTCTTGCTTTTGTGTTCTGAACATTATATAGCATTTACATTATAAAAAAAATCATTGTGACAGATTTTTCATTGGGCCAGTGGAGTCCCTACAGGGATCACACGTTGATTTCTAACTGAAGAAAATCATGTCCATTCACAGGACAGCCAGATGAGTTTAAAATTTTTCTTAACTCCCTCTCCCTCTCCCTGTTTGTTAGTTTAGAAGCAAAAGTAGATACTCCATTAAGCAGTTCTAAAGGAAGTAGCCTGTTTTTTTCCTATTTTTTTTAATTGTGAACTAACTGTTCCCGGTATATGTTACAATGTCTCTTTTTCCTGATTTAATCCACACACTTGCTTTTTGTTCATGGCTTCACCTAAGTTACTATGTCACATACGTTTTGTGTATACATATATTTCACATACATTGAACATATTACACACATATTTGTACACAAGCTTCATCCAAATTCTGAGGAAACTTGTAAGTCTACTAGTAACTGACTGTTATTCGAGAAAAACAACTGTAGCTGACTTTATCTGAAACTCCGCTGTTTTACTCCAGAGACTCGAGAGAGGACATTAAATGTATGTATGGTAGTGAGCTGTGTGGTATGATTCTTGACCATGGAACACGATGTTATTGTTGCACTGAACAATGCAAATGAGAGGCAGATTATGCTTCATACTTTTAAAGAAAGTAAAAAGTCAGCTAATTACAGGGCAGAAGTGGTGTCTTACTCCCACAGTATTTTATATATTTATATATGTATTCAAAAACAAAGATGATGTGACTTACCAAACGAAAGCGCTGGCAGGTCGATAGACACACAAACAAACACAAACATACACACAAAATTCTAGCTTTCGCAACCAACGGTTGCCTCGTCAGGAAAGAGGGAAGGAGAGGGAAAGACGAAAGGATGTGGGTTTTAAGGGGGAGGGTAAGGAATCATTCCAATCCCGGGAGCGGAAAGACTTACCTTAGGGGGAAAAAAGGACGGGTATACACACACACACACACACACACACACACACACACACACACACACATATACAGACACAAGCAGACATATTCAAAGACAAAGAGTTTGGGCAGAGATGTCAGTCGAGGCGGAAGTGCAGAGGCAAAGATGTTGTTGAATGACAGGTGAGGTATGAGTGGCGGCAACTTGAAATTAGCGGAGATTGGGGCCTGGTGGGTAACGGGAAGAGAGGATATATTGAAGAGCAAGTTCCCATCTCCGGAGTTTGGATAGGTTGGTGTTAGTGGGAAGTATCCAGATAACCCGGACGGTGTAACACTGTGCCAAGATGTGCTGGCCGTGCACCAAGGCATGTTTAGCCACAGGGTGATCCTCATTACCAACAAACACTGTCTGCCTGTGTCCATTCATGCGAATGGACAGTTTGTTGCTGGTCATTCCCACATAGAATGCGTCACAGTGTAGGCAGGTCAGTTGGTAAATCACGTGGGTGCATTCACACTTGGCTCTGCCTTTGATCGTGTACACCTTCCAGGTTACAGGACTGGAGTAGGTGGTGGTGGGAGGGTGCATGGGACAGGTTTTACACCGTGGGCGGTTACAAGGGTAGGAGCCAGAGGGTAGGGAAGGTGGTTTGGGGATTTCATAGGGATGAACTAACAGGTTACGAAGGTTAGGTGGACGGCAGAAAGACACTCTTGGTGGAGTGAGGAGGATTTCATGAAGGATGGATCTCATTTCAGGGCAGGATTTGAGGAAGTCGTATCCCTGCTGGAGAGCCACATTCAGAGTCTGATCCAGTCCCGGAAAGTATCCTGTCACATGTGGGACACTTTTGTGGTTCTTCTGTGGGAGGTTCTGGGTTTGAGGGGATGAGGAAGTGGCTCTGGTTATTTGCTTCTGTACCAGGTCGGGAGGGTAGTTGCGGGATGCGAAAGCTGTTGTCAGGTTGTTGGTGTAATGGTTCAGAGATTCCGGACTGGAGCAGATTCGTTTGCCATGAAGACCTAGGCTGTAGGGAAGGGACCGTTTGATGTGGAATGGGTGGCAGCTGTCATAATGGAGGTACTGTTGCTTGTTGGTGGGTTTGATGTGGACGGACGTGTGAAGCTGGCCATTGGACAGATGGAGGTCAACGTCAAGGAAAGTGGCGTGGGATTTGGAGTAGGACCAGGTGAATCTGATGGAACCAAAGGAGTTGAGGTTGGAGAGGAAATTCTGGAGTTCTTCTTCAATGTGAGTCCAGATCATGAAGATGTCATCAATAAATCTGTACCAAACTTTGGGTTGGCAGGCCTGGGTAACCAAGAAGGTTTCCTCTAAGCGACCCATGAATAGGTTGGCGTACGAGGGGGCCATCCTGGTACCCATGGCTGTTCCCTTTAACTGTTGGTATGTCTGGTCTTCAAAAGTGAAGAAGTTGTGGGTCAGGATGAAACTGGCTAAGGTAATGAGGAAAGAGGTTTTAGGTGGCAGGTGATCGGCGTGAAAGGAAGTGCTCCATCGCAGCGAGGCCCTGGACGTGCGGAATATTTGTGTATAAGGAAGTGGCATCAATGGTTACAAGGATGGTTTCCAGGGGTAACGGATTGGGTAAGGATTCCAGGCGTTCGAGAAAGTGGTTGGTGTCTTTGATGAAGGATGGGAGACTGCATGTAATGGGTTGAAGGTGTTGATCTACATAGGCAGAGATACGTTCTGTGGGGGCTTGGTAACCAGCAACAATGGGGTGGCCGGGATGATTGGGTTTGTGAATTTTAGGTAGAATGTGTAAAACCTCTTTCCTCATTACGTTAGCCAGCTTCATCCTGACCCACAACTTCTTCATGGATGACTCTCCTCATTGTCGTTGACAATCAGACCCACTTCATATATTCAAACACTGCTATAGTGGCCTGCATCTATGAATGCAGATGGTGAATGATGCACCAGGCATTCAGCTGCGTCTGTCTGTCAAATGACTTCAGCATTTAACACGGTAGGGCTGCTTTACAGTGTTCGTTTATAGTATGATGAGGTTGTTTAACCACAGTAGTGTTTATTATGGGCTACACAAAACACATACAACAAGTATTATGCTAGGAAATGATAGTGATACTTTTCAGAGTGTGTAAATTTATCTCGGGAGAGACAAAGCAGATACAGTGTAGCAGTATGGCTCTTACTCCAGCATTGCCAGTTACTAGTTTTGGCGCTGGCTGGCGCATGTGGCACGGGGCAGAGGTACTGCAAAGTATCTCTGTCTCTATCTGCACACAACACATCACACACCTGCCTTCATACCTGAACACCACCATGGCATGGGGTGATTTTTGTACTTAATTTAGATGTTCTGTGAGTGGCACTGACCAAAGTTCTGAGTGATCAATTCAGCATCACTGTAATGCATTTACTTACTTATACAAGCATTGTAATTGTATTTCACCATTTTCATTAACTACTTGTAATAAAAACAGATGAATTTTGGCCATTAAGTTTGAAAATGACTTACAAGCGTCGCTGTGTGAAAAAGGAATAACACTTGTAAAACAATACAAATATGTTTATTACCTTGGCGCTAAGGAAATTTCTCACATTGCCAAGAGATTATTTGTCATAATGTGTGGCTTTTTTTAAAACTTGAACTATGTCCTTACACTGTAACAAACCTCATCAAAATTGATCTAATGCATGACAGTGGACCAGTAGTTTACCACAATAATATT